>NC_045632.1:4493035-5926300 GCF_009829155.1 Mustela erminea | reverse complement strand
GGGACAAGCAGACTCCATGCCGAGCACAGAGCCTGACGTGGGGCTCGATCCCAGGACCCCGAGATCATGACCTGAGCTAAAACCAAGAGCTGGACCCTTAACCGACTACGCCACTCAGGCACCCCTTAGGAATTTTTTTTCTTTCTTTATTTATTTAAGTAAACACTCTACCCTGAACGTGGGGCTCGAACGCATGACTCCAAGATCAAAAGTCACACATTCTTCTAGCTGAGCCATCTAGGCACCCCAGGGCCTGAGCAATTTTGAGCTGTGAGGAGAAGCTTGACACATTGCAGCAACCCCTCTCCACCTGGAGGGCCCGTACCTTCCACGATGAGCTCGGCCTCACACTGGCCTCCATTGGTCATGACCTGGTAGCGACCCCCATCCTCCAGGGTCACATCTGAGTAGATAAGAATGTGACGCTTCCCATCCTTCTTGAAGCGGTATCGAGCCTTGTAGGAATCCTCCCGTGTCAGTTCCACCCCATCTTTCATCCTAGGCAAAGGGGAATGTGAAGAAAAGAAGTGAGGGACCCACACAGCCCTGGGTCTGGATATCACAGGGGGAAGGCCAGAGAGACAGTCCTGAGCAGAGGTCAGGATCAGAAGGGCAGTCCCAGGAGGGAGGAGAGAGTCAGGTTGACAGAAGCATCTTGAATAGTTGGGTCACAGGTGGGATAATGGGTCACAGGAAGTCACAGTCCACAGGGAGATGCCACAAGGTCCCGGTTGGAATGAAAGGTCACTGGGAGATGTCAGGGCATGGAGGGAGTCCTGGGGTCCCAGAGAGACATCAAATATTGTGGCCTCTCTAAACAGCACTTCCCTGCCTGAGAAACTCCTCCCTTCCCACTTCTTTTCTACCTCCTTATCATTCAAATCTCAGCTCCATTGTCACCTCCTCCAGGAAGCCTTCCCTGACTCATGAGTCCCTTCTGCCTATTAAAAAGTGATTATAGCTTCAGTTAGTGCTCTTCTGAAACATTTGTCAAAATAGAACTTTTATATTTATTTGTGTGATGTCTTGACTAACACGTCTCTCTCTCCTACACATATACCCCAGAGGTTTATCAGATTATTAACTCTAAAAGGGTGGGTGACATATTGGTATATTTTCTCACCATTATATCTCCGGTACATTGAAGAGTGCCATCATATACTAGGTGCTCAATAAATATTTGTTGGGTGGGTGAATAGATGTGGGATGGATGAATGGATGAGGAGAAGGGTGGGTGAGTGAGTGGGTGACGGGATGGATAGGTGGATGGATGGATGGGTGGATGGAGAGATGAACCAATGGGATAGACGAGTGGATGGACGGATAAAGGATGGGCTGATGAATGGATACGTGAGTGGATGGACCAAAGGATGGATGATTGGTTGAATGGATGAGTAAATGAATCTGAAATAGCAAGGATCAGGAAAGGAACTGGAAGAAGATAAGATGGGTAGAGGTCAGAAGTTCCAGAAAGAGATCATGGGTACAGGTCAGGATTTATGGAGAAAGGCTGAGCTGAGGTCTCCTGATGACTGTTGGGTAAAGTTTCAGAATCTCTAAGAGGCTCACAAAGATCAGAGCTGAGGCAAAGAAGCTGTGGGCACCTGTATGGAGCTCAGGGATCAAGAGTCACTTACCACATGACCTGGGCACCATCTTCTGATACCTCCACTGACATTTCCACCCGGTCACCCACAAACACCTGCTGGTCCTCGAGGGGTTTGACAATCAGGACTGGAGGTTCTGTAAGACACAGAGGGACAGGAGGTCAGTAGTTTCAGGACCTCCTACCCCCACCTCAGAGCTCCACTCCCTAAGCTCAGGCCCAAATCTCAGCCTCACCTTTGACAAAGAGCTCGGTAAAACACTTCTCATCTTTGACAGCGACCTCATAAGCAGCATCGTCCGCCAGTGTACACTTGTTGATGGTGAGAATTCGCTTCTTACCAACATTCTCAAACACGTACCTGGTGCAAAAATCTTGTCTTAGCCTAGAGCCTGGAGGAGATCCCGGGCCTGGAGTAGATCTACCCACCAGTTCTCAGGGCAAGTCACTCCCTCTCAGGGCCAGATTGTGCAGGAGCGGAAAGATGGTCTAATTTCTAGTATTTAAATACCCATAGTGGAAATCTTAACTGCCCCCTCACCGCCCATATCCATCCTCCCCTTCCATTTAGCAATAGCACACAGCTACCGACCTGAGAACTACATTTCCCAGCTTCCTTTGCAGCTACAATGGTAGGCCCCTGAACTTGGGCCAACAGAATGTAAGTGGATTCCAGCTGCATAACTGCTACTTCATCTCCACCTTTGTGTTGCTTGCTCTGGAACTTCTCTTCTTCCCCCTTCCTGTCTCCCATGACCCAGCTTCAATCAAGGGGATGAAGACAATGTCACAAGAAATGGCGCAGCCCAAAATGTGGAACCTGGGTCCCCAAACAATCTCTAAGGAAAAAGCCAACCCACCAGCCTCAATCAGCGAGGAATACATTTCTCTCTCACTTCAAGTAATGTAACCTAGGGACTTTGTTACAGCAACTTAACCTGGACCTTAACTAACTTAACTTTTTATCTTATCCAACATGCTCTTGATGAGAAACTGAGAAGACAAAGCCAGGGCACCTGGCTGGCTCAGTCAGGAGAACATGCTGACACTTGATCTTGGAAATCCTGAGTTAGAACCCCACGTTGTGTGTAGAGACGACTTAAATAAATTAATAACTTTAAAACACACACACACACACAGCCAAGAAAAAAATAATAAAACTAGAACCCATCCAAGAGATAACTGTTGCAAACATTTCGGTCTGTCTTTCCAATCTTTTTATCTATATGTATGTAGATTAACATTGTGTGAAGCAGAAATGGGAACCACGCTTCTTTCCGTTTGCAAACTTTGACCAGCTTCCCATATTAGTATACATTTTAGGATCTCATTCTTAGTGACCACATAGAACTTTGGCAAGGAATCATACATTTTGGTTGTTTTCCATTTTTTGCTACAATAGCAAATGCCTTAGGGAACATCCTTGCAGCGAAATATGCACAACCATGAGAATTCTCTTAGGATAAATCCCTCAAATTGCACAATCTGAAAGATTTTTAACACACTGCCCATTCAGAGATTTAGCAAGTACCATTCCCGCCAGCAGCATTTGTGTACCCATTTCTCTATGTTGTCTCCAGCACTGGGTTTTATCATTTTGGAAAGTCTTTGCCTATTTGGAGAGCAGAAAGACTATTACTTATTTGCATTATTATTGTTGTTGTTGCTGTTATTTTCAAGGTTGAATGTGCTCTCCGCAGCACATTGACCATTGGTTTCTTCTCAACCAAATTCTTGTTTTCATTACCTTGAACAATTTTTTTAAAAGCTTGTTTATTTATTTATAAAAATTTTATTTATTTATTTGATAGAGAGAGCATGCACATGAGCAGGAGAAGAGGCAGAGGGAGAGGTAGAAGC
Organism: Mustela erminea; assembly: GCF_009829155.1. Taxonomy (NCBI): domain Eukaryota; kingdom Metazoa; phylum Chordata; class Mammalia; order Carnivora; family Mustelidae; genus Mustela; species Mustela erminea. The sequence continues at coordinate 5,922,834 of NC_045632.1, read as the reverse complement.
AGACTTCCCACTGAGCAAGGAACCTAATGCGGGACTTGATCCTGGGATGACCTGAGCTGAGGAGAGATGCTTAACCGACTGAGCCATCCAGGTGCCCCTAAAGATTTTTTTAAGAGTAATCTCTAGGGGCTCCTGGGTGGCTCAGTCATTAAGCATCTGCCTTCAACTCAGGTCATGATCTCAGGTCCTGGAATCGGGTCCCACATCGGGCTCCCTCTGCTTACCAGGAAGCCTGCTTCTCCCTCTCCCACTCCCCCTGCCTGTGTTCCTCTCTGGCTGTCTCTCTCTCTCTCTGTCAAAAAAATAAATAAATAAAATCTTAAAAAAACAATAACAAAACCCTTAAATTAAAAAAAAAAAAAAAAAGAGTAATCTCTACACCCAATATGGCACTTGAACTCATGATCCTGACATCAAGGGTCACATGCTTCACCTACTGAGCCAGCCAGGTGCCCCTCCTTTGTCAATTTTTTAAATTGAGGTATTTACATTTTTCATATGAATGAGGGAGAGCTCTTTCTGGGTTAAGAGTGGTCAGATTTATATCTGAGCCCTCTCTGGGACTCAGATCTCCCCCCACCCCTCCTGAGGGACTGTCCCTCAACACATACTTGCTACTTGGTTTGATCTCTTGGCCGTTCTTGTACCACTTAAGAGGAAGGTCTGGGTCACTGATTTCCACCACCAACTTGATCTTGTTGCCCCTGTCCACTTGGTAGGCTGGATCCAGCTTCTTTGTGAAGGCTGGAGATTGAAGGATGCAGGGTACATGGAGCTGAGAGGTTCTCACTGCCCTGGTCACCCCCAGAGCTGCCACATCTCCCTCCCCAGACCATGGGCTCTCCAAGGTCAATGTCAGGAAGCCTCCCATGAACTCGGAGGAGCCTGACCACAGGGCCCTATTACTCCTTAGATTGGGACCTTCAAGAGATAGGTCCAGGGTTCAAACATGCAATATCCATGATGCTGGGATCCCAACCCCCAGCATGTCCAAACATCCAATACCCATGATGCTGGGAGGGCCCACTTCCCCTCTGAGCAGTGCTGACCTGAACTCTTCTTGACCTCGACCTTGGCCTTCTTGAGCCGCTTCAGCATGCCCCGAAGGTCAGTAATGCCATACTGGAAGGCAATCCTCTCGTACTCACTCTTCTTTGCCCCTTTCAGGAGCTCCCAAATTTCAGGGGGGATGCCTAGGTCATCATCATCTTTCTTCTTTTTCTTCTCCTCCTCAACCACCTCCCTGAGGGCAGGGAGAGTGGGCAGGGGCCGCAGGGGGTGGAGGGGCAGTTAGGATTAAAAGGTGAGGTGCTCCCTCTGCCTTTGCCCTCCCTCTGCCTTCACCCACTTGCTGTGCCACTCTCTCCCTCTGGGCCTGATGCTCCTTTCCTTTCTACCTAGATGCCTCAGCCTCCTCCTTGACCTCCTGGCCTCCATTCTGCCTCTTCCCCTCCAGCCTGCTTGCCACATGGCCCCAGGAGGGTATTCCTTACTTCCACATCAGATGACATCCTTTCCTTGTTCAGAATTCTCCCATGGGTCCCCCACTGCCATCAGGAGGAAGCCTCAGCAGCTCAGCCTGACAGTCATGACGCCACCCACCATGCCATCAGCACTCCCACAACCACCCAAGTATGTTCCTTGCCTTTCCTGAATGCTCAGGCCCCCCTCCTGCCTCCCAGCCTTTGCACAAAATGTTTCCCCACCCAGATGACCCCTCTCTACTTTCCCTTCCTGATGCACTCCTCTCCAGACCTAGTGCCAAAGCCCCCTCCTCTGTGAGGCATTGCTGGTCTTCCCAGGCAATGAGTTGCCTTCCCTCTGGGTTCTCACAAGGTCTCTGTGGGACCCTCTCTCTGGTCACACTAAACAATCTTGGCCTCTATCTACGTCTGTTGGACCAGACCCATATCCCCAAAACAATCTGTGACTCAGTGTCAGGGACCAAATAAAACTTCTCTCTGTCCCCTGATCTCAGCCCAGGGCCTGGGAGACAGGAGGCTTCAGAAAATATTTGCTGAGTGAGAAAGTAAGTAGATCTCTGGAAAGAAGGAAGGAAGGGAAGGGAACAAAAAGAGGAGAGATGAGTGGAGAACAGGAGGCCATATGAATATCTGCAATGATGTACAGAGCTTTGGGTGGAGAAATAATACAGGCATGGGTCAAGTCATTGATGGATGGCTGGGGTGATGGATGTGTTGGTCCACGGATGGGTGATAGGTGGTGGATGGGTGGCGTGAAGACAGATGAATAGGCATATGGAAGATAGCTGGGCGAGTGGATGGACTGATGGGTTGGTGGCAAATGGTTGGGTCGGCAATTGGGTGGATGTGTTGAGGGGAGATGGCCAGGCAAGTGGTTATCTGGGTAAAGACAAGGAGAGGAATCTGTCATTCGATGGGGTTGCTGTGGATTTGGGTATGGGGATAGATGAATGAATAGAAGAATGGATGGGTGGACCAGTAGTTAATGAATAACCAAAGGAACAGAAAAGCATCATATTGAACACTATAAAATTGCCAATAGCCCATCATTTTTACCTAAAGAAGAGCAATTTTCTATACATCATGCACAGAGAGCTATCTGGGTAGATGGGTGTGTCACTGAAGAGGTGAAGCGTTGATCGAAGAATGCATGGCCAAGTGGGTGGGTGGGATGACGGATTCAGTCGGGAGAGAGATGTAGATGCAGATAGATACCCAGGTGGGAAGGAAGATGGATGAGAGACAGATGGGTGGTGGAAAGTGGACTGGTGGTGCCTCCATAGTTAGGGAATGGGATTAAGGGGTGGGTAGGTGAAGGATGAATGGATGGGCTACTGACGGGGTGGTTGAGTGTAATGGTAGATGAGTGGATAGACAGGTGGGAGATGGCGGGTAGATGAATGGATGTGTGGGTGGATGAATGGGCAAATGCACAGGTAGGTGAGTGGTTGGATTAGTCAATGGATACACAGGTAGCTGGTTGGACAGACGGGTGATTGGTTAGTGGATGGGTGGAACTGCTTCACCCAGAATGGCAGATGGGTGTTTGACTGGGTGCTCAGAGGGATGTACAGGTGAATTAGAGCCTGAGTGAACAGGAAAATGGCTGTGAGGATGACGGGTTGAAGGGTAGGTAGGTAGGGGAACTGGCCAGCAGATGGCTGAGTGGGTGCGGTTTTAGGTAACTGTGAATGGTGAGTACAGGGATAGGTGGAGGGACAGACGGCCGGATGGGTGGAAAATGGGTAGATGCAGGTCACAGAGCGGAAAACAGGGCATCCAGGGCTGGCAGTGGAACCTCCTCCTCTATGAATCCCCATCTCCCCTCTCTAGGCCAAGTAGGGTAGGCTTACCTCTTCTTCAACAGGCCGCTGAAATCCAGCTCACCCGCATCTTCTGACTTCCCTTCACCCCTGTGGCCATTGAGAGGGTGTGTGAACCCCATGGAGGTCCTGTGCCCTCAGGCCTGCTCTTCCCTTCTCCCACAGCTCCCCTCCCGAGGAAGACACTCCATAATCTTTGGCACCAGCAGACACCAACTCCCCACACCTCTTCCCAGGCTCCAGGATCACTTACGAACGCTTGAAGCTTTCTAGACCCTGCCCAGAGGCGTCCTGACGGGGTACTGGGGAGAGGAGATGGGGGGACAGAAGGTGAGCTGGAAGCAAGGCCTGATCTAAGACCAAGAGTGCCCCTCCAGGCCTGCACAACCTCCCCCCAGGTCCCCTGTCATGGGCCAGCACATCCTGCAACTTGAGCGTGGATTCCTGTTTCCCTTGCTGCCGCACTGCCCCACGAGCAGCCTCTCCCACCACACACCAGGGCCAGCACACTCTTCTCCCCAAGCCTGGGCAGCCGCCTTCCCTGTGTCCCCCATATTTAAGCCCCACGCATCCTGGGCTGTAGACCCCAGAGCCGGTACACCCTCAAGGGTCCATACATATGCCCCCAAATCTATAATAACCTCCCACTAAGCTTGCACACCCTCACCCTAAACCTGGACACGTTCATTTCCCAAGCCCTCATGGCTACCTTCTCTAGCCTGTCCACTGAGACCCTGGGATCCACTTAGCTCACCTTCTCAGCCTTCGCTGGGCACCCAAAACCCTGCACCCTCTCCACCCCAAGTCCATACCTCCTCAAGGTCTAAGCCCATAAAGTATCTCCCCAGTTTTGAATGCCCCGACCCCTGCATCTTCTCCCTCCTCCCCAAATCTCACCCCCACATCTGGACGCTCTCTACACCAGGCTGACACACCCATCCCAGCCCCACCCCCCACAACCCTTTGCTCCCCCACCCCCGCCACCCCCACCAGCGCACCCTCCACATCAATGTTGAAGGCACAGCTATCGCAGAAGTCCTTGGCTTTGACCTCAAGGCGGTAATTCCCACGGTCCTCCACAACCACTTTCCCAATGTGTAGCTCCACGGTGTACACCTGGGGGCAGGGGGCCAGGGATGTGGGTGAGTGTGACTGCTCCCCAGCCCCACCCCACACCCCCCCGGGAGCCCACCTCACGTCTCCCTCTCTGGGTCCTCACCCTGGCCCCACTGGAAGGGCCTGCTGTCTCTTCACATGCCTGGACAAACTTGACCCTGGGGGCCCACATCTCTGACCCCAGAGACCTTTCTGGGAATGCACGGACTGACCAAGTGTGCCCTGCCCTAACCCAAACATTGTCCCCACCTGTCCCCCACAATCTCCACCAAGCAGCCCCACACAACCTCTATCCCTTGAGGTCCTGTTTTCCATCCTACAGGGGCTCCAGGCTTCAAGCAACAGGCCTTCTGAGAATCGGGGGCTGCCCAACCTCCATCCTTAGCCCATATGCCCTCAGTGTCCCCACGGGGTCCTCACATTGCTGGCAGAGTCATGGGACTCCTTGAAAGAGAATCGGGCCCCGCTCTTGCTGCCCAGCTCCAGCCACTTCCCCTTGAACCACTTGATGGTTGGTTTCCCTGGGAGCTCCTTCCCGTTCACCTTGGCCGCGATCACCACATCTTTTCCTGGGGGGTGGGGGTGGGGGATGGGAGGGAGCGGCCAGACAGGAACTGTGAGACTCTACAGAGAGGACTGGGAGCTTCTCCTTCCTTGGACAGAGGAGTCCAAGTCCCCAGCCCCCTCCTTCCTCACACCCAGGAGCCCTGAACCCCAGTCCCCTCCTTCCTCAGACTTGGGAGTCCAGACCACCAGCCCCCTCCTCCTTCAGACCCGGGAATCATGTCTCCAGCCCCCTCCTCCCTCATCCCCCCTCACCATTCTCCACTGACACTGAGTCTGGCTTCTTCAGGAAAATGCCAGTGGGCTCCTCAGCAGTCGGAGATTGGTCCTCAGGTGGAGCTTCTGCTTAGGAGACAGGATTGGGGGGATCTGAGGCAGGCTAGGGAAGGGGCAGCAGGCCACTTAATGAGTGGGGCTTAGAGCCTGTGAGGGACCCTCTGCTCAGAGGCCAAAGCATGGAACAAAGTGGCTTCTCCTGACTTTGGAAAGACCATGTATCACGCAGGTGGCTGCATGACTTTGGCCAGTCTCCTCCACTCCTTTGGACCTCAGTTTCCCCATTTGTGAACTGGAGGGAGGTGGACTGGATCATTTGAACATGGCTTTGGGGTAGGAGAGGTGTGGAAATAGACCGCGGCATCCAGAACTAGGCAGGACTCCGCGATGAATCAGCCAGCTGCTAGGGGCATGGGGACCAGTCTGAGGGGCAGGGCTCTAACCTGGAGGCACTGGGGAGCCATGGAGGGTTGTGGGCAACTGTGGGAAGGATGGATTAGCTCTGGAGGTAGGACTAAAGGAGAGAGAGCAAGGTGCTGCAGAGGTACAAAGGGAGCCTGGGGGATCAAAAGCCAGGTTCTGCAGATCCCACAGGAACATTGTCTCACCTTTGGGGGGCTCTGCAGGAGCCTCCTCAGTGGGGGCTTCCTTGGGAGCTGGTTTGGCAGCCTCTTTGCCTTTGGGGGCCTTTTTGGCTACTGTGAGGTAAAAGATGTTCACAGATGCTCAGTGCCCTCCTCTTCCAAAACCCAGGACTCTAGCACCATCCCCCCCTGCCCCTTCAGGTGTAAATTAATCTCTAATCCCGAGAGTCTGAGCGATCAGGTTTCCCCTTGCTCCAGACAAGCCGCGCCCCATCCACTCAGGCCACCAGGCCCTGACCTTTTGGGTCCTGGGGGTATAATTAGCTCTTTCCCGGGGCTGGAAACTGGACACCGTGTGCTGACCATGGCATCTTCCACCTGCCCTGCCTGCTGGCTTCTGGCCCACCCACGACCCAGCTGCAGTGAGGGGCTAGACCCCCACTCCACAGCCTGGTTGGCCTGGTGCCAGTGGTCTGGACACCCCAGGAGGAGGGTCCCTCCCAGGGACTTGAATCTCTTGTGTTCACTTCTTCATAGAGAGAAAGCCACACCCCACGTTAAAAATGTCCACAGTCCCATACAGAGAAGAGCATCAAATGGCAGAGAAAGGCTCACATAAGGGGCCCCTATATGGAGAAGGCTCCCTAATTCCTTTGTGAGGAAGCCCACATTCCTATTGAAAGGAGGTCCCCTCATCCTTATACAGACAAGAGCTCTCCTCACCAGACAGGAACCCCTAACCTCTATACACACAAGGACCCCACTCCCCTACAGAGAAGGGACTCAGTCCTCACTCAGAGAAGCACCCTGATGCCTATGGAGAGAACTCCATCCCCAAATGTAGAGGACTCCATACACTCCATACACAGGACTCAAAGTCAGATAATCTTTATCTGCACCCAGAAATGCCCCCCCAAATCCCTACAGAGAAAGGAACACCCTCACTGCACAGGGAAGGAGACCCACCAACCCAACACAGATATGGGGCCCCCCATCCCACAGAAGGAAGGGAAGCCCTCACCACACAGAGAACACATCCCATTCTCCGAAACCTACAGAGGAGCCCTTAGCCCCCATTCAGAAAAGGGGACCGCATCTCCACCCAGGGAGAGCAGTCCTGAAAGTCACCTGGTTTCGCCTCAGGCATGTCAGCAGACCTGGCTCCTGGGCTCCTCAGACCGCAGCTTGTCCCTCAGAGCCCTGGGGCGAACAGGTGGGCCCACAGGGGGAGCCCTTTAAGAAGTCCAGAGACTCCCAGGAGGCTGTGGGAGGCATCAGCCTGGTCTCCCCGCCCTCCTTGCTGCCCCACATTCAGCGGGGCGTGTTCTGAAGAGTGAGAAATAACATCTGGACCGCGAGAGATGGCTAAATGCCAAGTCCCTGGGGAGGAGAGGCCTGGGGTTCAGACATCCGGGTCCCAGGAAGAGTGGGCTGGAGGCTAGGGCTCCCACGTCTGAAGGAGGAAGGTCTGGGGCTCACATTCTTGGGTCCAGGAAAATGGAGGATGAGGGCCTGGACTCCTGACTCCTGGGAGGCGGGAGATGAAGGGGCTGGGGTCTAAAATGGGTGAGGGCTCCGAGCCAGAACTCTGCCGTGGGGGCCAAAGGGGAAGACCGTCTAGAAAGCCATTCTTAGTATCTGCAAGTCAGGAGTTTTTGGGAAACCGGAGATGCGAGGGAGGGTCGGGTTTCCCAGCGTAGGCAAGACGGCTGCGGGGGTGGGGAGGCGATCTCTGTGCCCGCAGGAAGGGCACGGAGGTTCGAGGACTCTCGAGTCCCGCCCGCCCCTGAGCACATCTGACGGCCTGCGGCCGCGGCCACCTGGGACCCGGGATTGGCCGCGTGCACCTCCTGGGACCCAGCCGGCCGGCTCCACTCGACGGTTCCCGGAGCGGGCGCGGCGGGCACTGGACGCGGGGGAGGGGGACGAGTGCCCCCCAGCGGGGCGGGTGGGGAGACCGGGAAGGCCCTGGAGAGCTGCCCGGACGTTGGCGCCCTTCCCGGCAGGGGGACCTGCGGCTTTCAGAATGGGGGGGGAGGTGGTGGCAGGACGCCGGATGGGGGGAGGTGAAGGAGGCCAGAAGCGGGGAGGGGGGTGGTGGTGGTGAAGAGAAGGGTGTCTGACAGGCAGTGGGTGTTATGGGGAGGAAGGCGAGGTGAGTGTAAGAGGGAGTAGGGAGTGGGGGTTTGGGGTTAGGGCGGAGGATGGGAGAGGAAGTAACTCCGGCGGAGGGAGCAGGTTTGAGTGAATACAAGTCCCTCCCGATTTTCTTCCTCTCGGTCTCCCCCTTCCCGGCTCTTCCAAAACCCCCTGCGAGCCGGAAACTGCCCCGCCTCCGTGGAGGGCCAAGCCAACCCGGCGCCAGCCTCTGTATGATGTTACGGGTTGCTAGGCAGACAGCCACACCGCTCCTGCGCGCCCAGCTGGGTGGTGTAGTGGCTGGAACCGAAGCGCAACGCGCCGCCGGGAGCCTCCCGCCCTATCCGCCTGTCCGAGTGCTGTATCCAGACGTACAGAGAAGGGCAGAAATTCAGAAGGGGGACAGACACCTTGACGGAAAGGGGAGCAGGGAGACAGTGGGGAAGAAAGGGAGAAAGCCTGGCTGTCTCAACCCGGAAGAAGAGGCGACTCCTGATCTCAGGGTTGTGAGTTGGAGCTCCAGGTTGGTATAGAGATTGGTTAAAAATAAAAAATCTTTATAAAAAAGAGGGACAGACAAAAATTGAACGGAACCAGCAGTGTCTGCATCTAAAGCCCTTTACCGCGGCCTTCAAAGCTCAACCTAATGCGGCTCTGAACGCCTTTTCCATCCCTTCTCATGGTCCGCCCTGCCTCCGCCTGTGTCTCTGCCAGTCAGCAGGCCTGGGCCGACAGAGAGCCATCCCTAACAAAGGTCCTAGGAAGCCTGTCTACCTTAATTTGTTTTATTTTATTTTATTCCACACTTGGGGTGATGATGATAGTTTTTGCAAGAGGTACCTCATTTGCAAGAGGAGGCCCTGGGAACATTTTGTCCCTGGCACTCCCTTCCCACCCTGCCCCCATTCCAGTGTGAAGTGAAGGTGTGTGCTGTCCTTTGGAGGGCAGGTCCCAGCCTGGGCTCTGCTCCCAGCAGCTGTGTGCCCCATAAGGACCTTTTCCCTCTCTGGGTCCGTGAAGTTCCTTCCTTGTCCTCTTCCTCCTGGACGTCAATGAATGGGTGGTGGGTAGATTTCCAGAAGATGCATCAAAGGCTCAGCAGGGCTGCAAGGGACTTTTTCTATCTTCCTCCTCCTCCTCCTCTCCCCTTTCACAGAAGGGACAAACTGAGGCCCAGAAGCAGCAAGTCTTTCACCCTAGATCCCCCAGTCACGAAGACTCAAGGACTGGGATTCTGGCATTTTAGCCCACAGTCTGTGACACCCCCACAGGGTTCAAATCGGAGCTCCCACGGTGAACCCAAGCTTCACCTCCCTGGGTTCACTCCAGGGCTGAAAACACAAATGGTCAGGGGCCAATAGCCGACTGAGAGAAGCCACTGGGGCTCTGACAGTCAGGGGCAGTGGGGACTGGAACAGACTGGAGAACAGGCACCCCGTTAAGGGTGCCTGGCACCCTCCTCCAGCCTCTCTGCACCGCAAAGCTGCCCACCTTTGCTGGATCGTGCAAAGTCTGAAGGGAAGCAGTTTGTAAAATCTCCCTCACTGCTGCAGGGAACTAAAGAAGGACCCACCACCAGAGATCTGATTTGCCCCAAAGGGAGCTAGAGGGGTAGTGGTACCAATGTGAGACCTCTGGTTAGAGATGACATGGGAGAGCTGCCAAGATCACCCAGAAATCAGTTGACTGGCCAGAATGATCTCTAGCTTGGCCCTACAGAGGACACCCCAGGAAGAGGAGGGTCCCTGTGAGAACTCAGTTCTGCTGATGGGGTCCCCAAAGGGGCAGAGCAGATAGGGGATCCCAGGGAGGCCCCAGATGTGATTGGACAAGACAGAGTTCACTGAGGTTTCCCATAGACCTGACAAGGTTGTTTTTAGACATGCCTAAAGGATCCCAGAGGTACCCCGGATGTGATTGGAGAATTCCAGACATACACACAAAAAGTGATAGCACAGTGGTTCCAGAGAATTGGGGGATCTCAAGATGACAAACATATTTTGGGGAATAGGACAAGAGAGTCACAGATGGGCATAGAGATTTGAGACGCGATAGAGGGTTTCCAGAAGGCCCCAGACATAAGTAGGAGATCTCAGATCTGACAGGAGAGTGTCAGACATGAGAAGGGGATCCCAGAGAGACCCTGGCTTACCGGGGCTTAGGGTTACAAGTAGCAACCCCCTCCCTGTGTGATGAGCTGTGAGCTCACCCTCCCCAGATGAGACTGAGGAATCCCAGACACACAAGGGAGCTCAGAGAGCTTGGTTGGACGATCTCTACACCACAAGGCGATCTGGAAGCAGGGTCCTGCCCACCCCCTCCGCACAGAGTATAGTCCTCCATGGATTCTGTGATCCAAGACACGAGGATCCTGGCGATCCTGAACATGACAAGGAAATCCCAGAGGGGCCCCAGACATGACTGGGGTGGGGTGGAGACCGAGAGGGGCCCTGGGCAGAGCTTAGGGATTATGGCAGCCCCCCACCCCCAACAGCGTGGGAAATCCACGGGTCCTATGACCTAGAGTGTGGGGACACCAACGTGACGCAGACGTGGAGCCCGGGAGAGCCCCCCACTGGGCTCAGGCCCGGCGGGCGGCGGGCAGCAGCGCGCTGTCGAACTGGTAGGTGAGCTTGCGCTTGACCTTGCGGATCTCTCCGGTCTTGGCGTAGTTGCGCAGGGCGCGCGCCAGCTTCTGGTAGGTCATGCGCTTGCGGTTGCCCTTCTGCTGGCCCCAGCGGCGCGCCAGGAGCTCCTTGTGCTTGGAGGAGAACTGGAAGACCCCGGCGCCCGGCTCCACCCACCACACGCAGTCGCGCATGTCTCCGCGCGTCAGCAGCCCCAGCAGGAACTGGTACAGGCGGAGCTTCTTGCGGGCCCCTGCGGTGGTCGGGCACGTTAGGGGAGCGAGCCTTGGGGCGCCACGCCCCCCCCCCCCCCCGCTTCACTCCTCCTCCCGGGCCCCCAGCAAGCCTCAGTCTCCCAGCCGAGAGCATTGGGACGAGGGAGGAGGCATCTGCCTGGGTCCTCCTTGGGCCACCCCCCTCCCCATCGGAATCAAGCCTCTCTCCTCCCCTAAGCTGTTACCCCACAGCTCCCATCCCCCTGCCTTGCTTTATCTTGGGGACCTGCATCTCTCCTCTGCTCTGCTGGTGGCCCGCACGTAGTAATACGTGTCTGCCGTGCGTGTGGAGGACAGGATCCGTAGAATGGACTGCCAACGCCCCTCAGAGGCTTATAACGGGGCGCCGAGTAGTGGTGAAGAGATCTGGAGTGGGTTTGAATGCGCCTAGCCATTTCTCAGCCCCAGAGGGACTGGGATCCTGGAAGGATTTGCAGGGGTGGCTGGGATCTCTTTTTTGCTCCTACCAACAGCAAAGACCCCCACGAAGCCAGAGAGGGGCTGTTCATAGCAGGCCATTGGGTACCAGAACCCCAGGTCTGCTATTTCCCAGCAGTGACCTTGAGCTGGTGTTTCCTCAGCTGTAAATGAGGCGTGTGTGTGTGTGTGTGTGTGTGTGTGTGTGTTTACAAACCTCTGTGAAGCACTTAGTTCTAGGCTTTTACAGTTATGAGCTTATTTTATCTTCATCAGAAGCCCAGGAGATGGGGCTGTTGCTACTGCTGTCAATTTTACAGATGAGAAACCGAGAGCCAGGTAGGGAAAGTAATTCACGATCCTACCCGCCCAGGAACAGGGCAAACCACAGGTCAGTCACATGGGCGGAAACAGGGGTTCGGGGGAACCTGTGCTGATATGATTGTATCCATTGCTATCGTGTCTGTAAAGGGTGGAGACATACTGACTGCTCTGTGCCAAGCACTGCTCTCCTTCACCTGTATTATCGCACTTAATCCCCACACACCAGTAATAGACACTTATGTCATCCCCATAGTAGATAGGAAATTCAGGCCAAGAGAGGTACAGTCATTTGCCCCAGGTCACACAGGGAAATACCCTCATCACTGGAGTATACAGTAGGTGCTTGAGAAGCCGGGGGGTTCCTTTAGCCCCTCCCCCATCTCCTCTTGGAGCCCCACCACACCCCACTAGCTCCTACGTACCTGCCTCAGATGCCCTCCCCTCAGGGCCAGCCATGAGGGCCTCATCCGACTCGCTGTCTGAAACCTCCAGGGCTGGGCTGTCCAGCAGGAGGTCTTCCTCCTCCGACAGCAGAGGGCTGGGGTACGGGGCATACGCCGGGGGGCCCATGGTCTGCAAAAGGTCAGGATCACCTGCAGTCCGGGGACCCCCTTTCCTCCCTCCCTCTGGTCTTCCCTCAGCTTCCTCCTCCTGGGTCCTCACTGTGGACTTCCCCACTGTGCCCCCCACCCTTTACAGCCTGTGCTCTGGCCTCAGTTCCCGTCTCCATGACATGGCCAAGGGATACCCGGGCCCCCTCCCTGAAAGTCTGCCCAAGCCAGAACATGGCTTCCCGTGCAGCTCCTTGCCTGACATCCATGCTTCTGTTGGCTGGCCTGTGCAATGGAGCAGAAATGGTACTTAACCCAGAGGCTTTCACACGCTGCCTGGCATCTAGGAAATCTCGAGCCGATGATGGGAAAGTTAATTGTGTCCCTGCCCCTCACCTGACTGGTGAAGTCCTCCGTGGGGTATGCTGGGAAGCTGGGCCCCGGGGCCTCTACACTGGGGGCTGGGTCCAGGCTCCCCACGGGGCTGTAGGTCGAGGGTCCGTAGCAGAGCTGGATACCTTGAGGATGGCTGAAGTTGGCCACAGCCGGGTTGAAGGCTTCATAGGAGGTGGCTGGGACAGCTGGACTGAGGTCCCAGCCCCACAGGGAGTCTGGGAGAGGGTGGGAGGGCGCTGAGTCAGAAGCCAGGTCTGGCCTCAGCCCCACCCACTCGAAGTCCCCAGCACAGAGAGGCCATTGTAGGCCTTGCAAATGTTTTTCCCCAGAATTTGCATGGGCAAGAGGGTGGGTGGGAGAGGAAAAGGGGGGAGGTCTGGAGACCTGGGCTAATCTTATCCTGCTGAACTAGGTGACATCCTCCCCTGAGACTCAGCTCCCCCATCTGTGAAATGGGCCCAAGGTCCAGGTCAGGAGGATGGCTAGGGCAGGGCCACTCACCAGAAGCCCCCTCTGAGTCGGGGTAGCTGGGGTGTTTGCAGCTGTCCAGATCATAGAAGACACCATCTGGATACTGATGGGTGGGGGGAAGAGGGGTCATCCCAGGCTTTGGGGAGCCCCCACACCCATTCTGGGCCAGCAGAAGGGTTCTGACAAGGACAAGGGAGAAGAGGGGAAGGCTGGGAGATGGACAGAAAGAGCCATAGAGACCAGGCACCAGAGACGGGCAAAGAAAGAGACATACAGAGATACAGAAAGCAGGGACACACATACACACCACAGCAGAACACACACACAGAATGAAAGACACAGCAGGAGAGGTGCAGAAACCCTGAGACCCAGGGTCTCACGGACATCGCAGCCAGCACCTGCTAAGACCGTGAGCTCCTAGGAAGGTGTGGGTAAGGCAGGGAAGAATTCCCCCAGGCGCGCCTGTCCCAGGGGTAGAAGTGTTTCTACAGAGGCAAAGAAAATCTCAAAGCTTCTTTTATCTACCTATCTATCATTTTGATCTACCCCTCAAGAATCATGTATTGGTTTAGCCATTATAGTCAAGACCAAGTCTAGACATCCAGATGTCCCCAGAGCCTCACTCCCAGGTGTTACCCCATGGCACTGAAAACATAGGTCCACAAAATAGCTTTGTTCGAGAACAATCAGAGCAGCTTTTCCAAGAGCCCCAAGAGAGAAATAGCCCATGGACAGGAGAGTGGATAAACAGGTGGTCGTGGCGTGTGTGTGTTGCGGGGCAGGGGGACAGCAGAGCACTATACAACAGAGAAAAGCAATCAAGTCTGGAGCACCTGGCTGGCTGGCAGTAGAGCATGCAACTCTTGATCTTGGGTCGTAAGTTCGAGCCCCACATTGGGGACAGAGTATACTTAAATACCACAGCAAAACAATGCCCAATACAGAATGCTGATGAAGGAAGCCAGAGCCAAAGGGGACATCCTGCCTGATACACTTCATATCAAGGTCAAAACCAGGCAACACAGATCCATGTTGGAAAAGATCCCAGCGGGGAGGGGTGGTGGTTGTTTGGGAATCTTCCAGAGAGATGGAAACATTCTATGTCTTGGTCTGGTTAGCTGTTACACAGGTGTGTGTGTAACATGAAATGTCACTGGGCTACACACCAGATCTGCCACTTTGCCAACTTGTAGGTTATACCTCCATTTTTCTTTTTTTTAAAGCAAAAAACTTGTCAAGTTGAAGCAAGGTGGGACATGCTGGCAATGGGGTGTGGGGAGTGAGCGAGGTTTTCGTTCTTGGACGGGGTTGTGGGTTATGGATGGTGAGAGCATAGTATTCTGTGTGTCTGAACTATTAGACTATGCTTTTGAGAAAACAATTAGGCAAGGAAGAGAAGGAAAGAAGGAATTGATAGGTTTGCTGAATGTGGGGTGGGTAGAGGGAAAGACACAAAGCCAAAGACACAAGGACCCCCATCCTTCCCCACGACATGAAATGGACCCAAAGTCTGAGAGCTGGCAAGAGCTGGCAGAGAAAGGTCCAGGAAGGAGATGGGGCAGGTGAGGAGGAGGGTGCTGGTGGGAGATATGGAGGGAGTCAGAAAGACAAAGTGACAGGAAGGAATGGAAGGGGAAACTGAAGCAGGGGGGTCAAGGTGGGCCATGTGGGTCCCCTCTACCCTCCCTGGTCCCCAGGGCCCCGACTCACCAGACAGCTGAAGTGTGGCCCGTCGAGCCTGGAGGGGGAGAGACACAGGGGCATGTCAGGGGTGCCTTCAGCCTGGAGTCTCAGGGTGGTTGGGAGCCAGTGGGGGAGCCGGAGGGGGGAGGCGGCTGCAGCTGTGACCACCGCAGCTCTTCTGCTGTGTGTCCTTGTGTGAGACCAGCCCCACCACACTCGAGTGGGACAGGAAGTGGGGGGTGGGGGGACAGGCAAATGTTCCCCCCTCCCCTGGGATTTGCATAGGCAGAGGCTGGTTGGGGGGGCAGGGAAAGTGAGGGAGAGAAAGTCCCTGGAGAGGTGGTATGGGCACCAGTGGGCTGATGGGGGCAGGGAGGGGCCTCCGTCATCAAGTCCATTAAATGGGTCCACTCTGGACCAGAGGAGATGGAGAGCCACTGGGCAAGAATGGGAGGAAAGTGTGGAGAGACACATTGGCTGATGCAGGAAGCAGCTGAGTCCCAGAGATCGGCAGAAGGGGCTGGGGGAGAGACAGGGAGATAGCAAGAGAGAACAGACAGACAGACAGAGGAAGAACTGGAAAGAGACTGGGGCAAAGACAGAGGCAGAGAGGGAGCAAGAGGCAGAGGATAGAACCCCAGAAACAAAACGATGTGATGAACAGCAGAGTGGGCAACAAGTGAGGAAGCCAGAGGTTCAGCGAGGCCCCATGGGGGGCTGGGGGGACAGACAGGCCTGGGGGGCTGCGTGGGAGAGGCAATTAGCCGGAGGGGAGGCAGGCATCCCAAGGAGAGATTTTCGATGTTTGAGAGAGACAGGGGTAGGATGGAGGAAGGACACCAAGAAAGAAAAGGAAGACATCTAGAATGGACAAAAGGCAGAGGGAACCCCCTCCCTCCCACCCCCTTGCCCCCTACCCCTGAGGGAGACCTGGCAGAGGGTCCTAAGGGCAGGAGGACCCCCTCCTTTAGGGAACCCCCACTTACTGTGCAGCCTCCAGAGCGAGCATGGTGGTGCTGGGCTGGGTCTGCTGTCTGCTTCAGCCACCACCCCTATTTATGCCTTGGCCCAGCCCCCGGGGGGGGCAGGGGTGCCGGCTGGCCTGCACAGAGCACAGCCCTCCTCAAAAATCCCCTCGGGGAGGGTCAGGGGAGGGGGCTGGATTGCACAACACCTTGGTCACATGGTGGAGAGGGCAGGCCCAGGGCCCGTCTGGATTTGGGGATCCCCACAGTTGGGGTAGGAATAGGGGGCTGACCCTGAGTGGTGCAGATGGGAGAGGAACTGGATTCCAGGGGACCTTAAGGAAATAGGGAAGCCAAGGGGTCCTGTGGTCAGTGAAGTGTGGGTCCAGGCCCAGGAGCCAGAGGGGGGGAGTAGGTTGCTGGGGGTGGGGGGCACATGACATGGAGGAGCAGACTTGAACACCGATGGCATCTGAAGGCCAGGTGGGGATGCCGGGAATCCCAGGAATGGACATGGATTGGGAGGGGCTGCGGGGGCTACTCTGAGGAAAACCCAGGCCCAGTGCCTGTGAGGACCCGGAGGTGGAAACATCGTGGGTGTAGGACATGGAAAGGGGGGGTCCCCTGGGTTGTGCCTGGAGTGGAGGTTTCTGAGCGAGGGGCTGCCCCAGGCCAGGAGGAAACAGGCCGGCACCTGGAGGCGGAGTGGAGGGTGGTGGGGGGGTGAGGGAGGGCGGGGAGGTCCAGGCAGAGGAGGATATGTGGTTAGACGTTCCCTCAGGGCCTTCAGGGTCTCAGGGGGAGACTGAGGCAGGCCCAGCTTTCATGGGGCTGGCAGCAGTGCTCTTGGAGGGAAGGTGAGGAAGTCAGCAGGGGTTTCCTGGGGTCTGGGGACCCCACTGAGTGGAGCTGACCCACCTGGGCCAGGGTTCAGGACAGTGGACCTCACCCACCAGAGACCACAAAGCACCAGGAAGCAAAAGGCCTGAACTTTATTATTAATTCTCTGCCAACACCGTCCCCGCCCCCCCAGCCCTGGTGAGAAGACTGCAGGGGTCAGAGGTCACCAGGCCTCAGGGCCGGGAGGGCCAAAGCGCCTCAGTAGCTGCTCCTGGTCTTCCAGGTCCTTCCGCACCTTCTTGCGCATGTAGAAGATGGGGCAGTCCCGGCTGTGGGTTGGGTGGGGGTCAGGGTCAGGACTGGGGCGCTGCCCAGCCCAGTGATGGGGCCGGGCCGTTCCCAGGACTTTGGCCCCCGCCTGTTGCCCACCCAACCCCCCTCAGGGGCAGGCTGTTTGCTCAGCGGGCATGGGGGGAACCGTAACAGCGGGCACCCGCGGGGACACTGGGCTCCACCAGCCGTATATCACCTGTCACCTGGCGTGGGAACCAGCCCCGCCCACCCGTTCCCTGGGGAAAGCCTGGCCCGCCCTGGGGGAGGGGGCTGGGCCATGGTGCATGTGTGTGTGCGTGCATGTATGTATGCGTGTGAGAGAGAGAGAGAAAGAGCAGAAGAGAGAGAACTGTGGCCATTTCCTGGGCAGATGCTGGCCCCCAGAGCAGCGTCCTCCCCGCAGCGAGGCCGGGACACCCAGAACATCAGCCATTTGGGGCTGCGGTCCCCAGGCCTTGGGAGCCTGCAGGGAGGGCCTGCATACCTGGTGCAGATGACGTCCTCGTGCAGGCTGCCCTGGCAGCGCTGGCACTGGGTCCAGAGGCGCGAGAAGCGCTCCTCCAGGGCATTCAGGTGGGACACCTGGAGGTGAGACAGTTGAAAGGGGGCCCGGGCCACCGCCTTGCCCTCCTCTCACCATCCCCATGACCCCCCACCCGCCCCACCTCGCCCCTCACCTCCTTCTGGTAGAGCTCAGACTCCCGAGGCTGGCAGAATTTGCACACGGCTCCTGGCAGAGGGGGTAGGTCGGCACAGGGGAGCTGGGGCCCAGCCAGAGCCCGAGCTGCCCTGTCCCTGCCCCTTCTCCACCCGCTGCCCATCCCGGCTTCTGAAAGTCCCCAGAGACAAGAGAACAAGGGAGCGAGTGTGTGGGGGAAAACTCCCTGGGGAACTCCCAGGGCAGGGGGCCCAGGACCCTCCAGGGGGTGCCTGTGAACAGGAGCCCCCGCCCAGGGGCTGAGGCCCATCCGGGTGGCACTCCCACCTGGGACGGCGGGTGCTGGGAACCTCAGTGATAGAGGAGCTGGGTAGAGGGTGGAGGGTAGAGTACTGGGGTCCCCTGGAGGGGCTGGGGTCAGGGCTGGAGTCTGGCGCTCACCCTGGTGGTTGAGGACGGTGCGGCAGCCAATGCAGCAGCTGTGGCGTTTGGCAAAGGCCAGAAGGCCGCCCACCTTGCCCGTGAGCACCGTCTTGCAGCGTGTGTGGTCACCCCCTGCAGGTGAGCGCAGGCAGTGGGCCCAGGCCCCCCCCAACAGGCCCCTGGTGCCCCCCTGCTCCCGTCTGGGCATTGCCCCTGAGTACTCAGCAGCACGGCTTCGGCACGGCCCTCGCCCAGGATGGGCTCAAAGATGCGCAGGAGTGGCTTGGCAAGCTGCTGCTCCAGGTAGTACTGCGTGTCGATGGGCAGGCTGTGCTCCAGCACAAAGAGGGGGTCCTGCAAACACAGCGGCCGAGGGGCTGGGGCTGTGGTCCTCAGCAGGCAGTGGGGCAAAGGGCACTGCAAGCCATGGGGTGGGGCTCCCTGTCATGACGGTGGGCAATGATGTGGGGCAGTCATGGGACCCAGGTACCGCCCTGCAGGGGGTGGCATCAGTAGGGGGACAGGGATCCAGGATGGTGTCGGAGACCCCAACGCAGTCCCTGGCCGTGAGCTGTGATCCGTGCTGGGGTCCATGGGTGGGGGTCCTCAGGTTATACCAAGCAAGGATCAGAGGTCACCTATTGGAGCTGGAGCATGAAGGTGTACAGTAGCTAGAGGCAAAGGCCAGAAGCCAAGATATGAGGGGGCGGGACCAGACCTGGAGACTGAGGAAAGGGTTGTGGGGGTCAGAGGTCACTGGCCATCAGGGTGTAGAGAGGGAGGACATGAATCCTAGAGAATTATGGGTTGCAGAGCAAGGACCAAGGAGACAGACAGAGAAACAGATGGTGAGACTCAGTGTGCAGTGAGGCTGGGTCTTCTTTTGCAGGGGGAGGGAGGGGGGGTCAGAATAACAGGGTGGGGGGGCCTCCAGAGGGCACAGGAGGCCTGGGAGAAAGGTATCATGGAGCCAACTCCCAGGGGTGTGTTGGGGGCGGTTCTCAGGGCCCTATGGGGCCCACAGAGGGAAACACCCTCCCCGCCAGGCTTGGAAAGCAGAAGTGAGAGCTGAGGGGAGCTGGGCGGAGCGGGCAGCCCAGGTGGGCCTGACCTCGGACTTCATGTAGGCAGCCACGCCCTTAGTAGCGCCGATGATCACGTAGGGGACACGGTCGCCCAAGCTGGGCGCACTCCCGGGGTCCCGCTTCCTCATCCTGCGGGGAGACCGGGGAGGCCAGGCGGTGAGGGCAGGTGGGCTGGCAGGGGTAGCTGGGGGCACAGGAAGTGGTGCCCAGCTGGCAGAAGAGGGGCTATTTCTGGGCGGTCCTGCACACCCCCCGGGGCAGACCTCTCGGCCAGCTCCACATGGGCCTGTTTCCCGGCGTAGTCAGCAGCCGCGCGGGTCAGCTCCTTGGTGATGACCAGCTGGGAGATGTCAATGCGGTTACATAGCAAGTCAGAGATGACGTCCTGCGCGTGGGCCACAGCGCCCGCCGGGTCCCTGCAGGGCCGGAATGGGGTGGGGGGTGTTGCCAGCGGCTGCTGAGGGCCAGGCTGGTACCTCCACCACCCCCAAGGCTGGGGGGCCAGGATGTGCCCTGGGGGCTGAGGCCCAAGGCAGGGAAGGATGCGGCCAGGCCACAGGCTGCAAGGTGGCTGAGGCGGGGCCCAGACCCACAGCTGTCCCACCCCACACTCTTTCCACCGTTCCACCACTGAAGACGAGCTGGGCCTGACACCTGGGTCCCCAGGGGAGGAGGGGGCTGGCGGCCGGGACTCCTTGGTCTCAGGGGAGGGGATCCCACCCACCGGTCGATGAGCAGGCGGCGCAGGGAGGCAGTGACAAGGTTGGCCACAAGGGGGCAGTTGTCCCTGCGCACGGCCTCCAGGCCCTTGCAGTCCATCCGGTCGTGAGTATCAGGCCGGGAGGAGAAGAGCAGGCCAGCATACCGTTTCTTGCTGATGAGCAGGTAGGGAAAGTAGACCTGGAGGAGGACCCGCGGCTGAGACCTGAGACTTCCAGAGGCCTGAGACTTCCCTCAGAAACTGAGGACACACAAGGCTGATCTGTGCCATGCGGGATGGGGACACTGGGGGACATGGACCTTAAGACTCCAGCACCTGAGCCCAGGGGCACCCTCAGCATTCTAGGGCCTCAGACATGAAATAGAGACTGGGATAAACCTAGAGATATGTCCTAAAGCACAAGACCCAGACATGGGGGTGTAGCCTGGACAGCCCCACATCTAAGATCTGGGAAAGACCTGAGGCAGACAGGGGTTCAAGGAGCTGAGACTTAGGCCCAGGAGTGAGCCCTGACATAGGGGCTTCTCAAAATTGGGAGGCTCCAAATTTGAGAGCAGGTATACCCAAGACCTGACCCTAAGTTTGAACCTCGGAAAGAGCATACAGGGTGTGTCCCCAGACCCCAGCCTGATTCCTCCTGAGTTCCAAGGAGCACTGGCCAATGGCACCACAATCCAGGATTCACCCCATCAGGATCCCCAGCACCTAAGGTAGCTCCCACACCCAACACCAGAGATGCTTGAAGACTGACAAGGTTTTCACAAAACAGACACCGTCCTGTGTAGCAAAGCCCAAGGTGTCAGAAGTTTTCAAATTTGAGACAATCCAAGCAGCAAAATTCCTCAAAAATGGGCATATGAACATGGAGAATGGGATACCCAGAGTAGCCAGAGCAGGGCACCCCAAAAGGAGAGACCCCGAGCAACACTGGGGTTCTCCAGATGTTGACATACTAGGAGAACCTCATGTGAATGCCTTCTTACACTTTGCAGGCCCCAAAAATCAGAGATCCTCTGAAACCTGGCTACTCCAAGCCTAAGGGAGGTTGACTTACCTTTTCAAACTCCAGCCGGATGGGCGGGGGAAAGTGGCCCGATACCCAGTCAGCAGCCTCCCGCCCCAGAGCCATTGCCTCCGCCACAGACGAGACACCAAATCGGCACATGACTGAGTCAGTGTCACCATACACCACCTGGGGAGGGGTTTGTGTGACTGGGAGGAAGTGGGGAGAAGAGGGCCAGCCCCCTGGAATCCCCCAACAGTCCCAGGCCCATCTCTGGGCAGCAGGTCGGGTAGCCTCTGACCTTGGCGTTGGCGCCATAGCCATTCTCCACTGTGTACTTGGACTCCACCAGCTGCTTTGTTTTCTCAATCATCTGGCGCCCGAACCCAGTGACGCTCTGTCAGGGAGAGAACCAGGCAGTGAGGGCCCCGGAGCCATCTACAGCTCATGGGCTCAGGCTGCCACCTCCACTACCTCCTGGGGGCGTAGACTCGGCCAAGGGACTCTGACCCTCTGAGCTTTGATTTGCAAATCTACAAAATGGGGCTACTAAGCTGCTCCTTAAGGGTCTGTTGGAAAGAACTGGGTCCCTGGCCCAGAGCTCTGGGCACAGAAGAGGAATGACTGCAAAAAGTGCGTGTTGGCAAGCCTGAGATTGGAGGGGCCATCAACACTGTGTTTCCCTCCACAGAGGGGCTATGACATGTGGCGACACTGCAGGCAGCTCTCCAAGGTACAGGACCACTGGTGCTTCCGGCCCCCTCCCCGAAAGCCAGCAGTGCCACCCCACATCTTTGGGCAACAGGAAATGACCCTATGTGTTAAGTGCCCCCTCCCCCCAGGGTTAGAGTTGTGCTTGCCTCATGGAGAAACTTTCCAACAGTCTTACTTTACAGGAAGCTGCAGCTGGGGCAGTGGGGGGCTAGAGGGGCACACACCAAGGAGAAATGGGTATGACTCTTCTGTTTTGGTTTGTTTGGACCCAGTCAGAGATCTCTTTTAACTGGAGTGTTTAGGCAACTTATATTTAGTATAATTACTGATCTTCTCTGGGCTTACATCTATCACTGTACTATCTTCCTTCTGTGTGTTCCACCTGTTTTTGTGTTCCTTCTTCCCTTCATCTTTTCCTGGAATGATTCCATGGGTTTTTTTGTTTTGTTTTGTTTTTGTAAGCCTGAGAGACAACAATAAGAAATGAGACTAAGAAACAGATAAAACAGAGGGACAGAGAAAAGAGTGAAGAAGGAAAAGACAGAGTGACAGACCAGGAAGCAATAGTCCTAATGAGGGCGCTTCAGGGGAAGGAAAGCCAAACCCTCCAGGCCTGACCTCTCCTCTCTCCGGCTGGAGTCTGACAGACGATCATCCACATCTTTCCACCAAGTAGACTTGGGGAGGTCCCAGGGGACTTTGGAAGGCATTCAATGAGAGGAGTGTGGGTGGATGCACTATGGGATGAACCTTGCCAAAGAGAGGCCTGGCTTTTAGAGGAAACCTCTAAGCCGTTGGAACATCCTACCTAAGATAGTGTCTTTGTTCACCTAGGACCTTGGACTGTACTAACATAACTCACAGTGAGGCCTGGAGCCACATGGTATCAGCCTGATCTCTGTCTGCAGGGTCTGGAGACCAAGTAACAAAGGTCAGTCACACAGAGGTTCCATGCTTATGTGACTGACCCCCAATAAAAACCCAGGACACTGAGGCTCGGGTGAGCTTTCCTAGTGAGAAACACTCCACACACATTGTCACACACCAGTATCAGGAGAAATGAGCACTGTCTGTATGACTCCACTGGGAGAGACAACTAGAAGCTCTGTGCCTTTGCCTTGGCTGATTTTTTTAAACATTTTTTTTTCAAGATTTTATTTATTTATTTGACAGACAAAAGATCACAAGTAGGGAGAGAGGCAGGCAGAGACAGAGGGAGGGAAGCAGGCTTCTTGCCGAGCAGAGAGCCCGATGAGGGGCTCGATCCTAGGACCCTGGGATCATGACCTGAGCTGAAGGCAGAGGCTTTAACCCACTGAGCCGCCCAGACACCCTGCCCTCGGCTGATTTTAATCCCTACCCCTTAACTGTATTAAAGTCATAATCATGAGTAGGTTCTAAATTCGAGGCCTTCTGGTGGATCACTGGATGGGAGCGTGATCTTGGGGGCTCTGGGACTGAAGGTGCGTGGGAGTGTACACAGGTCTCTCCCACCCAAAAGCCCAGCTACTGGCAGTTCTTCCAAGTCTTCCATGCAGAACCACATGAGAACTGACATAGTGCCCAGGTACAGAGGGAGCTTCCCATGGCAGGGGGCAATCAAGTTTGAAATGTGCTGAGGCCCAAACCCCAGTGCAAGGAGCTGGACAGGAAGACCTTTCTAAGGCTCTCTCAGGCCATAAGCTGAGGCACTGATCCCAGCTTGGCAGAACCTTGGACCCAGATCCTCTGTGGTCTAAGCGTGGATGTTTCTCCATCGGAGCAGCAGAGCTGCCTCTGGTAAACAGGCCTGGGACCCCACTGAGGGGTCTTCGGTCCGCATCCCCTCTCTGAGCAGGGCACTGACCAAGCAGCCTGCAAGCACCAGACAGCTGGGGTGGGAAGGAGTACCCTCACACTGGCTCCTTCGGCGACAGAGCTCACATAGTACGTGAAGCGTCAGAGCCTGGGTGTGCTACTGGTCGGCCTCCAGCACCGCCCCAGCCCCCATGGGCCCTGTTCTGCCCATCCAGCTGGTTGGAACCTGCCCTCTGCATCCCTACCCTTACAGGCACCAGGGGAGGAGGCGGGTGGGGTCTGTCAGATGGACTATGATAAATGGAACGAATGAGCAACAAAAAAAACCTCTGCTCACCCTGCCACTCCCCCTCCCTCCTGCTTCATCTATCTGCAGAGCCCCTGGCACCAACCACCTTCCTATATGCATTTACGGCTGTCACCATCTGTGTGCCCATGAGGCTGCACGCTGCTGGAGGGCAGGAACCCTCATCTGTTTCACCACCTGCCAGACCCACAGAGATGTTCAGCAAGTTGGGGCACTGCAACCTCCACCATACAGAGACCTGGTTCTCCTAGGGAGGGACTGTCTGCTCCCCTCTACCTACTGAGGCAACTGAGCACTCACCTGGGAGATCTCCAGGCATGGCAGCTTGCCCACCTGGGCACCAGTGAAGCCATATACAGAATTGGCACTCACTTTCAATGCCAGCTGCCGCCCATCCAAGACTTGGCGACGCAGGGGGTCTGTCTCCTTGGCCAGCTCAGCCTTGGCCCTGGAAGGACAGAAGCAAAGGCCACTGATGCAGTGCCCCAGGTTTCAGGGAGAGAGGAGAGGCTGGGGCTGGGCTCTGGTTAGGGTGCCTTTCTAGAAATCGGTGCCATGTACCTTTGTTCAGGCTGTGCACTGCACAGAGGCACGCAGCAGAGGAGGCAAATGGGAGCTGTTTGGAGGGGTGTCTTGTTCTAATTCACACACAACTGCAGTTAAGTTTGACATGGCAATTCTGGGGTGACCATGAAGGACAGGGACTGATGAGGAGCAAGTCTGCACAGAGGTGGGTGTGATGCTTTAGAACCCACCTCTTCCGGGCACTGAGCAGGTTCTCCAGGATCTGGGGCAGCAGCCCTTTCCGCACTGATGTCTTCACAAACTCATCCCCTGTGGGTGTCTTGATGAACTGATCCTCAGTCAGCCTGGGTAGGAGGATGGGGAGGACGGCATGAACCGGGCCTCCCCATCACTTCCTTCTCTAGATTTTC
The DNA here is from genome assembly GCF_009829155.1 of Mustela erminea. Taxonomy (NCBI): domain Eukaryota; kingdom Metazoa; phylum Chordata; class Mammalia; order Carnivora; family Mustelidae; genus Mustela; species Mustela erminea. The sequence goes on along the minus strand of NC_045632.1, from coordinate 5,898,323 downwards.
AGGCTCTCCCCACCTCTCGAATCTCCCCTCTCCACTATTTCTGGGCTCCCGGCTCTGTCCTGGCTGAAGCTGGCTCACAGGCAGGCCTGGGGTACACAGGATGAAGAGGGGGTCATACCCCAGTCTCTGGGCGGCCCCAGGCCGCAGAAGCGTGGTATAGCACAGGTTGTGGGCCATCATGATGGATGGGTACAGAGAGGAGAAGTCCAGGGTGGCAATGGGGACATCATAGTACCTGGGGGGTCAAGAAGGAGTCAGCCCTGGGAATCCCAAGCCGCCCCTACCCAGCCACAGGGCCTCACCCTTTGAGGGGCTCGATGACTGTGGCCCCCGTGTAGTCCTCGCCACCCTCTGTCTTCACCACGGGCATCAGCAGTCCCTCGCGCATGGCCTAGGAGGGGAGAAGTCAGGAAATGGAGGCAGGCATGAGCAGACAGGAAGAGGAAAGAGGAGGAACATGGAAGGGCACCCAGGTGTCACCTCCCAGGAGACACAGAGAGTGACCAGAGGCCGGGAGTGGGGACTTGCTGAGGGTGTTGTGACCCGGCCCACCCTTGGCTCCGCCCACTGACCTGCCGTAGCAGCTGGGACACGACCTTGACCTGCTGGCCACGGCTAAGCAGGTAGCCTAGGGGCACGCCAGTGACTCGTGCCATCTCCATGGCATTGACCAGCACCATTAGCCGCTCCAGCAGCCGCAGGGGCAGGAAGGCATCCTTGAGGCAGTACACCGCCAGCCGGCGGCGCGTCTGGTCATTCCCATTCTGGGGATAGGCACAGGTGACATCAGGGGAGGAGGTTGCGTCAGGGAGAGGGCAAGGGTCTGGGTGCAGAGTGGGAAGCGGGGAGGTTGGGGAGCTGACAGGGTAAGAGGGAGGAGGGGGCCGTCTGGAGAGCAAGTGTGGACCAGAGATGTGGGTGGGACTGCAGGATAAAGGATGCAGTGCCAGAGGTCCTGTGAACGGGCAGGAGTGGGGACTTACACCTGTAGGGTGAGGTCACAAGTCAAAACCAAGAGGTCAAGGTGAAGGTCAGGACAGCTGGGAGGCTAAAGCCTCCTGGTCAGGAAGGCGGGAGGCCAAGGTCAGAGGAGTCGACAGAAGAGTCAGATGGGGGGTAGGGTGGGGGCAGGAGGTACAGGGGTCAGAGGTCAAAGGCCAAGGCCAGGCACCTGCAGGTCGGTGATGATGCTGTGCTGCACGTCCTCCTTCTGTTCGCCCAGGAAGTGGAAGCTCACGGCATTGAGTGTGTAGGAGCGGAGCTTGTGCTCACGCAGCAGCACCTGAGGCAGGGGGTGCATGGTGGGCCCTGTGTCCCAGCAGCCCCGTGAGGGGGGCATCCACCCCACCCTGGCCATGTACCTGCAACATGTCCATCTGCACGCGGCCCACCATGCTGACCACCTTGCTGTCCCGTCGGCCGGTCTGCTTGGACTGGAAGGACGAATCCCGGATGTTGGAGCGGAGGCCAGACACGCGGCCCAGGAAGGGGAACGTGTGCACCTGAGGACAAAGCCCACCGGCAGGGTGAGGCTGCATGGGAGCCGTGGCCCAGATCGGGGACCCCCACCCCCATCCCAGGGCCGCGATGCCACCCATGATGCCACACTCTTCCCGCGGAGAGCCTGGAAGCAGGAGCAGTTCTGATGCAGAAAAGCCCTCTGCGGCCAGGGAGGCAGGGATTGGAGGTGAGAGACAGGAGGTCAGGACAGGGATAGTCAGAGGCCTGATGGCTGCAGGGCTGAGAGGCTACAGATGGCACCCTGTGGCTGGGGAGCTGCCCTCAGATAGGCAGCTGGAGGAGGGGCAGAGTTGGGGATGATGCTGAGCTCAGTGGGGAGACTGTGTGCATGGGGTGAGGGGCCTGGGGAGAGCTACCTGGGAGCCCAGCAGGGGGCAGCACAGAGAGCTAGGCCTGAGATCAGGAGAGACAGGGGCCCAGGAGGAGAAGGAGGGAGGGCCAGGGTAGAGAGGAGAGGCCTGAGCTGGTGGAGTGGCAGGGCAGAGGGGCAGAGAGGAGAGGAGCAGTGTCCCATGAGGAACTGACCAGGATGGACTTCCTGGCGCTGTTGAAGGCCATAAACGTAATTTCTTTTTTTTTCTTTAAAGATTTTATTTATTTATTTGACAGACAAAGATCACAAGTAGGCAGAGAGGCAGGCAGAGAGAGAGAGAGGAGAAAGCAGGCTCCCTGCTGAGCAGAGAGCCCGATGTGGGGCTTGATCCCAGGACCCTAGGATCATGACCTGAGCCGAAGGCAGAGGCTTTAACCCACTGAGCCACCCAGGCGCCCGTGATTTTTTTTATAGCATTCGATTTTCTTAAGTAGGCTCCATGCCCAGTGTGGGTCTTGAACCCACAACCCTGACATCAAGAGTTGCACGCTCTAATGACTAAGCCAGCCAGGTGCCCCAAACATGATTTTTACTTCTCATTACAAAATTGGCCAAACGTAAGTAAAAGAAAGAAATAATACAATATGACCTCCATTGTGAGCTGAATTGTGTCTCCTCATATCAAAGCTTTGCCATACGCTTCGAGGAACCTCCCCCGGCTGTTCCTTAATTTTTGCTGACATATTTTGAAGTCTGGAAGATGCTATACCCTTGCACATTTCAGTCTGCCCCTCAAACACACAAGCCCCTCCTTACTTAACCATAAATGCCCTCCTTGCCTCTGCAAAAGCCACAATCACCTTCTGGACTTCAAACAGGGCAGGGATGGGGCCAGAGCTAGGTTCTCGGTGAGGTCCCTGGAGCCGCTGGGGGCGGTGGGCTGCAGGTACAGGGCAAGGCGGGCCACCCGCCAGGGACAGAGCCACAAGCCAGAAGGCAGCAAGGAGCAGGTGGCTGCCCACCCCTCAAGCCCCCAGTGGGATAAGCCTACCCGACCTGCCTGCCCTACCTTGAGAGTCTGGGCCCGAGAGATGAGGTACGGAAGGTCAAAGTTCTGTATGTTGTAGCCGGTGATCACGTCGGGGTCCATGGCACGAATGAAGGCTGACCATGCCTGGGGGTGAGAGCACACTGGGTCACCCTGGTTGTCATCCTGATCATCCCCCTGGCATGGGTCCTCCCCACTCCTGGAACATTCCAGAAGCTCCCCAAAACAACCCTAGAACTCTCCTGCCCACTGTAGAAAGACTGAGCAGGTGCTTCTGAAAATAACACAGAACCCAGAGGGGAAATGTTCACCCCTGCAAAGTGAAGGGGTCTGAAGCTGTGGACCAGGTGTCTCAGCATCCAGAGGCCTTCAGCCTGGGATGTGGAGGCCGGGTGGGGGGTTCTGAGGAAATGAGGGGAAACGGAACAAGAGCCACCTGGAGCAGCTCCTCCTCCCGCTCGTAGCTCTGCACTTTGGCGCCCAGGATAGGGGCACAGGGCCGTAGGGTGAGTGCAAGGCGCAGGAAGGGCTCCGGCTCACCCCAGCGCAGGCCCAGTGAGCAGATCTGGATCACAGGGTCCCGCTCAGGTTCAGGGAAGATGCCTGCACAGGGAATAAGAAGGGGATACAGGGGACCGGGCTCCTCCTTTCCCTTCATGACACATCAGGGTGGCTGCACCTCCGAATCTCCCCAGACCGTCTACTCCCCTCTGCCTCCACTGCCTAGAGACTACGTGCAACCCACCGTTTCCCCTTTCTTCAGCTCCTGGTCCTCTCCTTGTCCCTCACAGACTGGGATAGTCCTGCCCCAGGGACTTTGCACTTGCTATTCTTTGCAGAGGCACGTGCGTGCTGGGGGAGGCTCCTCATCCCTCTTCACAAGGCTTGCCTCATCACCCCTGAGGCCTTCCCTGCCCACCTGTCTGAGCTGCCCTGTCACTGTCCGCCACCATCCTCCTTCAATGGAGAATCTTACGACGACCTGTCCACCTCCATGTTTACTCCCTTCTCCCTTAGTGAGCTCAAGTATGGGGACTCCTGGGAGGAGACCAGCATGTCACCAATATCTGAAGCAAGAGCAGGAGGAGCTCCGGGCCCTGGAGACAGACCTTTGCGACCAGCACACTCAATGTCAAAGCTGAGCACGCGCAGGGGTGCGATTCGCTGCCACTGCCCTTCTGGCGGGTGACTGACCACGTCAGACCACAGCACGTCTGCCTCTAGCTGACACAGTGTGGCCTGTAGGAATGGGGCCTGTCAGTGACTGCAGAATCCCGGCTCTGTGGCCCCCCTGCCCCTGGGGAGCCCCATACCTTCCCCTCCGACCTCAGGACATATTTCCCTGCTGGGAGTTCCAACCAGTTGCAGCCGACAATGTCTGTGTCCACCATGAACCTGGAGGGGGTGAGGATCAGTGGGCAGAAGATGGCCGGGCGGTGGGGGGCAGCAGGGGTGGAGGCTGGAGAGAGGCAGGGTCGTACCGGATCTCAAAGTCGACATTGGCCTCATAAGGTGCGAAGCTGGGGGTGCCCAGGCCCGCCACACGGATGCCCTGCTCCAGGAGGCGGCGGGCAGGGGCCATGAGGCGCGGCAGCGCTAGGGTGATTCGTAGAAATGGGGAGGGGCCGTGCCCATGGTACCCGAACATGCCTGTGGACAGAGGAAGCTAGTACCGGCCTGGAGGGACCCCGACCCGCCTGGCCCATGGGCAGCACTCACTCTCCCGGGAGCACAGCTCCACGGACAGCACTGCCGGCCCCATGAGCTCCTTCCCTCCACGCTGGTCCCTGCTGATGGCGGCATTCAGCTCCCGCTGCAGCTCACCCAGGTGGTCGGGCCCAAAACCTGGCCGTGGGAGAGCTTGTTAGAAGCACTGGGGGTGGGGTCGGGCGGGGGCCTCCAGATGGGCAGGGGCGAGAGGGGGTCTGGTGGGTCAGGGCCACTCACCAGGGGGCGCCGGGGTGTAGAAGTAGGGTGCGAAGCCCTGGATGTGGCAGCAGACCGACACGCCCTCGTCGGTGACTCCAAAGGCACGGAGCACTGGCACGGGGTTGCGGGACGGCTGGGGTGTCCAAGGCAGGGGCTGTGCTGGGCCTGGGGGTGTCATGGGATAAGGCAGGGGCAACCCCCACAGATTCCTCAAAGGCCTGCCTCCCCAGGATCCTCCTGGGCCAGGAACTCAGCCCCTAATTCCTGCATCTTGGAGTGCGTCTGCCCATTGTTCACTCTGCCCCGACCACCTCCCCGCTAGCCACCGTTTCCACCGTTGTCCCTACAGTCCGTTTGCCACTGTAGAGCTAGAGGGAGTCCTTTTTTGCAAAAAAGTATTTCCTTTTAGAAAATAATACTGACTTTGTGGGTCCAATTTTATCAGCTCTAATACACTTATGTAGATTTGTGGAACCACCACCAAAATCAGGCACAAGACAGGTCTGTCACTCCAGACAGCTCCTGAGAGATGTGCTTTCCTCATCACACCCCCTCCCACCACAAGCCCAGGCCCTCGTGGTCTGTCTGCTTTCTATTATTCTACTTCTGTCGTTTTGAGACTGTCCACATACATGGGACCACACAGTCTACTGGCTCCTGTCACTCTAGGGGAAATATCTAGTGTAGAATTGCTTGGTCCTAAGAAAAGAGTAGACTTAACTCTTTTATCTCAATAAAGCTAGAGAAGGAAAAAAGAGTAGGCTGAACTCTAAGAAACTTCCAGGCTATTTCCCAGAGGGGCTACAAACCATAGCATTCCCCCGGGGAGGGCGTGAGCAAGCAATCCATTGGCCCACATCCTCGTCAGCCCTTGGTGTCCATGTGTGGGTGTGAACTCTTCTAATAGGATGTGCTGTGTCTCGTGGTGGCTGTCATCTGCATCACCCTGACAGCCACAGTCTCTCCTTGAGTGAACTGTCTGATCAAGTGTTTTGTCCCTTCCTGGACCGGACTGTTTTCTGACTGTTGAGACCATATTCGTGGTCCTGGTTTTGTGGCCGGTATGTGGATGGTGGACGTTTCCACCTGGCCAGTCGCCTGTCTCTTCACTCTCTCACAGGGGAGCCTTACTAACCTTCGAGTCAGCGTGATCTCTGCAGAGCCAAAGGCTTTCCCGCCCATGCGGAATGGAGCCCCCACGTCCTTGCCTGGGCAGACAGGGCCTCACATGCTGCCCCTTCCCCCCATCTTTGCCCCCTGCTCCTGCCACCATGGTCTCTTGGCCGTTCCTCAAACATTCCAGACCTCTCTGTCCTCGGACCTCGGAGATGTGCAGTCTGGGACCTCCGCCCTACCACATGTCCCTCCATAACCCTCATGGCCACCCGAGGTTCCATTTCCTTTTTTCTTCTGCCTATCCTTCCAGAAGGTGAGCCTTGAAGAACAGGGACTTGATCTCACTGAAATAGGGCCTATCCTAGTGCAGATCCTCAGCTGTTCCTGACTGATACCAGATGGACAGAGGGATGGATGGACGTCAAACCACATGTGTCTCGCCTTAGCAAGGAGCCAGCTCTTACCTTCAGGCCTCAGTTGGAAGATACTCCCCACCTCCAAGAAGCCCTGTGGGACACCTGGGCCCCCTTCCCCTCTTGCTGCCCCTCTGGGCACCCACAGCCCTGGTCACCTATGTGGGCACTGTGGGTCCATCTCCTCCCTCAAAGCCCAAGGCCCCACCTCCCACCCACCAGGCCTCTGCCCACCAAGCTCACCCACATAATGGTCAATCTCCAACTGCTGGAAGATGAGAGGCTCTGTTTGGGGATCCAGAGGGGGTGGTGTGGGCCGCAACCAGCGGGCATCTATGGCCATTGGGGAGAACTGCCCTGGGTGGGGAGGGGAGGGAAGACAAGCAGGGTACATGGAGTTGTGGTCCCCCAGCCCAGCCCATGACCACATGGCATCTGATGTATGAAAGGGAAGTCAGGTGGATAGGGCGCTCTGGTTCAGGCAAGTAACTCAGGAGAGATTATGGGGTCAAGAGTCAAGGTCAGATTTGGAGCTGTAGGCAACAAAGGTGGCATACTAGCATGGGGTCAAAGGTTAGCACTTTGTAGGGATACAATGTGGGCCAGAGGTCAGAGGTCACAGGCAAGCTCTATGGCTGACCCGGTTCACAGGCAGGATGGGTGTGGGGGTGCAGGGGGTTCCCACTCTGGGTCTCACCATCTGCTGCTCCATCCAGGCCTGGCTGCACCAATTCCTCCTCCTGTTCCTGCAGTCGGTGCTCGGCCTCCATCTCCTCCATCAGCGCCAGTTCCTCCTCAAACTGGGATGGCTGACATAGCTCCTCCTCATCCCAGAGGCCCCCACGGGCCCGCTTCGGGGGCACCCCCAGCCCTGGGCCTGGCCGCCGCTTGCCATCCATCCTGCCGGGCAAGTCAGGGCTCGGGAGGGTTCCTGTCTTCTTCATGGCCCCCCATGCACCCACCATGGCCAGGAGCCTTTTGTTCCCTGGTGGGCCCTGGGAGTAGCATGATCATGGGGTGCTGGCACATTTCTTGTGCCAAACCACCATATACTATATGTTACATATAGTATATGTTGTCATTAATAGTCATTATTATAGTCATAATATAGTCATTATAATTACTATAATGTTACTATAATGACAACCCACTCCCCACCTCAGTTTAACCCTTTAGTCACATGCGCAAACCTTCCGCATCCTTCACCTGGCTTCTTGCCCACAACCCCCAAAAACCCAGTCCTTAGCACACCCCTCTCATTACCATAAACCTCTGCCTCCGACGCCGTCACCCACCCATCTCCCCACCTGCCCAGGCCTCCGTTCTACAAACAACTGGGCAGCTGACTATTAGGCCAGTCACACTGTGCTGGGTGCCAGGCAGCATCCTGAAACACAAATCGGATCTGGTCCCTTCCCAGCCCAGAACAATTGAGAGGCTTCCCATCCCCCTTCAAAACAAAACCAAACCAAAGCCCTTTCTATTTTGAAATATTCCAAATTGCCAGAACTATTTACCCTTCACCCAGAATCCCCAAGTATCAATTTGTTGCCACACTGGCTTCATCAGCCCCCCTACTCGTAATATGCACACGTCAGCACGTTATCTATTTTCCTGAGCGTTTGAGTTAGCTGCCTGTCAGTCAGATACCATGCCCCTTAACCCCTGCATACTTCAGCATATATTGCTGAAAGACAAGGACATTGTTTCTTCCTCTTTTTTTTTTAAAGTAGGTACACCACACCCAATGTGGGGCTTGAACTCACAACCCTGAGATCAAGATTGGCGTGTTCTACTGACTGAGCCAGCCAGGCACCAGTCAGAAATGACACTTCTCTCTCTTTTTGAAGATTTTATTTATTTATTTGAGAGAGAGAGGAGCACATACGTGAGTAAGGGGAGAGGGACAAGCAGAGTCCCTGCTGAGCAGGAACCTCCCCCCCACCGATGTAGGGCTTGATCCCAGGACCCCAAGATCATGACCTGAGCTGGAGCAGACGCTTAACTGAGCAACCCACCCAGGCAGTCTAAGGACATTCCCTTAAACAAGCACAGTGTGATGATCAAATCCAGGACATTTAACAACAACTCAATAACAACATAAACAAAGAGTCCATGTTCCAATTTTTCTAACTGTCCCCCAAAATGCCCTTTATAGTACTCTCCCCCATCCAGGATCCAATGTAGCAAACACAACGAAAAACCAAAAGGAGGCTGCAATTTACATGTTTATATGTTTTCTCGTTTTTTTTTTTTTTTTAATAAACTTATTTAAGAGGGCACCTGGGTGGCTCAGTGGGTTAAGCCTCTGCCTTTGGCTCAGGTCATGATCTCAGAGTCCTGGGATCGAGCCCTACACTGGGCTCCCTGCTCAGCGGGGAGCCTGCTTCCCCCTCTCTGCTTGGAAAAAAAAAAAAAAAAAAAACTTATTTAAGTAATCTCTACGCCCAACATGGGGCTCGAATTCATAACCCTGAGATCAAGAGTTGTGTGCTCTTCCAACTGAGGCTGTCAAGTGCCCCTGTTTATATGTTTTCTTGATTGCAACATATAAAAAATTATTTTGCAGTATGTTTTGACAAGATGTAGTGACATGAAAGTACATATCCTCTGGTAGGTTTGACCAAAGACAGTATTCAAGCTCATTCAGGTTGCTAACTTCACTAAGGTTCAGGTAGAGAATATTCTGCCTGAGCACATGCAAATCACAAAACAAAGAGAGCAAAGACAGGGAAATGTTAAAAGACATGAAACTGGGTAAAGGGCATACAGGTGTTCTTTGTACTATTATTCTTTTGATCTTCCTATAAGTAAAGTTATTCTAAAAAAAGAAAGAAGTTTTTTTTTTTAAGAAATTTTAAAAAAGATTTTATTTATTTGAGAGAGAATGAGTGAGAGAGAGCATGAGAGAGAAGGGCAGAGGGAGAAGCAGACTCCCCCAAGGAGCTGGGAAACCGATGAGGGACTCATCCTGGAAGTCCGGGATTATGACCTGAGCCTAAGGCAGTCGCTCAACCAACTGAGCCACCCAGGTGCCTGAGAAAGAAGTTTTTAAAAAGTACATGTCTCCCAGCATCTAGGCCTGGAGAGAGATTATAGGAACCTAGGGCAGACTCCAGGCCCAGTGGGGAGTAGATAGGTCAGCTGCCCTGGCTTCCAGTTGACATCTCTGGATCTCATAAATGCTCCCACCCAACCCTATATCCAGTCTGCCACAGGAAGCCCAGCCCAAGACTACATTTCCCAGGGTGCACTGCTACGGACGGTCACATCGTTGAGCTATCCCATGGAAAGAATGACTGGGAGGCGTGCAACTTCCAGACAACCTTCAAAGGAAGCTTGCCTCTATAGCCTCTTCCCCCTTCTCAATGGCTGGCATGTGGATCTAGCGGTGGCGAACCAACCCTGACTGCGGGGGCATGGACAACACCGCAGGGAATGCAAGGCTCTGAGACAGAAGGAACCCCGGCCCCTCGACAACTTACTGGGGGCAGAGCTGCCTACCTCAGGGCAGCTGTGTGGAGAAATATACTTGGGTCTTGCTTGGGCCACTGTGTGCTGTGGGGTCTCTGTTACAGCAACTTAGCCTAGACCCTAACCAATACAGCATAGACAAATTCTGAACTGACGGGGGATGTATTGTTGCAAATACTTCTCAGTGCTAGACAGCAGGCAGCTACTGATAGACACACAGGACAGACGAATCTTGAAAGCATGCTGCTTGGAAGAAGCCAGACACACGAGTACACACTGGAGGAATGGGGAATGTTGCTCAGGGGCATGGGGTTTCCTTTTGGGGGGATGACAATGTTCTGGAAGTAGACAGAGGTGGTGGAGGCATGAACATACTAAATGGTTAACCTCAGGAGTGCCTGGGTGGCTCAGCACCAATAAAATAAAATCTTTTAAAAAAAGTTTCCTGCTCCCTTTTGTGACATTGACATTTTTGAAGATTCCCGACAGGTAGTTTTGCAGTCCAATCCTTACCTTGGTTTGATTGTTTCCTAATGGAAGCATCAGGGCAAACATTTTTTAGACTTTTTTTTAAAAAAAGACTTTATTTATTTATTTGACAGGCAGAGATCACAAGTAGGCAGAGTAGCAGGCAGAGAGAGGGGGGCAGGAAGCAGGCTCCCCGCTGAGCAGAGAGCCCGATGTGGGGCTTGATCCCAGGACCCAGGATCATGACCCAAGCTGAAGACAGAGGCTCTAACCCAATGAGCCACCTAGGCACCCCAGACTCTTTTTTTTTTTTTACTACAAGAAGATAACAGTGTAAGTGCACCATTCTGCACCTTGCTTTCTCTAACAATAGGTCTTTGAGAGCCATCCACATCAGTACATAGAGAGCTTCCTCATTCCTTTACACAGCTGCGTAATATTCCACGGAACAGAGTTAATGTAGTTTATTTAAACAGTCCCCCAGGTGGGGACATTTAGGTGGTTTCCAGTCTTTTGTGATCACAAATAGTGCTCTGGAAATAACCTCGTACATGCAGATTTTCATATGTGATAGTATATCTCTAGCATAAACCCCTAGATGCAGAACTATGGCTTTCCAGTTTTCACTGAGGTGGAATTGACATACAGTGAAATCCACAGGTTCTCAAGTGGACAGTTGTAGGTAAGTTAAAGATTTTAATTATTTATTTGAGAGAGAGAGAGAGCATGAGCAGGGGGCAGAGGGAGAAGAAGCAGACTCCCTGCTGAGCAGGGAGCCCAGCAGGGGGCTTGATCCCAGGACCCCAAGATCACAACCTGAGCTGAAGGTCACTATCAGATGCTCTACAAACTGAGCCACCCAGGCGCTCCAAAGCATGTTTGTTTTCAATGCCTAATTCTGGAAAGATAGGTCATAAACTGGAAACACTGGCTTCCCTGGGCAGGGGTGGGGGTGCAAGGAACAGAATAGGACAGTTTTATTGAGACCGAAGTCACATACCAAATGCCCCATGCGTTTCAGGTGTAGAGTTCAGTGGCTTTTAGTATATTCAGAGCTTGTGTGACTATCACCATAGCCAATCTTAGAACCTTTCCATCACCCAAAAATGAAACCCTGCACCCCTTTGGCCATCACCCTCACCCCAGACCATCCCCACCCCACTTCTCCCAGCCCAAAACAACCACAAAGCTACTTTGTCTATTGCTACAGATTTGTCCATTCTGGGCATTTCCTATATGAGGAACCTTAGAATACATGCCCTTTGGAGTCTGGTTTCTTCCACCTAGGATAATGTGTTCAAGGTCTACCTGTGACACAGCACAGGTCAGTGTGTCCTGTCTGCCTTTCAGGTCTGAATACTTCCTCACCATGCGGCTGTATCACGTTGTGCTTAAACTTCCGCTTAAACTTCCGCCTGTTCGTCAGTGAACAATGGGGCTGTTTGCAGCACAGGACAGAAGACTTGGGACAGACTCTCCTTTTGTGACTGTTGAATGCAAACTGTTTCTACAGGTGGCTCATCTCACAGGAAGGAAAAAGCCTGGAGGCCACAGAGACACACAGAGTTCCAACCTGCAGGGAGAGACCTGGAGGGCATGGGAGAAGGAAAAAGACCCCTGTGTGTGCCCTCTCAGCTGCCCAGGCACAGGACAGGAGCTGGGGAAACACGGTGATCTCTCCTGTTCTGGACCCTTCACTGGCAAACAGACAACAATGCTGAGTGGGCCCTGCCTAAGATGTTAGTTTCTGTGACGCTCCCTCCCTCAGTCTTCTCATCCCATCTCTCCCAATCCCCCGGCTTTCACTGCCACCTCTATGCTCACCGGGCTCCCCGTCCAGATTCTGGCACAGAATCCTCCCCAGGGTTCCTGCCTAACAGAGGCAGATGCTCACCATGAGGATGTCTGTTTCTGCATCCCATACTCCAAAGCCAGGCCCCTCATCTCCCTGCAAACCTGCTCCCTACAAACTCCCCACAGTCTCCCCCAGTTCAGCAAAGGGCAGCTCTCATCCCAACAACATTGTGTCACTCCAGCTTCTCCCGTCCCCTCAGACCACATTTTTGTTCCACCTACAAATCTCATAGGCTCTAGGAGACCTGAGTCTCACCACTTCCCAGCACCTCTGGCTCTCTTAAGATCCTCTGCAGCTTTCTTTTGTACATTGCTTTTTGTCTGTCTCCCCCTGCTGGAACATGAGCCACGTGCCCAGCACAGGGCCTGACTTTGGGACATGTTTGCTGGATGAGATCACCCCCTTTTCCAGCCACTTTACTCCTCGGCCTCCACAGAGACTCCGCTCCAGTTCAACTCTTCCAGGCCACTCATTGGCCCCTTGGGGCACCCACTGCACCCGGAACTACTTCAGACTATGAGTACCTCAAAAACAGGGCCAGGGTCTCGCTCAAGTCGGGTTCCCAGCATGACTCAGCACAGGGCCTGGAACACGGGCCACTTCGAGTTGCGTCAGTTTAGACTCCTCTTGAGGACCACCAACACCACAAGTCTTTCCTGAGCCCCTGCTGCTTCTCTCACCTCAAGACTAGCGCTGTCTCGCATCAGTTCAGAGCACTCTGGACTGAGATCTCCTATCCTCCACCAACCAAACTGAATTATCATCGGCTCCCCAGTGCCCAGCAAAGGGCCTGACGTAAGCACAGCTGACTGAAAGAAGGCCTGAAGAGAAGAAAGGGCATTGCAAAAGCCATCATCGAGTAAGGCACCTTCTCCAGGGTACAGGAGGCTTGGGTGGTGACATGCAGCAAGAAGGGGTGAGACAGGTCACCATAGGTTCCCAGCACATATAGGTGGGGTTATAAAGCTGAAAAACTAGCATCACCCTGCCCACTCACTGCTACCTCAGAGTGGCGCCCTAAACCCGCTCTTCCTCAGCCTTCTCCATCCAACCTATCGCTCAAACCACATACCGCAGCCTTCTAAGCTCTTCTTCCTTATACCCTGCGGCTCAAACCCCAAAGACAACTTGAGACTGACAGACGGCACTGCAGTCTGAGCCATCTACTATCCCTCTCGCCTCCTAACCCGCCTTCCTCCCCCCACTTTTGTTCCCACTACAACACCATCTTCACTCAGCAGCCTGATTTTCTCAAAATGCAGGGCAGTTCCTGTTGCTCTGATGCTCAAAAGCCCCCATGGCTCGCTGGGGAAGCTAGAATAAAAGCCAAACCCCACACCGCCCTCTACAAGGATCGGGCTCCCCAACATGTCTTCTAACCTCACCTGTTTTTCTTGGCTCCAGCTACAAACACACCAAACTTCTTCCTGCCTCAGGGCCTTTGCATTTGATGGTCCCTCTGTCCAGGGCTTTCTTCACATGACTGACTTTTCTGTCAAATGTCACTTCCCCAGAGGAGCGATTTTTGAAATCACCCCAGCTAAAGAAACTGGCTACCCTGTTTTATTTCATTTCGTATAATATATCAAACCCCGAAAGCACGGCTTTATCATTAATACTTATCACTTGTATACTGTCTGTCTTCTCCCTGAGCAAGGACTTTCTCTGACTTGTTCGGGCTGTAGCCTTTGCTTCGAGAACAGTGCCTGGCACAGGGTACTCAGTATTTAGTGAATAAAGGATGACACCATGCCCCCACGTGCACCCATTCAGTCCTCCAATGCGTCCGGGGTCCCGTCGCCCCAAAGACCCTCCAGAGTGCATTCCCCAGTTCGCCCCGGGGGCCAGGCACCCAGCACAAGCACCCACCGCACGCCGAGGGCCCCCCCAGACCCCTTCATCTTCCCGCGCGCCCCCGCGCACGCTCCCACGACCACCGGCCTTTGCCCGTGTACACCGCGCCCCCGAGCCAAAGGGATCTCTCCCGCCTCCATGACCCTCGTAACCCTTTCTAAGGCTTCCATGCCCAGCTCCTCCACCCTCCTTCCTTGTCAGCCGAATCCTTGCAATCTCTCTACTCCCCTTACTCACCCGCTTCAAACAGCGTTTCCCGCCACAGCCTACGCCGCCGTGACCCCTGACTCCGGCGCGCGCAGACTCAGAGATGCCGCGCGCCGAGCTGAGCCACGCCCCTCCGCCCAAGTAGGGCGAGACCACGCCCCATAGGGAATCGGAGCCACGCCCCTCCGTTCGACTGGCGCTAGGCCACGCCCCGTCTTGCCAATTTGGGACGCGGCCTCCTCCCGTTTTCCATAAATTCCTGCCAAACTCCGCCCCGTCTGAGGAGAGGTGCGACTGCTCCCAAGTCACGCCCCCTCCTTAAGGTACCTTCGCGGATCCCCGGCATCTGTCCTCCTGGCCCCGCCTCCCCGTCCGCCCGCGCAGCGCACCTCCTCTGCCAGCAGGTTTGCTTTCTGTCGGAGGCTAAGTCGGGAGGACTTCCTGGGCGCCGTTCTGCTGGCCACCTGATCTGCCCTCCCTGTGGAGGGGAAGTCTGGTCAGCCTCCTGTCTCTCGGCCTGTTTCCTTATCCGTCACCTGGGGCCGCCAGGCACACTGCTTGGAAAGGGACAACTGCTTCTAACTAGTCACTTCCCCCGTCACCTTCCCCCGACCCGCTCCAGAAAACACACCTTTCAGTACCCAGCCCATCCCTCCAAGCGGCACCCCCTTCAACCTTAGCCAGGACTACCCGCCCAGCTCACTGCGGGGACGGCTCAGAGCCTGGCCCAGGGTAAGGAGGAACTAAGAGTATACCACAGCCTGACCGGACTGAACTCACCAGAGCCTCTCCATTTCCAGACTCAGCATGTCCCTTCCCTCAATTTGGGGGCCAAGCCGCCCCCACATCTTGGTTTATGTCCCCGCTGGGCCGCAATATCCTGTGAGGACTTGCCTGCCTTCTACCTCTAGGTCCCCACACAGCCACACGCTGTGGCTCTACACTCTAGCTGGCCCCGTCCGTGCCCCCACTGCCAGCCCTGACTGGTAGCCACCTCCGAGGATTTTAGCTTGTTCTCCCATGTGTCCAGTGCCTAGGATTGTGTTTGCCACATAGTAAGTGCCCCATTTATATTTGTGGGGTGAATAACACCTGCAACCCCACAGGGGCCAGCTCAGTGCCCCGCCCACAAGTGGCTTCAGCAAGTATTTTTTTTGCCTAGTGAAAGCCCGGGTCTCTTCAGCCACTGAAAATTCTTTTGTCCTTCAATGGGCTCCAACTCACCTTGTACAGGGAGAGGATACCAAGGCTGTCAGCCTCTTCTGCAATCAACCCCCCCCTGCAGAGCCCAGTCACATCACCCTGAACCTTCCATCAGCCTAGTAAGTAGCAAAAGGTTGAGGGGGCTGGAGCCAATGAAGACCCTAACAGCCCATCCCCAGTATATACCCTGGAATCACTCTGGCTCAGGGCAGATTTCTATTCATACTTTATTTTTCTGTTTTTGTCTTTTTTTAGTTTTTATTAAATAAATGGAACAAAGGGGGGGGGCCTGTGGTTTCTCAGCAGGTAGGGTAGAGCCACAGGCCCCCCAATCCTTCTGCTCAAGGTGCACTGCGCAGTGAGCTTGAGGTGTAAGCTGGGTGGGGAGGGCAGCTGGTAGTGCTAGGAGAGTCAGAGGTTGGGATCTATGACCCATCCAGCCCTCCCAGGAAGACTCAGTGGGTAGGGAGGGAGCCTCCTGGAGCCTCACTGGGGCTCACGTGAGGGCTGAGGGCTGGTGGGGCCAGGACTTATGCTCTAGGCCACAAGGTGGGCCCCCAGGCCTGGCCCCTTCCCACTCCAGGAGGAGGAAGGGGTAACAATGTCCATTCGTTGGAAGGTACAGGGCTGTGGGGCAGGAAGGCCGGGCCCCTCACTCGTGGACGTCCCAGATCTCAGACAGCAGAGGCGGCAGCTTCTTGTCTTGGAGCCGCAGGGCAAAGACCTGCTCTGAGTGCACAGAACTCAGAGTGCGCAGGCTCACGAGCTTCATCAGCATCCGTGGAAAGCGCAGCTGGTCCTGCAGGGGGACAGGAGGAAGGTGGGCGCTGGCCAGGCTCCTGCCCTTTGAGGCTCTGGTCAGCCCGCCTGGACCACCAAGAGGACCTCCCTCCCTGGGGTGAGCCAGGACAGCAGTGCGGGGACCACTCCCTCCAACCCCTATGCCTACACCAGGCCTGGCTTCTTGGGCCAGGGACCCAAGGCCTGAGGACAGACTCTGCAGAGAGGACATCAGCTGGAGCTCGGAGGGCTGCCAAGGGAGCCAGAGCTCAAAAGAGGAAGCAAGACCTCAGCCCCAGGCTAACTCCACGTGGGTGTGGACTTCCTGCCCCTGCCAGGGCCTTGGGAGGGGCTGGGCTATGGGGAGCTCTGGGAGCTGTGTACCTGTGGCCTCTTGATGCGCGTGTAGGAGAGCAGTGCCTCAACATAGGGTTGCTGCAGGGCCTCGACGCGGCTCGGCTCCTGTACGTTGGGCCGGTCAGCGGAGAAGATGTTGATGGCGATGAGGAGGGCATACTCAGCGTCATCCAGGCCCAGCCGCCGCATGGCCCGTGAGAACTCAAAGATGGGGTTGATGAACTCCACCTGCAGGCCTGTGGGGGCAGGAGGCCTGGCCCGATAAGCTCCTCCAGCCCCAAACCGACCCCACGCCCAGGCCCTAACATTGCTCAGTCAGCAGGATGAGGTAAACAGCAATAATTCTAGTGTTCTGGTCACGTCTGTTCACCTGGGTCCCTGCTGCCCAGATAAGCGCCTGGCACATGGTAAGTGTGCCCTAACCATGCCTGAATAAATGAACAAGTAAGAAGAGTGAACATTTACTCAGTATTTCCTACTACCGCACCCTACCTTCCCTGTACCTAGATTTTAAACCTAGGTCATACCACCTTAGCCTGCGGTGGCTCCCATGGCTTAGAGTAAAGCCTGAGCTCATTCCATTCATTCAGTCATCAAGCTTCATCAAGCACCACTATGTGCCAGGTCCTGGGGAAGAGCTGTTTCCAAGACAAAGCCTCCCCTCCTGTGGTACTTGCACTTGTGGGGTGTGGGGACAGACAACAGGCATTCACGTAAGCAAACTGTCACCATCCAGCCTGTCAGAGGGATGGGTGCTGGTGGACCAAAGTTAACGCACAGAAGGGTAATGGGGGCATCGAGAACCAAATCAACATGTAGACAAGGTGGCCACTGCACAGTGATGCTGTAGGAAGGCCTTACTATAGGGGGACCTTTGAGCAACAACCCGCAGGAGGGAAAGCGACGAGTCATGAGGATGTTAGAGTGTCCCAGGTGGGTGCCACCTGTCTGCTCTGCCCAGGACCAGGCAGCCTTCTGGGCCTCGAGACTTTCGACGTTGAACCTACAAAGCTCCCACACGAGCCAGGATGAGCTGGTCACAAAAATGGGGACCGAGGAACCAGCAGCTACAGATTCCCCGAAGTGGGAGCACAGCTGGTGGGTGCAAACAAGAGGGAGGAAGCCAGTCTGGTGGGAGGAGGGTGAGTAATGGGAGATGAGCATGGAGAGGCCCCTGCAGGGCCTGTGGGCCATAGCAAGGACCCTGGCTTGTCTCCCAGCAAGACAGGAGCCATGCAGGGTACTGAGCAGAGAATAGACATGAGCTGACTTGGTATGAACAGGACCTTTCTGACCACTGTGTGAACTGACATATTCGGACAACCCAGTGAGGGGACCCGGGATTGTTCCAGGAGACACGTTGGACAGTGGCAGAGCATGGAGAGAAGTGGCAGGACCCCAACTTTCTCTCCAGCCCCATCTCCCTGTGCTCCAGATGCCTTGGCCTCCCTGTAGTTCCAGCTCTTCCCTCACCTCAGAGCCTTTGTACATGCTCAGCCCCCTACCAGAAACATTCTACCCACCCAGTGCTCCCCCGTCAAACTCATACTCCGAGATGGCCAGGGCTTAGAAGGGAAGAAGATGGGGTTAGAACACAGTGTGGGAGTACAGACAAGTGCCCCAGGAAGAAACGATAGGAGAGAGCTGGACTTACAAAGCTGAGACTGAAGAAACACAGCTTTTTTGTATGTGGGGTTCCCTGGTGGGCAATGCTACTCCCCAACTCCCTTTTCCCAAGCGATGTATCTCACCCCTCAGGTCTCAGTTCAACTGCACTTCCTCCAGAAGCCCACTGCCTAAGTCATCCCCAGAGAAGTGTTCTCAGAGGGGAGGGACCAGGACTGCCCTGTACAGTTGGGTAGGTTGCATACTTCACAATGGACTGAGCTCCAGCCTCCCTGCAGTGACACCAGGTTTTGGGAGGAGGGAGTGTCTTCTCTTAATTCCTACTGAAATGCCCTATGTGACAGCAGACTCCTCTGCCTCATTCACACGGCATCCCAGTGCATGGACATCACACTCAGAACATATACCCTTATCTCAACATGAGGCTGGCTCACCCAGCTTTGGAAATAAAGGAATGGAGGCTCAGACAAGAATGAGGTGGCCTGGGATCTCCTACCAGTAAGGGTCCAATAGGGGTCCAGCAGGGGCACCAGCCCTGCATCCTCCCATCCCACTCTCTGCCGTACCTGCACGGTGGAAGTCATCCTTGCTATAGGTGAAGTCCTTCAGGAAAGTGATGCACTCCGTCTCATGGTTGTAGCGTCTGGCTGTCTCTAACAGCATGATCTGGGGGCAATAGGGAGAGGAGTAGGTAGGGGAAGGGGCTCCTGGAGTCCCTATAACCCTTTAGTCACTGGTCTCTGCTCTCTCGGCCTGTGGGGGGACCTACTCTTGCCAGAATCATCCTTCACCCCTCTGCCTCTGCCTGTCCCTTCAGCCACTCCAGCCTGCTGCAGTCAGCGTGTCAGTCACTCAGGCTCTCTCCCCACAAGGTTTGGTGCCAACACCCTTCCTCCACTTAGGATACCCTCCCCAGATGGTTACGAGGCATGAGGATAGGCACTGCCTATTTTGTTCACTGCCACATACCCATCACTTGGAATGGAGCCTGGTCTATGCTAGGAACTCAAACCTTATTTGTTACAGTTGTTTTGGTTTAAATGTCAACTCTGGGGCACCTGGGTGGCTCAGTGGATTAAGCCTCTGCCTTCGGCTCATGTCATGATCCCAGGATCATGATCTCAGGATCCTGGGATCGAGCCCTGCATCGGGCTCTCTGCTAGGTGGGGAGCCTGCTTCCCCCTTTCTCTCTGGCTGCCTCTCTGCCTACTTGTGATTTCTCTCTCTGTGTCAAATAAATAAATGAAATCTTAAAAAAAAAAAAAAAAGTCAACTCTCCCGAACAGCCTTACCAGCACCACATTCTCCAAAGTGCCACATTCTAGCCCAATCCTCAATTTTTCTCAGCCTCAACCCATTCCCTTTTTATCCTTGGCCCCTGGGAGGCTCTGATGATCTGTTTAGTATTTTTGCATCCCCCTACAAGGTATCCTCCTCACAACGGTAACAACTAGAGAAATCTGGCTCATCACTATGCTCCCAACAGCCGTCCTGGGATTCCCTGTGGGCAGGAATAAAGGGCCTTGTAGAGGATGGGCAGGCTGCCCATTACCTCAATGGTAGATGCCTTCAGGAGGGCGATCTGGTCCTCACGGCCCAGCTGCAGGAAGCCAGGCACCTGTTTGGCGAAATCCACAATCTCCTGGACTGAGATGATGGCTAACTCCGTGAAGTGGGCAAAACGCTGCTGGCGGGCATCGCGGGACTGGGGGTCTGCACCCAGGGGCCAGGGCTGGGGACACAGGGGCCAGGATCACTATCAGGTCTCCTCCCTTGAGCCCAAGCCCGTGGGGACACCTTGAAGCAAAGACTGAGCCCTAGGGGACCCTCTTCTCCAAGGCCCTGCCCTCTGGAGCCTTGATCCCTCCCCATGCGCTGGGCCTCAGCCCTGCTGGCTTTACCCCACCGGGCTCATCACCCCTCAAAGCTGCAGCAGGGGCGGGCAGTACCGTGACTTTGGGCTGGTCAGAGAAGGAGCGTTTGTTACACTGCAGTTGAGCGGCCACCAGTTGCTGGATCATGAGTTCCTGAGCAGCGGTCAACTGAACACCCTCGCCTTCTCCGGAGCCTTGGCCACCTCCGTCAGACCCTCCAGGAGAGGCCCCAGGCCCAGAGGTTGAGCTGCTGCCACCCGCCGGCCCTACGGGGGACTGCTGCTGCTGCTGCTGCTGCTGCTGCTGCTTCCGAATCTTCTTCTTCCGGATCTGTTCTTCTGAGAGGACGCCTATTCAGGAGATACAGGCCTCAGTGGAGGCCCCCAGGGCTGGGCAGGGGCCAGAAGGGCCAGAGGGCCCGCTCCCCCACCCCCAACACTCACACTGCTCCCTCATCCCGGCCTCCTTGCATTTGCGCAGCCGGCACTGCTGGCACTTGCGCCGCATGAAGGCGTCCATCTGGCAGGTCCCGCCGCCCCGGCAGGCATAGCGCCGGGCCCCGCCTCGGACCACACTGCGTCGGAAGAAGCCCTTGCAGCCTTCGCAGCTGAGCACGTTGTAGTGGAAGCCGGAGGCTTTGTCCCCGCACACGCGGCACAGCTCGTGGCCCAGCATCTTCGGAGCCGGGCCCTTCTTTCGCTTGCGCTCCGGCTCCTCTGCAGGGTCTGGAACGACTGGGGTGAGGTGGATGGAAGCCATGAGAGACAGAGCCCCACAGAAACAGCAGCCAGAGTCACCCCCACAAGAGAGAAGAAACAAAGAGCCAGAGCACAGAGAGTGATCCAGGGAGACAGCAATTCAGAAGAAAAGGTGTGTGTGTCAGTGAACCCCAAAGAACAGAAGACAATAAGAGGTATCAAGTAGGAAAAAAATACACTCACAGGACAAAAAAGAAGTGGCAAATAGGTATGGAAGAAAAAAATCAGAAATTGGGAGCCTCCCATCCTCATCTCTGATCTTTCTCCCTTCCTAGATCCCTTCCCGAATCCCCCATAAACTCCCAGCCACTGCCCCTGAGCCCTATCTCACCCACGCTGCAGGCTGAGCGGGCCCAATCACTGCCCGGGACATCAGGGTCTGGACCCGCAGGCCACAGTTCAGGACCCTCCTCCTTTATAGCTGGTGAAGAAGAGGGGGCGCTGGGTTGAGACGGGCCATTTCCTGGGAGAGGGAAGCACAGTGAGTTTCTCCTGACTAGTGTGCAACGGGAGTGGGAACTGGGCTTGGAAAGAGGTCACTCACCAGGCAAGGGAGTGTCCAGGGAACTGGTGGTGGGAGTGGACATGGTGGAGTCACGGAGCAACCTGCAGGTAACAGGAGGACTTGTGGGGCCAGGGAGGGTCAGGTGAGGCCAGTCCCCCCCATCTTGATGGGGCACTTCTTTCTTCCCATCCTTCCAGACTCCTCCCTTACTGCATGCAGAACGCATCCCTAATCCCGGCCAGCCTATAAAGCCTCTCCGGTTCTGACAGAGCCCACCCCCTACTGGTCCAAGTCAGTGCAGGGTCTCAAGATGGGCTCTCACTAGACTCCGCCCCTCCCACCCCATTTCCCGCCCACTCCCTCTTTCCAGGTACGGCCTCAGTCGTGCTCCATCCTCACTTCCTCCACCCCACCAAGTTTTATCTTACCTACTCTTACTCCCCACTTCTGCGGAAGAAGCACCCCCAACTTCACTCTGACCCCACCCGCTCCCCAAGCTCCGCCCCCATCTTTTCCTCCTAGGTCCCGCCCAACCCTTCCAAGTCCCACCCTCACTCTACCCATAATGCTCCGCCCACCCACTTTGCCCCGCCTAGCCGGTACCCCTCCTTCCAGGTCCCGCCCCATCTCCCATTATGCCCCGCCTCCACCTCCTCCCATCACGCTCCGCCCCCACACCTCGCTCCAGGTCCCGCCCCTCTCCGAACACCAGTGGGGGGCGGGGCTCATGGCTGCGCGCGAGGGTCTTGTGGGCGGCCTCTCGCGGGGTCTCCTACTCCCGTTGCCCTGGAAACAACCGGAGACAGCGCGAGCTACAGAAGGGAGCGGGGGGAAAGGAGAGAAAGGGGGCTGAGCGGAGCGGCGCAGGGAACGCCGGGAAGCCCCGGGCCCGGGGAGCCTCCCGCGTCTCCCCCACACTCTAGTGCACCTGCCTCTGTCCCCTTCCTCTGCTTCTCCTTCTCTGTATCCTTTGGCACGCCGCCGCTTCTCGGATCCCTTCAAAAGTAACTTCGCCACTTCTTCCGGCAACCCCGCCGTGCGTCACTTTAGGAAAGGGGCGGGTAGCCAGGAGTGACGGACTTCCGGCCCGCTTAGGACTAGCCAAATCGGCTGCCCCGCACGGAAATTGTGTGCTCACCGGAAGTTTACCGTCAGGGGTAGCTCCATTGAGGTCTGGCAGAAGAGTTCCGGACCAGTTCGACGGAGCGCCGTGTGGCCGGGGGGCGTGGCCAGTCCCTAATCTTCGGTCCAGAAGCTGGGCGGCTTTAACTCATCCCTGTGCTTCTCTGGGCTCCGGGCCAAGGGTATACTGGGCGTAAATCTCCCGACCTTTAGCTCCTTTTTGCACACGTTTGACTTGAGGCATGTTTGTCTTTTTTTGGTTGTTAACAAGTTTCTTGATTTTAGAGGCGCTTTGGTTATTGATTTTAAATAAACTGATTTACAAACCTAGACCCAGGGAAAATATATTTAAAAAATAACTTGTTGATGTAAGGGCCTACTTAGCCAGAGCAAGCAATTTTGTTGTTTATGCAGTAAACTTAGATTGACCCTGCTCCCCCAGAGGAACTTACTTAGAAACAAATCTGGGAAACCAGGAAATTTGACTGACCAGCCCCTGATAACAGAGCCCATATACCAGGACATGTCAGATCAGGGGGAGGTAACAGAGCCCAGAATACAAGGATGAGTCAAGCCAGGTGGAGACATCCAATCAGGAAAACACCTCCCTAACCACCCAAGAATGTGGGCCCTGCCTTTTGGACGCCATTTCTGACCAGAGTGATAGGCTAGTTCAAATAGCTACTATAGGGTGAATTGTAATTCAGTTGGCCACCTATGTGTGGCCAGGCACGACCACATGGCCTTTGCTCTATAAAAGTTATTTAGTCTGTGAGGCTGGGAGGGGTCACCTCTTTGCAAGACTCGGCCCTGGCCGGTCAGTTTGATTCTCGATGCTTGGCGTGAAATAAAGCTTTGCTTGACCTTCACTTTGTATCAGTCTCGCTCCTTTGACCATGGACCCAACAGCTGATAAAAAGTACTAAAAAAAATTTAAAAAAAAGTATAGCCTTCTCATGCCAAAATGATAAAAATAATAGCTTTTAAAGAAAATCCACAGTACGTGATTAGGTAGAAGGAAACTGTCCTGAAGTCTCTCCTTGATGATGATCAGATCTATATGGAACGTATATCCATTCCTTTAAGAAGCTGGAATTTTTTTTTTAAGATTTTATTTATTTATTGGACACAGAGAGAGAGAGCAAGAGAACACAAGCAGAGAGAGCAGGAGAGAGAGAAGCAAGCTCCCTGCTAAGCAAGGACCCTGATGTGGGACTCAATCATAGGACCCCGGGACCAAGACCTGAGCGGAAAGCAGACTGTTAACGGACTGAGCCACCCAGGTGCCCCTACCAGTACTTGTTTTTATATCTTTTTGACTATAGCCGTTCCAGTAGGTGATATTTCACTGTTGTGATATTTCATTGTTGTTTTATTTTTTTTTTAAGATTTTATTTATTTATTTGAGAGAGAGACAGTGAGAGAGAGCATGAGCGAGGAGAAGGTCAGAGAGCGAAGCAGACTCCCCATGGAGCTGGGAGCCTGATGCGGGACTCGATCTTGGGACTCCGGGATCATGACCTGAGCCGAAGGCAGTCGTCCAACCAACTGAGCCACCCAGGCGCCCCTTCATTGTTGTTTTAATTTGTACTTCTTTGGTGACTTCTATTTCTTTTTCTCACAGATACTTTGCAATGTGTAATTCTGCCTTTACTACTCTTCTTTTAAAGATTTATTTATCTATTTATTTATTTGAGAAAGAGAGAGAGACGGAGCTGGGATAGGGGCAGAGGGAGAGAGAAACTCAAGCCCATGGCCACTGAGCTTAGAGCCTAGTGCGAGGGTGGATCCCATGATCCTGACATCAGACCTAAGCTGAAACCAAGACTGGGATGCTTAACCCACTGAGCCACCCTAGCGCCCCTACCTTTACTATTCTGAAGGGGAACCCGAAGATAATATAGCTGAACTACGTCCCCATAACAAAATACCATTTGCTTCACCAACTGCAGCACAAAAGATGTATAAAGAGAAGCTAATGTGTAATAAAGTGATACCCACTTCAACATAGACGCACAAGAGACACAGAGCCAGATCTTATTTCAAAAGATAGAATTATTGTACATTTGAAAGCGACAGAGCAGTCTGACACAGGAGGGCTCAGGCAGCACTGTCACGTGCAACACAATTTTTCCAAGATTGTGGTCAAATATTAAAAGAAAGCAGGGTCAAATTGTGGTCAAAAAAAAAAAAATTGTGGTCAAATATTTTTAAAAAGACCAGGTTGGAAGCAGCAGAGTGAGATGGGGATGGGGGGAGGGTGCGAGACAAGACCGTACCTGAAGGGTACGGTGGGATCAGGAGGCCTTGCAGGTCAGATGTGTCCAACATTGGCTCAGCGCTCAGAAAACCGTTCCCTTACCCTGGGTGACCCCAGCGGACTACATTTCCCAGCATATTCTCGCAGACGGTGCAACCACGTGATGGATTCTGGCCAATGGAACATGACCAAAAGTAATAAGCGATTTGAATGAAAGCCTGTCTGGCCTGAGGCCAAGGTGTCTGAAACTTCAACACGGAGGTTCAAATCCGCCCCCCCAGCCCTGCCCAGCACACCGGGGCCATTCCCTCCCCTATCCCTACTCCTCAGTTTCCACCCTCTGTGAAGTGTGGATCGTAATCCCCCTCTTACAGGATTGCTAGGCTATGACTTAAAAACATTGGCAATTCTTTACCCAGTCGAATCCTGGGTTTTCTGGTGGGATTGTGTTATACTGAGTGCGGAGTCCCAAAAAAGCTACCTTGGGCAGGGGGTTGCCGAAGACGAAACGTTTACTCTTTTTCTTTTATGAAGGGAAGGATAGAAAGACTCTGATGTTTCAAGAAACTGGAAAGGTGCAGTTTAAAAATTAAAAGCAAAAAAAAAAATTTTTTTTTTAACTACTTCTTTGGGCCAGGTGCTTAACAAATGCTTGCCAGCAGGCGCCTGACTAACTCAGTCGGAAGAGCATGTGACTCTTGGTCTCCTGGTTGGGAGTTCGAGCCCCACTTTGGATGTAGAGATGACTTAAAAATAAAAATATTAAAAAACACAAAATGCCAGGGTGCCTGGGTGCCTCCGTTAGTTAAGCGTCCGACTCTTGATTTCAGCTCAGGTCATGGTCTCAGAGTGTGGAATCGAGCCCTGCTTGATCTGGGGCTCTGAGTTCAGTGGGGAGCCTGCTTCTTCTCTTTCCTTATGCTCCTCCCCCTGTTTACCTAAGCTCTCTCTCTCTGTCTAAAATGAATAAATAAGCCTTTAAAAAAAAAAAAATGCCTGTTGGGGGCCTCCTGGGTGGCTCAGTCCTTAAGCATCTGCCCAGGGTCCTGGGATCTAGCCCTGCATCTGGCTCCTTGCTCCATAGGAAGTAGGCTTCTCCCTCTCCTACTCCCCCTTCTTGTGCTCCCTCTCTCACTGTGTCTCTCTGTCAAATAAACAAAATCTTAAAAAATAATGCCTGTTGGATTATAGTAAATTATGTCAAATTAAGAGACTGGTTTTTCAAGGGGAGCCTGCATGGCTCAGTCCGTTAAGCTTTTGGCTCAGGCCATGATCTCAGGGGTTGTGAGAGTTGTCTCTCTCCCTCAGCTCTTCCCCCCATGCCTACTCTCTTGAGCTCTCTCTCAAATAAATAAATAAATAAGTTAAAAAAAATTTTTAAATTGGGCTCTCTGCTCTTCCCTGTTCGACAGACAGCCTCATCTTCAGGTGCAGTGCCAGCTGCCTGCCCGAGACACGATGGTGAAGGTCTAGAGTGAATGGACTGGCAAAGTGGATATTGTCGCCATCAACGACCCTTTCATTGATCTCAACTACATAGTCTATGTTCCAGTATGATTCTACCCACAGTAAATTCCACGGCACAGTCAAGGCTGAGAACGGGAAGCTTGTCATCAATGGGAAGTCCATCTCCATCTTCCAGAAGCGAGATCCCGCCAGCATCAAATGGGGCAATGCTGGTGCTGAGTATGTTGTGGAGTCCACTAGGGTCTTCACCATGGAGAAGGCTGGGGCTCACTTGAAGGGCGGGGCCAAGAGGGTCATCATCTCCACTCCTTCTGCTGACGCCCCCATGTTTGTGATGGGTGTGAACCATGAGAAGCATGACAACTCCCTCAAGATTGTCAGCAATGGCTCCTGTAACACCAACTGCTTGGCTCATCTGGTCAAGATCATCCATGACAACTTCGGCATCATGGAGGGGCTCATGACCACCGTCCATGCCATCACTGCCACCCAGAAGACTGTGGACGGTCCCTCTGGGAAGCTGTGGCGTGACGGCTAAGGGGCTGCCCAGAACATCATCCCTGCTTCCATTGGTGTGGCCAGGGCTGTAGGCAAGGTCATCCCTGAGCTGAATGGAAAGCTCACTGGCATGGCTTTCCATGTCCCCACCTCCAACTTGTCTGTCATGGATCTGAACTGCCACCTGGAGAAAGCTGCCAAATATGATGACATCAAGAAGGTGGTGAAGCAGGAATCAGAGGGCCCCCTCAAGGGCATCCTGGAGTACCCTGAGGACCAGGTTGTCTCCTGCAACTTTAACAGTGACACCCACTCTTCTACCTTCGATGCCGAGGTTGGCATTGCTCTCAATGACCACCTTGTCAAGCTCATTTCTTGGTATGACAATGAATTTGGCTACAGCAACCAGGTGGTGGACCTTATGGTCTACATGGCTTCCAAGGAGTAAGAGCCCCCTGGACCACCAGCCCCAGCCAGAGCAAAAGGAAGAGAGAGGCCCTCAGCTGCTGGGGAATCCCTGCCCCAACTTATCCCCCAAAACACTGAGAATCTCCCAACCTCCACTGTTTCCATCCCAGACTCCGTGGAGAAGGGGAGGGGCTTGGGGAGCCCTACTTTGTCATGTACCATTAATAAAGTATACTGTACCCAGCCAAAAAAAATTTTTTTTAATTTAAAATTTTTTAAATAATTTTTTTTAGAAAGAGAGAGAGCGAGAGAAAACATGCATGATGGGGGTGGGGGGAGGACAAGGACTTGATCTCAGGACCCTGAGCCCAAGGCGTCTTAACCGACTGGGCCACCCAGGTGCCCCAATATATATATTTTTTTTTTTTAAAGAAAGAGACTGGTTCTTCACGATTACAAAAAAGCTCTGAATTTTATCGTTAATGTAAAAATGTGTGTAGACTCCACCATTTTTATAGCATGTATACTAACTTTTTAAGACTTTCAGAAAATGTACATTGAAATTGATGTGAAAAAAAATTGAAACTGTATTATTGGAAGTCATGTAAAATAGACTGATTAGAAAAGTTTTTCCCCCCATAGCTAATAGAGAATAATCACAAGGCTTTTCATTTCTAGCTGTTGGAAGTATGGTTCTTAGAGTGAATAAATCAGGACTAGGACTCCCCTCCCCCCCACGCAAAAAGAAAAGAAAAGAAAAGAAAAGGTACTCGTGAGGTGGGTAGGGACAGACTGATCTTGGCTGTGGAAATAGGCCCACACCACCACCGTGTGGCCGTTTTCGGAATTTGCAGGCAGCACCTTTCAGAAATCACTTGGGTGGGGGCGCCTGGGTGGCTCAGTGGGTTAAAGCCTCTGCCTTCTGCTCGGGTCATGATCCCAGGGTCCTGGAATCGAGCCCCGCGTCGGGATCTCTGCTCGGTGGGGAACCTGCTTCCTCCTCTCTCTCTCTCTGCCTACTTGTGGTCTCTGCCTGTCAAATAAATAAATAAAATCTTTTAAAAAAGAAAAGAAAAGAAAAAACAGAAATCCCTTGGGGCAAGTAAGAATTAGGACGGGAGGCAGAATCCGGGTGAGGAGATTCTGAGGGGTCCAGACTGAATATTCCAGCTGCCAAGACAGAGGAGGGGGAGATGTGGTAAGATTTCTTGTGGAGAAACTGACTCTCCCTCCTCTGTGTCAGGGATATCCCCTAAAGCAGTGGTGCTCAAAGTGGGTTGTTGGAAGTATTTACATGAGCATTTACTGGATGCTGGAAACTGTCCTAGGTGCTGGAGACACCGTGGTAAATGAAACCAAGATGCCTGCCCTCATGGAGATTGGGTTATAATGGGGAAACAGGCATTCAATGTGATAACAGAATTACCAGTATAGATAGTATCAGTGATCCTAAGATACACATAGCTTACAACTGATGACATCTTAGACTCAATTAAATATTCAAAGGCGTTGAGGGCTATGAAAAAAGAATAGGTCAGGGTAAAGGAGATTGAAAATTTGGGGAGAGGATGGTTGCCACATTCAATAGGGTATTCAAGATAGACTTTGCTAAGAAGGTGATACTTGGGTAAAGATTTGAAGGAGGAGAGGGGCTGAATAGGGTTTTTCTGCAGGGAAAACACTCAGGCAGAACAGATGGTGCAAAGGCCCTGAGGTAGGAGTGTGTCTGGGTTTGTCTGTGGAACAAAAAGGATGCCAATGTTGCTAGATTGAAAGAGCAAGGGGGAGTGAGGAGAGATAATTGTCAGAGAGGGAATGAGGCCAAAATCGTAAAAGGCCTTTCCTTCTTTTTTCATTTTACTTATTATTTACTTATTTATTTGAAAGAGAGAGAGCATGAGTGGGGGTAGCAGAGCCCGATGTGGGGCTCAATCCCAGGATCAAGAGCTGAGCCTAAGGCAGATGCTTAACCAATAGAGCCACCCAGTCTCCCCACAAAGGGCCTTTCAATTCCATGATGCATTGGTACCTCTGATCCTTCGAGCCTACCCTTTTTTTCTTAATCACCTCATCTCCTCTCATGTCCTCTCTCCCTGTCTTAGATTCTAAGGGCAAGCACCACAGTCATGTCCTTGCACACATGAAATCAACTTCCTTGCTCTTTCTCCCTCCAGCACACCTGCCTGGCCAAACCCGAGCCCTGGTTAAAATGGACTCTGCCTTTTCTGTGCCTGCTCCCACCCAGCTGAGCTTGCAAATGGACACACTTGAGCTGTGTGACAGCAAAGCTCAAGTGACCATTCATTCAGAACTGATCTGCAAGGCCTCTCTGGCTCTGTTCTCCATTCTCTAAGAAATCGTGTTCTCACCTTCTCTCTCAAAACCTCCAGCGTCCCTCCCCCTCTTTGCTCTCACTTCTTCTTTTGCTGAGAAAACAGAAGCCACCAAAAGAAAACTTCCCAATGCTTACCCCAGGGCCACTGTTAGCTCACCTACAGAAGTACATACAGTGCTGTCCCTCCCATGACCATGACCATGTTTGAACACCTCCACTTGGGCTCTGAATCCCTTCCCCTCTCCCTACTCAGAACATTCCCTCTTGCAATGTTTCCTTCTCTCTCTTGCATCATTGTTTGTACACCCCTGGAGCTCTTGTTCCTTTAGGATTCCCCT
This sequence comes from Mustela erminea, assembly GCF_009829155.1. Lineage (NCBI taxonomy): Eukaryota > Metazoa > Chordata > Mammalia > Carnivora > Mustelidae > Mustela > Mustela erminea. The sequence goes on along the minus strand of NC_045632.1, from coordinate 5,868,594 downwards.
TCACCAAATGCCCACACTTCCTCATGGTGCTGTTGAGAATACTTCCTGAAACTTGTGGATCTTAGACCCACTTCTCTGCCTCCCTCCTCCTCCCACTTGTAATTCCATCTGGGAGCCCCAGTGCTGGGTATTAATCTAACAAAAATAATTACATAACTATATTAAACAGGAAAGGGGAGAGTGCGTGTAAGAAGTGTGGGTAGAGGAGTACCTGGGTGGCTCAGTTGTTAAGTGTCTGCCTTTGGCTCAGGTCATGATCTCAGGGTCCTGGGATTGAGCCCTGGGTCGGGCTCCCTGTTCCTCGGGAAGTCTGCTTCTCCCTTTCCCTCTCCCCACTTCTTGTGTGCCGTCTCTCACTGTCTCTCTCTCTGTCAAATAAATAAATAGAATCTTTAAAAAAATTTTTTTAATAATCAGGGAATGGGGGCACCATTAACAGAGAGTTAAGCCTCTGCCTTCGGCTCAGGCCATGGTCTCAGGGTCCTGGGATCGGCCCACATCAGGCTCTCTGCTTGGCAGGAAGTCTGCTTCCCACTCTCTCTCTCTGCCTGCTGCTCTGCCTGCTTGTGATCTCTCTCTCTCTCTCTCTTTTTCTCTCTCTGTGTGTCAAATAAATAAATAAAGTCTTTTAAATAAATAAATAAATAATCAGGGGATGAATGTTTCAAGAACAATGGAAGAACTTTTTTTCCCCTTTACCTATCAGATAACATATAGCCTTATCGCTCCTGTACATCATCACATGTTCTCTGGGGAGTAATTAAGCAATATGTACCCAAATCTACAACTTCTATCCGGTCACTGCTGGAGCAATTATGGTTCTAGAAATAGTAAATGCAGGGGCGCCTGGCTGGCTCACTCGGTGGAACACGTGACTCTTGATCCTGGGGTCATGAGTTTGAGCCCCATGAGCCCCACGTCGGGTATAGAGATCACTTAAAAAAAAATAGAAAATTTCATGCAGATATTATGGAATGAGTACAGAGGAAAATACATATGCAGAAGATGACCGCTGCTTTGTTTATAATATTGATAAAGGAACATAACTAACTTAGGGCAAGGGGTTTATAGTATTACATTTATACCCTGGAATACTATGTAGTTTTGTTTTGTTTTGTTTTGTTTTTTAGTTTGTTTGTTTTAGTAATCTCTACACCCAACATGGGGATTGAACTCAGGACCCTGAGATCAAGAGTTGCAGGCTCTTCCTACTGAGCCAGCCAGGAGCCCCTGGAATGGAATGTAGCTGTTTGAAGAATGAGACATGCTAAAAACAAACAAACAAACAAACAAACAAACCATGCTGAATGCAAGGCGCGAAGGATACTGATGTCCACCACTTGCCTGGAAAGCAAGAGAAGCAGACAGATTGAGGAATGGACAGAACCGGGTTTCTCCACTTTGACACTACTGACCTTTGCTGGTGGGGCAGGGGCTGTCCTGTGTATTGTAGGATGCTTAGCAGCTTCCCTAGCCCCTACCCAGGAGATGCCAGTAAACCCCTACCCAGTCATGACACCCCAAACATCCCCAGACTATGTCAAATCCCTGTAGGGAAAAGAGCTTCCCAGCTGAGAACAACTTAGATAAAGAGATGGAGAGATGGATAGAAATGTGGCCAAGTGATGCCTGGGTGGCTTAATCCATTGAATGTCTGCCTTTGGCTCAGGTCATGATCTCAGGGTCCTGAGATCGAGCCCCGAATCAGGGAGGGGTCCTGCTTCTCCCCCTCCCTCTGCTGCTCCCCCTGCTTGTGCTCTTTCACGCTCTCTGTGTCATATAAATAAATAAAATATTTAAAAAGAAACAAGAAAGAAATGTGATTAAGCAAATAAAGCAATGGTAGAATCTAGGTGGTGGGTACCTGAGTCTTCACTCTAAAAATTTTCCCATTTTGGTCTATGTCTGAAATTTTTCACACTTAAGGGCTGAAGAAAAAAGGAATGAAGTAATCTATATGCTGTGTTTCCTTTTCTTTTTTTTCTGTAAGATTTTACTTTTTAAAGTAATCTCTACACCTCACATGGGGCTTGAACCCCTAGATCCAGAGTTGCATGTTCTACTGACGGAGCCAGCCGGGTATCCCACCTGGTTTTCATTTATTTGTTTGTTTGTATATTTATTTATTTTAAAGATTTTATGTATTTATTTGACAGAGATCACAAGTAGGCAGATGGCAAGCAGAGAGAGCGTGGCGGGGGCCGGGGGGAGCAGGCTGCTTGCTGAGCAGAGAGCTGGATGTGGGGTTCGATCCCAGGACCCTGGGATCAAGCTAATGATGTTTATAAATGCCAATTGTTTAGGGAAGAGGAATATCGTGTTTACAACTTACTTGAAATATATATAATAAAAACATATGGGTTGGGGCGCCTGGGTGGCTCAGTGGGTTAAAGCCTCTGCCTTCTGCTCACATCATGATCTCAGGGTCCTGAGAACCAGCCCCACATCTGGCTCTCTGCTCAGCAGGGAGCCTGCTTTCCCCTCTGTCTGCCTACTTGTGATCTCTCTCTGTCTCTGTCAAACAAATAAATAAAATCTTTTTTAAAAAATCAGTTAAAAAAAAACAGATGGGTTGGTAGACAAATAGAGGAATGGACTGCTGGATAGAGGTGTATCAGAGGAAATGCAGCAAAATATATGACTTGTAGAATCTAGGTAGTAGGTAATGGGGTTCACTATACAATTCTTTCAACTTTGCTATTGCTTCAATATTGCTATCTTCATAATTTGTCAGGGAAAATAAATCAAGTCATAGTGCTGTGCACTTAAGATTGGTGCATTTTACTATAGGTAAGTTACATCTACATTTTTTCTTTAAAAAAATATTTTGCTTATTTATTTGAGAGAGAGAGCATGTGGCGGGAGGGGCAGAGGGAGAGGTAGAAGTAGACTCCAGGCTGAGCAGGGAGCCGGATGTGGGACTCCATCCCAGGATTCCCGGATCGTCACCTGAGCTGAAGGCAGATCCTTAACCGACTGAGCCACCCAGGCACCCCACCTCTAAGTTTTTCTTAAAGTCCAAGGTATATGGTTAAGTGAAGAAAAAGAAACAGAAGTTACTGATCAATAAGTACAGTCTGCTTCTATTTACTTTAAAAAACGTGCAAGCTGATATTGATTTGCAGAGCTAAGCTAGAAAACCAAAAACAACAAATAGTTCCTCAGAAATGCTTGCAGCATCCTGATCAGGGGGCTTGGCTAACAATGCAGATTCTTGGGCTCTGTCTCAGGCCTTTGGAATCAGGATCCCTGGGAGTGGTGCCCAGGAATCTGCATTTTCAGTAGATTTTTCTGATCTTCATTTAATATTTGAGAGGCTTAGTCAGTGAAAAAGAGGGCAGGCCCAGAGACAAAGACGCTGCCAATTATTTTTATGTTCTTTCCATGGTCATGGAGCTATGGACTATTTTTATTGGCGTGCGGGTGTTTCAGTATTTTCCAAATAAACCGGTAAGAGTCAGGGTCCCACTTATCATGGGACGGAACCCTGTAGTCTAACCTTCTTCCCTCTTCCCCCACATCCGCCCTCCCTTCTCCTGCCCAAGAAAACTCTTGTGGTTAATGAGTCTCGGAACAGTGAAGTGAAATGAAAGTCACAGATAAGAGCGACAGCCGCTGAAGGATTGAGTGGGGGTGGGGGAGGCCCCCTGCAGGAGACCGCCCCTCCCCACCCCCGAAGTTGGGGGTGAGGCGCGCCGGCGACACAAGCTGACCCTCTCTGGCGACCCCACAGAATACTCCACACATCCCTCCAAAAACACCAGCAGCTTCCCGACCCGCGTCCGCAGTCCCCCCCCCCCCCCATTCCCAGAGAGCCTTCAGGCCCGGGTCACTTCCGAACCCCGGAGGTGGGCGGGGCACAGGGTGGAGACTCTGGGGGAAGAAAATGCATGGGTCTCCACCCGGTCCCTAGAGATGTCCCCGCTACCGCTGCTGCTGCTCCTGCTGCTGCCGCCGCCGCCGCTGACTGTGGAGCCCGCCCGGGCCTCGCTGATCCGGTACCGGGGACCCCATCACCACCCCAAACCGGGGACGGCTCCTCCCCCTCTTGCCCTTTAAGTCTGGGGCCCCTCAGTTCAGTGACTCCCAAGCCTAGCACCCCAAGACTTATGATTCCTATCTCTTGGGTTCACAGATCTCCAAACGGGGCTCTCACCCGGCAGGGGGTGGGAGGGTTCCACCCTGTTAGGTCCTAAGAGGGCAGCCCTTTCAGTCTAAGTTCCTCCAACCCTGAGACCCTGCACTGGGGGACTCCTCTGTCCTTCCTGTCTCCAGACAAGTTTTGGGAGGACCCCACAGATCCCACCCTGAGCTCTGATGATCTTGTACTGGGGTCTCCAGACGTGCGACTCCCCATACCCCAACCCAACAAGATCTTGGAGACTCAGAGCTGTGACTCCCCTAGACTCACATCTTCCAAACTGTTTAGGTCTCAAGAAGTCCAGTTTTGGGGATCCCAGTGACCTGCTCCTTTCCCTGGCCTCTGGTGCCACACACCCCAATCTCTCACTTCTTCTCCTCTCTTCTCCCATCCCCTAGAATTCTTGATTTGGGGGTCCTCTTCCAGGAAACATTTTCCCCACTTGACATTCTTGAGTCTCTCAAAGATTGAGTCATGGGGGGCAAAGATGTGAGGGAGGGAGCAGGGCTCCAAGGAGTGACTAAGAACAGGATAAAAATATTACTGCACAGGATGTTTGCTAACCTGCTTTTTGAACCAAAAAGCTCATGGCCATTTCCCAAGCCAGCGCAAAGGATAGTGATTCTCAGAATCATTTCAAGACCAACAGCATCTGCATGACCCAGGAACTTGGTAGAAATGCAAATTCTCAGGCTCCATCTTGGACCTAGTGAATCAGAAGGGACAAGCTCTGAATTTCACCTCTCAGTCAGGGGTTGGCAAACACTTAGTTCAAGGGCCAAATTCATCCTGCTATGGAGTTTGACAAAACCCAGTCATGTTGGCCAGGACTGTTTCCATGCTATACTCACAGAGGTGAGTGGTTGCAACAGACACCAATGGCGGGTTAAGTTTTTACAAAATCTTTGCCCTTCACTCCTGCTCTAGGTGGTTCGTCCTGCTAAATTTGACAACCACTGGCATTGAGGGCTACTTTCTCCTTTTTTTTTTTAATTTGACCACATAAACATTTGTTTGTTTGTTTGTTTGATGGGGGGTGGGTAGGGAGAGGGAGAGCCTACAAGCAGGGAAAGAGGCAGAGGGAGAAGCAGGGTCCCCACTGAGCAAGGAGCCCCAATGCAGGACGTGATCCCAACTCTGGGATCATGAGCTGAGCCACCCTGGGTGCCCCTACTTTCTCCTTTTTAGTGCTTGAATGGATTCCATTCTATGCATGTTCCATGCAGAGCCAAGGCCTAGCTAGTTGGTCTCCAGTTTTCAAAATTAGATACATCCTCATAAACACCTCTTAGTGTACTTGTCCAGTGATCTCCTATAGATGAAACTCATTGAACCGAAATTAAGTTGGGCTAAAATGGGTGCAAATTTAAGCCCTATGATACATACTTGACGAATCATCCTCCAGAAAGTTTGTATCAATCCACATCAATTCACAATCCCCTAGCCAACAGTATCGTTGTTCTTTGCCAGTCTGTAGGGTCAGAAAAGGTTTCTGACTCCTGTCATTTGTATTCCTTTGACGACTACTGGGGTTGAACATCTAACATAAAAGGATGTTATTTGTTTGTACTTCTTTTGCCTGTTTATGTCCTTTGCCTATTTTCCTACCGGATATCAAGAACTGTGAAGTTAGTTTCATTTCATGGGTGCTCATAGAAAACACAAAACTCCCAGGTCAGAGACAAGGACAGGTTATTACTCTTGGCAACAGTAGTAGCCAGGTTGCTAGTTCTCTGAGCCCCAGTTACCGTGTGGTGAGATGAAGAGGGCTGGCTGGGACCTGCACATGCAGTAAGGTATATTACAGGAAAGGAACCCAAAGTTTAGGGAAACTGAACCTTTTATGGTATATCATAAACCTGCTTGCTCTTTGCCCCAGAGGGAGACACTGTCTTTCTCCCAAAGCTATTCACTAAAGGAAATCCTTGACAAAGTCCCTCTTTGGAAATGTGAGAGAACCATGGCGAATTGTCTCCCCAATGCTGGGTTGTTTATCTTACTCTTATTTGTTTGTAAAAATTATTTGCATATTAAAGGTACTAACTCTTTGGCATATAACCTGTAATTATTTCCCCTAGATTAAAAAAAAACACAACTTTTTTAATAGCTTTGTGTGTTGGGAAAAGGGAGTACAAAGTTTTAAAATTTTAGAGTCCCATTCATCAACATTCTCCCCAATAATTTCTGATCTTGTTATCATGCTTTGAAATGCCAGAGTCATTTAAACATTTTACTTCATTCTAGTGCTCTTAAATATTACATTTAATGGGGGTGCCTGGGTGGCTCAGTCAGTTAGGCATCTGCCTTCGGCTCAGGTCAAGATCCTGGAGTCCTGGGATCAAGCCCTGCATCGGGCTCTCTGTTCAACGAGGGGTCTGCTTCTCCCTCTCCCCTTGCTCCTCCCCGACTTGTTCTCACTCTTTCTCTCTTGCTCACTCTCTCTCAAGTAAATAAGAAAATAATCTTTTAAAAAATTACATTTCACCTTAACTCTTTGATTATCTGGAACATAGTTTAATATAAATAATGAAATTGGGATTTGGTGCTTGTCCTCTCCCCCCAGCAATAAGGAAAATTGTCTCTAACATCATGATGAGAAGCATGCAAGGAACGGTTTCTGCAAAGGCTAGTTTTTTTTTTTTTTTTAGACTTTATTTATTTATTTGACAGACAAGGATCTCAAGTAGGCAGAGAGGCAGGCGGTGAGAGAGGGGGAAGCAGGCTCCCTGCTGAGCAAAGAGCCCGATTTGGGGCTCCATCCCAGGACCCTGGGATTATGACCTGAGCCGAAGGCAGAGGTTTTAACCCACTGAGCCACCCAGGTGCCCTGCAAAGACTAGTTTTATGTTTAGGGTTTTTGGAAACCTTTGTGAATGTCAACTTCCTGAGGATGGTTTATTTTATGTTATTTGGAATGTCTCTTATTTTTTTTTTTTAAAGATTTTATTTATGTATTTGACAGACAGAGATCACAAGTCGGCAGAGAGGCAGGCAGAGAGAGGGGGAAGCAGGCTTCCTGCTGAGTAGAGAGCCCGATGCGGGGCTTGATCCCAGGACCCTGAGATCATGACCCGAGCCGAAGACAGAGGCTTTAACCCACTGAGCCACCCAGGCGCCCCTGGAATGTCTCTTATTGAAAGATTCTGGGGGGAAACTCTGTTTGGGATGGCTTGCTCTTGTAAAGTCTTTGGGGAAATTTGTCATCATGGTTTGATATGTGTTTCGTTGGGTTTCCTGGAAGGTTGTTATTGTAGGGTTTCTGGTAATGACAGTTATTGTAGGGCCATAGAGACATTTGCTTTATCATTATATCCTATTTGGAACATTCTGTCATAGAGGGTCTCCAGGAAGAGTAGTTTCCTAACTGTCAGTGTTCTCCCCAACAGGATCCCTCTCCGCCGAGTCTACCCTGGACGTGGGACCCTGAACCCACTGAGGGGATGGGGGAAGCCAGCAGTGCCCCCCAGTTTGGAGGCCCCATCCCCTGGGGACAAGCCTGTCTTTGTACCTCTCTCTAATTATCTGAATGTGAGTCACGGCCCCAGAGAGTCCCTGCCCTCCTCCCCACTTAGGAAGCCAAGCTGTTCATTCCCCCTTTCTCCTGTTTTGCCATCAGGCCCAGTATTATGGGGAAATTGGACTGGGGACACCCCCACAAAACTTCTCTGTCGTCTTTGACACTGGCTCCTCCAACCTCTGGGTCCCATCCATAAGATGCCACTTCTTGAGTCTGCCCTGCTGTGAGATTTCTTTCTTTCTTTCTTTTTAAATTTTATTTTATTTATTTATTTGACAAAGAGAGATCCGAGATCCTAAGTAGGCAGAGAAGCAGGCAGGAGCGGGGTGGCGGGGGGGTGGGGGGGTGGGGAAGCAGGCTCCCTGCTAAGCAGAGAGCTCAATGTGGGACTCAATCCCAGGACCCTGGGATCATGAACTGAGCCAAAGGCAGAGGTTTTACCCCACTGAGCCACCCAGGTGCCCCGCTGCTGTGAGATTTCATGGGGGATGATAAGGCTGAACAGAGGTGATGAGAGAAGGGAGGCCTGGTTCTTGGCTTCCCAAGGATTTCTGAGGCACTGTTCTCTTCTGACATGCATTCAGGGGTGACAAGGGCACAGAGGCAGGAGGCACTGAGGATATTCCCTTTCCCCAGTGACACCTCCCTGATCTTCTGACCTAGGGTTCCACCACCGCTTCAACTCCAAAGCCTCCAGCTCCTTCCAACCCAATGGGACCAAGTTTGCCATTCAGTATGGAACTGGGAAGCTAGATGGCATCCTGAGTGAGGACAAGCTGACTGTGCGTGACCCTTGACCCCAGGAGGACTTGAGCCTGGGAGAACCCCAATGTCTAAGATGATCTGGCTTAGGGAGGTGCCTTAGGAGGCGGGGCTTCCTGGGCAAATGCATGAGGCTTCTGGAGTGAGGGGCGGGGCTTCTTGGGTAAAAGGGGCAGGGTTTCTCAAGCAGGGGTGGGGCTTCCTGGTTAAAGGGGTGGGCTTCTTAAGTGGAGAAGCAAAGCTTCCTAGGCAGTTGAAGTTGTTTTCAAATGTCTCCAAATGTGGGATTCAGAACTTGCTTCATTTGCATCTGTCCCTAGATTGGAGGAATTAAGGGTGCATCAGTGATTTTTGGAGAGGCTCTGTGGGAGCCCAGCCTGGTCTTCACGTTTGCCCACTTCGATGGGGTACTGGGCCTCGGTTTCCCCATTCTGGCCGTGGGAGGAGTTCGGCCCCCGCTGGATACACTGGTGGACGAGGGGCTACTGGATAAACCCATCTTCTCCTTCTACCTCAACAGGTAATGGGGAAGGGTCTACCTTCCTATGAGTCCTAGTCCCAGGAAGTGGGTTCTGTTTTTAGCAAGTCCCTTACCCACTAAAGGAAGTCTCATCCTGCGCTCACCAAGTCACCGACCCAATCAATATAAGTAATACCTGTTCAAAAGTTCCACTGACCAAGCAACCTTAAGACCCATGAAAGACACTCACCATCATTTTAAATGCTCCACGTTCCAAACTCAAACCAGGAAACTCCATGCTCTACCTACTCAACTTAGGAATCCCCTCTTCACCATACAGAAAACCCAAATGCTATTTGAGAATGCACTCCAGAAGTCAGAAGTTACCCATTTTATTTTTTAAAAAGATTTTTATTATTTATTTATTTATTTATTTATTTGGGAGAGCGAGAGATCACAAGTAGGCAGAGCAGTAGGCAGAGAGAGAAGGGGAAGCAGGCTTCCTGCTGAGTAGAGAGCCTGATGCAGGGCTCGATCCCAGGACCCTGAGATCATGACCTGAGCCGAAGACAGAGGCTTAACCCACTGAGCCACCCAGGTTCCCCTAAGTTACCCATTTTAATCTAAGAAGTCCCAGGCACCTTTTTTTTTTTTTTAAAGATTATTTATTTATTTATTTGACAGAGAGAGAGATCACAGGTAGGAAGAGAGGCAGGCAGAGAGAGAGAGGAGGAAGCAGGCTCCCTGCTGAGCAGAGAGCCCGATGTGGGACTCGATCCCAGGACCCTGAGATCATGACCTGAGCCGAAGGCAGCGGCTTAACCCACTGAGCCACCCAGGCGCCCCCAGGTACCTTTTAGGAAGCTTGACCTTATGTTCAGAAATCTCCACCCACCATCCAGAAAGTCCCCACCTTCCCTCTGGAGGCCCATACGCCATAGGCATAAAATCCTGTGCACTTTCAGTTACCCTGATGTCCACCCCACTCAGTCAACCCACTGTGTAGATCTCTCCTCCTGCACCTCCAGGAATCACTGCCCTTCCTCCCCCCACTCTCAGCCAAATAGGAAGTTTACCACCTCTGAACTATGAGACCTACAATTCAGAAGCTCTCGCCATGCACCCAGGAAGCCACCCCACTTCTACCCAAGTCACGCCTGCCAAAGCCAATTCACAAACCCCAATGCTCCACTTAAATTCCACCCCAAAAATTCCATCTCCCACAGCCAAATCAAGAAGTCCCATCCTCACTTCAGAAAGCCCTCAGGACCCTACAATCCTGACCTTCCTCAAGAGCAGTCCTCTCTCTCTTCACTTCTTGCTTTGCCTCCCAGTCGCAACATCTAGGCCCTGCCTGTACCCGACTCCCACCTAGAACCTGGAGACCTTCCCTTGGCAGGAATTCCCTTCCTTGGCCCCTCCTGGGGCTAGCAAGGGAAACACCCATGACATTGCCAGTACTTTGCCTCTACAGGGATCCTAAGGCAGCGGATGGAGGAGAGCTGGTACTGGGTGGCTCAGATCCAGCTCACTATATCCCACCCCTCACTTTCTTGCCAGTCACGATCCCTGCCTACTGGCAGATCCACATGGAGCGGTGAGGGACCTGGCCTTCTAGGTCTGGGAGGAATGGGCTAGAGCCTCATCTCCAGTGTCCTGGGAGAATGGAGCTTGGAGGCCTGGACTCCTGGGTCTAAGGGAGGAGAGAGCTGGGGCCAGGATTCCCGGGTCTGAGGGAGGAGGGGCTAGGGGCCAGGATTCCCGGGTCTGAGGGAGGAGGGGCTAGGGGCCAGGGTTCCTGGGTCTGAGGGAGGAGGGGCTGGGGGGGGGCCAGGATTCCTGGGTCTGAGGGAGGACAGGCTGGGCTAGGGAGGAAGGGCAGAGGGCCTGGACTTTTAGGGCACTGGCTCCAATGTCTACTCCTTGCCCCCTCACAGTGTGAACGTGGGCACAGGGCTGACTCTTTGTGCTCAGGGCTGTGCTGCCATCCTGGACACAGGCACATCCCTCATCACAGGACCCACTGAGGAGATCCAGGCCCTGCATGCCGCCATTGGAGGAGTCTCCCTGCTGTTGGGGGAGGTGAGGACCCAGTGTCTGGTAGGGATTTGATGGAAAACAATGCCCAAGGGTGGGAATAAATGGTTAAGAGGTATCGCAGGATAAAAGGCACTGGGCATCACGAGCGACAGGCTGGGGCTAGTGGGAGGGAGTAAGGACCCCACCTAGGCCTCTGCCGAGTCACTCTGGACAGGAGGAGATGGTGATGGGGGTTTATTCAGGACTGAATGGGAGTGGGAAGCCTAAGGAGCCTGGCGGGGTCTGGGGGAGGTGTAAAGGAAGCGCAAGAAGAGTCAGGGGGCATTAGCCCCCGGACAGTAATCAGCCACAGAAGAGGGGAGCCCTTTCTGGGAGAGAGAAGAGATCCCAGAAGCAGCCTTGGGGAACACCACACAAAGAAGTGGAGACAGGGCAGGAGCAGCCCGAGGCATGGGAGAGTGGAGGCTCACAGAAGCTGTGCCAAGAGAGTTTCAGGCCTGGTGGGGGGCACGGTGCCACATCAAAGCTGCTCTCTCACTTCTATGTCAAGAAGCCCTGTAGCTCCCGGGGGGCAGGGGGGGTTCCTTCCAGGTCAGGATTTCTGTGACTCTATACCTGTTTTCTTTGGCATTACTGAGAGGGTAGAGAAAACTCAGTTTGTGGGGCTCCGAGTCAAATATCCAGGATGTGGGCTCGTAATGAGCCAAGTGAACCAGGAAGATCATAGTGGTTCAGTGTGGCTTGCCTGGGGTTGGGATTCAGCTCTGCCACGTAAGAACTATGCTGTCTTGGACAAGTCACTTAGTGTTCCTTGGTCTTGGTTTCCTAACCTCTAAAGTAGGGTCACTAATACCTCTTAGGTATGTTGTGGAATTGAATAAATTAACCCACTTAAGGTACTCGGAACAATGCTCTGATGCTGTCATCTCTCTCAAGAGAGATATACACTCAAAATTAGCTTCTCACCATTCCTTACCTTCCTAACAAGGTAATTACTATTGGTTTTTACGGAAAATAGACTTCCTGGTAGTCATTTACATTACAGTCATTTCCAAATGTAAACATTTACAATATTTACAGCCTAGCTTTGTATTCTTAAGGACTTGGGGGTGGTGGGATGGGAGAGCAGGTACCCCATCAGTCTAGAAAGGGCAGCTCTCGGCCACTCAGTTCCAGCTAAGTATTTCTGTACAGGGAAAGCCAGATCTGGTTTGTTGGAGAAAGCTGAAAACATTATTTGAAACCTCCTGGTTCATGAATAATAACACTCTTAGTATGTCAGGCATTCTTCCAAACTAACTCATTTATTTCTCACAAAATATCTCTTAAGTATTACTATCAACTAACACCTTCAAATTGGAAACTGAGGCACAGAGAGGCTAAGTGACTTGTCTAAGTTTGCACAGCACTGGACTCCAAGGATACAATCTGTACCACTGTGGTGTACAGTTGGTAAATAATTTTTAAAACATTTTGGAAACTGTTAGGCAATTGCAATACACCTGTGGGCTCTGTGTGCCTCACGGGGTCAGCATTTTTTGATCTACAAGTAGATGGAGGAAAAGGTTTGATCAAAAGGGAGCCTAAAGGAAGTGGCAATGATTATGTATGTGTGTGGTGGGCAGAGCCGGTAAGGATAGAGAAGGCAGTAGATCTTGACCACACAAGGCTCTGAGTATCTACTTTAAGCAGAGCAGGAATCCTTCAACTCCTCTTGTTCCTCTTTTCCTTCAGTACCTCATCCAGTGCTCGAAAATTCCAACACTTCCTCCAGTCTCCTTCCTCCTTGGTGGGGTTTGGTTTAACCTTACAGCCCAGGACTATGTCATCCAGGTAGGTGGTCGTAACAAGTCAGAGTGATGCAGTAAGATGGGATTTGAGAGGATGGAGCTGGGAGTGAGACATCACCAGGACTGAGGAGGGGGTCACAGAAACGCTTCTGGTGCCCGGGATTGTGGGCGGGGCAAGGCTCTGGCTCCCCGGGAAGAGGAGGGTTAGGTGCGCGTGACACACCCAGTGGCCTCTCTTGTCGTCCTGCAGATTGCTCGGGGTGGTGTTCGCCTCTGCTTGTCTGGCTTCCAGGCCCTGGACATGCCTCCGCCTGCAGGGCCCCTCTGGATTCTTGGCGATGTCTTCTTGCGGACCTATGTAGCGGTCTTCGATCGCGGGAACCTAACAGGCGGTGCCCGGGTGGGGCTGGCTCGCGCTCGCTCTCGGGAAGCAGGACCACAAGGGGGCGGGCCCGCGTGGGCGCAGGGCACCGGTTGGCGCGCTGGCTAGGCGCACGCGCACCGAGTGGTAGCCGAAGCATAACTAGCTACTCAGTAAAAACCCGTTATTTACATTGACCCTACCTGGGTTCCCCCCCTTTAAAAAAATTTTTTTAAGCGCACGATTTTTGGAGAGAAAAATTAGTGTTCAGCTCTCTGGAGTTGAGGAAGAAAGGAAAAAAGGGCTCACACCAGTGCGGGAGCCTTGTACTACGAATCCCATGAAGCCCTTCGCCTATGCCCTCCGTAGACAAAGGCGTCCGGCACCGCGGAGCATCATGGACCTTGTATTCCAGGCTGTGTTCTTTTGCCGGGGGCGGGCGCAGCCACAACATGCGTGGGAGGCGACAGGTCGCGACGGCAGCGACAGGTGGCAGTTGGGGGTGGTGGCTGAATCGTAAAGGGCTTTCCAACCCTTGTTTTAAGGAGTGGAGATACGATTCCCGCAGACTTCATCTTCTGTTCCTCTTCTCTCCTCTGGGATCTGAGACACCCCTGGGTCCGCCATAAAGGCGGGGCTTGAAGCCCCCGGGCTGGGGAGAGCTATGCTGTCCCTCCTCCGGCGATGATGTCATTGCCCCCCCTCCGCAGCCTCTTGCTGCCCTGAGCTGCCGGGGCTGGGTCACCCCTCCCCCAACGCCAGCCCCGGATTCCCCCATCCCCGCACCGCCTCGACTTGGGGTGAGTACGGGGGAGGGAGAGAAGGCTCGGGTACTGGGGGCGGTAAGACGGCCCAGATCCCAGTTTGGGAGGCGGGATACCCGGGAGATGAAGACTCAAAAATTACAGCGGAGAGATTCTTCCTTAATAACGAGGTTTGGGGGCCAAGGTTTTTGGAGGGTCTGGGGAACCCAAGTTCCTAGGCAGAGTCTCCGTATTTTCAGCTTTGGTGTTCGGGAGACCCCGTTTCCTAGAACTGATAGGAATGGAGGCGGGGGAACGATCCTGGGGTCCTAGAAATTGGGAAGCGGGATACCCTTTCCCAATTCCAGGGCCTTGGAGAATGGGGGAGGGTAAGTTAAGAGAGGGCGCCGAGGATGACGGAGGTGGGAGTTTGGAGCTTTCAGGAATTTCAGGGAAAGGATAGGTTGGGAAGGAGGAGAAAAGAGAAAGGTCTGAAGGGGAGGACAGATATTGGCCTACACCCTACTAGTGTCTATGGCCAAAAAATAGAGTCCACTTCCCTCTGGTCTGTCTGCAAGGTTGGGCGTCCCATAGCTGGAGCCTACATTATGCCTCCAGAAGCCTACCCCACGGATACAGAATCCAGGCTCACAAATCCCCCCACATAACCTAGTGGGGTCTGGGGAGGGCCATGAGGGAGTGATGGCATTCAGTTTTCCCAGGGCCTGATGGAGTCTGGACTATCCTGTTACTCCTTGCCCTGGGGCCTCCTTCCTGCTCCTATGGTCTTTAATCTGGAGTCTCACCCCTGTTTCAGCCTCCTCCCTCTCCTTCGCACCTTCTCCACACCTTCTGACCTCCGCAAAAATCGCTGGTTTGGTAACTTGATCCCGTGCCTGGCTGCTGTCAAAAGCAGAAGAGAAAAGTAGAGTTGGGGGGAGGGGAGAGGATATAAAGGAGCATGGCTGATTTAGGTCCTTATTCTAGCCCCTACTCCCACCCCTAAGGCCTACCCAACTCCTCCTCCAGTCACCACCCTCACACCCGACTTGCTCAGAAACCTTACCCAACCCAAGCCTCAGCCTAAGTCCAGTCCCTCACCTCAAGACTCACTGCTTCTGCCTGGGGATACACCAGAATTCTGGGCAGAGAGGAGTAGGAGGCTCCGATGTCTCTTCTCTGCCTTTCTGGGTCCCATCGGGGGCTTTAGGACTGCTCACGGATACTGGATTAAGGATACTGAATCGGGCGCAGCGGGGGAGCCCAGGGTCTGGGGGGTGAGGGAAGCTACCTCCCTGGTCTGCAGGACGGGCCCCACTTCTGCAACTCTCTCCGCAGTGACGCAGCCTCGAGTCCTGGCCAGGATGGGGGTTAGAGGGTGTGATGGGGGAGGGGTCAGAGACCAAATGACAGCAGGACAAAGTCCCAAAGAAGTGGGGACAGAGACTCAGAAGGGGGCAAAAGAGACACAGGGAGCGAGGATAGAGACCCAAATAGGGGCACAGAGAAAAAGAAAGGGCAGAAAGAGAAAAGGCACTTACAAGGGAGGGAAAGTGGTGGAGGAGAGGAAAAAGATACTGTAAGAGAACAAGAGCAAGGGGGACAGAAAGGCAAGATGAATGGGCAGAGAAGGGGGTGGGGCGTAGAGATTGGGAGAGGGGAGTGGAGGACAGAGACACAAAGAAGACAGAGGGCTGGAGGGAACAGAGACCCAGAGAGTGGGAGACAGGGTCCTAGAACAAGGGGGACTGCGACCCAGAGAAGGGGCAGATTGGCGAGGAGGGGCGGGGAGGGGGTAGTGGAGGTCAGAGACACAAAGAGGACGCATAGAGACAGGGAGGGGACAGAGGCCCAGAGATAGAGGCAAATCCTTGAGAAAAAGGTACAGAAACCAGGAGAAAGAGACTGGGGGTAGGGGGGAAAGAGACACAACTGGGGGAGAGGATGGGGGCAAAGACTCAGACGAGAGGGACACCTTCAGAGAACCATGGGACAGAGACCCAGAGGGAGGGTAGAGACTTGTAAGAGGGGCCAGAGTCTCAGAGTGGTGAGGGCAGAGACGAAGGGACAAATACTCAGAGAAAGGGGAGAGAAAGACATCGAGAGACACAGAAACGGGAGCGGGGGGTGGGTGGGTAAGCGATACGAACCAGCCGCCGCACCTGCGGAGGGAGGCGGCGGGCCAGGGATAGTGCCGCGGGAGGAAGCCCGCAGCCCCTGACCCACCCCCTTCGCTCCCGCAGGCACCGCCTCCTCCCGCCGCAGCTCGGGCAGCAGCCGCTGGCCCCGCCCCAGCGCCTGCGCCCTGCTACTCGGCGTCTGGCCAGCTAAGGGGGCGGGGCCGGACACGCCCTTCATCTAGCCCCGCCCCAAACCTCCCTCTCTCCCCTCCCGCCGGGACTCCCGGACACCTAGCCCCGCCCCATTTTTTTCATTGGTCCTGCTTATTTCCTAGCCTTCCTAGCGCTTAGGTTTTTCCCCTCCGCCGCCCTTAAGGCTCCCTCGTCACCAGTCCTCATTCATCCTTTGGTCTCCAGTCTGCAGTTCGCTGTTGTGTAGACTTGGTCCCTTTTTCATCAGCAGTTGGAAGTTCTTGTATCGCCCTCTAAAAGCCCCACTGACTCTTACGATTCTCTCCCAGTTTCTGAGCCCCAAGACTCCCCATTCCAGGTCCCACCCTGGATACCAGCCCAGTATCTTTGTACCCTGCAGATCTCACCTTTCCCATAGTGTACCCATTATCCGTTCTCTACTCTCAACCCAGCCCCACCCCGCCTAGCCTGGTTCCTTACAAGCCTCTTAGAACCATACTCCCGCCTTCCCACAGCGCCCTTCAAGAGGTTTTCTACCATTCGTAGACCCCGCCCACCTTCCTCAGATCCGTTCCATCCGTCCTGACTCTCATTTTCCCGGCCCAGCACTGTCTAACCAGGACAAGTTTGCAGCTCCGGTCCCTCCTCTTCCTTACTTTGCCCCCTTTCTTAGTCCTAGCCAGACGCTCTCAGGTTTCCAGGCCTCGCTTACGTGCGCTCCTCCTCACTGGGTCTCAGTCCCTATTCCAGCCTAGTGCCAGTCTCGCCAAAGTACTCTACTCTACATTTTCAGTTCCCGCCCCTCGTTCAGTCTCGCCCCCTCACTCTCCCAGGCCAATTAGGACTGCTCCTAACTTTCTCAGGGCCCTGCCTCTCCTTAAGATCCGCCCTGTGGCGACAAAGCGAAGTTAGGGGCCCAAGCCGACTGTCTCCATCCGCCCTTCCCCACCGGGTCCTGCTTGCCAGCTCTCTGTCCAGTCAGGACCGTCTCCCCCATGCCAGTCAGAAGTCTTTAAATAGTTTGGACGTGTCCCCTTCCTCTGCTGCACCCGCTCCTTTTCTCAGTTCACTCAGATCTCATATCTGGTCCCACCTCCTCTGTTTTCCTTGCGCAGTCCAGCCCCTCAGCTTTAGTTGTCGGTCCCGCCCCCTAACGCCTAGCTCCGCCCGCCCCTTCTCTCAGAAAGATCCAATCGGTGTGCTTCACCTGCAGCCCCGCCCCGTCCAGCTAGGCTGTGCGGAGTCTTCGACCTTCTCCCTGACTGAGCCCCGCCCCACCTCCCCCAGGCCAATCAGTTCTGTACCTCCCCTACCTCGGCCCCGCCCCCTTCCCTCGTCTTCTCCTCCACCCAATCCTGTCTGCCTCTCCCCCTGAGGCCCCGCCCCCTACTCCCCGCCCCTCTCGCCCCGCCCCCCGTCCAATGCTGAGCTCAGTCTGCGTCTCGTCCTTCCGCGGGCGCCAGGGGGCCAGCAAGCAGCAGCCGGCACCACCGCTGCAGCCGCCCGAGTCCCCGCCGCCACTTCCTCCGCCGCCGTCACCGCCGCCGCTGCAGCAGCAGCAGTCTGCACAGCCCGGCCCCGCCGCGTCCTCGGCGGGCCCCCCGGCACCTCGCGGGCCCGGGGGCCGGCGCGCCGAGCCATGCCCCGGGCTGCCGGCGGCGGCCATGGGGCGGCACGGCGGCGGCGGTGGCGACAGCGGCAAGATCGTGATCAACGTGGGCGGCGTGCGCCATGAGACGTACCGCTCGACGCTGCGCACCCTGCCGGGGACGCGGCTGGCCGGCCTGACGGAGCCCGAGGCGGCGGCGCGCTTCGACTACGATCCCGGCGCTGACGAGTTCTTCTTTGACCGGCACCCGGGAGTCTTCGCCTACGTGCTCAACTACTACCGCACAGGCAAGCTGCACTGTCCGGCCGACGTGTGCGGGCCGCTTTTCGAGGAGGAGCTCGGCTTCTGGGGCATCGACGAGACCGACGTGGAGGCCTGCTGCTGGATGACCTACCGGCAGCACCGCGACGCCGAAGAGGCGCTCGACTCCTTTGAGGCTCCGGACCCAGCGGGCGCAGCCAACACCGCCAACGCCGCCGCCCACGACGCGGGCCTGGACGACGAGGCGGGTGCGGGCGGCGGCGGCTTGGACGGCGCGGGCGGCGAGCTCAAGCGCCTCTGCTTCCAGGACGCGGGCGGCGGCGCCGGGGGGCCGCCAGGGGGCGCGGGCGGCGCAGGCGGCACGTGGTGGCGCCGCTGGCAGCCCCGCGTGTGGGCGCTCTTCGAGGACCCCTACTCGTCGCGGGCCGCCAGGGTGAGCGTGCTCTCAGAGCCCCCATCCCTCCCCCCCTTCCTGTAGATCCCAGCCCCTTAGGAGTGCCCCCATCCTAACCCCCAGAATCCGGCGGCGGGTCCCAACCCCTTCTGGCCTTCCTGGTCTCTGGGCCTCCCAGGTTCTTCTAGAGAAGCCTCTTTGTCCAACCCCGAGTTTCCCGTACTTTTGTGAACACACCCCCTCTCCCTGCCATTCCCAGATCCTCGGAAGACGCTTCCTCAACCTTCAGAATACCCCAGATCCCTCCAAACCCCACCCGGCTTCCCTAGGCTCCCCAACACGCTTAGAAACTTCTGCCCCGTCTGTGAATCTCCTGGGCTTCTCTGAACAACCTCACTACCTCCTTTCTTGGACTCCTGTGAGACCCTCAGAAGAACTTTCTCCAGCCCCGAGTCTTCTGAGCCCCTGTAAATCCTTTTCACCTCTCTGGGTCATCCCCTCAGACCGCTAGAGAACCCCTCTGCAGCCCTCAGTTTCTTGGACCATCCCCAGACCCTCAGAAGACTTCTTCTTCTTCTTCTTCTTTGAAGATTTTATTTATTTATTTATTTGACAGAGAAAGAGAGATCACAAGTAGGCAGAGCAGCAGGCAGAGACAGAGGGGGAAGCAGGCTCCCTGCTGAGCAGAGAGCCCAATGCGGGGCTTGATCCCAGAACCCTGAGATCTTAACCTGAGTCTAAGGCAGAGGCACAAACCATTGAGCCACCCAGGTGCCCCCAGAAGACCTCTCTTCTTAACCTTCAGTGTCCCAGACTCTGTGAACACTGCCCCTACCTTTCCCTGCAAGCTGCCTCTCCTCTGAAGCTCCTCTCCAACCCTCAGTCCCTGGGGTTCTCCCTGATTCTTTCTCCCTATGCCCCTCTCCCTACACTTCCTCTCTCTTCAAGTTTGAGTCTTCTGGCTATTTTTGAACCCCACTTGTGCTCTCAAAGTCTTAGAATACTCTGCCTCAATCTCAGAACCTCCTGGATCCCTGTGAGCCCCCAAACCACTTGCTCTGGCTAGCACACTTTCCCCCTCTCCCCTGTGGCAACACAGAGTCTTGAGGAGCCTTTCCTCCTGGGACCCTATCCAGTCCCCTCTGTGTCTGTGTTCACATATCTTCCTGCATCCTCCACGCCAACTCCCATCCCAAGGACTTTCCCTATAAAGCTCCAGACTTCCCCCAAGCCTTTCACACTCCTCCTCAGTGTCTTCAGAAGAGTCTTGAGCCCCCATAATACGTCTTTCCTCTCCAGAAGCTCCCATATGCCTTCTTCATCCACAGATTCTCCCAGCTTCTTCTCCCTTCCCACTCTTTATCTCTAGGATCCCCCATCCAGAGCCTCCCAGTCCTTTTCCAAGTCAATCAACTGACTTTTCTCCTACTTTACTGAACCTCAATCTTTGGGACTCCCTCCCCCACCCCCAGTTATCTGTCCCAAAACTTCCTCTCAAAATAGCTCCCAGTTCTTTCTACTCTGCCTTGGTATCTTTCCACTGGTCCCTACCCCAGCTCTGCGCATTCCCCCTTTCCCAAGCTCCCCACCTCTCCATCAGCCAAACCCCAGGACTGGGCCTCTCTGCTCCCCTACCCCAAAAGTGAACCAGAGAGTTCACACTCTAATCTTAACTCCCTTGAAATGCCAAATTTATCCCAAAGCTCCCTTCATCTTCCCCCCCAAAACTTCCTTCAAAGGTCTCTAACTTCCTAGGCTAAATAGCTACCCTCCCCCTTTGTTCTCCCTTGAACCTCTTCCTCCTACTAACTTCCTCCCTTTGTTGGAAGAGAGGGGGACAGTTCAAAGTGGGGGGGATCAGAAAGGAGGGGAAAGAGGTACAACTCCCGGGCCCTCTCCTAGCCTCCGGGGGACCCAAACACCCGGAGGAACCTGTCCGCCCCTCCCCCTACCCTGCCGTGTCCTGGGCCGGGAAGGACGTGGAGCCGCAGTGCCGCATTCGCGCCAGGGGAGGGAGCGAAGGGGGGGGGGGTGTAGCCCAGAGGCACTGCATAAAGTTTGGTCCCAGGAAGCGCTGAGTTGGCGAGATTTGGGGCTGGGTGGGGGGAGGTAGGGAGGAGGAGGTTCGGAAGGGCCTTAGCCCTAAATGCCCCTCAGGCCTCTGAGTGGCCTCCTCCCCTATGGCTGGGGCGCCCTTCTCTCGTGACTCCATTGAAGGGTGCTGAGGTGAGACCTAGGGGTCCGGGACAGTTATGGGGGAGTGAGGGTTGTCACTCACTTACTACACAAACGGTTTTTGAGTGTCGGCTTGCCAGGTACTTTCCAGCCTACAAGTGAGAGAGCTTGACAGACAGAGCTGGGAGCAGAGGCCAGTGCAACGTGGAGAGTACAGCCCTACTTCATCCTCCCTCCCCTCCCCGTAATTTTTCTTTTCCTTCTTATAGAGACTCCTTGCCCTCCTGCCCCTTCTGCTTTTGAACCACCTGGGGGCAAGGGATTAAACCAGCCCCAACGCAGTCCAGACTCTACAGCCGCTACAGCCGCGCTCTGAGGCGGGTGCCCACCTTTCTTTCCTTGCCCTGGGAGGGAAGGAGTTAAACTCCTGGCCGGCGGCCACCCGAAGCGAAGCAGCGGCACTGCGGCTGCGCCCTGCTTGCTTTGCTCCGGCCCGGAGGGGGTTAAGACCGCTCTCAGCTGCGGCGGCTGCGCACTGCGGCGGGGGAGCTGGCCACGGTGCTGGCCGCCGCGCGCTCCGCCTTCCGGCCCGGCCGGCCCGCCCCCACTGCGGTGCCGCAGCCTGCGCCGCGCACCCGGCTCGGAGCGGGCGGGGGAGCGCGGGGCATGCGCTGTGCAGCGGCCTCTGGCCTCTTAAACCACTGCGGAGAAACGAAGAGGGGGGCGGGGCAGAGAGGGCCAGCGCTGACCCCAGCCCACCCCAAGGTCCAGGACTGTATGTGCGGCAGACTCTGTCCCACCTCTCTGCTCTGCACTTCAGATTAAAGTTGAGCCTTCCCAAGTCCAGACCCCGCCCCCCAGCTCTGTGGAGGAAGGGGAGTGGCTGAAGGGGTGTGCAGGCCCCCAGCCCACCCCAAGGTCTAGTGCTGTCTGCAGTCGGAGCCTGGGCCCCCCCGCTTTTCTCTGCATCCCTGATTAAAACTCAAGCTGCCCAGGTCCTCCCTCCTCCTCTACCCAACTGACTAAAGCCCCCCTTTGCCTTAACACCCATCTCCTTCTCCCTGCAAGGCACTAATCCCACTCTTCTCTTCTCTGCATATTTGATAAAACCCACTGTCATCTCCAGGGGCCAGCTCTGTCCCCTTCCTTCTCTAAGATATTGACCGCACCCCCTCTGCTCCTCAAGGTTTTCTTCAAAATCTACACCATTGCATTCAGGACTCTGGTTCTCTCCATCTTGAAATAACCCATGTGCGCCCCACCCCTTTTCTGCACTTTTGGCTAAAGCCTCCTCACCTCTATGGCCCTGGCTCCATCATCTCCCCTGATGCTTGGGCCCCTGACCCTCCTTTCCTCTCCACAGCCTGAAACCCCAACCCTCCTTGCTGTTCTCCTTTTCTATTTCTGCAGACTTGACTCTTCACTTCCTTTCCTATTTATGGCCCTAACACCCCTCTGTGGTTCCAGCCCTTTGCTGTCCTCTCTAGTTGAGGGTGACACCGAGCTTTCTCCCTTCTCTGGAGCTGGTCATTGGGACCAGAGTCCTTAAGCCCTGGCTGCTCTCTGAAGGCCTCTCTGAAGGCTCTCTGAAGGTCTCCAACTAATGGATGCCCACGTACCCTAACAGGAGCGCAGTCTGGATTACTGAGTTCCAGATGCTGGGCCAAGCACTCTTTCTGGAGCCAGGACTTCTGTATATTCATCTAACATAATCCTCATAATAATCTGGTAACAACAACAAAAAACCTGAGGTGTAGAAAGCTTAAACTTTTTGCCCAAGTTAGGCACAGGAAAGGCTGGATTCAAATCCAGGCTTTCTTAACTGTCGGGTACTCTGTCTCCCCACCCACCTTCCCCCCTTCCCCTTCCCTTGGCTCCAAGCTGAGCTCCAAAGCCTCTGATACACAGAGGGTGAGTGATCTTGGTCTCCCCCCACACCACACCCCTATCCCTCCCCCCAGCATCCTTGGAGCCTGCTGGGAAGTCCTGAGATAGGACACAGAGTGTGGGAATGTGGTCTGGACATAGAGCAAAGGACCAGAAATTGCTGCTTCCATGAAAACAGTTGCCCATCTGTTTGCACTGCTGGAGTCAGCTCCTATCCCAAGCTGGGGGGAGCTGCCTCCGATCCTTTTCCTCCCCTTTTTCAGGTGTTAGAGGGGACAGCAGGGTGCGGGCTGTGATGGAGGTATGGGGTTTCTGAATTTCCCTGGAGTCTGGGGCTGGGAAAAGGGGCCGCTGTGGACTTGGCTGGTGGACCAGATGACTGGGTCATCTTTTGCCCTCTCTCTCCTGCCCTGCCTCACAGTATGTGGCCTTCGCCTCCCTCTTCTTCATCCTCATCTCCATAACCACCTTCTGCCTGGAGACCCATGAAGGCTTCATCCATATCAGCAACAAGACGGTGACCCAGGCCTCCCCGATCCCCGGGGCTCCACCAGAGAACATCACCAATGTGGAGGTGGAGACGGAGCCCTTCCTGACCTATGTGGAGGGAGTGTGCGTGGTCTGGTTCACCTTCGAGTTCCTTATGCGTGTCACCTTCTGCCCGGACAAGGTGGAATTTCTCAAGAGCAGCCTCAACATCATCGACTGCGTGGCCATCTTGCCCTTCTATCTCGAGGTGGGCCTGTCGGGCCTCAGCTCCAAGGCCGCCAAGGACGTGCTGGGCTTCCTGCGGGTCGTCCGCTTCGTGCGCATCCTTCGCATCTTCAAGCTCACGCGCCATTTTGTGGGGCTGCGCGTGCTGGGCCACACGCTCCGCGCCAGCACCAACGAGTTCCTGCTGCTCATCATCTTCCTGGCGCTGGGCGTGCTCATCTTCGCCACCATGATCTACTACGCCGAGCGCATCGGCGCGGACCCCGATGACATCTTGGGCTCCAACCACACCTACTTCAAGAACATCCCCATTGGCTTCTGGTGGGCCGTGGTCACCATGACGACCCTGGGCTACGGAGACATGTACCCCAAGACGTGGTCGGGGATGCTGGTCGGGGCCCTATGTGCCCTGGCCGGGGTGCTCACCATCGCCATGCCCGTGCCCGTCATCGTCAACAACTTTGGCATGTACTACTCGCTGGCCATGGCCAAGCAGAAGCTGCCCAAGAAGAAGAACAAACACATCCCCCGACCCCCGCAGCCCGGCTCTCCCAACTACTGCAAGCCCGACCCTCCCCCACCGCCCCCGCACCACGCCCACCACGGCAGCGGCGGCATCAGCCCCCCGCCCCCCATCACCCCACCTTCCGTGGGGGTGACTGTGGCTGGGGCCTACCCACCGGGCCCCCACACGCACCCCGGGCTGCTCAGGGGGGGAGCGGGTGGGCTCGGGATCATGGGGCTGCCTCCTCTGCCAGCTCCTGGGGAGCCTTGCCCTCTGGCTCAGGAGGAAGTCATTGAGATCAACCGGGCAGGTGAGAAGGGTGCATGGGGGCGGGGCCGTGGGGAGGTAGAGAGGTTCTTAGCAGGCAGGAGGTCACTGCTGAGGTTAAAAGAGATGGGAGCTTCACGACAGAGGAGAGAGGGAAAGGGGAATGGCTATTGCTGAGGTCAGTGAAAAGGCACAGAAACAAATTCTGTGTCAAGGAGACAGCTTGGGGAGAGACAGACATTCCGGGGGACCTGGGAGGCAGAGTAATGAGCCTCTGGCCAGGGGGACTCAGACACCCGCGCAGAGTGGGTCTAATGTGGGAATCACTGGCTTGCCGGAGACCTGGCCAAAGGACAGTTGCAACCTCAGAGTCTTCCAGTGATGACCCTGAGAAAAGAGTCTAAAAGCAACAGTCAGAAATCAGGCAATTGTCACTGAGCAGGAGAGTGAGGACAGATGGAGGGAGGGGTGGGGATAGGGTCAGTGACAGAGAGTTCAGGTTCTAATAACAGTGAGGCCAAGAGAGGAGACAAGGCTTAAAAACCCAGAAGATAGAGGCCAAGAAGATAGGCCCAGAGGGTGGACCGGCCACATGATGGTGACTCGGGACCTAGGGCCTGGCTTGGGCTGTGCCAAGAGCGAGAGCAGCCCAAGAGGGGTCTGAGAGACAGAGGCTGCTGAGATAAAGAGGGGAAGCAAAGGAGATGAGCTAGAAGAGAGTTGACTGGGTGTTGCCCACCCCTCCCCCCCAGAGAGTCTGTGGCTCTGAGGCGATGATTGGGGGCAGTCCGGAGCTGGTGGCCCCCACCCCCCGTGACTTAAGTAGGTCAAGAAAGGGAGCTGGGTGGCCTGGCCCTCATCTTGCTCCCTCAGCCGCTGACCCAGTTTCACACCAATTAAAAATAGCTTAAGTCAGAGCCTGGGGGACCCCCACTTCTCCCCTCCCTACCCTGTCACCTTCCCAACCCTTCCCCACTGTGCCCTTTCCAGCACCCAATACAATCCCTAAGCCACTCCCTCTCTGTCCTCTAGATCTCCCAGCCAATCCTCCAAAGCCATCCCAACCCAGGTACCCTACCAACCCAACACTGCATCCCAGTCCTACTTAGTTCACTTCAACCAACTGCCCCCCCAGCACCCTATCCCAGCCTCCTTCCCAGCACCCACCCAACTTCCTAACCACCCTCCAAATGCCCAACTCCCCACCCCAGTCCTGCCCTTCCCAGCACCTAATACCTGGCCCAACCACCACTTCCTACCACTCAGCACCCTCCATCCACACCCACCCCTGGCTGCCCTTCCCTCTCCCTGTTGTCCTTCCCTCCACCCCCAATTACTGGCTCCCTGAACCCACCAGCACACACCCTGACACCCTGCTTCCAACTGTGCACCCTTCCTGTCCCCTCCTTGAGACACTGTGCCCCTCAATCACCTACTTCTGGCACCCAACATTCTCCAACACCCTCCTTGCTAATCTCCCCTCCATCTTGAGTTCCCACACCTCACTCTGTCCTCTCTGTCTCTGTCTGACCCCCCCCCACCCCATGCAGATCCCCGCCCCAATGGGGACCCCGCTGCAGCTGCGCTTGCCCATGAGGACTGCCCAGCCATCGACCAGCCCGCCATGTCCCCGGAAGACAAGAGCCCCATCACCCCTGGGAGCCGAGGCCGCTATAGCCGGGACCGAGCCTGCTTCCTCCTCACCGACTATGCCCCTTCCCCTGATGGCTCCATCCGGAAAGGTGAGGTGCCCTCCACTGGCCCCGGGACCCTCCCTCTCTTTCTCTCCCTCCCTCAGGGGAGGGGGGAAAGGGAGGTGGGGGGAGGAGGTGCTGGACTTCCCTTCCCGTATCCCCTGGCCCCAAATTCCCTTCCTCCCAGACACCTCCCACCCCCAAATTTCCTCACCACTGACCCTTCACCTGTCTTTATTCCATCTCCATCTCCCACACCCACCCCCCGACCCTCTGGCCTCTTCCCCCACCCCCAGCCATCGGTGCTCCCCCACTGCCCCCCCCAGACTGGCGTAAGCCAGGCCCCCCAAGCTTCTTGCCCGACCTCAACGCCAACGCTGCAGCCTGGATATCCCCCTAGCGGACGAATCCCCTCCCCCCGGGGTAAGTAGCCCCCAACCTTGGATCCCCACCTCCCTCCTGACTAACCCCTCTGAGAACATGTGGCCCCCACTGACCGAGACTCCCGTCCCCTCACTGAACGGCTCCATCCAGTTAACCTGCAGCCACGACCCCGACCCCATACCCACCTGCCCAGGACTTGCCCTGCCCCTCACTCACCCACCAGAACTAACCCGGGCCTCCCCACCTGACCTCCCTCCCCTGCCCATCACGACTGAACTCCAGCCTCACCCCTATCCTCATCTCTTCCCTTGCCTCCCCCCTGGGTGTCTTTTAAATTCAATGAAGAAAGCAGGGTGCACACCCAGCACACTTCTAGGTGCAAGCCAGGGTGAGGGGGACTCAGTTGCTCATGCAGCGACTTGTGAACAGACCAAGGCATGCACAGAGTATCTGTCTGTACCTGCACATCGCTGGCCCGGTGCTCGGCAGAGGGAGGCAGCAGGGAAGACCATCCCCCTGCCCCGGGGGAGCTCCCGGTTTGATGGGAGAGGCAGACACTGACCTAGAAAGTCCCTGTTTGAGGTGATCTCTGGAAGTGGAGGTAGCGCAGGGACACGCAGTATGCGGAACACTGGAACTCTCCAGGGTAGGAGGGAGGCAACAGGGAAGGTTTCCCGAAGGAACTGATGTCTGGAGTTAGCCTGACCTCAAGCGAAGAAATGATCTCATTAGACGGTGGTGACCAGAGGGACCAGCACAAGCAAAGCTGAGGAGACCGGGGACTGGCAGGTAGACAGGCAGGAAAGCTGGGCTGGACTGAAAGGCCAGGACCTTGGTTAGGGCCCCGGGGAGGGCAGGTAGGCTCTTGGGCTGTGTGTGAGTAGAGGTCAGGAGGCTGGATGAAGGTCCAGGGGGAGGGGGAGGATGCTGCCTGTACCCAGCTCAGGGCTGTGCACAGGGATGGAGAGGAAGGGACAAGGTAGAGGGAGTCAGGGATGGGGAGGGGGTTGGGGACTGGCGGTGGGCAGATGAGGGGGAGAGAGTGGCAAGGTAGTCGAGGAATCTTTCGGCAAACACAGTCGGGCATTTATTTTCTGCCAGGAAGCGAACACACATTCTGTAGTCTTCGGAGCCACCCTAGCTTAAGGCACGGGGCTTGCTTCCTCCATCCCTCCATCCGCTCCTTCACGGAGCAGCTCATTACCGAGGGCACAGCTCCAGGCGCTGGAGATTTGGCAGCGCGCAGAGCAAGAATCCGCCATCACAGAGCGAACATGCTAGAGCACAGATTGGCACGCTTCAGCCCAGGGGCCAAGTCTGCCAGCAAGCTGTTTTGTAAATAGAGTGGAAGAGCTGCCACGGAGAACGTGTGGCCCACAGAGCTGAAAATATTTAGGAATTGGCCCTTTGCAGGAAACGTTTGCCACCCCCTGATCCGGGAAGCAGAAAATCAAATGAACGAACAAGGTGATTACTCTGGCCACTTCAGACGGGGCTGGGAGGGGGGTGGTCTGCAAAGGGCTTTTTGAGGAGGTAAGACCGAAACCTGAACAGTGAAAAGGGCCAGCTGGTTAGAAGGCACAGCAAGTGCAAAAGTCCAGGGGTACTAAGATGGGGTGAGCTTGGTTTGTCAAAGGAAAAGCAAGGAGGGGTGTGTGGCCGGAAGTGACTATCCGAAGGGAACGAGTGTGCCAGACAGAGTATGCGGGCGGGGGGTAGGAAGGATCATGATAGGTTTTGGTGAGAGGCTGGATTTGATCTTCAAAGTGATAGGGAAGCTGCCTGAAGGCACTTGATCGCAACAGTCTGTGGAAACTTCTTTAGAAATAGAGATAATAGCCCAAAAAATTCCTGCTTACAGCCTACAAAGATGCTGTCATGGGACTTGGGGAGCCTCCAGGGACAGCCTTGTCTCAAGCTCCTTGTTTCACAGAAGTTCAGGGGGGCCTTGAGCGACCCCCGCCACAGCGCAGACAGGGACGAGAATCCAGGCTTCCAGGCTCCTCGTCCAGGAGGGACTGTGGCTCCTCTCTTTCCATCCCTCTGTCTCCCCCAGTTCATCCTCCATTTTCATCTCATTATCCCCCCCTTCCCTGCTCCCGCCTCACCCTTCCCCCTGCTTGCACCCAGTACCACCCTTTGTTCCCCACCCCAAGGATCTAGATGGGCCCCAGAGAACTGAGGGGCTCAGGGAGTGGGGAGGATTTGGGAATGGGAGGGAGGGTGGAGTGGGGCGGGCGGGTGGAGGTCTCTGCTGCTCTTGCCTCTGATGCCAAAATCCATTCATTGAACTCAAATAGTGGCTGGAGCTGATGGGGCTGACTGAGCGATTGCTCCCCGCCCCCCCCCCCCCCACCGTCCTGGGTCCCTTCCCAGTCCTGCACTTCCAGGCTCCTCCCTTCCTCTCTTCCCTCCCTGGGTGTCCACTACTGTCTCCCCCACTCCTCCCAAGACCCTTCCCCCTGGCCCACCCCTTGCCCACCCCATGACCCTTTCCTTCTCTTCTCACACCAACCTCCTGAGTCCAACTCCTGACACCTGTTACCTTTTCTTCCCTAACCCTCCCCCAGCCTCCCTCCCTTGGTCCTCTTCCCCACCCACCCCCTCCTCCCCTGGTCCTCCTCCCCACCCACCCCCTCCTCCCCAGCCACCCTGGAAGCTCCTTCCATATTTGATGTCTCTGGCCGCCCCCATTTCACTGCTCCCCTCCCCCGGAAAACACCAGAGAGGAGGAAGAGGCCTTTCTCCGTCCCCCCAACAGTGAGGCTGTGTTGGGGGGTTCCCCCTGACCACCCTCCCCCCGCCGTGACTCTGTGTATTTCTGTCCCCAGCTCTTGTCACCGCCTGAGACCTCGCGAGACCCTCGGTCCCCCCCTGCCCCTTCCCCCCAGGTTAGCAATTGGGAATGGCTGGGAGGGGGTGTCCCCAAGATACTGGGCTTCCAACCCCGGCCCCCCAGGCCCCTTCCCCTCTGGTCAAGATGCCCTCATCCAGACAGACCTCTTGGCATGGCCCAGAGAAGTACTGAAACTTTCCCCAGACACTGGCAGAACTCAGATCTTCCCAAGCTTTCAAGAAACCACACACATACTCCCCCAGTCTTAGATCCCTTTGGCTCTCAAGACACTGTGAGAACCTTCCCATCAGAAGGTTTCCACCTCAAGACTTCATGACCCTTTAAAGATACTCAGACTGCTCTCCAGCACCACCCCCCCCCCCCCCCCCCCCCCCCCCCCCCCCCGCCCAGGCACTGCCCGCTTTTGCTCCTTTCCACCTCCCACAGCCCCATCACCTGCCTTTCCCCCTTTCCCCACCACTAGGTCAGCCCCCACCCAAGCCCTCCCACCGGCTGCTCCCCTACATGCATTCCACCAAGCTCCCTCCCCATGCCCGGCTGCCCACCATCTGCCTTGCTGCCCCCCACCTTTTTGCCTCAGATAAGGGGGCCAATGGGGGAGGGGGAGGGGAGGTGGGGGGCGGGCTGCGGTGGGGTTGGGGTGAGGGAGGCTCGGTGGGCGTCACCCTGCCTCCTAACCCTGAGTCTCTCCCCCCTCCCCATGTCTGAACCTTTCTCCTTGATGCTGACTGACTGTCCAATTTGTTCACCTCTCTCTCTCTCCATCTCCTTGGTCCGCCTCTGTCCATCTTTGCCTCTGCCATCTGTCTTGTTATGTCTTGGTGTCTGTCTCTGCCTCCCATCCCCTCTGTCTCCCTCACTGTCTGTCTCTATCCCTGACCCTCTGCTTCACCTTTTTCTTTCTCTTGACTTTTTCTGTCTCCGGCTCTCTGTTCTCTTTCTTTCTCCATCTCCCTTCCCTCCTGGTCGTTTCTCCCCTGCTTCCCTGTCTCGGGGTCTCTCTGTCTGTTGAACCCTTCCCCTGCACCCCCATCTCCATGCTTCCTCCCGTGTTTCCGACCCCTCCCCTCCCCCCAGGTTACGAGAAATCCCGCAGCCTGAGCAGCATCGCGGGCCTGAGTGGGGTGTCCCTGCGCCTCGCGCCCCTTGCCACTCCCCCGGGCTCTCCCAGGGCCGCCCGCCGCGCTCCCCCAACCCTGCCCTCCATCCTCTAGCGCTCCCCTCCCCCCTGTGGGGGGACTCGGGGGTGACAGGGAAGAAGGTCAAAGGAGCTGGGGGTGGGGGGTGGGGGAAAGGGTTTTTTTTTTTTTAAATCAAAAAGTCATTAATAATATGCAACTGAGACGACGACGCCAGCAGACACCCCCGGACCCCTCACCCCCACCTGGGCCCCCAGGATGGAGGGGGAGGAGCCAAAGTCCAGCCCCCCCAACTCTCTACCCTCCCCCCCAATAAAGCCTTCTCAGGTCTCCATGAGCCATAGGACATCCCGCTCCCATAAACTCCTGTAAATACGTCCAAATTATGCCAATTACATTTTGGGGCACCTCTCCCCTACTCTGCATGCCTCCCTCAATCTGGACACCCCCCCCACCCCACCCCACCTCAGCAATAAGCCACCAGGGGCTGCATGCCAAAGGACTGAGGGAAGGGACATTCTGGGAAGGGGGCAGGGATCTCAAAGGGAGTTTAAACCACAGGAGGGTTTCCTGGCCTCCTACTCTTCACCCCAGGAGGGCAACCCATCACATTGGTGTGATATATATACATATATATAGATTAGCAACAATATTGGGGAAGGAGTAACAGTCACTCGAGCCCCCAAAATGAGCTGAGCTCAGATGGTAGAAGCAGAGGCATGGGGTGTGTGCTGTGGACAGCTGCTCCCTCAGCCTTTAGGAGGAACCCTGGTGAATGTGACCCTGTCCTCTCTCCCCAATTCTCCCTCCCCATCCCAACCTTCCCCCAAGGGATCTGCTCGCCTCTATTCTTGCTGCATGGACTCAGACCTCCCATCTCAGAATTTCTGGGATGATCTGGCCCTAGCACACAAAATTGCCCAATACCCCCTTCAAATTACCAGGACATGAGACCTGTACCCAGAATTCCTGAGACCAACCCTGGCACCCTGCATCCCCTAAATCCCCACAGGGTCCTGGGACTTAACCTCTGCATACAGATGCTGCCCCCTCAAGCCCCACCCCACCCATTGCCTGGACTGCATCCCAGCACCTTGAACCTCCAAGACTTGACCCAGCCCTTCAGCTCACTTTTAGCCTTTGGGATGCTCCAAATCCTTCCCACACTTGGACATTTCTTGGACACCCCCAAATCCTCAGGCCTCCCCCCCATCCAGATATCCCCAAATCTCTGACATCAGACATCCACCTCAGGTTCTCCTGATGCTAGAATTTCCAAGGTAGGCTCAACCTGTCCGCAATTCCAGGGAACCAGACCTTCCCTTGGGCATCCCCTTTCTTATGCCTAGACCTGCCTCTTCCAAGAGCCCCTCCCCCTACATGATGCCCAAAAGGGACCCTCTTCATGGACATCAGTGTTTCCCAGAGGGCTATATTTGGACCCCTGGTGATGTGCTAAAGTTTTAGGCAGTACAAGGACACTTAATCTAGAAAGTTTTGTCTTTTACGGCATCTTCCAAAGAAGCCGGTAAGTCCGGATACAGCTGCCTAGCCTGGACACCGTTTATTTAGGGTAGAGTGTTTCCACTCACAGCAGAGGCTGTGCCCCCGTCAAGGGACACTGGAACATCGGAGGCTTGGGAAACTACAAACCTACGGGGGCTGGAATCCCAGCCCATCCTTCCCCGGCATTCCTCGTCCTGCGATGCTCATGGGCAGAAGATCATTTCTCATATCCCATCCTGGCTCAAGGATGCGCTACCTCCCCCAAGCCCAGAGACCACACGGTCCCAGAATCCTTAGAGGGGACCACCCCTTTTGGAGCTGGAGACCCACGGAATTAGCAACCTCCCTCCTTCTGCTCCCACGGCCTCAGGAGCCCCCCCCCCCAACCTGAGGGTTGGGGGGTGTCACTGAGCATGATTCTTGATGCAACGATTCCTATGCAAGGGGCATTTTGAGTCCCCCATCCTTCTCTTGGACCCTAAACCCTGGCGAATCAGGGGTGAGGGGTGGGGCCGGTTCTGGTGGGAGCGGGGTGGGACGAGGCAAAGGGCTAGGGGCTCCAGACACCAGGGTATGGGGGTGGGGACCGGTTATATTGCCAAAGGGTTTAACTTATTTAAAAAAAAAATAGCCCCCAGATTCCCATGACCCTCACGGAAGCCGAACAGCGCAGGGAAAGGGGGTGAGGATCTTTTCCAAAGGGTACAGACCTCTTCCCAACGTCTCCCTCTGCTCGCCAATCTGCCACACGTACCCAGCTTTTTAGTTCAGCTTTTGAAAATAATCACGATCATAAACTTTTACAAAACGTGACTCTCGTCCTTCACCACCGTCCCCAAACCCCAAGTCAACAGTGTGGGATTCGGGGAGGAAGAGAGAGCTAAAGGGACAACTTCCGAGTCCCGGCTCCCCTTTTCTCCTCAGCCGCCAGGGTGCCCGCAACTACACGCATGCGCTGCATGACGCGCTCCCCACACGCATGTCGCGCCCCTCCTGCGCTCCGGGAACGCACGGACACGGGGCGGGGGGCGATTGGGGAGGAAGGAACGGCGCGGGGGTCTCCCTGAGTTCAGCGGCTCCTCCTCCCCATCACACACACAGCAATAAGACTCTCTCACTCAAATGTGGGCGGGGCGGGCCTGGCCTGTTGAAGTGGGAGGTGGGAGGAGTGGCGAGGGGGCGCTCTCAGGGATGGGGGCGGGTGTCGGGAGTCAGTGTGGGGAGGGGAGGTCTGCAAATCGTCCAACTCTGGTGCTAATGGCGGGTCTTCTCAGCCCACCCCCAGGGCAGGGAGGGAGGGGTCGGCATGGCCCCACCCCCAAGTCTCCCCCACGCCCACCCTGGGTGCATGAACCGCCCAATGCAGAAGCTGCCGCATGTCACCTGCCCTCCCTAAAGAAAAAAGTGTCATGCCCCCTTCCCACCCACCCTCTTACTTCCCACCAAAATAAAAGTTTCCTTTTCATTTGAAAATTGCATCCTGTTTGCTGGGGAGGTCTGATCCGGGCCGGCTTGGGGGGTTTTGGGAACGGAGGAGTTGGGTCTTCAAGAACAGGGGTCATATTAAAGTAGCAAGACTGTGTGCTTTGTGGGGGGCAGGGGGTCCAGATATCCCCTTGATCGCTGGCTCTCACCTTGTTACTTTTCTAGGGGATGGTGTGGGGGAGGGGGTAAGAAGTGACTGCCTCAGTTTCCCTGATGCTAAAAATGGGGATCCACACCCCTAACTTGAAACTGTGAGGGCATCTGGTAATAGCTCTGAAGTCAGGGTGATGACCCCAGGAGAGGAGTGGAGCTGGGTCTCCAACAGGAGGTCAGGGCCCGAGGACCACATGCTCCACATTGCCCACTCCGAAGCCCGTGGGCAGACTGTGTGGGTTCAGCTTCTTAGTAGCTGTGTGTCCTTGGGCAAGTCTCAACCTCTCTGGGCTTGTTTCCACCACTCTAATAGGGCAGGAAGGGGTGATCTATTCATTCAGCAAATATATGAATTCCAACGGCATGCCAGGCACTATTCTAGGTGCTGGAAAGCAATGGAATCCCTACCTCTAGGGTTCTGCTGAAGGTTGAGAGGAGCGGCCCACGTTTCGCCCATGTTCAGCTAAACAAAGGATCGCCATCCAAAAGGTGGCTCAATGGTCACTCTGTCACTGTTCTGCAAAGGGTCAGAGTGCAGCATCCCTTCTGCCACTTACTGGGAGTCTGGGAGCAAGGGACAGCTCAGCCTCAGTTTCCCCACCGATAATGAAGGGAATATGTGGGAAGGAGGCCGAAATGAGTTTTTTCACATTAAATGCCAGGTACCCCAGCGGTTCTCAACACTGGCCAGCTGTGATTCAAACCAGCAGACTGCCCCACCTGCTGCCCCACCAGAGATTTCGGTGCAGGAACACACACAGCCCCAAGGGCTGGGGCTGGAGTTTATTTCTGCAACAGCCTGGATGCTGAGAGGCTATGGGAGCCTCCTCCAGGCCCCGTAGGAAAATCCAACCAAACTGTGATCACACAAGAGCAATCAGAAGGGAGGGTGGAGCATAGGGGGAGAAGGGTCCCTTTATCCCGCCCCTCTGCAAGGGACAAAGGCTGGTGGAGACCTGGGGCTCGGCCTGCTGTCGCTCAGATGTTCAGGGATCACTGGCTAAGTGGAGCGAGAGGAAGAAATGGGGGTGG
The DNA here is from genome assembly GCF_009829155.1 of Mustela erminea. Classification (NCBI taxonomy): domain Eukaryota; kingdom Metazoa; phylum Chordata; class Mammalia; order Carnivora; family Mustelidae; genus Mustela; species Mustela erminea. The sequence goes on along the minus strand of NC_045632.1, from coordinate 5,834,406 downwards.
GGAGAGAGGAATGGGAGCCTTAGCTTCGGAGGCCAGAGGAGCCATGCTCCCTGGCTAATAAAGATCATTAACAACTTAAGGATGGAGGGAAGCCCTTTGGGACCACAGCTTGCCAACTACACCTGGATTTCTTCCCCAGCGAAAGCCCCAATCCTCGTCTCCCTGCTCGCCAGCTCCTCTGTGTTTAGGGTTTTACAGGAGGTGGCAGCCCCCGCCCCCCCCATTGGGTTGGTAAGTGCTGTAGTGCCAAAGGGTGGCACCATTTCCGAAGTGCAAGAAGCTGGAGGTCGGAGGGAGGGTTCCTGGCACTTGGGCCTCCAGGGGCCAGGGGCCAGGGAGGGAGGGGCCATGGCTGGGAACAGGGTGGGGTCACTGGGGCTGGGACACAGGCGGCCCGTCAGGCTCTGGTGGTGCGGGCCCAGCCCCAGGCTCTGCCTCCTCCGCCTCCTCTTCCGAGACCACGCCCTCCTCCAGTCGGAAGACCTGGCGCACCGTGCGGGTGGTGAAGGTGAGGGGGCCACGTCTGCAGGGAGGAGGGAAGACCAAGAGACAGAGGTTAAAGGAGGCGGGCAGAGAGCTGGGGGGCGGGGCTTATGGAGTGAGGGTGCAAGTGCGCTGCTGGTCCTACCGGAGCCGGTTCCTCAGCGTGTTCAGCTCCCGGTTCATGGACTCCGAGGCCTCTGTGACATCCTCCAGCTCATGCTGCAGCCTTCGGCGGACTGACTGAGCCCGGGATGCCTCCTCCTCGGCCTCCTCCAGCTGCCGCTTCAGCTGCTTCACCCGAAGGTTGCCCTTCTCCAGCTTGGTGGGAGCAGAGGACTGGGTTGCGTCTCTGGGCCACTCCCTTGGGCCCCCAGAACCCCATCCCTCCTGCCCCCTACCTTCTGTTGATGCGTCGTTCTAGATCCTCTTGCCAGCCTCCATCCCAGCTGCAAATGTGAGGCTGTCCCCTACTTGGCCTCAGAGGGGTCTTTCTATGCCCAGACTGACCCCATCTCTCCTCTGCTCAAAGCCCTCCCATGGCTTCCCAGTGGCACTGAGACAAAGTGCCAGCCCCTCAGTCTGGCATTCCAGGTCCTGCAGGGTCTTCTTCCCATAAACCCACTGGGAGACCATCTTCACCAAGACCTTCCCCAAACCCTGCTATCTCTGTCCCTGGGGAGGGGACACACGTTATCTGCCTCCCACCAACCCCTCTGGCCTCCTTTCTTATCACTCAACTTTCCCTCCCCATTCTTCTCTCCAGCCACACTGCTCTGCTTTTTGCTCTAAACTCACCAGACTTATTTCCACACCCCAGGGCCTTTGCACCTGCTGTTCCCCCTGCCTAGCTCTTTCTCTCCTTTCAGTTCTCAATTCATATGTCACCTCCTTAGAAAGGTCTTCCTGACCCGACCCCCTCACCCCCAATCTAGGGAGTATTCCCTAATCCTCCACCTCTCCTTTTCTCTTCATTCTCTTGTTCCTCCATAGCCCCTGTCACAATCTGTCCTCATCTTTCCTTGTTTATAGGTTTGTGTCTTCCTTTCCTTATGCTACAAATGTGAGCTCAATGAATGAGGGACCTTCTCTATTTTGTTCACAGCCACATCTCTGATGCCAAATACAGTGGTGGGTGCTGGATAATCATGGGATGCAGGGCAAATAAGCGGGAGCAGAGCTTTTAAGGCCACAGTGACGCTATCTACAGTCAGAGAGTCCCGGAATCTGATGCAGGCTCTGTCTCTACTAACTGTGTGACTTTGATATAAACTGTGTCCCCTTTTGAAGTTTCTGTTCTCCCACCTGTTCATTGGGGCTGGTAAGAGAATGCAAACATGTTTTTGTTTTTTGGTTTTTTAAACCATGTGGCACAGTACTTGGGGCACACTTGCTGCTCAATAAATAAATAAGAGCAGAGAGAGACTGCCGTCGGAGTCCTGGGGTTTGAACCCAGATGCCATCTCTTATGAGCTAAGTAATATGAACAAGTTACTTCACCTCTCTCTGCCTCATTTTTAACACCCGAATAAGAGGGAAAAAGATAGTACTTGCCTTGCAGGGTTCTGATAAAAACTGAATATACTACACCTAATGTCTTTCGCACAGTGCCTGGCCCATAGTAGGCATTCTGTAAACATTACACATTGTGATTTTAGCCCTGGCCTAGCCTCTGGGTAGGGTTTCAGTTCTTCCTTCTCCCTGGCTGTCTCAGCTCCCCACCAGGACCTGTCCTCGATTCCACAATGGACAGATCGCAAAGTCACTGATGCCAGCTCTCCACTGATGCACCAAGCCCCAGGATGGTGGTCACACGTGGCCTCTCATGATGGGAACTCACTGCATCCAGACAGCATGGGCTACGTCTCTGTCAGTGGAGACCATCTCCCCCGCTGCTCCCCAGAGATGTCAGTGGCTCACCTGGTCCCGGAGCTGGTCGGCCACCCTCCGTTCCTCCTCCACCTGGAGCACCACCTCCTTTAGGCGCTTCTCGGCCCTGCGCACCAGCTTGCCAGAGAGGATGCGCTCCCTGGAGGGGGTGTGAAGGAGGCAATGAGGAGAGGTGCTCATGTGGGCTGAGGGGCTCATGTCCCCTCAGCCTTGTCAGGGGCTGCTGTCCTGTTTTTGCAGTGGCCTCTTCTCTCTTTCCCACCCTCTGTAGCTCCCACAGTTTACACAGGCCGGACATGGCTCCCAGGCTCCTGACTGCACGGCATCTAGTCCTTGACTTGTACCAAGGTGCTCAATGTTCCTGAGAGTGGCTCATGTCTACACCAGTTCCCGTACCCCAGTGTGCACCCCAGTCCTCCTCTTAGGGAACTGCCTCACTGACCACCAATCCCCAGGTCAGATCTAAGGCATTATCTTTGCCCTTTCCTTCCTTGCCATGTGCTCACCCTGTCCTGATGTCCTGTGGACTCTGTCCTGTCCCCTCCTCTCTGTCCTTCAGCCCGAGCCCCCAGCTCAAGGCTGTGCTCTCCCGCCTGACCTGGCCTGTCCCTTCTCTAACTCCCTTCTCCACTGTCCACAAGTGTGTGTGTGACACTCTGGAAGGCCAGAGCATCCCCATCAGCCACCCTGGCTGCTTATTCCCTTTCATAAACATGCTTCCCCTGGACAAGCTCATCAGCACCCCAGGTCGCCACAGCCATCTGCTAAATCTGTTTCCTGGGCTCCATCCAGGTAGGCCCCCAGCCTCGGCCATCCACCAGACCCTACACCCCCCCCCACCCCTCATATTCCTCACCAGGCTCAGCGCCTTCTCCCCAACTAGTTCCTCCTCCCCCTGTACTCCCCCTAGATCTGCAGATCAGACACCAGAGCCATCCCCACCTCCTGCCCCCTCAAAGCCATCCCCTCCCTTCCCCCAAATTTCCCCATCCATGGCCCTGGCTCCTCTATCCTTTCCTGCAAGGACCATCACACCCGGGGTGAAGTCCACGTGAGGGGCCCCTAGTGATGGGTGGTGCTCGGCAGCCTCAGATGGGCTGAGAGGCAGACATGGGGCTAGGGAAGTGGGAGGGCCCAAGCTGTGGAAAGGGATGCGGTGGGGGAGGCTCCTTGAACTACAGATCCCCCAGCCACTCCTTGCTCCCAGAATGACTTTGAGTACGTCATTAACACCCTCTGAGCCTCAGTTTTTCCATCTGTATAATGGGGGAGGGGAAAGAGCTCAGAGTGGTATATCCATCTGCCTCTGGAAGGCCTCTCCAGAGACCCCAAACTACATCTCCTGTGAGCCCCTGGGCCCTTGGCTGGGCCCTGGGATGACAACACCTTCTCCCATGACCCTCTGGGGCTGGTTCCCATTACCTGTCCTTGAGACCTCATGTTTATCATACTCCCCAGTGAACTCAACTTGTTTCCCTACTATTCCCCCAGTCACTGGGACTTAACCACTAACACTGTCCTCTTCTCCCTACACCCACAAGAGCCTATCAGCCCCCAGCTCCACCCCATCTTCCTCTCTCTCTTTTTCATCCCCTCATGTCTATCCTCACTCTCTAGCCTCAGCTTAGGCCTCATTTTCTGCCACAATCACCCAGCCTCCTCTCTAGCCTCCCAGATCCCAGTCTCTGTCCTCCAGTCTGCTCCCAACTTGATCCCCAGGAGGACTTTTTACACCCAGCACTGACCCTACCCCCACCCCCTCCAGCTCACAGATATCCATGGCTTTCCATCTTCCCAAGACAGAGTTCTTCGGCCTGGCATTCAAGGCTCTTGCCTCCCATCCCTCTCCTGAGTCACAGGCTCTCAGGACCAGTCACCCTCCTCCAAACACCCTGATGTTTCCCATACGTGTCCCCAAGGTCGCTGCTCTGCCTAGGACAGAAATGGCCTCAATTCTCACCTCTTCCTCTACCCACAGCCTTTGCAATAGGATTTTGCAGCTTCTTGCACCAAAAGACAGAATCTATTTCACCATTCCCTTAAATCTGAGCTGGCAACACGACTTGCTTTAGTGACAGGAGGATGCAGCAGAAGTGACATTGTACCAGTTCCAAGTCTAGGCCCCAAGAAACCTTAAACACTTTCCCTCACCCATGGAACCTGGACTCTGCTATGTGAACAATCCTGGGCCAGTCTGCAGCAGGGACAAGTGAGCCTCACTGTCCCAGGCAAGGCATTAAGCAAATGGGAGCCCAGCCAAGATCAGCATCCATCTAGCTGACTCAGGTACAGACACATGAATGAAGCTCCCATCCTCAGATCGGCAGAACCTATCAGCCAGCCAAAGACTCATGAGCAGTAAGAAATGGGTGTTGTTTTAAGCCACTAAAATTTAGGCTTGTTTGTTATGCAGCTAGAGCTAACTGCTACATTACTGTTTGAGGATTTATTTACTTTAGAGAGACTGTGTGGGAACAGGGAGAAGCAGAGGGAGAGTGTGGAGTCCAACATGCAGCTAGATCCCATGACTCTGAGACCATGACCTGAGCCAAAGCCAAAGGTCAGATGTTCAATCGACTGAGCCATCCAAGCGCCCCTACATTACTGTTTAAATCTTATTCTTGGTGGGAGTACAGTTACTTGTAGCCCCAAGTATCTTAAATAATAGAGGAAATCAGCAATCATTAATATTATGACATCTTTAGGATGTTTCTAAATCAGGGGCTTGTAACACAGCTCCCCTTCATCTCCCTGATCAGAATGTGGGGACCACCCTCCAGCTGTGCACCCCCCCCCCCACCTACCTGCTCTCCTGCTCCAGCTGCTCCTCAGCCTGGGCCAGCTTAGACTCAAGGGCCGCAATGATCATCTTCTGGCGGGCCCGGGCCCCAGCATCCTCCTCACCTAGGCGCCCTCGGAGCTCCTGCATCTGCCGCTCCAGCTGCTGTCGCCCACTCTCTGCCTTGGCCGAGAAACTTCGCTCAGCTGACAGCTCTGTAGTCAGTGATTCCACCTGTAGCAGTGGGAAAAGCAGAACCATCATGGGAGAGTCTCAGAGGGAAGAAAGTAGGTAAATTCAGGCACCTCCCACAATTAAGTGAGTTGACAAAGGTTAAGTGCATAGCACAGAGCCTGGGACATAACAGACACTCAATAAACAGCATATAATTTCCCTGATTGTCTTAGCAGCCAACAACAGTGCCAGCCCCATGTTTTCACCTTTCCGATAGCTTTCTGCTACATTTTAATAAGTCCACAGGACTATCACAAACTTGTTTAAATGCTATAAATTCTACCTCTGACTGTGAGTGAGTCCATTCAAAGGGTTATCACACTTCTGTTTGCACTGGGATCATGTGGGGAGCTTAAGAAAAAGATGCAGACTGCAGGGTTCCTCCCCCGAGAAGTTCTGCTTCTGGCTGATCCAGGGTTGGAAGGCAGAGGAGTGTCCATGAATCCACATTTTCAACAAGCATCTCAGATGGTTCTGATATGGGTGACAGGCAGGGTCATTTTAAGAAATACCAGCTCGGGGTGCCTGGGTGGCTCAGTTGGTTAAGTGTTGGCTTTCAGCTTAGGTCATGATCTCTGGGTCCTGGGATCAGCCCCCATGGGAATTCCTGCTCAGCAGGAAGCCTGTTTCTCTTTCTCTCTCCCTCAGCCCCTCCCCACTGTTCATTTTCTCTCTAATAAATAAATAAAATCTTAAAAAAAATGCCAGCTCAAACAGCAGCTACTACATTGAGAATGTGTAAACACACCCCTAATAATAGTTCCTGTTGATTTATTCAGCTCGTATTCTGACTGAGGTCCTCGCCGGGGCTAAGGAAGTGAGTCAGGTTCAGGCTGATTCATACTTTATTTCACTGGGCTCTCACAGAAACACATCGACACAGTGATTAGCATATGATTTTTTTTTTTACTTTTCATTGGAAAATGAAACTGTAATACAGAAAGTCAGAAACTGATCAAGTCCATGACATCAGACGTTGAAAGGCAAACACCCAGGTGAAGAAATAGAACGGTGCCGTTTCACAAGGCCCAGCACCTGACCACCCTAATACCAACCCCAACAATTCCTCACCAAATAGCACACTGTCCTGATTGTCACGGCCATCACTTCTTTGCTCCTCTTTCAAGTTTTGTCCCTCCAAGATGAAGGCATAGATCCTACAGTTGAATCTTGCCCATTTAAAACTTTGGTCTATGTTTCTTTTAAAAAAACAATATGAATATACTTTCTTTATTTTTTAAGCAGGCTCCATGCCCAGCGTGGAGCTTGAACTCACAAGCCTGAGATCAAGACCTGAGCTGAGATCAAGAGTCGGACGCTTACCCCGCTGAGTCACCCAGTGCCCCTAAGTTGCTGTTGTTTTGAAGCTACCTGGTTTGGGGGACTTTGTTATGGGTGCCCTAAGAAATGAATATAGTGACTAATGAGTAGTGGAAGAAAATCACTGAATTCATGGATTTAAACAGACCAGATGGATTTAAAGCAGTTGTGATTATTATCCTTGTAGAAGCTCTAACTGCTGCATTTGGGGCCAACAGGAGCTTCTCCTGGTTGATGTCTAGCTGCTTTTTGATATAAGTATGCCAGCTCCCGGGGTGCCTGGATTGCTCAGTTGGTTAAGTGTCTGCTTTTGGCTCAGGTCATGATCTCAGAGTCCTGGGACTGAGTCCTGCATCAGGCTCTTTGCTCAGCGAGGAGTCTGCTTCTCCTTCTGCCTCTGCTGCTCCCCACTGCTTGTCCTCTCCCCCACACCCTTCAAATAAATAAATAAATAAAAGAGGCTGCTCCCCCTGCTTGTCCCCCCTCCAACCCTTCAAATAAATAAATAAATAAATAAAATCTTTTAAGAAAATGTATGCTAGCTCCCTCGATACTGGTATGTTGTAGACTGAACGCTTGTGTCCCTGCAAAATTCCTACGTTGAAGTCCTAACCCACAATGTGCTGATCTTGTGAAATGTGGTGGGATCTTGCTATGGGGCCTCTGGGAGGCAGTTAGGGTTCGATGAGGCCACTACGGTGGGACCCCCATGATGGCATCTGTGCCCTTATAAGGAGCCTCAAGAGAGAGCTCTCACCACATATGGTGGCTGCCTCCAAGCCAACAGATGAGACCTCAGAATAAAATCTACCTCATTGGCACCTTGATCTTAGACTCCCATCCTCCAGAACTGTGAGAGATAACTGTCTGTTGTGTGAGCCCCCCGCTAATGCTGTGGTATTTTGTCACAGCAGCCTAAGCAGACTAAGGTGAGGTATGACCAGCACGCCCCAGTCTCCTCGTTTGTTTCCTGTTTCAGGTCTGGAATCAGCCAGGCCTTGGCATTTCTGGATGGCAAACTTGGGTACCGGCGATGCTCACAGCTACTGGACTGGTTACTGTTTTCAGGCCTTTTGAGTAGACAAAGATAGGATGGCTCTCTACAAAATACCTCACAAGTTCACATGAACATGCCCAAGTCCAATTCAGAATCACAGAGTTTGTTTGATTTTAATTAAGCCTCTCCTCATGACCCACCTACATTTAGGTGCTTACTTGCTTATGGACACAGGCAGCAAGAGGACGTGAAGATGCCGTCTTTACTCATTGACTTTGTCCCACATTGCACACATGATGGTCTCAGAAACACGACGTGAATCCTGTCCTTACCAATATAATTACTCAATCTAGTAATACAGGGTTGTTGGTTTTTTTTTTTTACATATTTGTCCATTCTCTTAATTTAAAAATAATTGCACTACACACAACTGAGAAGACAGCTGTTACCTTCCTTATTCCTTTTCAGCCCTCACTGAGTCTTAGAACAATGAGCAAACTGGTCGCTCATTACACCCTTGTGCTGCTGTCTAATGATTCCTATCACCTGGACCTGGCTCTCAGAGGTGGCATGCATCAGAACCCACTGGGCTTCTTAAAACAGATTGCTGCCCCACCTCTGGCATTCCTCACTCACTCGGGCTTGGCCGAGGCCCAAGAACTTCCATTTCCAGCAAGTTCTCAGGTGACTCTGATGCTGCCAGCCTTGGGGCCACTTTGGGAACCGCCAGTCTCATAGATTCCTCAAGAATCACTTGTGGGGAGATGGCTGCTGAGCTTCTGCATGCTAACACCTCTTCTGTGTCCTTTATACTTGGAAGGAAGTCTTGCTGGGTGCAAAAATCCATGGCTCACGTCTTATGCTGAGAATATTAACTATATCTTCCATTTTTTTGCAGCACGAAATCTTACTCTCAAAAATCTGATGACAATCGAATTTTCTTTTCCTCATAGATCACAGGCATTTTTTCCTAGATGGCTAAGGATACCTCCCTGCCCCCTGCCCTTATTTGTGCAATAGTTTTGCCAGCATCTGTCTTGGTATCAGTTTTTTTTTTTTAAATATATTTTATTTATTTATTTGAGAGAGAGAGAGAGAAGAAGCAGGGGCAGAGGGAGAGGGAGAATAAGACTCCCTGTTGAGCGGGGAGCCTGATGTGGGGTCTGATCTTAGGACTCTGGGACGATGATCTGAGACAAATGCAGATGCTTAACCAACTGAGCCACCAGATACCCCTTGGTATCAGTTTTGATAGGTCAGTATCCTTGGATACACAGTGTGCTCTTCCAGTATGTAGCTTCCAACTGTAGTATTTCAGGAAAGTTCTTGTGTCATGCTCTGAGGTTATTTGCTCTTTCCTCTTCCTGGGGTCGTCTTCTTTGGGAACTCCCATTACCATATGTTGGATCTTCTTTGCCTGTCTTCAATATTTGCTATTTTCTTGTAACTCCCTTTTTGTGTCTTTTTAAGTTTCATTTTGATTTTTTTTTTAAAGATTTGTTTATTTACTTCAGAGAGAGAAGTGGGGAGGGGCAGAAAGAGAGGGAGAGAGAGTCCTAAGGAGACTCCACGATGAGTGCAGAGCCTAACGTGGGGCTTGATCCCAGTACCTTGAGATCATGACCTGAGCTGAAGTCAGATGCTTAACCAACCGAGCCACCCAGGTGCTCTACTCCCATTTTGATTTTTTTTAAAGACTTATTTACTGTACTTTATTTTAATTTTTTAAAAGATTTTATTTATTTATTTGATATAGAGAGACATAGTGAGAGAGGGAACACATGCAGGGGGAGTGGGAGAGGGAGAAGGAGGTTTCCTGCCAAGCAGGGAGCCCGATGTGGGACTTAATCCCAGGACCCCCGGGATCATGACCTGCGCTGAAGGCAGATGCTTAATGACTGAGCCAGCCAGGTGCCCTGAAGGACTTATTTACTGTACTTGAGAGAGAGAGAGAGAGCACACATATGTGCACACATGTGAGCAGGGGGTAGGGGCACAAGGAGAGAAGAAAACTCCCTGCCGAGTAGGGATCCAACTAAAGGGTTCAATCCCAGGAACCCGAGATCATGACCTGAGCTGAAACCAAGAGTCAGACACTTAACTGACTGTGCCACCCAGGCACACCACACCACCCCGCCCACCATCCCATTTTGATTTTTTAAAGAGGTCCTCCTTTCCACTAACAGCCAAAGATGCAGGTTGGGTTAAGTGCCCTTCACTAGAGCATGTATTGGATTATTTACCTAATTTCTAATGAGCACCCAGCACTGTTTTAGATCCAAAGATAGAAGAGTGATCACAATTAAGACAGAAGCCCTACTCTTAACACACTTACTTTTTTTTTTTTTTTAAAGAGCCTCCACACCCAGCATGGAGCCAACGTGGGGCTTGAACTCACCACCCTGAGATCAAGACTGAGTCAAGATCAAGAGTCAGACACTTAACCAACTGAGCCACTCAGGCACCCCTCAAGGTGCTTACATTCTGGTGGGGAGATGGAGAGCAGACAAACAGGTAAATACGTAATATAGTGCCAGGTAGCAGTAAGTGATATGAAGGAGATTAAAGGAGAGAGAATGAAGGAGAACTGTGGAAGAGAAGCTGGCTGTTTCACACAGAGTGGTCAGGGAAGGCTATTCTGAAGGAATGAGACATGGGATGGTCTGGGATAAGAGCTCTCTCCCAGAAGGTGGGAACAGCAAGTACAAAGGCCCTGAGGTAGGAATAAACCTTGCAGAGTCAAGGAATAGTGAGGAGGCTGGTGTGGCTGGAGCAGAGTCAACCAGGGATAAAGAAGGGTTAGAGATAATGTCTGAGTTAGCCGGGGAGCAGAGTGTGGGGCCTTGTATAAGACTGGGCTTTCACTCTGAGTGAGCTCATCATCCTGGAGTATGACTGCCTCTCCTACTGGTCAAGGTGCTCCCCAAGCGCTGAGCTAGGGTCTTATCATGTCCCTGCATCCCCAGCAGGATCAGGGCATGGTTCCTGAGAGGCCTCAAAATGTGTCTTTAAAAATGAATGAGGGCACCTGGCTCAGTTAGTCAAGTGTTGATTCTTGATTTTGGCTCAGGTTATGAACTCACGGTTGTGGGATCAACCCCACACTGGGCATGGAGCCTGCTTGAGATTCTCTCTCTCTTCCTCTGCCCCTTCCCACCGCCCCCCTCTCATACACATGGTCTCTCTCTCAAATAAAAAATAAATCAATGAAATAGTGGAGACATCTCCACTATTTCCAAAGGCCTCTCTTTGGAAATCCCATCCCTCCACTGCCTGCCTGGCAAACTCTTAACTTCCTTCAAGATCTTTTAAGATATCTTCTCTATCAGGAAGTCTTCCCTGATAGCCCCCAACCTCCAGGCTGGGTCAGTAGTCTCTAGGTTCTCACAGTGTCTTGTGCTGCCTTCACTTTCATTTATATTTCTGTATGGGGATAGTCTGTCTCCTCCATCAGACTAGGATGTCCTTAAAGGCAGAGACCTGGAATGATCCATTGCCAGGTCCCCAGCACCACCCAGCATAGGACCTGAGCCTCCAGAAGTTTCGGACAGTATTTATAAATAAACATACAAATGAAAATATGCTTTTCTCTGTCTGTCTAGCTCCTACTTATGCCTTAAAACCCCAGCCAAATGTTCCTTCTCCCACATACTTTATGATTCTTGGAGCAAGTTCTCTCTCTCCTTCCCCCATTCTTTCTCTATCTCTGTCCATCTGCTGGGCCCAAGATCCTTCTATTATCACACATGCCACCCCACCCATAGACACTGTACTTCCATGTCTATGTTCCCAGAGAACTTTGCAGGACAGAGAACCCACATCATTCATCTCTGGATCCAGCCCTAGAGAAGCCTCAGAAATACAACTGAATGAATGCATCCATGCCTAGCCCCTCCTTGAGAACTCCTATTCAACCATTAGAACCCAACCCAGACACTCCCTTCTGGAATAAACCTCACCTGCAGGAGCAGCTTGCGGTAGCGGTCATTGAGCAGCTCTGAGTTGCTCTGCTCCTCCTCTAGCTCCTCTTCCATTTGCCCCAGGCGCCCCTCCAGCTGACGCTTCTCTTCCAGAATGGCTGCCCTAAGGAGAACGGGAACAGGGAAGCTGAGAGGGTGCGAGGGCCAGGGAGGGTGCCCTGCCCCATTCTGCCATGGGCCACTCACTTGCTAAGGCTGCCATTGGCCAACTCGTCTGCCATCTCGTCCCGCTCCTGCTGGATTTGCCGCCGGGCACGATCTGAGGCGGCCAGTTCCTGTGATGACAGAGGGGGCAGTGGTCAGCAGTGGTGGGGTGACACCACTTAGGCACCAGCCTCCTTGCCCTTCATACCTCAAGTCTCTTGGCCTTTTCTTCAGTGCACATGAACACACCACCCGTGGGCAACCTTGGAATGAACTTCGATCTACAGGCAGATGTCTCCTGAATCTGTCTCTGGAGCCCCTGACTCGTGTCCATTCCCAAGCCCCTCCCCCTCGGCACGGCCTCACTGAGCTCAGCACCTCCTTTCCAACCTGCTTCTCCAGCCATCATCCCCCCACCCCCACCCGGCCCCGTGTCACAGGGCCTAACCCCCAGGGTCTCTCCTTACCTCCTCTGCCTCCTTACAGTCCTATGTTGACCCTTTATTTTCTCTGCCTTGTCTCCTCCCTGCACCCACATGGCCCTAGCTCAGGCCTTGTCCTTTCTCCCCAGCCTTCCTAACTCCAATCTCCCCCCACCCAGAACCATCCCCAGTAGTGCCCTCAAGCCGTCTTTGGCCGGCCCCCCTCCCATCCCTTGGGCCCCGCCTATCCTCAGCCCCCAATCCCCGCCCACCCCACTTCCAGGGCCACGCCCATCCAGACAATACCTCCTGCAGCCGCAGCACCTCCGCCTCCAGCGCTTTGAGCCGCTTCTCACTCTCCCGGTTCTGGCCAAAGATTTCCTCCCGGGAAGTGCGCGACTCTTCCACCTCTCGCCACAGCTCCTTCATCTGGGCCTGGGTGGAACGAAGCAAGTGAGCTGGCGCAGCCTGGGTGTGACTCACCGGGAGGCCCCTACCCTCACCTTAGCCCTGAGGGACCTCAGAGCAAAGCTCTGCAACCCGCCCTAGGCCCTTGCTCTGTGACCTTGGACCAACCCCTCCCCCTCTCTGGGCTTTGGCTACCTCCCGTTTAAAAAAAGTAACACCTTAAAATTAAAATAAGGATGAAATGGGTGTAATATTTAGCCTCTGCCGTAACCTTAATACTAATGCTGGTGCACACTTACTGAACCTCTACCCTGGCCAGCCTCTGTTATATACTACACATACCGACTCCCTTAATCCTCACAGCTCCAGCTGGTGGGGACTGGTTCCCTCCCCAGTGTAGATGTGGAGCAACAGAGGCAGAGAGGCTCGGCAACAAGCCAAGTCTAGTAAATGGCAGAGTCAGAACTTGAACCCAGGCCATCTGGCCCCAGGGTTTCCCTCCTAGTCACTTTGCCATGCGGCCACACCAATGTGTGTGTAAAAGTGCCAGTGTAAGACTTCTCAGCGGCTCTTAAACAGAAATAAAACACAAACCTGATGTCCACCACCGTTAACAAAAACTCTATAGAGGGGAGAGTGAGGAAAGTACGGGGCTTGATACTCCAGCAGGACAATTAGCATCGCTGTTATGAATATTATTATTTGCTCCATAATAAAAGCTTTTCAGGGCAGGCACGTTCTCTGTTCTCTCTCAGGGATGACATAGTGGGGAATTTTTACTTTTTGGAGAGGGATCTTTCTATCCCAATGCTGCCCTAGGGGAGATACTGCAAGGACATGCGTTGTTTTACATTATCTAGTGGCTAGATTACAAAAATGAAAAGACATGGGTGAAAGTATTAAACGCTCTATTCTTATTTAGCCAATATCCAAAATATTATTATTTCTATTTATAATCACTGTAAAAATTATTGAGATATTATACTTTTTTTTTTTAAAAGATTTATTTATTTATTTATTGGACAGAGAGATCACAAGTAGACAGAGAGGGAGGCAGAGAGAGAGAGAGAAGCAGACTCCCTGCTGAGCAGAGAGCCTGACGCGGGACTCCATCCCAGGACCCCGAGATCATGACCTGAGCCGAAGGCAGCGGCTTAACCCACTGAGCCACCCAGGCGCCCCTATACTTTTTTTTTTTTTTTTTTTTGTACTAAGTCTTCTGAATCCAGAAGGTAATTTGGACTTCAGTCCCACCACATCATAGATGCCCAACAGCCTCATGGGGCTGGCACCCACTGTACTGGACAGCCCAGTTCTATACTTTTTTTTTAAAAATTAGACTTTACAGGGACGCCTGGGTGGCTCAGTTGGTTAAGCAGCTGCCTTCGGCTCAGGTCATAATCCCAGCGTCCTGGGATAGAGTCCCACATCAGGTTCCTTGCTCAGCAGGGAGCCTGCTTCTCCCTCTGCCTCTGCCTGCCTCTCTGTCTGCCTGTGCTCGCTCTCTCCCCCCCTCTCTCTGATAAATAAATAAAATCTTAAAAAAAATTTGACTTTACACAGACACATCATTATCATTAAAAAAAATTTTTTTTCAAGTAATTTCTACTCCCAACCTGGGGCTCGAACTTACGACCCTGAGATCAAGGGTCCCATGCTCCACCAACTGCGCCAGGCACTCCCACCAATTTTTTTTAAACCACCAGCTATAACTTTCGTATTAGGGGAGGAACCCTAAGGCATTTCCGTTTCAAAAGATTAAACAGAATAAAGAAATTGGACGTCATGGCTAAGGATTTTAAATAAAGTCAATCAAAAAATATAAAAAGAACCAAGTGAGCCTTTGACACGTGTATGTTTATAAAGCAGTGGCTGCCCCCGTCCCCCAGCACCTCCCCCCAAGCCGGGGTTAAGCCCCACCCCTACCTGCATCTTGCGGAGCTGCTTCCCGGCCTCCTCCTTGCCCTGCTGGGCGGCCGCATTCTGGGCTCTCAAGTCCTCCAGCTCCGCCTCTAGCTTCTTGCGGGCGGCCACAGCCAGGGCGCGCTGCTTGCGTTCCTCGTCCCGCTCCACCTCTGCATCCCTCAGCTGCGGAGAGGTCGGGAGGGGCAGGCTTAGGGGATCGGAGGCCCAGGCTCCCTCTACATGCTAGGGACCTAGACGTCCACCAGCCAGCTACTGTCCAGGCCACCAGCGCCACTCTGCCTGCCCTCTTGCTTCTCTGCGCTCCAAAGGGATCCCAGCTCTTCGTCCCCAGAGCCCCCAGCTCCAGGGTTTTCCCTTTCCCCCTTTACTCCAGCCTCTGCTCTGCTCCCATGTGTGTCCCCGCCAGCCCCTGCCCACACAGCTCCGCAGGGTCCTTCTACACTTACAGCTGCCCTGCCCTTCCCATGCTCAGCACCCAGCTCCAGCCCACTGCAGAGCACTGGAAGTCCCTCCACTGGCCAAGCCATGAATGGACGTTGCGGAGCCCAGGGAGAGGGGGATGAGTACATGAACAGGGGAGGAAGGCTGTGGTTGAAGGGGTGCAGAGGAGCTGGTCCTTGAGCGATGAAGGAACACTCGGGCAGGCTGGGGACTGGGGAGAGGAAGTTGTTGGAAAGGGGGCAGCTGGGCGGGTGGAGAAGCAGAGGTACTGCTGTGTAGGCTGTGCGTGGGTGCCGATGCCCAGGGAGATGCTGGGTGAATGGTCTGGTGATGATGTCCGATTGGGTATGTCAGCCGGCCAATGAGATATGTGTGTGACTTCACGGTTCGGGTGGGTGAGTGGGCTGCGCAGCAGGAGGGCCTTGGGAAGCAACTTGGAGCAGCAGGGAGGTGAGTGAGGCTTTCTCTGCTCCTCTGTTAACCTGCAGGCACCAGAGCCCTCCCAGCTGGATGGGTGCCCATACCTGCTTGGCCAGCTGCCTCCGCCTCTCCTCGCCAGCCTCATCCCGGCTCTGCAGGTCGCGCTCCTGCTGGGCCTTGAGAGCCTGCAGGGTCACTTCCAGCCGCAGCTTGGCGTCCTCGGCAGCCGTCAGCTCGTCTTCCAGCTCTGTCACCTGGGCTCGCAGGTCGCTGGCTATCTGTTCTGCCGCCCGGCGGGATCGCTCCTGCTCATGCGCCTGGTGGGGACAGGAGGGTGAGCTCTGGGCACCGGGGGCACGGGGAGAGGGAGGCCAGGATCCTAGCTTTATCCTAGGACAGAGTGAGGGAAGCTTTGATGGTCAAGGTGATGTGCACATTCTAGTTCGCTCATTCATTCACCATTTCCCAGGCAGCAAGTGTCTCATTCTGAATCCTCCAAAAACATTTCATTAGTAGCCTCTGCACGCAAGTTCTGTGATCCCAAGCCCTTGAGAGTCCAGTTCAAGTGTGACCTAGCTCGGCTGACTCTCGCTCACGGTAGAGACCTTCTTCGCAGGCTTTGAGATTTTTGCATCATGAGCTCACTTCACTAAGGGACTTCTTTGGGGACATCCTGTGTGGACATGGGTTGAAGGCGTGTCACGTCAGGATGATTTGTGCGGGACCCCCCAGGATCACACCATCGCACTATCTCCTGTGATTTCTTTTCTCAGACCTCCTGGGAAGTTGTAAATTAAAATTCCAAACACCCTTTGAAGGCAGACCTGGGCTTATGAATTCTGAGAACCAACCCCCCCCCCCCCATCCCCGACATGCCTCTCCTTTAACTGTCACCTTCCCAGAGAAGTGTCCCTTGACCTGACAGGGCCTCTTTGTTACCCACGCTCCTGGTCCTGAGCCCCTCCCTGACTCAGCCTTAGTCACAGTGATCATTTAACGTGAGTTTATGTGCCTTTGTGCATGTGCAGAAACTCATGTCTGGGGCACAGTTCTCAGGCTGTTATGTTGTAAATTCTCTTCATGTTCTCTGTGTATCTGTACATCAGCATGCATGCTGATGAATGGCCTTCCTTACTTCCTGCATGTGTGAACATGTGTGTTTGGTGGAAGATTCTCCTCATGCTCTGTATAGGTCATGGGAGTACATGTTTGGTAAGGGGCTCTAGTCCCATTCTGGGCTGGGCGTGAACACATCGCTGTGATGGCTGGTTCCTTTCATGTTCCGTTCATGAGAGCACGCACGTGGCTATGGGCCACACACCGTCAGCTGTGCCTGCAGCAGCCCACAGGTATACATTAGGGAGTGGGGGACCCTGCTCACCGTCTTGCCAGCATCATCCTTGCTGCTCAGCAGTGCTTCCATCTCTGCCCGCAGGGCCCGGTTCTGCCGCTCCAGCTCCTCCCGTGCTTCTTGCTCCTCTTCCAGTGCCCGCGTCAGTGACAAGGTCCGAGCCTCGCGCTCCCGGCCCTCTGCCTCAACCCGCTCACGTTCCTCCACCGCCCGTAGGACAGCAGCCTTCTCCTCTGCTAGGAGCTTCCAGGGT
Organism: Mustela erminea; assembly: GCF_009829155.1. NCBI lineage: Eukaryota > Metazoa > Chordata > Mammalia > Carnivora > Mustelidae > Mustela > Mustela erminea. Next base: position 5,817,361 of record NC_045632.1, on the reverse strand, counting down.
GAGGGAGACGGGGTGGGGGAAACAGATTAGCTGAAGGGAGTGTACAAGTGGATGGGGAAGAGGGAGCAACCAGGGACAGAGAGAGAGGGAGACAAAGGCAGAGACACAAGAGGGAGGTAGAGGGATTAAAGTCGCAACTGTGTCCCAGAGCAGCCCAACTTCTGAGTGGATCAAACTGAGCAGCCCCTCACTAGAAACCCAGCAGAGGAAAGGGTGTTTCTTCCTCCTGGGGTAGTGGTATCAAAAACGTGTACATCATTTTTAAAATGTACTTCAACCTTGGCTGTGTTTTTTTTTTTTTTTAAAGACACAGAAATTAACAATAATAAAACTTGCAAGACCTGCCAAAAGGGACGAGAACAGGGCTCACAGTCAAGAGAAGAAACAGTCCACGGAACAAACCAACAGATAACCTCCACATTGACACTGGAATCATCACTCAAGGACTTTAAAGATGATTAAAAAATTTCAGGACCAGATGGAAATGGTGGGTAAAGACCCAAGGTTATTTCAGGAGGGATTTGAATCTAAAACAGAACCAATTAGAAAGGCCAGGACTGGGGCGCCTGGGTGGCTCAGTGGGTTAAAGCCTCTGCCTTTAGCTCAGGTCATGATCTCAGGGTCCTGGGATTGAGCCCCGCATCAGGCTCTCTGCTCAGCAGGGTGCCTGCTTCCTCCTCTCTCTCTGCCTGCTGTTCTGCCTACTTGTGATCTCTGTCTGACAAATAAATAAATAAAATCTTAAAAAAAAAGAAAGAAAGAAAGGCCAGGACTGAAAAGCACGATATCTGAAATCAAAAGGTCATTGGAGGAAACTGAGAGCAGACTGGACACATCAGAAGAACCAGTAAACTTGAAAGCAGGTGTTGATAGAAATGATCTAAATAGAGGGGGAAAAAGGTAAAAAGACTGTAAAAAATTAACAGAGCAATAATAACCTGCAAGGCAGCATCAAGCAGTGAAACACACAGGTATTTGGAGACCCACAGAAAAGCAGAAGAAAAAGGAAAGGAAGATGTGAAACTGTCTTCATTCATAGAAAACAGGGTCACCAATATAGAAAATCCAATGAAATCTATTAAAAAAAAACTTACTAACACTCATAAGTGAATTTAGGTAATAAATTGTAGGACACAAGATCAATACATAAAAATCTACTGTATTTCTATATAGTGGTAATCAGAAACTGAAATAAAAACCAGAACTGCTTAATTTAAGTAATCTCTGTATCCAGTGCAGGACTTGAACTCACGATTCCAGGATCAAGAGTCCCACACTCTTCTGATTAAGCCAGCCAGGTGCCAAAACCAGAACCAATTAAGAAAGCACTGAAAATATGAAATGGTTGGAAATAAATCTGATGAAAGATATGAAAGATATACACTTCTAAGTACTAAAAGGGGGCAACTGGGTGGCTCGGTTGGTTAAATGTCTGCCTTCAGCTCAGGTTATGATCCCAGGGTCCTGGGATCGAGCTCTGAGTGGGGTTCCCTGCTCAGAAGGGAGTCTGTTTCTCTCTCTGCCTCTGCCAGCCACTCCCCCTGCTTGTGCTTTCTCCTTCTCTCTTTCTATCAAGTAAATAAATTAAAAAAATTTAAAAGTACCAAAAGTAAAGATCTAAATAAATGGGCACATGTACCATGTCCCTAAGTGAGAAATCAGTATTATTATGATGTCAATTCTTCCCAGATTAATCTGTAGATTCAACACAAGAGGATTTCCTTTCTCTGTGTGGAAACTGACAAACAGATTCTAGAATACCTGTGGAAATGCAAAGGACCTAGAAGAAGCAGAACAACTTTGAAAAAGAAGGGAAGATTGGACAACTGTCACTCCCTGATTTTTAATGCAAGGAATGAGTCAGTAAGAGAGTCTTTCCAGCCGTGTTTGAACAATTCAGTAACCATATATAAAAAATTAATTTGGAGCCATGAGAGCACAATATAAACAAATTAACCCAAACTGGATCACAGACCTAAATATGAAACTGCAAAGTAGAAAGTTTCTGGAAAAAATGTAAGAAATCTCTGTGACTTTGGGTTAGGCAAAGTCTCCTTAGACACAACACTAACAAGCAGAACCCACAAAGTGACAAATTAATAAATAGGACTTCATCAAAATTCAAACCTCTTGGTCTTTGAAAGAGTCCATGAAGAGTAAAAAGTCAAGCCGCAGACAGGACAAAAACAATTGCAAAGCGATACATCTGGTAAAGAACTTGTATTCACCATATAAAGAACTTTCACAATTCAATAATAAAAGAAACAACCCCCTCACCCCCAAAAACAAAACAAAGAAAGGGAACAACCCAATTTTTAAAAAGGGACAGAAACTCTGAACAGACCCTTCACCCAAGAGGTATACAGGGCAAATAAGCACTTGAAAGATACTCAATGTCACTGCTCATTAGGGAACCGTGAATTCAAACCAGTATATCCTATTAGAAAGACTAAGGTTTTACTCATAATAGCCCAAAATTAGAAACAACTCAAATGTTCAGCCAGTTAATGGTCTTCAAAATGTGGTCTACTGAGGGGCGCCTGGGTGGTTCAGTTGTTAAGCATCTGCCTTCAGCTCAGGTCATGATCCCAGGTTCCCAGGATCGAGCCCTGCATTGGGCTCTCTGCTCAGCAGAAAGTCTGCTTCTCCCTCTCCCACTCACCCTGCTTGTATTCCCTCTTTCACTGTGTCTGTCTCCGTCGAATAAACAGAAAAATCTTTTTAAAAATGGGGTTCATCAGCAATAAAAAAAGGAATAAATAATTACTAAAAAAAATTTTTTTATTAAGTTATATCTACACCCAATGTGAGGCTTGAACTCACGACCCTGAGATCAAGAGTTGCATGCTCTACCAATGGAGTCAGCCAGGTGCCCTGAGGGATGAATTATTAATCCATGCAAAAATATGGATGAATCTCAAAATAATTCTGAGTGAAAGAAGCCAATCAAAAGGATTTATATGAGAAGAATTTATATAAAATTCTAAAAGAAACAAATAGAGCCATAATAATCAATGGTACAGTATTAAGTGGTCAAACATACATGTGCTTGGAGTCTGAAAAGAAGAGGAAAGAGAGAATGAGACAGAAATGACATTTAAGACATAATGGCTGAAAATTCCACATTTGCTCAAAACATGAGCCACAGCTGTGGGATAAATTCAAAAGCCCACAGCTGGATATATCATAGCCAAACTGCTAAACACCAAAGATAGAGAGAGAGAAAAAAATGTAAACCAGCTAAGAAAACATACATTCCCTATAAAAAAAACACAGGATTTGAATGGCTGCGAACTTTTCATTTGAAACAATGGAGGCCACAGAAAATGGAATGACCTCTTCAAAGTGCTTAAATCATAAACTCTTTGCCTAGAAATCAAGAGCCAATGATAAATCCTTCAAAAATGAAGGCAAAAGTAATGACTCTCCCATCTTCTAGATGAAGAAAATAAGGCACAGAGACATTGGGTAATTCACCTAAGCCACACACAGCCAGAAGGAGCCGGGCTGGGATTTGAACCTCAGAGTTGCCTGATGGTTCTTAATGCTGAGGGGTCCTATGATTTTTATTTCATCCTCAGATTGCCAGATGCTTAATACTATCCCCATTTCCTAGATGGGCAAACTGAGGCTGAAATGGGAAAAGCAGCTTGCCTGAGCTACACAGCGAGCCAGCAACAGGAGCACGATGTGTTATTTCGTTTATTCCTGGTTAGCATGCCCTGGTGCACCTGGTGCATCTGGGGGAGTAAGAGTAGGTACATGATCAGGGTGCCTGGGTGGCTCAGTCAGTTAAGCCTCTGACTCTTGCTTTTGGCTCAGGTCACGATCTCAGGGTCCGGGAATCAAGCCCTGTGTCAGGCTCTGTGCAGAGTGTGGAGCCTGCTTGAGGTTCTCTCTCTCCCTCTCCTATGTCCCTCCCCCTGCTCACATGTGAGTTTCCTCTCTCTCTCTTAAAAAAAAGTGGGCCCTACCAAGAATTATTTTGGGACAAGAGTCATAAAGCAGGATGGATGGGGATCTTATCTGACAGAGGCTTAGAGGGAAGAAGCATCTTGCCCGAGGGTTCCCCCACGTTCATAGCTTAGCTCTGAGGCCACATGTCACCCAATCTGCAATGACTGCAGAAGCATGACAGAGCATCCCAATTCCCCAACCCCCTGCAACTTGAGGGGCCCCACCTGGTCGAATTTGCGCTGCTTCTTCTCCAGCGTGCTCACAAGCTGCCGCTGCTGCTCCAGGTCCATGAGCGCATCATCCAACTCCTGCCCCAGCTGCCGGCGGCCTCGCTCCAGCCGCTCGACCGCCTCTGTCTTTTCTGCTAGGCGCTGGGTCAGGGCCTCAGCCTCGCGGGTGGCCCGGCGCCGCGCCTCCTCCCCTGCTTCGAGTGCTCCCGCCTCTTCCTCCTGGCGCCTCCGCCACTCTGACAGCTGGGTGGGGGAAGTAGGAGACAGAGGGTGGGGGGCAGTCATGGCTGCAACCAAGGTGTGAGCTGGTAGTGCCCTACTTCCCAGAAGAGAAGACTGAGGCCAGAGGAAGGAGATGACTCTCACTGGGTTCTCCTACCTTGGGATAGGGTTGTGGTTGCAAGTTCTGTGAACCTCAGCTTCTTCCAGAGATGAAAATTACTCCCATTGGGACCCAGAAGATGAACGGGACCTAGACCCTGGCCTAGGGGAACCCTCCTTCTAAGGGGGGAGACTGAGCATCATGGCCAGGGTGATGGAGGCTAAGGCAGGGAGACTTAGGGAAGCATGGGAGCCGTGAGGGCCCACAGGAGGAATTTAGAATCTGCTTAGAACATCCAAGAGGGACTTCCTGGAGAAGGGGGCATTTGAGATGGGTCTTGAAATATGCATAGGAGTCTGCCAGCTGAAGAAGGGTATCTTCAGGCATGCATTCAGCACTCATGCATTCAAGAGGCATTTCCCCAGGCGTCCTATATGTCAGGCTCTATGCTGGCCTGTGCTGAAGACCAAGATCTAACTCAGAGAGGGTCCCACTTTCAAGGAGCTCCTATTCTGGTTGGGGGTGGGGGAAGACCTATGGGCAGAGAGAGTTCCAGCCCAAGGTGACTGGAATGGGGACAAAGAAAAAAGGGTGTGGGAGCTCAGAGTGGGGCGGTGAGGGACCTCCCACAACAGGAGAGGCTGGAATTGAATCCTGAAGAATGAAAAGGGTTTCTCGTATGAAGCAGAAGGAGGTGAGAGATCAACACAGCTAATGACATGGAAGGGCCAACAAAGGTACAGCTGAGAGGCACAGGATCCATCCTGGGGGCACTGGGAGAAAGGGAGGGCTATGAGAGGGGAAGGAGCAGGGGCAGCTCTGTGGCAGGAAGACCGTCGGAGGATGAGCTGGGAGGGGAGAAACCAGAGACAAGGAGGCCTGAAGGGAGGCTAACAGGAAGATCCAAGTGGCAGAGGATGAGGCCTGAGTGGGTCTAGGTCTGTGTGGATGCAAAGTAGGGGTGAGACAAGAGTCGGGGGAGGAGGGTGGGGTCTGAAATGACAGGCTGTGGGCTGAGGGACAATCAGAGATGAGAATGGGGGTCTCCCAGGGATCTGGCCTAGGACCAGGTGGACAATGGGGCCATCCCCGATCTGGGGAACCCAGGGGGAGTGGGTTGGGACTGGAGGCCCCTTGAGGTCGCCCTCCAGGACGGCTCACCTGGGCCTGGGCAGTCTGCAGCTCTCGGGCCATCCGCTCCCTGGCAACTGCCTCCTCCTCCAGCTGCTCCCGCAGCCCTACCACCTCAGCCTCCAGGGCTCGTGCCCGGGACCCGCAGGCCAGCTTAGCTCTGGTCTCCTCCTGCAGCATCTCCTGCAGATGGGGAGGGGGAATGGAGGAAAGGTGATGGCAGAGGGTATGGAGGCATGGTGGGGAGGGGCTGGGTGTAAGGCGGGAGGGTGGGGGTGCTGGCCTCACCTGGGTGTCATGTAGCTGGGTCTCTGAGCTGCCCAGCTCCTTGCTCAGCCGGATGACTTTGGACTCAGCCTCACTCAGGGCTGCAGACATGTTCTCCAGTTCAGCCTGCGGGGAAGGGGCACCTTCCAATGGCGGCTTCCACCCGGCTGACCCCACCCGCTCCTCTCCCCTCAAATCCCTGCCACACTGGACTGGTATCGATGATGTCAAGTGGGGAAACCAGCCCCGTGTTTCCTCAAACAGTTAAATGCAGAGTTTCCATATGGCCCTCGCTCTCTAGGGGAAGGAAACCCACCAGTTTCACACACCAATAGCACTATTCCCAGTTGACATAAAGGGAAGCTGAGGCACAGAAAGGTTAGGAAATTTGCCCAAGATGCCACAGGTGGCAGAGGTGGGACTGAGCCAGGCAGGATGGCTCTATGGCTGTATTGTCCAATATGGTGGCTACCAGCCGTACGTGACTACTTAAATTTAAAATTAAATAAAAGGAAAAATGCACCTCCTCAGCTTTGCTCCCTACGTTCTGAGTATTTGGGGGCCAAGTAGATCGCACGAATACAGAACATGTCTATCAATGAAGAACTGTTCTAGTGCTGGAACTCCTGCTATCAGCCCTCAAACTCTACTTCCGTTGTCACTCTTCTGTGTGTGATATGTAAAATGTTTAGTACAGTGACCGCTGGCTAGCATGATTCCATCTGGGGCAGACCCTGGCTGTCCCCCCAGAGCCACTCTTCCATGATCCCACTGTGATAGTCTATTCACTAGGCTTGTGCCTGTTAGCTAGAAACTACATTTCCCAGGCTCCTTTGTAGCTAGCTGTGATCATGTGGTTAGGTGGCAGCCAATGGGATATAAGCAAAGGGATGTATGCAAATTTTGCCACTCCCTCTCTTTCCCCTTTCTAAGCAGGAGCATGGATGTGCCCATAATCCAGATTTGACTTGAAGGTGAGGGCAATGCTCTCAGGGATGGTGGCATGACAAGGCCAAGGAACCTGGATCTTAAGTGAACCTGTGACGCATAGTATCCTGCCGGCCTTCACTGCTTACCCTGAGTCTCTTCCTCCAGAGGGAAAGACACGTCTTTTACTTAAGCTGATGGATTCTGGGATGCCTTTGCTATATGTCAGTTTAGCTTTGACCCTAACTAATACAGCATTTTAATCTGGAAACTAACTGTCATGGTGTTTTCCTCTGGAGGAACTGGACAATTAAAAATCATTCTTCCTGGGACTCCTAGCTGGCTTAGTCAGTTGAGCATTCGACTCTTGATCTCGGGGTTGTGAGTTCTAGCCCTGTATTGGGTGTAGAGATTACTTAAAAACAATTTATTTTTTAAAAAGTCGGTTTTTTCCTTCATTCTTGCTGCTTCTTTGTATTGTCAGTAAGTAAGTATCGGCCATCTAAAGAAACATAATAAAATTAAAATGTAAAAGCCCATATTTCTTTTAACAGTCACAGTATGATATCATCCCCACACAGTTGCATGTGTCCACACTAGGTTTTTTTTTTTTTTTATCAGAATACAGATTATTTAAGGCTTCTTGGAGGTTGGGGGGGTCATGGTAAGGTTAAGAGCTATAGAATCAGGCATGCCTGGGTTCGAGTTTTGGCTCTGAGGGATCTCAGAGGATCAGTTTCAGGTCTCTGCGCCTCAGTTTCCTTGTATGTACAAGGGGAACAATATTAGGAGAGTCGGAAGGATTTAATGAAACACACAGGATATCTGGTATATAGTAATTGCTCACGGAATCCTAGCTACTCATGAGTGATCATGTTGGAAGAGCTGGAAAGGACAACAGGCTGCTGTGGACCAAACGGAAGCCCACAGAGGGTCCCTGCCCTGGCTGCCCCACTTACCTGGACTCGTTGAAGCTTCTCCGTAGCCTCCGCTCGGGCCCGCTCCCCGTCACCAGCCCGGCCCTGCACCTCCTGCAGCTGTGACTCCAGGCGGCGTCTGCGCTGCTCACCCTCATGCCGTGAGGCCTGCAGGCTGCTCAGCTCTGACCGCAACTCCGACACTTCGGTCTCCAGGGCCAACCGGGTCTTCTCCCAGGTACCTTTGCTCTGGCAAGGGAGAGACAAGTAAAGATTTATGCCTCCTCTCTCAACCGGACTGGGCACCCTCCTGCCTCAGGGCCTTGGCACTGGCTGTTCCCTCTGCCAGCCCTCCACAACCCCCCGTTCCTGTCCCAACCCACCCTCCGGGCCTGTTCCAGCTGCTCCGTCAGCTCGCCCAGCGCCTGGCCATGGCGCTGCCTCAGCTCCTGAACTGCCACTTCATGAATTCGCGTCTCCTCTTCCAAAGCCTTCTTCAACTCTGTCACCTCCTGTTCCCTCTTGGACCTTTTGTAAAGGGAACACAATTTCAGAATAAAGAAAGGCAGGGACTTTGGGGATGTGCCTCCTTTTATTGTTTCCCTTCAGGGATGAGGACCTCACTCTACATTCCCTAAGGGATCTGGGTGGTAACCTAGGGAGGAGTGTGGCTTTAAGGGTGAACTCCTATTCACCTTTCAAAACTCTATTCAAAAGTCCCTTTCTCAAGGAAGTCTTCCTGGACCTCCTTCCATAGACATGGTTTAGGGGCTCGCTCTTATCATCCACAATGTTCTGGTTGCTCCCTTAAAGCACACTTTGTTCTGGATTGGGTCCCTTTGCCTGCCTCTGCCTCCCCCAGACCAGAAGTCCTGAGGGAAATGGCTGGGTCTGATGAATCTGTCCCCAGCCTGGCTGAGCTCTACAGCCAATACTGGATAAACAGCCAGTGAAAGGCTAAACCTCCATATGGATGGGGGGCTCGTTCCAAAGCCCCTCTCCTCTCCCTGACCGGCGCCCAGCCGGTGCCCAGGCTCTGCCGGCTGCCTCACCGGAGCTCCTGCTGCGCATTGGTGGAATCCAGTGTGTCCTCCAGCTCGCTCCGCAGGGCCTCCAGCTCCTCGCCCAGGTCCCTGCGCTGCTTCTCTGCCTTGGCCCTGGCAGCCCGCTCAGCCTCCAGGTCCTCCTGGGCTTCAGCCAGTCCCGCTTGCGCCTCCCGCAGAGATTTGAGCAGCAGGGCCCGGGCGCTGCCCTCCTCCTCCACCCTGGGGGTGGACAAGGACCATGGAGTTGGTACAGGAGCAGGCGAAGGGCAGGGATGATTTCTGGGGGCGGGGAGGCTAGGTATGGATTTGGGGGTGGCCCAAACCGGGCTGAAATCTCAGCTCTGCCCTTGGGCTCATGCCTCACTACCCCGAGCCTCAATTTCCTCAGCTGTAAAATGGGGATGACACCAAGAGTAATCACAGGGACACGTACTGAGCCCCTGCCACAGGGGACCCTTTACTTAATTATCTTATTTAATGATTACACTGAGAAAACTGATGTACAGAGTGGGAAAGTCCTGGCCCAGGTGACACGGTCAGCGAGTGGAAGAGCTGACCCCAGCATCTGATCAGCTTCATAACCCCAAGGAGACACAGCCTCTTGCAAAGAGAAGCTGAATTGAGGGGCAGCACTGACTGGGGGTTTAAATTGTTCATGGAGTCATGAAGACTGGGGTTTGGATCCCCTGCTCTCCAGACTGATCAGGGAAGCCACCCTGGGGCTTGATACCAGAACATTGGGATGATGACCTGTGCCAAAGGCAGATGCTTAACAGACTGAACCCCAAGGCGTCCTTTAAAAGCAGTTGCAGATTTCATCCCCATAATAGCCTTAGGAATAGCTTCAAAATCTCCCCATTTTACAAATGAAGAAATTGGCTAGGGAGGCCAATGGCACATGGGTGAGGTCATGTGTCCAGAAAGGGGCGGGCCCATGGCTTGAACCCAGAAGTCAGACTAGGGTGCGGGTTCTTAACCACACACACACCTGGCGCACTGCTGATTTTTCTTTTTTTAAGATTTTATTTATTTATCAGAGAGAGAGGTGGGGAGAGAGCAAGCACAGGCAGACAGAATGGCAAGCAGAGGCTGAGGGAGAAGCAGGCTCCCTGCTGAGCAAGGAGCCTGATGTGGGACTCTATCCCAGGACACTGGGATCATGACCTGAGCCGAAGGCAGCTGCTTAACCAACTGAGCCACTCAGGCGTCCCCGCACTGCTGATTTTAAGACACACATTTTTCCACACTGACATTTAAGTTGAGCTGCACCTATAATCAAGGGCTCTAAGAGGGCATGAAACACAGCAGGGGCTTGGGGCGGGCATTCATAACACAGGGCGCACACAGTAGGTGCTCCATAATTGCGACTGGCTGTAATCATAATGATACGCCTCCTTTCGTGGCTGGGGCGCTTATGAAATCACAGCTGACCCCCTATTCCGACCCCTGAACTGGGCAAGTTACTAGACATGTGAAGCCCCCTTTCACTCTTCCCTTAACCTGGTGGGCTTGGAACTCTCGCCAGGTACAGGTTACAGAAGGGGACACTGAGGCTCAGCGGGGCTGGGGCGCGTGCGTGCTGGTGGAGTCTCCCCGTGGTGCCCCCCTGCTGGCGGGCTGTGCCCTGTGGACCGTGCACCGCGCACCGCGCAGGGTCCCCGCTGTCCCCCATCCCCACTGCGCACCTGGCCAGGGCCGCCTGCAGCTCCTCCTCCTTGCGGCCCAGCTGGGCGCGCAACTCCTCCCCGCGCTGCTGCTGCTCAGCCATCTGCTCCTGCAGCTCCGAGCTCTCCCCGTCCAGCCGCCGCTTCAGCTTCTCCAGCTCCTGGCGGCCCTTCTCCTCCTTCCGTAGGCGGTCTGGGGGAGGGTGTGGGGGCCATGCACAAGAGCTCCGGACCCCACACCCAGCTGCTCCCCCACACCCAGCTGCTCCCCCACACCCGCGGCCCCGCCCCTGGCACTGGCTGGGGTGGGGGAGGGGTGAAGCTGTGGCTCAGCATCTCCCTGTGCCCCTTCTTTCCGCTTCTGCGACCCTGGGCCCGACCCCCAGGTGCCGTCCTCTCCTCCTCACCCCCGAGTGACACCCTGCTCCTGCTCAGTGACTGTTACTGCCCTGTCCTCTCCTCTGTCTCCACAGCCTTCTCCAGGCGCTCTCTCCTTCCTGCTTCTGCTTCTGAGTCAATAGCAAGGGACCCAGGCAACAATGTGCCTGAAAGAGTCAGTGGGACAGTCAGAGACAGAGAGAGTGACCCCAAGACACAGAGGAGAGAGCAGGAGAATTGGATTTAGAGTGGCAGAAACAACCTAAGAGCTGGGAAGACACCCAATCTGTCTGGAGCCTTCTTTCCTGGCCCCATTGAACAGATCCCACCTCGGAGCCTCCACAGCTCACGAGGTTCCCTCAACGCCCCCTCCCCTGCCAAGTATGCGCAGCGTGGCTTCCCACTGGTGGGGGCGCTTACCCTCCATGTCCGCAATCGTGGCCTCGTATTTGAGTCGAAGCTTATTGAGGCTCTTGACCTTCTCCTCCTCCTCAGCCGCCTGCGACGAGAACTCAGCCAGACGCTCCTCCAGCAGCTTCCGCTCCTGAGGGTGGTGGGTGGTGGGGTCGGTCAGAGCAGCGCCCCCCTGACCCCAATGCACATATCTGGTGTGTTCTCTGCATTTCAGCTCCTCTCCACTCCATCCACCCTGCCCTGAGCCTCCCACTTCCGACCCCCAGCCTTCCTTCCCCATTTTCTTGGGTCTGCAGACCCATCCCATCCCGAACTACAGGGTAGACTCCCGTTCTTAGAAGAAGCCCAGCATTCCCTAACACACCATCCCACTCTCAGGTGCTGAGGTTCATTCCAAACTGTGTGCCATTACAAACAACACTGCTGACTGCACTGAACATCCTTGCCCACCCGCTGAGTTCCCGGGAGCTCTGGCTCCATGTCCCTTCAAGTGTAGGTTTGTGGACCCGCAGCAGCACCAAATGGGAGATTGTAAAAGAAATGCTGCATCTCAGGCTCCCCTCCAGACCCCCTGAATGAGAACAAACTCCCCATGTGATTCCTGGGCATGTAAGCCTTTGAGAAGCCCTGGCATGGATCTGTACTTTTCAGACTGTGAGTGGTTCTAGACACCAGTGTAGTGCGTTGACACTACCCTTAAAAAGAAAGAAGTAAAAGAGTGTAGAATGGAATAGCCATTGTACCAAAAGGAACATTCTGTGAAGAAACCCCTGTGCATCCTTGACCTCTCAACTCAGATATCTTTGTCTCCGAGAAGCCTGCCCTGACTACCCCAAGGACAGGTGAGGGACCTGTCCTCCTCCATAGTCTTCTGTTCTTTTCTCACAGTTCATAATTAAGTCACAATGTGTGGTTATATTTATTTTCTGTGGTGTCTCATCTAGCATCCCTTTCCCCCATCCCCCTGTCAGGACACAGATGGTTTTCCAGTCAGTTCAATGCCGTCTCCCCCTGTGCCTAGCCTAGTCCTGGCTGTGGCAGGTCACAGAGGGCAGCGGATTCTCTGCCATGTTCCCACCCAGGGATAGAGCCTGATTTCCCACCCGCTGAGTCTGGGCTGAGCCTCTGACTGCTTTAAGCTCAATGGTCTGCAAACCACAGTGTGTGGGCCCAATCTGGCCCACCACCTATTTTTATAAATAAAGTTTTATTGGGGTACAGTCACACGTATTCAATTATATACTGTCTGTGGCTGCTTTCACGCTACGTCAGCAGAACTGAGCGCTCGTGACAGAAACACAGGGGCTGGGAACGTGTGAAATATTTGCTATCTGACCTTTTATAGAAGATGTTTGCTAACCCCTGATCTATAGAATTGGGAGCAAGCAATGCCATGTCAGTTCCAGGCTTAATACTTTAAGCGGCCTGGATGTTTCTGCTTGACCTTCTTAGAGCCCTGAGCTGCCATGTAAGAAACCCAGGCTCTCCTGTGGGGACAGAAGCCACATGAAGGGGCACGGAGACCGCAGACATCCGCACCCAGCCCCCACGTCACAATGACGGCCTCCGAGAGCCCCGACTGAGCCCCAGCTGACCCACAGAAGGACGGGCTATAATGAGATGGTGTTTGTCTCCAGCTGTGTGGCCTTGAAGGTGGGGGGCATGTCTTATGATCTACCAGCCATGGGTAATGACATACAGTAGTTGCTCAAAAATACCGGCAGGGGAAGGTGTGACAAAGGGGAAGTGAAGGTGTGATGGGTGAACAAGGGTGGAAGGGAGACATAGCTGAGACTGAGAGCTGGAGAACCCCTAGAGGTGGCACCGGCTGGGGGACAGGCAGAGACCCATGTGCCCCCAAGCGCCACTGCCCCTGCCCCTGCCCCTGCCCCTGGGGGCCCACAGGCCACCGACCTTGCTCAGCTTTGCATTCTGATCTTCTAAGAGGAGCAGGTCTTCCTCAAATTTCTTCAGCTTCGCCTCCGTGGTCACCTTCTCTAGCTGCAGCTTCTGTCGCGCCCCCTCCTCGGCCTCGAGGTGGCTCTCCAGCTCCTGGAGAGGGGCGAGGGCAGGGATGAGGATCCAGGGGCTGGAGACTGGGGTGTGATGGGAAGGACGGGGTGGAGGGGACGGTCCCAAACCCTGAGGGCTTGTGGCTCAGACAGGTCCACACTCTGGGTGAGACTGGGAAGGAGCAAACCTTCACTGGTCTCCCTGTTTCATTCATTCATTTCATTCTCCCCTGAGCCTTCCCTGAGGGCCCCGTGTGTGCCAAGCCCTGTTCTAGGCACCAAAAATAGATACACATCTTTGTTCTTATGGAAATGACATTTCTTTGTGTGCGGGAAGATGATAAACAATAAAAATAAATTAGCACATCATAGAGATGGGCACTGCCCCCTGTAGCAACATGTGATGCGGGACTGGAAATTAAGATTCGATATTGGGTGACAGCATGGACGGACATCAAGGGCATTGTGCTAGGTGAGAGAAGTCAGAGAAAGACAAATAGCCTATGATCTCACTCATGTGTGGAATCTAAAAAACAAAACCAAAAACACACAAAACACTGAGCTCACAGATACAGAGAAGAGACAAGTGGTTGTTGGGGGAAGAGAGGGTCACTGAAGTGAGGGGGGAAGGGGGTCAAAAAGTACACACTTCTAGTTATAAAATAAATAAATCCAGGGGATGTAATAGTACAACTGTGGTTTTAGCACTGTATTGTATATTTGAGAGTTGCAGAGAGACTAGATCTTAAAAGTTCATACCACTAGAAAAGTTTTTTTTTGTTACTATGTAAAGGGATGGATATTGACTTACTGTGGACATCCCTTGCCAATATGTACAAATACTGAATCACTATGTTGTATACCTGAACTAATGTTATATGTCAATAATACCTCAATTTTTTTCTTTTTTCTTTTTTCTTTAAAGTATGCTCCAAATCATGGAGCCTGACACAGGGCCCGAACTCATGACCCTGAGATCAAGACATGAGCTGAAATCAAGAATCAGATGCCCAACCAACGGAGCCACCCAGGTGCCCTAATACATTAATTTTAAAAAATGGGGGAGGACCTGGGTGGCTCAGTTGGTTGAGCATCTGCCTTCAGCTCAGGTCATGATCTCAGGGTCCTAGGATTGAGCCCCAAATTGGGCTCTCTGCTCAGCGGAGAGTCTGTTTCTTCCTCTCTCTCTGTGCTCCCCACCCCCAAGTAAATATATTTTAAATTTTTAAATATTTAAAATTAGGGGTGCCTGGGTGGCTCGGTGGGTTAAGCCTCTGCCTTCGGCTCAGATCATGGTCTCAGGGTCTCGGGATCGAGCCCCACGTCAGGCTCTCTGCTCAGCAGGGAGTCTGCTTTCCCCTCTCTCCCCTCTCTCTCTGCCTCCCTCTCTGCCTACTTGTCATCTCTGTCTGTCAAATAAATAAATAAAATATTTAAAAAATAAAATAAAAGTGTCTCTTTGAAGAAAATAAAATATTTAAAATTAAAATATGTAAAATTTTAAATATTTAAAAAATTAAAATATAAAAATATTAAAAATTTTAAATACTTAAATATCATAAAAATATTTTAAAATATTTAAAATTTAAAAATATTTTAAAACCTTTAAAGGAAAAAGGATGCAGTATTAGGTGCTGCTTGCTCCCTGCTATCGGGAGGATCTGTAATGGCTTACCCACACGTCCTCCTTCTCCCACTCTACTCCCACAGATGAGGTCTACCGGCCACATAACAGTATATATCACAGGGACCAGGCACAGGGCCAGCTTCTGCCGACAGAGTGGACTTCAGCTACCTGCCAGCCCTAAAGTTATTCAAACTAACCCATCACATCTCCCTGTAGGAACCAGAGGTCACCCCATCCTTTTGTTACTACAAAGCCGGCCTTCCACAGCCGTGACCTGTTCTTTTCACTCCTGAGTGCACCCATGTGTGGCTCTCTGTGGCATGGTGTTAGGCCATCTCCATAACTATAGGGCAGAATCCCTCCCCCACATGCAGATAAAGAGGAGGTAATTAAAACCCTTACTGAGCTCCTGAAATGTGGTCAGTATGACTGAGGAACTGAATTTTCAAACTTATTTAATTTTATTTATTTTAAATTTAAAACCAGACGCTCACTTAAATCACTGAAAAATGTTCAAGTATGTTTGGCATAACTTGGGTACCTCGATCTACTTTTTTCAAGGGAAGAGATCATAAAACGTAAATGCAGATGAATACTGTCGGTGAAACTTGAGCATCTGGATGGAGAGGTAAAGTACATAGTGGATTTTGAAGGGGAAACCAAGGGAGCGTGGCCTGCCTGGGAATGCTGCAGCCTAGAGGCAAATGGACCGGATGGAGAGAGAGAGTACAAAGGATATCACCTTGGCACCTGGATCCAGCCATGCCTGAAGCTTATGCATTCTCAAGTCTTCCATTATTTGAACCAAAGGAGTATTCTTTGGGCCTAATCACTTTGAGTTGAGTTTTCTGCAAATTCATGGCCCAATGAGACATGGTTTGGAGAAGCAAAGATTATCAGGGTAGACAGAAGGGCATGGGGTGAGGTGGTCTGTGGGCACACAGGGGCCAGACCTGTATATGCTGTTGCAGCCTCTTCTTGTCACTCTGCAGCTGGCGGCTACACTCCTCCTCCTCGCCCACGCGGGCCTCCAGCTCGGTCACCACCAGCTCCAGCTCCTGCTTGCGAGCTGCCAGCCGCCCCCGTGTCTCCTCGGCCTCGGCACACAGCTCTGCCTCTGCTCGGAGCTGCTCTGCCAGGCGGGCTCGCTCCTCTTCCAGCTGGGGACAGGGTGGGAGGTCAGCACTCAGCAGGCAGTGCTCCCAGAGCAGTCTCCGTGGAGCAATCCAAGTCCCTCCTGCCTTCTGCCTCCTGATTTGCTTTGACCTTTGGGACCTGGAGGGCTTTCCATCTAGGTCCCCATCTCAGGATGACCTCAACCTCCTCCCCCACACAGTCATCAAGTCAGACCCCTAGGTGCCTCCCTCTCCCCCACCTCCCTTCTCCCCAGAGCTTGAGCCTTATCCTTTCCCAGTGAACTCTCTCCAGCCTCCTCCCCGGCCTCCCCGGCCTCCCCGCCTCCAGTCTTTCCCTCTCCAGGCCACCTTCCAAATAGCCCCGGAGAGGCCTTTCTACCATCTCACATTTCATTTAACACTCCTACGCCTAGAAATCTAACCAAAGGAAATAACTCAGTAAAAGCAAACAGGAAAATGCTCAAAAAAGGGTTTTGCTTCAACATTACTTAGAAGACACCAGAAAAACATGGTCAATGGAAAGCTCACCGCCCGTCTTCCTCTCTGCTTGCCCCGCCACAAGGCCGCCCCTGGCCTGCCCCTCTCCAGTCCCCTGAGCATCTAGGATCTGCAGGAACCCCGCGCCTTGCGGCTCAGTCGGGAGCCCCGCCCCCACACCCTGGCTCCGCCCCCCGCCCCGCCCCTTACCTGTGTCAGGCGGCCCTGGAGCTCACACACCTCGCGGGCACTCTGCTGCTGCAGCTCCTGCACTTTCTGCAGCTCCTGTGCCCGCGCCTGCAGCACCTCGTCCTGCCGGGTCACCTGCAGCAGCGGCTTCACCTGAGGCGGGGGAGGGGAGAGGTAAAGGTGGGAACGGCGGGCTCCACGTGGCCCGGGAGCAGAGTAAGCACTGGGCGGCAGCTCCGGAGCCACAGGGCAGCGTGTTCATCCATGGATCCGGGATGGGAACAGCCCCTGCGCTACGGGGTTTTCGCGATGGGTGAATGAGCTGACACTACGAAGAGCCTCGAACAGTTCAAGGCTAAGGCCCGCAGCACAGGCACGAAATGTGTTCCTCATTCGCTAAACTAACCGGGGGCGACGAGATGCCGGCGCTGCCCGTTCTGTAACACAATGTCCCTCAAAGTCGAGTCCCGGCCCCGAGGGAGGGATGGAGGGATACACTGTCCGTGGTGTGACTCGGCTCAGCTGCACCGAAAGGACACACTCCCCTTTTGCTGAGTGGGATCCGCTCTGATCATTGCTGTCGCAGGGCTGGCTTCCTGTTCGGTTCCTCCCAACTCTCCTTGGTTCTTTCTCTAATCATAGTCTCTTCTGCCCTAGCTGGTGGCATTTATCACGGCTATAATTTTATATTCCTCTGAGATGCAGTCAACCCCCACTCCCAAGGCCTGGGGCAGGCCAGCTTTCTCCCACGGGGCGGGCAGGACTTTGTTTTTATTCACCATTTTATCATGATCCCCCAAAGGTGACTGGCACATAGCAGGTGCTCAAGTGACACTGGCTGAGGGCCCAGAGGCTGAGCACTCTCACACCGCACTCAGAATTACACTGAATGGCTGGGTTTTTTGCCTCCAAATTTCGATCTTCCTTCCTCCTCTCCAGTTTCTCACTGGGGGGACACACTGCCATGCTCACAGGGGTCTGATGACCCGGCTCTGCCCCTCTGCTCCAGGCGGGCATGTGATTACCAGCCTGGCTTATGGGATGTGTTGTGACAAGTCCTTGGGTGGTCAGGTCACATGACCCCAGCTGGCCAAGGGTGAGTCAAACCTGAGAATCTAGCGGGAGCTTTGGGATAGAAGTCCATGCTGGCCTAGACGGCCAGGGGACAAGTCTCAGTGGACTGGTGGCACCCGTGTGAAAAAGCCTACAGGGCATCACCTGGGAGAAAAAGCCAGATGGGAGACACAAATCACTGATATCACTGTTTGGGCCCTTGTGGCATAAAGGGTTGACTCAGCGGGCCCGGGCTGTCCAAACCCTGCCTCTGTCACTGAAAGGCCTGGCCCTTGCCTGGCTCCTGGAAGATAATCTCCAAGCTCTTGCAACATTCTGACTGATAAGATGGACTTTGTTACCTGGGGTTCTTGGCCCCCGTGGTATCAACTTGACCTCTGGAGAGGCTGGAGACTGAGTGAGATCAACTGCATGGGGGGGATCAGCCGTGCCTGTGAGACTGACCCCTAATGACAAGCTTGGATACTGAGACTGGGGGAGCTTCCCTGGTTGGCAACAGCCCATATGCGTTGTCACACACTGTTTCTGGAAGAATTACGCACTGTCCACATGACTCCGTGTTGAGAGGACAACTGGAAGCTTGTGCCTGGTCCCTCCCGAGCTCTGTTCAGTGCTCCTTTTCCCTTTGCTGACTTTAATCTCTCTTGCCTTTCACTGTAATAAACCACAACCTTGAGGATAACAGCTTCTCTAAGCTCTGTGAGTCCTCCCAGTGAGTCACTGAATCTGAGGGGTTCTCTGGGACCCCTGACTCAGCCCTGGATCCAGCTTTTCCTGAAGCTGTCCAGAATCTTTTACTCATGTTGGTTTGAGTCAGATTTTTGGGGTCTCTACCAAAGAATCCTGGTTAACAAAGGTTGAGCTGATTGGTCCCATTTTACAGATGCAGAAAGTTGAGGCCCAAACAAAGAAAACCACTTGCCCGAGCAGCCCTGGACCCAAGGTGCTGTCTCCTTGCTGCTCAGGTTACTTCCCCAGGTGCCCTCACCTTGATGAAGAGCCGCCACCACTGCCAGTGTCTCAGCTTGAGGTAAGCGGCACAGTTTCTCTGCATCACACGCAGGGCGCTCTGCTGCTGTTGCCGCTTCTGGAAGGCTCTGAGAGGGGAGACAGGAGGGCAAGGGGGAGAGTAAAGGCTCAGCTCTTTTAGGCCTGTCCCCTTCACAAGACAGCATAGCTCCCTTCACTTAGTCAACCATCGTTAAGAGCCTCCTGTGTGCAAATGCCCTCTACGATTGGCAGGTCCTGTTGCATACAGGCTGTCAGTCCTTCGACCCTTGACTCTCTCTGTTCCCACAACCCTAGTTCAGGCCTCCTCTTCCCCCGCCTGGACCCTTACCCCAACCTCTCAGTCTCTTCCCCCCAGTCCACCCCCAACTTGTCTTCTGAGGGGGTCTTTCTATACCCAGAGCTTACCCTCCCCTCCCCTGCTCACAGCTCTTCCATGGCTCCCCAGCACCCCTGGACAAGGTCCCTGCCGCTCGGCCTGGTGTTTAGGGGAGTCCTTTATTCTCTGATCCTCCCTCTGGGCTGTTTCAAGGGAGAAGGAGACTGTCCTACAAACTTCTGACATTCCTGAGACGTGTCCAGGCTCCCGTGTCCCTGGGCCTTTGAACCAGCTGTCGCTCCTGCCCGCAGCACCTGTCCCATCCTCCTTTGTGTCTCTCGTCATCGGGTGTATGACCTGAAGGCAACCTGGTCTGCTGGAGGGTCGCCACACTTCACATGGGAGACCATCAAAGCTCCAGACTGTGACATGTGCCCATGTACGTCTCCCCGTCCAGAGTGGAGTCCCTTGAGGCACTGGCCGGTAGGGTGACCACCACGCCCTGTTTGCCACAGGCTTTCTTTAGCCCTGAAAATCATGCACCCTGGGGATCCTCCAGTCCCGGGTGATGCAAGATGGTTGGTCAGCCTATGGCCAAGCCTAGCTCCTCCCTGTGTCTCCAGCACTGCTCAGCACCAGACCTGGTCTACAGGGACCCTCGGGGACTGTAGAAGCAAGAAGTCTGAGCATCTGGTGACTCCACCACTTTGTTTCCCGGCCCTTCCACTATTTTGGAGGCCCTGACCCCTGGAGCCTCTGTTCAACCCTTCCCTGCCCCTGCCCCCAAGCCTTGGCCAACAGGACCCAGGCACGGTGCCCTACTTGCGAGCTAGGTATCCCCGGGCAGCTGCCTGGAAGGACACGATGATGTCTGTGACCTTTAGGTCCCGCTCCTCTTCCAGCTGGGCCAGGACACCTGCCCGGAAGAAGATCTTGCTCTGTCCCACACGGTAGAGGTTGGAGTCCAGTTCTAGGGCCTGGATCTGTGAGGGGTTGGAGAGGGGTGGTAAAGAGGAGGGACAAGGAGAGGGAGGTCCCAGCTCCCCTCTTCCACTGCCAGGGCCCCTGTACATGCACACGTACACACCCACAGCCTAGGCTCTGCCCCACACTCACCATCTTCTCACAGGCCTGTTTCCCATCCATAAAGCCCTTGGGGATGGCATTGGGTGTCAGGATCTCGTATCTGTGGGGGGAGGGGAGGAGTTACATCACGCTGTCACTGAGCTCCTGCCACGGCCCACACTGCGCTCCAAGCGACAAACAGCAGTAATGATGATGATGATGATACAAACAGTATGAAGAGAGAACATTCGAGCGTTTACAGAGCACCACACCCTGGGCTAAGAGTGTTAATACTGCCAATGGCAGCACTGGCTCTGGGAGCTGCCAAACTTGGACACTCACCGCGAGCTGACTGTGAGTGTTCACCCCACCAGCACCACTGAGATGCGGAACACGGCGGGTCTCAGAGTGGAAAGGTGAGAACGCCCGCCAGTGACAGCTGCTGCCTCTGAAGACTTATTATTGGTCAGGCCCTGAGCTAAGCACTGGGCGGCAGCTGTTTCTCAAGCTCAAAGCGCAAATAAAACGGGATAAGGTTCCTAAACACGTCCCTGCTCTGCCCTTCCCTGGATCTCGACTTTCCAGAAAACATCATACATATTATAAATACAATGTATACACACACACATCATAGACATAATACATGTGCTATGTTAATACAACTTATTTTATGACCGGTGGTTGAGAAACGTGTGTGTGCGCGCGCACATGTGTATATCAGGGTTGCTCAGTCACCAGGGGTGGGTTATTAAAATGCAGATCCTAATTCCGTAAATCTGGGGTGGTGTCTGAACATGTGCATATCTGACAGGCTGTCCAGTGACACTCATGCTGCTGGTCCCGGGGACCACACTTTGAGCAGCCATCTCAGAGCTGCACTGTCCAACAGAGAAGCTGCTGGCCAAATTTAACTGCTGAGCCCTTGAGATGTGGCCCGGCCAATGGAGGAATTGGATTATTGATTTACTTGTGAGAGAGGGAGAGCGAGCACACATGTGCACAAGCAGGGGGAGGAGCAGAGGGAGAAGCAGACTCCCCGCTGAGCAGGGAGCCCAAGGCTGGGGTCGACCCTGGGACTCCAGGATCACGACCTGAGCCAAAGGCACACGCTCAAGCAACTGAGCCATCCAGGTGCCCCAGTAACTGGATTTTTAATAATTTCTTTTTTTTAGAGAGAAAGAGAGCACACGTGTGCATAAGTAGGAGTTGAGGGGTAGGGAGAGGGTCAGAGGGAGAAGAAGAGAAAGTCAAGCCAGTTCCACACTCTGCACAAAGTCCAATGCTTGCCCGATCTTATGACCTAGAGATCACGACCCGAGCTGAAACCAAGAGTCATAAGCTTCACAGACTGAGCCACCCAGGGGCCCCTATGACTTGCTGCTTCTTCTTCTTCTTCTTTTTTCCCATATGACTTGCTTCTTAAACTCTGGTATTTTCTGTCCTATCCCTTCCTATTGCATTTGTAAAGAAATGCAGCTCGTCACCCAGGGACTACCACAGAAGGCAGTCTTTCCCTTGGGAGCACCCTAAGCCGGGTTCTGCTCTCCCTTTCCACAGAGGAGAAAGCTGAGACAGGAGCCAAAGCAACTTGCCTGGACTCCCCAGACTCAGAAGTGACAGTGGGGGGATTTGGATGCAGATATGGGGAGGGGGGAGGGGGAGCTTCTCAACCCAAGCCCCACCCCGCGGCACCCCACCGCACTCACCGCTGCCGGAACTCCTGGAAGAGGATGCGGTTGGGGAAGCCCTGGCGACAGATGCGGATGCCCTCCAGGACGCCGTTGCAGCGCAGCTGGTCCAGCACCAGCCGAGGCTCCAGCTTGCCTGCCTGCAGAGAGCAGGGCAGACACACGGTGTTGGCGGCGGCCACACGGGGGCGCCTCGCACTGGACGGCAGCCGCCTGGGGAAACCAGGGCTGGCCCTACCGGCAGATCAGAAATCATGGGCGATTTCGCACGGGTCAACCTATAATTTCCTGAGCACCTACTGCCCGCCAGGTAGAGATGCCTGCCCTGGGGGAGTTCATTGTCCAGCTGCAGAGGCTGACAACGAGGACAAGAAATTAGTCACTAAGTCAACGTAGGACGGGAGCAACAAGTGTGTGCTAAGGCAGAAAGAGCCCCAGGGAGGGCGGGGAGTGCTGAATTTGCATGGGGGATAGTTGGTGAATGGCCTCCCTGGAAAGGTGATGTGTAAATAACACCCATGCATCAATATTTTGGAGTAGCTAACTTCTGTTGCCTTTTTTCATTTTAAATTGCTTCTAAAAAAAAATCTAAACAGTACAAAAATTTAAACGACATTCTTAAAGAGTTCTCTTGTCTTGTCCAGGCCCCCAGAGTGGGAACACAACCCCCAGTTTCTCTTCTCTCTTCTCTCTTTCTTCCTTTCTTCCTTCCTTCCTTCCCTCTTCATTCTTTCTTTCCTCCTCTCCTCCTTCCTTCCCTCCCTCTCCCTCCCTCCTTCCTCTCTCCCTCCCTTCCTTCCTTTCTTTCTGTAGGCCTCATACCCAGCATGAAGCCCAATGCCCAGGCTTGAGCTCACGACCCTGGGATCATCCTGAAGTCAAGACCTGAGCTGAAATCAGGAGTTGGACTCTTAACTGACTGAGCGTCCCAGGTGCTCCACAATCCCCAGTTTCTTACAGAACCTTCTAGATCAGTTGTTCTTCAACCCTGGCTGTAAACTAGCACCCTCTGGGAAGCTTTAAAAACAAAACAAAACACCAAAAAAACCAAAATCCAACATCCAGGCCACAGCCCAGAATAGAACGTGAATGTCTCGGGAAGGATATTAAAACACAAGAACCGCCATTCTGGATCTTTTTGTGGGGCCACTGAAGCATATATATCTTATATTTATGCAACTGTCAAACATTTATTGAATATCTGCCAAGCACTGTTTGAGGCACTGGGGACTCAACAATGAAAAAGCAGATAAAAGCCTCTTTCCTCAGATTGTTAATGTTGTGGCAAAATGGATTTTCCTTTTATTAGTATAGGTGTCCCCCTTTCTTAGCAATAAGGCTTCACTACTGTGGGAGAGAACTTATTCTCCCCTACAGCTTTCAGTGGGATACTGGAGCCACACGTGGTCATGTGACCCAGGCCTGGCCAATCAGAGTATGTGATTCTGGGGTGGGCACAAGACCCATGCTAGACCAATGAGGACACTGGACAAGAGCCCCACTTTTTCCTCCAAGGTTGCTGAACTGGGAGAACCAAAGTTAGGAGCTACTAGGGGGCTCCCTTGCCACCCTGAGGGGAATAAGAGAAAGAAAGAGAGCGAAAATGAGATACCTTCAGAATGAAGTCAACACAGAGTCAAGCAAAGGAAAAAGATCCCTGACACCCCATTTGCACACCTGGATCCAGCTATAACTGAACCCCACCATGGAATTTCAATCACGTGAGTTCATACATTCTCGTTTTTGCTTAAGCCACCTTAGCTGACTGTCTCTCAATCAAAACAGCCCCAAGGAAATAGCTGGAGAGAGCTGTAGTCAGAAATGATAAATAGGATGGTCTCACATTGATGTCTTCTTCCCCCTTCCATCCCACTCTCTTACAAAATATTGGGCAGGCTTGAGTGTGGGAGGTGTCAGGAGGGCTAAGAGATGGATTACATGAAAAGGGACTGAGAAAACACATAAATGTGTAGTATTTTGTAGGATCCAAGTTTCTCACTATTACACACACACACACACAAAGAGTTACAAATTTGTATGAGGAAAAAGTTACAATGAACTTTGGGATATTGAGAACTTGGCACATTGGTGTGAACTCAGAGTTTTCCATATGTAGAGATATTTATAGAAATCAATATAGATATAAATGTGTGTATACAGGGGCGCCTGGTTGGCTCAGTCAGAGAAGCACATGACTCTTGATCTTGGGGTCGTGAGTTCGAGCCCCACGTTGGGTGTAGATATGACTTAAGAAAAAAAGTGTGTTTGTGAATGTTTATGCACTTGTGTGTATATACGAAGCTGTTTGCTGAGAAGTTCTAATACCGCTGAGCATACCTAACACCCAGATCCTTAGATTCCAAACACCATTCATGGAAAAGAACCAGGACTCCTTGGAGAAATGGGTGAATCTATGCACAGTATTTCATCAAATACAAGCCTCCATCAGTTGCAAAACATGCTGTTACTTTATATACTGTCAAGAAAGACCAACTCCTGTCAATCATCCTCTGACAGGCCACTGATTGCAGGCCACCCCCCCCAACTTCAGAGATGCTAAAGTGTGAGAAATAAATGTATCTTAGATTTGATAGGATATAGTATAAGCAGACACCACACACACACACACACAGGAACTATAGTTCCTATTTTCTGAGGACAGGAGAAGCCTTGGGCACTTATTGCTGTATTTCATTTTCCACCCATATTGACCCTTCTCTACAGGGCCCATTCTCTGATTGTCCTAACAAGAAAACCTTTTGGTGGCCTGGGAAGCCAGGCATGGTCTCCCCACCCTGACATGACACCCCCAGCCCCAACAGCCTTCATTCCATCCCCTGTACCTTTCATGCCCCAATATCCCACCAGACCTTTGCACAAGCTGTTCTCTCCTCAGCATACCACTTATCCTTCATGGCTCAATCACCACCTCCTCCAGGGAGGCTTCCCTGACTTCACAGACCAGATTAAACTGTAGGGGATACCTACCCCTACAAATTCAATCGGACATTCATTATGGTTGCTCAGTTGAATGTCTGTGCTCCCTCTCAGACTGTGAGAATAGGAGTTGGCCATGCTTTCCTCTCAAAAGTATCCCCAACACCTGGCCCTTAATAGGTGCTCAGTAAAATTTAAGTCCCATGAATTGAATGAGTAAGTTTTCCTAACAGAGCACTGAGCCTGGGAGGGAAAGCGACTTGGTCAAGGTCAAGGTCACACACCCAGTCCGAGGTGAGCCAGGCTCCAGCCAAGGCCAGTGGCCAGGCCTTTACCCGCTGCCAGAGTTGCCCCCACTTCCCAGGCTGATCACTCACCCTCTTCTCATGGTTGGGGACGATACAGCGGACGAAGCTGGGGTTGGTGTTGCTGAGTGTGGCCATGAGGCGGCTCAGGGACTCCTTGTAGAGCTGTCCCACTGTTCGGAACATGCCCCGGCGGGGGCGGCCCCCTGGTGGGCCATCCCCAAGGCTGCTCACCTGCTCCAGCCCCACGATGCCCTCCACTATGGGAAGAGGACACAGAGGCAGAGGAAGAAGGGGGTCAGGCATCAGTTGTAGGTGGCCTGGTTAAACTTGGTTAAAGTTCAGGGATCTTGTCCTTGCTAGGACCTGGCGCTTTACATATGAAACACTGCTAAGGTAGGTGTTGTCAGCCCCCTGGACTGCTGTGTAAACTCAGACAGGAAGCTCAGAGAGGTGGAAGACGGCACCTGAGGCCACACAGCTTAGAAAATGCAGCTCTAGGATTTGAACCCAGCTAGGGTGAGTCCTCAAGGACCCTGGCCTCTGACCTCTCATCTTCTCAAGGATGAGATCTCCATCTCCACACTCCTTATCCACAGGTGCCGATGATGACAGCACAGGCTTACCGAGCACTTCCTCTCTGCCTGGAAGAACCGTTCCCGTTTTACAGGCAGACACAGGGTGCCGGAGATCCTGAACACAGCTTGTGGCATTTTTTAGGAACTTAAAACGATGTCCCACTAAAAAAATGTAATAAAGCCTGGGTTTTATGTGCAGTGTGTCAAAGAAGACAGACTGCCTTCACCGAACCAATTTCCCAGTATGGTCTGATCTTGTCATTTGATGGTGTCACTTCAGCTAGTGAGAAATACCTCCTCCTTCCCCTCGAATTCTGTTCTAAATCCTGCCAGGTTTCTGCAGGTGGGGTGGACCCTGACGTCCTGCAGCCCTCAATAAGGAGGGTCAACCAGGTAAATCTGACTTCCGGGCAGGGCCTGGTGTGCAGCGGGGCTCACCTATGGTCTCTTCCTCCCCAGATTTAATGCTCCCTCTCACTGCCAAACTCCCAGCTACCATCAAAAGGATAATGAAGTTCTTACAGCATGGAGGAAAACAGAGGATCTGGGACCCGAGGTCCCAGGTTCAAATCTCAGCTCTGTCCCTTAATGGCTGTGTGACCTCAGGCAGGTGACATAACCTCTCAGGACTTCAGTGTCCTCTGTATCATGGGGTTAGTAGTACTAACACCTGCCTCTCTGGGTTGTTCAGCGGATTCTAGGGCTTCGTAATCGTAAACGGGCTTTGCACATACTAAGTATTTAGTAAACACCAGCTGGTATTATCATAATTGCTTGTCCCCTTACATGTGGTCTAGTTAGAAGGCATGTGCTGCTATGGAAAGTCTGGAAACTGCTGAGGGAAGCGCCAAGGAAGGGGGAGAAAGGCAAGAGTCCTCCACGTGGAGGAGAGGGGACAGACATTCAAAGTCAGGTACCCGGTCTGACAGGCCCACCCTCCTCGGCCGGCAAATCTCACCCATGGATGCACAGCAACACCCACCCCCTGACGGAGAAATGGCAGAGCCGCGCCTCCCTGAAGATCCTGGGGGTGACAGTGGGAAGGAGCCAAGAAAAGCGAATTGCTGGAAACCCCCATGTTCTTGGGGGGGGAGGTGAGGACAGATGAGGGGAGGGGCAGAGAGATGGGGCAGGAGATGTAAAAGGAACAGCAAGAGAAGGGAGGAGAGAGAGGGAAGGTGGCAGAAAAAAAAGAGAGCATTATTAGTCAACAGCACCAGGCAAAGCAGGAGGGAAAACTTCAGTGCTGACCGTGAACTTCTAAAGCCAGGGGGATTGTCCCATTAGCCTTTGTGTCTACCACTGAGGGAAACAAAGGTGACTGAAAGGATGAACGACCTTTATGAGAATTTAATGCCAAGGGGGAAAAAAAATCTCTCTAGAGGTTAAATCTGTCTGTTTCATTACGTATTCCTTTTTGCCCTGGCTGCCAGGTAGCTCAATACTCCTCCCCAGTTTGTTGAGGTTGCCTCTCTGAGGAGAGCCTGTCTCATCCGCCTTCCCCCTCTGGGCTACCAGGACGCTGAGCACCCGACTCTGAGCTCAGGGAAGCTGTCATAGAGATTGATGCACAAACAGCCACTGTCCCTGTCCCTCCCTTGCAGCAGCTCCTTGAGTCTGGGCTGTTGTGATTTGCTTTGTTCAAGAGAGTCGTGGAGGAAATAGCACTGTGCCAAGTTCGAGTACAGGATTCAAAAGGCTTCCCAACTTCCACTTCACTCTTGGAACCCCTGGGGGGCTGGGCACCTATGAGATGTGAGATGTGAGGGATCACAGTGGTGGGGGAGCGTGCTGTGTCCTTGAATGGGACACAGTTTTTGAAGAAGTGTCAGTGTGTCGGTGTGGAAGGATTTTTCAGGCTGAAGAGAGGATTCTTGTGTAATCTGCCTGTTACTGGACATCAAACCCTGCTTGTCGGTCCATCATGTATAAACCACGCAAGACACCATCATCAGATCTCTCGGTCTAAAACCAGCTCACCACCATTGAGGCACCTCACACCCTTTGTTCCATGAGTTCGTCTGGGAAGCACACGTTTGCTTATTTTGTTCTCTTGTCTCATTGCCTGGGCTGGCACTCACAACTACACTTTTCATGTCAAGAAAAAGGCTAAGGCAAACTGACAGATTCTGGAAGCCTTGAATTGGGAGAAACCAAGATGCTGGTTCCACTGGTTGTTAAAATCACCTCTCCTTGGGGCACTTGGGTGGCTCAGTGGATTAAGCGTCTGCCTTCGGCTTGGGTCATGATCTCAGGATCCTGGGATCGAGTCCCGCATCGGGCTCCCTGCTCATCGGGGAGCCTGCTTCCCCCTCTCCCTCTGCTGCTCCCCCCACTTGTGCTTTCTCTCCTTCTCTCACTCTCTGTCAAATAAATAAATTCTTAAAAAAAAAAAATCACCTCTCCTCTAAGGATGGGGAGTGGTGGACAAGGTTTGGAAAACTACAAGGTTCATGCCAAAGACATTTGGCTTTTCTGCCCGTGCCTCCCAGAAAGGCCATTCCAGAAAGACTGATGGCTAAACCCACATAAGCCTTGTTGCAGCAGGAAAGCTCTCCCAAATGACATCGTGATCTGTCGTTCCTTTCTTCTTCCCTGGGGGCCCTGACGGGAACTTTGTGAGAGCCAAAAAAGCAAAGCCCCAAAGCTGACTATCTATAAAAACACCATGCTGCTGAGTTCTCTTGTGATTAATTCTTGTTCAGTCAAATCTCTTGATTTTTTCTTTTTTAGGGATTATATGCCATCTACAATGAATAACTTTCTCTCTTCCTTTATAATAGCAATATAGTTATTTCTCTTTCCAGTCTGATTGCAGAGGCTAGTATTGCTAAAACCGTGTTTCCCAGCAGTGCTGACTATGGGCACCCTCATCTTGTTTCTGATTAAGGATAAGTGTGTTTGGTCACTGAGTATGATACTGGCTTAAGACAGCAACTAACCAACCACTCAGTCACTGATTGGAAACACTACCAGGAGGCCGTCTGGCCTGCCCGCCTCAGTTCTGCGTCCGAGCAGACAACTTCCATTTAGAACTTAGCCTCTAGAGCAAAGGTGTTCACACTGTGGGCTGGGGAAAGGGATGCACAGAGCTCCAGGGACAGGGCCTGGAGAAGCTGGCCCTCACCATCTTTCCAGATCTCTGCCGTTAGCTTGTCCGTGCTCAGGTGGAGCAGGGCAGCAACATTGTCATTCAGAGGGTCCATGTTCTTCATCAGCCACTCGTTGGCCTTGTAGTCGACCTGGGTGAAGCCGGGCAGAGGAAGGTGGTGAGACTTCAGTTTCACCAGCTCTCCCAATTTCCCATGGAACCTCTCAGAAGCTATGAGAGCACCAGCTCCAGCAGGGTTCCCCATGGATCAGAGAGCATCGGTGCCACCTTGTGTCTATTCCCAGAACTGCACCCTCCGCAGGTAGGGCCCCTTTCCCTCTACTTTCCTTATCTGTCCTCCCTCCACCCAGCTGGAGAACCTCGCCCACCATCACTTCTTCCTTATCCATTCTATTCCAGCCACACTGGGCTCCTCACTGTTCCTCAAACATGCAAGCTGATTTCCACCTCAGGTTTACCCCTGCCATTCCCAACGCCTGTGATTCCCTCACCGTGGATTTTCACAAGGCTGGCTCCTTCCCAGTATTTGAGGCTTTGCTCTGAGGCTTCCAGAGTCAGTCTTGACAGGCACAGTCCCCCACACATGTGCCCCCCACCAGACAGTGGTTCCCTGAGGCCAGGGCTCAGGTCTAACCCACAGGGCAGAGCTGGGCCCCCAGGAGGTCTTAGATGATGTGTGGAAGAGGGAGTGAGGGATAGACATGGAGCACAGAGGTCTCCTGCCTCCCAGCCTCTGTATGCTGTTCCTTATCCCTGGACAGCACGTGCCATCCTTCACCCATTCTTTGCTGGCTGTTACTCATCATTTGAGCCATGGATTGGCAAATGACTGCCCACAGGCCAAATCTGGCCTTGCCACCTTTTTATAGATAAAGTTTTATTGGAATATGGCCCTCAATTATATATTCCTTTATGTATTCCCCAGGGTGTCTTTCGCACTACAGTGGCAGAAGAGAGTAGCTGCGGCAGAGACTGTCTGGCCCACAAAACTGAAACTATGTACAGAAGATGTTTGCTGACCCTTGATTTAAATTCCAAATCGAGCCTTACTCTCCTCTGAAACCTCTCCTGGCATTCCCTCTCTCAGCTTTGACACTGCCCCCACTGAAGCACCTAGCAGCATTTTATTCTCATGGTCTTTGTCCCTCTCCCAGATCAGGAAACCTGTGAGGGCAGAAACCATGCCCAGCGTGGGGCCCCAGCTTTGCTCAGCACACAAAAGGCATGTCTTTGCCGAATGAGGGTATAAAACGCACATAATTCTCCTTGTAGAGAACTCCTATCCACCCCTCCAAGGCTCCTGGAAATACCACTTCCTGAGCAAGCTTTTGCTGACTTCATCAGACAGCATGCCTGGTTGTCCTTGGGCTTTCCTGGCCCTGGCCAATGTCTTGTTCCGGGGGACATGGTGGGGGGTCCTGCATTCTCTCTGCATTCTCCCTGCATCTGCAGCCGAGTGGTCCCCACCCCTGCCCACAGGCCCCAGCCCAGCCCCCACCTTGCCCGCATAGTGCAGGACGCTGAAGTCAGCCTGGTCCCGCAGGTTCCTTGGCCGCTGGAACTTGGGATGGCCTCCTTGCTCCTGGGCTACCTTCTCTACAAAGGACTTGTCGGTAGCCTTCGGGAACCAGCACTCCTCATCCAGCAGGGCCAGGAGTCCGGGGGGGTTAGCCTAAGCACCAACAAGAAGGGAAGAGGGCGTCAGATCCCCACATAGTAGACACTTAGGTTACTGCGAACTTGTAGCTCTTGGAAGAGGCACAAGGACATACGACTGAACATGAGAACAACAGTTACAGTTCTAGCTGCTGACGAGCGCTTTGGCCCAAGCCGGTCCCATGGCAGGCATATCCAGGGCCCAAGCATCTAGTGGCCACGCATCTACAAAGCAGACGCCATCACACACAAGTTTTGAGCCCGGAAGCCCCAGCAGGGCTGGAGGCGGGCCAAGGGCTGGGATCTCGTAGCTGGGGAGGTGGGAGGACCCTCAGGCTCACCGGCCGCTCAATGAGGTCGATGCAGGGCTGTAGGTCGAGGCCGAAGTCGAGGAAGGTCCAGGGGATGCCCTCGCGCTGGTACTCCTCCTGCTCCAGCACGAACATGGTGTGGTTGAAGAGCTGCTGTAGCTTCTCGTTGGTGTAGTTGATGCACAGCTGCTCGAAGGAGTTCAGCTGCGGGGGTGAGGGGACAGGTGAGAGAGGGGACAGAGACCAGGGTAGTGGGGGACGGGGGGGACTTGGTGGACAGACACCCAGAGGGAGGGGGCAGACACCCAGAGGGAGAGGACAGAGAGCCAGGCTGACAGAGCCCTCCCAGCCCCAGCCTGGTACCAAGTGCAGACCTGGAAGATCTCAAAGCCAGCGATGTCCAGGATGCCCAGAAAGGAAGCGCCCTGGCGGGGACTGCGGTCCAAGGCACGGTTGAGGCGCAGGACCAGCCAGCGGAAGAGGCGCTCGTAGGTGGCCTTGGCCAGGGCCTCCAGTGCAAAGTCAGCCTGTGGCGGGCGGGGGGGTGCGGGTGGCACATGGTGAGGGCATGGCCCTGCCCCTGCAGCCCCAGCCTGACCCCCAGCAAGGAGACACTAGTGTGGACTGGGGTCCCCTCACAGCTCATCAAGAATTATGACATTAATGATAACACCAACCAGTTCAGAGCCCTACTATGCGCCAGGCAGCATGTGAAGTGCGTGGGACACATTAGTTCATTCATCCTCCCTGCCCCCAACACTTGAACCAATTTTGCCAGCGTAACAGTTAAGAGGTTGGACTCTGGAGTCTGACAACATGGGTTTGAAGCCTGACTCTGCCCCTTAGAAGCTCTGTGGCCTCAGGCATGTGACTAAACCTCTCTGTGCCTCAGTTTCTTCATCTGTAAAATGGATCCCAACAATAGTACCTCAGCTGAGAGCGGAACCTGGTCTCTCACGTGACCCCCAATCTCTGGCCCCCATGTCCCCCACTGTGTCTTCTTCACCCTAATACTTGTTTCAAGGGGCCAGCCTGGGTCCAGGCAGAGGCCTCTGCCTGAAAGCTGGATTCTGAAAACCTCTACCATGGGTTCACTTCTCCCCAGTCCCACCATTATCGTCACTTTTCTGGACTATGACAGCAGCCTCCTTTTGCCTCCCTGTTCCCACCTGTACCCCCGGGATCCAATTCTCCATGCAGTAGACAAGGGGATCTTTATAAAAGACAAACCGAAGCAGGTTGCTCCCTGGCTTAAACTCTCACTGGTGTCCTACTGCACTCTGAATAAAACCCACCTCCTTTCTGTGTCCCCTAAGACCCTGCATGATCTGTCCCCTTCCAACCTCTCTGCTCCACTCTCTAGCCTCACTGATCTCCTTGATGTTCTCAATTCGCCAAGCCTGCTCCAGCCCCAGAGCCATTCCTTCTGCCTTGAACTATCTAGGTCCAAACTCAAATATCACCTTGTCAGAGAGGACTTCCCTGGCACAGAAACCCCCTTTTTCATAGAAGGCCTCACTGCTTATATCTCCTTTTAGGATCTGTTCCCTACTTTGGCTAGAGCTCCACGAAGGCATGATCTTTGTTTCCATCACTAATTTTATCCTAGCACCAGAACCAGAGCTGGTCATGGGGCAATCAGCCAAAGTTTGTTGAGTGAGAGAAAAACCAGCATACGCTGCTTGAAGGCCCAGGACCCTGGCGCCTGGCTCTCCCCGCACCCCTCCTACCCCTCCAAGGCCTACCCACCTGCTCCTTGGTCTGTGCCTTCTGCACGTAGTCTCGGCCAACTTTGATGCGGGGAGTGAGCAGGGCGCGGGAGAAGTCCGTCACCCCCAGTCCCAGGAGGCGGCAGAGCTTCTGTGCAGCTGAGGGTGATAGGCACAAAGGTCTGATTGGCCCCGGGACATGGCAGTGGCCACTGAGTGCAGCAGAGGGGGTCGTCCCCACTGCTGGTGGGCCAGAGAAGGGGCCCAGCCTCTCCCACTAGAAGCAATACAATCCTAAAAGTGTGTACGTCCTCTGGGCCAACAATTCTCTCTGGGACCCCGAGATGGGATCAATAATCCCGGAGGCAAGCAAAGACTGGACCAAGAGGATGTTCATTGCAGCCTGGGTGATGATGGAGGAAAACAAGACACAGGTCGAATGCCCAGCAACCAGGGACTGGTTAGGGAGTCAGGGATCCTCCATTTGAACATGTGTTCTGCGGTCACTGAAAATTATCAGCGCTCGTTACATGGTACACTTAAGATGTGTGCATTTCATGATTTGTATGTCCCACGCCAAAGGAACAACTGTAAGCAAATACTGGATACCGGTAAGTGATATGCACATGCGAGCTGATGAGTACACATGTGAACTACTCATGTACATGCTGAAAGGCACAGAAATCTGCAACTTTGAAATGCACCAGACTACAGGATGGATGACCGATGTGTGGAAAGATACCCAATAAACCAAGTGTAGTAAAATGTTAATGGCAGAATGTAGGTGGTGGATATCTGGGGGTTTGCTATAAAAATTCTTTCCACTTCTCTGTATGCCTGGAGATTTGCTAATATAATTTTGGGGGGAAAGCTATTGGAGTAAAAACCCATGGAAGTGGCCAATAAATAAATATTTAAAAGCAACTTGTTTTTCCCTATTTTTGTAGGGGAAAAAATGCATAAAAAATGGTAGTTGAGAAATGTTTTCCAGCTTCTGTCACTTCCATAATGGGAAAACGGTTACTACAAATGCTCAGCTCCAACAGAAAAGAGAAAGGAAAAGAACACATCTAGAAGGAAAAACACCAAATTAAATAAACAGTGATTATTTCTGAGAGGCGAGCTGATGAGAATTTGCATTTCTTTCTTTCTTTCTTTCTTTTCGTTCTTTTGCTGCAATTGCAGTTTCTAATTCTTCTATAGTGACTTTGCATGATACAGAAGGTATTTAAGAACTCTAACAGGGGCCTGAAGAACAGCAGGGAATGTGTACACGGGTGCTCTGCCACGAGTCACAGGAATGTTCTGTAGGCTTCTAAAGCCTCCGCTGTGTCCTCTGGCCAGTGGACGCCTTCTCCAGTGAATGTTTGCAAATGCAGAGAATGAAACACCCAGCAGTTCCCAGGAGATTAATTATATTGACATATGGTTCTACCCATAGACCCCACAGGAAGAAACCTCAGTAGCATTCTAGTTAATAACCCGGACGCATTACCCTCAGTGCATTAAGGGAAAAAAGCAAATTTCAAAATGGTCTACAAGCTCTGACCCCAACTTCACAAATCAGACAAATGAATGAGCGAGCATGTACGGCACACTTGCTGGGCATGTGAACAGAGCCCCCGAGTGCCACAGAGGGTGCCATTGATCATGGGGGAGGGGCCCCTTTCTCATATCTTCTGTGGTGGTACAGCTTTGGAAAATGAGCCCCTAGGATTTTATGGATGCAAAGCTCTTGCTGTCTTGAGGGAAAAGGGGCGAAGCATGATTCCATTTCTCTGACAATTATTTCTACACAGATATGGACAGAGAACAAAGCCCAGAGAGAAATACCCCAAAATGTTGCACTACTTACCTCTCAGGGGTATGACTGTGGGTCATTTCCCTGCTTTTATACTTTTCTGTTTTGCTAGATTCCGCCCCCCTACCCCATCCAGATTGTATTATTTTATGACCATAAAGAAGCAGAGCTATTTCCATTGGATAAAAAAGGAGTATCAACTATAGTTCTGCTTTTGAAAAGCAAAAAAAAGTATATATATGGCAAGCACAGAGGCCAGGAAGTTATAAGCCCAATGCCAATGGCGGTTTTCCCAGAGGGGCCAGGATGACGGGGGATCTTTGGTACACTGGTGCTGTTCAAACCTTCAGCAGGGAGGACACCATTCAGAATCAGAACAAGAGTAAGCGATGACATTTTGGTAAAGGATCAGCACAGCCTGGAGGCGTGCCCAGCTGGGGAGCGGGGAGTGGTGTCACGCTCTGTCTGGTGGGAGGAAGGGGAAACACTGGGTCGGATGGGTGGACTGCAGGCCGGGTAGGATACCTGTGTTGTCAGGCATGGAGGCTTGGTCGTTGTTCCGTTCTCTCTTCAGGACGATGTTGCCAAACTGGAGAACGGCTGAGACAATCCGCAGCATGGCTATGGGGTAGAGAGAGAGAGAGAACAATCTCATGGGGGCTCCAGACCCTGTTGTGTGGGCATAACTAGCCCCTTAGAAATCTAGCTTAAAAACCCTACATCAGGGGTATCTGGGTGGTTAGAAGTTGTACTCTTGATTTCAGCACAGGTCATGATCTCGGGGTCCATGGGATCGAGCCCCACCCTCAGCACAGAGGACCTCCCTCTCTCTCTCTCTCTCTGCCCCTCCCCCACCCGCTTGTGTGCACACGCATGCTCTCTCTCAAATATATAAAATGATTTTTTCATAGTCCCAACTTTTAAAATAAAATCTTAAAACAACAACAACAACAACTCTATGTCAAATTACACCACCGCCCCTCAGCTTAAAATCCATCTGTGACACTGGGCAGGTCTTAAAACATAAGAACAGATACATGAATTCTGTATTTTGTATTCAAAGCTTGCTTTAGCACCATTTGGTGTCTGCTTGTGTCCATTTCATAAAGCAACACACAGAAGATTTAAAAGGATGTGTGGAAGTGAATTAAGAAAGTCTTGGGCAATGTGGAAAGATTTTCCTTTTTTAAGATTTTATTTTTAAGTTATCTCTCTACATGGGGCTCAAACTCACAACCCCAAGATCAAGAGTTGCATGCTCTAGCAATCGAGCCTGCTAGGTGTCCTAAACAGGAAAAGATTTCTAAAATAGCAAGTGGAAAATGTGAGGTGCAGAATGGTATAGACAGCATACCACTGTCTATGTTTTAAAAAGGCAAAAATACACAGTCGAGTCTCCTTATTTGCCACGTTACATTCTTTGTAGTGACCATGAACACGAATTTACTTATGGGAAATACGGGGCTTTGTTCCTGTGAGCCTCTAGTCACATTTTCCTCAGCTGATCACTACATCACCTTGTTTTATGCGTGCTTTAGTTCAAAGATACCTTATCTACTATACAACATTGCTTCCAAAACGTTGAACTCATGGCCAACAGCTGTCTGACTCAAGCCTGAAGGATTTACACGTTTTCTCTGTGAGACACACTACAGCCTTCCTGCACTTGGGAATGCTAGCCAGCATTAAGCACTAAGCATTGGGGGCATTTTAGACGGTGAAGCCATCAATAAGAAAAGCACAAAAGATGTGAAAAATGTGGCACTCAGTAGCAGGTGAAAAGGAGACAAGGACATTGGGTTATGGTATGAGCCGAGACAGGAAGGCAGAACACCAATTTGCTGAAACTCAGCTGCGTATGCGCTGGACCGCTCCAACTTTCTACCCCTGTGTGAGTGACACGATGATCGTAAAAGCATCACGGGTGCTCTTTGGGGGGTTACGTATAAATTTAGCGAGTAGGCAAAGTCGCCAATACAGAAACCGCAGAAGAGGGCGGACTGCGCTTGTTCGTGAATGGATAGTGCTGCCCCCTAGAGTACATCTCAGGAACTCCCGGTGTGGGTTGGCGTGACAAGGGAGGCCAGGGGGCAGTTTCTGGGGTGTTTCTGGATATCACAGGGTCGCCGCAGGTTGGGACCCAGATGAAGAGGCCCCCCCGCGCCACAAAGAATTTGCCACACCCTGTGTGACCGTCAAATATCCCACTGGACATCTGTGTCCGTGAAATAATGGCCTATAATTACCGGAGTCAAATCCCAACTGTTTTATGTATAAACTCAAGTGTTTTGTGTTTGGTTTTAATGCACAGTGGATTCTGGGGGACATCTGTCTGGCTCAGTCAGTGAAGCCTCCGACTATTGGTTTTGGCTCAGATCATGAGCTCAGGGTCATGAGACTGAGCCCCATGTTGGGATCCGCACTCAGCGCAGAGTCTGCCGTGATTCTCCGCCCCCACCCCCACCCATCTCTCTCTCTCTCCCTCAAATAAGTAAATAAATAAAATCTCTTACACAGCAGTTTTTCCAGGAAGGTAGCCACTGTGAAATCTGAGGAAAGACTGTGCTTGGTTCAGAGATTTACCAGACTTGGACATTGCCTCAGAACTCCCTCACCTCCGACAGGGAAGCAGCTCATGGCAGGTGAGTGGCCTGTGTAACACGCCCGCCTCAGGCTGGGTCTCTACCTGTGGCTCTCGCGGCGACACTACAGATCAACACCAGCGCCCAGCCACCCCACTAAGGACGCACTCCAGAACAGGTTCAAACAGACACTGACTTATTCTCACTCACTCCATGCCAGGTCCTGTTCCAAACACTTAACAAATACACTTGTTTAAACTTCCTAACAACCAAGGGAAGCAGATCCTACGGTAACATTTTACAGGTCTGGAACGGAGTGAAACCCCTTCATAGATGGGGAAATCAAGGCACATTCTGGGAGCCATCTTGCCCGAGATCATCCAGCTCGTCAGCAGCAGAGCAGAGGGGCAAATCCAGGGTCTGAATCCTTTATTTTTTTAAAGATTTTACTTATTTATATGATAGACAGAGATCACAAGTAGGCAGAGAGGCAGGCAGAGAAAGAAAGGGAGAAGCAGGCTCCCCACTAAGCAAAGAGCCCAATGCAGGGCTCGATCCCAGGATCCTGAGATCATGACCTGAACCGAAGGCAGAGGCTTAACCCACTGAGCTACCCAAGCGCCCCTTGGGGTCTCAATCCTTAACGGTGGTGCTTTTCTTTCCTCCCTCTTCCAGCATGAAATTCAAATAATGAGTACAGAAAAGCACGCAAATCACACGGGTACGGCTCTGGTTTTTACAAAGTAAATGCACCTGTGGAGCCAGCCCCTCAGAAGCCGCCTTCCCTGGGACACCTGAGTGGCTCAGTCAGTTAAGTGTCTGTCTTTGGCTCGGGTCATGATCTCAGGGTCCTAGGATCCAGACCCCCGGCGGCCTCCTTGCTCAGTGGTGAGACTGCTTCTCCCTCTGCCTCTGCCTGCCACTCCCCCTGCTTGTGCTCTCTCTCTCTCTGGCAAATAAATAAATAAAACCTAAATAATAATAATAATAACAAAAGTAGCCCCCTCCCGGCCACTCACTGAACATGGACAAATTTCACAACCACTGGGTAGAGTAGAAGAAGACAGACATGAAAGCACACATGCTGAATTTGTAACAAAATTCAGAAACAAGTGACACAGGGGCACCTGGGTGGCTCAGTGGGTTAAGCCTCTGCCTTCGGCTCAGGTCATGATCCCAGGTGCTGGGATCGAGTCCCGCATTGGGCTCCCTGCTCAGCCAGGAGCCTGCTTCCTCCTCTCTTTCTGCCTGACTCTCTGCCTACTTGTGACCTCTGTCTGTCAAATAAATAAATAACATCTTAAAAAAAAAAAAAAGAAAAAGAAACAAGTGACACAATTCAATGCTGTTAGACGCCAGAATAATGATCACACTGCCAGTGAGGGGGCAGTTCTTGCGATGGGAAGGGGCACAAGGCGGCTCCTAGATGCTGGTTATACATGGCATTCACTTGCAGAAAGCCCCTGAACTGGACGCTTAGGCTCCGGGCACATTTTTAGGTGTCTTCGCTTCTACACTGTCTACTTAGAGAAAGGCGGTGAAGGAGGGGGAGGGAGGAGCACCCTCCTGGGAGTTTCCTGCCAAAAATGTGTAACCCGAATCCTAACTGCAAGGAAACATGCCCAAGTTGAGACAAAACAACTGGTCTGTAATCTTCAAAAACGTCAAGGTCACCAACAATAAGAAAGAATAGTTCCAGGCAGACGGAGAGCACAGTGTGCTAGGTACATGTACTCCGGCCGGGGGAAATGCGTGTGCATGTGTACACATGCGTGTGCGTGTGTATGTGTGTGTGCGCCCGTGTATGTGTCACGAAACCTTTTTTGCTCTAAAGTACATTGTTAGGAAAACTGGCAAAAATCCTGTAAAAAACACTTTTGCGTGTTATAAGGGACATTACTGGGACAATATGGTCTATGAATGGGGATGCTAACAGTGCCAGTGCTCTCAGCTCCCAAGACAGTACCATCCAGTGGCTGCATAAGAAAATGTTCTTTAAAAATATGCGGACAGGGGGCGCTCGGGTGGCTCAGTCGGTTGAGCTTCAGACTTGATCTCCGCAAAGGTCTCTATCTCGGCTTTGTGGGTTTGAGCCCCCAGTCCGCTCCGGGGGTGGAGCCTACTCACAATGTATGGACAGACTCTGCAGGGTGGTAGGCGGGACAATCCCTCCCCGCCCCCAGAGAGGTCCACATTCCTAATTCCCCACCAGGAAATGTTACCTGGCAGAGCAAAATGGACTTCACCGATGTGACTGGGAATGCTGAGATGGGAGATGAACTCTGGATTACACAGGTGGGCTCTAGCTACAGGGTCCTCATAAAAGGGAAGCCGAGGGAGAACGCCACGTGAGCAGAGGTTACAGGGATGTGCTTTGAAGTCAGAGAAGGCAAGAAAATGGATTCTCCTTTTGAGCCGCCAGAGGAAACCAACCCTGCCGGTGAAGACTGGTTTTGGACTCCCGGCCTCCAGCATTATAAGAAAATCAGTGGGTGTTGATTTAAACCACTGTGTTTGTGGTTGTTTGTGACCGGTCACAGGAAGCTAATACAAAGGGTAAAGGGGAGTCTCATTGTGCAGAAGTTTCCCGCACAGAAGTTCCCCACTACACCTGTGCCTTTGTCCCTGCCTCCTCTCCTTCCTCCCGCCTTGCGGGACCATCACCCACACTTGGCCTAGAGTCTGTTGGGGTGTGGCTGCATGCTTGTCCACACCCCTGTTCTCAAACTGCTCAGAATAAGTAATTAGAAAGACAGACGGGAAGCAAATGTGGCAAGACGTTAGCACCCGAGGAATCTTAGAGAAGAGCACAGCAATGTTTTGTACTCTTTCTGCAACTTTTCCGTAAATCTCAAAGTATTCCCAATAAAAAGTTTTTTGAACAAACTCTGAAAACAGAAGGAAGATCACTGGCCTTATGGCTTCAAGACGCCTTGCTCTGAGGGACACGTGGGAAACTGTGGACAGAGGTAGCCCGGGCCTGGGAGCTGATTATATAGTACTGATTATATTCTTTCTGAGTTTCATACTTGTTAAAATGTCAGATCTTGTCCAGAAAAAAAAAATGGCTGTTAAGAAAGGACTTGGTGTCTAGAATTAGTGCAATTGTACATTCGCAACAAATGGCTGCACTGTACACTTGACAATGGTGAATTTTACGGTACGTGGATTCTCTCTCAAAGGACAAAAAAAAAAAAAAAAGGCAGACGGTGGCTACACTTGGGATAAGCACTGATGAAAAGAATTTGTTGAATCCATATACTGTATACCTGAAACTAACATGACTTTCAATAATAATAAAAAGAAGTTAAAAAAAAGCAAGCCTGAAAAACCAGGTTTGGGTATAATTTGCAGGGCATGGCAGGGTATGCAACAAATATTATTTTTTCTCCATTTCCACTGAAATCATAACTTCCTGTGGAAAGTATCTGTTCCTTACTCATCTGCTGCCCATGTGCTCTGCATAGAGTAGGTGCTCTGTAAATGTTTACATGAATGAACTTGAGCTTGCCTGTTCACAGGGAAGAGTTCCTTCCCTGGTCCCTAGTATTTCTGGGATTCAATGTGAGCCCTTACCAGGGTCTTGGGAAACCTGACCCTCCCAGCCCCTCTGGCCCCAGGGTATCCTCGCTTACTCCAACCAGCCACCCCAGCTGCCCCCCATCAGCTTCTCCAACACTGTCTTGCCACCAGGCCTTTGCCTTGGCAGTTCCCTCCGCCTAGATGCTGCCAGCACCATCTAGGGCTGGTTAGCTCCTGCCAGACCCATCAGTGCTCAAGCAAGGGCCACCTCATCCAGGGGGCTCTCCCCAGGCCATGCTGGAATGCTGTGACACACGGTCCCTGCTCCATGCACCTTCCATCACTCACCCTCCCACTGGTTCAGCTTTAATGCATGTGTGTGATTCGATGCTTCCGGGTCTGAGCATTCCACAGGTCAAGGGTTGGTTCTGTGTTGGTCACTGTGAATTCTGCCCAGCGCCTGTGGCGGTCTGGCCCAGAAACCCCACCACCAGTTGAATGACTTGATATATTCATGAATAAAGGGCAACGAGTTAATTAACGGGGGGATACATACATTACTGGATGTGGGAGTTTGCTGTGTGCCCTTGGACAAGCTGGGTGACCTCCTGGGCCTCAGTTTCCCTGGCTATGCAGTGAGAGGGGCTGGGCTTAGAGATCTCTGGTCCTGCCCATCTGGGGTCAGGAGGAAAGAGTGGATGGGGGCAGCTCAGAGCCCTGGAAGTCCTGGGGGTTCCCCAGAGGACAGCAGGGCACCTCCGAGAAGATAAAGACATCTCCTTATGGGCCCACAGCGGCATCATCACCTAATGAACCAAAAGATCATTCATCCCTTAACCTCCGCTCAGACACAGTCCAGACTCAAGTCCCCCCAGTGGCCTTTGAAACGGCCTCTGACAGTTGGCTTAGGACCTTGCATCGGCGTCAAGCACCCGGGCAAACCTGACATCTGAGAAGTCGGCAGTTAGCTCCTGCGGTGACTTCACACCAGCTGACTGCAAGCAAGCCCAGGACTGTGGAGGCAGGGGCGTGGGGCTGGTGAGGCCAAGTGTGCTCCCTGGCATGAACACCCGCCTCCCCAGGTACCAGGCTCCCTGCTCAGCCTCTCGGAGTGGCATTCCCAGCACCAGCACCGGTGAAGGTGGGAAGTGGGGAGGAGGGTGGAGGTCCTGCTTAGATGGGTCCCCAGTGTTCTCCATGTTAGCCTTCCCACTGGTGACCATCTTTCCAGAGACGGTCCAGAAAGCTTCCCAGAGGCACCACCTGCCTCTCTAAAGATGGATCATGGGCTGGCTTTGGAGTCAGCCCTGGGTTCCATTGGCTTCTTGTCAACTGGGGTGAGTCGTGGGCCACCTCCCTGGACCTCTGTCTCCTTTTTTGCCAGAAGGACTCTATGAAAAGGTGACCACAGGACACATGGGTGGCTCAGTCAAACATCCGACTCTTGGTTTTGCTCAGGTCATGACTTCAGGGTCGTGAGATCAAGCCCTGCGTAGGGCTCTCCGCTCAGCGTGGAGTCTGCTTGTCCCTCTCCTTCCGTTCCTCCCCCTGCTTGCTCTCTAGCTCTCTCTCTCTCTCCCAAACAAATAATAAACAAAACCTTAAAAAAAAAAAAAAAAAGTGACTGGCTGGCTCCACTCCTTGTAAGTAAAACACCGAATAAAACTGTGAGACCCCATCCACCTACCACACCAGCAAAAGCCAGAAAACTGACAGCAGTGGTTGGGGCCTTGCATAGAGGGAAAAGCGCTCCAGGGACAGGGTGGATAGCAATGGAGACTAGTGCCACCTTCTGGACGGTGATGAAGTGGCTTCTCTACAATTTAAAAAACCCTTGGAGCCCTGGGGGTGGGAGATGGGGGTTTCCAGGCAAAATCCAAGAAGCCACAGGTGGGCGCTGATTATAGGACCTGGTACCCATACTAAAAAGCTAAAAATCAGGGGCGCCTGGGTGGCTCAGTGGGTTAAGCCTCTGCCTTCGGCTCAGGTCATGATCTCAGAGTCCTGGGATCGAGCCCTGCATCGGGCTCTCTGCTCGGCAGGAAACCTGCTTCCTCCTCTCTCTCTGCCTACCTCTCTGCCTACTTGTGATCTCTGTCTGTCAAATAAATAAAATCTTCAAAAAAAAAAAAGCTAAAAATCAAATAGCAATAATCAGGAACAAAACACTGACCCTGATTAACCCCCCACCCCTTGCCGCCGGGATGAACCTGAAACCCTCTTGGGGAGTAAAAGCAGCCAGCCACGAGGGCCGTGGTATTGTATGATCCCATTTACATGAAAGGGCCAGGATGGGCAAACCCGCAGGGACAGGAAGCTGAGGAGCAGTTGCCAGAGACTGGCAGTGGAAACCGGCAGCTGACAGATGCCAAAAGGGTGCAAGATATCCTCTTGGGCCACTGAAAAGGTTCTAGACTCACCTTGGCAGGGGGTGGGGGGGAATGGGTGCCCCGACTCCGTGAACAGAGAGAAAGCCCCTGCCTTGTACGCTGTCACCAGGTGAGAGTGTTCAAATACGAGCTCAATACCTCTGTCACACTTCCGATAAAGCCAGATTAAAATCAAAAGGGACACCCCCTCCTTGGACCCAGTATTTCGCTTCTAAGAATGGATCTCACGGACACAAGAGAACAGAGAGCTCCTTCAAAGGATATTCCTGGCACCTCTTTTGGGAGGGGGGTTCATTTTAATAACAATGGGTGCAAACACCCTAAAGGTCTCTCTGCAAGGGACAGAGGCTGGTTAAAAGAATCATAGGCCATTTAAACAATGAAATTTTATGCAGCCCCTCCAACACACACACTCTCTGAAACCTATATACAAAACCAGAATTATCACTAAAGTATGCTGTCTGCTAACAAAAGCAGGGCACAAAGTATGCTAGCCCAAGGGTGATGAGCTGAATTCTTAACCCCAACACTACCTGGTCCCTCCCCGAGGTGCCGCACGGTTTTCAACTGTTCATTGCTCTATCTGGGATGGTCTTGGGAGGAAGGTCAGGGAGATAAGGTTCACTTAAATCCACAACCACGGGGGACTTTTTTTTTAAGCAGGCTCCATGCCCAGTAGGGAGCCCACCTTGGGGCTTGAACTCACAACCCTGAGATCACGACTTGCGCCGAAATCAAGAGTCGGACACTTTATAGACTGAGCCACCCAGGCGCCCCTGTGTGGGGAACTTTTAAATTCAGCAGAGAAATATCTTACCACTTTTATTACTGGTATGGCTGAACATCCACCCTGGGACTACAGAATGCCTCGTTCTTAGGAAAATAGTATGGAGACACCTGGGTGGCTCAGTCAATTAAACATCTGCCTTCAGCTTAGGTCATGATCCCAGGGTCCTAGGATGGAGCCCCAGGTCGGGTTCCATGCTCAGTGGGGAGTCTGCTTCTCCCTCTCCCTCTGCCATTCCCCCTGCTTGTGTTCTCTCTCTCTGACAAAGAAGGAGGGAAGGAAGGAAGGAAAAAGGAGAGAAGAAAGGAAGGAAGGAAAGAGAAAGAAAGGAAGGAAGGAAAGAAGGGAGGGAGGGAGAAAAAATAATGTGTGTCCTTTTTTAGATGTAGAAAATATTTCTGGAAGGATGTGTGGGAAGCCAGGGGAAAGCAGGGCTCAGGGCCCTGCAGGAGACCCAGTTGCCAAACTATGAC
The DNA here is from genome assembly GCF_009829155.1 of Mustela erminea. NCBI lineage: Eukaryota > Metazoa > Chordata > Mammalia > Carnivora > Mustelidae > Mustela > Mustela erminea. The sequence goes on along the minus strand of NC_045632.1, from coordinate 5,773,350 downwards.
CTTTGGCACATCCAGATTATGTCACCACACACATATGTCACTTCCAAAGTTTTGTTTCAGAATTGCAAAAATCGGCTATGCAGTGGGGCGGCCACGGGGAGGGTCACTTGAGGTGATCTGTGTCAGGAGGCCAGGCCCCCACAGTGGCCGCCATCCGGATTTGTTCGCCAGCTGCCCCGGTTGGAGAGCAGAGACTCCCAGGCGGAGGAAGTTTTGCAACTGTGGTTGGGCAATCTAGCAGGGGAGGCCTGGGACCCTGTGTCAATACGCCCGAGAAGGCCGGCCTGTTTGCAGCCCGGGGAGACAGCCAAGCTGGCGCTTGCTCGACTTCCAGCCCTCCCAGTTGGCCCTGGAGCCAACAATAGCTCCCAGAGCTTTCCGCATTGCCAGAGATGGGAGGAGAAAGAAACCCGCCATGCCAGCTCAGCCCAAGACATCGGGGTCTTTGTCCATGGGACTCCAAGTTCATCCAAACAGTGAAAGAGTCAGGCGGTTGCAAAAAGACGGGGTCCACCTACACGTACTTGGCATGGGTCAAATCGTACCCTCTTCCCCCCAGAACAGGTGTGGTGACATCCTAACCCTCGAGCCTTCTCAGAATGTGGCCTCCTTTGGGTCTTGGGTCATTGCAGATGGAATTCTTTAAGTCAAGACAAGATCACAGTGGAGTAGGGGGCTGCCTGCAGGGGACAGACAGATTCTCCCAAGACCGAGCAACCCTGCCAACACGTAGAGCTCGGCATTCTGGCCTCCAGAACTGGTAGATGATCCATCTCTCCTGCTGAAGGCACCAGGCCTGGGGTGCTCTGTCACAGCAGCAGAGCAAACAAATATAGGACTGCTGCTGACCTGCTGTCAAAACATGCGATCTGGTGAAAACCAGCAGGGGGCAAAGCATTGCCACGTGGGTAACGGGCCACAGTCAGGGTCTTCCCCATACCTTTGCTTCAGCCTCCTCTGGCCCGCCAACGCATCCTCCATACAGCTCAAAAGGGCCTCTGCCCTGCTGCCAGCTCTCCCATGGCTCCCCGGAGCCCCCAGGACAAAGTCCCAGCCCCTCAGGATAGAAATGGATTCATCAAACCATTCCATGACTTTCCTGCCCCAGGGCCTTTGCATAGGCAATCCTCCTCATCTAGAAGGCTCTTCTAGCTCTCTCTGAAAATTAGTATGGGAAACCTCACGAAAGCAGACTCGGGAAGCTAGAAAGAGAGGCTGGAAGGGGGGAGTCACACTACTCAATGTCAAGTACAGACACCAACAGAGGAATCCTCAACAGGAAAGAATCCTCACTGACAGGCCCCAACAGGGAAAGATGTACATCACAACTCCTACAAGAAATTGGCTGCCCCAGCTGCTCAGCCAGAGAAACCGTCAACACCCTCCACTCTTGGATTTCTCCAAAGGACTTTCGTTCAAAACAACCTCTTCCAACCTCCTCCTCTTCTCCATAAGATAAAATTCCTCTCCCTTGCCGGATTCCTATCCTACCTTGCTTGTCCCAAATTACAATTCTCCATTATTCCCAAATAAATCCATTTTGCTGGTAAAATAATCCACCGTTTTACTTTGGGGGTAATACCCTGCTAGCACCGATGCTCACCCTCTCAGCTCCTCAGGCCTTGGCTCAGAGGTCACCAGCTCTGTGTCCCCTTCTTGATCCCCTCCTTAAAGCTATACCTCCTCTTTCCTCCCATCCCTGTACCTTTTTCCCAACTGAGGAATGCATGTCCAGGTTCCCCACCTGCCCCCGCGCTGCCCCAGCCCCACTGTTCGTGGAGGCTCAGGGCTCACTCACAGGTGATTTCATCCGGGGTGAATCCCAGGACCTTCAGGGACTCCAGCGTCTCGTGGAAGAGCTCCCGCTCCTGGCCAGGAGAGGATGATGGCCCGTTGGTCAGGAAGCGGTAGTTGGAGCAAGGCTCCAGGAGGAGGTCAGCTGCGGGGGTAATGAGTGGAGGCCGAGGTCAAGGGTGAGCTGTAGAGTCAGACTCACATCCTGATGGCCACCCACGGGACAAGCGTTCACTTTCTCCACTGGGGACCTCGGTCTCTTCCTCTGTTAAATGAGTGAAGATCCTCTCCTCAAGGTTTGATGGGAAGGGCCGGGCGTGGTGGGGGTGCTTAGCCCTCATTGGGCCCTTTCGTCCTTCCAGAGATTGTCAAGTCCTGGAACTGCCCAGAGCGAGCAGGAGCAGGAGCAAAGGGGCCGCGGATGCCTGAGCTCGCAGAAGTCATGGGACAGCAGAGCGGGCGGCAGAAGGCCTGTGGGTCCTGCAGCCTTGTGGGGGAGAAGGGGGAGGCAGCCAAGGCTATGCGGGAAGGGGCCTGGCGACAGCAGGGGTCCGCCCGGAAAGGAGAGCCCCGGACTTTCTTCAGCCAGAAGGTGGGAAGAGCAATGAGGAGACAGGAGGAAGCTCAGGCAGGAGGCAGAGGAAAGGGCATGGTGAGGCAGCAGGTGCAGCAAAGCCACACAAACCAGGACTGCCTGGACCGCCAGGACCTCAAGGCAGCAGGCGCTGCGGCAGGAGCTAGCGTCATGGCGTCACAGGTTCGGAGTAAGCCCTGCGGTTTCAGAAGAGAAGGGGTGTGCGCAGCAGCCAGGGAGCCACGTGGCCAGGGTGGGCGAGACCCCGGAGGTAGCTGGGAACAGAGAGCCACAGGGTCGGTCAGGAGCATAGGGGCGGGGACAGCCGGCGCTGAGGGGCAGGTCCTGAGGACGTCAAGGTCATAGTGCAACAGAAACCTGGGGCAGTGAGCTCCGGGGAGAGGCACCACTACCCAGCAGAAGCCTGACCTAAAGCAGGTGCTCATAAATCCTACTGACTGCCTCCTAGTTCCTCCTCCTAAGGCCCAGGGATGCCAGAGGCCCATGAGGGCCCCCCCACCCCGCTGCCTGCCCCCACCCTCCTGAGAGCCCCAGTACTGACCTTTGAGCTGCTCCCCCGCGCCTCCCAGCAGCTGGTAGAAGATGTGGAAGCTGCACTCGTCCTTGGCCTGGCGGATGGCCCGTGACTTCTCCAGCAGGTCTGGATGGCCGGGAGTCAAGGTTTCATAGGTGAGGAGCAGTGAGGGGAGCCCACCCAGCCCCCTCGGCCTGCGCTGCCCCCACCACCCTGTGAAGCCGTGGAGTTGTTCACAGCCCAGGCCTCGGCCATGTCACTTGAGCACATGTGCCTCAGTTTCCTTTTATGAACCCCGTGAATGAGCTGCCATGTGGGTAAATGCGTCACTATGTGTCAAACACCCAGAGCCCTGTCTGCTTGGTAGCCAACCCCCACAAGAAAATCTCTGGCCATTGTTAGCCTGCCGGCCTCAGTTTCCCTATACGGACAGTGGGGCTATTGGCTCCTCCCTTCAAGAAAAGTCACATGGCATGTTTACACTCTAAGAATGGGCAAACCACCTTAAAGTAGAATAAAACACCAGCTAAGTTGTTGGTCCCTCCATGGCCCCGCTCACAGACCACACAGCGTCCCTTCGGCATAGCAGTTGGAATGCAGGACCTACCTCGGGGAGTCAGGCCCAAGATCTGCACACCATTGACCAAAAGCCCTGGCTCATTAAACTGCTTGTGCAAGGTGGGGAGGATGTGGGGGCGTTCCCCACAGACAGGGTGGGGTGGGGGGAAGCACACACACCAAGCCTCAGTTTCTTCTTCTGTTAAATGTGCTGACAAGGGGTGCTGGGACAAGGAATTGAGCACACAGGGAGAGCTCGCAGGACAGCACTAGGTGCAGAGCAAACCCTCAGGAAACGGGAGACGCCCATTTCCTTATTTGCTAAGGTCTCTTCCACCACATCTGCTTCCCAGCCTTCCCCCAGACCACAGAAGACTGAGGTTCTCAGACACCTCTGGGAAGGGGCACGTGGTTTACTGTTAATGTGGCTGATTAGTAATTACCAACAGAGAATATTAACATCGATAAGGACATTGCTAATTTGTTCCCATGGTGAACTCCTAATGACAGCAGCTCGTTCTGGAGTGCTTGCTACATGGCAGGTGCCAGGCGAAGAATTTGCCCCCCAATGCCCCCCAGTCCTCCAAGAGAGGGTTCTATGAGCCTCCCTCTTCCACAGAGCGGGGGAAACAGAGGCACAGAGAGGTCAAGGAATGTGCTGAAGTTCCCTTGGCCTCCAAGTGGCATAAATAGAATTCAAACCTGGGTTGATGTGATTTCTCTGCCGGCTCTCTTAAATTCTGAACTCCTGGAGCTCCCGTGCTTTATCTTTTAAATTCCTACTGAGCTGAGGGGTGCCTGGGGGGCTCACTCCATTAAGTACTTGCCTTAGACTTAGCTTGTGATTCCAGGGTCCTGGGATCAAGCCCCGCATCAGGCTCCTTGCTCAGCAGGGAGCCTGCTTCTCCCTCTCCATCTGCCCCTCTCCCCACTTGTGTGCTCACATACGTCCTTGCTCTCTTTCTCTCTCTCTCAAACACAGTCTTAAAAAATAAATCCCTACTGAGCTTGCACATGGCCCACAGAGCAGGGTTGATGCCACAGGTCTGAGGTGGGCACGCCTGGGAAGCTGGATTTCGGGAGGGTTCCCAGCGCTCCTTGACTCCCAGGAGGGGCTCCTCATGCCTAAGCTGTTGGTGCATACAACGTGGTTTCTGCTGAAACCCCTGATTTCCCTTGGGGAATCTGGAATTTTGGTACATGATAGGCCAAGGGCACTGAGGCCACCGGCCCCCACGAAGAACTCTGGGGCACTGACGGAGTCTCTGACAAGCGTCCCTGGTGGACAACACCTCACACGTGTTGTCACATCTTGTGTGTGGCCCATCCTATGTGACTCCATGGGGAGGGGACTCTGGAAGCTGGCCCTGGTCTCCTCCACACTTGGCCCCACATGCCTGTTCCCTCTGCTGCCTGGGCTGTGTGTCCCCTCTCTGTGGTAAGCCACAGCCACTCCACCGCCCCACCGCAAGGCCACAGCAGTATGGCCCTCCTCCCTCCACCAGGGGGAGGGGGTGCTGCATCTATGCCTTCCCAAGGTTCCTTTCCCTTCCACAGAAGGGGAAACTGAGGCACAGTTTTTGAACATCAGGGAGCCAAGCTTCCCCGTGTGTGTGAACATCTGTTTCCTGGAAACAGTGAGATCCCAAGGGCCACCCTCCTCAGACACCAGGTTCCCCCCTACAAGCGCTATGTGAGGATACAGGTCTCAATGTTGGCACCCACGATATACCCGGCCACGTCGAAGTTGATGCGGATGAATTTGCCCTGGGAAGGAAGGGGTCAGGAGTTAGCAGAGAGTCCTCTTCCACATTGGGGACCTGAAGAGCCCCCCTTACCCACACTCACCCCTCCCAGAGCATCTCAACTTTCTCCCTCCATCTGAACCCCACCCCAATTGTGAGGTCCCAGCCATGGAGAATCCAAGGTCTGGGGCTCCTTGACTGTCTTCCTCAGGACCCAAACCCCCTCCTCCCTCAGACCTAGGAGTCCAGGTCCCCAACACCTCCTCCCTCAGGGCCAGGAGTCCAGGCCCCCAGCCCCTCCTCCCTCAGACCTGGGAGTCCAGACTCCCAGCCCCTTCCTCCCTTAGACCCAGCAGTCCAGGCCCCCCCCCGCTCCCTCAGACCCAGGAGTCCAGACCCCCAGCCCCTCCTCCCTTAGTCAGCCCCCACTTCTTGCCTCCCCTTAACCACCCCCAAAGCTCCCAGCTCCCAGCAGCCAGCCTCTGCTCTCCCCCAGCACTCACGAAGCGGGAGGAGTTGTCATTCTTCACGGTCTTGGCATTGCCAAAGGCCTCCAGGATGGGGTTGGCCTGGAGAAGCTGCCGCTCCAGCTCACCCTGTGGGGCGCGGGAGACAGGCTGTCAGTGACAAGGCTGGGGCAGGGGTCTGTGCTATGACCGGCTGCGCATGTGTGCGTGAGGGGCCTCCGTGCCTCTGCAGGTGGGCCTGCTCTTCCACACCCAGGTCTTGCCCTTCGTTGACTGTGAAGGGAACAAGTAAACCTCTCCAGGATTCACCGTGGAGTGGGAAAACAAAACACAACAAAATCCCGTGGCAGAGCAATACCTACAACGTGACCCCATGAGTGAAAAGTACCTCGAGAAAAAAACACTACAAAACATGACTCCCACGTCTCCAGGTATAGATGTGTGTTCGTAAGCATTTAGAGAAAGGTCTACGAGGATACACACCAAATGGTTGACAGCAGACACCACTCCAGGGGATGACGGAAAGGACAAAAGAGGGATTTCATTTTATCTTTTTCTGTTGTTAAAAAAACACGGACTCATGGAATACTTGCAGGATTAATTAAGAAAAAAAAATCTATACCATCCATATAACACGCTTCAAACTGCCTGGCACATAGTACGCATTCAAGAGAGGGTAGCCTCCTTCCCCCAGTAGTGGGCTCCAAGAGAGGGACCCCACTCTGAACTTCCCTCCAGGCACCTCAGTGTCAGAGTCAGGAGCACAGTAGGTGTTCAGGAAACACCAATCCCCCTCCCCTCTTAGCAAGGTTCTCAAAGGCATCAACTGTTTCCTGAAGTTTCTGCACTAAATGGTAACATGGGCCCCAGGATGTGTCCATGTAGGGCTGCTAGAAACCGCAGCAGGGAGCACTGCAATGGTAGTACGGGGCCTGGCATACACGCAGTAGGGCCACATAAGCTGCAGCACAGCTCCCTGGCAGACACCGGGGTCCTGGGGCCTGCCTGCCGGGAAGACCGTGGGTTGGGCTGACCAGGTGGCCTAAGGGGTGGCGTGATTTGAGGTGATCCCCTGCTACTCACATAAGACAAGGTGCTGGCAGCCTGAGGAAGTCACGGGACACGAGACACGGACCGGGACACAGACCAGGACGCAGCACATGGAACGTGGACAGACACACAGGTGAACCAGCGGTGGTGGGGACAGAGGGGAGACATGAGGGGCTAGGGAAATCAGGCTTGTGGGGCAGGGTGGCCTGGGGGAGCCATATCGCCTGGGCTTGAATTCTCTCTAGCCCTTCCTGGGTGTGTGACCTCCAACAGCCGACTCACCCCAGACAGGCCTTAAGTTTCTCATCTTTAACACGGGAGAGCGACACCCATGCACTGGCGTGTTAAGTTCATATAAGCAGAGAGACGGGTCTTACAGATGCTCACTGGTGAAGGCAACTGGGAATTGCAGGTCCTTATATCAGGCCTGGCACCCAGTAGGTGCGCAGGACTGTAGGCACCTCCCATGTACCTGGTGCTGTTCTGAGTAGCCACAAACTGGCCCGTGATTTTCCGTTTCCATCCTGCCTCCACTCCCGGCACTGTCTTGGGCACATAATAGGTGTGTGGGCAGCATGGGCAGCCAAAAAGAAGGCTCGCAGTTGTGGCCCTCCATAAGGGAGGCAGGAGGTTAGGGGGAAAAGCAGGGCCTCAGATGGGGGCAGGCACTGCTGGTGGCAGGGTCCAGAGCGTGTCCCAGGACAGGGCACTTACCGGTACACCAGGCTCCTTCCTGCCCTTTGGGGACGATGCCACATGGGCGAGATACTGGATGACCTTCTTGGTGTTTTCTGTCTTCCCAGCCCCAGATTCCCCACTATAGGAGGACACAAGTGGGAGAGGAAAAGGGTTGACAATGATGCCAGGTAAGACCTGCCATTCCAAGCAGAGCTACACCCAGCCAGAACCCCACCTCCTCCAGGAAGTCCTTCAGGATTACTCACGTGCAGAGAATGGATTGATCTTCACGATCTGTAAGGGACAGAGGTCGACATATCACCTGGAGGGTTGCTGCTCTAGGGGAGCAATCCTTTTCAAGGATTAAGGAAAAGTTCCCCCACCCCCACCTCGCAAAAAGGTTTTTGTTTTTAAGATTTTATCTGTCTATTTGAGAGAGAGCATGAGTGGAGGGGGCAGGACAGAGGGAGAAGTAGAAGCAGACTCCCCAATCAGCAGGGAGCCCGATGTGGGGCTCAATCCCAGAATGCTGAGATCACGACCCGAGCCAAAGGCAGACATTTAACTCACTGAGCCACCCAGGTGCCCCTCCACCCAAAAGGGTTCTGATGTGTGACACTCCAGGATTCTAACACCCCACCCCAACCCAGCTTCTTATTTGCTGTGTGACCCTGGCAAAGTAGCTCTCCCTCTCTCAAGCTGTTTCCTCACCTGTAAAACAGAAGTGGAAAACTCCGACTGAACAGAATGTAACTCATTCAACAAACTTCAGTGTGAGCCCCTCCTGGGGGTCCCCTTCTGCCAGGTGTGTGGGATGCCAAGACAGGACAGCAAGGTCCTGGCCCTAAGGTAAGGCTCAGACATTGACATGAACAGGCCACAGTATGGGAGTGCTGATGTCTGGTGACCTGTCGGTGGCCCTCTGCCCAGCAGAGAACATAGCATGCTTCCCACCATCCATCTCCGCCAGCACTCGCCCTGCATCTGACATGACTGATTACCTACTAAGTTCCAGGCACCTACAACAGTGGGAACTGGCAAAGTCCCTGCCTTCATGGGGCTTCTGCTTGAACTGGGGGACAAAAAGCACATAAAGTAAAAGTGAAGATGATTTGGCAGTTGGCAGTGTCTGCAGACATTTTTGGTTTGGTTCTTGCAACCGGAAGGTCCTATGAGTGTCTAGTGAGACGAGTTCTGGGATGCCGCTGAGTACCCTACAATGCACAGAATGCCCTGTATAAAGAATCCTCTAGCCCCAAATGCCGACAGAGCCAGGATTAATCCCTAGTGTAACGTAGTAAGAAGACTGAGGAGGGGGAGGGCCAGGAAGGCTTCCCAGAAGGGGTGATATTTCAGCTCAGGCCTAAAGGAAGAGGGTAGAGAAAGAGCGTTCCAGTCAGAGGACACAGCCAGTGCAAAGGGCCTGTGGTGAGACCAAGTTGGAACTGTCTGAGAGACAGAAAGGAGGTCAGAGAGGCTGGGGGACAAGGCAAAGCTGGAGATTGTGCAGATGGATTGGGAGACCATGATTAAAAGATCTGGAAGATTTGGGGGGCACCTAGGTGGCTCAGTCAGTTAAGTGTCCGATTCTTGATTTTGGCTCAGGTCACAAATTCAGGGTTGTAAAATCGAGCCCCACATTGGGCTCTATGTTCCGCAGGGAGTCTGCTTGAGATTCTCTCTCTCCCTCTGCCCTTCTCCCCTCCCCCCTCAAATAAATAAATACATCTTTTAAAAAAATCAGAATAGTTTTTAAATGGGGCAGGAGGTCTCCAGCAGGTGGTTTTAAGCCAAAGGGAGAGATGCATTCAGCCTGGTTTGGGAGCCATACAGATGTGGGTTCAAGGCCCAGTCTCCCCCCTGTCTTGCTATGTGACCTTGGACCAGTCTCTGAGATGCTCTGTGCCTCAGTTTCCCCATCTCAAAAACAGGGCTCAAACAGCCCTTACCTCACAGGGCTATAGTCAGAACTCCAAGAGAAAGTCCAACAAAGTTTTTATATACTAGTTAGTACATAACATTGTTTTGTGGCCCATTTTCTACCAGGACCTGAGCCCTGGGGTCTGGGATCTCGCTCTCATATCTTTGACTCTCTCATACCCAGCACAAAGTAGCACACACGGTAGGAGCTCAAATTGTAGTTGGTTGAATGAATCGCATTCTGTTCAGCTGAGGCTTATTGTCTCCATTTTACAGATGAGGAAAGAGACTCAGAGAGGTACAGCTGCTCTGCAAGGGTCACAACAGCAAGCAAAGGACTGAGTTGGGGTGCGGTATCAGAACCAGGTGAGTCACACAGAAAAACCCACAACACCCAGCCCAGGGTGAGGATGGGACACACAGTGTGACCTACATACAGGAAGGTGGAGATCGGGAACCCTGGGTTCAAGACCCACCTCAGCCATCTACCCACCAGTGGGACTGCAAGCAGTGTTGGTGCTGCTCGGTGCCTCAGTTTCCCCAACTGGAAACCAGGGATAATGATCACACCTCCTCTCTGGGGTTGCTCATCATGAGTTTAAATGTGTCAATCCATGAACAGTGCTCAGCACAGAGCAGCCACTCACCCCTGCTTTACTGTTTATTTATTTATTTATTCCTAAGATATAATAATGCATGTATATTAATGGCTAAAAATCATAAAAATAAGTAGATACCAAATCAGATTAAACAACCAAAGGAAAGAAGTGTCACCAATGATCAAATATAAATTTATACCATGAATTCAAATTGTGGCCTATAAACATGCTCTGCATAATGCGAGTATAACGATATACTGGATACTACACCAGTGGTTCTCAAACTTTGTGCCAGCATCCGGATTCCCAGAGGGAGCCCAGGGATCTTGTGAAACTCCCAGTTTCTCTGACTTCACGGGTCTGGAGCGGGGACCCAGTTTGCATTTCTGCTAAGTTCCTAGCTGACGCCGATGCTCACTGCGCTCCAAGAACCTCGGCACTGAGCATTATAAATGCGTCATTATGACCCACAGTAGAACTACAGCACAGGACATGTGATACAGGTATAACACACACCGTATAAATATATTGCTGCAAAAACCAACCATAAATGAAAAAAAAAAAACAAAAATATATTGCCACATATCATTGTATGTCATATGATAGTAAGACATAAGTTTTTAAATATTTATTCTGCATTTAATTATAAACCAAATGTTAAAATAGATATGTAATAATTTATAATAATGACATTATGTATAGTACATGTGAGTTACGTTGTTTTGCCAGGACATCCTCATACAACCTGCTCAGCTCTCCCCAGTGACCCACACTGCCCACCACCTAAGGGACTGTCTTTGATTCCACGACAATGTGGATCACATCAACCACCTAAGTGCTGAACGAATGAACACTAACAATCACTGTCTCAAGAGAAAATTTTGCAGAAGCCTGGCCTCAACTGGCTTCCGGATGATACTGCAGAGAGAAGGGGTAAACAAGGAAACAAATAAGATGGGGACCCAGAACTCATCCACTCAGCCCTTCCTCCTGCCCCATGAAAAAGCCTGAGAGTCTGAAATTCTTGGTCTGTTGTCTTATCTCAACCCCCAGAATAGCCCCCACCTTGAAGAGACATGTCCCAGCCCCACACTCACCCTGAAGCATGCTGCGGTAGGCTCCCTCAGTCACTGCATACACGTGGGGAGGCACCTCGTGGCGCTTCTTGCCCCGGTACATCTCCACAATGGCCTCCGTATAGATGGGAAGCTGCTTATATGGATTGATGACCACACAGAAAAGGCCAGAGTATGTCTGCAGTGGGCAAGAAAGGAGAGGGCCTCAAGTGCCTGTCTGAGGCCCAGAGGGCAAAATGGGAGTGCTGTGTACAGCTGGGCAGGTTGCACACTGCACAAGGATGCAGTTCATATTATGACAATGTAGATTTGACCTCATATCATGTGGTTCGTATCATGACAATGTAGATTGTGACAAAGACATTCAGGCTGATGGTGGAAGAGAATCTTTCCCTATTGCACAAAGGTGCTGTAAGGATAACGATTCACCCTGAGAGAGAACGCAGCCTTTGCAGCCAGCCAGACTTGGGTCCCAGCCCCCTACCACCTGGATGCACACACACATAAAATGACCACATGCGCACTCATCTGCTTACTCACTCTCTCTCTAATGGCAGAAGTCTGGCAACGACCCTCATACACATTCTTAAAATGGATCCCTACAATACTCGCAGTGAACAGATTCAGAATTCTCTCCAAAGCATTATCAAATAAAGAACACAAGGTGAGGACTGTTTGCACTGAGAGAGGAGGAATAGTTATATTTGTATGTATTTGTTTAAATATGCATAAAACACCCTCAGAAGATACCACGGTTCCTGAAACGTGACAGGAACAAGTCTGTGGTTTCTACCGAGACTCGGGCCCTGCTTACATGCTCATGGGAGGAAATGCTAACTTTTGGGATCAAGGTGCCTGAAAAGAAAGATGCAATTTGTCTTGCATCCAAGTTCGTGGACTCCCTGAATTTGTGCTGACACCCGATGGGCCCAGGATTCAGCTCACACAGAGGCCCTCAAGCCATGGAGAGGCAGTGAGGATAGCTAGACAGCTAGCTGGTCACCCCACTAAACCAGCCCAGAGGGCTCACGGGCTAAGCTAGCTGGCATTGGCTAGCCAAGAGCCAGAGAGGTAGGTGCCTAGTGGCCTCCCTAGTTAACGATTAAACTGCTTAGCTACTCGGCCAGCCAGCTGGCCAGCTCCTTAGTGGGTTAGTGGTGGGATCCCTTTAAGCTCCCCGGACTGCTTGGGCTTCTCAAGCAGAGCAGGGTGTGGCCACCAAGGGCTGTCCGGCTCCCAGGTGCCAACCTGTTAACGGCGGGAGGGTGGGTGACCAGCCGGGAGCCGAACAACCGGTTTGCTGGGTGTCTGCCCTCCCTGCCTTGAAGAGCTCCTGGGAGCTCCGGGCTGGCAGAGGGCGGGGCAGCCAGGCCACATTCCCCAGGAGGGTATCTCATGGCTGCTGGCGCCCCGGCCCCCACTCCTGGCTGGCGGAGGAACCCACTCCCCACGCCACCCTCCCACCTCAGCCCCCTCCTGTCAGCCACACCTTGTTACCAGGACGACACCCCCCGCACCTGCCCCACGGCAACCTGAGCTGGCTTCCAAGGCCGGGGAGCAAAGGGCGGAAGCTGGTGCATGCGTGAGGGCTGGGGACACCTGAGTCAAGGGGGCAGAGCTGGGGACACCCACGTGGAAGGGTCTAGAGTAGCTGCCCAGCCCTTGGGGCTCTGAAGCCGTCCAGCCCAGTGACTCTCTCCACAGTCTCGGTTTCCTTCTCACCTCATTACAGAGGTTGTGGGGATTAAGGGAGATAATGAATAAAAACCAGCCAGCCCAAGGCGTGGCCCATAAAAGGCACTCCAAGTGTGGATCCCAAGACTCTCCTGGTACCCATACCCTGGGAGCTAAGCGCTCACTCAGACTTCGAAGCTGTGTGATCCTGGGCTTCCCACTGTGTATGGGATTTGCCCTCCCTGAGCCTCAGTTGCCAGCCCTGGAAAATGGGCTTTTAACCCTGACCACCTAGAAAGATTCTAAGCATGGTGTGTGCTCAAACATATGGGTTCCCTTCCTGCCTAAAGCATCGGGGCAAAGGGACTGAGACCCTCAGGGACTCCAGGCCAAATAGGGAATTAGTGGCAGAAATGGGTTTCCAGAGGTCTGGACACCATACCCACTGGGCAAACGCTGGCTTCCCCATCATTCGCCAGCCAGTCAAACCAATACCTACAAAGCCCGGGCCTAAGACAAGCAGGGTGTAGCTTGATCACACCTCTAACACTTTCTGGCTGATGGCTGCAGCAGGCACCCTGAGCTTTCTGGAACTCACTTTCTCATCAAACGGGGAAAGGAACAGCACTTCCACATAGGGTGGCTGGGAACCAACCACAGGCTGGTCTTGCACGTACACAGCATGACAAGGGCCCTGGAGGACCACGCACGCTGTTAACTACTGCAGGGCCAATGGCTTCCCCTCTCCCAGGTGGGGGAATGGGTGCTAATTCCGACCTCACAGCCATGTGTGGAGAGGGGAAACCAGGCACTCACTAGGTGCTGATGGTTATTCTTCAGGCCCAATTAGCTTCCTGTCTAGTCTTGTGAAATCTTCCATCTCGCTTCCATTTGTGAAATCCAGGGGAATGGTTTGGGCTGAGCGAGGCCTCTTCCCCAGGGTTTGCAAACACGAGCGAGGACTCAGCGGGGGTCTGTGTGGCCTGGAGAAGGTTCCCAGCCCCATTCAGGGCTAGACAGCCCTCAATTCTAACCCCGCCACTGCCACCTCAAGCCGGGGGACCCTAGCCCTCCAGCCACGGTCTCCTCCTTCCCAAACGGCAGTCAGACCTCATAAAAATATTCTGAGCTTGTGATTTGTGACCCTCAACAGGGCGGATATTGGGGCCGCTCTGTTTATTTTTATATTTTGATATATCTCATCACTGAGTTAAATGTTTTTATTACTCCCATCAGTTTCAACGGGTTTTTTTCCTCCCCCTAAATATAAAACAGCACCTTTCCTTTGAGGGTGTTAGCTAGGTATTTAAAGATTTTTCTTGGGGGGGGGTGGTCAGTGCAAGGTGGGAAGACCCCAGCTCTCTAAGCTGCTGTTCGGAGTGTGATTCTAAGGCTAGCGGCCTGGGTTCAAATCCCACCCCGACTCCTTCCTGTCTGGGTGACCTGGGATCCAAGTCACTTGACATTCCTGAACATCAGGTGACAACAGCAGTCCCCAGCCCAGAGGTGTGCTGATAACCCACAGGTAGCACTTAGAACAGCACTTGGCACATGGTAAGGGCTCAATAAATATTTGCTAGCCACCATTATTATTATTTTTCATTATTATTGTCGACATTCTTTGTCAATCTCTTTAATCCTGTTTGCTCTAATAACGCTCTGGCTGCCCATTAGAACCACCCTGGAAGCCTATTAAAAATGCCATTGTCCATGCCACAGCCCCGGAAAGCCTGATTTAAACTGGGGAGGGTGGGGATTGGGTGCTAATACTTTTAAAAAAATTCCCCAGGTGATTCTAAGTGCAGGGGCAGGCTTACGAACCACAGCCACGGCCCCTCCCTACTCCACCTGTTCTCTGGAGAGCTTAATAATGTGAGCGATACTCAAGGCTCAAAAGACAGGCGACCACCAGAGTCAACCTCACCATTGTCAATCCCATCTTTATCTTGAGAGGCACCACAGCAAAGGGATGGCACCTGCCGCCGGACCACCCAGGTCCACCATGTCCCCCTGGGTGACCTTGGTCACGGCACTTGACCTTTCTGGGCCTCTGCGTTTGTTCTGTCTAAAACAGGGACAAAATGCTTTCTAATTGGGAGAGTGTATTGAGACAAGACATTTAAGAGTGCCTAGTGCCTGCTTCATAAATGTCAGTGTTTATTGTTAGGAAATCTCTCCAGGCCTCAGTTTCCTTTTTGATGAAATGGAGCTAATAACAGGCTCTGCTCTGTGTACAGTGAAAGGAAGTGAATTAATATATGGAAGGGAATTTAGGACAGGGCCTGGTGTGCAGTTTTCCACCCTCGGTGATTGTCATTAATTAGTATGACAGACCCATATCCCTTTCTCAAAACGCTTTGATGTGTTCTATTTGAGAATTTGGAATTTTTCACACTTTAGGAAAACAATAAGGTGTATGATATTCTGGGACACCCTCAGTGGCGTCTGAGGCCATTCTGGCAACCTAATAATTTATAATTTGGCCACTACGTGTGGGAATAGTCGCACAGCGCAGGATCCCGAGCAGAAAGGGCTTCGCGCTTCTCATGCTGGGGGCTGACACCCAGCTCCCCACCCCCGGGGCCATGCCCTTCCAGCGGGGAGCCACTCACGTAGATGAGGCCCGAGTAGTACCGCTCACGGAGATTGTGCAGGACGGAGGCCTCGTTGAGGCAGGTGAGCTCGGCCATGTCCTCGGCCTTGCTGAACTTGGGCGGATTCATGCGCTGGATCTGGTCCCGCGGCAGCCGCAGCCTCCGCCCGCTCTCCGCCAGTTCCACCTCGGCCTCCACCTCGCCCTCGTGCCGCAGGGCTGCCGCCTCGAACCCGTGCAGCTCCGAGGGTACCCACACCAGGCGCCGCGCCGTCCACTCCACCTGTGGTGAGGTGCCGGAGCCTCCGGGTGAGCCACCCGCTCCTGGGCCACTGGGCGCGAACAGATACGGCTGGGCGGCCTCCGGCACCGGACCGGGCCTGAGAGGCGCCTTCCGCCCGGGCACCGACAAGGTCACTGCCGCCATGGTCTGCAGGGGAGAGAAGGGTGGTGGTCAGCCCAGATCACACCCCACCCCCTACCCTGGGCAGTCCCCACCGCCTTTCTTCACCAGACCTCTTTTTACACATCTGCAAAACGGGCCCACAGACCTCCTTTACCAATTCCATTCATTCATTCAATAATTATCTAATAAGCCTGGCTGGGCCAGGCATCCTTCAAGGCATTGGCCATACAGCCAGGAAGAAGCGCGCAACAGGGGCGCCTGGGTGACTCAGTGGGTCAAAGCCTCTACTTTCGGCTCAGATCCTGATCCCAGGGTCCTGGGATCAAGCCCCGCATTGGGCTCTCTGCTCAGCAGGGAGCCTGCTTCCCTTCCTCTCTCTCTGCCTGCCTCTCTGCCTACCTGTGATCTCTGTCTGTCAGATAGATAAATGAAATCTTAAAAAAAAAAAAAAAAAGAAGAAGAATAAGAAGAAGCGAGCAACAGATCCCTGCCTACATAAGGCGTTTGCATTCTAGTCCAGTGCTGTCCAGTATGGGAGCCACTGTCCCATACAGCTACTGGGAAGTTGAAATAGAGAATCCAAACTGAGACGGGGGTTCTAAGTACAAGATACATAGCAGATTTCAAAGACTTGGTACAACAAAAAACTCATTAGTATTTTTTATATTTGGTGATTGATACATTGCAATGATAGTTATTTTGAATATACTGGGTTAAATAAAATATATCATTAACATTAACAACCCTTGTCCCTTTTGAGTTTTTTCCATTTTTAATGTGGCAACTACAACATTTTAAATTACACAGTTGGCTTGCATTCTATTCCTACTAGATAGTGATGCTCTAATGCCAGGAGACAGATAAAAAGATAAATAAGTAAATTATATAGTATGTTAAGGGTGATAAATGCCAAAGAGAAAAAGAAAGCAGGGAACAGGGGATGTTAGGATTGAGGGCTGCTGCAGTTTTAATGGGGATGGCCAGGGAAGGCCTCTCTGATGTGGTATTTGAATAAAGACCTGAGGGAGATGAAGGGAGTGAGCCATGGGAATGTTGAGAGGTACAGCATTCCAGGCTGGGAGAAGAGCCAGTGCAAAGGCCCTGAGGCAGAAGTATGCCTGTGTGTCTGTGGCATTGTGAGAATTCAGTGTGGCCAGAGCCAAGTAAACAAGGGGGAAGAGGTGGTAGGTGAAGTAAGATCGGGGACCAAGAGCACCAGACTGGGCCATGAAGAAGACATCAGCCTCTTAGATGTGAGCCCTAGGAAGGCGTCAATCTGATCTCGGTCACTCAGGTTCCCTGATCCCTCTGGCCTACCCCACAACTGCAGAACAGACTCAAATCTCATGCCTTAGTTATCAGTTCCTTCCTTCCCTGCAACCCCCCTTCCTTTTCTCTATGATGAGGAGAGTGGCCCCATTCATTTACTTCTGCATTCACTCAACATTCACTCAACAGGCTGTCCAGATGCCAGGCTCTGCCCGGAGTGAGAGTCTGGGGACCCTGAGATGCTTCAGATGGGGCCCTGCCTTGAGAAGCTCCTGGTCTGGGGGTGAGGCACCTCTAGTCTCAGTCGGCCACAACCCGGTGTGACCTGTGTACTGTAAGGGAAGCACAGGGTGAGCCAGAATGGGCTAGACCCCTCCTGGCCCTCAAAGGCCCCAAAGAGCAGCAGCAAATAGCCCACACCAATTTCAGGGCAGTCTAAGCACCAGTCACGACAAATGCCCTCTCTGTCCCTGCCTGTGCCCTGTTCCTGAAGAAGTCTGCCTCTATTCTCCCCTCCCACTGCAAACATCTGTACGAGTCACAGGAATACCCGAATCTTTGTCTCCCCCACTCAATGTTTCTGCCTCTGCCCTCCAGGACCCCCACCTCCAACGTACCCACACACCCAGCTCCCCCTGAGACATCCCCACATCTGTCCCATCAGGCTCTTGGCTCTCCCTCAGAGCCTCTCCCACCTGGAAACTCGCCTGCACACCACACATCCCACTTTCACCCATAGCCCCTACACAAGCCCCAGCCCTTGGTCCTGGCGATCTCAGGCCTCAAACGGATGGCTTCTGCCCTCAAGCAGCAAGGTTCTCCCCCCGACACACACACCCCCACTCCCCAGGCTCCCAATTGCCAAGGCTAACCACCGGCCTTCAGTGCAGCCCTGATCCACCCAGAGCCAAGCCCCATCCCCGGGACTTTGCCCCTACCCTCACCCTACCCCACCCACCAACTTCCCTCTCCAGTCTGTGGCCTTTGACCAGGAAAGGTTTGGGAATTTTTGTAATCCGCAGGCCCTATGCCTCCCCTCCCTAGAGCCAGGATTCTGGGCCCCCAGTCCCTCCTCCCTTGGACCCATGAGCCCGGGGACCCCCTCACCTTAGGGCAGCTGGGCTAGAGGTGAGGATGACCGGACATCCAAATCCTGAGGACTGACAACAGCCCTGATTGGGTGCGGGGGGGGGGGGGGGTGCGCAGGCCTTGGCTCCCAATGGCTGAGCCCCTCCGGCAGCCCCGCCCTCCTTAGCCGGCAGGATCACCTCTGCCTGGGCTCATTACTGTCACCGGGACAGGTGCTTTCACCTGCCCTGGGAGGGGCAGAGACTGCTGGGCTGGAAAAGGAAAAGGAGCCAGGGATCCGCCCCTGGGGCAGGGGCTGGGCCCTTGGCATCCAGCCCTCTGACCTCAGCCTAGTGCTAGTAGTATTCAAGAGTCCCCTCAGTGGCCAGACCCGGAAATCTGAGCCCCCAGCCCCTCCTCCCTCAAACCCAGGGGTCCGGCCCCCAGCCCCCTCCTCCCTCAGATCCAGGAGTCAGGGCACCCAGCCCTTCCTCTCTCAGACCCAGGAATGCGGGCCTCCAGCCCCCTCCTTCCTCAAGACCAGGAGTCGGGCCCCCCAGACCCAGTATCCCGGTCCCAGTGCCTTTGTCCCTCAAGGCCTAGAAGCCCAGGCTCCCAGTGCTGTCCTCACTCAGACCTGGGATTCCTGGCCCCCAACTCCCCTCCTCAGATCCAGGAATTCGAGCGCCCAACCCCCACTTCCCGGAGACCCAAGCGCCCTGTGGCCGCCCCCTTAATCCGCGAATCCTCGGGGCTACCTGGGGCCGCCGGCCGTGCGGGAATCCAGAAGATGGGGAGGGGGCACCGGAATCCCCAGGCCGATTGAGCTCTCAGGTGCGACTACCTCCGCGGTCCAGCGCGGGGCGGGGCCACGTCGCGTCACCCGGAGGGAGCCCAGCTCTGATGTCACTCAGCACCTGCCCGGCTCGGGGGGGGGGGGGGGGGGGGGAAGGGGGCGGGTCCTGGAGCTGCTAAAGCCCTTCACAGGAGGATTGGGGGGGGGGTGGACGGAAGAGTCCTCTGAAAGGTGGGCTGCAGTGGCAGCCCCAGGCGCCCCTCCTCCTCCCGGGAGGCTAAAACCAAGGACACGCGCAGCGGAGAGGGCTGAAGACTCCGGGGTTCGAATCCCGCTCAAGCTTTCTGGGCCTCAGCTTTCCTCTGAGTGAGTTGCGGCCAAAGAAATTAATAAGATGACGTGGGAGAAAAGGCCCCCAGCCCAGTGCTTAATAAACAAGCAGTGCCTCGCGACATCATCTGATCTTTCTGAGCCTCAGTTTCCATAACGCCAGAAATGGGACAACACAATCCACAGAGAGTATTCAGAGTACCAAAGAAGACCACAAAGTGTTATTCTGGCCTCCAGAGCTTCGGTTTTCTCATAGGTGGAATGAGAACTAGGGAGGGGTAAGCGCCTCTAATCTGTGCCAGTGTTTTTCTACGTTTAGAACAGCTCTCCGGGTTTTAATTCATAGAATGGTCTCAAAAACCAATGTGAGAGGCACCTGGGTGGCTCAGCTGTTAGGCATCTGCCTTCAGCTCAGGTCAGGATCCCAGGGTCCTGGGATCAAACCCCGCCTGGGGCTCCCTGCTCAGCGGAGAGTCTGCTTCTCCCTTTCCCTCTGCTGCTCCCCCTGCTTGTGCTGTCTGTCTGTCTCTCTCTGTCAAACAAAACAAAACAAAAAACAATATGATGGGGACGATCACCCTCCCCATTTGTCCAACGAGGAAAGTGAGGCACGGAGAGGGGAAGTAATGCGCTGAAGGGCACAGTCAGTAAGAGGGAGAGCTGGGATTCAAGCTCATACCGTTTTATATCATTCTAAAGAGGAATCTGGGTACTCAAAGGGATCAGTTTCCTCTTCCTCGTTGGTTAACTCTATCGAACCTGCTTCCCCATCTCCACCACAGGGCCACAGCCGTCCTTAGCGGACTATTATGAGATTAAAAAGGTTAAGGGACCCAGCACACAGCCTCCAAAGTGTTAGTCGCAACCCCGTCTCTCTTCAGTCACTGCCTCTGTTCAGCCTCAGTTTTCCCCTCCCTGTAAAATGGGTACAGAATAACCCCTCTCGAGTTAATATAAATTTACTTGTAAAAATAAAAGCGCCCGAGTACATGATAAGTGCTCAAATATGTCTTTCCCTACCCTTCTGTCTCTGCAAGTCGTGACCCCTGTCTCTGGGCTACAATTTTTACACGTGAGAACCGAGACACGTTATCTGGAGGCGGAGGGCTGAAAGCCATGACTCAGGTATTAGAGCGTCCAAGGTCCCAAAGCGAGCCTCAGTTTCCTCGTCTGCGGAATAGGCCCGGGACCCCCAGGGAGGACCCGGACCCGGCCTTTCACACAGTAGGAACTCGAGTTGGGGGTGAGTGTAGACGCCCCGCCCCCCCCCACCCCGCCGCTGTCCCGCTGAGTGCCCAAGGTGAGTGGCCGCGTCACCGCTTCTCCCCAGCCGCCTGCGCCGGCCTTCGGGGCTCCTGTCCGAGGTCCCTAGGCTCCAACCTCCCCAGGCCCAGTCCCGCTCCGCCACCTCCGGCGGGCTGCGAGCCCCAGGCACTCACCGGCTTCCAGGGCCGTCCTGAGGCTTCGGCCTGGGGAGAGAGAGGGGCGGGCCCACCAGGAGAGCCCCGCCCACATGAGCACGGCAGGGGCCAATCGGCCCCCGCTGCGACAAAATACGGCCCCGCCTGTGGGGGATGCTACCACCAATCAAGATCAGAGGCTGGCGGGCCGGACCAATCAGAAGTTGTCGGAGTGTGCCAGCCGTGGGAAAAGAACGGCGCCGGAGTGCGGAGCCAGGCAGCGCGGTCGTGGGCAGGACCCCATGCCTGACGGGCAGGGGAGGCAACCAATGGCGAGCTGCGGGGGGCGGCCGGGGGCGGGAGGCCCGCCCGAGGGACACCGGTGAATGCACCGCTTTGTGCGTGCAGCATGAATGGGGGCCTTTGTGAGGGCCGGCGTGGGGGGGCAGCTGGAGGCCGGAATGCCTGGGTCCCTCGGGAGCCGGCGGGCAGGAGAGACGGGAGAGAGAATTCACTTTTGTGGAGCTCCGACCGCGTACCAGGCCCTCTCTCGGAGGTGTGGGCGATACCGTCGGTAATAATAATGATCATTTATTGAGTGCCCAATGCATGCCAGAAGCTATGCTAAGCCCTTTACCTGCATGATCTCATTTAATACTTACAACTACCCCTTGGAATTAAGATCATCATCTTCCAGATGAGGTAAACCCAAGCTTAGAAAGAGGGTGTTAATTGTCGAAAGGCACGGAGCTGGCAGGTGGCAGAGCAAGGGCTTGGATCCTGCCAAATTTGACTTCAGAACTCGTGCGCTTAACCACCATGATATACCCAAATGGTAGTTAATGCTTCCCAATTTACAGATGGGAAAACTGAGGCTCAGGTAAAGACAGATGACTTTCCAAGTTCACAAAGCAAAGGCCCCACTGAACCCTGAGGTGGAGCCCACCTCTGAAGCTAGTCTGTTGCTGGAAAGCCCTGCATGGTTGATTTCTGAGCCGTGTCCCCGCTTTATGGGTGTGTACCAAAGCTCCTGAAGGAATGAACAGCTGGGGTGGCCTGTCAAATTGTATTGAGACTGTACCCCTCCTCTGCTCAGAAACTTGTGCTTCACGGCTCCATTTCAGTAAAAGCTGAAGATCTCACTGTGGCCCATAAGGCCCTGTGTGATGTGTCACCTCGGGCCCTCTCTGATCTCACTTCCCTCTTCTCTCCCTGTCACTCCTCTCCAGCCACCCTGGCCTCCTGGGTGTTCCTCAGTTCCATAAATACTCCCCATGCATGGCCCTGCCTCAGGGCCTTTGCATTTGCTGTTTCTTCCAGCAGGAATCCTTCTTCTCTCCCCCCACCCCACGCCAAACCGGGTTCTGCATGAATATCTGCCTCTCCTCCAATGTCAGGTTTCCTACAATGTCACCTGCTTCAGCAGGCCTGTCCTGATAATTCTGTATAAACCAATTCCCCTTGTCACTCTCTCCCCTGACTTTGCTTTGTTTTTCCTCATAGCACTGGAAGTATTTATGCATTTATCTGTGTATCATCCGTCTCCTCACCAGAATATAAGTCCCAAGAAGGCAAGGGTCTTTGTATTGTTCAGTGCTAGATCCTCAGGGCTTGGCATACAGTAGGCGCTCAAGGTTTTGTTGAATCCATAGTAACAAATCCTTGCATTGTGTGAACTAAATGAATTAATGCATGCAAAAAGCTAGTGTGCAGCTGACATCAGGAAAGGGTTGAATAAACAGTAATTATTATTACAGTTGTTACTCATTGCCCTACAAACCCTTCTGATAGCATGCAGGAGAGAAACAACAACAGAGAGAGAGAATGTCTACCACGAGGGAAAGAAGCCAGAGAAAGGGAAAGGTTGAGAGGTAAGAGACAGGGATCAAAGATGCAGGAAGAGGAGATGGAGTTGGGGTGACAGATATAGGAGCAAGCATCCAACACCCAATGCATTTACTTGGCAATGGCAAAGGCCATTATCCCCATTTGACTGATAGAAAACTAAGGCACAGATGTCCTAAGTACTAAGTACTAAGTACACAGATGAAAACCTGTGTACTTATGGGCCCCAGGGAAGAATGTGTGAACTGGGACACCACAGAAATTCAAACAGGAAAGGCTCTGGCACTCGCATTCTAAACATATTCTGCCTGATGACTGGTGATGTCATCAATGCCGGTGAGGGTTAAATCTACCTGGCAACTGGTGATGTCATTATTCCCACTAAGGGTCTAAATTGGAGATGTCTTTAGTTCTCAATCTGTAGGGTAATGGATGACATCACTGACTGGTAATAATGAGCTTCCTTTTGCTGAGGATGTTCTGTGAGCTGCATGCCTGTACTAAGTGAGCACTTTAATAGCTGGTGATAGATATTTAGCACTTACTATGTGCCCGGCACAGTGCTAAGTATATTAATGTATTAATATATTTGTATTAAATGTATTACTGTATTAAACTCTAAGTATTAGGTACTAGTGTCATACCCATTTTACAGATGAGGACACTGAGAGAAGGCAGCCCAAGATTGGATAGCTAGAAATCATCAGAGCCCAGATTTGAACCCAAGCAGTCTGGCTCCTGTGCTTGGAATATGAATCACTCTATGAAACTACAGGAGAGTGGCCGGGACCCAGGAAACCAATTCAGAGCCCTCCATCTGTCTTCCATTCCAAGTCTGCCACTGAGGGTCCTCAGGAGAAAACCCAAATTCATTCCCTTGACAGTCAAGGCATCTCCACCAGGCATCCATCTCCACCCCGCACTAGAATTGTTCCCATTAAGTTGTGAGCCTAGGGCTGTCAGGGGCCAGATATGACTCTACTGTGGGTATAGCAAAAGCTGTACTACAGAGGGGACTCAGAAAGTAGGGGTGATAGAATATCAGGATGGATGTATCAGGGAAAAAGGAAATGGGAACAAAGAAGCATTCCAAGTTCCCAAAGAGAGGGATTTCCGCAGGCCGGCAGAGACCTTATTATTCTTAATTCATACTTGCCTTGTTATGCAGAATCTGAATAATGGGCAGCACAGGTGTGGGATAAAAGTCATCAGGGAGCTAAGTTCATGGACCAAAGTAAAATGTTGGAGCTGAGAGGGGAGGAGACAGGAGAACCAGCGAGGGGGTTGCTCTATGGAAGAGAATCTAGGGGGACTTTTTTGGTAAGATTTTATTTTTAAGTAACTCTACACCCAATGTGGGACTCTAACTCACAACCCCAAGATCAAGAGTCACATGCTTTACTGACTGAACCAGAAAAAAAATTGGGGGAGCAGCTCCTGTGCCTAGGGGGAATAGCGGTTTTACTTTCTCTTTTAATTGATTTTTTTTTTTTTACTTTTTAAAGAGTTATATATTTATTTGTTTGTTTGTTTATTTAGAAAGCAAGCAGTGGGAGGGGCAGAGGGAAAGGAAGAGAGAGTGTCAAGCAGAGTTCCCACTGAGCACGGAGCCGGTGGGACTCGATCTCACAACCCTGAGATGGCAACCTGAGCCAACACCAAGAGCCACGGTGTTCCAAGTCTTACTAGTGAAAAAAGAAGGGACAAAGAGCATGCTAAATGTACAATGGGTCCTGACTATAATCCTGCCTGGGACCTTTTCTCTCTGTGGTAAGGATCTGTCTGAATGGTTCCAGTATTTTATTTTTGGTTGCTGGGCTGTTGTTTTCCTGCATGTGACTCAGAGCTAGAAGTAGCTCTGAGACAAGGGCATGCTGGCGGCCTCTTGAGGGTCAAAGATGAATGACGGGTCCAGTTCTGCAACCGCAAATATTTACTGAGCGCCTACTATGTGCCAGGCCTATTCTAAAGCAGGAGTCAGCACACTTTTCTTCTGGAAAGGGCCAGACAGTAAATATTTTCAGCTTTGAGGGTCACGTCATCTCTGCTGTAACACTTGGTGCCCTTACAGCAGGTCAACCGCAGTAGATAATGCGTAAATGATGTGTCTGGCTGTGTTTCCCTAAATCTTTGCTTACACAGACAGGATGTGGGAGGATCTGACCTGTGGGCCAGAGTTTGCAGACCCCTGTTCTGGAAGCAGAGGAAATGGAGGTTACAGGGACGTAATCCCAGCCCTCATAGAACTCAGAGCACGATCTACTACACACAGGCAGAGAGAAACTGCTCACACCTAAGTTAGATCCCATCCTTCCTCTGCTCAAAATCCACCCCTGGCACCAGTCTCACTCAGTTGAAGCAAAGTCCTCACCGGGGCCCACAGGCCCTACACCATCTGGCCCCCTTTGTCCCCTCTCTGACATCATCTCCTGCCATCTCTCCATGGCTTCCTTTGCTCCAAACACACCCTACTCAGCCCTGCCTCAGGGTCTTTGCATATGCCATTCTCTCTACTGGTATGCTCTTCCCCTAGCTAACCATGTGGCCCCCTCCTCTCTTTCTAGTCTTTGCTCAGATACTACCTTCTCTGTGAGGACATTTTTGAGCACTTTTCCCCCTGGACTCCTGATACCTCTCACCTGCTCAGCCTATTCTTTCTTTTCTTCCTTCTTTCTCTCTTTTTCCTTCCTTCCCTTTTCTTCCCTTCCCTTCTCCTCCCCTCTCCTCTCCTACCTTCCCTTCCCTTCCCTTCCCTTTCCTTTCCCTTTCCCTTCCTTCCTTCCTTCCTTCCTTTCACCATAGTATCCTCCATCCTGCCAGTAGTTTGCTTATTACATTCATTATTTATTCTCTGATGCCCCCAACTAGAATGTCAGCTCCGTGCTGGTGGGGGTTTTTGTCCGTCTTGCCCTCTGCCATCCCCAGTGCCTACAACAGAGCCTAGCAGACAGGAGATGTTCAATACACTCTCGCTGAATAAATGAGTGTGTTCTGGTGGTAGACACAGACTGAACGAGCAAACATATAACTATAGAGAACATTGGCAAATCAGGGTAAGGAAGGGCTATGAAGAAAAAGTCAAAGAGGATGCAAGAAGGCATGGGCCTGGGCTATTTTTAGCAAGGGAGTCAGGGAAGGTTTCTTGAGGTGGTAACATTTGGAATAGAAGGATGATGGGACAGTTGGTACTCTGAGTCAATGAATGAATGGACAGGTGTGTAACTGATGGGATAAATGAATAATTGGATGAGCAAATAAATAAATGGATAAATGAGGAAATGGATAACTGGATGGGGGGGATAAATGAATGAATGGAGTGTATACACGATCAATCAATAAATAAATGGGCAGATGGATGGAAGAATCAATTAATGCATAAATGGACCAACAGATGAATGAATGGACTGATGGACAGATGGATGGATAATAAATGGTCTTTCATGCCCCCGTACCTCTGCATATGCTATACCTTCTGCTTGTTCTTCCTTCTCTTCATCTCTCTACTCCAGGAACTCCAGGCCAACTTCCCAAGGCCCAGTCTTTGTTGGGTGTATAAAAGGCTCCCTAATCAGGGCACCTGGGTTTTTCAGTCAGTTGAGTGTCTGACTCTTGGTTTTGACTTAAGTCATGATCTTGGGATGGTGAGATCAAGCTCTGTGCTCCATGCTCACCAGAGAGTCAGCTTGAAGATGTTCTCCCTCTGCTCTCCCCTCCATAAATAGATAGATCTTAAAAAAAAGAAAGAAAAAGGCTCCCTAGTCTCACTCCACTCCCACCCTCTGCCTGGCCACCATATCCTCTCCCTCATATTGATGCTCTGATCACACTCGGTTAGAACGATCTGTCTGCTGGTAGCTTCGCAGACCCAGCAGCCCCTCTAGAGCTGGACCTGACTCCAAGTCATGTCTGTGTTCCCATCATAGCCAGCATCCCACTGGTACATGAAGTGAGGAGGGTCTCCAGAGGTGTATACTGTGTCTATGGGGAGGTATAAAGTCTAGAGTCAGATGACTCTGACAACATTGCTGTCTGTGGGGGGATGTACAGATCTGAATCTGGGACTTGCATGTGTTGGGTGTCTCTGAGTGAAGGGCCTCCAAAGAGGCAGGTCTGTATATCTTGCATCTCACCTGGTCCTCAAAATACCCAGAGTCCTGGATCCATAGACTCCTCCATGCTGTGTGATCTTGGGCAACTGCCTTTCCCTCTCTGGGCTTCAGCAAATGGAAGGAATCAGACAGCCAAACAAGGCCCTTGTTCAATGCCAACCTTCTCAGAGTCCTCACCTACTCGCTTCCTTCTTGTGTTGCTGCCCGGATCACCCAGGATTGTATCCCTCTCTGCCTCCTCTATCAGCTTGGAGACTTTAGAGGACAAGTCTTGGGTTTGGCCAATGTCCCTGATACCAGTATCTCCACAATGGTCAAGGTGAGATATGTTGGGTTCCTGGGATCTCCCAGCACAATATCTGGAAAACATGATGCCTCACAAGAACGTTGTTGACTAAGAAAATGAATGGATGTATGACTTCTGTCACCTGCCGAGCTCCTATTATACTTCTCAAAAATTCCCTCCTCTGAGAAGGCCTTTCTGACTCCTCCTGCCTGGCCAGATAATAACTGTTCATATTTTTATGATACTTGTTATGTCCTAGGCATCCTAAATGCTTTCTTATACTTATATGTTGCATCATTTAACTCCCAGCAAGCATCGAGAGTCAGATTCTATTGTTTCTCTCCCTGCTATAAACGAGAGAAATTTCTCTAACTTGCAGAATACAGCCGAAGTGATGGGATGTCACTTTCATACTGAGGTTTTAAAATACTGGGACCTCTATCTTGCTAGCTGACTCTCTCCAGGTGGTCTTGACAAAGCAAGTGGCCACATTTAAGGCCGAGGGGCAAGGAAGGGAGGTTGGTCTCTAGCCAGCAGCCTGAAAGAAGCTGAATCCTGCCAACAACCATGAGAACGAGCACAGACTGACCCTTTCTAGCTGAACCATGAGATGAGTGCTCTCCCAGCAACGCTTTGATTATGACTTTGTGGGAGTCCCTGAAGCAGAGGATCACTACAACTATTTTTTTTTTTCTATTTATTTATTTGACATAGAGAGATCACAAGCAGGCAGACAGGCAGGCAAAGAAAGATGGAGAAGCAGGTTCCCTGCTGAGCAGAGAGCCCAATGTGGGACTCGATCCCAGGACTCTGGGATCATGACCTGAGCCGAAGACAGAGGCTTTAACCCACTGAGCCACCCAGGCGCCCACTACAACTATTTTTAAAAAACATTATTTTCTTTTCAAGTGAAAACTACTTTAATTACATAAGATGGGGGGAGGGAATCAAACATTAGGATAACATTTCACCTGACCAGCATCCTACATCTCCCTTCCAAACCACACGTACCCCTGATAATATTGGGTGTCTATTCGTCTTCTAAAAAAATCTACTACATAATTTCCTGTTTCCTGACCTACAGAAACCATGAGATTACAAATGTGTGTTGTGTTAAGTCATGTAGTTTTGTCCATTGGGGGATCATTTGTTATGCACAGATAGAGAACCAATACAGGTTTGGGTATTAAAGCACGGAGAGGTGAAGAAACTTGCCCCTGATCACACAGCTAGAAAGGGGCAGAGCTGGGATCTAAACTCAGGCTGCCTGACTCGAAAGTTCATGCACGTAACCATACTGCTCTGATGCTTTTTAAGCCCATCACACTCACACAAATATTCTAGGCATCTCTAGCCTTTACAAATGTCCCTAGCACTCTTCTCTGGGCCACCTTACCTGCCTAGAACTCATGTATTCACCGCCAGTCAGACAGCCCTTCCAGGACCTCCTGCTCCCACTCTGGGGTCCCATAGCTCCGCCCCTCCCCTGTCCTACTCTGACTCCCCTGGGTCATCCCATCTGGGGCTGGCACTGCCTGGACCTCAAGACTGGGAACTCTGGAAGGCCCGGACTGGATCCGATTTAGCACCTTGTCCCTGTGTTCCCCAACATGGAGCCAGGTGTGCTAGGATCTGCCAGAAACCGTGACTTGTTTATGATCAATTTCATCCTTTACCAAGTACATATGTCTCTGGAAGAGGGTGCTAATTATAGCTGCCCTTTCCTGGGAGCCTGTATACACCGGCTCCAGTTTAAATCTTTTATACACATGAGCTCATTCAGATGGCACATCAGCGCTGGGAGGCGGGCTCTGTCGATGGCCCCATGTCGCAGAGGAAGGAATCCTGGCTGGGAGCAGGGAGCCTCTCATCCACTGATACTCTGTTCCTGAGTAGACCCCCCGCCCCCAAGAGGGACCCACTACCATGACCTCGGGGTCACCAGTCCCCAGTCTGCACCCTGGACAGCTCACTCAGAAGGCAGGTTCCTGGGCCCCACCTCAGACACACCAGCTAAGGAGATCTGGGAAGGGCCTGGGAATATGCATTTTTACAAATTCCCAGGAGATCTCGTGGCCCCTTGAGTGTGGTTCTAGATCACACTCAATCCAAAACACTTGACATCATCCTTAATTCCTCTCTTCTCCTTAACCCCTCCATCCAGTCCAGCCGCAGGGACTGTCGACTTGACCTTTGGAATGTATCCGGAGTCTGACCCCTTGTTGCCATTGCTCCAGTTTAACTAACCTGCCATTGTCTCCTGCCTGGACCCCTGCAGTCACCTCCTCTCTGGTCTCCCTGCTTCAGCAACTTGCCTCCCTTGGGCTATTCCCTAGGTCAGCTCATGCCCCTTCTCTTCTCAGAGCCCTCCAGTTATTCCCAGCTCATTCCAAGTAAAAACAAAGTGCTTACCTTGACCACAAGACCCAGAAGGATACAGCCCCCTCCCCTCCTTGATCTCACCTCCCTCCCTCTCCACCTTACTCCCTCTACTCCATACATACCTCCTTGCTGTTCCTTGGACACACCTAGTATGCTCCCACCTCAGGACCTTTGCACAGGCTGTGTCCCCTCCCAGAATCCCCATGGCTCACTCCCTCTATTCCTTCAAGTCTTTGCTTAAATGTAACCTTGGCAATGAGACCCTGGCCACTTTGTTTAATAGCATACCAGCCCCCAGGTAGCCCCGATCTCTTTCACCTGCTGTCCTGTTTCTGTTTTTATTTTTTTATTTTTATTTTTTTTAAAAGATTTTATTTATTTATTTGACAGAGAGAAATCACAAGTAGATGGAAAGGCAGGCAGAGAGAGAGAGAGGGAAGCAGGCTCTCTGCTGAGCAGGGAGCCCGATGTGGGACTCGATCCCAGGACTCTGAGATCATGACCCGAGCCGAAGGCAGCGGCTTAACCCACTGAGCCACCCAGGCGCCCCTGTTTCTGTTTTTAGAAAAAATATTATATAATTTACTTATTTCCAACATATTATATCATTTACTTATTTACTGTGTTTGTTATTTGTCTGTCTGTCTTTGACTGTAAAATACCACCCTACAGAGGGTGTGGACTCTGCTTCGTTTACTGCTCTGTTCCCAGCACCTGACATTTGCACACAGTGAGTGTTCCGTAAATATCTGTTGCGTGATTGAAATAAACCCTTTAAGAAATTCTGCTTAAGGATGCCTGGGTGGCTCAGTCAGTTAAGTGTCTGCCTTTGGCTCAGGTCATGATCTCAGGGTCCTGGGATGGATTTCTGCATCAGGCTCCTCACTCAGCAGGGAGTCTGCTTTTCCCTCTCCCTCTGCCCCTTCCTAGGCTTGTGCTCTCTCTTGCTCACTCTCTCTCCCAATCTCAAATAAATAAATAAAATAAAATCATTTTTAAAAAATAATGAAGATTCTCTCTCTCTCTCTCTCTCTGCCCTTCCCTCCACTCACTAGCACTCTCTTTCTCTAATAAATGAGTAAATCTTCAAAAGAAAACATGACTATAAAAAAAAAGCAAGGAAGGAAGGAAGAAAAAAGAAATTCTGTTCAAGGGGTGCCTGGCTGGCTCGGTTGAAAGAGCATATGACTGTTGTGATCTCACAGTCCTGAGTTCAAGCCCCCGTTGGATATAGAGATTACTAATAATAAATAAATAAACTTATTTTCTGTGTGCTCTGTATTTTACTTGATCTCTTTTAGCCTATGCTGATTTATAATACAGAATAATAAATAAATAAACTTAAAAAAAAAGAAATTCTGCTCAAGCTGGTAAGATGATGGGAAACTTTTGCTTCCTGGTTACTTTTACAGGCTGCTTGCATTTTCTAAAACAAAAATCATGACCTTATAACCAGGAAGGGAGAAAAGGCCACTGAAGCTGATTTTTACACATTATTTCCTTTTCAGATTAAAACAATTTTAATTACGCAAGGTGGGAAAAAATTCAAGTAAGAGGGTAATGTTTCCTTTGACCTGCACCTTCCTTCCCAGGTCCCCTTTCAGATGGATCACCTCATAATATTTTGGTGTGTACTCTTCCAAAAACACATACTATTTATTGACATCTGGGAGCCCCCACCTGTGTTTGTAAATAAAGCTTTATTGGCACAAAGCCACGCTCATTGCCTGATGCATCTATGGCTGCTTCCACGCCACCAGGGCAGAGCTGAGGAGTTTTGCTAGAGATTATACAAGGCTCGAAGATGTAAATATTTACTATTATATACTTTACAGGAAAAGTTTGCCACCCTCTGATTTATATAGATAGATAAACAAGTAACTGAAAAATATTTCCTGTGATTTCTTGTGTTTAGGAAATAGGATCATACTTGGTATACTGCAATTACTGTTCTTTTTGTTTTTTAAGATATTCATGTGTTTACTTATTTGAGAGAGAGTGAGAGCAAGAGAGATCACAGAGGCAGAGGGAACAGACTGGTCGCTGAGCAGAGAGCCCGATGTGGGGCTCAATCCAGGATGCCAAGATCACAACCTGAGCCAAAAGCAGATGCTTAACTGACTGAGCCACCCACGGTGCCCAGAACTTACTTTTCTTATTTAACAATATGTCGTGGGGAACTTTCTGGACCCCTATATTTAAGTTCACTCTAATCTTTTTCACATCTGCATGGCATTCCAACATCAGTCTGTAGGACCATTGACCTGTTTCCGAAAGGGGCTTTCCATGGTCTTCCGTCGTGCCCTTCTACAAATGACAATCCAGCAAACACCCTTCCTGCTTCTTCATGCACATGCACAGATATCACTGAGTCAGCATATAAAGCAGCTAAGCATTTCATACATGTTGCCAAACTGCCACCCACAACAATCCTAGTTTCCTTTTCAGGAAAGAAACCGACCAGTCAGGTATTTATGATGGGCTAATCTGCCACAGGTCCCATACCTCCAGGAGGTCCACCTGTAATTTCCTGACCCTCGAACACACTCAGTTTTTGCTCAATCCTTTGAACTGACTGGTCCTTCTCCACCTTTGTCTACCTGGCGAAATGCTGTGAGGGCCTCAAGATCCAGCCCAGATGATCAGATGGACTTTTGTGGCATTAATTGTGCACTGATCCCAGAGCCCAGCAACCGCATTTCCAAGTACCCACAGAACTCGAACTCAGGTGATATACGAAGGTGTGTCCAAAACTGACCAAGGCCGCCTTGCGGGTGGGACTGGGAACACAGAGACCATCACGACCACGGGCCCTGCTGCTTGGGGAGTGGGTAAGTAAAAGGGAGTGGATTCCCCCAGGTGTTCTAGAAGCAGTAAATCAGTGTTACGTATGACAATGGGTGACATAACGCTGAGTGGAAAAAGTAAGAAACAGAACTGGGTCCCACGGCACAATTTAAAAGATAAAATGCATCTTTCATATCAATGTAGAGGATAGAGTTACACAAAGCAGACTGGCTGGTTTGCAAGTGTTAGCTCGTACCCAGAGAGGCATGAACGCAACGTGTTGGGTTTGTCCAGGAGTGGGGCCGGTGGACCGAGAGGGTGGGGGTAGAAAAAAGAAGGAAAAACAAGGATACGGACAAAGGACAGCAAGACAAGAACTGAAAATATGACATAACTCTATGTGCCCAGCTTCGCACACACCCATCAACAAAGGATCCATCTCAGGGGTCCCTCTCTTCTTGGAGAACCCCCAGCCTTCCCCCGCCAGAAGCAGTCACCCCGGCTCTCAGTTCCCACCAGCGCCTTTGGCTGCCTCTGGTAAATCATGCATTTCCCTAGACTGAGACTCTGTCTCCCCAACCATCACACACATAGTCTGAGGGCAAGAAACCAATCGGTGCCTCGATTTTCCTAATCCACAAAAAGGGGAATCATGACAATGCTAAGAGTATCCACCCTAGTTGCTGGAGGGTTAAATTGATTCCTACCCTGTGCTTAGTGCAGGGATTCTAGCATGTTGCAAATACTCGATAAATGTCGCCAGCTATTATTATCATATTAATATCATTGCTATTATTGAGATGGGCTTCCCGACATTGGGAAAGGTCTCCCCTCACCCCCCAATGCCTCCTTTTCCAGGAAGCCTTCCAGGATTTCTTGTAAGGAGCCCTGCGCATGATGCTGTGGCCCCTCATGGGCAGCCTCTTCCCCCAGGTGCGGGCATTGCCTGCTCACCTGCTGGTCTCTCCCACCGGCCTGGGAGCTCCTCAATGGCACAGACCTGAATTGGGTCACCTTGCCTTCCTTGGATCCCAGCATAGCCTCCAGTGTCTCTCAGGCCTCCGGAATCATCTGCCCACCTGAACGGAACACAGGCTGGGAAAGCAGATAAGGCAGGTGTATAATTAACGAATATATGACAGGCTGTATATGTTAACAGCCTGGTGACAGGATAGAAACTGTAAGTGCTGAGAGTCCCAATCTGGTTTCAGATCACCTCCTGTCCCCTCCCCTACCGCTCGCCTCCACGTTCCCTGCACTCCAGCCTCGTGGTAGATACACCTGCCCCAGGACCCACCTCCAAGCCTCAGCCCAAGCCAGGCAGTGCCCTCACCTTGGGATGTCCTCCCTGCCCCTTCTCACATGCAGACTGTGGCATGAGATGAGATTTGCACATTCAGGGCCCACACCTAAGCCTTGGGAGCCTGCCTTCCCGCACCTGCCCTCCCTGCCTTCCCGTTCTTCCCTCCTCCAGCAAATAAAACCCAAAAGCTCTTCCACAGAATCATTGCTGTTTTTTTTAAAGTCAGGCATTTTGAGGTATAATCCATATGCAAATGTATAATTATATCACAGACACCTATATCAGGGAAATTCGCCCTTTTTAGCACACGGTCCTGCGGGTTCTGATAAATGGAAAGAGAGGACCAAGGTACAGGGCAGAGCCATCAGCCCTGAAAGGCCCTCGTGACATTTGTCTGGTTGCTGAAGTCCGCGGCGGCTGGGGCTCGATATGTGAGCACATTCGTGTCTTTCTCTTTAAAAACAAAACCAAAAACGAGGGCACAGAACTCGACAATGCGGATGTATCCAAGTTTATTCCAGCCAATCCATGGTGGTGGGGGGGTTGATGGGCACGTAGGCTGTTTCCAGGGTTTTCCTATTATAAACAAGGAGACGAGAGGAAAGATGAATGTTCCCACTGAATCCTTCTTGTGAACACAGACCAATTGTTTCTCACTAGGGTAGACACTAACAAGGCTGATGGCTCTTGGGATGTGCATTGTTCCGTAATATTTTACTATGAAACATCTCAAGCATGTAGAAATGTTGCAGGCAGTGGCGGGGGGGAAGTGCCCAGTGGACACAGGGGTAGCCCCTGGCTACATTCTACACTCGGCATTTTCTGTATTTATTTTATGACAAATATATCCATGTATCCCTCCCTCTATCTCAGCGGTTCTGATCCAGGGACAAATCAGGCCGCTCAGAGGACATCTTGCAATGTCTGGAAACAGACTCTTCTATTGTGATGGACTGTGGAGGGGAGGAGAGGTGCCAGGCCCCATCCTACAGTGCTTGGGACGGCCCCCATGACAAAGAATGACCTGGCCCTAAGTGTCCATAGTACCAAAGCTGGGAAACTCTGCTGTCTCGCCACTCCTTAGAATACTTCGCAGACTTCAGACACTTTAATTCTAAATAATTCATCACACATTTTATTAGCTACAGTTCATTCTCGTTTTATGGTTCCCTTTGGAGGTAGAATTCACAAACAGTAAAATGTAAAGCTCCTAAATATACCAGTCCATGACTTTGGACAAATACATATACAACTATTAGAAAATACAGGGCAGGAGTGCCTCCCTGGCTAGCTGAGTCGGTAGATGGTGCGACTCTCAATCGCGGGGTTGTGAGTTCGAGCCCCATGTTTGGTATAGAGATGACTTAAAAATAAAATCTTAAAAAGAAGAAGAAGAAGAAGAAAATACAGAACATTTCCACACCCCAGGAAGTTACCTTTGCTCCTTCCCTGTCAATCCCCACCTTCGTCCCCACCTCACCACTCCAGGCAACTACTATCCTGATTTTTATCACCATTGATGAGTTTTGTTTGTTCTCGATCTTTTTATATATGGAATCCCAGTGTGGGTGATCTTTTGTGTCTGGTTTCCTTCATTCTGCAAGACGCTTTTTTTTTTTTTTTTTTTTTTTTGAGAGAGAGAGAGAGAGAGCACAAGCAGGTGGAGGGTTCAAGGGAAAGGGAGAAGCAGGCTCCCCACTGAGCAGGGAGCCCGATGCAGGGCTCCATCCCAGGACCCTGGGATCATGACCTGAGCCAAAGGCAGCAGTTTAGCTGACTGAGCCACCCAGGTGCCCCTGCAAAATGGTTTTGAAACTCATCCGTGTTATTGTATGAGTCAGTTATTTGATCTGAGTACTATTCCTCTGTATGAATGTACCCATGGCTTTATCCATTTTTCTGTTCGTGGATAGCCGGCATATTTGCAGTTTGGGACTATTGTGAAGAAACCTGCTTCCAATACTCTTACACCAGTCTTTCTGCAGGTGTACATTTTTATTTCTCTTGAGGAAACACCTGAGTGAAACTTCTGAGTCATGAATTGGTGTGGGTTTAATTTAGAAGAAAATGCCAGACTTTTCCCCCACGGTGACTGCGGCAGCTTGCCATTGTTGCTGTGACAATTTCCCACAAACTCAGTGACTTAAAACAGTAGAAATCTATTTCCTTCTAGATCTGGAGGTCAGATATCCGAGGTGGGTCTTACAGGGCTAAAATCAAGGTGCCATCAGAACCATGCCCCTTCCAGAAGGTTCTAAGGGTGAATTTGTTTCTCTGTCCTTTGCAGCTTCTCAAGGCTGCTTTTATCCCGTGGCTCATGGCCTCAGCCCTCCAACATCTGCTTCAGCCAGCACATTTCCTTCTTCTGACCCTGACCTTCCCAATTCCTTCTTACAAAGACCCTTGTGATGATACTCAAGATAATATCCAGGATGAAACCCAAGATAATTGCCCCAACTCAAGACCCTTATTGAATCTCATCCACAAAGTCCCTTTTACCACATAAAGAGATGTTCACAGTTTCTGGAGATTAGACTGTGGACATCTTTCTTATCAGATTATTATTATTATTATTATTACTGGATATTATTATATGATTAGATAGCATTGTGATGGGATAAGATGAGATGCGATGCTTTTCTTTTTCACACCAACAGTGTTTGAGAGTTCCGGCTGCTCCCCATCCTTGTGACATTTAACACTGTCTAATATTCGCCATTGTGGGTGTGTTGTGTCTCGCTGTGGTTTTTAATTTGCACTTCCTTGAAGACTAATGATGTTGAACATTTTCTTCATGTGCTTATTGGCCACTTGTAATTTCTCCTTAGGGAAGTGTCTATTCAGATATTTGGCCCATATTTTGAATCAGGTTGTTGGTCTTTTTTCACTGCATTCCAAGAGGGATACATGCCTTATTTATTTCTTTGACAGAGAGAGACAGTGAGAGAGGTAACACAAGCAGGGGGAGCTGAGCAGGGAGCCCGATGTGGGACTGGATCCCCAGGACGCTGGGATCATGACCTGAGTGGAAGGCAGATGCTTAATGACTGAGCCACCCAGGCACCCCACCTTTTTTTATTTGACTCATTCACTTTATACTCCCGACACCCACACAGGAAGTTCCCAATGTACCCCTCTTTTTTATTCTTCTCTCCCTCTTCAGCTCCCACTCCCCTGCGACCTCAGCAATCCTTGAGACTTTGTGCCTTTAGGGAAAACAAGGCAAATTTTTACAGTTCCTGGGGAAAGGGAACCTTAGTTTTGGGGTCACACTGTCCAACATGGTAGCTGCCAGTCACATGAGTCTGTTCAAGTTTCAATTGAAACCTAAATTGAAAATTAAAGTTCCTGGAGTTTCTGGCTGGCTCAGTTGCTGCAGCGTGTGACTCTGGATCTGAGTCCTGAGTTCAAACCCCAAGTTGGGGTCAGCGGTACCCTTAAAAAAAAATTCAGGGACACCTGGGTGGCTCAGTCAGTTAAGCTGCTGCCTTTAGCTCAGGTCAGATCCCAGGGTCCTGGGATCGAGACCCACCTCAGGCTCCTTGCTCAGCAGGGAATCTGCTTCTCTCTCTGCCTCTACCTGCCACTCTGACTGCTTGTGTGCGCTCTCTCTCTCTGACAAATAAACAAATAAAATCTTTAAAAAAAATTCAATTCCTGGGCGCCTGGGTGGCTCAGTGGGTTAAGCCGCTGCCTTCGGCTCAGGTCATGATCTCAGGGTCCTGGGATCGAGTCCCGCATCGGGCTCTCTGCTCAGCAGGGAGCCTGCTTCCTTCTCTCTCTCTCTCTGCCTGCCTCTCAGTGTACTTGTAATATCTCTCTGTCAAATAAATAAATAAAATCTTTAAAAAAAAAATTTCAATTCCTCAGTCTTGCTAGCCATATTTCAAGAGCTCAGGAGCCACACGAGGCTGGTACCTACCATTTCCAAGGCACAAATAAGCATTTCGATCATCACAGAAAGTTGTGTAAGTTCTACCAGGAAATCAACCCGTCTCTTACAGAAGTAACTGCATTTCCTAAGATGACAGAGATGCATTATTGTGCCAGACAGCTCAGCCTTACCACTGGGGGTGAGGAAAAGAAGAAAGAAAGAAGAGGCAAGAATGAGGGAAAAAACATCCAACCATAATAATAATAGTCTGGCACTTGGTAGGTACTCATTAGGTTAAAAAAATACACACAGAACTGCCAGCTAATGAGTATTTACTGAGTGCCAGGTACTTTCTTGACCATGTTATCTGACTTATGTTTATCCTCAGAGAAAGAGGAGGAGCAAGAGAAAAAGACACTCCAGCCAAGCCCTTTCTTTCCCAAATTGCAGAGGGATTAACTCTTAACTTCCACATACCACTTGGAGCCAACCATCCAGGAAGTCTTTCTCCCTTCCTTCATTTCCTTCCCTTCCCTTCCCTTCCCTTTTCTTTCCTTTTTTTTTTTTTTTTAGGGAAATCTTTCTTAAATATGCCATGCACATTGGGTATCCCAGCTGGCTCAGCTGGAAGAACATGCAACTCTTGATCTTGGGGTTTTGAGTGCAAGCCCCATGTTGTGTGTAGCGTTTACAAAAAGAAAAAAAAATGTGCCATATACTTACACTAAATGGGGTTTATTATCTTTCCTGCCAAACCTGCTTTAATACCTGTATTCTCCCTCTTGATAAATGGCCTCTCTGTATATCCATATATCTAGGTTAGATAACAAGAGCACCCCCATCACTGTCTCTCTCCTCGTTCAACCCTCCCAGCAGCCCACCCCCACCCTGCCCTTCTCACCATTCTCTTGGCCCAGCCTCAATTCAGCCATCCTTCCCTCCAACTTGAACACTTACCCTTCCAGGTTTCGAGGTTCTCCCCTCTGGATTGTCCCCCATATGGCACCAGATGGTCTTTATAAACCCAGAGCTGATCCTACTCGTCCCCTACTCACAGTCCTCCCATGGCCCCCCAGTGCTTCTAGGACAATATCCCAGCCCTTCAACTGGCACCGGAAATAATCGCTTTCATCTTTGCACAAATACTGCTCCCATTACCCAGAATTCTCTCCCCCTTCCCTCGTGAACTCCTATTCATCCTTCAAATACCCGACTCAAATATCCCTTCTCCCAGGAAGCCTTCTCTGACTCCCTCAGACAGATCAGTATACACCTCCTGTACCCCTGACGTACCCTTCAAGAACTTAATCACCCACTGGTCTCTCTCCGTTGTGAATCCTGGCTACCTTTCAATCTTCCTCATGAGAGTGTGACATTCCAGCAGGGAAAAGTCTTACTCATCTTGGTTGCCATAACCTCTTGGAAAGGGCCTGGGCATCTAGTGTGGGCGCTCAGTAAATGTGTGTTGGAAAAAATAATAAATAAAGTTAGCATCAAATGAACACTGTAAAAAATAGTAAGTTTACAGAGGAGACACTAGAAAGTGCCTTCAGTAAGTAATCAAAATGAATATGATTGGTCACGGGACCTCCCAACATCAGGGGCCTTCTGACGTCATGCACCAAGAAGGACATGGCATCACTTCCACAGTGTTCCTGCCCAAAGCACATAACCTGGATCTAATCATAAGGAAAACATCAAACAAATCCAAACTGAGGGCCATTCTATGAAATAAATGGCTTGTACTCCTCAAAAGGGTCAAGGTCATGAAAGACAAAAAAAAGACAGAAGCATCACATGTTGGAGAAGACTAAGGAGACACAACAACTAATTGTAATGTGAGATCCCAGATCAGAAAAAGAACAGGACTGAGATATCAGGGAAATTTGAATAAGGTTCGTGGGTAGGTTCACAGGCAGTTTACAAGGTTAGTGTCATGATTTCGATCATTTTACTGTGGTTATGTAAGGGGTTAACCTTTGGAGAAACTTGGGTGAGAAATTATGGGAATTCTCCACATTGTTTTTGCAACTTTTTTGGTGACGTCTGAAATGATCTCAAAATGATCAAAGAAAATGAGCCACGTATGGCAAGAACTTTACACACAACATCTTGGTCTAACACTCTTGATACCATTGTCTCGATTTTGCCAATGTAGGAATGGGCTCAGAGAGAAAGAAGCAAGGGGCAGAGCTGGGGCCTGAGCCTACAGCATTTCACTCCAGTGCCTGCATTCTTAAAAATCCAACAGGAATTTTTTTTTTTTAAGATTTTTTTTTATTTGTCAGAGAGAGAGGGAGAGAGAGCCAGCACAGGCAGACAGAATGGCAGGCAGAGGCAGAGGGAGAAGCAGGCTCCCTGCTGAGCAAGGAGCCCGATGTGGGACTCGACCCCAGGACGCTGGGATCATGACCTGAGCCGAAGGCAGTCGTTTAACCAACTGAGCCACCCAGGCGTCCCAACAGGAATTTTTTTGAGCATCTACTCCATGCTGGGAATACCACCACGGACAACACAGAGAGTCTCTTTCCTCCTGGATCTCACCTGGCGGTAGAGGAGATGGACAATGAACAAGTAAGCAATAAAATATATAATGTATTATGTAATATCAGGTGGCAGTAAGTTTTTTAAAACACTGACCAAGGGGCACCTGGGTGGCTCAGTGGGTTAAAGCCTTTGCCTTCGGCTCAGGTCATGATCCCAGGGTCCTGGGATCGAGCCCCACATCGGGCTCTCTCCTCCATGGGGAGCCTCCTTCCTTCTCTCTCTCTTTCTGCCTGCCTCTCTGCCTACTTGTGATCTCTGTCTGTCAAATAAATAAATAAAATCTTTTTTAAAAAAATAAAATAAAATAAAACGCTGACCAAAGGAAAGAGAGAACACAGACAGACAGGAAATGAACTCTGAGAATAGTAAACGGAAGTACAACGGAGGCAGAGATTTTCAACCTCTGAGCATTGGCTACCTTCTCTTCCCCACGTATCTGAGTTTTACCCACCTGGAGTTGCTCGCTAGAGCCGCCATAACCAGCTCCACAAACTGGGTGGCCCAGACAACAGACATGTTTTTGTCTCACGGTTCTGGAATCTGGAAGCTGAAAACCAAGATGTCGGCTGGGTGAGTTCTTTCTGAGGCTCTGAGGCAGAATTTGGCCCAGGCATCTCTCCCAGCTTCTGGCAGCTTTGGCTTCAGGCATTCCTGACTTGAACATGATGTTTTCTCTGTCTTCACGTTGTCTTCCCTCTGTATGTGTGTGTCTGTGTCCAAGCTCCTGCCCCAGCTGCTTTAGCTATCTCTATCCCCAACATGGGGCTCAAACTCATGACTCTGAGATCGAGAGTCAGAGGCTCCACCAACAGAACCAGGCAGGTGCCCCACAACCTTCCCCTTTTTTACGAGGACCTCAATCCTATTGGAGTAGCTCCCACCCTAATACATACCTTAAGTTGATCATTTGCCAAGACCTTACCTCCAAATATGGTCACATTCGTAGGTCCTGGGGGGTCAAAGCTTCAGTATCATTTTAGGGAGACATAATTCAACTTGTCAATCCTCAAATCATGGTTCCTCCTGATAGTGTTTCTTCACTGCACAACCCTCACTAATCTGTCTGCTGACCCACAGAGCTCCTCCTCCAGGCTCATTTCCTACAGATGCGTCCGTTCACTTTCATCTGTGTTTTGTGACTGTCCTCTCAGGACAGAGGTCTGTCCTCTCAGCATGATGAGGGCAGTATCAACCATGCCTAATACCTCCTCTGACCCCACAGTGCATCGGTACAAAGAAAGTGCTCACTCTGTGTTTTTAGAATGCCTAAACGAATTCATTCGATAAACACTAACTGATCACCTATGGGGGGGGCAGTGGACAAGATGGACACAAATCCTGGCCCTTGTGGATTTCACATCCCACTGGGGAGAGAATAAACAAGATAAATAATAAGTCAGATGGTAACACACACTGGATCCTTTTCCTAGGGCTGCCATGCAAAAATGCCATCAGATTGGGTGGCTTAGAACAACAGACATGTGTTATAGGCCTATGGTTGGGGAAGCACAGAAGCCTGAGATCAAGGTGTTGGCGGGGCCATGCCACCTTCAAAATCCAGAGGAAAGGACTCTTCCTTGCTTCTTCCCAGCCTCTGATAGTCACAGGCGACCATTGGGTGGCCCAGGGAAGGTCTCTCTGTGGAGGGGACACTAGAGTCACAGCCTGAAGGAGAGGAGTTAACAACGCTCTCTTAGGAATGATGAATGTAAATTTCATCGCCTGAGATTTATGACATTTCCCTTGGCATCTCCGAGGTATTTTAACTTGTTTTTTTTCTTCTTCTTCTTCTCCCTGCTCATTTCTTGGTTTGAAACTGGAGAGATGAAGAGGGAGTCGTCAGGGAGGCGTGGTTCTCCTAAGAATCTGAGAATTTTTCCACCACGTCGAATTCACTCCATCAGCGGCTCTGAGAAGCTCCAACAGCTGCGAGGCTGAGAAGCCGGTCAGATCCCACCTCCAGAGAGAGGCCAGGGGCCCCTCTGTTGTGCACCAGCTGCCATGGGAGATCGCAGACCATGCCAGCCAACGCCCTTGCCAGCCTTTGTTTGGAAGAACACGCCCACAAAAGAGGCTCTTGCCTCCTGAGTGCACAGCTCAAGGCTTTATCACAAAGTGAGCACGCTGGGGAAGTCAGATTCAAAAGCAGAAAACTCCAACTCCATCCTCACTTGAAACACCATAGAGGCCAACATTCCTGGTCTCGAATTCCCTATAAAGGGAATTGTGCGGCCGGTTTTCCTTTGGCTTTACGTAATGTACCCACATGGGCTTATGTTGTAGATTGTTTATGCTCATTTCTGTGCCTCAGGGGTTGGCAAACTACAGCCTGGGGACCAAAACCAGCCTGTTGCTCATTTTATAAATAAAGTTTTATTGGAACACCGCCACATCTCTTCATTCACAGTTATCTATAGCTGTTTGCTACAATGGCCGTGGCAGAGACCATATGGCCCAGAAAGACGGAAATATTTACTATCTGGCCCTTAACAGAAAAAGTTTTTCAACTCCTGCTGGATGGCATTCCATTGTACAAATACAACACTATCTTTTTATTCATCCAACTGTGAATGGGTGTTTGTGTGGTTTCCAGTTTCGGTTTATTACAATAGGGCTGCTAAGAACATTCTAGTCCGGAGGTTGTTAAATGTTTTCTGTAAAGGGCTGGATAGTAAATATTTTAGACTTTAGGAGCCACATATGCTCTTTATCACTTATTCCTCTAGTTCTTCTTTTTTTTTTTCCTTTTTACAACTCTAAAAATATAAAGCCATTCTTAGCTCTGGGCCACCCAAAGTCAGGCCATAGACAGTATTTGGCCCGCAGACTGTAGTCTGCCAATCCCTGTCTCTGTATGCAGATTTTGGTGAACATCTGTCCCACACTGTGACTGGGTATGCCATGTCCTCTTTTTATAATAAACATTTCTTGGGGCACCTGGGTGGTTCAGTTGGTTAAGTGTCTGACTCTTGATTTCAACTCAGGTCATGATCTCAGGGTCATGGGATCGAGCCCCGCATCAGGCTGTGCT
Source organism: Mustela erminea (assembly GCF_009829155.1). Classification (NCBI taxonomy): domain Eukaryota; kingdom Metazoa; phylum Chordata; class Mammalia; order Carnivora; family Mustelidae; genus Mustela; species Mustela erminea. The sequence continues at coordinate 5,730,654 of NC_045632.1, read as the reverse complement.
CTTTGCGTGGAGTCTGCTTGAGATTCTCCCTCCCTCTCTCCCCTTCTCCCCCTCCCCCTGCTCTATTTCTCTCTCTAAAATAAATAAATCCTTAAAAACAATTTTTCTCATTTTTTGAAAAAGTTCAAAATTGAAATTTTCAAAATTGAAAAATGTTAACAATTTTCTCATAGCCTCTACCCTGATGAAATGAATTCACAAATAATATAACCTAAAAAAATCAGTTACCTATCTGTACAGGTAATTTCAAAATATCAATTAACACATGATCAATCAACTTTTAAATATCAATTAAAAAATAAAGGAGGAACACCTGGCTGGCTCAGTCAGTACAGCATGGTACCCTCAGTTTCGGGGTAGTTATTACAAGCCCCACATTGGGTGTGGAGCCTAGTCAAAAAAATAAACAGAGGTGCCTGGATGGCTCAGTGGTCTCAGGGTCCTGGGATTGAGCCCTGCATCGGGCTCTCTGCTCAGCAAGGAGCCTGCTTCCCTTCCTCTCTCTCTGCCTGCCTCTATGACTACTTGTGATCTCTGTCAAATAAATAAATAAATAAATAAATAGTCTTTATAAATAAATAGATAAAGGAAAAATACAGTGAAAATAACATATAGTAAAATATATGAATTTCAATCTGCCAATGTTGAAGCAATATAATAGGGTATTCACAGATGTTTAGTTTTTTTCTCTCCTCTGGAGGACATGGAAAGTTTGTTCTTCCTGTCATGTGACTTGCTTGGCCCAATGAAATGACAGCAGGAATACTCCTGGTTTCTGGGAGGAAGTAAGCCCATTGCCTTCTTCCTCTAACTGACAGCAATGCCCCCAAGAGTGGCTTCTTGGTTGGCCTGAGTTTAATAGAGGGGACTATGGGAATTTGGAAGAGAAGTCCTCAGCTGCCAGTGAGAATCATGAGTGTAAGTAAAAAGCAGACCTTTGCTGTTTTATGTCTCTGGAAGTTGGGGCTGGTTTGTTACTGCAGCGTACCCCACTTTATTCTGACTGCTACAGGCATGATCACATTAGATCAGTGATCCTCAATGGGGAGCAATCAAGTTACACAGGGGACACTTGGAAGTGTTTGGAGACAATTTTGATTCTTGCTATGGTCTGAATGTTTGTGTCCTCCTAAAATTTGTATGTTGAAATCCTAATCCCCAAAATGAAGGTCTGAGGAGGTGAGAATTTGGGAGGGATGGTAGTGATTAGGTCAAGAGGGTGGAGACTTCACGACTGGGATTACTGTCCCTATAGTGCCCCCATCAAGCCTGTGCTCTGTCTTGGATCTTCAACTCTTTCCCCAATGCTCTCAGGTGCTGTCACACTGATTTCTTTGCTTTTCCTTGAAAATTCCAGGCTTGTTCCCACCTCAGGAACTTTGCACTTCCTGTTCCATCCACCCAAAGGTTCATCTCTGAGAAATCCCCATGACTCACTCCCTTATTTCCTTTCTGACCTCACCATCACAGTGAGGCCTCCACTGGCCAAACCATGGAAATTAGCAACACCTTCCTCACTTCTCATCCTCTGTTCCGGCTTTATTTACTTCTCTTTGATGCATGGGACCATCTGAGAGCTTATATATTTCGGGTGTTTATTTGACTGGCAGACTGTCTGCCCCTTTACAACATAAGCTGCAGGAGTTCATGTCTGTGTTATAGTCTCAGGGTCTAGAACAGGACCTGGCATGTAGTTGGGGCATGTTTTGTCTCTATGAATGAATGAATGCAACAAATGTTCTGCTGTGCTCCTACAACAGGGATGGAGGATGGGTTCTAGAGACCCATGTAGCTCAGATAAGGTTCCTGTCCTGGGAGAGTTCAATGTCTGGTGGTGGGAGGGTTGGAGCCCCATAGGGAAAGAGAAACAGGTAGCACAATGCAGTCTGATAAAGACTGTGAGAGACAAGAGTTCAAAGGTTGGAGGGGTACACAAAGCCTATAAAAATAAATAGTTGTCCCTTTTTCAATTCTTTTTTTTTTTTTAAGATTTCTTTATTTAAGAGAGAGAAAGAGAGAGAGAGTGCACAGTGGGAGGAGGGGCAGAGGAAGAGAGACTCCTCAGACTTTTCACTGAGCCTGAAGCCTGACATGGGGCTCAATTCCACAACCCTGAGATCATGACCTGAGCCAAAACCAGGAATCAACCAACTGCACCACCCAGGAGCCCCTCTTTTTCAGTTCTAATACAGGGGTTGGCAAACGATGGCCTAGGGGCCAGCTGTCTGTTCTATTAAATTGTTGTTTGGAACACAGCTGCATCCATTTGCTGATGCACTGTGACCGTCTCTGTGATACAATAACAGAGCTGAGTGGTTGCAACAGGGACCAGATGGTCTACAAAGGGAAAGATATTGACTCTCTGGCCCTTCCCAGAAAAAATTTCCAGTCTCTGCCCTAATATCAAAAGCTAACATTTTCTGGAGCGCTTGGGTGGTTAGGCATCCAACTCTTGATTTTGGCTTGGGTCATGATGTTAGGGTCGTGGGATCAAGCCCCAGTGTTGAGTTCCACACGGGGAATGGAGCCTGCTTAAGATTCTCCCTCTCCCTCTGACTGGGTCCCACCCCCTCCCTCTGAAAAAAAATAAAAGGGGAAAAAAAAACCCCTAACATTTTCTGAATGCTTACTATTTGCTCTATTTTTGAATGGTACATTTGTACATTTCCCTGCATGTTTTGTTGCTTAATCTTTACTGCGACCTCTGACATTATGAACATCCCACTTCATAGACAAGAGAATGGAGCTTCAGAGAGACAAAGTAATTTTCCCAAGGTCACACAGTGAGGTAGGGAGGGGCAGAGCATGGAATATATGGGGTTTTGTGCCTTGCATTTTTCACATAGCAATGCATCTTGAAGAGGTGCCTGTCTGTATTCATTCTCATCTATCCCATTCTCCTATTTCACAGCCTCCTCATGGGATTTTTCTGGCCATCCCTTTCTGATGAACGTTTAGGTTATTCGCTCCTCCACCATGATTAGCAGTGCCACAGTGAACAAATGTCCTTGTGCCTAGTTCTCTGAGCTCATGTATGGGTGTTATTTGAAGGCTGACTTCCTAGAATTGGAATCACTAGGTCAAAGGGCATGTGCCAGGCTGTGACTTCAGCCCAGAACTGAGTTCACTGGGCAGGTGGGGAAGAAGAGAATGCGAAGGGCATTCAAGGCAGAGGAAACCTGCATGGTCAAGGGTGTAGGGTTGTGAGTCAGGCCATCCCTGAGTGCTTGGGTCTACAGTGAATGTGATGCAAGGGAGAGTATGGCCAGGTGTCTCCATTGCCCACCAGGCTCTGTCCTGGGGGCAGTAGGGAGCCATGGGAGGGCTATACACAAAGGAGGAGCAGGGTCAGCTCTGGAGCCCTGGAGGGAATAGATTGGAGTGGGGAGACCAAAGCCAAGGAGGAGACTAGGGCCAGGAAGAGAAGGAGAGGAAGGAGGCTGAGTCTTCACCAATCAGAATTTCTTTCGTTTTTTGTTTTAAAGATTTTATTTATTTATCTGAGAGTGAAAGAAAGCACAAGCAGGGAGAACAGCAGGGAGAGGGAGAAGCAGACTTGCTGCTGAGCAGGGAGCCTGACACAGGGCTTGATTTCAGGACCCTGAAATCAGGACCTGAGCCAAAGGCAGACGCTTAACCAACTGAGCCACCCAGGCTTCCCATCAATCAGAATCGCTGAGGGGATCCAACGGGTTATCTCTCCTGCTGCTTCCAGCTCACACTTATGGGACAAGGACTTTAAAAGCATCATTTCATTTGCCCCTCACAGAAAAAGTGCTGTAGGGATACTAACTAATATTAGCCTCATTTTACAGATGGGAACACTGAGGTTCAGGGAAAGAAATATCACCTCCAGAAAAACCCCGTACTCAATAGCAATTGCTCCCCTGTCCCCCCAGCCCCCAGGCCCTGACCACCAGGGTTTCGGTCCCTATGATTCTGGTTTCTGTCTCTAAGAATTTGCCTATTCTGGACATTTCATATGAATGGAATCCTACAACACAAAGTCTTTCAAGTCTGGTTTCTTTCACTTAGCATAACATTTTCACCATTCATTCCTGTTATAGTGTGTGTCACGGCATCATTGCTTTTTGTGGCTGAATAATATTCCACTGCATGAATGGGCTCCATTTTGTTTATCCATTCATCAGTTGGTGGGCATTTGGGCCATTTTCACCTCCCAACAATTGTGAACATGCGTGCACACTCTTTCTCGTGGACATAGGCTTTCAAAGCTTTGGAATATTTACCAAGGAGCAGAATTGCTGGGTCATAGGTCATAACATAAAGCTTTATGTTTTACTTTTTGAGGAAGATCCAGACCATTTTTATAGAGCAGCTGCACTATCTTACCCCTACACCAGTGATGCATGAAAGTTCTAGTCTCTGCACATTCCAGCCAACACTTAGGAGCACCTGACTCTTTGATTACAGCCATCCCAGTGGTGAAAGATGGTCTCTCGCCGAGGTTTTGGTTAGTGTTTCCCTGACGACTAATGGCATGAAGCCTCTTTCCATGTGCTTCTTGGCCATTTCTAGATCAACTCTGGAGAAATGTCTATTCAAGTTCTTTGCTCATTTCTTCATTGGGTTATTTATTTTTTCAGTTGTTAGAGTCTGTTTTATATACTGGATATAAGTCAAGTCTCTTATCATAATTGTGATTTGCAAGTATGTTCTTCCATCCTGTGGGTGGAATTCATTTTTTTTTTTAAGATTTTACTTATTTATTTGACAGAGAGAGAGAGGGATATCACAAGTAGGCAGAGAGGCAAGCAGAGAGAGAGGAAGGGAAGAGGCTCCCGCTGAGCAGAGAGCCCGATCTTGGGCCTAATCCCAGGACCCTGAGATCATGGCCTGAGCTGAAGGCAGAGGCTTTAAGCCACTGAGCCACCCAGGTGCCCCTCATTTTTTTTTAATATAATGTAATTTTAAGTAAGCTCTATGCCCAATGTGGGGCTTGAACTCATGACCCTGAGATCATGTGTTGCATGCTCTACCGACTGAGCCAGGCAGGTCACCCCATCCTTTCACTTTTTTGATGGTGTCATTTGAAACCCCAAAGCTGTACATTGTGATTAGGTCTTCACTCCCCCCATTCTCTTGATCACTTCACTCTGGGGACTAATGTTTACCCACTGGTTCTTAAATGGGGGACCGTGGCAACAGCTTACAGACTTCGGTGGCTGTCACAGCGGGGGTGGAGTGTTATTTGCATCTGGCAGGTGGAGGCTAAGAGATGACAGTGCACAGGATGGCCTCTCCAATGTCAGTAGTGTCTCAGTTGGGAGGGCACAGAGAGGCCAAGGTTCTTGCCCAAGGTCACACAGAAAGTGGGTGGCTCCCTGAACACAGGTCAAAGCAAGGCAGGAAGGCAGAAAAAGGAAAAGGAAAAGCAAGCCAAGAAAAAAAGGCACCAAAAGATGGCGATCTAGAGATAAGGGACAGAGACCCAGAGAAGGAGAGACAAAAAGAAAAACAGTGAGGCACAGAGCTGGAGGATGGGGAGGACAGCTGGGATTGCAGAAGGGCAGACAGCCTGGGGGCGCCTCACTAGCCCAGCTGTTTGCAGAGAAGCCCCGGGGCTGGGGAGGGTGCTGAATTTCCTGAGGTGTCCTGGCCCCAGAGGCCACCCAGAGCTGAAGTTTGAGCAGAGGTGGTGTAGCTCCCTCAGGGTGGGTGGGTGACTGAAGTGGAGAGAAGCTGGTGGGTAGGTGTGACCTCGCCCCACCCTGTGGGTGTGAGAAATGCCCTGGGAGACAGGTCACGGGCCCCACCTCTGTCTCAGGGTGACACCCAGGCCCAGGCCACTGGGGGTGTGTGTGTGTGTGTGTGTGTGCTCTTTACCCAGCAAACAGCACTGCACATTATTTTTTAAAGCTTTTTTTGCTGCCAAATGCAACACAGAACCAGAAAGCTATAGAACATGTAACATGCAAGCAAGCAACCCAAGGGTCTGTTGACGGATGAACGGATAAGCAAAATGTGGTCTCCCCGTCCGGGGGAATAGTAATCCACCTAAAAAGGAAGGACATTCTGCCACCTGCCACAACAGCGAGAACCCTGAGGACATCATGCTGAGTGAAATACGCCAGTCACAAAAAAGCAAACACTGCCTGACTCCACTCATACGAGGTACTTAGAGTAGTTAAACTCAGAGACTCAGAAAATAAAATATTGGATGCCAGAGGCTGAGGGGAGCGGGAATGGAGAATTAGGATCTCATGGGTCTGGAGACAGATGGTGGTGATGTACTTAATGGCCACTGTAGTGAAAAATGGTTAACTGTAAAAAATGGTTAAAGTGGGGGGTACCTGGGGGAACGTGGGTGGCTCAGTGGGTTAAGCGTCAGCCTTCAGCTCGGGTCATGATCCCAGGGTTCTGGGATGGAGCCTACTTCCCCCCTCTCTCTGCCTGCCTCTCTGCCTACTTGTGATCTCTCTGTCAAATAAATAAACAAAATCTTTTTTTAAAATGGGGGGTAACTGGCTGGCTCAGTCAAAAGAGCATGTGGCACTTGATCTCAGGGTTGTGTGTTCGAGCCCCACGTGGGGTGTCGAGATTACTTAAATAAATAAAACTTAGGAAAAAAATAGGGGCACCCAGGTGGCTCAGTCAGCTAAGCACCTGACTTTTGATTCCGACTCAGTTCATGATCTCGGGGTGGTGAGATCGAGCCCCGAATAGGGCTCTGCACTGGTCCTGGGGCTTGCTTGAGATTCTCTTTCTCCCTCTCCCATTGACCCTCCTGCCTTTCTTGTGCTCCCTCGCTCGCTCGCTCTCAAAATAAATAAATAAAAATCTTTTAAATAAATAAATAAAAACAGTCCCCATGGTCAATTCTGTGTTGTGTGTATTTTACTACAATTTTGTAAAATGGAGATCAGATCATGGCAGGCAATTATCCTTCCTCTAAGAATAAAATATGTAATTGATTTTAGAAGTCACAACTTGTAGCTTAGTTGACAGCTGTAAAATGAAAAACCCTTGTAGTCACCAGGTGGTCACAAAGGGGAACCCTGCGCCCCCTCCTCCTGGCCCCTCCCCCCATTTCCTGGTCCGTTTACCTGATCCCGTGGTTGGCTTTGGCCTGTTCTGAGCTTTCCATCAATGGAATCTCCGATTTCATTTCCTTTGTGTGACTTCTTTGGCATGAAGTCATGTGTAAGAAATGCATTTAACATGGTGTGTGGCTGGTGACCGTTTGTCCCAGCGCTGTGTGGCATGAATGAATCGGAGGAACGTGCCACCATGTGGATTTTGTTCTGTTTTTATGATCCAAGGATGTGTTGTCATACATGCAAAATACCGCCGAATGCATTAGCAAACGATCAATGTAAAACCATGCCACATTTCTGCAACTGTCAATTAAAACAATTTTCTTCTGGTGGTTGAATGGTCCAAGGTTGGACCGTTTTCACCCAGGGGTTAGGGGTCCAGGGCCCCGCCGGGAGGAAGGCAGTGTTTACAGAACATTGGAGACCCAAATGAACACTGTTAGGCAGAGCGGACAGGAAGTATGTGTCCCTGTGTGAAGAGGAGGGCCGGCATCAGGGAAGGTACAGCGCCAGGGATCTAGCAAGACAGTGAGGTTAAGATAGTTCATAGTTGACGAATGTCTGAAATATTTTAAGAACCACAAAGCTTCAACACGTGATTTTGCCAACCAGTCACTAGAAAACTGAGGAACGGCAATGCCCTTTTACTAATCTGCAAAAGCTCTGTGCGTTTGTGCAGCAAGTCTCCTGGTGATGGACATCTGGATTGTTCCTGGCTTGGGATCCTTAGGAAGGGCGTGGCTGTCCGCACCTGGTATGAGGACACCTGCGCACACCCTTCTAACAGAGCACACAAGGGCAAGAGGATGGGCACTGGCCAGACCTCCTGGGTCCTGCCAGACCGTTTCCAAAGTAATTGTCCCAATTTATCTTCCCACACCAGCACATGAGGACAAACGCTGCTTCTGTAACCACGCGATGTGGACTGGAGAGGGGGCTGGGCCTGGGCGGTGGACTGCGGGACAGCACCCCCAATGCATCCCCCAAAACCAACACGGATCCCCAACCCCCCCACCAAACCCGCCCCTCCCCCACTGCACCCCAACTCTCCCCCACCCACCTACCACTCCCCCCACCCCTCCCCACCTCACCAACACTGTTTCCCAACCCCCTCCCCTGCAACCCCAACCCACCCCCACCCAACCCAGGAGCTGCCTCCTCTAATTTTGCCTCCTCTTCTGGGCTCAACGCCAAATCCCTCCAACAGTTTCCCTGGCATCCTTTCAGCCTCCCACCAACGCCAAACCAGGCCATTAGCATGGCCCCCCAGGACTGTAGTGACCTATTCCGGGCTGCCTGGCCCCACTCCTGCTTCTGTCCCTACCCACACAGCCCAGCAGGAGCAGCTCGACCCTGCTAAGCCTCAGTTTCTGCATCTGTCAAATAAGGATTTTTTTTAAAGCTCTGTGCGGCTTAAAGGTGCTCAAGATTGCCTTTGTTTAGACGATACACTACATTATGTCAATTACTCTAGGAGGTTCATGGAGCACAGTGAACCCTCCGAAAATTTTGGAGCCACAGGTGCAACTTTTTACAGCAGCAATGTGTGCACAAAGCATACCCTGTTTTCTTTTCTACTGTAGTGTAGTGGTCAAGAGCATGGCCCCGGGATTCGGACTGCCTGGGTTCAAATCCCAGCTCTCGCAACTCACCAGCTGTGCCACCTTAGAATCATTACTTAACCTCTCAGGTCCTCAGTTTTCCCATTTATCAATGCAGGTCAAAACCGTACCTGTCTCACTGAGTTGTTGTGAGACTGAATGAGTTGAAGCATGTAAAATAAAGTTAGGATAATGTGTGGCATGTAATATGTGCTCCATAAATGTTAGGTGTTGTTTTATTACCTCACGGGGTTTTCAGAAGAATTACTTAGATTAAACATGAGTAACTAGAATAATGTGTGGGACTTGTATGTTCTCAAGGGGGACCAGATTTTGGTGTCAATTAGCAATCTCTACCACATTTCCTATAATGCTCCTGAGCCTATCCAACAGGTACAGGCTTTTCCATAGCCAAAGACATACTCCACCATTCCCCCTGGCTGCCTGGGTCCCCCTTCCTTCAAAGGTTGGAGCTAATCACCCTTTCCTGCGATGTGAGCCAGACTCCATGTCTTGCTTCCAATCGATAGAACGTGGTAGAAGTAATGGTGTGCGGCTTTGGAGGCTAGGTCGCAAAAGACATGGCCCCTTTGTCTGGCTTTCTCTTGAAATGTTCACTCTGGAAGAAACCAGCTGGTATACCTTGTGGACCTTTGAGAAGCCTGTAAGAGCAGGGATTTGAGGCTTTCTGCCAAGGGCCAGTACCAGCTTGTGAGGGGGCCACAGTGAAGGAAGTTTCTCCTGCCCCAGTCTTGCCTTCGGATGACTACAGCCCAGGCTGATATCATGAGACTCTGAGCCAGCATGGTGTACAAGCTCAGCCACTTCCTAATTCCTGACCCACAGTAACTGTGAGATAACAAACGCTTATCATTATTTGTAGGCACTGTGTTTGGATTTTTGTTGTTGTTGTTACAGTGATAGGGGACAATTACACTGCCCACCATAGTGGTATAATAGAACTTCTCTGAGCCAGTCCCAGACTTGAGGGACAAGTTGTCTCAGCCCTCAGATCCCTAAGCTTAAACTGGGCTTCGAGCCAGTCATTCAAGCTGCTCACAAATATTTCAACTCTCAGTCCTTCTGCATACATGAGGGGTTGCTCTTCCTCATGCTCATGAAGTGTGGTATGGCCAGGAGACTCAATTTGGCCAAGGAGCAGGTGTCATCTGTGGGTGGAAACTTTTAAGAATGAATGTGGGTTTTCTTCTTTTTTTCCCTCTCTGCCAGAGTCTTGACCAGCCAGCCATAATGACATGAGTAAAAAATAAGTTTTCTGTTTTAAGCCACTGAATTTTGAGACTGCCTGTTACAGCAGCATAATCTAGCCCGCCCTGACTAATACAGGCATCTTTCATGTCCTTTCACCCCTGCCACACTCAGAAGCCCCCATGTTCACCTCCAGATCTATTGTTTCCCCTTGTCCTTGAATCTCTTTCCCCTCCCCAGCTCCAAAGTCCCCCCTCCCTTCCTTTTTTTTTAACTTTTTAAACTTTTATGTATGTATTTATTTATTTACTTATTTGGGGGGAGAGGGACAGAAGGAAAAAGTAGACTCTGAACTGAACGTGAAGCTCAAAGCAGGACTCGATCTCACAACCCTGAGATCACGACCTGAGCTGAAACCAAGAACTGGAGGCTTAACCAACTGCACCACCCAGGCACCCCTCCCTTCCATTTTTAATAACCTCAGGTGCAAAGATTAAGTAAATCATAATCTTCATTTCATAAAGCTTATAAAAATAGCCAGCACTTCGATAGTGTTTGGTATGTACTACTCTAAACACTATCTGTCTTATTTAATCCTTGGGATAACCCCATAATGTAGGTACACTTGTCATTTCATTTTATGGATGAGGCAGCTATGGCACCGTGAGTTACCTAATTTGCCTGAGGCCACCCAGTGATTAAGTGAAAGAGCTTAATTATTAATTAATTCAAGCACAGGCAGTCTGACCCCAGCAGTACACTTAACCACCTGGTTCACACAAAGCAGGTGTTAGTTTGATTTATTTCCAATTTAGTGACTCCACATTGCTTCCTTGCTAGAGCCGCCACTGTCGTGTTTATTGTATCCTTTTGTTCGTAGGTGTTCTTACGCATTGTGTATTTTTGGTTGAGATAGATGGATCTTAAAGTTATATCAGCAGCACTGGGTGGGAGGTCTGGCTCTGTTTCTTACTATTGTCACTCCAACCCAGCCTTCTTGGTGCAGGCATGTCTGTTGCTTCTGGTGGCTGCAGAATCCTCTGCCCTGGACACTCTGGGGCACCTCCTCCTCCCTGGTGAGGGACACCAGGTTGCCTTTGACACACCCGCCATGAACAACATTGTGATGAACACTTTGCCCCCTAGTGGGTGAGTGTGAGAATTTCTTCAGCCTCCGTCTCAAAAAAAAAAAAAAAAAAAAAAAAAGGAATTGCCAGACTCTGAAATCTGGAGATGCTTGATTTAACTAAGTTTTACCAAATTGCACATGAACGTGGAGGCATTACCAGAGAAACAAAACCGGTTCTGCTTCCTGATTCTTCCTGCCTTGCACCTGGACCTGAGGATTTGGTGCTTAGAAGCTGGGGGATTTACAGTTTTTGTTCTCCTACCTTTGTTTTCCATCCCCTTCTGAAAACTTCTTTGGGCAAATAGTCCCTTGACTCACTGGCTACATGGGGCATAGTAATGGAGGAAGAGGAAAGACCATCAAATTCATAGCTCAGTTCTTGTCTCAAATGGCTCCATGGCATTAGCTAGGATTATAGGTGGCTAATTCTGGGTGGGCGAGGGCCACAGGAAGTCAAGGGTGAGACTCAGGTGGGAGTGAGGGGAGAATTTCATCCGGCTGTGAGCGTCCCCTTGTGGCCAATTTTCTCATTACACTTTACGTGATTCCCCGCATCAACCCCCAGCTAATTTAATCACATCTAATCAATTCAAATGGTATGAATTGGGTATCACCTATGTGCTAGACCAGCGATGTCCATTTGAAATATAATGTGAGTCCCACATGTAATTTCAAAATTTCTGCTAGCCATGTTAAGAAAGTAAAAAGAAGGGGCGCCTGGGTCGCTCAGTTGGTTGAGCTCAGGTCATGACCCCAGGGTCCTGGGATCCAGCTCACGGTGGAGCTCCCTGCTCAACGGGAGTCTGCTTCTCCCTCCCAGGTTGAATGAATGAATGAATGAATGATCCAGGGATACAAGGCAGAGACCTGTGTTTTTCTAGACTCTCTCCCTAGAGAGACCAGTGTTTTTCTAGACTCTCCCTAGCTTCTAGAACCATGCTTGACGCCGTAGTAGGTACTCAGCAAACACATGCCTTTGCGCAGTGTTCCCCCTTCCCCCACCGCCTCCCTAACCCGCCCTTAGCTAGGGGGGTGGGGCTGGGCAGCTTTCCTCTGTGAGGTCACAAAGACCCTGCCATGCCTCTGGCCTCAGCCCTCCTGCTGCTGTTGGGCCTGAGCGCCCACGGAGGCTGGGGCTGCCTGCAGTGTGACCGCTCAGTGCAGGAGGCCCTGAGACAGCTGCACTCCGCCCTCATCCCCAAGCGCTTCCATTTCCAGCAGCTGCTGGAGCGTGCCCAGGCCGTGCTCCTGGGCATGGAGGGGCCTTTCTTCCGGGACTACGCTCTGAACGCGTTTGTGGGGAAAGTGGGTGCGTGCTGGAGAGGGCAGGGTTCCTGGCACTGCAGGAGGTGGTGTGGAGGAGGGGAGACCCGTGGGGTAGCCCGAGGCTGGGGTGGGAGACAAACACTTTGGGGTCTGCCTTTCCAAGTGGGGAGGGTGGAACCATTTCTGGATGAAGATGGGGGTGTCCCCTGGCTCTCTGAGGGACCCACTGGAATTTCCTCCCGTCTTGCCCTCAGGGATAGATCACCTGGATCATGTGACGGCCTTTATCAAGAACCAGACAAGCCACTTAATGGTTAATTCTCTAAGAGGTAGGAGCTAAGAGGGAAAACCTTTTCCCAACCCCCTTCTCCGTCCTCCCTTTCCAGGAGTCCACCACACGTCCTCTTGATATTAAAAACAAAACAAGCAAAACAAAACACATGAGTATAGCCTTTAGTGTGTGTCAGGGTTCTAAGTGTTTTACTCAAAAAAGTCGAGGGACAGTTCATCACTGTGGGCGCTACTCTGATCTGCCCTTTACAGAGCGGGAGGCTGAGGTTCAGAGAAGTTAGGTAACCTGTCCGAAGTACACAGCGCAGACTAATTCCTAACCACCACCGCTGGGGTGTCTCTTCTGGTTTTGCATTCAGTGACCTTATAACATTCCCCAGTAGAGAGCAGTAGAGGGCCCCATGGATGTTTGACTTTTTTTTTTTTTTTTAAGATTTTATTTATTTATTTGACAGACAGAGATTACAAATAGGCAGAGGCAGGCAGAGAGAGAGAAGGTGAAGCAGGCTCCCCGCTGAGAAGAGAGCCCGATGCGGGGATTGAACCCAGGACCCCGGGATCATGACCAGAGCCGAAGGCAGAGGCTTTAACCCACTGAGCCACCCAGGTGCCCTGATGTTTGACTTATTTGTGCCTCAGTTTCTTCATCTGTAAAACGGGAATAATAGCACTTACCTCATGGTCACTGAGAAGGGTAAATGAGTTTGTGCATGTGCATTTAGAACAAAGCCAGGCAAACAGTAAGTGCCCAATAAATGTTAGCTATTAAGATCATTATGCTACATCTAGCCTCCCTGCCTAGAACAGAGGTTGGCAAAATACAGCTGGGGGCCAAAGCCTTTTGCCAGCCCCCTGTTTTATAAATAAAGTTTTATTAGAACAATAATAATTTACATATTGTCTTCCACCACTTTTGCTCTCCAAGGCAGAACTGAATAGTTGTGACACTGACCATTTAGACCTCAAATCTGAACATATTTACTATCTGAACCTTAACACACAAGGTTTAGAGCAGCAGGTCTCAACTCAGGCTGCACATTCGAATCCCCTAGAGAGCTTTTAAGACATTCTAGAAGCCCGGGCAGTGGCCAAGAAAATTAGAATATCAGGTGTGGGGCCTGAGTATCAGTAATTGTAAAGCTCTAATTGAAAGCAGTAGCTAAAGCTCTCACCTTTTAAAAAGGTGATTTTTGTATTTTGAGAAAATTCCAGTAGTTATAAAAGTTGCAAGAATAGTACCGTGAACACCTATACATCATTTGTTCACCTTAACACATTGCCTCATTCGTCCCGTGTGTGTAGCTTTTAAGAGTTAGTGACACTTCAACATTAATTTCTTCAATGGAGGATCTCCTGAGAACAAGGAAAGGTATTTTCTGGCACTATGAGTGGACCTAGGAAATTTAATGCCAGCTCCATACTATCTGATATCCAGTCCTCAAATTTCTCCAATGGTCACAGTCATGGCTTTCATCACTACCTTTCTTCCAACCCTTGATCTGCTCTGGGATCATGCACTTCATTCGTTTCTCTTTATGACACTGACATTTTTGAAGACCCTTGGCCAGCCATTTTACCAACTATTATTGTATCATTTGGGGCTCGGTCATGTTGGTGCGGAGAACTCAAGTGGCTGACGTAGCTGCTTGGTCTCCGGCCTCTCCGGAGGTCAAGCTGCTACCATGTGACACTCTTTTTGGTAGGCTCCATGCCCAATGTGGGGCTTGAACTCACGACCCTGGGAGTGGGTCGCATGCTGTACTAACGAGCCAGCCAGGCATCCCCAGAAAGACATCCTTCCCAGGCAGGATATTCCAGGGACTTAGAGGAACCAGACCTTTTTTTTGGAATGTGCAGGGTTTGGACAAACCAGACCTGCTGAGTTAACCCTTTACTGCATAACATAAATGAGAACAAATACTATGGAATAAATACCGCAGGGGCCAGGGGATGGGGGTACTAGGAGTAGGGTGGGGGCCGCAGTATGAAGTCAAGCAGCCAAAGGGATGTCACCGACAAGTCGGCATGTGAGCAGACCTGAAGGATAGGAGGAAGCCTCGGGAAGCAGCTGGGGTAGAAGACTGCAGGCAGAAAGAACAGCTAGAACACATTTCTGAGATGGGCCTATGTTTGGCATATTCACAGAACCTCAAGGAAGCCAGGGAGGCTGGAGTGCAGAGAGGGAGAGATGTGGAAGATGAGGTCCTAGAGGTAAGGGGGCAGGGATGGGCAAGTGGGCTAGAGCCTTCCAGGTCATGGTGAGGACTTTTGGCTTCTATTCTGGGTCACATGGGAGGCCTCTGAGCAGAAGAAGGGGGATACGGGTGAGCTTACTGTGGTTCTAAGAGCATACCTCTGGTTGTGGAGAAGAGATTTGAGCAGGACATGGGGGAGCCTGGCAGACCAGCAAGAAGCTGCTGTGGTGGCCCAGGCAAGACATGATCGTGGCTAGAACAGGATGGTAGCTGGGGAAGGTTTGAGAGGGAGATCATATTCCTGGATCTGTCTTGGATATATATTTTTAAAGATTTTATTTATTTATCTGAGTGAGAGCATAAGAGGTGGAGAGGGGCAAAGGGAGAAGGAGAAGCAGACCCCCAGCTGAGTAGGGAGCCCAATGCGGGGCTCGATCCCAGGACCCTGGGATCACAACCTGAGCCGAAGGCAGACGCTTAACCAACTGAGCCACCCAGGCGCCCTATCTTAGATATTGAACAGACAGGTTTTGTTCATATAACATGCATGTTGACAGACTGCATGCAGGGTGTGAGGAAAAAGGAGGCAAAGCACCAAGGACTGGGCTGAACAATTAGAATCAGACACCTCCCATCTCCTAAGGTGGAGAAGACTCGAGGGTTAGGAGTAGGCTTGGAGGAATGTGTCAAGGTTCTGTTTTGGACTTAGTGATTATAAGATGCCCATCAGACCAGAGCAGAGTTCCTAAGTGGGTATTTGACTCCATGCATCTGGACTTCAGGGAGTGAGTGCTCAGGCAGTGAGTGGTCTAGGCTAGGGACATCGATGTGGGAGAAACTGGTGTACACAGAACAGTGCTGTCCGGTGGAGATACGATGTGAGGCACAAGTAGGAGTCACACGTAATTTTAAATTCTCTAGTAGCCGCGGGTTTAAAAACGTAACAGAAACAGATGAAAATAATTTTAATATATTTTATTTAGCCCAATACCTAAATGACGTTTGCAACATCAAGCAACATAAAAATTATTGAGTTTTTTTTTTTAGTTATTTTATTCAAACCATGTCTTCAAACTCCAACACGCATTTTATACTAACAGCAGACCTCGATTCAGACTAGCACATTTCGAGTACTCAATAGCCATGTGGGCTAGTGCCTGCCATATTGGACAGTGCAGATCTAGGTAATATACAAAACCATGAAGCTGGATGAAATCAGCTGGATGAAGGAGTGAGTGCAGACAGGAGAGGAGAACAAGACAGAGGAAAGGAAGGGAGAGGTAACCAAGTCTGTTCTACTACTTACCAGATCAGAAAACTGAGGCTAGAGGAAGGTGGATTGTCCTGGCCCCCACAGTGGATCAGAAGCTAGACATAAGACCGCCCAGGCCACAACTTAAGTAATACCTGGTCTTGTTACTCTTGGTGAATGAAAAGGGGTTTCCTCATCTCTTTGAAGCTGCAGATGGGGTGGGCTTGCTGGACACCTCCCACCCCACAAGGATATCTGTATCTCTCTCTCTCTTTCTCCTCAGATGGGCCTCTGCTAGAGGAGCTGGTGGCTCTCAGGGAGAGAGTGATCAAGGAACTCAAGAAAGGTTTAAAATCGTATGAACAGAAAGGTGCAGCATCTCTCTCCACCAAGCCCCTCCTCCCCTATTATCACTCAATTCCCTTCTCCCACTTTGTCTCCCAGACTCCTTGCTCACCTCCCCTGTGACTCAGTCTTCTCTGCCTCTCCCCAATATTCCTTGCTTTCATTTCCAGACACACTTCTCCCTCCCCTGGTCCCTTCCCATTAAATTCTCAAATTGCTTTCCCGACTTAACTCACTTCAGCTCTTTTCTCTTGCAGCCTGCCATCGCAAAATTTGCCGTGAGTCCTGGATTTATTTTCTGTCCCTCCCTTCCCTACCCTTCCGCACCTCTTTACCCTATCTCCCCCCAAATCAAGCTCCACCATCATCTACTCCATCTGGTGGCTCCCCCTCCCCAAAACTATAATATCTAGGAATATCTGATTTTTGAGGGCTCATGGAAGTGGTTGCAACCTGTAAAAAAGCATTTTGGGGGATGTCAGGATGGACAGACCAGGTCATAGAGCAAATAAACACCACATCTCAGTGGTTTAAAAAAAGAAAGATTTCTCTCTTACTCAAATTCCTTTGAGAGTTGAACTTTTCTGGATTAAAGCCTCTGCCTTGGGCTCAGGTCATGATCTCAGGGTCCTGGGATCGAGCCCTACATCGGGTTCTCTGCTCCGCGGGGAGCCTGCTTCCCCCTCTCTCTCTCTGCCCACCTCTCTGCCTACTTGTGATCTCTCTTTCTGTCAAATAAATAAATAAAATCTTTAAAAAAAAAAAAAAAAAAAGGAAGAGAGAATAGGGAAAACTCCGACAGGAACTTCTTTGTCACGGCCTAGAACTGGCTGCATCTGTCTGCCCAATTTCCATTGGCCAGAACTCTGGTCACATGGTTGCAACCTACTGCAAAGGAGCCTGGGAAATGGAGAGAGAGAGAAAGAGAGAAGAGAGCGTCAGGAAGAGGAGGAGACAGATTCATGAGCATCTACCCATTATCTGTCACAGGGGCCTGCAAAACGGGAATGTAGAAATGCAAGCATTCTGTTTGTGGACGTTTAATCTACAGATGCCTACAAATTAAATGATCTGTAGACATTCAATCGACAAATCTAACATTTGTTCAACTAATTAGATGTCTACAAGCAAATGCTGGACAACAGGACAACTGCAACTCAATTCAACTCTTCAATGATTCTATAAAAATTTTTTTCTTTAATTTTTAAGATCTTAATCTTAAGTCATCTCTATACCCAACTTGGGGCTCAAACTTACAACCCCAAGATCAAGAGTCACATGCTCCACTGACTGAGCCAAGCAGGTGCCTCTAAAAATTATTTTTAATGTGAATCAGGGCACTTTTACCATCTTACTGTGCTGTACAGGGCACCTCCAAATTCAGGAGGGCCAAAGACTCCCATCTCTTTCCCCCTGCCTTCCTGCCCCTTGCCAGTCCTCTGATATCTGCCTTTATCACACTTCTCCCTTCGCACCTTTCCAGGCTTGCTAAGAGAAGAAGTCTTAGACTGTTTACATTGCCAGAAGATCAGTCCCAGCTGCATTAAAAAAAAGTACTGTTTTGGTAAGTTCCTGCAGGTGAGGGAAGACAGGGGTGCATGAGAGATGAAGACAGCCATGACCCAGCAGATACGGGTTTTGAGATCTCCCACATATGACCTTGAATCCTGCACTTACTACTTGCCTACAGTGTGACCCAGATGTTGCTTCCACATTCTGAAATTCACTTTCCCCCTCCTGTTAACTGGGAAGATTCTGCTGTAACTTTAAAATGCCTCTAATTCCTAGCAGGTGCTAGGAAAACATTTTCTTTTTTCACCAGTGCCACACTTGGGGAGTACAGAAGAATCTGCTGAATTTGTTCACTTATTCATTCATTCAGAGATTTTTTAAAAAGATTTTTAAATTCTTAAATGATCGCTACCCCCATCATGGGGCTCAAACCTACAACCCTGAGATCAAGAGTTGCATGCTGCACTGACTAAGCCAGCCAGGTGCCCCCAGATATTTTTTAAATGTAAATCCTTATAGCAGTGAGAATAGTACAGTGAACCCCCATATATCCATCAAGATTGGAAAATCATGTTGTTCCCTCTCTGTCACACTATTCCTATCACTCCTTTATTTCAGAAAAGTCTTCAAGTTCACCATCTCAAAGGCTCCCTGATCACACTCGCTAAAGTAGCACTTTCTATCAAATTATGTTGACAGTGGACATGCCTCCACATCTGGTTTACTTATTTATTGCCATGGTATTTTTTTAAAGTTATCTCTATACACAAACTCACCACTGCAAGATCAAGAGTCACGTTCTCTCCCAACTGAGGCAGTCAGGCACTCCATTCACACGTTGCTTTTTTTTTTTTTTTTTTAGATTTTATTTATTTAATTAGGGATGCCTGGGTGGCTCAGTGTGTTAAACCTCTGCCTTTGGCTCAGGTCATGATCTCAGGGTCCTGGGATCGAACCCCACATTGAGCCCAGCATCGGGGCTTCCCCCTCTCCCTCTGCCTGCCTCTGCCTACTTGTGATCTCTCTCTCTCTGTCAAATAAATACATGAAATCTTAAAAAAAAAAAGAGTTTAAAAAGATTTTATTAATTTATTTAGGCAGAGAGGCAGGCAGAGTGGGGGGGGGGCCAGGCTGCCCACTGAGCAGAGAGCCCAATATGGGGCTCAATCCCAGGACCCTGGGACCACGACCAGAGCAAAAGGCAGAGGCTTTAGCCCACTGAGCCAGCCAGGCGCCCCTGCCATGGTATTTTAAAAGAAATCAAGCGTTATGAGATTTCACCCGTACATAGTGTGTGCCTCTAAAAAATAAGGACATTTCCTATGTAACCACACTGCCATTCTCACACCCAAAAAACCTAGCAACAATTCTTCAATATCAAGTAATTCTAAGTCCTTTTGCAACTTCCCTAATTGTCCATGGAATATCTTTCGCAGCTGATTCATTCAAACCAGGACCCAATTATAGGACTTCTCATATAATTCAACTGTAGGGTTTTCCCCACTTTTTTTCATCTAGAAGAGTCTCTCAGTTCCTTCCTCCCCCTCCATGACACTGACCAGCTGCAAAGAAGGAATTTGTCCATTGGCTCCTTTGGGACGGTGGTTAACTACAACAGATAGTTTGAGGACCCCATTATGCTCCCAAACTGAGGATCAGCAGAAGGGAAGACAAATGTCTCATATTGCCTGCATTTTAATGGGGTGAAGGGTTAACTAGGGTTTCTCTTAGCGCTGCTGACAGCTGAGGCTGGACAGTCTTTGTTATAAGGGCTGTCCTGTGTATTGCAGGATGGTTCAGTAGCACCCCTAGCCTCTACCCCACTAAATGCCAGTACTACTCCCCTTGCCAAAGTCAGGACAATCATTTCTAGTCTCCAGACCTTTCCAAATATCCCGTGGGAGACATAATTGTCTCCAGCTGAGAACCGCTGTCAGACAATTACATGAAGGAATAAATGGACTGATTCTAGATAGCAAGTGTGTTCTAATGAAAACAAAACGGGAAAGTTTGATAGAAAGTGCCTGGGAGAAAGGGAGGGACGGTGCTACTTTAGAGAGTGCAGGCAGCGGGACATCTCTAAAGAAATGGTGTTTGGGATCTAGAGGGAGTGAGCAAGTAAGGAACAGTGTGAATGACAGAGGGAACAGCTAGTGCAAGGATCCAACATGGTTGAGCAACAAGAGGGAGGCTAGTGTGGCCAGAGCCAAATGAATGAAGAAGGGCATAGTAGCTAGCACGTCACATGGTGACCAGATTGTGCAAAGCCTGGTGGGCCGTGATGAGGATTTAGGCCTTTATTTTGAGTTAGAGGCCAGCTTAGGGGAGGCTCTGCGGAAAGAGGTATTGGAGAGGGCTTAGGTGTTGACAGGCGCCCTCTGGCTGCCAGGTGGGGGACTGTAGGGCAAGGAGAACCCCGAGAGAGAGCTGATAGGGGGCTGGACCAGGTCGGTAGCCCACGAGATGGATCCAGGAGGTGGATCAAGACTCTGGATACATTCTGAAGGTGGAGCCAAGAGGCTCTGCTGACAGAATGAGTCGGGGGGAGGGGACGACTTGAAGATGCCGAATGGAACTCTCAAGGATCTTCAGGGTCCCCAGCTAAGATGCAGGTTTACTTTCATCTTGTCTTGAGACTGTCAGAATATTAAATCTGGTGTTCACCGGCAGTCGAAGGATCCACGTCCACCCCCCACACCCTAGCCGCTGAGTCGTATTTAGCGCTGAGCTCTTCGCTGTCACTGGGATGTGCTGTGTAGACTGCCAGTGCCGCAATGGCAGAGTTGTTTGCCAGTGGGGCTCGTAGAAGTATGCAGCGCACCTAAAACAGTGCCTGGGACACAGAGTTTGAGGAATGGAGGAATGCACTCAGACTCCAGGAGAGAGGGCAGCAGACAGGTAGGGAGGAGGGAGAGAGAGGCTGAGGTTTCTGGGTGAGCAGGTGGGAGTGGGTGCAAAGCCAAGGAGGGGAGGTGACTTGGAAATCAGATTTGTCTCCCCCACCCCACCAGTTGATGCGCAGCCCCGCGTGGCTCTGCAGTACCAGAAGGAGGAGGAGAGCCTGCAGGATAGAGGTGCCATCATTTCCATTTTTCTCGCTCTTCTTTCCTTCGGGGTCATCGTGGCTGCGTGAGTCATCTCTGCCCTCTCCTGAGGCTTCCAAATGCACCACTGGGCCCCACAAAAATGCCCCTGCCCTGTATTGGTCCCTGTGTCATTTGGGAATCTCCTCCTCACTGACTTTGTGCCTCTCCTCCTTTCTCTCCATCTCTTCTCCTACCCACCCTCATCTCTATCTCTGTCCATCTCTCCTTCTCTCACACCTCCTCTTCCTCTCACCCCTGGACCACCTTTTATCTTTCCTGGGTCCTCAGCACTTTTGCCTCTCTGGATCTCTTCCTCCATAAAATGTAAATATAATTATAAATATAAATACAAATATATATATAATTGTATTTCATGCATGTGCCATGGTATGAAGACAGATGTCATCAGAGCTGAATTCATTATTATATATTCTTCTTCACCATCATCGTTATATTAATTTATTCTGTTCTGCTTTCCAATGTGGTTAAAATGAAAATATTTCCATGGGTCCCAAGCACTGAACCCAGGGTGCGAGGGGGGAAGTGGACCTCACCCTCCTCTTTGCCCTTCAGAGGGACTCTCCCACCTCTGCCTACCTGTCGCCCCACCAGATTCTCTCCTCTCCTCTCCTCTCTTGCCCCTTTTCTGTCATCTCTGCTTCCTCCACTTACCCCTCAACCTCCCTTCCCACTGCCTAGTGGTGAGTCAAATCAGCACTCAGCACAATGAATGTCTGCTCCCACTGTGAGCTTGTTCGGTCTGTGTCCCCTTCTTTCTCCCTCTTTCTGCCTCTCCCACTGGGCTTTCTCCTCCCCTCCCTGTCCCCATCTCAATTCTGCTGTCCCCCATACCCCCCACCTCCCAGGTTGAATCCTTCCCACCTCCCCTCTCTTTCTCCAGTACCTTCCCCATTGCTCTTTCCCACTCCCCCATGTTCAAACCCCTTCATCACCACCCCAGTCTTTACTAGGTCTTCATTTCTGTCTTGAATCTTGTTTTTCTCTCCCTAAGCCTCTTGCCCAAGGTCTGTCTCACTCCTTGGTCTCTTTGGCATCCTTGGCATTCCTTGGCTCATGGCTTCCCTCCAATCTCTGCCCACCCACCTCCCATCTTCAGATGGATTTTTCCTCTGCGACACCTTCTCCTATGAGGACACCCGGCTTTGAATGTAGGATCCATCCTAAATCCCAAATGATCTTAATTACATCCACCAAGAACCAATTTCCAAACAAGGTCACATTTGCAGGTCCTGGGGATTAGGACTTGGATAACGCAGGCGGGGTGGGGTGGGGTGGGGAGATGGACGCAGTTCAATTCAGCACATTTACTTCTCTCTCTTCCTCATTTCCTTCTCTTTCTTTCTCTTCTCCATGAGTCTCTTGCCCTATGTCTATGTCTTTCAGAGTCTCCTTCAGACTTTCCCACTCTTTCTGTTTTCACATTTTACCCTCTCTCCCAGTCCCAGATTTTCTCTCCTCCTCATTCATGTACCAACACTGAATGGCTGGGAACCCTGGAAATCTGCCCAGATACCCATGATGTCACAGGCTGAAACAAATAAGGCTGATGATTGGAGGGTGACATGGAGGGACCTGGAGGGACCTGAAGTTCTCTTTGTAACCTCCAGGCTTTTTCTCTCTGACCAGGGCTATTACGTACAGGCAAAACCGAAAACTCCTGCTGCAGTAGGGCGGTGGTTTGGGGTTCTGTAAGGGGAAAGGAAAAGAAGTTTAATAAAGTCTATGACAAATTCCTTGATGTCTCTGTCAGTTTCTGGAGGGCCCTCCTCCCAGTTGGGTGTCAAGGGTTGGGACAAGGTCTCACTCATCCATAGGTACCAATGATCCTACATCAAAGTAGAAGTGATTTGGATCTTCAAGAGGAATAGACAACTTGTGATGAGAGCTTGAAAGGACAGCCATTCCTTCTTTGAGGAGGAATGCATCCTAAAGGAGATGACACCATAGTGGGACCCTCAAGGATGGTGTGACAGAAGAACAGCAGTAGTTAATGCAGAAAATACAGGCTTCCCTCCCTATCTGAACTAAATTTTCACTCTGCTGTGTTCCTGAATAGATTCAGATACATTGTCATGTAAATCGTTTGCTGTCTGAACTCTTGCTACCTGCTAATCCAAAGTAGGAAGCAAATAAATTTGGATGACTGGTATCCTTATGTTTCTGAACTTGCTAGAAAAACTATTGCTACCTCATTCAGGATCTGGATAATGAAGATGTTTGGTGGGAAGAATGTGCATTGATAAGAAAAACGAAATTTACTGCAGATTCGGTGCCATGCACAAGGCTTGACCCAGAGCAGGCAGGCACTCAGTAAATATTTGTTGAATAAATGAGGATGGTGGTGTTGGAGGAAGGGGAGGAAGCCTGCAAAAGAGATACTGATCCATACATTGAGGTCCTTTAAACGTCAGGGAAAGGAGCTTGGTGGTTTTTCCCAGGGATTGAAACCCCAAATACTGATGGGTCCAGGAATATAAAGTGAACCGCATCCATGGAGGATAGAAAGTACCCAGCTCCATTCTATTGCAGTCACAGTGAAATAACAGCCCAGTGTTTTCAGATCTTCAGAGTTTTCAAGAGTCCCCAGAAATTCAGATTTTTAAAAAATATCATTGCCATCATTGTAAGGTGACAGGAGAAACCTCTGAGGCTGAGTGCTGCTCATATTTTTTATGCTAGAGACTATTGGTAAATGAAGCTTTAAGTGTAGCTAGAGCTCGCTGGACTCTCTAACTACATTTCCCAGAATCCTCTCCACCTACAACTTGCGTCCGTTGCCATAGATACTACCGAGCCCCTTTAAAGCTAGCGGGGTATGCACTTGAAGAGCTCGACTCCAGCCATCCGTTGCCAAAATACCAATCTCGCTTATGCGCAGTAAGGAGCGCTTAGACTAGGGCAGTTCGGGAAAGAAGGAGCAGAGGCTCCAACCCAGAGGATTGTGGAAATTAGGTAGTTTCCAGGATCCCCCACATCCCCCTCCCACGCAGGCGCCCTTCTGTGGAGGCAACGGGATGCTGTCGCCCTGGTGACGTCACTCCTGGCAGGCATGACGTCACCCTCACTAAGCGCGCTAGCTGGGAGGCAAGGCTACACCAGGCAAGTCAAAGCAGCCCGACTTCAAGTTCACTTCTTTTTTTTTTTTTACCTTTTTTTTTTTTTAAGATTTTATTTATTTATTTGACACAGAGAGAGATAGCCACAGAGGGAATGCAAGCAGGGGGAGTGGGAGAGGGAAAAGCAGACTCCCTGAGGGGTGTGGAGCCCGCTGGAGGGCTCCATCCCAGGATCCTGGGATCATGACCCCAGCGGAAGGTGGAGACGCCCAACGACTGTGCCACCCAGGCGCCTCTTCACGCTCACTTTTTTTTTTTTTTATTTGACACAGGGAGAGATCACAAGTAGGCAGAGAGACAGGCAGAGAGAGAGGGGTAAGCAGGCTCTCCGCCGAGCAGAGAGCCTGACGCAGGACTCGATCCCAGGACCCCAAGATCATGACCCAAGCCGAAGTCAGAGGCCCAACCCACTGAGCCACCCAGGTGCCCACGCTCACTTCTTAAGCTGATCCAAACCCATTCCGGTGAAGGCCTGGGGGTCGTAAGTTGGTGGCCCTAAGGTGCTTTTAGCTTGGGTAACAGTGTTTGGTTTTGTAAATGTCTTCCTGCTACAAGTCCAGCTACTCCCTTAACTTTCTGTGAATTTACTGGGGAGCAGTGCACAATAAACGGATAATTAAGATGTGCAGAAATAGTAGTGTGATGAATGCTCCCAGAGAGCACAATCTGGGGCAGGAGAGACAGTTACCAAATAATTAGAATATAATTATAATATCAGCGTTAGGTTCAGGTGGAACTCGGGAAGGGAGAGGAGTTGCTCCAGCTGGGCTGGGTGGGTGTAGGGGAAAGTTTCCTATAGGAATGGCTGCAAGCGCTAGTGGCAAGAAATGGAGTTTTCCAAGAGCAACAGAGGAAAAGAACATTCCAGACAGAGGGAAAAGCACGTAGGAAGGTCAAGAGGGGGGAAATATTAATAACTTTTAAAAATAGTATTTAATGTCAATAATATTGATAGCAAACAGAAGGTGGTGTTTTCTGTACCATACTGTTTTAATGCCTTTAGTCATATCAACCTAGTCAAATGTCATTTATTAGTGTATCTATTATCTTTTATTTTTATTAGTGTATCTATTATCTATTATCTATTAGTGTATCTATTATCTCCCCATGTACAATGAGGATATGGAGGTATAGAGAGGTTAATGACTTTCAGTGAATAAGTAGGAGTAATCATTATTCTGTGTGGCCCTTGCTAATGGATTCTACTTGCAAAGCACTGTGCCATTTATCTTCTATAGAACATCAAATCCTATTGGAGCAGGAGCCTACCCTTTTGAGCTCATTTAACTTTAATTACTTCTCCAAATACCCTATCTCCAAATAAAGTCTCTTTGAGGGTTAGGGCTTCAAAACATCAATTTGGGGGATAACAGACATTCAATCCATAGCACTTTTCTACACCCACACTTGCATGCCAGACTCAAAAAGCTACTTAAATCTCTTTCTCCGACTCTAGGCTTCCATACACTCTGTTTCCTCTGCCTCCAATAGCCCATCTCGTTCTGTGCCTTCACTGGTCACATTTATGTCTCTTAGTCTGTTGGTTCTTATCTTCCAACCTACAGCCAAGGTGAGACCTCCTCCAAAAGTCATCCCTGATTGCCCAGAGCGGGTTAGAGGTCATCCTCTGTGCTCATACGATGCCCTGGGCTACCCCCATCAAGCACAAAATATCACACTAGGGCCAACTGTCTGTCACCATGAGATTATCATGTACCCTAATCCTAGCAATAGTGATTGGCCCAAGTGGTAGGCCCAAGAACCAAGAAGTGTCGCTCTCGCCAGCAAGAACGACCCGCAGACGAGGTTGAATGGCAAACTTCTTTATTGACAATCTTGATTCGGGAACCCCGCACCACAATTTTAGCCCCTTATTATAGTTAACAATAGTTAGAGATGCCCAATCACCATATCACACGATACACCTAAGCACCAATCAGACATATTACCTATGACCTTATCCGTGAGCATGTGAGATGCTCGTGGGTGCCTACGTGACTCTATTGTTCTACAGATCTTGTGCCTTTCCCAAGACTCCTGGTAAATCATATATCTTTCTTGTGACTCTAGGCATTGTTTGTACGTCACCCATGAGTGCACCCATATTCTTTGGGTTAAACATTCACAGCCCTTCCTCCTCAGGCATATCCGTCTACGTGACTCCTAGCTCCTGCTGCATGGCTCTCCACAAGAAGGACCAATCAGAACCCCTCCCTGGGATTGCTATATGAATTCAGTTGCACCCATGTTACTGGCTTCAGCCAATGAGATGTGGATGAAAGTGACATATGTCACTGATCTCATTCAACTTGCATGACTATCCAGAGAGGAAGGAGGATTTAAGTAACCCATACAAGACCCACAGTTGGTCAAGGACAGTAGCAGGACTAAAGTCCTTATAAAAAAGAGGAAGAAACACCAGAGTTCTCTCTCCACATGATCCTGTACCAAGGAAAAACCATGTGATGATGTATCCAGAAGGTGGCCATCTCCAAGCAAGGAAGAGAGTTCTCACCAGAAATCAACCATGCTGGCTGCGGGATCTAGGAGTTCCAGGCTGCAGAACTATGAGAAAGTAAGTTTAGTTTATGGTATTTTATTATGGCCACCCGAGCTGATTAAGATAGAGTGCCATGGGGCACCTGGGTGGCTCAGTCGTTAAGCGGCTGCCTTTGGCTCAGGTCATGATCCTAGAGTCCTGGGATTGAGCCCCACATCAGGCTCCCTGTGCAGTGGGAAGCCTGCTTCTCCCTTTCCGACTCCCCCTGCTTGTGTTCCCTCTCTCGCTGTCTCTCCCTCTGTCAAATAAATAAATAAAATCTTTAAAAAAAAATTTTTTAAAAGAGCATCATGAAGTGAAGGCTGTCTTCAGGCTCACTGGGCTTCAGGTACCAGGCTAAGACCTGGACACTTTGTTGAGGGCAGTGCCAAGCCAGAGGAAGGACTGGATCTGCTTTGGGTGCAAAAAGACCATTCTGGGTTGGGGGTTGGGGGCTCCTGGGTGGTGCAGTCGGATAAGCATCTGACTCTTGATTTGGGCTCAGGTTGTGATCCCATGGGTTATGAGATCGAGCCCCATGTCAGGCTCTGAGCTCAGCACAGAGTCTGCTTGGAATTTTTTATCCCTGTCCCTCTGCCCCTCCCCAAGCTTGTGCACGCTCGCTCACTCTCTCTCTCTCTCCCTCAAATAAGTAAATATTTTAAAAGAAATAAAGAAAAATACTTCTGGGGTGGGGGGGGGACAGACTAGAGGGGAGACACTAGGGGCCAGGAGGTTTGAGATGAGATTGCAGTGAGGTTGTAGGGTGAGGACAAGATTTGAGTCATGGCCAACTTCATGGGCATGGAGAGGGCAACAGAGCTGGGGAGCCTGAGGGTGAGAAGAGGGACTTCCCTGGACCCACTGTCGCTGGCTGGATCATTGAGCCTTGGGGTTGCAAAGGTCTCCCTAGGGCTGTTGGACACATCTTCCCAGGGTAGCTGTATGAGTTAATTAAGCTAATAAAGCCCGCTGCATTTTGTCATTAAGTGACAGCTGGTCTTTTTCAGTTTGACAGTGGTTCATCTAGGTTTTACTCATGTGTATATATAGATTTTACATCTTTATAAATATGAAAGATATATAACTTTATGATTTTTCTTCTTTTAATGTTCATTCACAAGTATTTCCCCAGTTATTGTGTCCTGATCATAATTATTTCAGGCTCAATAACATTTCATAGGCCGGATATACCATTGTTTATTTAACCAATCCCCTGAGTTCATATAACTGAAAATAACTATTTGTTATTTGGTTTCTGATTGGAGATTCCCCACCACCCCAGTGACAATTCAGGGAGTTAGGCTTCTTCCGTTTTCAACATAGGACTTCCAGGGTCATAGTCTTCATCTACAGCCACAGAAGGGAAAAGACTGTGGGAGGTGACAAGTGAGAGGTTTCAATGGGCCAGGTCTGGGTTTGGCATGCATGTTCACTTCTCTCATTTTATTGGCTAGAACTTAGTCATGTGGCCACCCCAGATTACAAGGGAGGCTGGAAAATGTAGTCTAGATGTGTGCAGAGAAAATAGGGGAAAGACTTTGAAGAAGTGCTATCTGCCTCACATTACCCCCAATGAGGGATTACAGAGAAGAAAACCTCGTAGACAGTGGAAGAGAACTGCCACAGATCACAAAGAGATTACAATCTGTAGGGCAAATATGGCACTAAAATCCAAATAGCCCCTTTTTTCATTAGATTTTTCATCACTCTTCTTTGAAAAGCAAAAACCTATGGGATTTTATTAATCTTGTACCCAGTAATTTTATATAATTATGTTGTGGCTTGTCTTAGTGTTTCTTTTGATTCTCTGACTTCCAAGATAAAAATCACATCACATTTAAAGAAGGATGAAAACCCAGACTTCTCCGTTCAGATGATACCTTTTCTTTCTCTCGTCTAACTACACTGATAGTTCTTCCAAAAGTGGTCATGCTAGACAATTTGTTTTGTTTGGACTGACAGTTTGTTCTGACTTTAATGGTGAATCTTTTGGTTTTTAGCATTAAGCCTGATTTGGGGTTTTAATGATATGCATACAATTAAAAACAAGAGAGAAGCAAGTACTCCTTAAGATTTTTGTCATTATTGAGGCACCTAGGTGGCTCAGTTGGTTAAGCAACTGCCTTTGGCTCAAGTCATGATCTCAAGGTCCTGCAATGGGGCCTGGGTTGGGCTCCCTGCTCAGTGGGGGTTCTGCTTCTCCCTCTCCCTCTGCCCCCCCCCCACCCCCACTAGTGCTCCCTCTCTCAAATAAATAAAATTGTCATTACTATTCAAGATGGGCCTATTTTTTAAAAGATTTTATTTTATTTATTTGACAGAGATCACAAGTAGGCATAGAGGCAGGCAGAGAGAGAGAGGAAGAAGTAGACTCCCTGTTGAGCAGAGAGCCCAGTGCTGGGTTCAATCCCAGGACCCTGGGATCATGACCTGAGCCAAAGGCAGAGGTTTTAACCCAATGAGCCACCCAGGCGCCCAAGAGGGGCCTATTCTTAAATATATTAAGTTTATGTAGACATGGCTTATTACTGGAGGTTCTCAAAACCCTTTTCATAGCCATGGATGTGATGGCATTACTTTGATATATCAAATAGCAAATTCTGTGATAGCCCAATATCAAACCATCCTTGCATTCCTGGACATATACCTCCCAGCTCCCACTACAGGGGTCTGTTTCCCTTACCATACCACCCTTTAAGAGGTGGTGAAACTGAGGCAAACAGGAAGCAGATGCCCAGGGATAGCAAGTAATTAAGTGACAGAGGCTCAATTCATTCACCATCAATTTAGATGGGGCCAACTTCTTTGTGTCCTGTGGACTTCAACTACAGGCGTAACTTGGTTAGATGGGTTAAATGGGCTATGATGTCCCCTCCTGTGAAGGGCAGCGAAAAGACTGGCTAAAATGGGTGTGTTCGCTGTGTCTGTACAGCCAGACATTTCTCAATACCAGGTTCCCTCCTGCCCCACATCGTTCTCCCAGACTCCATTTCCCAACATTCCCCGGCTACAGAGACCTGAGGCCGGGAGGAGCGTGAGCCCGCTATGACTTCTGGAAAATGTAGTCCAGCTGCGAAGTCGCGTCGGGGCTTGATAGTACCGAGACAACTACCGCGCAGGCGCATTTCACGGCCCGCCAGAGGGAGGGAAGGCCTGGCCACTCTCCGCAACCCGCGGGGGCGCACAGGTGAGTCCCGACCTACCGGCGGGAGCGGGTGGGTGCGGGCCGAGCGGGACAGGCTGGTGGGTGCTCAGGACGGCGGGCCCGAGTCCTGCCTGGGGGCACGCTGTGCGGTGTCCCGCCCACTCCTATCTTTCGGGAGGCGGCCCCAGAGCGCCGCTGCCAGCCCGAGGATCTCAACGCGCAGGAATTGGGCGCCTGCTGTTTGCCAGGAGTCAGCGAGCGCGGAACTGTGCGATCTCCCAGGAGGGAGACTGTGCGTTTCCATACTTCGCTGGTGAAGAAACAGACTAGGCGGCTTCTCGCAGGTCCCAGTGGTCGGCCTGGGGTGTTTGCCCCGAAAGCCCACCGCGTACTCTGCACAGTCACGCCCACGGTCTCTGTCCTTATCCTGAGAATGCCACCCTTTCTCTGGGTCTCTAATCGCTCTTTGTTCTCCCCCCACCCTCCCAAACCCCTTTCAGTCCCTCTTTCTGTGTGTCTGCGCGCCCCTCTTCCGAGTCTGTGTCTGTTTCTAAAAACAGGGCCATTATCTTCCAAGACCACAGGACCATGATCACACAGCAGGACAGTAACATCGATAAAAACTATTAGCTAATCTGCAGACCCTCAGATTTTGCTAACTGTCCCAGTAATGTACTTAATGGCAAAAGCAAAGCCCACACCACACACTGGGTAAGTTGTTAGGGCCCTTTAGTCTCCGTGAACCAGACGCAGTTCCTCCGTCTTTCTTTGATTTTGATGATCTTGGCATTTCTGAAGATTACAGACCAGGTACTTCTAGAATGTCCTTGGTCTGGATTTGTTCGGTGTTTCCTCTCTATTAGATTTAGGTTTGGCGGAAATACCTAAATTCAGGGTGATGCATTGTCTCATCAGAGCAGGAGCCCGTCATGTTTGCCCATCACAGGTCATGTGCGTCTTGATCACTTGGCTGTGGTGGTGTCCGCCAGGCATTTCTGCTCTAAAGTTACCTTCTTTTTGTGATTATTAAGTAACTTACGAGGACATAGGGGAGAGTCTGTAAGACTTTTCCTTCTCATTTCCTCATCAGAATTTCGCCCACTGGTTTCAGCCTTCAGCTGCTGGCGTTCCTCTGTAACTGGAAACAGGTGCGAGGCTGTGTCTTATTTCTGGGCTGTTTTAGTTTCCTGTTGCTGCTGTAACAAGTGACCACAAACTTGGTGGCTTTAAACGGCAAGAATGTGTTCTCTTACAGTTCGGGAGGTCAGAAGTCTGCAGTGGGTTTTACCGTTCTGAAATCAAGGTGTCAACAGAGTGGTGCTCCCTTGTGGGCTCTAGGGGACAATCCGTTTCCTTGCCATATTCCCGCAGCTTCTAGAAGCTGCTTGTTTCTTAGATGAGGCCTCTTCTTCCAGCTTCAAAGCCAGAGAGACAGTGTCTTCTCTCTCTGACTCTGCTCCTCTTTACTTCCCTCACTTGGCCTTCTCCCGATCAAATACCCCCCTGCCTCCCTCTTCTAAGGACACTTATGATTGCATTTAGGCCCCACCAGATAATCCAGGATAATCTTCCTATTTAGAGGCACTTAACTTAATCACATCACAGGCTCATCGCACAAGATACAAGAGTGGGGCCATTGCTCCACCAACCATCTGGCCTATATCCAGGCCTGTCTCCCCCACCAGGTGGGGAGCCCCTTTAGGGCAGAGCCTCATCTCGCTCGTTATTATGTCCTCAGATGAGCCCGTCACTCTCACATGAGTCTCAGAGCATATCTGATGAATAAACAGAAGTGACCATAGTCCAAACACCAATTCTTCTTTGGCAGAGTTTTTTGTTTGTTTGTTTTTTGGGAGGTTTTTTGCAGGGACTTTTGAACTTTATTTCAACAGGTGGGACATTTCTTCAAACAACATCTTAAGAGAGATCAGGATCCTTATGCTGGATTTGTAAGGCAGATAGAAGGAGCTCTGTAGGGGCACCTGAGTGGCTCATTTGGACTCTTGATCTCAGCTCAGGTCTTGATCTCAGAGTTCAAGAACTGCATTGGACTCTACACCTTTTTTTTTTTTCCCTTAAAGAAGGAGCTCCGCAAAAAACGGTAGATCCATGCCACAGAATACTATTCAGACATAAAAAGAAATGAAAACTTGGGTGCCTGGATGGCTCAGTGGGTTAAGCCTCTGCCTTCGGCTCAGGTCATGATCTAAGGGTCCTCGATCAAGTCCCGCATCAGGCTCTCTGCTTGGCAGGGAGCCTGCTTCCTCCTCTCTCTCTCCCTGCTTCTCTGCCTACTTGTGATCTCTCTCTGTCAAATAAATAAATAAAATCTTTAAAAAAAAAAAAAAAGGAATGAAAACTTGATACGTGGTGGAACATGAATGAATCTGGAACACAGTATGCTAAATGAAAGAGGCCGAATACAAAAAGCCACATATTATATGATTCCATTCATAGGAAAGGTCCATAATAGGCAAATCCATTAAGACAGAAAGATGAGGGGCGCCTGGGTGGCTCAGTGGGTTAAAGCCTCTGCCTTCCGCTCAGGTCATGATCTTAGAGTCCTAGGATCGAGCCCCACATTGGGATCTCTGCTCGGTGGGGAGCCTGCTTCCCTCTCTCTCTCTGCCTGCCTCTCCGACTACTTGTGATCTCTCTCTGTGTCAAATAAATAAATAAAATCTTAAAAAAAAAAAAAAAAGAAAGAAAGAAAGATGAGGGGTGCCTGGGTGTCGCAGTCAGTTGAGTGATTGGTTTCAGCTCAGGTGGTGATCTCAAGGTCATGGGATTGAGCTCCGAGTCAGGCTCTGCGCTCAATGCAGAGTCTGCTTAGGATTCTGTCCCTCTCCCTCTACCCCTAACCCCTCAGTAAAATAAATAAACCAATCTTTTCTAAAAAAAGAAAGAAAAACGAGTAGTTTTCAGGGGCTGGCATTGGAGGGCTGGGACAGAACAGAGAGATTTGGGAGTGACTGGTTAACGTTTCCTTTTAGGGCAATGATGAAAATGTTATGGAACCAGATTGTAATGATGGTTGCACAACATTGTGAACATCCTAAATGCCACTGAACTGTGTCATTTAAAGTGATTAAAGTGGGGACACCTGAGTGGCTCAGTTGGTTAAGCGTCTGCCTTTGGCTCAGGTCCTGATCCTGGGGTCTTGGGATTGAGTCCTGCATCAGGCTCCTTGCTCAGTGGGGTGCCTGCTTCTCCCTCTGCCTGTTGCTCCTTCTGGTTCTGCTCAACAAACAAACAAATAAATAAATAAATATAAATTTTTAATAAATATTAACAACAAATAAATAAATAAAATATTTTTTTAAAATATGAAGTGGTTAAGATGTTATGTTACATGTTATATGCATTTAACCACAAGGAAAAAAAAAAATAAGAATGAAAAGATGGCTTAGCTCCGCAGCCAGACTTCTGGTTATGAGTCCCAGTCTGACACTTGAAATCTCTGACCTTGAGCAAGGGCATTGACCTCTTGTTCTTCTATTTCCTTCTCTCGGGATAATTCTAGTGTCATCTTTTGGAGCTGTTATGTGGGTGCAGTGAGCCGAGGTGCCTGATTGCTACCAGTTGTTAGTATAGAGGGTCCCCTCTGTTATGAGGCATCTTTGGGAAAACGTTTATCTGTCTGTCTGGGCCAGAACTGACCCTCTCTGTGCTCCAGTCTCCTCCTCCAGCTCTGCAGACTCAGGCCTGGTCTTTTCTCCTGGAGACACATGCCCAGGACCCTGCAAGGGCCACAGGACCCTGATGGCTGAGGACCAGGTGAGTTCGGGCTTCCCCATCCCCAGGATGATTTTGTGGACCCCAGAGGGCCATCACATCTCTGCCTATTGGCTGAAGATTTCTCCCCCTGCCAGGCATGGGGAAGAGACTATGGTGGGAGGGGTTCTGGGCCTGGGAAGTGCTGGGAGGAGGAGAGAAGGAAGGGCAGGATGCCCTGAGCTGGGACTTTATGACCCGTTCTAAAAACCACTCTAATGCTCAGCTGACTTTGAGTTGCCAAAAGAGGTGGGCAGTGGATGGTTTTGCTTCGCTCTGGAGCCTTATCCTTGGAGTCAGGGATGGGGATTAGGATCCCAGTGCAGGTCTGGGATGGGGTGCTACTTAGTTATCACTCTTGCACACATGTCTTGATTTTTAAAAAAGTGTTTCTTAAGGATGTCATATACAGGTGTGCAGGTTGTGCACTGCACAAGGGTGCCTCATCTCAGTGGCGGGATTCACATCATATACCTCATACACTGGTACACAATGGCAGTTTTCATGCAGATGGCAGTAAACAATGATTTACTAAAATAATTGGCATATTATAAAGACTTTCCAACAGATGGCAGTAAAGAGTCACGCAAAAGGAAGCTTTTTCCACCTGCCAAGGAAGCTCTGGGCTAGTAGCTGCCCCAGATTTTCTACATTTCTGTGGGCCATTTTAATTCAGTTTTCTCAAACCTGCTGGGTCTGTATGTTCCAGCCTGAAATGTTAAGAGCTGGTACAACCACTAGCGATGGTAGGCTCTTGACCCATGACCTCTCTGGGCCCAGAGTTCTAGAAGGATGTGCCCCTCCACCATGTAAAATTGGCCCTTGCAGGAATCATTGACCTTTAAGGATGTGGCTGTGGACTTCACCCTGGAGGAGTGGGGCCAGCTGGGGCCTGGCCAGAGGGAGCTGTACTGGGATGTGATGCTGGAGAACTACCGGAACCTTCTTTCCCTGGGTGAGGCCCTGCCCCTGCCTTCCCAGGAAGAGGCGTGATGGCCCTGTTTCTGCTCTCATCTCTTTTGTGCCCACCCACTGCTCAACAGTGGGCATTTGCTGAGGTCATGGGGTGCCATCTCTGCTCTTCTCACTGGTCCCTCCTGCCTGGCCTCTGTCTGTCCCTCTGTCTCTCTGCCGCTTCTCCTAGAGTCTCTGTGTCCCCCAGGGCCCCAAGTCCTCTGCGTGTCCTGCAAAATCCTCAGCCTGTGCCCCCACCTTCTCTTCTTGCTTCCCTTTCCATGTGTGGTGACCTCAGGCTCTTCCCTGCAATGCCTGTTCTAGAATCAGACTCCATATGCATCCTTGGATGTCCTCCAGTCATCTGGCTCCATCTTTCGAAGGCACAGAAATGCTGTTCCCCAAATATGTCTCTCTAGTCCTGTGTCGTCCACCCACCTACCTACTGCACCCCGTCAACACCCTTCACATTTGTCACCCTCACCCTGAGCTCCACATCTCCATGCTATCCTGTTCCTCCTCCCCTGGGCCCCCTGCCCCCAGACCAGACACCCCCAGCCCCATCCTCGCTCCTCCCTACCGCCTCCTCAACAGCCTCTCATACCCTCTCTGCCTCCCAACAATCTCTACCCATCCCCTCCTCTCTGTCCCTGCAGCCCCGCCCTGACCCACTCTGGCCTCTTCAGCTGTCTGTCTGGCCACCTCCATCTCTCCTCAACTTCTTTTTCTGATTCTTCTATCTGGCCTTTTCCCTGTAAGCTCTGGTGCTTTGACGCTCTTTCCTCAGCCGTCCTCACTCACACACTTTCACTGGACAAACTCACCAAAAACCAAAAACTCACCATAAACTTCTGCATCAGGGACTGCAGGAAAGCCCCCAGGTAAGCCCCCAGGTTTGGGGGCTTGAGGAGGGAGGCCCCCCAGGCCTCAGTTGCACTCACACTGCAACGAAAGGACACCAAGCGCAGTCAGCTAAGAGATAAGCCATGTGGGGCGATGTCTAGGGGAGACCAGGCCAGAGTCCCCTCCCCAAGTGATCACACAGGACATCCAACAGGATGTGACAGTACGTGTGAGGTGTTGCCCACCAGGGGACGCTCGTTAGAGACCTTCCACCCCCACCCCTCCCCAGTCAGCGCCCAGGGTTTTCACTGAGGTCCAGTCATGTCAGCGGCCAAACTCTAGACTCCCCAAAGGAAAGCAGGGGTTCAGCAGAAACCATGCTGTGGGCCCAGCAGCTTGGGCACGGGGAGCCCTCCTGTCAGTCAGGGAACACTGAGAACCCTCCTGAATCCCAGCTGTCCAGACGCCAGCCGCAGGCTGCCTTGTGAGCAGGCCTTTCCAAGGAGATCCTGCTGTGTGACCCCTTTTCTGCACAAGTTAGGTGTAAAGAGTGAGGTTGCTTTTGCCTGTCCCCTGCAGAAATATATTTCTTCACAGTTCAGAGGCCAGAAGTGCAAAATCCAGCTGTGATCAGGGCCCTGCTCCCACTGGAGGGTCCAGGCCAGAGTCCTTCCTGGATGCAGCTTCTGGAGGCTCCTGGCAGCCCTTGCTGTTCCTTGCCCTGTACCCCCTCACCCCAATCTTGGCCTCCATCTTCACATGACCTTTTCCCTCCACATGTGTCTGTGTGTCTCTCCTCTTCAAACAAGGGCACCGGTCTTTGGACTCAGGGCCCAGCCTGCTCCCAGAGGACCTCATCACTAATTACAGCTGCAAAGCCCCTGTTTCTGAGTAGGGTCACATTCTGCAGTTTCTGTGGACGAAATTTTGGGAGAGCCCTGTTCAGCCCACTCTGGGAAAAGGGAAATCAGTGTGGTTTCAAAGACAGCAGGCATAAAAAAAAAAGGAGATAGAAAGAGATGAGATTAATTTTAGGGATGTATTTTCTTATACCTAGTCCATCCAAAAAATGGTCATTTTGGCACCTGTTGAGATGATAATCAATGTGCCAATTATTGATGATATTTTTCTATTTTTCTTCTCAATAAGTCAATCTTTGAATTTCAGTGTGTACCTCACACTCAGCTTGAACAGCACAGAACCAAAGATTGATTGATTGATTAACTGATTTTAGAGAGAGTGAAAGACTTTGAGTGGGGGGAGGGACAGAAGGAGAAGGAGAGAGAAAGAGAATCTCAAGCAGACTTCCCGTTGAGCATGGAGCCAGGACCCTGAGATCACGATCTGAGCTGAAACCCAGAGTCAGACACTTAACCAACTAAGCTGCCCACATTCCTGGAACATTAGAGTTTCTCATCATTAGGCACCCAATGTATACAGCTCCCCTGCAGACCCAGGGCCTGGGGCTGAGCTCTGAGGCCTCCTGATGACTTCCAGCCATGGCCAAATCTGGTATCTTTTCCAGGGGCCGGGCCTCCTGGGTCCAAACCTGATGTGATCTCCCGTCTGGAGCGAGGGGAGGAGCCCAGAATGGAGAAGAGGGAAGCCCAGCTAGCTGCCTGTCCAGGTGGGTGAGTTCGTCCAGCAGATGTGAGCTATCTGCCTACCCTGTCTGTCTGGATCAGTGACAAAAACGAGGCAGCGTCTCACACAGCCATAGTCATGGGCAGTGGGCTCAAATCCCAGCCCCAGAACTTCCTGGCTCTGTGACCTTCAGGCAGGTCATTTTGCCCCTCTGTGCCTTGATTTCCTCGCCTGCAAAATGGGGTCAGTAATAGTACCCTGGGTTGGAAAAGATGAATGAATGAACACATAAAAGTATAGCCCAGCACCTGGCACGTCGTAACCCCCCTGGTCAGAATAGGCTACGGTGATTCTTTATCGGGAATCATCTGTGTAGGGACCCAAAAGTGGGACCCCACTGGACATGCTGGGGGACAGGAATCCAGATGTATGCCCCCCACTGGCCCATGAACTCCATGAGGGGAGGGGGTTGGAGCTTCTTTGTTTCCATCACTGTCCACCATGTTGTGGGGTGAGACTTGCCCTCTCCTTCCCCTTCACCACAGCCCATTGGTCCCCAGTGCTGCCCTCCTGCCCCCTAACTTTTCCCAGACTGATGTGCTGTCTCCCACAAGCCTGGCTCAGGCCTCAGATTCCCTTGGCCAGACCCTCAGCCCAACCTCCTCCCTCACTTCCCAGCCCCCGTTCATCTCACACAGCCTGAGAGGGGTTTTTCCACACCTGGAGCTAATCCCACTCCTCCCCTACTCACAGCCCCCCCCCATGGCTCCTAGTACCCCTGACAGCAAACCCTAGCACTGTGGTTAGCACGTAACAGGTATGCAATTAATAGGGCTCCCAAGAACAGATCTACTAGCATCAAAAAATCCATCCCCTCCAACAAATCCCACATGGATATGCTTCCCGCTTATCATCTCTTCTCTATACTTCCCTTTCTCCAAATTGCAATATTGTGCTGCAAAAGCCTCACACACATTTAATATTTATTGACCTTTTTTTAAAAAGATTTTATTTGTTTGAGAGAGAGCCAGAACAAGCAGGGAAAGGGGCAGAGGAACAAGAAGACTCCCTGCTGAGTGGGGAGCCTGACACGGGGCTCAATCCCAGGACCCTGAGATTGTGACCTGTGCCAAAGGCAGACACTTAACTGACTGAGCCACCCGGGTGCCCCTATTTATTAATATCTCTTGATCAAATTAAAGTTATGT
Organism: Mustela erminea; assembly: GCF_009829155.1. Lineage (NCBI taxonomy): Eukaryota > Metazoa > Chordata > Mammalia > Carnivora > Mustelidae > Mustela > Mustela erminea. The sequence goes on along the minus strand of NC_045632.1, from coordinate 5,692,523 downwards.
GTGTTCATCACAGAAACTTTGAAAATCTAAATAAGAATAAGGCAGGAAATGAAACTCTCCCCATAATGCTGCTTATCTCTCAAAAAATTTACTTTTCTCATTTTACCCCAAAGCTTTACTATATTTTTAAAAAGATTTTATTTATTTATTTGACAGAGAGAGACACAGCGAGAGAGAACACAAGCAGGGGGAGTGGTAGAGGGAGAAGCAAGATTCCCACCAAGCAGGGAGCCCAATGCAGGGCGCGATCCCAGGACCCTGGGATCAGGACCTGAGCTGAAGGCAGACACTTAACCAACTGAACCCCCTTTTTTTTAATTACAAAAGTAAATAATAACAACATGAAAAACCTTGAGGACATGATGCTAAATTAAATAAGCCAGACACAAAATGACAAATATTGTATGATTCCACTTACATGAGGTGCCTAGAGTAGGCAAATTCATTGAACCAGAGTTGAGTGGTGGTGCCCAGGGGCTGGGGAAGGAGCAGCGGGCGTTAGTTTTTAATGAGTACAATGTTTCAGTCTGGGAAGATGAAAAGGTTCTGGAGGTGGATGGTGGTGGTGATTGCACCCTAGCGTGAGTGCTCACATGCAACCCAACAGCACGCCTAAAAATGACCTAAATGTCACATTTTATGTTGTATGTATTTTACCACAATAAAAAAGTAAATAATAATAAAGTCAAAATATTCCAACTTGGTGGGGGTGGTGGGGGTGCCTAGGTGGCTCAGTTGGTTAGGTGTCTGTCTTTTGCTCATGTCATGATCCCAGGATCGAGCCCTGCATCAAGGTCCCTGCTCAGCTGGGGAGTCTGCTTCTCCCTTTCCCTCTGCTGCTCCCCATGCTCATGCCCTCACTCGCTTACTCTCTCAAATAAATAGGTAAAAAAAATTTTTTTTAACATATTTTTATTTTTAGGGTATTTGGAAGCCATCCTTCCATGTCACAACACAAATCTCCCTTGCCTTTTGAAAGAGCTACCTAAACTTTGAAACTTGCCTTTTAAAGTTTTCCAGTGTCAGTTCAACTTAATCAGTGTCCTTGGTCCTGACGCAGATGATAGTCACATTTTCCATGTCTTTCAGCCTTGGATACCAGCTCTGCAACACCTCAGGAGACACTTCTGAGAGAGAGCATTTCTGAAGAGGCCACTTCCCCTGTGGGAAAGAGGGAGGGGGTTTTAAGGGCAGTGCTTGGAGATGCCAGGCTGGGGGGATCCTGGGCCTGGAGCTGTCGGTTGGAGGACCAGGAAAAGCAAGAGAGGCGTTTGAGGTGTTTGTTTGCTCCTTGCAAGGAAACCGTCTGTGGGGAGAGAGGCATGGGGTGTCTCAAGCTGGGGCAGAGCTTCAGACAGACCTCAGCCTTCATCAAGAAGCAAAGAGGGCTGGTGGGAGAGAGAACTTGGAAAAGGAATGGACCAAGAAAGATCCTGAAATGCCAAAGAACCTTCATAGAAAAGAAGCCATTTAACTGCATAGAATGTGGGAAAACCTTCATTTACCATTCAGACTATATTCTGCACCAGAGGATTCACACGGGAGAGAAACCGTACAAGTGCAATGATTGTGGGAAGGCATTTAGCAACAGTTCATATTTCATTCAGCACCACATCATACACACGGGAGAGAAGCCCTACGTGTGCGGTGAGTGCGGCAAGACCTTTACTCAGAGCTCATCGCTTACTGAGCATCAAAGGATCCACACTGGAGAGAAGCCATACAAATGCAAGGAATGTGGGAAGGCTTTCACCCAGAGCTCCTCCCTCATTAAACACCAGCGGTGCCATACTGGGGAAAAACCCTATAAATGCAACCAGTGTGGGAAGTTCTACTCACAGGTGTCCCACCTCACCCGCCACCAGAAAATCCACACAGGGGAGAAGCCCTACAAATGTGCCGAGTGTGGCAAAGCCTTCTGTCACACTTCCTCCTTGACTCAGCACCAGACCATCCACACCGGAGAGAAACCCTACAAATGTAACGAGTGTGGGAAAACCTTCAGCCACAGCTCGTCCCTGTCCCAGCACCAGCGAGTTCACACAGGAGAGAAACCCTATGAGTGCTCTGAGTGTGGAAAGGCCTTCAGCCACAGTTCATCCCTGACTCAGCATCAGAGAATTCACACTGGTGAGAAACCCTATGAGTGTAACGAGTGTGGGAAGGCTTATACACAGATTTCCCACCTCATGAGGCACCAGAGCGTTCACATGGGAGAAAAACCCTACATATGTAATGAATGTGGAAAGGCTTTCAGTCACACCTCGTCCTTCACACAACACCAGACAATTCACACTGGTGAGAAGCCCTACAAATGTAACGAATGTGGAAAAACCTTCAGCCAGAACTCTTCGCTCACCCGCCACCAGAGGATTCACACTGGGGAGAAGCCTTATGAGTGTAAAGTTTGCGGGAAGGCCTATACCCAGATTTCCCACCTCATCCAACACCAGAGGATTCACACTGGAGAGAAGCCTTATGAGTGCAGTGACTGTGGGAAAGCCTTCAGCCGGAGTACCCACCTTATCGAGCATCAGAAAATCCACACGGGCGAGAAACCCTACAAGTGCAGAGAATGTGGGAAAACATTCAGTCACAACTCCTCCCTCACCCAACATCAGAGAATTCACACTGGCGAGAAACCCTATGCCTGTAAGGAATGCGGGAAAGCCTTCAACCAGAGCATCCACCTTATTCAGCATCAAAGGACCCATACCGGAGAGAAGCCCTATAAATGTAACAACTGTGGAAAAACCTACACCCAGATTTCACACCTTATTCAACACCAGAAGGTTCACGTGGGTGGAAAACGCTATGTGTGTAAGGAATGTGGGGAGGATTTCAGCTGGAGCTCACACCTGACTAAACACCGGAGGCTTCACGCTATGCACAGCACCTACGTCTGCAATGATTTTGAGAAACCCCTTGCATGGAGCACACAGCTTGCTGATATTCCAAGAACTCTTGCTGACCAGAAAGCCTAAGAAATTAGCCCGTGGGCGATTCTGATGCTGGGTTCAGTGCAGCCTTCATCAGCACCAGTAACTTCCTCCCAGAGAGGAACCCTAACACCATATACTGTGAGAGTTGCTTCTCTGTTTCTTACAAGGAGCTGGTGCCATTGATCACCTGCTGGGACACCTTCTGATCATTTTAGGAGCTCCCTCCTAAAATCTCAGCTTCCCCCCTATTTTTCAATCTTATGGCGTCCCCAGAGGGTGGTGTAAATGAAAGGAGACATCATCTGATATCTTTAACAAGGTCTCTGTGAACTTTTATTATTAAAGATTTTATTTGTTTGACAGAGAGCGATCACAAGTAGGCAGAGAAGCAGGGAGAGAGAGGGGGTGGGGAAAGCAGGCTCCCTGCGGAGCAGAGAGCCCGATGCGGAGCTCGATCCCAGGACCCTGAGATCATGACCAGAGCCGAAGGCAGAGGCTTAACCCAACTGAGCCACCCGGGTGCCTCTCTGTGAACTTTTTAAATTTATCGACCAAAATAAATAAAGAAATATGAGACTGACGCGCTACCTAATGCGCTAACAAGGCACCTAAAATTAATTAATTAATTTATTTATTTATCAATCAGTCATTAAATTAGAGCTTGAAAATTCAAGAAAAAAATCACAACTGGAAAGATTAACCCTTTAGAATACAAGTTTATGTAGCTGAACATCAACACTAGATTTTAGTATCCTACAAAACTTCAAGCTACAAATTTCATGACCATGCCTGCAGTTGGCTTAAACACAGTATGTTCCACTATTTACAGTCATTTTTAAAGGCTTATTTTTTGCATCTTTCTCATGTCCAGGATTTATGCTCTATAAAAGAATTGCCATCTTAAACATCATTTTCTGGTTTTCTTCATGCCCAAAAGTAAGTTTTTCTTTCATCATATTTTATCATAAAAACATACTATTAAAAAAGGGGGCAGGTCGTGCCTGGGTAGCTCAGTCCGTTAAGTGTCTGACTCTTGACTCCAGCTCATGTCTTGATCTCAGGGTTGTGAGATTGAGCCCCGAGTCAGGCTCTGCACTGATTGTGGAGCCTACTTAAGATTCTCTCCCTCTGTCTCTCTCTCTCTCTCTCTCTCTCTCTCTCTCTAAAAAACCACCCAAAAACAACAAACAAAAAAACCATAGTGTTTATATTTTATTATAAAAATAATGCACATACTTTTATAACGGGAAACATTTTTAAGTAAAATAACATTTGCTTTGTAAAGGATAATTTGGAAAGTATCAAGAAGTATGGAATAAAATACAAATTCTCTGTAACCACACAGCCCATGGAGAGCCCATCATTTTGTGTGTATTTCTTCCTGGTTTTGTTTTACTCTGTCTTCCATATCCATATATTTTTTTAAAGATTTTATTTATTTATTTATTTGACAGAGATCACAAGTAGGCAGAGAGTCAGGCAGTTGCAGGGGAGAACAGGTTCCCTGCTGAGCAGAGAGCCCAGTTCAGGAATTGATCCCAGGATCCTGAGATCACGATCTGAGCCAAAGGCAGAGGCTTAACCCACTGAGCCACCCAGGTGCCCCATATCCATATTTTTAATCATGAAACAAAAGCAATATACTCACCCTCAACTTGGCCACCCTCAGAAGTCCTATGGTCTTGATTTTTTTTTTATTCCCTTTCAAGTATCATCTTAAAATAAGTGTTCTTTTATTTCATTGTGATCAGAGTGTAGAAACGATTTTGGCTTCTCAGATTTGCCCTGTTATACACTGAGAATTGTCTTTTGTAATCCCATACACTTCATACTCCTCATCATTCGGGCTAATAATATTTCACTGGTGGGTGTAAAATTTTCAAGTCCATTCTCCCACATGGGTTTTGTTTTAAGCCCCTCATTGACACAGGTGCTTCACCAGTTTTCCCAATTATGAATGTTGGAATGAGTATCTCCACACCTGCTTCCTCTGTTCTTCTCAGGAGATTATTTCTCTAAGTCATATTCCCAGGATGGAAATAGGAGAAGCACGATTCTAATGATTTTCCTGAATACTGGAACATTTTGTCAAGTTGCTTTCCAAATTGGCCGGACCCAGTCTGCCTGGGACAAGCTGGGCACGAGGACTGCCATCCACATTTTACCAGCACTGAACATCCATAATTTTTTCCTCTGTCAAATATATGAGATGACAAACATTTTTTTAGTAACTTACTATGTGCCAAGTTCTGTCCCAAGCCCTTGGTATGTATGAATTCTCTTTCTTTGAACAATTCCACCTGTTCAGGACTGTATTGTCCCATTTTACAGGTGAGGACACCAAAGCACAGGGAAACGAAGTGGCCAAAACCTCACGGCTATGAGCTTGTGGAATATAGAGATTCAAGCCCAGGTAGTCAGGCTCAGAAGCTATGTTCTGAACATCTATGGGGATTGAACACATTTCACATATAACATTTCCTTCTTAAAATAATGTTTATTATTACAAAAATCAATACATGCTTCTTATAGAAAATTTAGAAGATCCAAGAAATCCAGAAAATTTCACCCAAAGTCCAGTGTCATGGAGAGATATCTGTTAACATTTGGGTCACTTCTGCTATTTTAAAAATAATATATAATATTATAGGTGCTTTAATAAATTTGGGGTATGCTGAATATGCAATTTATCATACTTCTAGTTTACTTTATTATCACGAGCCCCATCATTAAATATACCCATATCATTAAATCCTCTTTAACAACCAGATGTTTGGGGGATAGTTTGCATACTAATTCAGCCAGTAACTTCATCAATCCCCTGTTGGACACCTTGGTTGTTTCCAGTTTTTGACTTTTATAAACGTCTCTTGAGCTGAAGTCTGTGGTTGAGCACCTGACCAATTTACAAGTGAAATCCTGGCAGGGAAGTCATGGGATCAAAGGAAGAATGTTTCAATGATCCCAGACATGTGGGCCAATGGTTTCCCAGAACTTTTGTATCTGTTGGCAATCTGACCATCAGAGGACAGGACTATGTCTCACCAACATCACCCATGGTAACTATTACCATGTTTAAAGTCTTCCCAGTTATTTCTTTTAGTATATGACTCCTTTCATGGTTGAATAAATGCTCATTTATGGTGAATAATTCAGAAAACAAAAATGAAAGCAATGACTCCCTGTAAATCTTTATTCCAAAGATTCTAGATTTTTTTTCTGTAAATATGAACTTCCTTTTTTGTTTTTCCTTTTTTGTTTTCCTTTTTTGTTTTTATAAAACTGGTTGTGTGTATACACACGTGTATATATCAACGTAAATACAGTATACAATTTGTAATGGTATATGCACACATATGATTTAAGATTTTTATCTTTTTAAGTAATCTCTACACCCAACATAGGGCTTGAACCCACAACCCCCAGATCAAGAGTCAAATGCTCCACCCACAGCCAGCCAGGCGACCCCACACATACAATTTTAGAAGTGACTTTTTTCACTTAGTATAATGTGGATATTTTCCCATGATAATGCAAACATGTTTATATATAAACATATATAAATATATAGAAACATATATGTGTATCCTCATAATAATATTTCATACTAGGGGTCTTGAGTTTATTTAACCAATCCCTATTTTCTTAAAAGATTTTATTTATTTATTTGTCAGAGAGAGAGAGAACACACAAGCAGGCAGAGTGGCAGGCAGAGGCGGAGAGAGAAGCCGCCTCCCTGCCTAGCAAGGAGCCCCAGGACCCTGGGATCATGATCTGAGCTGAAGGCAGTGGCTTAACTGACTGAGCCACCCAGGCGTCCCTAACCAATCCCTATTAACGGACATTGAGATTGTTTTCTTTTCTATCATTGGACATTTACTATTTGACGCTTGTGCAAGTTATCTCCATAAGATAAATTCCTAGAAATAAACTTGTGGGACCAAAAATGTCCACGTTTAAATTTTGATAATTACTGATAAATAATCCTCCAAAAAAAAGATGAACCAATTTACATGACTCTTGAAAGTGTATATGAATGCCTATTTCTCTGTTGCCCAACTTCCTTCAAAAATTACTCAGTACTGGGGTGCCTGGGTGGCTCAGTGGGTTAAAGCCTCTGCCTTCAGCTCAGGTCATGATCCCAGGGTCCTGGGATCGAGCCCCGCATCGGGCTCTCTGCTCAGCAGGGAGCCTGCTTCCCCCTCTCTCTCTGCCTGCCTCTCTGCCTACTTGTGATCTCTGTCTGTCAAATAAATAAATAAAATCTTTTTTAAAAATTACTCAGTATTATTCTTCTAAAAATATTTCTAAGGGCACCTGGGTGGCCCAGTCGATTAAGTGTCTGCCTTCGGTTCAGGTCACGATCTCAGGGTACTGGGATTGAGCCTTGCATTGTGTTCCTTGCTCAGTGGGGAGTCTGCTTTTCTTTGTCTCTCCATGCTCCCTCTCCCTCTGTGCACTCCCTCTGCTCTCTCTCAAATAAATACATCTTTTAAAAAGTTTTTTTAAATATTTGTAATCCAATAAGTAAAGATGTCCTAGCAATAGTGAGATTAATGATCTTTTATATGTTTGTTAAGGTTTCATCTTCTTGGGATTGCTTATTTATGTATTTTGCCCACTTTTAATTGGGCTGCCTTTGTGTATTGATTTATAGGAGCAAGTCTTTATGTATTACATAGATTAACCCTTTGGTATATACATCACTAATATTTTCTCCAGGTTTATTGAAATTTTGTTTATGATGTATTTTGCTACATAGAATTTTTAAATTGTTAGTATTCAAATCTATTTGTATTTTCTTTTATCATCCTTGGACCTATTGTCATGCTAAGAAAGGCGTTCCTCACTGCCAAGATTATCTTGTATTGTATTCTAATACTTTTATGAATTTTTAACAATTAAATTTTTATTCTGTCTGTATTTTTAAAAATGTCTTATGGTATGAATTTTCAATCTCTAGAGGCCACCTGCATTCTTTGGCTTGCAGCCCCTTCCTCCATGTTCAAAGTCAGCAGGGTAGCGTCTTTAAATGCCTTCTCCTAATATATTCCATCACATATGTACCTTTCTCAGCACATTTGATCCACTTCCTTCTCAAAGACTCACCCTCACCCTTTTATTCACATAATAATTTAGAATGCTCTTGAATTTTTTTAGTCTAAAAAGAAGCTAATTTTGAATCTTGCCTTTGTCATTGTCTTACTATCTGATCCAGTTTCCTGATTTTTCTTATTTATTTATTTATTTATTTGATAGACAGGAATCACAAGTAGGCAGAGAGGCAGGTGGAGAGAGAATGGGGGAAGCAGGCTCCCTGCTGAGCAAAGAGCCTGATACAGGACTTGATCCCAGGACCCTGAGATCATGACCTGAGCTGAAGGCAGAAGCTTAACCCTCTGAGACACCCAGGCACCCAGTTTCCTTATTTTTCAAAGGAGAATAATATGACTTTGTTATGAAGGATGTTTTAGGTTTCAAGTCATAGAAAACTCAGAGAATAGTTCAAACAAGAGAGATGGTTTACTTACTAAGTGACCAAAAAGACTAGGCATTCAACCTGTTTATCCTGGTACTTAAGAATGACTTCAATGGCAAGTAAAAGAAAACCCCAACTCAGATCCTCACAAACTCCAGAAAGAAGAAATCTACAGGTAGGGAAACCTCTAGCTGCTAAACGCTAATATCTCTTTACAATTCACCTGAGATTTATTTGGCTTTTATTGCACGTGTATGTTCCCAAACATTTATATTTCCTGATCACAGAGGTGTCCTTTCATTGGTCTCAGCCGCTTGCCTGTTTACTTCACAGCACAAATCATAATTTCCCTTTATATGTCTCCTATGTACTGCCCGTTCCCTGACCCCTGAAGGCAGGGTCCATGTGTGGTCTTCTACCACTAGCGCCTGGAGCACTGCGTAGAACAGACTAGGTTCTCAAAAAATAGTCCTCAATTGTCTGATCGACTTCAAGACTGAAGTCATTCCCCTCCCTGCCTGCACGGTACGAGAATGGTAGTTTCCCCACACCATCCTTAGGACTATGTCACACAGCTTCAAATTTTGACCAGAGAGATAAAGATGGCGGGGTTTTTTCTCCTTTTCTTCTCTTCCTGGTGACCTCCTATTCATCCCTCAGAACCTTATTCAAAGTTCCCATACTCTGGGAAACCTTCCTTACATCAACTCTTTCCTACCCTTCTTCGTGTTCGAACATATGTTTCCCATTAAGTCTTATGAGCAGAGCACGCTGTTTTGTTGAGCATCCTTGCTACTAAACGGGCCTGTAATGAGGGGCCTTCTCCTACCGCCAGCGCTTAGGCTGTTGCCATGGAGACAGACCCGTCGATGCCAGCTGACAGTTGCACTGGCGACAGACTGCTGGCGATGCTTCTCCACTCCGCCTATAGAAGCAGAAGAACTCGGACATCTGTGTATCCCTGGCGAAGGCCGAGGAGGGCTCCGGGTTTTCTTCCTCCTTGACGGACGGTGGATGGTAGCCCAGAGGATGCTACAGGGATCTGGGAAGCGTAGTCCGTCGGGGAGTCGGTGCAGGCACAGACGCATGCACAGCTCTGGGGATGCGCACGCAGTGTCGCCGCCGTGGTGGCGACGCCCCGTGCGGAGCGAGCTCCGCGTGGGAGGCCGACTCGAGGTCCAAGACACCTCGGGGCCCCGAGTGTTAACGACACTCTTCGCATCCTCCCCTCTTTGCCCAGAAAAGTGGTTCGGAGGGATCTCGAGGACTTAGGCACTTAACCGGGATGGAGACGCGTGAGAAGCCGAGTCCTTCCAGTGGAGCCGCAGAGTTGTGGCTAGCACGCTGCCTTAGGCGGGGTGGGGCGGGGTTGTGGGCGGGACTAGCGCGAGGATTAGCTGGGGTAAGCACGGGGGCGTGCCTGTGCCCGGGAAAAAGAGGGGAGACCTCAGCCAAAGAAGCAGGCTGGGCAGAAAATGCTGGCGTTTGTTCTGAGAATCCTTATGCGCGGGCTCCTTCTTGAGTCCAGTGGAGAAACAGGGTCAGAGGGCGTGGGGGTTCGACCAGGGTTGTTAACTGATCCTCTCCAGCTCTTGGTTTAGGAATTCACTGGCTGAGTGGAACGGTGTGAACTAGCTCTATTTCAGTTTCTAACTCACTTTCTAAGGAAGGTGATTAGTAAATGCTTAGTAATAAAATCTACCACTATTACTGTTTTGCAAGTAATTCATTTCTCAGTCACTTTCTAATCGCCAGGTGATGTGCTATGGTCAAGGTTAAGAGTAGGGTTCCAAATTTATAAATGCTAATCTTACAGAATAAATCACTAAAATTTACAATAATAAAATCAGTTGAGTGCCTATTATGAGCCAAGGGTAGTTTTAGTTTTAATGCTTAGTTTTAATGCTAATTATTACTAAAAATGATTAATTACACTGAAACAGCTAATATGTATGCATCCTGGGAGCCAACCACAGCTCTAAATATTTCACCAGTATTTACCCCTCATAGCCTCCTGGTGGAGTCCCAACATTGTTCTTGCCGTGTTGTATATGAGGAAACGCAGACTTGCAGGGGTGATGGCACCTGCCCAGGGTCACCAGATGTTTAGGAGACATGGGAGTCTTCCCCTTTCACATAGCGGTTAGGAGTCCAGGTGTGGAAGTTCAAAATCCTGGTTCAAATTCTGGTTCTAGAACTTCCATACTGACCAACAGGGTCAGGTTTCCTTAACCTCATTGTCCCTAGGTTTCCTCATTTTTTAAGATGGGAGTGATACCAATATCTATCTCATAGTGCAGCTCTGGGGGCTACTTTGATTTATGGAAAGCCCCTGGCACATGGTGAATCCTCAGTGAATGTTAGATATCATCACTGCTTTGATTTGTTGTTGATTTGGGTATATGGTGTGAGGTAGGGCTATTTTATATGTGGTTATCCAGTTGTCCCTGGAGTGTTTGTTGAAGATTGTTCTTTTCCCTTGAATTGTGGCACCCTTGTCAAAAATCCACTAGGTTTAAATTCCTTCTTTGTTATACTTGACTGTCCCTGAAGAAGTAGTGGTGGCTCAATTAAGGATCCTATCTTGATTTCAGCTCAGGTCATGATCTCAAGGCCATGATATCAAGCCCTGCATCCATCCAGCTCAGCACTGAATGTGGAATTTGCTTGAAATTCTCTCTCCTCTCCCCCACCCCTGCCACTCATACTCTTCTCTAAAAAAGAAAGAAAATGCAAATAAAGCAGGTAATATCATGGAATTTCAAGGCTGGGTGTGGATGGTTTTGCTGTTTCCTGGCAGACCTTGGACAAGTCAGCCAACCTCTTTGAGGTCTCATTTCTGTTTCAAAACAGGCTGAGCAAAATTTACCTTAGAGGGATGTTGTGAAACTACGTGGAAACTACACGTTTAAGGAGCGCTTACAACCTGTGTGCTTGGTGATATCCTCATGTTACCCTTTGTGCTTTCATACCCATTATAGTGCTCACTTCAACAGCACATATATTATACCCATTATTTAGATGCAGAAAACTGAGGCATGGAGAGGTGATGCTACCTGAAGTTGCACAGGCAGGAAATAGACAGAGAGCAGATTGGCTGACTCCCAGTCCCATGATAAACTCCTGCACCTACCCCTTCAGACCCAAGGTGGCTCATGGCCAGGGACTCACCGACACCAGGCAGAGCCTGGAAGCTGCCAACAGCCTTGAGAACACTGGAGTCCAGCAGAGTCCCGCATGCATGGAATGGAGGAAGGGGGTCTGACACCAAGTACTCCTGGGACTGCAAGCCAGGCCGGTCTTCCTTCTTTCCTTCCCTCAGCTCTGTGGGCTCAGGGCTCTACCCTTCCATAAAAGGGGACCTCTGAGGAGGAAGGGGCAGCTTGGTGGGCTGTGTGGATGTCCAGAGCTCAGGTGTGTCTTGCCTGAAAGGCCCTCAAATGTTGGGTTTACCCAGCCCAGTCAGAGGAGCAGTGAGCAGGTACATCCCACACCCAGGGCTCAAGAAGACAGAGCAGTCAGTGACCAGTGGGTGTTGGGCCCTGGTGTGTACCAGGGGTTCTGGGCACAGGAGACAGAGAGGAGAATGAGACAGAAGCTCCAGCCACTGTGGGGCACACAGCATAGGAAGACAGTGCCAATAAAAGGCCACTTGAACCACTTGCCTCAAATGGACCCCAACAAAGGGTTTGCTTGAGTCAGAACTCTTACATCCTGGCTCACACTTTCAGAGTCCAGCCCAAGTCCAGTGTCTTCTGAATATAACGCCCAGCTTCAGTGAAGTGTAAAGACTGCACATCAACACTATGGGTGAGGGCTGTAGGATCACCCACTCCACAGATGCAGAAACTAAGGCCCAGAGGAGCCAAGTGACTCACTAGTGGTCCCACAGCTAGTAGGTAGAAAAGGAGACTAAAACTGAAACCCAGAAATAAGTCCATTTCGTCCTAGAGTTCACAACATGTAAATGTTCTTTTATTTTATTTTATTTCATTTTATTTCATTTCATTTTTTATTTTGAGAGAGAGGGAGAACATGAGCAGGGGGAGGGGCCAAGGGAAGAAAGGGAGAAAGAGAATTCCAAGTAGGTTCCACACCCAGCACAGGGCCAGACGCTGGGCTTGATCCCACAACTCTGAGATCCTAACCTAACCTGAAATCAAGAGTCAAATGCTTACCCAACTGAGCCACCCAACCTCCCCACAACATGCAGAGTTTAGTCTCTGCTGTGTAGCAAGTCTCAGGACCAGGAGAATATTAATGGTTTCTTCTGACAAAACCATGGGAGAGTTCACTGGCACAATTGGCAGGGGGAGGCATCTCACAGAAACATGAAGGGCGCCCGGCTCCCTGTGGGCAGGCCTGACCCATCTTGGGCCACATATGGGGGCCAGGCCCTGGCCCACACTCTTCACAAGGAGCCTGTCACAGAAGTGTCACATAACCCTGGGTTATTTTTTTTTTTAAGATTTTATTTATTTGTCAGAGATAGAGGGAGAGAGAGCGAGCGAGCACAGGCAGACAGAGAGGCAGGCAGAGGCAGAGGGAGAAGCAGGCTCCCTGCCGAGCAAGGAGCCCGATGCGGAACTCGATCCCAGGACCCTAGGATCATGACCTGAGCCGAAGGCAGCTGCTTAAACAACTGAGCCACCCAGGTGTCCCATAACCCTGGGTTATGAGTGCCATGGGCCCCTAACAACAAACTTACACTTATTTTTGTGTCCTTAAGAGTGCAGGGGTCACGCCTAGGTGTTTGGCCTTGTCATTATTTTTATACTGAGTTTTTTCGGTCACCTTTGCTCTATGGGGCCCACAGCCCATGCTGTTGTGCAACCATCCCCACTATCTAGATCTGAGACATTTACATCACCCCAAAAGGAGACCCCCTCCCTATTAAGCATTTATTCCCCATTCTCCACAACCCTGCCCCTGGCAGCCACTGATCTGGTTCTGTCTCTATGGATTTACCTATTCTGGAAGTTTCATATAAGTGGAATCACACAATAGGTGACTTTTTAATTTTGGTTGCTGCTGAACATCTGCTTTCCTTCTGGGAGTCTCTAATTTTGGTGCATCCCAGGCCAAGGGCATCTAGAGGACCAGCCCCCGGTACAAACTCTGGCAATGACTGGGTCTCTACTGAGCATCCCTGGTAGAGAACATTCCACACGCATTGTCATACCTCTCTGCTGGCGGAATTAATGTGACTTGTGTGGCTCCATGGGGAGAGGATTCTGGAAGCTGGCACTGGTCTCCCCTGGACTTCACCCCATGGGCCTTATCCCTTTGCTGATTTTGCTCTGCATGATTTTGCTGTAATGAGTCATGGCCGTGAGCATGGAGCATGGGGCTTGATCTCAGAACCCTTAGATCATGACTTGAGCCAAAATCAAGAGTCAGGCCCTTACCCACGCCACCCAGGTGCCCCTAAACCGGTTTATTTTTAAGGACGACTTTCTATATTGCCACGACTGGGAAACTAGTATCTCTTGTCAGTAAAGGAAAAAGGGGGAGAAAGGAACTAAAATGCTGAGGGGAAAAAATTAATTTGTAGCTGCAGTGGTTGCCTGAGACTGAGGCCTATTTGTAACTTTGTAACTAGAGAGGAGTGAACGACTTGTAGTCCATGTTTCCTCCTCAGTCAGGATCACACTAGAAGGAAGTGTGGTCTGATAATGTATCTGAGGACCAGCAGAAATTATGTGGCTCCCTGGTGTCCATGCCCCACCCACACTTGAGGAAACAGACATAACCATCCCCTCTCAAGGGGCAGTTTTCACCCTTAGAAGCCTTTCTCCTCCAGTACATAAGCACTTGGCTGGCATGGGGGCCCTTGTGTGCCCAGCATCCGGTAAGGTACATGGCACCAGGCTGAAAGAAGAAACCAACACTTTTAGACAAAACTTTAATCTGAGAACCAACACACATACATGAAGGGCACTTCCACACTGGCCCACAGCAATACAGGTCAGTAGTTACAGAGTCTGTCCCTCAGCATGACTGCCAATTTTCCACAGGGCCTCTGGCCTCTCTCTCTAGTGTCAAAACTCTCATTGAACACACTCATCAGTTCAAGTTCCTGCCTCTGTGCTGCCCCTTTGGTAGAGAACAGGCCCACTGCAGAGACTACACAGTGATCGGAGGGTGGGGACCACATGCAGCGAGCTCGCTGTTCTGGCCATTTGAAAATTAGTATGTTCCCCACTGTGGTGTGGGCCCAATGGTCAGCCAGTCCGTTCCCAGTTTCAACAATAACAATCAACCAGAACAATGCAAGGTGCAAGGTTTAAAAAGCTCAAGAGCACATACTCCTAAGCTTTTTAGCGCCAAAAACATGAAAGATACCCAAAGTGTCAGTGTCTTCATTAGATTCTGTTTGTGCTTCAGGAAACCTGTCACTGGTCACTCAGAGGGTGGGACACAAAAACCCAGAGCTAAGAAGGTGTCATCAAGAGGGAGCCATGTGGTTTCACGTGTCTCAGCTGTAGAACAGGCCTGGCAAACAGCTGACCTGAAGTTCCAACAGGAAGGATGGTATCCTCTCTGGGCTCTCTAGCACTCCTCCATGGTCCCAGAACTTGCTGTGACATGAGGCAATGTGGCATTTTAAGATGTCACTTGTAAATGAATGGTACCTCTCTGTGGAAATGGGGCCATCCGCTTCCCTTTGATTCCAGAAGTTTCAAGGCCAGAGCAGGGCTTACCACATTGGTATTCCCTACCCTGGAGCCTGACAAAGCACCTGGCTTGAACAAATGGTACATGAGGAACATTCTAGCTGTCATTTCCATATACCACAATTTCTACTATCAAGCACATCTTCTGTGAACCATGTGGCAATATACAATGCAGCTTTCCCAAATGAATCCTACTGCTCCAGTACCACTAACTCCCACAGCAAACTGGGTCTCATACTGTATAACCAACTTTAAATGGGGGAAGGGAATTATGGGAAGAGGTGACATGTATATGTGGGAGGGTGTCCTTCTGCGTGGGAGGTTTGGGAGGTTAGAAGAGTGGAAAGTTCTAGCTATTTGGTGTTAGTTTACATGCTCTTCTTAGCTTCTGTGGTTTAGTTAAGAAAGTACGACAGAGCAAAGGGAAGGAAAAGTCTGAACTTTTTTAAATAAAAGAGCAAGATGCTGGGTTTTGGGAACTAAATTTAGCCAGGGCTATGTTGGAGAAAACTTTTAAAAATGAAAGCTATATGGGGCACCTGGATGGCTCAGCTAGTTGACCATCCAACTCAGTTTTGGCTCAGGTTGTATCTCAGGGTTGTGGGATCAAGCCCTGCATCAGGCTCTGTAGTCAGTGTGGAGTCTGCTTCAGATTCTCTCTTCCTCGCCCTCCCACTCACTCTCTCTAAAATAAATAAAATCTTTAAAAAAAAAAACTATCTAAAAAAAAAAAAACGAGTGACACAAGGGCACCTACCTGGCTCAATAAGAAGAGAATATGGCTCTTTGTCTCAGGGTGGTGAGTTTGAGCCCCACATTGGGTATAGATACTACTTAAAAGTAAAGTCTTTTAAAAAAATGAGGCACAACTGGGTGGCTCAGTTATTTGGGCATCTACCTTTGGCTTAGGTCATGATCTCGGGGTCCTAAGATCGAATTTCAGGTTGGGCTCCCTGCTCATGCTCTCTCACAAGTAAATATCTTTTTAAAAACAATAAAAGCCACCACATAATATTAACTGCAGTAAATAGAGGATTGCTATATATATATATATATATATATACATATATATGTATATATATATATATATATATTCGTTGTATCTCATAAGTACTTGTAGCTCACATTTGGTGGCTACTCAGTTCAAAGTGCTTATTTACATCTATTTATTTATCCTCACAACAGCCCTCTGAGGTAGGTCTTGTGCCCATTTTACAGATGAGGATGCTGAGGCCCTAGGAGGTCCCATGACTCTCCCAGGATCACTCAGGTAGCAGGTGTCAGAGCTGAGATTTCAATCAGCCAACTATCTCTACCTCTGAATTCCCATGTTCTCAACTACTGTGTTTTCATGAAACTTGTGTACAAATTTTCTAATCACTCTTTGTAGATAAAGAGATGTATTTATTTGGGGGCAGGGAGCTTACAATGTGATTTCAACTTTAGGACTCAGATGAACTGTGTTCAGATGTCTGGGGCTTTGCTGCCACCCAGTAGTAGGAAGTATTGCTACTTGTTACTTTCTAAACTCCTTGTTACCTGTAAGTGTGAACTTGCTAATGTCTGCTGAGACCTGCAGCAAAGGGCTGACAAGGTTGACACTGCTAGTTTCTCTTGGGTGTGAACCCTCTGGTGCTGACTGAGATGGGCACTGAGGCCAAAGGCTTTCCCACATATCCTACAGGCATAAGGCTTCTCCCCAGTGTGAATTCTCTCGTGCTGCATCAGATTTGCTTTCTGGGCAAAGGCTTTCCCACATTCAGCACACACATAAGGCTTCTCCCCAGTGTGAATTCTCTGGTGAACAGAAAGGCATGAGCTCTGGCTGAAGGCTTTCCCGCATTCCTGACAAACATAAGGCTTTTCTCCAGTGTGAATTCTCTGGTGAACAGAAAGGCACGAGCGCTGCCTGAAGGCTTTCCCGCATTCCTGACAAACATAAGGCTTTTCTCCGGTGTGAACTCGCTGGTGAACAGAAAGGCACGAGCTCTGGCTAAAGGCTTTCCCGCATTCCTGACAAACATAAGGCTTTTCTCCGGTGTGAACTCTCTGATGTTGAGTGAGTTGAGCACCCAGGCTGAAGGTTTTCCCACAGTCTGGGCATTTGTGGGGTTTCTCACCTGTGTGATCTCTCTGATGCTTAGAAAGGCATGAGCTCTGATGGATTGATTTTCCACATTTGTTACACTCAAAGGACTTCTTTCTAGCATGACCTCTCTGATCCTCAGTAAGGTAGTTACTGTGGGCAAAGGCTTTGTCGCACTTGTTAAACTGGAAGAGTTTCTCTGCAGTGTGGATTAACCAATGTTCTGAAAGATGTGCGCTCTCACTGAAGGTCTTTCCACATTCATTACATTTAAAGGGGTGCTCACTCTTATGGACAGACTGATGTTTGGTGAGGGAAGTGCTGTGGATGAAGGCCTTCCCACAGTTCCCACATTCATACCGCCTTGCTCCAGAGTGGATGCTCTGGTGGCGAATGAGCTGTGTACTTTGGCCAAAGGCTTTTCCACACTGGTTACATTCAAAGGGCTTCACCCTGGTGTGAACCCTCTTGTGTTGAGTCAGGTATTTGCTGCGGCTAAAGGTTTTCTCACATTTGTTACATTTAAAGTGCTTCTCGCCTATCCTTGGTTGCTCCCTCTGCTCTGAGTCCTGATTCAAGATCCTCCCGCTCTCCCCAAGTCCTTGTTTTTCTCTGGTGTGAACAGTCTGGTGGCAAGTTAGGGTGGAGCTGCAGATGAAGTGCTCACCACACTCCTGACATTCATAAGGGGTCTCCACACTGTGCATTTTCTGGTGTTGGACAAGGTGTTCATTGTGGCTGAAAGTTTCCTTGCATTTAGCACAGCTGTAGGGCTTTTCTGTGGCATGGATGGACTGGTGTCGAATCAGGTGGGAGGGCCGGCTGAAACTCTTGATGCATTTGTGACATTTGTAAGGTCGGTAACCAGTGTGAATCCTCTGATGTTCATTAAGGTGAGTGTTCCGGTAGAAGGCTTTCCCACACTCATTGCATTTGTAAGGCTTCTCTCCACTGTGAACCCTCTGGTGGATCTTTAGGGTTGAGATATTCCTGAAGGGTTTCCCACACTGATCACACTTGTAAGGCTTTTCTCCAGTGTGAACAGACTGGTGTTTGGTGAGCAGCAAGCTCCGTCTGAAGACCTTCCCACACTCCTGACACTCAGAGGGAGTGTTTGCAGTATGGATTTTCTGGTGTCGGAGGAGATATTTACGGAAGTTGAAGGTTGCCTTGCATTTGGCACATTCATAGCATTTCTGGGTGTGGGTCTTCTGATGCTGTTTAAGGTGAAACGTTTGGCTGAAACTCTTGCCACACTCACTGCATCCGTAGGACTGACTCCCTGTGTGGGTTTTCTGATGCTCAGCAGGCTGTAAGCTGAGATCCGATGGCTGGTCACCATCTTCATTCTTAGGTGGTTTTTCTCCAGTGTGATTTTTCTGATGCCACAGGTGGTGTATATTCTGACTGGAAGTCTTCCCGTACTTGGTAGACACATGGGATTTGTAGCCTGTATGAGTCATCAGAGGCACAAAGAGGCAAGAACTCTGGCTGAAACCTTCCTCATACTCTTGATGCACAGTGGGTTTCTCTCTAGTATGAATAATCCAGTGCTGGATAAGGTGGTAACTCTGGCCAAAGCTCTTCCCACATTCACTACATTTATACAGTTTCTCCTCTTCCTGGACAGTCTCCTGTCGGCTCTGGTCTAAGTCACAGCCAAAGTCATTCCCATGTTCCAGAGATGTAGCTGGTGCCGGGCTCTTTTCAGGAAGATCGTGTATCACAGAATCCTCTCCTGTGGAAAGGAGGGACTCAGGACCGAAGTCTCCCTTGAGATCATGACTCCTGCCTTCTATGGGACTTTCCTTGTTGGTAACAAAGTCAGACCTCAGAAAACTTTCTGGATCTCCTAGGAAACTATCTAACCAACTCTCGCCTACACAGGCTTTCCCCCAACTGGAGTTCCAGAGGCCATCCTTGGAAAACGTCTCCACAATCTCCTGGGAGAGTCCTTCTTCCAAGAAGTCTTGGCCCAGAAGACAGTTCTTGACCTCAGCCGGGTCTGAAAGAGAGGTAAAATGCAAATGTCTCCCATTCCCTGGGGTAAAAATTGTCAGGAGCTGCAGGGTGAAAACACAGACAAGAGGGAGAACGAGTGATGGCTCCCCGGTAAGCCTGTCCTCAAGGCAATGAAGGAGAAGGGGTCAAAGTGGTAACCCGGCTAGAACTGGCATCGCAGGAAATAAAGAGCCCACTTCCAGGATAGTTAAGCGGGGAACTGGGCAGCCACGGGGTCTCCCCTGGGAACAGGAGTCTCTCAGCAGATAGTCTCTGCCACCACCCCCGTTGGCTATGGCCTGCTTCCTCGAGAAGGGGCAGAAGATACAGATGATAATAATGCAGTACAGTTATTACTGCTGGAGGACAGATGTGGTTGGCAAAGGCACGGCTACACATGCTTGGAAACAGCGTATATTGTTAAGGTACTGGGATTCTGTGCCTGGGCCAGTCACCTATGTACAAACACTGGTGCACTCAAAAGGAGGCTACAGAGGGTCTGAGCTCACAAGCTCATGAGTAGTGAGCCAAGAACAGAGCTGCATCCTGACTGGGTGGTGGAGGCCGAGACTGAGCCATGCGGCCACTACCCTGTGGTCTCTGATTCAGAGGCCCTTCTTATATGAATGATGTGACCATGAGAAAAGCCTTCTGTGCCCCAGACAAGGCCCCTGCCTCTGCCTTTTCCCACTGGGGACATCTCAACGAGGCTAACAGCCTCAATGCCTAACCTGCTCCCCCCCAAAGGAGCTGTGGCCTAGGGGAGACCCGAACAAATGTTCTGGGCTGCATCTAGGCCTGGGCTTGCTTATTCCCAGATGCAGCCACCCACTGTGCCCTGTGGGGCAGACCTATACAAAGAGGGGTGAAACAGACTGGGGGTTCGCAGGGGTCAAGGGGCACACAAGGGGCAGAAAGGTGGACAGACTAACTCAGGGCCTGAAAGGACCAAAGAAGGAACAAAAGAAAGCCACCAGACCAGCCACATGCTGAACACTGATGGAGACGGAGACAAGACAGGTCCGCAGAGGGAGGGTCCCAACCCATCAGGACAAGCGGACAGAAGCCAGCACACAGCAGAGCAACACTCATCAACCCAGGGTCAAGATGTCTGGGTAAATGTTCTGGGTCTGCTGGAAGTTCCAAAGATGGGTGGCACACAAAGGGCCAGGTCCCACAGGCCCACTGCCCTCCCATCCCTGCCCACTCACTGGGGCCTGCTGATTCTGGGCTTTCTCTCTCCAGCACCTTCTGCTCTTCGGCGCCATCTGGCTGGGAGGTCAGTTTGGGTTTGGAGGGATCTGCAGGCAGAGAAGAGCCCTGTCATCCACCAGGACATGGAGGGCCAGCCGGCTGCATAGTGGGAACCTTCTGGCTGTCCTGCCCAGCCAGTGCTTTATTCAGCACACTGCTCCTGAGGGCCAGATATAGCACTGAGTGACTCCAGGGATACCTGCCCTGCTGGGTTCCCAGTCTGGTGGAGGAGGGACCCAGTCACAATCCAGGGCGATCAGAGCTGTGACAGCCGAGGCTGGGGATACAAAGGACCTGCCGCAGCTCTTGAGGAATGAGCGGTCTGCCAGGTAGAGAGAGGCTTGTACTTACACCGCCATCCGTGGGTCCCACATTCACCAGGGAGTGCACATCACCTGAGGCCTCCGTGGGCCGGGCCAGGATGGAGCATGCCGGGTTCCCACGGACCAGTCGGCCCCATGCTCTGCCCTCTGCAGACTGTTCAAGGAAGGGAGCAGAGTCATAATACCAGGGGGGACCGTACTACAGTGGAGGAAAAGCCCCTCCTGGCTTGAAATGAAAGGGCCATGAGCCAAGCAATGCAGGTGCCTCTAGAAGCTGAAAAGGGGCAAAGAAACACCCTTCCCTGGAGCCTCCCAAAGGATCGAGCCCTGCCAACACCCTGGTCTTCACCCTGTCAGACCCATTTTGTACTTCCAACCTCCAGAACTGTAAGAACTGTCTCACTGTGGTGTCCGTGGCAGGAGCAACCAGAGGAAGCTAGTAAGCCACTCAGACATGCACACAAGCACGCGGGGAAGTCAAGGGAAACATGCCTTTACCGGGGGCCCTACTTTAAAAACAGAAGACGCGGGGGTCTGAGCCAAGCTGCTTGTGTCACATACACCGAGCGGAGCTGAGAGAAAATCTGCAAGGCTGGCCCGTGGCTGGTGTCTGGGAACCTGGACTGGAGGAGGGTGCCTGATCTCCCGAACCAAGATGAGCGTGCCTCCATGGTCATGCTGAACTCCTGCTTTCCTGCTGGGAATCTAGAATCCCGTCATGTTCCAGGCAGAGGGCGTGTCTGTGACCAGCCCCCAAATAAAGACTATGGGAGCTGGGTCTCCTTAACACGTGTTTCCTGGTAGACATTTCACAGGTGCTGTCACCTCGGTAAGCATCCTGTGGGAGTCACAGAAAGAGGGCTCTGGGAGCTGGCTCTGGTTTCCCCTGGGCCGCCTGTGCTGGGTCCTTTCTCTGTCCCATGTCGTGGCTAGGAGTACGACTACATGTTGAGTCCTCCCGCCCTTGGGGAGCACCCGTCCCAGCTGCGGGAGACAAAGCATCAGGGGAGCAGTTAGCAAGTGCAGGGGGGGTGGGCGAGCAGAGCAGAAGACAGAGAAGGACTTGCTCACAGGCCGTCCTGGGGACAGCGAGGGAATGAGTCTAGCAGAGGGGAAGGCAGATGCGAGGACCCTGTGTGTCAGCTCAACAAGGACAAAGAGGAAAGTGCTGACGAGGCCAGAGGGGCAGATGGAGGCCAATCAGGGTCTCTCAACCTCCTGACATTTGGGGTTGGATAATCCTCGGCTGTCGGGACTGTCCTTGCATTCCAGGACGTGTGGCAGTGAGCCTGGGCCCACCCCCCATTCCCAAGGGCCGACAATCAGCAAGGGCATTGCCAATGTCCCCAGAGTGGGGGTTGTGGCCAGAACCACCCGGCTGAGCAATGTTGGGCCACGTCATGCTTGTTCTTTGGTGCTCAGGAGCTGGGAGTTTATCCAGGGAGACAGGAGCCACTGGGTAGGGCAGTGACTGGGCCCCCAGAGCTGGAGGGGACACTCACTTAGAAGGAAAATGTTCTGGTAGTTGTCCAGCGCTGTGTCCCAGAACAGGTCCCCCTGGTCCAGCCCTAGGTGCTCCCAGTCCAAGGTGAAGTCCATGGCTGCATCCCCAAGAGGTGCAAATTCCTGAAATGTGACACGCCATCAGTGACACTGGGACTGGAGTCAGGGAGGGACCCAGTGGCTTACTCCATGCACCCCGCTGTCAACATACCAGGCCTTTAACAAAAATCATCTTCTGAAAAGCCTGAGACTTAAGGGACTGGGGCATCCCCATATTTTATAGGTGAGATATGGAGTCTTAGAGAGGGGACGTGAGATCCCCTCAAGGTCACACAGGCAGGACTTAAATCCACTTAAAGCTGCCTGTTGCTTAAATCTATTTTTGCTTTTGAGTGTTCATTCTGGGGCTCTTGCTTTGAGTGTTCATTCAAGATTTTAAGTTCTTATGGAAATTTTCAAACAAATACAGAAGTAGAGATTTGCAGGTGATAGACCTCCATGTACCTATAACCCAGCTTCAACCCCTGATAAGATTGGTCTATTTTGTTCATTAAAGGTTTTGGGGGGAGGGGGAGCAAAATATTTGAAAATGAATCCCAGGCAGGATCTGATTTCCCCTGTGAATACTTAAATATTTACAAAAGAACTCCTTAATCACTGACTACCTAGACCATATTCAATGTCTGAATGCAGATTTGTCTAACATCTCAGTGGTGTTTTTTTTCCTTTTTTAATTGGTAAAAAAACAACAACAACAACAAACAAAACAAAAACAAAAACAAAAACAAAACCCACAACAGCAAAGTGCCACTTCGTCCAGTGGCATTAAATGCTCACATTATGAGGCCATCACCAGAACTTACTTAGTCTTGCAGAACTGGAAACTGTTCCCTTTATTTTTTCTAAGATTTTATTCATTTAATCATTTGTCAGAGAGCACAAGCAGGCAGAATGGCAGGTAGAGGCAGAGAGAGAAACGGGCTCCCCACTGAGCAAGGAGCCCGATGCGGGACAGGATTCCAGGACCCAGGGATCACGACCTGAGCCGAAGGCAGCGGCTTCACCGACTGAGCCACCCAGGCATCCCAACTCTGTACCCTTGCTCAGTCCCATGACCCTGAGATCATGAGCTGAGCCGAAACCAAGAGTCGGAAGCTTAACTGACTACACCACCCAGGTGCCCCTACAGGGATGTCTGACCTGAGAATGGAACCTGAGTCTCTAGCTGGGCTTGGCACTTGGCCCCACTACCTTCCCCTGTGGATGACCACTGGCAAGTAAGTCACATGCCCCTTCTGAACCCTGATTCCTACCTCATTAGTAAAATGGGACTAATGAGCCCCATGGCACAGGGCTACTCCAAGAAGCGACCGAGTCCTCCTACCACGTAGGAAGGACCCAAGCAAAGGAACCAAAGGACAGTTCCACGCCTCTCCATCCCCATCACATGTCTCATCCAGGAGTCCTCATTCACCACCTCCTTGAAGGCTGGATTATCCCATTTACAAAAGACTGAGACCCAGAGAATCAGATTCACCTGCCCAAAGTCACACATTCTCTAAGTGGGGGCAAAGGAGCAAGAGCCCCAGCGGCATGACCCTAGGATGCCAACCAGTTAGAGGCATGACTCTGTAGTCTGTCAGACCCCCAGATCCAATTCTGGTTCTGCTATTTATGAACCGTGGGATCTTGTTATTCCATATCTCTAAGGCCTGGTTTCCTCATCTCTAAAATACAGCTGCTGTGGGGATGCAGCGAGCCAAGGCCTGTCTGCACAGCAGCACCCATCGGCCAGGGACCACTGCACACCTGCTCCAAGCCTGCCTCACACCAGGCACCCAGCAGAGAAGTCTAGTCCTTATGGGATTTAATCTGGGTGAGTCCTACTGATATTTGTGGAAAATGCTTTGAAAAACTCTTAAGAATTAACAGTCAACACACACACATGAGTATGTTAAAAAAAAATGCTCATCTTCAGAGGATGATAGTAAGGAACTGATCTTATATTGAAAATTGGTAAATAGGAGGAAAGAATCAAGCATTTATCCCACCTCTGCTATACGAACTGTACCAGTGGGTTACCAAATAGAAGATGAAAGGGGGTATCTTTTTTTTTAAGAGAGAGAGAGAGTGTGTGTATGCAGTGGGGGAGGGGCCGAAGGAGAGGGAGAGAGAGAATCTCAAGCAGACTCCACGCTCAGGGCAGAGTCCAATGCAGGGCTTGATCTCACAACCCTGAGATCATGACCTGAGCTGAAACCAAGAGTCAGACACCTAACCAACTCAGCCACCCAGGCGCCCCCAGGGAGCTGTCTTTTTATAAGAGTATTCCAACTAATGAAAAGGAATGAGGGAATTAGAGCACCACCATCTCACAAGCCATGAGGAATGCAGAGATGAGAGCATAAGGGTGTCTGCCAGGATCAGAGAGAGAGAGAACCAGACATTGTGGGCCTCCCCAAGTTCTACCAAAAGGATTAGCTGAGACTGATCAAGCCTCTGAATCCACCCACCAACTAAGAGCGTGCTGAATGGCAGCAAAAGTATGTAACCAGAAAAAAAAAAAAAAACCAGACTGGGAAAATTCTACAGACCAAACAGCCCTGGTTCTTCAATGGACAAACTACTAAGAACAGAACAGGACAGAGGAGGAACCTGTATGTTAAGAAACCCCCCCCCAAAAAAAAGCATTAAAAAAAGAGATGGGGCAAAAGGGACATGCATTTGGGTGATAAAACTATTGTTCAAAAAACCAGAAGGAAGGAGCACCTCGGTGGCTCAGTAGGTTGGGTGTCTGGTCTTGATTTGAACTCAGGTCATGATCTCAGGGTGGTGGGATGGAGTCCAGCATTGGGCTTCGTGCTGGGCATGGGGTCTGCTTGAGATTCTCTTTCTCCCTCTGCCTCTCCCCACCTCCCCCCCAACACCAACTTCTCTAAAGGAAATGATGACTACAAAAGTCAGGTTATTTATGGGGACACAAGAGGGCTGGGATATAGCCCACTGAGGGCCTCCAGGATGGCCAAGATCTCACTCTTAACCCGGTTCGTGTTTGCCTTCACTAAGTCATTCATTTGACGTGCATTTCTGCATTTGTGCTTTATTTTACAACACAGATTTCGGGACACATTGGTGGCTCAGTCGGTTGAGCATCTAACTCTTGATCTCAATTCAGGTCTTGATTTCAGGGTCATGAGTCCAGGCCCCATGTTGGGCTCCATGCTGAGTGTAAAGCCTACTTAAAAAAATAAAAATAAAAATAAAATAAAATAAATTTAAAAATTAAATTAAATTTAAAAAATACAACAGAAAGATTTCTCAAAAATTAAGCATATTAATGAAGCATATTCTCAACAGGTTCCCCCTCCTGGAAAATGTTTAAAGGTGGAAGGGCAGAGGCAGGGAGACAAGCAAAAGGACAAATTTCATGATCCAGGTGAGAAATGAAACAGGAATGGGGGAGGGTGAGATGTAGCATTTTGATGACAGTGCTGACACTTCCCAAGAGATCAAATATAGCAAGTGAAAGAGAGGGACCCAGACATCGCTAAGATTTTAGCCTGAGCAGCTGGAAGGACAGAGTTGTAGCTTCTGGAGATGTGAGAGAAGCAGGTTTCAGGGCAGAGTCTGAGTTTGGTTTGGTACAAGTTAAGTTTGAGATACCCTTTTAGACCTTAGACATAATGATCCCCTAAAGACATCCATGTTCTAATCCCCAGAACTCACGGCTATTACTTTGTACGGCAAAAAGGACACACCTGTAAAGGGTCCTAAGAAGGGGAGGATCTCCCAGATGATCAATGTGGGCCCTAAGTGTCAGGACCAATATCCTTATGGGGGCAGAAGGAGTCGAAGGAGGGAGAAGGCAAGGTGATGATGGATGCAGAGGTCAGAGGGATGGGACCCCGAGTCAAGGGAACACAGGCCCCTCTAGAAGCTTGCAAGAGGCATGGAAGGGATTCTCCCCCACAGCCTCCAAAACAAAGGAGCCCTGCTGACACCGTGACTTAGACTTCTAGCCTCCAGAACTAAGACAATAAATTTCTGTTGTTCAAGGCAGTTTGTTACAGCAGCCCTCGCAAACAGACCCGCTTTCACCACACCCCCCCATAACATGTGAGCTACAGGACGGCAGGGACCACATCAGCCAGTTCCCTAGTGTGTAGATACAGCGCCTGGAACAAAGCCCACTCATAGGAGGCACGTGGAGGCACGCAGTCCGGGCAGCTGTTTTGGGACAAGGCCGGAGATGACAGATAGTGGGGTTCAGAGATGGCAACAATAAACTGGGTCCTGATCACACTGGGTGAGCTGGCGGATCAAGCCAGCACCCGCGCTGGCCTTTCCAGTTATGTGCGCTAGAATCTGCTGGCTGTTTAAACTGGGTTGAGTCAAGTGTTCTTTTATTTGTAGCTGAAACTGTTGGTATCTCTACCCTGTTGGAAGGGGTTAGCCAAAGAGATTTTCTCAGCGGGCGCCCGATTATAGAGTCCCAAGGAGTTCCTTTCCTGGACTCCTCGACCTTGAGGGACAGCAGCACCCCTGAAATGGTGATGGAGGATGTGGGAAGACCCTGGCCTTGATCCATGGGGCACTAGGGAGCCACGAAGAGTTTTATACTGGACGGTGACAAGGTGAGAGCATGCATTCATTCCTTCAACAGTCATTTCTCTTGTGTGCCAGAACCCTCTGAGAAGGCTGGAGGCATAGAGGTGTCAGACCCGGTACCTGACCTGGAGGGGACACTCAGGGATGCTGATAGTGAGCATAAGGAGATGACAGGGCTGTGACAGAGGGCAGTATCCAGGGCTGTGTCCGGAAAAGGGTGTGAGAACATTGCCTTGGAGTCAGGGAAAGCTTCCTGATCAGGTGAGATATTCAAGTTGGGCCGTTAAGGATAAGCAGGTACTTACCAGGGAGAGGAAGGTTTTCATTCATCATTCAAGCAACACCTCAAGAACTCCCGTGTACCAGGCCTGTGCTGGTCCCTGGGGGCCCAGAGGTGAATCCCAATC
Source organism: Mustela erminea (assembly GCF_009829155.1). Lineage (NCBI taxonomy): Eukaryota > Metazoa > Chordata > Mammalia > Carnivora > Mustelidae > Mustela > Mustela erminea. The sequence goes on along the minus strand of NC_045632.1, from coordinate 5,665,243 downwards.
AGTACCCGTCCCCAAGGAGCACCGTGTGTGGTGGGGCTGCCGGACAGGGGCAGGGACAACCACATCCAGGTGGGCCTGTGCTGCGGGGAGACAGCAGGGGGTGCTAAGGGAGAGCAGAGCAGATCTGGGGAGAGCTGACACCCAGAGAAGGTACAGGGATTGAGCTGTGTCTTGAAGGCTGTGGAAGACACCCTGACGGCGGGCAGGGTATTCTGACAGAGGGTGGAGCCAGAGCAGAGGCTGGGAATCTGGAAAGTACAGTGGAACATTTTACCACCAGGCCAAGAAGGGAGTTTAGAAGGGAGTTTTGGTTATACAGGGAAGCAGAGAAGATGCTGTAAGGGGTGAGATCACACAGGATCGTGCTGAGAAATGTGGATTTCATCTTATAAGCAGCAAGGATTCCTGGAAGGAATCCACAGGGGAGTGACAGTATAACAAGAGAATCACTTGGGGGCCACCAGAGGAAAATGAGCCCAGAATAAAGGCAGGTCAGCTGTGCACGCTCTGGGGATGACCAATTAGGATGGAGGGGCCCTCAACTCACCACAGTCACAGCCAACTAGGGCCCAGCAGCTTGGAGGTCTCGTTCAAGCTCCCTCTCCTTTTCCTCCACGTTCCCCACTGGCAGGGCTGTAGGGGGGGATAAGGGAACTGGGGCAAAGTCTCCCTTCCTCTGAGGGCTGACTCCCTGGCCATGCTGGATGAGCCCCAAAATGTCCAGAAGTAGGAGGACCAGGCAGAATGTGAGTCTCCCTGCAGGAATCACAACAACAATTTTGTACTTATTGAAACTCCCCCAGCCCCCCATTTCCACTGTGCTTCAGAGCCTACAAAGCGACTTCATGACCATCCTTGGCACTTGTTAGAGTCCAGGTGCATGTTTGGGAGAGATGCCGACTATGGTGGTGGGACCTTCGATTAAGGTGATGGGACTTCCTGTCTCGCTCACTACAGCACAGTAAATAGTTCTTACACATTTTTTGACAGAATGCAAAGTCTAATTGAACCCCTGGGATGACACTTCTGGGATTTCGAATGACCATCTCTAGGATATAAGTCCAGATGAGTTGGCCTCCAAAACTTGCTATTCTACAATAGCAAGATTTCTCCAACTTTTTTTTTTTTTTTAACCATGACCCACAGGAACAAAGACAATATATACCATTACTACTCATTCACATGCATAACTGAACAAAAGCTTCATAAAATAATACTGAATCCTATAAAGCAAAATGTACCAGGATCTTTTCTATTTTACTTCATTTAAAAAAAAAAAAATATATATATATATATAATGGACACTGCCCATTGAGCTATTTTCTTAACCCATAATATACAAAATACTGTAGCATAGGGCTTTTTACACATCGGTAGCCACTGTGACCTTCCTAGTTGGCACGTATCTGTGGAGTGATGAAAACACCCCCAGTCACAAAGCAGCAGGACTTAATGATGGGCCCACAAGTCTTAAGCCTCTGGGCCCAGATGTGCTTCAAAGTTCAGAAATGTTCAGATTTTTTTTAGAAGGTGATATACCATATATACAATATATTTCATTAAATTTCACAGTGCAGTGTGGGATAGGCAGCATTTGGTAATTGAACACATCGATATTTCATGTGAAGGGTATAAATATTCACTCTAGGTAGGATAAAGGTTGTAACTCTTAGCAGTTCCAATCAGCAGATACCAAATTTATGGAAAAAATATCTCCAAGACTTTCCAGATTTTGATTGCAGATAAGGCAAAGTAGCAGACTTGTAAGTGCTAACATTTACTCATCAGTGGTTTTCCTCACATGACAGAGGTTAAGTCTCAACTTGTAAGTATAATTTGGTCCACAGATGTGATTTTTTTGCCCACAGTGCTGGCAGATAGGTTTTGAAAGAAAATTAAGTAGTCTCAAACTTGAAAACTGGGAAATTTCGCTTAAAAATTTTATTTCCAGGGGCGCCTGGGTGGCTCAGTGGGTTAAGGCCTCTGCCTTCGGCTCAGGTCATGATCCCAGGGTCCTGGGATTGAGCCCCGAATGGGGCTCTCTGCTCAGCAGGGAGCCTGCCTCCACCTCTCTCTCTGCCTGCCTCTGCCTACTTGTGATCTCTGTCAAACAAATAACTAAAATCTTTTCTTTAAATTCTATTTCCAGTTTCCAAAAATTTCTAGGATTTGGCCCACTGAGCTGTTTATTGGTACCTATTTAAAGCTATCTCCCTTAGATGGGGCACACGCTCCGTTATGCCCCCACAGTCCTCCTCCAGTTGGGTTCTCTCCTTTAACTTCTCTGTCTGACTCTCAGAGACATCTGAGTTTGAGACCTGTCTACAGTTTTCACATCACGTTCTGTCCATATCTCATACACTCTAAGCTCTGGGACAGAAGAAACTGGAGCCTGACTGTGAAGCTCAAGGTCACCCAGCCTGTCAGAATAACTTGAGCCAAACAACTACAGGACTGAAAAATCTTGGGCCCTGGAGTTGGGAAGTCTTGCTTCTTCTTAATGTGGGGCCATGGCTAGATCTAGATCATTCATGCTCTCTGCGTCTGGTTACCACGTGCACAAAATGGAACAAATTATAAGATCCACAGTGCCCTATCTGTAATTCTAAAAACCGAAAAGAGTTCTGAAAAACAGAACTTTATTCATAAACTGACAGCAAAACAGAACCCTTCACACTATTGTGAAGATACACGCCTTTCCCAGCGGAAATAATCAATTTCCAAGAATTGTCCCAGATCCCTCTGGGGTATGCCTAACTATGAAATATGCACCCTATTAACTTTTTAAGCTCTGAAAAATTGTGATTCCCGAGACGCTTCCAAGGGAGCCGATAAAAGCGAGGAGCTGCCCTTGGCACAGTTGCAGAGATCCCAGCAGGAAATCCGAGAACAGCGCGGCGCCTGGCACGCAGGAGGCGCGCTCAAATGTGAAGCGGAGCGACCTCCTGAAGAACTCCCATTCATTCGTCCCTCGAGATCTGCCCCGCTTCAACTTTGGGCAATTCAACGCCTCCTTCGGCCTCAGACTCCTCAATCAAAAGTAAAATAAAAATTTAACCGCTCCTCTCAAGGGCTCCATCAGCGAGAGCCCGACCCAGAACAGGTTCTGAAGCGACAGCCTTCAAGACCCTATCTAGACACCTTACCGTCCAAGACCGCGCACCCTTTGCCGAAATCGCCCCGTGAAGGTTCCGTCACCCTTCAGGAAGGACTGAACACCCAAGCGTCCGGAGTACGCAGCAACACCAGCCAAGGCGTCCCCTCACCTGAAAGACTGCTCCGCCGGATTAACAGATGCGACTCCCGCCCGGAGGGAAACGCCGACCCAACTCCCCTCACTCGCGCCTCATAACCACTTCCGCCGCCGCGTGAATTTCCTCAAACTACTCCACCGAGGAGACTCCGCACCGGCTCGAAGACTCCGTTTCCCAGAACACTGTGCGAGCTCCTTTCCTAGTCTTCCTATCTCCACCCGCTTCTTGGCCTTAGAGGTTCCGCTGAGCACTCTGGGAATAGAATAGAAACAAAATCGGGGCTAGGTGGCCTGTGGGTATTGTAGTTCAGTTTTTACACTGTTGAAGGCGACCGAGGATTGCCATGGGAACGCGTTGAGAGGGCAGTTCCTGAAAAGACGCTTGGACGTAAGGGGCGGAGTTAAGGCGGGAAAATGATAATATGGCCTTTCTCTGATAGGCGGAGAGATGCCTCATGCTTCATCCCTCCTTATGATTGGCTCCAGGTTAGCACATGCGCAATAGAACCAGGAAACTTCCAAAAGAGGGTGGAATGGGGGTGAACGATGAGGAAATAATCTCTCCCCGGCACAGCCCGGGGGCCATCTGGTTGTCAGCAGCGCCTGCGCGGGAGCTGTCCTCCCTCCGGGTGGAGGATGCGCGCGCAGCGCTTTCGGCCATCCGGAAGTTTGCGTAGGACAGCTAAGGTGAGTCCTACTCTTTGGGAAGGGTAGGAGAATTTGGCCGCAGCCGTCTGGCTCCCTATCCCGGTCACGGAGTCCAGAGGTGAGGGGAAGGTGAGGCGGAGCAGGGGGAGGTCTCCCGATCCACTGACCGCAGTCCAGTAGTGGTGCCTATGCCGTCTGCACGATCCTTTGTGGAAGACAGAGTCCCCGGGGGCAGGGCTCTGGATGAAAGAAACTTCTGGCGGCCGGGATAACTGCCCTGCCCTTGCGACCCCTGCAAGCCACTTGTTGACTCTTGGTGGTCGTGACTACGACCGAGGTGGGCGGAGCTAGTGAGGAGTTTGACAGGTGCCCCTCCTTGGCACTACGTCATCCCTGGTTTCTTTTGAGGGCGGGGCCTAGGCGAATCCGGGTTATCTCAACACCTGTCCCTCCTGCTGGGAGGTGGAATCCAGCCTTTAGCTCTTCTGCTGTGCTGTGGCTGAGAACATGCCAGGACGGAAGCAATTTTTTTTTTTAAAGATTTTATTTATTTGACACAGAGATGATCACAAGTAGGCAGAGAGGCAGGCAGAGAGAGGGGGAAGCAGGCTCCCTGCTGAGCAGAGAGCCTGATGCAGGGCTTGATCCCAGAACCCTGAGATCATGACCTGAGCCGAAGGCAGAGGCTTAACCCACTGAGCTACCCAGGTGCCCTGATGGACGTAATTCTTAACACAGAGATGTTCAGTAAATATTGTTGAATAAATAAAATAAATGGGTGAATGAATGATAAAGACCCCTGAGTGTTGGAGCCTTGGGTTTAAGTCCTAGCCATGTGATCTTCAACTGGTGACTTCACTTGGAAACTCCCTTCTTCCATCCGTATTTCTTGAGCGTTTTCTATAGCACTAAATTCATCTGACCTGTTAAACTGTTGCTCATTTGTGTATTAATGTCCCCTTCTGACACTAGAATGTGAGCTTTCTCCGGTCAGGAGCCTGTTTGTTGCCTTTGCTGCTGTATCCCAGTGGTCAGCACATATCAGGCGTTCAAGTGAATGATTACTGAATGAATGAATGAACTTAGCACATGCTGGCTATGTTGCCAATGATCAATAAACACTAACCTTATATGTGAAGTGGGCCTGAGTCAACCTCTCCACTTTCATTCACTTACAGGATACTGTTAAGATGGAGTTGCCAGCCCAGTGAATCTGAGGGCCAGACCGTGACCCCTTAAAGGTACCATCCCCTCAGGGACATGCCCCTTAAGGCCTTTTCCCCATCAACACCTGCTACTATTCCATCTCCTCCATGTTGCTGCTCTCAGACTTCACTCCTAGGAGGAAGGTTATCATGGACATGGCAGGGTCACTGAGTTAGACTTTTGCCCCGCCCTAGAGGCCATCTTTAACCAAGGCACTTGGCACTGGGGAAAATTCCACATAAAGCAAAGCCACTTAAAAATGCCATGGATTTTCATTTTTTAAATTTTTTATTTATTTTTTAGAGAGAGCATGAGCAGGGGTGGGGGCAGAGGGGCAGGAGAAGCAGACTCCCCGCTGAGCAGGGAGCCTGTTCCAGGATTCAGTCCCAGGACCCCTCGATCATGACCTGAGCCGAAGGCAGCTGCTTCACTGACTGAGCCATCCAGGCATGCCCGGATTTTCATATTTCTCATTTCATAAGTAACCTAGTAAAGTTCTAGTATGCTAGTCTGTTGAGGCTAGACTACGCTGCAGTAGCAGCAGCCCCCAAATCTCAGTGGCTTAACCCAAATACAATTTTCTCACTAAAAACAAAGTCTGGAACAGCTCCTTAGGGTAGCCACCCTCTAGACAATCTTGATCTTGTGGCTCTGATGTCAACACCAAGGCTTCAGGTTTGTTGTGGCCTAAAGGGAGAAAGGGGAAGTGGAGGTGACTTCTCCAGCTTAACAAAAATACTCACCAGTATTTGTACCTTCGAGAAGGTAGAGATGTCCTTTTAAATGTCATGATGAGGACAACAAATTATCAAGTGACACAACCAGTCAGAATTACAGGTTTCGTGGAGGCTAAAGGATACTTGGCGACAGTCTTTGGTGTCGGGTGTCGTACACCACTTGTTTGTGTGAAATGAAGGAAGGGCGACTCTTTCCTACAGGAAAAAAATGGTTTCTGCTTTTCTGCAGACCAACAGGAGGAGGAACCCTTGTCCCCTCTCGCTGAGATTTCTTTCGTTCACTGTCTGGATGGCATAGGGTTTTCAAGGGCAAGCACTAGAATTCCATAAGTCAGCACCAAGAGGAAATGGGGAGGCCTGCGAGGCTCAGGACTTATGGACAGAGAAAGGGAGAAATGGAAACATTAACAACTGAAATATAAGTTGGACACAGGGCATGATACAGTAATAACATCCACTACCATAAAAGGCTTTCCGTAGGCCAGGTCCTGTTCTCAGCAGGGGTGTGGGACTCAATCTTAGGACCTGAGATCATGACCTGAGTGGAAACCAAGAGTCAGACGTGTAACAGACCAAGCCCCCTAGGCACCCCATTCTCACACCTTGATATCAGACTTCTAGCCTCAAAAATTCTGAGAAAATTAATTCCTGTCCTTGAAACCACCCAGGGAGTGGTGTTTAGGGAGGGTAGCCCAAGCAAATGAATACTCCTGCCCTGTCCTCCTTTGTAGTGGGTTCTATGTGTGATTTTGGTCTTGATTTTGACAAGTTTTAGGCAATATTCCAGAGACAGGCAAGGCCTGGAGGACAGTGCTATGAAATCCAGTGTCTCACTAAGTACGTCAGGATGAGACCCACTGCATAGCTCTAACCAACTCTAAAGCCCTGGTGGCTTCATGTGACATAAGTTTATTTGCTGATCCTGAGATTCCAATGTGGACCAGGCCACCCTCCTCCATTTTGCAGCTATGCCCCCCAGAGCATGCCACCCCCAGAAGTCTCCAAGCTGCGGGCTGGTGGACGGAGAAGGAACTCCAGCTTTTCACAACCTCAGCTGGGAAGTGACTTCCACTCACATGCCATTGGCCAGAACTAGTCACGTGGCCCCAATCTGCTTGGGATGGGGGTTTTGTGTCCGAGAAGTGTAGGGGAGAATGTGGGTGATTGGCCAGCTTTCACCTTCTCTCCCATCCCTGTCGTGGGTTCCAAGAAATGAACATCACAGATGATGGCAGAAAACCCTCCGTGCTCCCACGCCTGGAGCAGAGCTCCTACATGATGTCCGTTAACTCAGAGGCACGACCGTGTTGCATTTTTCTGCTTTTCACCACCACCACCACCACCACCCACACACCCATCACCCCCCTGCCCAGGCCACAAGGGAGAGAGGAGTGGCTGGAGGCTGAATCCAGGGGACAGGAATTCATTTCCAAAGTGGCCACTTCCTAAGACAGTCTGCTCCAACAGGATAACTTTCCTCCCTTTTTCAGTCTGGTAACCACTGGGAGCGCAGGTGATGACTCACTGGTGGTGCGTTTGGTTTTTGCCTTCAGCTTCCTGTTCCCTCCCTCCACTTCTTGTTTTCTAGCATGTTCACCTTCTGTCCAGACTGTGGCAAAAGTATTGAAGCCTCATTCAAATTCTGCCCCTACTGCGGAAAACCTTTGTCCTTAGCAGAGCATGAAGGGTCCCAGACCTTTGTCAGACCGCGTACGTCATCCTTCCGAGGTAAGAACCAGGCCTTCAAGGGATGATGCGTGTGTGCATGCATTTAGGGAGGGAGGACAGTCACCTTTGCAGCCTGTCTGATGCTGCATTGATCCCAGAGCTGCCTGGGGACTCAGGCTCAGTCTACACTCAGTTTCTTGGCATCTGATCAGCCCCGTTAAAGTTGACAACTCACACATTTCTGTCTCCAGTCTGAACTCCTCCCCTGAAATCCAAATTCATATGTGTATGTATTCGCCCGCTGCACCTGTTGTGTGTCCCATATGCATCTCCATACATGCCCAGGGCTGAGCTCCTGATGTGACTCTCACCCACCCATCCGTCCCTTCCGTAGACTTTGCATCACGGTATACGTGGCAACCGTGTAATCCGGTTTCCCAGACCAGACCCTGCAGTCACCATCCTTCAGTCCTCTTTCTCTCCCATCCCGCAACTTCAGCTCTCCAGCAAATCTTGGCCAGTCTCCCTTCAAAATCGGTGCCCACTTCTGCCACCTCCTGAGCCACCACCCTGCCCCGTCCGTCCCCTACCCCTCAGTGCCCTACCTCTCAGGACCTGGCAGAGTTGGGTGCTGAGAAATCTCACAAATTGATGGACTGAATGAGTGAAATATCAGCAGTAGGTCCTGGCCAATGGCAAGCCCAAGCATATCCTGCCTTGAGAAATCAAAGCGAGCGAGCTTGTCTGAAGGCCACAGAAGGAAGTCGGCATACGTGACATTCATTTTATCATTTGAGATTGCATTTGGCTGCAAGTAACAGAAAAATGCTTCCTCAAGAGTTTTTTTGTGTGTGTGTGTGTAGTTTTTTTTAAATGAATGGGTATACTTTTCATACTAAAAAAGTCTTCAGGGACCAGTCCAGTGGAGGAATGGGGTCCCCCGATGCCATAGGGACCCAGGCTCTCCCCGTCTTTCTGTTCGGACATTCTGAACAGAAGGGTTTCCCCCCATGCTTATTGCCTTGAGTTTTCAAGATGGCTTCTCCTCTCCGGTGTCGTGTCTGCATTCCAGACAGTTGCTGACAGTATTTACCTTCACCTGAGTTCAGAGTCTGAGGGTTTGTTTTTGCTTCTGGTTTTTGTTTTTTAAGATTTATTTATTTCAGAAAGTGAGAGAGAGAGAGTGCGCAAGCATGAGCAAGAGGGGCAGAGGGAGAGAGAATCTCAAGCAGACTCTGTTCTGAGCACAGAGCCCGACTTGGGGCTCGATCTCACAACCCTGAGATCATGACCTGAGCCGAAGCCAAGAGTCAGATGCTTAACCAGTGGCGCTCCCAGAGCCTGAGTTTTAACCATGGCCTTCTCTGATGCCAACCTAGGACTCGGTTCATTATTCATTCACCTGGACTGCCTCCTGTGTACCTAGGTGCTGTCTGTCCCAGACAGGTAGTAACACACACAATATGTACCAGGTGTCTGGTTTCTCAGAGCTTTTGAAAGTCAGTAAGGCAAACAGACATTGAATAAGCAACTACCAGGAGAGCATATAATAACAGAAGGGAAATGGATGGATCATGGAACCCACTGAAAAGAATTTTGTTTCTGGGGGGGATCTGGGAAAGCCTCACTTGTGGGTCACATTTGAGCCCAAACCAAGGGGTGATAAAAATTAGCTAAGTGAAGAGTGGGGTCGAGTTGAGGGAGTCATGAAAGTTCCACACACTGGGGCACGGTAAAGGGAAAGGCCATGTGGTAGGGGGGAGCCATGCATGTAGGAAAAATAAAGGTGGACATCTTGACTGGGGGTAGATAAGCAGGGCTCTGTAGACCCTGGGTAAGGAGGTTAGTAATCACTGATGTAGTCGGGAGCTGTGGAGGGTTTCTACCAAGTGGGAGATACAATATGATTTGCATTTTGAAAAGATCTCTGTGGAAAGTGGGGGCGCCTGGGTGGCTCAGTCAGTTAAGTGTCTGATGCTTGATTTTGGCTCAGGTCACAATCTCAGAGTCTTGGAATGGAGCCCTGTGTCAGGCTCCATACTGCATGAGAAGCCTGCTTAAGATTCTATTCTCTCTCCCTCTGCCCCTCCTCCCACTCATACTCATGCTCTCTCTTTCAAAAAAAAAAAAGAAGAAGAAGAAGAGGGGTGCCTGGGTGGCTCAGTGGGTTAAGGCCTCTGCCTTCGGCTCAGGTCATGATCCCAGAGTCCTGGGATCAAGCCCCACGTTGGGCTCTCTGCTCAGCAGGGAGCCTGCTTCCCTTCCTCTCTCTCTGCCTGCCTCTCTGCCTACTTGTGATCTCACTCTCTCTCTCTCTCTGTGTCAAATAAAATCTTTAAAAAAAAAAAAAAGACACGGGGCGCCTGGGTGGCTCAGTGGATTAAAGCATCTGCCTTCGGCTCAGGTCATGATCTCAGGGGTCCTGGGATCGAGCCCCGCATCGGGCTCTCTGCTCAGCAGGGAGCCTGCTTTCTCTTCTCTCTCTCTGCCTGCCTCTCTGCTTACTTGTGAGCTTTGTCTGTTAAATAAATAAATAAAATCTTTAAAAAAAAAAAAAAAAGACAGATCTTAGAGGAGCGCCTAGGTGGCTCAGTCAGTTAAGGATCTGACTCTTGATTTTGGCTCAGGTCATGATCTTGGGATCATGAGACTGAGCCCGGATGAGGCTCTGTGCTGGGTGTGGAGCATGCTTAAGATTCTCTCCTGCTGCCTCTGCCTTAGAGAATTCTCTTAGGACCAGGAGCTCCCAGTCAATCAAAAGATACCAGGAAAGACACCTGGGTAGCTCATTTGACTGGACATCTGCCTTCAGCTCAGGTCACGATTCCAAGGTCCTAGGATCGAGCCCCACACCAGGCTCTCAGTTCAGTGGGGAATCTTCTTCTCCGTCTCCCTCTGCTGCTTGTGCTCTCTTGCTTGCTCTCCTGCTCTCTTTCAAATGAATAAATAAAATCTTTAAAATAAAAGACACCAGGAAAAGGCCAGTGTCAGGACAAACAACAAACTATAAAATCACACCCATGATGACCAGAGACCTCAGAATTAACAGATGAGAATATGTCTGAAACACACTTACCATAGTTAAAGAAATAAAAGAAGAAATTCAAAATATGGTGAAGAAGCAGAAGTTAGTTAGAATTGTAAAGGAACCAAAACAATTTGAAAAGGAACCAGACATCATCATGGTGACCAGAAACTTGCTGGATGGTTTAACTGCTGACCAGACAAAGCTGAAGGGAGAATTAGCAAATTGGAAGATAGATTCAAAGAAATTGCCTAGAAGAAAGCAGAATGACAAAGCAATAGAAGACACACAAGAGACGCCAAGACCCAAGGAGGAAAAGCAAATAACTAAAATGAAGGGAAGTTTGCTTAGATATTTAGGTGACAAGAGAACCAATACTTGGTTCTGGGGGTCCAAGGGAAGAGAGTAGTCGAATGTGCCCTCAGAGTTCGTGGTTTAGGGGTTCCTAGAAGAGGCTTTGTAATCCCAGTTTGTGTCTGGTCTCCCTTTCTATAGGCTCAAGGAGACAAAGCAACTCCAGTCCTGAGATCCCTTGTAAGAAAGTGAAATGGTCCAGCTCTGTCACCTCCCCCTCCTCATCCCTCTGCTTAGATGGTGACAGTTCTGGGTCTGAAGATACTGTGAGATCCAAAGGTAAGAGTTGGGGTCAATCCCGCTTGACTCGATGGGGAAAAGGCGGGTTGTTGAACAGAGTTCCGGGCTTCGTTCCCCTGCTCGGGCATCCTCTACCCTGCCTGGGGCCCTCATCCTTTCTGCCTCACTTGCTGGACTGACAGTCCTATGTGGGCAGGGACCAGGTAGATTCATCTGCATAAGCCTGGTGCCTGCCAGCAAGTGTGGGAGTCTTGAGGACCCTGTGCTCATCTCCCTCCCAGGTGGCCCTTGGATCTAAAGTCTCAGCCCTCGGTGCCTTGCTTCCATCCCCTGTTATCCTCCAGACCCCTCTGCCTCTTGCCATTCTATGCCTTGGATGGATGGTGGGTGGGAGGAATGCATTAGACAATATCCTTTCTTGTGTCCGCATCTCTCTCCTGACCATGCCATCCCATTCTCTTGCCAGACTGGGAGCCCCTCAAGGACAGGGTCTTGGTCTAACAACTTTCTGAAGCTTCTTTATACTCAGCACAAGGCCAGAGCCTGGTTTGGGATGTTTCTGGTTGAGTATCTGGAATGTCTTTTTTCTCCTTCATAAAATTCTGCTCATCCAACAAGACCCAACTCAAATGCCCCCTCCTCCAGGAAGCCTCTCTTGACTTCTCAAGGCACCAAAAATCTCTTTCTTATATTCCTCTCTATGGCCCTGTTTCAGACTCAGTTCTGACCAACTATGTCCAGATCAGCCTCCCGCACCAAATTAGGGGCTCCCAAGGGACAGGGCCCAGGTCTGAGTCCTGTCTGGATCTCCAGCTTTATCCCATGAGGCTCTGACTCATGAAAGGTCCCGGGAAGCATCTGTTGAATGAGCAAATGAATAAATGAGCAGAGTGGCAAGCATTGTCCTATTACCCATCTAACTGTGTTCTCCCAGATGCTGCTTTTTCTTTAATCTGAGCATCATTCCGCAGGGTCCTGGAGCAGACCCCCAACCCCCAAAAGCAGCCCACAGGCAACCAAGCGAAGCCCGCAGGCGACGAAAAGAAGCCCACAGACACTGAAGCGGAGCCGGGTGACAACCTCACTTGAGGCTCTGCCCACAGGGGTGGTGGTGACAGACAAGAGTGGGCGGCACTGGAAGCTGGGACCCCTCCAGACCAGGGATGACCAGGGCATTCTCTATGAAGGTACAGTGTCCACAGGCCAGCAGGCCCTGGGCTGGGCTGAACCAGGGTGTCTTCAAACCAGGGCAAGGGGAATGGAACCCCTTTCTGGGAATGGAAATGGAAACCATCTCCCAGCTGCAGACCTGCCTCTGGACAACTTTCTCTTAGACTTGGGCCTACAGAACTCCCCACCCATAGGGGCTGGGCAAATCGAGTAAATGTGTACAGGAGTCCAAGAGTGAGCAGTTGGTAATGGTGGAGACTGTGGCCAACTGGAAAGCATGTGCTCTGTGTAAAGAGGCATGCCCCTCCTCTACCTCTGTCGCGGGGGAGTACAGGCCCAGGGCGGCTGAATGATAGGGATCACAACAAATGTTCTATCTATCCTGCAGTGGTGGCAGGGAGCACCCCCCAAAAAAATGTAGTTTGGTGATGGAAGATATGCATGACTACTTGCTTGCATAATTGAGGTTTCTGGGAAGTGCAGGTCTGCACCTCCCTGAGAAGAGGAAGGAAAGGCACCTGGTTTGGGTTTTTGTTCGGTTGAGGGGTGCGGCTGGAGTGAGGGTTCCTGCCCTGGGGCCAGGGCCTCCGTGATTTGCATCTCCCATGGCAGCAAAGGAGGGAGCCCCCTGTCCTCAGGCTTGCTTATCAGCTTGCCCAGATGTGGGGCCGGAGAGGAAGAGGCAGGACCCAGCTTAGACACTGGCATTGTCAAAGTTTAAAAAATGGAGTCAGACACCTTGTGACAATGAAGAGAAAAAGAACTGTGCTGGGAGTGTTAGTATTAACCAACCTGATGTTTATCGAGTACTTATTCAAGGCCACACTGTGTTCTAAGCACTCTGTGGGAGGTTTGGTCATTTTTTCAATTGAGATAAAAGCCACGTAACATGAAATTGATGATTTTAAAGTCTGCAGTTCAGTGGGGTATAGTCCATTCACGGTGCTGTGCAGCCATCACCTGTATCTCGTTCCAGAACGTTTCTACTAGCCGTAAAGGAAACCCCGTGTCAAAGCACTCGCTTCCCCCCTACCCCACACTTTCCAGCCTCGGTCATCCGCTAATCTGCTCTCTGTCTCATTGGGTTTCTCTGTTGTGGACGTTCCAGATTTTGCATCTGTCTTCTTCCCCCCAGTGTGATGTTCTCAAGGTTGGTCCACATCATAGTGTGTGTCGGAACTTCATTCTGTCTTGTAGCTGAACAATACTCTCTTGGTGTGTGTATTTCATGTCAGCTTCTCCATTTACCGGTTGGCTGGTGGACAAGTGGATTGTTTCCGCTTTGGGCTGTGATGACTCCCCTTGCCCTGAGCATCTGGGTACACATTTCCATGGGGCCGAATGTTTGCTTTGTACTTCCTAACTCACCACAGATGCCAGCACTGTCACTGTCCCCATGTCCTAGAGGAGGGACGTGAATCCCAGAGATGTCATTAACCAGCCAGAGATCTGGCTCCAGAGATCTTCCAAGTTTTCAGGAAAAGCCAGAAATCTGGATTTTGATGGGAAGTCTTCTATTTGGAAGTGCCAACTGGGCGTGGGCCACTGTCGGGGCGGGGAACAGGGCTGGTGAGGGCTGTGGAGTACGTTTGCACTGTTTGGGGCTGTGTCACCCACCAGCCACATCGCCTGTCTCCTCTGCGAGCTTGTACCAGTCAAGAAATGGTGCAATTTTTTTTTTAAGATTTTATTTATTTATTTGACAGACAGAGATCACAAGTAAGCAGAGAGGCAGGCAGAGAGAGAGGAGGAAGCAGGCTCCCCACTGAGCAGAGAGCCCGATGCGGGGCTCCATCCCAGGGACTGGGATCATGACCTGAGCCAAAGGGAGAGGCTTTAACTCACTGAGCCCCCCAAGTGCCCCAAAATGGTGCAATTTTATGTCCTGTAGTTAAAGCCAATAACAATTAAACAACAGCCAGAATTGCGATTTTTTTTTTAAATGGCTGATGACACTCTTGGCCCACTCTGTCCCCCATCCTTGGTTCATCCCACCACTCAGCTCATCTCACTCCCTTACTCAAGCAGCCCTGTGAGGGGGCGTTCTCTTCCTCATCAGCTCCTGGGTTATGACATCATCCTCCCTGTCTCCCCAGAACAATCCAGGAGAACCAGTAGACGCCAATAGAAAAACCACTGGACGCCAGTAGCACCCAGCCCCTCCCCCTACCGTGACAACCAAAACTATCTCCAGACACTACCTGCTGCCTATGGGGGAAATTGAGACCCACTGAGTCAGGCAATCCCAGACACATCAGTTTAATAGTCACATGGAAGCGCTGTGATTGTATTTTATTTTTTAAGGTTTTTTTTATTTATTGGAGAGAGCACGGGCATGAGTGGGGAAGGAACAGAGGGAGAGGGGGAGAGGGAATTTCAGGCTCACTCCCCGCATGGAGCCCGAAGTAGGGCTCAACTCCACAACCCTGAGATCATGACCTGAGCCGAAACCAAGAGTCAGACACTCCACCACCTGATCCCCCCAGGCACCCCAACACTGTGATTTTATTAAGCACCTTTCAAATGGCCCACAACAGAGAGGTTGGGGCAGAGATGGGCGTGCCAGGCTCAGGCGGGGCATAAGCAAAAACTCAGAGGCTAGAAACCCAGGAACAGGAGCAGGAAGCATCAGGATGCTGGTGTTCCTGGCAGTGAGAGTAGGGGCACTGGGTGCCCAGAGTCTCCAGCAAGCCCTCCCCTCGCTGGGAGGTGGGACGGTGCAGCCAGACCTTGTGGGCTATCCTCCTGTCTCTGCTGGCAGCTAGTTGTCTAACCTCGTTCGGGTTCAAGTGATGTCCTGACCTCGTGCCTCAGTTTCCTCACCTGCAGAATGAGATAAGAGTAGTAGTGACCTCGAAAGGTCATTGTTGGGAAAGCTGCACAGGTGGACCAATGCAGAGGAAAGCAACAAGCACAGTGCAAGTGCTTCCTGTCGCTGTGCTGCTCATGATGGATCTCAGAGCAGCTTTCTTGCTCCAGGTTCAACATCACCAGTCTTCTGGTAGTCGGGGGCCTCCGCCTGCTCACCTGCTATGCCCTTGTCAGCCTTGGGAGCACATAGGGACTTTCCATATATCAGGTCTGCATCAGACAGGGGTCTCCCTAGGTCCCAGAGTCTGGAGCCCTGGGTTGATAGCCAGGCTCTACGGGAGCAGTTGGCCAAGTGCATTACCCGTCCTGGGCCTCTGTCAGCCCCCCTCTATAATGCGAATGGCCCAGCTGGCTCCCCAGGCTATTAGAGGAGTAGAAGAGAAAAGCCCTTCATAATCCGCAGAGAAGTGCAAGAGATGTATGTAAGTTGCCAGCTCTTCCTGCCTGCTTCTGAGTGCCAGGCATGTACCTGTCACCTGCCCACGTGGGAACTCTGGGAGCCCGGTTAGTATGCGTGAGATGTGCCACAGTCCGCTCCAGACACCTGCTGACAATCTCCCCAAGCCCCCTTCCCGCAGCTGGGACGGACCCCTCTGCCCCCTGAGATCTCAGCCCTTCACACATTTCCCTCTTACAGGACCCACTCAGGTCACCTTTGGCCCTGAATTTGCAAACCCTGGGCTCCCACCCTGCTCCAGCTGGAGCTTCTCGAGAGCAAGGGTGACCTCTGGGTAACTGTCACCTCCCTGTCCCTCGGTTCAGCATCTTAGACAACACAAACCTGGATGGTGAAGGGGTAGGAAAGACAAGAGAAAGGAAGGACTCGGAGGGCCGCAGGGATGAACTATGCTGTTTTAGTTCATGGGCTCTGGATGATAAGGCAGGGCCAGCCCTGCCACTTACTGGCTGTGGGTCCTTGTGCCAATTATGATATTTTGAAAGCTGCCACACACCAAGCACCCACTGTGAGCCCGGCTTGGTGCTTGGCTGTGGGGCCGGGTGGGTTCACCAAGTGGTGCATTTGAAGGCGGAAACCAGCTTTGATGCTCAGCTATGGCCCATCTGAGCCCTGCTTCCGACCCCGGGGGCAGGCTTCGTCATTCCTATTTCACAGACATGGCAACGGAGGCCCAGAGAAGTCTAACGCCTCAGGCAAAGTCATACAGAGAGTTGGTGGCCCAGTGGCCTCCTCTGTCTTTTGGCCTCTCTGACCCTCCGCTCTCGTCTCCTCCACCAGGTGGCGCTAATGATGACAGCAAGAGCAGTAATAGTAACATCGTAGAAGACCTTAAAGGGAAACCATGAGCTTTTAAAGCCCACTCTTAGTACGGGGTTTGTAACTGAACCAAATGGCACAAACATGAAGGGTGTTTATGAGCAAGAGGGGAAGAAGGAGGTGGGAGGCTGGTGCAGCCCAGCCATAGCTTCACCTGTCCCTGTGGGGCTCTGGAGCAGAAGTGGTCTTTGAGCATGGTTCTGTGTTGACCCAACACAGATGGGCCTTTACATCCCCCTTGAAAACCTGTTGGATATGGGCCACCCCGGGCTTGCAGCTTTGGGGACCCCTGAGGTGCTGAAGGCTACTTGGGACAGCACTCCCCGGGGGACGGGGCTGGGACAAGAAGTCCTTCCTCGCAGGGGTTCTACATCTGTACTTACCCATACGTGTAAACAAATACAAATAGCTGGTGTGTTGGGGGTCCCTAGGACCACCCCGCCAGGCTCACTTGTTCACAAAGAGGACCCATCCACAAGCCTCAGTCCATAGCTGTTCTTGTCCCCCAATTCATTACAGCAAAAGGACACAGAGCACAGGCAATGGGGAGAAAGTCCGGGGGGGACCAGCATCGGCCTCAAGAGTCCTCTCCCTGTGGAGTCACACGGGTTGCACAAGGAAGTGTGACAACATGTGTGAAATGTCATCTACCAGGGACGCTCCTGAAAGACACAGCACCCAGGGTTTTTACTGGAAACTCATTACATAGGTGCACTCTGCCTGGAATGTACCAAATTCTAGACTCTTACAAGGAAAGCATCTATTCAGCATGATAGTTTGGGCACAGAGCCCCCCTCTTATTGTTAGAGAATGCTGGAACCCTCCTCAAACCCAGGTTCCCAGACACCAGTCAGGGGTCACCCTTGCAAGCAAGCCTTTCCAAGGAGAGCAGGCAGACCTCATCAATAACCCTCTTTGTGTAGCTGAATATTAACTAAGAAAAAAAAAAGAGCCTGTTTGAAAGTAGGAAGGAAGGGGTCTTGAAAGCCAAGAGTGTACTTGATCCCCAGGGAACCAGAGAAGCGAAAGTGCTGCTCGTTCCTGGGAAGCTTGAGGACCGTGACCCGCCTTCCCTCTAGATGATAACCTGGTTCATTTTGTCCACCCACAGCTGAGGCTCTCTCCACCCTCGCCTGCAAGTCAAGTCAGAAGCAGACGTTCTCGCTTAAACTTGTGAGTGTCCCCGGGGTGCAGAGCCAAGAGGGGAGGGCCTGTGGCTTGTGCACCAATGACCTCCGGGCCCCTTGGAATGCTGGCACAGGCAGAAGAGTTCGGTCTTGGCCTGCGGGCAGCCATGGGACCTCAGACCAGGCACATCTCCCTCCAGCCTCATGTTCTTTATCACAGAGGACTCGGAAACTGCCATGAGGTCTGCCCCGCACCCCAGTTCTGGCACGGGGCAGTCTGGGCAGGTGCCTTCTTCCCTCCTGGGGCTGAGTTTCCTCATCTGGGTGAGGGAGCCACTAATACCTACACTGTGTGACCCACCTGCCTGTCTTAGAGCGTGTATTTCTTGAGCACGGCTATATATCCCTGTGCTGGGTGTTGGGGCCCATCAGACAAGCAATGAGATGGGGTCCCTTCACTGAGGAGTCCATGAAATCATACACAACCTTAGCACATGGGAAACATGGACTTGAGGGGAGCCCAGAGGGAAAGCCAACCAAGAACATGAAAGCAGCCAGGCAGGCGAGTGGTGTCTCTCCCAGAGAGGAAGAGCCTATAACAGTATATCATCCTAGTTAGCAGCCTCATCATTACCCCTGAGAGCTGCACTTATAGGTGACTTTCATTTTCTTACCTTCGTTTGTGCAGATTTTCTCACCCCTAAAACACCGGGGCAGCCAGTCCTGGTGCCCCCCCACCTCCCACCCTGTGGCCCTAGATGGAGGCTGTGTGAGTGGACTCCAGAGCCAGGCTAACATATGAGTAATGGCACCTGCTTGCTGAGAGCCTGTTCCTAAAAAAAATAATAATAATAATAATTTTTTTTAAAAGAGAGATAAAGGGGCTCCTGGGTGGCTCAGTGGGTTAAAGCCTCTGCCTTCGGCTCAGGTCATGATCCCAGGGTTCTGGGATCGAGCCCCGCGTCGGGCTCTCTGCTCAGTGGGGAGCCTGCTTCCTCCTCTCTCTCTGCCTGCCTCTCTGCCTACTTGCGATCTCTATCTGTCAAATCAATAAATAAAATCTTAAAAAAAGAGAGAGAGAGAGAAAGAGAGAGGGCCTGTTCTGTGCCCAACCCAGGGCTAAGAGTCTCACGAGCAGGCCTGGTAGATAGTTCCTTTGTTCCCCCCATTTAACAGATGAGAAAATGGGGACTTGATCACTTGCCCAGGGGCACCCAGCGTACAAGTTGCTTTGTCCACTTCTGTATCTTCAATGTCAGTAGAATACTCAGCACATAATAGGTGTTTTGTACAAAGAAGGAATGAATGGCAGTGCTGAGATTTGAACCTAGCTCTCTTTAACCCGTGCTCTTAAGAGGCCAGCTGTACCAGTCATGTATAACCTCCATTTCATGGGCTGAGATGGCTGCCCCCCTCCTGCTATCTCCACTGCATTCCAGCCACCTGGAACAGAAGAGGAAAGGGAGAGCCTGCCCAGCCCTCTGAGGGCATAACCTGAAAGTCATTCCCATCTCATCTGCTTACATCTCTATAGGCTAGAAGTTGGTCACAGGGTCATTCCTTGTTGCAAGGGAGGCTGGGAAATGTGGTTTTTAACTGAAGGCCACAGGCCTAGGGAAACCTGTGGATCCTATCATAAAAGAAGAGGAATCTGGGCAATGAGAAGTCATGTGTTCACATGCAGCACCCTGGGGAATTTAGTTCTGATGTGGGGGTCGTGGTGGTGGTTGCTGGCGTTAACCTGGGATGATGCATGGCCAGTGACAACCTTGTCTAAGAGCTTCTGCCATGACAGCCTTCTCCCCCGCCATTCCTGACTAGGATGCCAAGGATGGGCGCTTGTTCAACGAGCAGAACTTCTTCCAGCGGGCCGCCAAGCCTCTGCAAGGTATCTTGCCCGGAGATGGGCGAAGGGGAGAGAGTTAGGGCTTCTAGCTTGGTCAGAACAGCAGCTTCCCCCTGAAGGGGTGGGAAGGGCAGGGATGACATTACAGGCCCACATGTGCCCAGTCATCTGTCAGGCCTCAGAGGACAGACAGCACGGGCCGAGGCCAGCTGTACCAGCTCTGAGCCAAGCGTTCAATTTTCAGGACCACAAGGCAGTTACTAAGCATAGTCATTATTTAAAATTAATTACATCATCTTACAATCAAATACATTATGTTAAGAACAGTAATGAATATTCAGATCCTCAAAACTCATCACTTCCTAATCGTTTTTCTAGGTACACAGTGGGCAGTGGGCTGCCCGGAACACATTGCTCACGTCCATTGTACCTGCTTGGTGAAAATGCCATACGAATGGCGTGTGGCATCTCTTCCAGCTCCACATTCCATGATCTCAGACCCATGGCCTGAAATGGACTGTGGTTGGAAGCATTGACACCAAAAAAATCGGCAAACATGACCAGTCAGGGCTATCTTTCCCTAGACAGCCAGTCATTAAACTTTTACCAGCACGCTACTGGCTCTATACCATCCAGCCGAGATCCTGGGAGATGGGCAGACCACTGGTTGACGCCATGACACTTGAGACATTTCCTGATCTTACCAGTGACACATGTGAATTCAGAGGTCACTCTGTTGTCCTTGTCCCTTCCACACCAGATCTGTATATGCATTCAGCTGGACTCACCCTGTCCCCTGCAGATGTAGGTTACAGTCAGAGGTCAGCAATGAGCACACTTTCACCACCCCATTGTCACCTGCCCATAGAGGTGACATCTCTGACCAGGAGCCTGGCAGTCTGGGCTGGGCTCAGGCACTCTTTGCTTCTGCCTGAGAAGGGACCGTGGGCCCCAGGACCACGGGGGCTCTGACCTCTCGCCCCTCTCCCACAGTGAACAAGTGGAAGAAGCTGAACTCGACCCCCCTCCTGGCCATCCCCACCTGCGTTGGTTTTGGGATTCACCAGGACAGGTACAGGTGAGTCACTTCACCTGCCAGCCACCTTGCTGGTCCCTTTCTTTCTCTCCATGTCATGTGCCCAGGCCCCTGGAGCCGGTCCGTGGCTTCCTTCTCCCCATATTTGAGCCAGGCTGATCCCCTAACAATCAGGAACCCTTGCTCTCGCCTGGGACCGGGACCTTATAGCCACCCAGCCAGAGTCCAGCCTCTGTTCTTCGTGCTCCCCCTGCCCTGTCCTCTCTCCCTCTTCCTGGGATACTTCCAGGTTCCTGGTGTTTCCCATGCTGGGGAGGAGCCTTCAGTCGGTCCTGGATGACAACCCGAAGCACGTCTTGTCGATGAAGTCTGTGTTCCAGATGGCCTGCCGGCTGGTAGGTACCTTGCAGCTGCTGGCTCCTGTCCAGAGGATGGGGACCTAGGTCCTAGATTATCCGCTGGTTTGTTCACTGACACATTCAGCCTGGGTGTCCCTCTGTTGGCCACTGGGGGCTAGCACTTGACCAAAACAGATGAACACTGGGCCATTAGAACCAGAGAGATAAGCATCCCCATGTGGGAGTTGGAGGAAGGGGACCCAGCCTCAAAATGAGGGACTCCACTGGGCTTCCTGGTGGAGATTGGTTATAAGCCACGAGTGGGAAATGGCAAGGTGGTGGGTGGAGTGGGAATGGAGGAGATACACAGAGAGAATATTCCAGGCCAAGGATACAGCTTAGGCAAAGGTGTGTATGGGAGAGGGAGCATAAGGCATTTGTTCACTGATTTAGTCCCTCGTCCATCCATCCTTTTATTAAATAGTTATCAGGTCACAGCTGGGTGTCAGACACTGTCCCAGGGGCCGGGAGTAACAGGGGTATAGTTTTTATGTCTAGTGGGGAAGAATGATATTAAACAGTTTCACAAGCTGTGAAAGTTCTCTGAACAGAAATGTCCCTGTATTGGGACGCCTGGGTGGCGTTGGTTAAGCAGCTGCCTTCGGCTCAGGTCATGATCCCAGCGTCCTGGGATCAAGTCCCACATCGGGCTCCTTGCTCAGCGGGAGCCTGCTTCTCCGTCGGCCTCTGCTTGCCACTCTGTCTGCCTGTGCTCACTCTGACAAATAAATAAAATCTTTAAAAAAAAAAAAAGAAAGAAAGAAATATCCCTGTGCTGTGATGGACGATATAAAGACCCAATTTAAATTCCTGGAGAGCTGGGAGTGGCCAAGGAGTGACCTGTTAGGTGTGTCCTGAAGGTCTCTGTGCTGATATGTCTGGGGAGAGAGGGTAAGGTAAGGATGGCATGGAGAGGTCAATGGTGACCAATCACACAGAACACCAAGCTGAGGACTCTGTCGTAAGGGCACTGGGGAGCCATGGGAGGATTGGGAGCAGAGGAAAGGCAGGATCATCTCTGGGTACAGAAAGACCCTGGGGGCACATGGTCATGGACAGGAGGGTGTGATAAGGAGGCCAGGTGAGGTTGGCATGAGAGGACAAGCCTGAGGAGATGGGCTGTAGGGACAGAGAGTTTGTAGAACAAGAACCTAGTGAACAGGTAAGCCTTGGAGTCAAGGTGGGCTTCGGGATATATTCAGGATGTAACTAACACCCAGGTAGTTCAGTGTATGAGTCTAGATCTCAGCGAAGAAATCAGAGCTAGGGATAAGAAATACAGATTGCTTAACTAAACATATTTCTGCTCTTTGGGAGAAATGAGAAGTCTTTGGTGTAAGTGGCTGTTGAGTTTTGCTTTTTTAGTTTTGGCGGGGCGGGGGGTGGGGGGGGCAATAAGAAACCAACATCTTCCCCTCCTGAGTTCACAATCAATAGAGGAATAGCCAGAAGAGGTAGGTGGAAAACGGATACTACCTTTAATGCTGATTTTTCCAAAGCCTAGTTAGAAGACATGCTTAGGTATGTCATCGGGAACGGGCTTCCTAATGCTTCACTGAGAATCAGGTTTAAACGCGCTTCCCCCTGCCAGTCACAAGTAGTGCCTCCAGGCCCCAGGCCCAGCTGTGGAGGTTCCTTCACTGGGCTTTGCCTCAGAGCTTCTTTCCATTCATCATTATGGAGATGCTTGCTTTCTTCCCCCAGCTGGATGCCCTGGAGTTTCTCCATGAGAATGAATACGTCCATGGAAATGTGACAGCTAAGAACATCTTTGTGAATCCAGAGGACCTGAGCCAGGTAATAGCCAGGTCCCCTCCACCCCAGGGGCTCTCTGGGCCCAGGATCTCATCTGCCGCAAAACCTCCATGTATCTCACAATGCTTACCACAGACAAAGGATTGCTATCCATCATAAGCAAAGGGCTCCTTTGAATAAATAAGATTTAAACGACTTAGTAGAAAATGGACAAAGGTTAGGAAAAGCAGTTCACAGAATAAGAAACCCACAGGTTAGCTAACCATGTGAAAAGATGCTCAGCCTTCCTAAATAGTGTCCGTAATCATAGAAATTGAAAAATTAAAACTTCCTGTTTTAGGGGTGGATAAAACTTAAAAGAATGAAGAATTGCTGATAAGGATGTAAGGAAACAGAAATTCTTTATATGCTGTTGGAAGTGTGAATTGGCCAACCTTTCTGGAAGGCCATTTGGATACAGCAGTCAAAATTTTAAATGCATATGGGTTTTTTTTTTTGATCCAACAGTTCATCTTTTAGGAATGTGTCCTATCCATATATTCACAGGACTGTGCAAAGATATATGTACAAAATGTTTCTGACAGCATTGATTGTAGTAGTCAACTGAGAAAACTTTAAATATATATTCCTGGTGGAGTACTGATTAGATAACATTTTTAAATAAATTCTAATTACTTTTAGAGTTGCAAATGACAGAAACCCAATTTAACATGGCTTTAGAAAAATGTATAAGGGGGTGTTACAAATTATTTGTCCATTGAGTGGAAAAATCCAGAACTTCATTAACTTCAGGCATGGCTAAACTTGGTCTATCTGGCTCCAAATTTTAATGCCTGGAACCACTATTAAAGTGCAAGGGTGGGACACCTGGGTGGCACAGTGAGTTAAGCGTCAGACTCTTGGTTTTGGTTCAGGTCGTGATCTCAGGGTCATCAGCTAAGCAAGGAGTCTTCTTAAGTTTCGCTCTCCCTCTGCCCCTCCCCACTCTCTCCCTCCCTAATCAATCCATCAATTTTTTTAAAAAATAAAATAGGGGCACCTGGGTAGCTCAGTCATTTAAGTGTCTGCCTTCAGCTCAGAGTCCTGGAATCAAGCCCCACTTTGGGTTCCCTGCTCAGTGTGGAGCCTGCTTCTCCCTCTCCCACTGCTGCTCCCCCTGCTTGTGCTCACTCTCTCTCTGTGTCAAATAAATAAATAAAATCTTTTCAAAAAAAAAAAGAAATGACTATTAGTGGTTACTTCTGAGTGGTGGGTTGGGGACTAGAGGTGGTTGGTTTGGGTTCTTTTCACTTCATGCTCTTCTGTACTGTTTGGCATTCAGTTGTTTCAAATTGCACCCATGTTTGAACTCTCTGACTCTAGAATCCAAGCTCCTAACCTCCAAACTATATGGCTTCTCCCCATGTCCACACAGGTGACACTGGCAGGCTACGGCTTCACCTTCCGCTATGCCCCCGGTGGCAAACACGTGGCCTACGTGGAAGGCAGCAGGAGCCCACATGAGGGGGATCTTGAGTTCATGAGCCTTGACCTGCACAAGGGATGCGGTAAGAGTCCAGAGAAGGGATTCAGGACCATGGAGATATGCTTCTCATACAAGGATAGCTGTAGGTTTTCTTTTTTTTTTTTTTAAGATTTTATTTACTTATTTGAGAGAGAGTAAAAGAGTGCACAAGAGCAGTGTGAGGGGCTGAGGGAGAAGCAGACTCCCCACTGAGCAGGGAGCCTGATGTGGGGCTTGAACAGGGACTCTGGGATCATAACCTGACCCGAAGGCAGACACTTAACCAACTGAGCTACCCAGGCACCCCGGCTCTAGGTTTTCATAGCCGCAGACAGCAGGTGGCCAGACACAGGAATCACACTAAGGGAGCTAGAATAAGGATTCAGAACCACGGACAGCCTGTGTTAGTGAGTTGTAGGGCAGCACCAAGGACAGCAAGTGGCTGAACACTAGGCAGTTCCAGGGGTCAGATTCAAGATCTGGTTTAGACTAGGAATGTAAAAGTTGTCCAAGAGTCATTCAGGAGAGGTTGTCAAGGAGGCATGGATACTAGCTATCCATATCTGGAGCACAGGAGTAAGTCTGGATGGAGACCCACATATCAGCAGTATCTCAGGAGTTGTCAGCTGAAGCCCTGGGAGAGGAATGAGATTATCCAAGAAAAGTACACACAGTAAGAAGAGAGTACTCTGAGGAGAAAACTCCTTGAGGAGTTTTCAGCCTCTCCTTCCCAAATCCCTTGATGTTGTATACATCCACAGGTCTACCTGTGTCCTCCCATCAGACTCCCCACCCCCCAGGAAAGGGGTGGTGCCTGTGCCTCCAGCATTGAGTGGCAGAAGGTCTGCCACAGTCAACTCTCAGTGCTTGTTTAATGCTTACACACATTGCTGTCTAAATTATATTATTTAGGAAGCATAAAAAAAAATCCCACAGGATCCATTACCTTCCTCCATTGAGGGAGTTCAGTGCCCATTCTTCTGGGCTCCCTCATGCCCTTTTCTGCCACCGCCCTAGTTCAGGTAATCCCACACCATACTGTGTCTCCATTAGAGTCAAGGGTTGGAAGCCAACCAAACTCTTGCCTGGGATTTAAGAATGTGGGATGGGGCCTGGTGCACAGAGCTCTGAGGACCTATTGAATGGATGAGTGCATGAATAAAAGACAAGTAGACAAGGGAGTAAGCTAGCAAAAGCAGGAATGTAGGGACAGCTGAGAGAGCGAATGAGAGTAATTGAGAGACTCGTGAGGGCACAAGAGCAGGTAAATGAGAAAGTGAATGAACAGATGAGAGCCTGTGTGCTTGGGTGGTTGAGTGCACTGAGTCAGAGAAAGAGAGTGGAGGTGTCAGTACATGGAGCATTTGGACTGAGCTGCCTCCTCTTGCCCTGCCTCCCCAGGGCCATCCCGCCGCAGTGACCTCCAGACGCTGGGCTACTGTTTGCTGAAATGGCTCTACGGGATACTGCCATGGACAGACTGCCTTCCCAACATCGAGGATATCATGAAGCTGAAACAGAAGTGAGTCTGGGGGTCAGCAGAATGCAGCACTGGCCCGGCACCCCAGAAGGTGGGGCAGAAGCTCAGAATCCAGCAGGGAACAAAAAGGAGGGGGAGGCAGCGTCCAGCAGAACCAAGGCCTCTACAGTACTCGGGCATATCCAATAGCATCCATTGCAGTGGACAAGAGCACGGGCTCCAGAGTCACGCTGCCTGGGGTCAGACACCGACCCCATCACTGCAGTGTGTTGGGTGGGCAGCTTAATAACTTCCACAAGCCTTATGTTCTCCCTGGGATGAGATCTTCTTAGCACCTACCTCAGGACTTGTGGAAGGATTCAGGGGAGTCAGGTACGCAGCACTCAGCACAGTCTGACCTGTAGAAAATACTCACAGTGCACAGGACACCATGATTCATCCGTTCCTTCAAAGACAAGTGGGCAGCCTAAGCAGTTAGGCCTGGGCTCTGCTTCAGCATGTGACAATACCGGCCACCCGTGTCTACACTTCCTCTCCCTGCCGTCGGCTTATAAAACTACCAGATCCTGCTAGCTCTGGTTTAGACATTCAGTACCAGGGACAGCAGAAGAGTAGCTGGATGGGGAGATGTTCAGCACCAAAGACAGCAGGAGAATATGCAGGTGCAGAGCAATAGTCAGCACCAAGAACAGTGGTCAGCAGGGCTGGGTGGGAAGGGCACGCAGGCACTTTGGTCTTCAGCACCAAGGACAGTAGACTGCTGGTTAAGGGGAAGCCCTGCGGGTCCAGAGGTTGGCGTCCAGAATCTAGTATAGCCTTGGCGGGGCTGCTGAGATTTGCCCAGGAGTCATCTAGGAGGGCCCATCTAGGAAAGGTTTGGCCATCCATGTCTGAAGTGCAGGAATGTCTAGAAACTCAGACCTCATTGCTAGCTCAGGAGTTGTCAGCAGATGACCTGGGAAAGAATGGGATTATCCAAGGAAAGTGTGCCTGGTGGGAGGAGGGAAAACTCCAGAGAAGGACATCGAGTCCTTTGTGCTTCTCAGTTCTCTGTGTGCCGTGTCACTAGTTCATGCTGAGCCTCTCTCTTGTTCTATTGTTTCCCTTTTATAACCCCCACCATCTTCTCTCAACCATGGACACACACTCAAACATACTTAATATATGTTCTACTGATACTTGTGTTTAAGTGTATCTGTATCCTTAACTCGCCTGGTGGGGGCAGCACTATGTGTGTTTGACCTGCATAAATACTATTCTGCTCCAAATCTCACTTATTTCTGGCATTTTTCACTCAGCACCTTGTTCTTCAACTTTAACTGCATTGTCACACGTGCATTGCGTTTACTGCTTCTGACTCCTGCTTTCCAATGACTATAGACATGTCTGTGACCTTGAACAATCTATGATCGGTATGTTTAATTTGCATAAATGGTACTGAGCTCTAAATGTCATTCTGTTCCTTGCTTCCTTTCACTTAGTGCCGTATTTTCTAACTTTAGCTACATTGCTAGTTCACTGCCTCCAAATACTGCTCTTGAATTTGTTTGTTTGGATATGTCTGGATCCTTGAAAAAGCCATGATGTTGCTGTTGGGTGGGTGTGGGATTGGCATGAACTGTCGCATGCCCTGAATCTACTCGTCCTTCAGGTTTCTGCTCACTCACTCCCCAGTGCATCAGTTTTCCTCTTGTGGTGCTCAGTCAGAGGAAGGGATCTGCCCCCCTCCACACTGTCCTGCTCGTAATGACCCATGGGAGGACAGCTTGTCTGTGCCAGACACTGCACTCTGTGTCATCCTCAGAACAACTCAGATAAATGCTCTTATGACTGAGGCACAGAATGCTTAGGGAATCAGCTCAGGTCACACAGCTACAAAGGAGAGGTGCTTAGACTCAGAGCCAGGCCATTTGACTCTGGAGAAGGCTCTTTCAACATGAAGCTGTGTGGGAGGCTTATCACAGATGGATTGGTGGCTTGGATGCAGCCTTCCTTCACTCAACAGATACTTATTGCGCATTTATTATGCACCACACCATGGTCTAGTCCCTGGATATACTGGAATAACTGAGACAAACATCCCTGCCCTTCCGGAACTCCTGTACTAGTGGAGGTGACAGACAGTAAAGAGATGAAGAGTGAAACACAGACCATGTCATAGGCCAGACTAGTTGGGACCAATGGGCCAGAGCCCTGGGTACCCACCAGGCCGACTGTCAGGGTGCAGGCACACACCACTCCTTTTGGTTTAATGGCCCAGGCAGGTCTCATGGCAGTGGTGACAGGTGAGTCGCCTCCAGAAGGACAGTGAGGTGAGGAGGATATCTCACTTTGGCGCTGATATGCCCTTGGCCTCTCCAGAAAAAGAGAGCAACATAGAGAGAGAGAGAGAGAGAGAGAGAATTCCTGGGCTCCCAGGCTTCCACAGGCAACCTCTGCCCCAGAAGCCAGCCTCAGAACCCACCAGAAGCCCATTGCCCTATTTTTGTCAGAATTTATTTTTGTACTTCCTTTCTAGTTTTCCAGTAGCTCTCCATTTTTAAACCAAGCCAGGTGAAAACAAGTCACAGAATTGGTAACAGCAGCAGTAGGAGCATTGGGCCCAACTGCTAAAGGTCTCAGAGCCTGTAAACTGCCCCTTACACACTTCTGTTACATTAAGGACAAAGCTGAGCTGCTCTTACGAGGAGATCCCAAAACACAGTGGCTCAGACGAGGTAGATGTTTACTCGCCTCTCGAGAGGAGAGCCTTGGCCTCTCCAATGTGCATCTGTCCTCCTGTGGGGCTGGCTCTGCACCATTTCTCATTGCTTTTGAGAGACAGAACTGGCAATGACATTCATCTCTTGGCCACATGGCCACCCCAAAGCCACACTTCCAGCCTGCGGCTGCTGACCCTGGAGGTTCTGCCCTTAAAGGGGAGAAGTGACAGTGGACAGCAGATAGAGACCGCTCCATGGTGCCACCTTCAGCCAAATTTCTGTGTGGGTAGGGACTGCATCTGCTCACCCCTCACTGTGTTGCTCCCGCCACAGCACTTGGCATGCAGCAGGTGCTCATGAAATAGTTGCAGAACGAATGAACAAGGAAAGCATGCGTGAGCCTTCCTTCACAGGCCCAGGCTTCAGTGTGGACACACAGGTCAGGCAGATGCAGCCCTGGCCTTGGGGAGTTCCCAGGCTGGGAGGAGACGCCTGGGCAGGAAGTAGGCACTGCCCATGAGGGCGGAGGCAGCCCCAGGAACATCACAGGAGCAGAGGGGAGGCAGGTTAGCTGGCTTCAGGCCACTGGGTGCCTTGACCCAAGAGATGCCTGATCCGGTGTCAGAGCAGAGGGCTTTTCCAGATGGACAAGAGAGGCAAGATTTCTACACAGAAAAGACAGCACATGAATGAACTACTCATTCATCCAGAACCTGTTTCCAGAGGGCATTTATGTGCCAGTCCCTGTGCTGGGAAATGCTGGAGACCCAAATGTGAATAAGCGGAGGGCACCACTTGTCATGGGTGAAATCACCCACTGAGGCTCCACTGGGTTGAATCCCCCTTCCACTACTTCCTCTGACTCTTATGAACAGCCCTATACCACTTTGCAAAACTCTGCCACCTTCTGCTTCACCAGAGATCATCAGTGAGTGCTTCCCTAAGAGGCTCCACACTCACCAAGTTAGTGCAGCGTTAATAAGATATGTCCTAGTAATAACTTTAACATAGATGACTGGAGTGTGAGTAACAGTTCATTCCCTGATCCCCAGATCCCAACCACAACCACAGAGGGTTGTGTTTCAGACATCAAGGCACTCCACAAGGGGATGGGGATGGTGGTGATGGGTGCATCATAGACTCCGCACCAAGCCTGGGTCCCAAGACCTGAAGCAGTAACACAAAGGTCCACGAGGGGGCAATGTTGCCACATGCACATTTTCTGGAACTCTAACTTCTCTAGGGTGTCTTCCTGGTGTGCATGGCCTTTTTCCATGTATTCAACATTAATTCATTTTTTGATACAGTCTAATTCATGATGGAATGAATGAGTAAAAGAATTAGGAGAGGCATTTTGATTCTTCAAGGCTTTCTGGTGTGTAAATCCCCTCTGGGAAAGCCCAGGTGCCGGTGGGAGTTGGTCCCTGCTCTTAAGGCTGCAGGCTGGGCAGGGAGGTCCCACAGACACCGACAGCCAGTGGTAGGGTTGCTGTGCAATCTATGGCATGTGAGGGGCACAGCTCTTTGGTGCCATCCCTCAGCAGTTCACCACACATATCCTGAGGCTGCTGGGAGAGATGAGAGTCAGACCTGCCTGATCCTTCCTGTGTCTTTGACAGTTGCCTCAGGGCATCTGTGGACTCTGCACACAGTGCCCAGGCACTCAGGAAGGATATGCCAAGGCCAAGTGGGTGCTTAAGGAACCAGAAGGGGCTTGGTGTGGCCTGAGCATGAGATCAGAAGAGAAAGTCAGAGAGACAAGGCCAGAGGGGCTGGCAGCCCTGCATGCTAGGGCACTGGGGAGTCCCCTGAGGGCTGTGAGCAGGAAGGGGCAAAGTCAGTTCTAGGCATAGAAACATAGAAACTAGGCCAGAAGTCTGGGGAAGAGGCTGAGGTCCCAGAAGAGAGGATGAGGCCTGAACTGGAGAGAGAGGGGATAAGTCAGAGAGGGTTGGGGAGTAGGAGGGTGGAGCTTGGAGACTTCTGGGCTGGGGTTGGGGGAGACAAGGACAGCAGCCAGCACTATGCAAATAGAGGGGAGCCAGGCCTGTGATTCAGGCCAGAGAGGATACAGTGGGCTGGGACTGTGAGGGTGGAACAAAGGAAGTGGATGAATTTCTGGTTTTCTCAAGTGGACCAAAAGAGAGAGAGAGAGAGGGTGTGTGTGTGTGTGTGTGTGTGTGTGTACACAAATACATGTGTGCATTTATAAAGAGGAAGATAGTCCTCATAATTCAGAGGTTCCTTGTTTGTGAATTTGCCTCTTCACCAAAAGGTATTTGTGACCACAGAATCCATACTCACAGTACTTTCCAGATCATTCACAGACACACACAGAGGAGAGAAATTTTTGAGTTGTCTGATGCACACAGTCCCAGGTGAGGTCAAAAAAGGTGATGTTCTGCCTTCTCACTTTGAATCTCACACTATAAACAAGGCTCCTTTAAGTGGTCCATTTAATGCCACATTTTCCAGATTTTTTGTGCTTTTTCCTTGTGATCTCACCATTTAAAATGGTCCCATGCTTGATGCTGAAGAGCTGTCAAGGTTCCCTAAGGTGTAAGAACACTGGGATGAGCCTTACAGGGAAAATACATGTGTTAGGTTTTGGTGCTGCTGCCTGTGAGTTCAGTGTGGCTAGATCAACAATATAGTAAGCAAGTTATCTTTAAACACATAAGATAAAGTTAAGTAGAGAGCATGGAGGTCACGATGAAAACATTGTAACCAGAACCTCGCAGGAGCCGGAGACTGTGTTTCCCCTAAAAGCACTCACTGATGGGGTGTTGGCAGGCCCCGCTACCCAGCATAACTCCCACAGATCACAGGGGTCTGCATACCCCTGCTAGACATTCTGCTTTGAAAGTTTTCTCTCCCTTCCCTAAAAGACCTCTTGCATACACCTCTGTCCTGTCAGGTTTCTTGACAACCCAGAGACCCTCGTGGGACAGTGCAGTCGCTGGATCTGTCCCTCAGGTATGTCCTGAGGTGGGGGCTGTGGTGGGGACAGGTGACTTGTGTCCAACCCAGTGTTACCTCTCCAAATCACATATGCATCTATGCCCATTCTCATAAAACCAGAATCTTCCCTGAAGAATACAGAAGCATCTCTGAATATGCTTCTGTGCACACAAGGCATATATGCAACCGCACACACAATGTTATATTTCCCTAGAAAATTTCTCTGAGATAGTGGTACGGACTGGGTTCTGACAGGTGATTCTTCTCCTGGCCCCACAGGGCAGGGGAACGCGTGCCGATGCCACCATCTGGCGGCTCGACCGGGGCCGGCTTGTTCAGCGCTCCTCTCTCCTGTCTGGCAATTGGAGGTGGCTTATCACCGGCAGGTCTGGGAGGCCTCCACTCTGGGCTTCTTCCTGAAGCCCTGTCAGCATTCCAAGAGAACAAGAGGGGAAGCTGTAGACCATGGGAGTCCCAGAACATCAGTCTGCCACATTCAAGCAAGTCACAAGGCCAGCCCAGACTCAACAGGTGGCCAAGTAGCTCTGCCTCATGCTGGGGGCAGCAGCAGATGTTAACAAAGGGACATGACACAGAGATGGGAGGGCTGCACTCCTCTAAGCTGCTGCCAGGGCTTCCTGTACGTATGAAGCAAACACAGATAAACACATGTACACCTGGTTTTGTCTTACAGAACTCTCATTTTTTTTAAAAAACTATTTTTTAAAGATTTAACCTATTACTTAAGAGAGTGAGGGAGAGAGAATGCACAAGCAGGGAGTGCAGCAAGCAGGAGAAGCAGGCTCCCCGCTGAGCAAGGAGCCAAGAAGGGACTCGATCCCAGGACCCTGCAATCATTGACCCAAGCTGAAATCAAGAGTCGATGCTTAACCAACTAAGCCACCCAGGTGCCCCAATTTGTTTTACAATTTGAAATAGCTGAGGGAAGGGGCACCTGGGAGCTCCGTTGGTTAAGCATCTGCCTTTGGCTCAGGTCATGATCCCAGGTCCTGGGATTGAGCCCTGGCTTGGGGGAGTGGGGGCCTCCGCACTCAGCAGGGAGTCACCTTCTCCCTCTCCCTCTGCCCCTCCCCCCACTCACCCCTGCTTCTGCTCATGTGTGCTCTCACTCTCTCTCAAATAATAAATAAAATCTTTAAAAAAATAAATAGCTGAGGGGAAAAAAAATCAGAAGAACATTTCATGGTACATGAAACTCATCTAAAATAAGCCTTTAGTATCCATAAACAGACCTGTCTTGCCTCACTCACAGCCGTGCCCACCAGCTTACAAGTTGTCTGTGGCTGTTTGGGGGTCGCACAGACACCTCCCCAAACACACACACACACACACACACACACACACACAAAGGCAAAACTGTCATCCTCTGGCACTTTCCAGTGCAAGCTTGCTAGCCCCTGTTTTAGAGATGACACCCTAAATGATTGTAGGAAAATGATATAATTAGCTGGGATTTGCTTTACCCCAAGACCAGAGCAGGAAGTGGCCGGGGTTTTGATGACCAAGATTGGCTGTGAGCTGGTAGTTGTTGAAACTGGGCGATGGGTAGACTCATGATACCCATGAGGGGGCTCATGATACCGCTCTATTGTTACATATGTTGGATGTTTTACTGAAAAAAAAAAATTTAATCCAAGTGCCTGAGGCAATTCCAGGCCTCAGTTCCAGGCAATTCCATGGCGGAGACTGGGCACAGCCCCCAAGGCTCTGGGTTCAGGTTAGGACCTCTCTCAGGCCTCTCTCATGGTGGGGGCGGGTCTTGACTGCAGAGACCCTGCAGGAGTACATGAAGGTGGTGATGACCCTCGAGTACGATGAGAAGCCGCCCTACAACATGCTGAGGAGCAGTCTAGAAGACCTGCTACGGGATCTGCGGTCATCAGCCTATGACCCAGTGGACCTCCAGATGGTTCCATAGGTGGGTTCTGGTGGAAGGAGTTTGTGAGTTTGAACCCCACACCCCCCCATGCCCCCAACCCTGCTTCCCGGAAGCCGTTACTCCAGGACCAACTTCCCAGGTAGATGCTGGATTTTTCTGTGGGGTTCTCGAATCTTCCAGTCCTCGGGAATGGCAAGTAGGTCGAGGCTGACTCAAATTGATTTTTCTGTGGGGTTCTCAAACCTTCCAGTCCTCGGGAATGGCAAGTAGCTCCAGGCTGACTCAAATTGATTTTTCTGTGGGGTTCTCGAACCTTCCAGTCCTCGGGAATGGCAAGTAGCCAGGCTGACTCAAATTGGCTTTAAGGAAAAGGGGGATTCATTGGCTCTTGTAACAAGAAACTTCTAAGAGGGAAGCTCTAGGCATGACCAGATTCAGGGCCTGGAAGAGAGTATCAAGATGCCATCGCTCTCTCCATCTTTCTTCATCCCTCTGTCTGTCTGTCTGTCCATCCCACCAGCCCCCTGTAGCCTCTACTTTCCTTTGGGTTGGCTCTCAAACCCCCGTCCCCCGCCCCCATGGCAAACCTCGCTGGCTCTGTGCCCCCACCACACCTGGCTCTTCCCTGTCCACACAGAAAGTCCACAACCTTGTTGCACCGTATTCCCATGTGGGTTGGAAGGCGACTCCTCATGACCAGCGGCTGGGCATTGGCTTGGTTTCCCGCATGTTTGTTCTACAAGCTTGAACACCTGAGTGCATGGGCCTCACTCATGTGTCTGTGGAGGGGGTTCTTACCTGGAAAGCGAGCACTGGATTGCTCTCTGTTGGAGCCGTGTACCCGTCTGCACTCCCGTTAGCCCCTGGGAGGGTGTACAGAAATTGGGGGAGGTCAAACGACATAGCCGAGTTCACTAGCAAGTTACTTCTGGCAAGGCTGCATGGACATGTTCTGAAGGGAAGCTTCCCCGGTGCCCTCTGCTGTCCACGGCGTTGTGATTTCTGTCTTCATGGCAGGCTGGAATCAGAGCTCCGTGTCTGTCTCAGTCAGGGGTTCTCAGAGAGAGGCCATGTTGCCCTGGGGAGGGGGGTGTCTGAAGACCCTTGGTGTTGTCACGAGTGGGGAAAGGGTGCTGCTGGCATCGAGTAGGTGGTGGCTGGGACACCACTCAATGCCCGGAGACACGTAGCCGGCTGCCACTACAGAGACTGAAAGTGAAGGTGTGACCCTGTCCACCCACACGCCTCGCCTGCTGCCTGTATCTCCAGCTCAGCAGACAGCTGTCAGGGAGCCCCACACCCCACACCCTGCCCCACACCTCTCCCCCACTCACCCTGTCCCTCCAGGCGGTGGCCAGCCTCCCTAGTCCATCTCCTCCAGGTCTCTGCCTCCCTCCTCCTCCCGGGATCTCCCAGAGGCACAGTCACTTGTCATAGTCTCCTCTGGCTTGTGTCTGCAATCTCGCCTTCCGCTCTCTGACCAGATGCGCAGAGATGACACCCATATATACCCATCCTTGTATTGTCGCTGGCCGGTCCTGCAGTGCCTTCCTGTCCCCCCAGTACAATGGAAATTTTATTTTATTTTTAAAGATTTTATGTAGGGGCGCCTGGTAGCTCCATCAGTTAAGTACCTGCCTTGGTCTCAGGTTGTGATCCCCGGGTCCTGGGATGGAGCCCTGTATCAAGCTTCCTACGAAGTGAGGTGTGTGCTTGTCCCTCTGCCCCTCCCCCTACTTGGGCACGAGTGAGTGCGCTCTCTCTCTCTCTAACAAATAGAATCTTAAAACAAAACAAAACAAAAACCTAACAGCCCCTTTGAGGATCATTGCAGTTTGGGGTCTGAAACTGAGTAAGTCCCTTGAGGAGCAGGTTTGTGCTACAGTTAGGAACTGAGTGAGGAGGTGCCATTCAAAAAGCCTGGTGACTTCAGAGTAACTGAAAGTTCAATCCCATCTCAGCTTTATGGCAGCTCCTTGCCTTGGCCTGTGAGGCTGACCTCCCCCACTCCCCTCGCCCTCCTCAGTCCCCACTCTGGACCAGCCACACTGTCCACCCCTCAGATTCTAAACCAGGCCAAGCTTGATCCCACCTCAGGACCTTTGCACTTACCATTCCCATTTCCCCCTTCATCTTTGAATGACTGGCTCTTTCTCATTATTGACTCTCAGACCCGAGCCTTCCCTGACTACCCCAGGGAAGTACCTCCCCACCCCCTCTCATCATGTCACCTGTTTTCCACACAGCCCCATCCCCTTCTGGAAGGAAACATGTGTTCAAATAAGCATCTCTACCCCTGCTTCCGCATCATCACCCCAGCAAAGGTTCTTGTTCATGGGAGTATCGCCAGTCTCTATAAAGCACCTGTCACACAGGAGGGACTTCATGGGTGCTCCTTGAATGACTAGGACACTAACAGCCATTTTTGTTGTCTTCCAGAACTTTTGGCTCAAGGTTTGAAATAGAAAAAAACAAAAACAAAAACAAGAAATGTGACTCAAGGCCTGCTGTAGTATCAGATACGCTTCTAGAAGGATCCCTTGAATGTGCACGCCTACTGCTACTTTAAGCAACACTGTGACTCAGTCTTGCCTAGCATCAGGGAACCCAGCAGTTAGGCTCCAGATAATGTGAACTCCTGCACTTGACTGTCCTGTCCTTTCAGCCATCATCTCCCACCAGCCACTGGGGTTGGAGGCAGAGAAGACCCCTAAACTCATGATAGGGGGTGAGACCCTTCCCACTACTCTTAGCACCTCTATGCTTCAGTAATAAATTGTTGCACTGGAGATGGAGAATTGAGTGTCTGAAAAAGGATTTCTCTTTGGAAAAGTTTACCTTCTCTTTTTCTCCATCTATCTATCCCTTCAAACTTTCATCCCTCTATCCAAAGTTTCATGTAGATACCCGTCCTTCCAGGCAACCACCCATTTTTCCAGCCATCCATTCTTACATTCATCCAACCAACTACCCATCCCACACATCCATTTATCCAGCCATCTACCCATCCATCCACCCACCCACCCATCTTTCCGTCCATCCATCCATCCACCCATCTACCCATCCATTTACTCATCCATCCATCTATCCATCAATCCATCGTCCATCCATCCACCCACCCATGCTTCCATCCGTCCATTTTTCCAGCCATCCAATCTTTTTTTTTTAAGATTTTATTTATTTATTTGACAGAGATCACAAGTAGGCAGAGAGGTAGGCAGGTCGGAGGGAAAGCAGGCTCCCCACCAAGCAGAGAGCCTGATTCAGGACTCGATCCCAGGACCCCAGAGCTGAAGGCAGAGGCTTAACCCACTGAGCCACCCAGGCACCCCCCAGCCATCCATTCTTACATTTATACAAATGAACTATCCACCCATCCATTTATCTAGTCATCTACCCATCCATCCATCCATCCATCTACCCATCCATCCATCCATCCATCCATCATCCATCCACCCACCCACCCATCTTTCCATCCATCTTTTTTTCCATCCATCCATCCTTCCATTCACCCGTCCATCTATTTACTCACCCAGTCATTCTTCCATCTATCCATCTAACCTTCCTATACTTTTCCATCATCCACTCTCCCACCCACCTTTCTTCCTTTTCACCCATCTGCTCATTCTCCCATCCATGTACCTTCCTCCTCCATACATTTATCCTTTTATGAAACATATTCAGCAGCCATATCTTGACACTCATCATGCTTCTCAGAGGATCCTGATGAACAAGACACACTGAGGTCCTTGAGTTTACGGACCCTCCAATCAAGTGGAAGGAGAAGCCATCAAGTGAGACGACAGCTTAGGGCTGTGCTCCACATCCTGGAGGAAAGGCGCGGTGCTGTGATGGAGACCAAGGGGAGGGGAGGCACCTTGACAGAGAGTCTAGATAGAGCGACGGTGGAGGAGGCAGGCACAGCTGCCCCCAGGGAGCATGAGGCCTGGGCAGTGGCCATGGCTGGAGGAAGGGAGGGCCTATGGGGAGATTTTGGTGCCCATTCTTTGTCTTCTACACCTCGCCTCTACCTCCAAGTGAAACTCTGGCCCAGAGTTGATTAGATATTTATGGTGCAGGGGCTGGTGGTGGGTTTTTTGTTTTGCTTTGTTTTTGTTGTTGTTGTTGTTGTTGTTCAGTAATTTTTACTACAGGGCACCTGGGTGGCTCAGTCAGTTGGGCATCTGCCTTCAGCTCAGGTCATGGTCCTGGAGGCTAGGGATCGAACGCCACACTGAGGTCCCTGCTGAGCAGGGCCTCTGTTTCGCCCTCTCCCTCTGCTCCTTCTCTCTCTCTCTCTCTCTCTCTCTCTCTCAAATAAATAAATAAATAAAATCTTTTAAAAAATAAAGGGGTGCCTGGGTGTCTCAATGGGTTAGAGCCTCTGTCTTCAGCTCAGGTCGTGATCCCAGGGTCCTGGGATTGAGCCCTGCCTCGGGCTCTCTGCTCACCAGGGAGCCTGCTTCCCCCTCTCCCTCTGTCTGCCTCTCTGCCTACTTGTGATCTCTGTCAAACAAATAAATAAAAATTTTTTTTAAATGAGTTAAATTAAAAATTAATTTTTACTACAGGATACCTTCTGTAAATGCAGGTATGTAGTGCGTCTCCAAGAGGGGTCCCAGGAGGCAGCTGGGAAGGACTAACCCATTTCCCTTGACTTACAAAGTATTTTTCTTGTGATCAAAGCTTGATTCCAAGACTAGTACAAGTAGAATCCCTCCCAGATGAGACCCCAGAAACAATAGCAAATGTTCACAGAGACTCCCTTACTGAGATTAAAAAACAAAACTCCACCGAGCAAATTTTAAAGATCTTGTTGGCTCTTATTAGTGATTCATGAATCCGGAAACAACCAATGGAGCCAAGGGAAAGGCACTCCAGGGAACGGCCGAAGTGAAAGACTTCTAAAGGGCAGAAGAGGGCAGTAAGTTGTAGGAGGCCCAAAACAGGTTGCTCGTTGCAAGGTCGCCTTCCCTCAGGGGTCTGTTGGGCAGAGTACTTGACTAGCGCCAATCGGGCGATTCCGGCACAGCTCAGTTCAGATTCCGCGTCTGGGTGAGCTGAAACTGCACGCCCGGGTTAGGGAAACTGGAGCTTAGCATAAGCAACTCCATGTTGGGACTACTGTTGTCTTATTTTTCACGCTGTGCTGGAAGTTGACAGAATTTCACTGCTTTTGATGGGAGACACTACAAATACAAATGATAATGGCTGTTGATGGAAGATGTAGTAGACAGTATTTTTTCAGAGCCGGCATGCTCTGGGAACAACGTGTGGGAGGCATTGGCTGCCCTGCCTTTCAACGCGGCTCAAACAGCCTGTTGGCTCTTCTACCGACACTAAAGTGTCAGGAAATTGGTTTCTGACTTACCCTTTATGCTGTTACAACTGTGGGATCAAAGGATTGTTGCCACTTGTTACTGCGCAGTATTTTTCAGTTCTCTCTCAAAATCTCCCCAGTGGCTCTCTCGAACAAATAACATTGGGAAAATCCTCAGTTTGGTTGAAGTGCTGAAATTACATTTTCATTCTGAAAAAAAACCTGCCCAAATTCTTGATTTTTTAAAGTAAGCCATGTGGACGCCGGCTGGCTCAGTTGGTAGAGCATGTGACTTTTTTTTTTTAAAGATTTTATTTATTTATTTGACAGAGAGACAGTGAGAGAGGGCATACAAGCAGGAAGTGTGGGAGAGGGAGAAGCAGGCTTCCCGCTAAGCAGGGAGCCCGATGCAGGGCTCTATCCCAGGACCCCGGGGGGAGCACAATCTGAGCTGAAGGCAGATGGTTAACGACTGAGCCATCCAGGCACCCCAAGCATGTGACTTTTGATCTCAGGGTTGTGAGTTCAAGTCCCATGCTGGGTGTAGAGATTACTTAAAATCTTTTTTTTTTTTTTTTAATAAAAATAGGGGCACCTGGCTGGCTCAGTGGGTTAAAGCCTCTGCCTTCTGCTCAGGTCATGGTCTCAGGGTCCTGGGATCGAGCCCCACATTGGGCTCTCTGCTTGGTGGGGAGCCTGCTTTCCCCCCTTCCCCGCCTGCCTCTCTGCCTACTTGTGATCTCTCTCTCTGTCAAATAAATAAATAAAAATACTAAAAAATAATAATAAAAAATAAAAATAAAAAGCTAATGTACTGTATGTTAATTAATTGAACATAATAAAAAATAAAAATAGGGGTGCCTGGGTGGCTCAGTCATTAATGGTCTGCCTTCAGCTCAGGTCATGATCCGAGGGTCCTCAGATCGAGCCCCACATCGGGTTCTCTGCTTGGCGGGTGGCCTGCTTCTCCCTCTCACTCTGCTGCTCCCCTGCTTGTGTTCCCTCTCTCGCTGTGCCTTTCTCTGTCAAATAAATAAATAAAATCTTTTTTTAATTAAAAAATTAAAGAAATAAAGCCTTTAAAAAACAAATAAAGGGTGCCTGGGTGGCTCAGTGGGTTAAGCCGCTGCCTTCGGCTTGGGTCATGACCTCAGGGTCCTGGGATCGAGGCCCACCTCGGGCTCTCTGCTCAGCAGGGAGCCTGCTTCCCTCTCTCTCTCTCTGCCTGCCTCTCTGTCTACTTGTGATCTCTCTCTGTCAAATAAATAAATAAAATCTTAAAAAAAAAATAATCCATGTTGGGAAGCCTATTTAATTTTTATTTTTCCTTATGATTTCCAATATCTGTTTAGCAGCAGAATTATGCAAATTGAAAGAACAGAAAACAGTGTTTTCTGTAGTGTGCTCTGTATTTACACTAACTTCTTGGGACACCCAAGTGGGGCAGTCAACTAAGAGTCCAACTCTTGGGTTCAGTTCAGGTTGTGATCTCACAGTGGTGAGAATAGTCCCACCATGGGCTCTGCACTCAGCATGGAGTCTTCTTGAGATTCTCTCTCCCTCTCTCTCTTAAATAAGTAAATAAATCTTAAAAAAAAAAAAAACTTCTTGAATGTGTTTTTTAAAATCTATGAAAAATGTATCTCTTTACATGTCAAGGTGATTCTTTTTTTTAAGATTTTATTTATTTGAGAGAGAGCGAGAGAGGTCAAGTGAGCACAGAGGGAGAGGGAGAAGCGGACTCCCTGCTGAGCAGAGAGCTGGGAGGAGGGCCTCCAACCCAGGACCTTGTCATCATGACCTGAACAGAAGACAGACTCTTAATTGACTGAGCCACCCAGGTGCCCCTGTCAAGGCTATTCTTTTGTGTGTGTGTGTGTGTTTTAAGAATTTATTTATTTATTTGACAGACAGAGATCACAAGTAGGCAGAGAGGCAGGCAGAGAGGGAGAGAAGAGGAAGCAGACTCACCGCTGAGCAGAGAGTCCGATGCGGGGCACGATTCTGGGACCCTCAGATCATGACCTGAGCCGAAGGCAGACTCTT
Organism: Mustela erminea; assembly: GCF_009829155.1. Taxonomy (NCBI): domain Eukaryota; kingdom Metazoa; phylum Chordata; class Mammalia; order Carnivora; family Mustelidae; genus Mustela; species Mustela erminea. Next base: position 5,624,720 of record NC_045632.1, on the reverse strand, counting down.
AATCCACTGAGCCACCCAGGCACCCCTACAAAACGATTTTAATCCCTAAAGAATTTTATTCTTTTACATGAACTAAATACCAGCAAGGAACAACTGGCATCATCCTGTAGGGTGTTGAAAATGGGAATAAGAAATGAGAGCACTGCTCCTATTTTGTGGGTAGACGCTATTTTTAAAACTCATTGAGCCGGAGATGCCGCATAATCCTGAAGAAGGGCAAAGCAAATTGCGCCATGAAGGATGGAATTTGACACATCGAAATTTTGTTTAAAGACTTTTATTTTTCAGTAATCTCTGCACTCCGTGTGGGACTCGAACCCACGAACCTGAGCTCAAAAGTCACTCCCTCCACTGACTGACCTAGCCAGGTGTCCCCCGACACTGTACTGGATCATGATGATGAAGTCCCAGAACCTAAGTCAGGTTCGGTGGGGTGAGGTTCGGAGCTGATGACTAAAGAAAGAATTCTTAAGACATCTTTGGTGCAAAATGGTGGTTTATTAAAGCACGGGGACAGGACCCGTGGGCAGGAAGAGCTGCTGCCCCGGGCATGTAAGGAGTGGCTGGTTATATACACAGGAGTTGGGTAGGTGAGGACAAAGGGTTGTTCAGAAGGGCTATTGGGGTAAAGAAGACTGTCAGGATATTGAAGGCCTGGTTACTATCAAGCCAAGGCCACTTTCTCTCTAATGAGGCACTAACATAAAGACAATTGGGAGTCTCCTGGTGGAATGTTACATTCCTGCTATCAAACGTCCTTGTTAGTGAGATTTAGGTTTTAAAAGAAATTTAACTTTATTTACTTTTCCTTCTACCTCCGTCTCCTTTGGTTTTTTATGGAGGGGAGGGTGACGTTAGGGCTTGAGGAACTGAGTTATGTGTCTTTGGAAATTGGGCTATTGATAAGGCAACTTCTTTGTTGTAAATCTCAAGGACATTTGTAAACCAAGAGAGACTCCTGCCTTGCAGGACTGTGATCTCTGCAAGATAACCATTTGCTCTTCTTTTAGGGCAATCAGGGGTGCCTGTGAAATGTCACACATATTACCAAGGGGAGTGGGTGGAGAGGGGGTGCAAGGCACCAGCCCCTGCTTCATCCTCAGCCAGCCTCCTGCTCCCTCATCAATGGTGCTAAGGTTGAGCATGTTTTCTCATTAATAGACACAACAGGATAAAAAAAGGTAAATGGACATTCGTGGGTGATTTCAGAAGGGAGAGCTCTGATGCCCTATAAGCAGAGTCAACTGCAGACCCTACAAGAAGAGACAGACCTAACCTTGAATATACTTGACCTTGCACGGGAATGTGTTCCACTCTGCCAGAGGGCGGGAAGACAGGCTTTCCTTATTCCCACCCCGCCCCCCAACAGCTCAGCCAATAAGAAGTCAGTATACTTCCAACTCCCAGTTTACTCCAATGGACTTTTAGTTTATAAGAGCCCTCCCTGCCCTTTTTCTCCATAAATGCGTGCTCCTGCTTTGTTCTTCAGACTTGCCTGCAGTTTCCGGAGAAGGTTTTTTGTTTTTTTGGTTTGTTTGGGCTTTTTTGGTTCACAGCACTCTTTTATTCCCCCAGTAAATCCATTTTTGCTGGTAAAGGAACTGGCAGTTTTTATTTTAAGATCAACACAATATATTTTTTAAAGATTTTATTTATTGGACAGAGATCACAAGTAGGCAGAGAGAGAGGAAGGGAAGCAGGCTCCCTGCTGAGCAGAGAGCCCGATGCGGGGCTCGATCCCACGACCGTGGGGTCATGACCTGAGCTGAAGGTAGCAGCTTTAACCCACTGAGCCACCCAGGCGCCCCTAAGATCAACACAATATTGCAATGTTAATGGAACATAGACCAAAACTGCAAGGAATTTTACAAGCCAATTCAAAAAGAAGACACTGGTGAGAACCAAAACCTCCGGGACATATGAAGGAAGAGGTATATAATTTAGATAACCTGTCGTTTATTTCAGAAAATCCGCGAATTATTTTCTCTGTGGTGAAAATACACAAGTTGGGTTCCCAGGAGGCAAGCTCAGAGTGTTCCTGAGGAAGCGCCCCGGGGTTGGTGGGGGAGGGGGGGAAGCTCTGGAGCTAGAACATCCCTGCAGAGTGGTCCCGGTTCAGAGCGGACCCTTACACCAGGCGGGCTGCCCTGGGAAGGGGCAAGAGCTCCGCCAAGGTGCTCTCTGCCCTTGCCCCCTTGTTGGACCCGTCATATTCATTGCCACCCTCACCGCCCCCACAGCAACCCTATGAGTTCGGTTTCTTGCATCCACTTTACAGAGGGGGCGACTGGGAAGTAAAGTGACTTGCTCGAGCTCAGGCTGGTAATTGGCGCCAGGGCTTAATTTTGAGCCCGTTCTGCCCATAACCACAGCAGGGGGCTTCCCACTCACTAGTTGGCAACCTGTTTCCATGGAAGACTCTTCTCTCAGGAGTTGTCCCCCCGATGTGTCACTTGCAGATCTTGATCTCTGAATACTCGGTGGTGCTAGAGCCCTCCGGGTCCCGAGGCTTCCAAGGCCTCAGCCCGTGGAAGGTGAGGGAGGCGTAATGGAGCTCGGACTCCTCCTCCAAGGTGGGCGGGGCCACGACTGGGGGCGGGCAGGCTAAGGGGATGCTTCCCGGATACTCTGGCTGGTAACCCTGAATGGAGGTGCCCAGTTAGGATAACGGGAGCTGGCAGACGGCAAGGAGGATCCACAAGCAAACCTGGAAACTGAGCACTTAGTCTTTCATCCATTCGTTCCACAAACATTGGCTGCGCCCACATTCATTCATTCAATAAATATTTGAGAATAGTAATGCCTGGCCGTCAGTAATCAGTTACCAAGCTCCCAGATCCCTCATTCCTTAATGGTTTAATTCCTTAAGCCATTAAGGAGACAAGGTTATCGCCATTTATCAGGTGGAGAAAGTGAAGCTAAGTAAATATCCCCCAAATCACACGCTGAGTTATTGGTAGGGCCAAGACTAACACCCAGGTCTCTCTGGTCCCAGTGTCTGCCCTGCCAGGCCCTCCCTGGCTCTTTGGTGGGGGAACAGGGCAGACATCGTCCGTTACACCAGCTAGCTCACAGTGGGGATAGCTGACATTCTAGTAGTAGTCAATTAGACAACTATCTAATAGTAAATTGTGATAGGATGCTCAGGATTAGGGTGGGTGGTGTGAGAAGACACGGATTTGTTCAGAGCTGAACTGCCCTCAGGGACCACCCAGTATTTCAGAAGTTCAGGCAAACACAATTACAAAATTATACCATGAACCCTAAAAGCAAAGGACGTTGTGTGGTAAAAGGCCCAGTGTGTCCGAAGAAAGGGTTGACCCTTTGCCCCAGCCCCTGGGAGGGAAGCTCTAAGCCAGTGGAAGGCCCTGTCTGATGAGAACATCTCCGTTCACCTGGGACCTCGGGCCACACAGTATCAGCTTGACATCTAGAGGGGCTGGAGACCACGTAACAAAGGTCAGTCTACAGGTGCTCCATACTCACGTGACTGACCCCCAGTAGAAACCCAGGACACAAGGCAAGGGTGAGCTTCCCTGGTGGCATTACCGCCCCCCTGCCCACACCTCACCCCCCTGCCTCTCATCACACACCAGTGCTGCGAAAAATCAGCACTGTCTATGGGACTCCGTGGGGAGAGACACCTGGAAGGTTCTTTTACAGAAGTCCCCGTGGCAGAGTCCAGGGGCCCTCCCCTCAGCTGCTGTGATCTATTCTCTTCCCTGAAATAAACTAGCCACGAGTATAACAGGTCCTCGTGAGTTCTGGGAGGACTTATGGTGAGCTGTTGAAGCTGAGAGTGGTTTGGGGACCCCTGAATTTTGTAGTTATTTTGGGGAGACCCCCTGGCATCCTGTGTCGGGGAGGAGAGAGAGGAAGGAGGGGAAGACAGGCCTGGGGTCCAGGGAGAGATGAGGAGATGGGGATAGGGAGGGTCCAAGTGAACACAGGAAGACAGACAGATGCTGGTGGTCTTTGGCTCTGCAAGGTGAGTCAGAAAGCAGAGGGGAGAGTGACTCCCAGGTTGCTGGCCTGGGAGATTGAGTCCACGGGGACCAGGGAACAACAGCCTGTTTGAGGCATGATGACCATCTGAGTCGTCTAGAGGGGTGTGGCCGTGACCATCCTGGGGTGGTGCCCAGATAGCATCCTGACAGACGGAGGGTTCATCACTCACCCAGGAGAGAGAACCCAGCATGTGGGTGGCATCCGTCCCACCAGCCGCAGGCCAGGAAGCCTGTTTCCTGCAGATCTTCACCCTGAAGGGGAGGCCAGGACCCGTCAGCAGCCCTGCTGACTCACTGCCATGCCCACTGAAGAGGCTGACAGGAGGGGACGTACAGAGCCTGTCCACCTGTGAGAATGGGCATGGCCGGGATCCCCAGTTCTCACAGCCTCGGCACCATCTGGGCTCCTCCAGCTGGGGCTGCCTGGGACCCCAGGACTCACACCCCTTCCGCCCCATGCCCTCGCCCTTTCTCCCAGAGGCAACACTCACATGAAGAAGATGAGGCAGGGACAGAGACTGAGCAGGCCAGCAACACCGGCACCCGCGATGGCCCCCAGAACGAATCCTCCCTCAAGCTCTGGCTTCCCTGCAGGTGAGTGGGGCTGCCAGTGAGTCACCCCCAAGCCCCAGGACTCTGGTGCCCCCTCCTCGGGCTCTCACCTTCTTTGGTCCCCAACTAGCGGAACACCAGGACTCTGCCCCCCACCCTTCCTCTCCCTCACCCACTCCCTTTTGGCCCAGCCCCACCCCCAGACTGTCTTTTCTAGGTTCCAGACTCCCTCCTCCTACACCTCTGCCCCCCCCGCCCTCCCCCCCACAGCTCCTGGACCTGGGAGCAGCAGGACAGCGGCACTCTGTTTCCCATGTGCATTCCGGGCCTCGCAGCTGAGTCTGAGGCCGGAGCCCAGTGGCCCACTGAGCCTCAGGGAGCTGTTGGCCCAGGGCCCTGCAGAGCTGGAGATGACAGTCCAGGAGGCGTTGCTGTGGTTCCCCTCCAGCAGCTCCTCCCCCAGCCGCCAGCGCAGGGTGGGGGCCGGCTGGGCTCGGGAGGAGCAGTTACAGTGCAGCCCCTCGCCCTCCCAGGAGCAGGAGGGGCTGAGCAGCCGCGGGGGATCTGCGGGAGAAAGAGGAAGGGTCAGCGGTGCCGCTGCTCCCCAGGCCCCGGGCAGCCTGCCCCCAGGGGTCCCCACACTCACAGACCACAGAGAGATGCAGGGAGACCTGCCGGGAGCCCAGCGGGTTCTGAGCTTGGCAGGTGAATTTGCTCTCGTCGCCCAGCTCCACTCGGGGCAGCTCCAGGAGCCCCTGCTCCCAGCGCCAGGAGGGGCCCAGAGTCCGGCTCCCCTGGACCCAGCTCAGGGTGGCGGGAGGGTTGCTGTCAGCAGCACAGACCAGGAGCAGAGTCTCCCCTTCCAGGACTGGAAGAGCTGAGCCCTTCCCTGGGTACTTCAGTTCTGGGGCCAGAGAGGGAGAGAGCACACTTGCACTCAGTCCAGGCCAGAGGCTTCAAAGCCCTGGTCCTTTTCTCCCTCCTCCATTTCTCCTAAGTTGGGAAGGGATCTCTACACGTAGTCTTGCAAGCAGCGTTACGGTGATATGATTTATGTATCAGACAATTCCATTCACACGCCACTTACAGAGAGTCGTGGGGTAACCCTCACCACAATCAATTTTAGAATGTTTTCATCACCCCCCAAAACTGCCCCCTGCACCCCCCCAGCTGCCTCCCCCCTTACTAATCTCCCTAACCTCCAGCCCCTGACAACCCCTAACCTAACTTTCTGTCCCTGTGGATCTGTCTCTTCTGAACATGGCCTAAGTAGAATCACATGCCACAGGGGCTCTTGAGTCTGGCTAGTTTTGCAGGGCATGACATTTCCAAGGTTCTCCAGCCTTGTGGCGCCTGCCAGGGCCTTGCTCCTGTTCATGCAGAATCAAGTTCATCGCATGGACAGACCGCCTTGTGCTTATCCATCCATTGATGGACACTGACCGCTTCGAGGCGAGGGCTCTTTTTTATTTTTTTCAAAGATTTGTTTATTTGTTGACAGAGACCAGAGGCAGGGGGAACAGGAGAGGGAAAAGCAGACTCTGCTGAGCAGGGAGCCCAATGCGGGGCTTGATCCCAGGACCCCCCGGATCATGACCTGAGCCGAAGGCAGACGCTTAACCCACTGAGCCACCCAGGCACCCCAAGGCAAGTGCCCTTAACTGTACTTCCCCCTCTCTATCCTGAACTGCTGAACACCCCTCGCTCACAAGTATCCAAAATTCAAGTACCAGACCCCTCAAGGCTCTTCAGGACGTGACCTCTACCTCTTCGCCTCCTTCTCCCACCTTCCCCCCTTGTCTCAGGAGTAGGGCAACCACACTGTGTGTTCTAAAATTCACAAAGGAGGAAGGGGAGTTCAGAACGAAGTCTCCCTTCCATGCGGACTCCCCAGATTGTGGGGTACAGCCCAGAGAAATGCTCCTCTGTTCACAAGGGAGGCAGGCAACAAATCCTGCTCCTCAAAGGCAATGATGATTGCCAGTTTCTCATGTGGCCTTCCAGAGCTATTCAAGGCAGCCTTATCTAGGAGCATTGAAAATATACTTCCCTGAGGCCCCACGGTTTGGCTTCTGGACATAAAATGTATAGTCCTGTTCCTCAGAGCACTGGCACCCTCCAGGAGCTGGGTAGAAATGCAGAACCAGAGGTCCCTCGAGCCTCCTGAGTCACATCTGCATTGTCACAAGATCGCTGAGAAATCAGGTGCTCGACAGCTTGTGGGGTACAGCCCAGAGAAATGCTCCTCTATTCACAAGGGAAATATCCGAAGCAGCATTATTATGGAAACTAAAACCTGTGAACAGCTCCAGCGCCCATCAAGAGTGGAATGTGAGGGGTGCCTGGGTGGATCAGTGGGTTAAAGCCTCTGCCTTCAGCTCAGATCATGATCCCAGGGTCCTGGGATTGAGTCCCGCATCAGGCTCCCTGCTCCGTGGGAGCCCGCTTCCCCCTCTCTCTCTGCCTGCCTACTTGTAATCTCTCTCCCTCTCTCTGTCAAATAAATAAAAATCTTAAAGGAAAAAAAGAAAGAGTGGGATGTGAAACTGACGTGATACCTACAGACAAAGAGAGGCAAAAATTACAGCCACCAGCAACATGGAGCAATGTCAAGAACACGGGGTGACGTCCCATCAGAATAATCAAAGGGGCTATGACCCAGCAAATCCACTCCCAGGAGTAGATCCCAAAGACGTGGAAGCAGAGAGTCAAGCAGATCCCTGTATGGAAATTTTCAGAGCTGCCCTGTTGACAGGAGCCCCGAAGTGGAAATAACCCAAATGTCCATCCGCGGACAGCCGGACGGCCGGACGGTGGTCTCTCCATACAACAGAATAATACTCAGCCTAACGAGGAGTGAACCTCTGACCCGCGCTACGGCAGGGATGAACCTTGATCATGTCGTCCTGAGTGGAAGAAGCCAGACACGTGTTTAGGAAAATTACAAGAAAACAGAAGGTACATGGACGTGTTAATTAACTGGATCGTGTGCCTCCTTTGGCGGTGTAAACGTATATCAAATCTACATCTGTGAAGTCTCAACTTGTACGATTTAAATAGATGCAAGTTATTCATCAATTATACCTTCATCAAAAATAAAGTAAAATCTAGAGAAAGGATGGTGACACAGTGTCCAGTGTAGTGGCTCTCTCTGAGGCCAGATGGAAAGGGCCGAAATTAGGAAGGAACATTTTAGGGGGTTCCAAAGGTGGGGTTGCTGTTCTTTTTTTCTTAGGCTCTGCGCCCAGTGCGGGACTCATACTCATGACCCTAAGATCAAGACTTGCAGGCACCATGGACTGAGCCAGTCAGGCGCCCCAGGCACCTTAACCCGGGTGGTGAGTACCAAGGTGTTCATTGGATGGTGATTCTTTGTAACTTGCCTGTATTTGACAAAAAGGTTTTGCATATAATGAATAGTAATCAAAGATCCTGGAGGGGGTGCCTCCCAGCTCTGCTCTCCCTGTGTGTGGACCTGGCCCTCCCAGGTTGGCTTCGAGCTCCAGGCTCTACTCGGCTGGGGGGATGTGCTCCCATCCAGCCTTAGGGAGGGGGCCCTCCTCCCGACCCACCTGTGCAGTTTCCTCGGGAGATGGTGATGCTCAGGTTCTGTGGGGCATCTGGAACAGAGAGACACAGTGACGAACGGGGTTGGAACTGGCCCTTCCCCTGCCATCCATCCCCAGGAGAAACAGGAATGGGAACTGACACAGACAAGCCCTGTGTCCTCCCTGCAGCCCCTCTGAGCCTCCCCGATCCACCCCGCAGGTACCCAAGTCCAGGCCCTGCACGCACAGGAGACATTGAGCGTAATGGTGCTTTGGGTGCTCACGCCAGCCCTGGGGAAGGTCACCCGACAGGTGAGGTTGGTGCCGTGGTCCTGTGGGTGGGGGGTGAGCAGGATCTCCGAGGAGTTAGAGGCCTCCAAGTCCAGTCCCGGGGTTCTGAGGGCAGCCCCCATCCAGGAGATGGTGAAGGGCGTCGCCCCATCACAGGCCCCCGGCACAGAGCATGTCAGGTAGCTGGGGCGGCCGGACTCCAGGGGCTCCTTGACCTGGATATCCGGGGTCTGTGTTAGCGCTAGAGAGGAGAGAAGGAGAGTCTGGACCCCAGAGGGGACTCCCATGTATGCCTCTGAAACAGGTCAGGTTCACCCCAACCCTGACCTGACCGTGCTACCTTCTCCCCATTAAAGATGAGCAGCTGGGGCTCTGCTGCTGCCCTTGAGGACACACCCCTCGCCCCGTAATTGGCTCTTGGGGACCTTCCCTACCTGTCACATGCACAGTGAGCCTGTTACTTCTGAAACGGTGTCTCATGAGACCTCTGTACAGGTGAAAGTAATAGTTTCCACTGTGTCGCCTCTGCGCGTCCGTGATGCTCAGGGAGCAGTCGCCCGCTCCAGGGTCTCCGGAAAGGTGGAGACCTTTCCTCTTCGTCCCTCTGACTGGGCTCTTTGTGGCCATGGGAACTGCCGCTCTAGGATTATCCTTTAACCGGTACCAGGAGCCGTAAACATGTGTAGCGTTGTTCGCGCGGAGCCCAGGGTAGGAGAAGGAGCAGGGCACGTGGACGCACAGACCGTCCTGCACCGTCACTGCGCCCTGCACCCGGAGCTCATACCCCGGATCCCCCTGCAGGGACCCTGCAGGGACACCAAGGCTCAGCAGCCGTGTCAGGACCAGCACCGCCCCCTGCTCCTGGGGACCCCTGGCCCTCAGCCCACTCACCGGCCCACAGCAGGGGCAGCAGCAACAGCATCTCCATGGTCCCAGGGGCTGTCCTCAGTCCGTCTGGCTTCTGGACGTGCCTGTCTGTTCCAGAAGGAAGCTCCGACAGGAAGGTTCTTGGGGGAAGAAGAGGGTAGTGACCGTCAACCGAAGAGGAACCTCAGGAAGGGAACTGTGAAGTCCTGACAAATCCCTTCTTCCAACTTCTCCTTTCCCAGATGAACAAGTAGAGGCAGAAAGGACCCAGGGCTTGCCTACAGAGGGAAGGAGCCTGGCATGGGGCTCGGGGGAGGGCGGCCCTGGCAGTGGGGTTTTCAGGGGGAATGGGTGAGGAAGGGCTCCAGGTGAGGTGCCGGGGGAAGGAATCATTCATTCATTCATTCATTCATTCACCAGGCACCATCTACTCCCTGCAAGGGCTGGGGACAAAGGGGAGAACAGGACCCACCTGACTCCTGTCCGCAGGCACCATGCCTCATGCCCCCCAACACCCAATGCCCTCTGGTTCCCCAAGAGCACCCAGTTTCCCCACAAGCCTTGGGGCCGTGTCTGCAGCCCACCCACGCTCCCAACTCCACAGTGAGAAGCCGGCAGGGACCCACAGTCCCTGCACTCAGAAGGGCCTCACACTTGGGGTCACCACCTTGAAAGCCTTAATAATTTTATTTCTTTTTTAAGGATCTTTTTTTTTTTTTAAGGACCTGGGGCTCGAACTTACAACTCTGCGGTCAAGACCTGAGCTGAGATCAAGAATTTGGATACTTGAGGGCGCCTGGGTGGCTCAGTGGGATAAGCCACTGCCTTCGGCTCAGGTCATGATCTTGGGGTCCTGGGATCGAGTCCCGCATCGGGCTCTCTGCTCAGCAGGGAGCCTGCTTCCTCCAGTCTCTCTCTGCCTGCCTCTCTGCCTAACTTGTGATCTCTCTTTGTCAAATAAATAAATAAAATCTTTAAAAAAAAAAATAAAGAGGGGCACCTGGGTGGCTCAGTGGGTTGAGCCGCTGCCTTCTGCTCGGGTCATGATCCCAGGGTCCTGGGATCGAGCCCCGCATCGGGCTCTCTGCTCAGCAGGGAGCCTGCTTCCTCCTCTCTCTCTGCCTGCCTCTCTGCCTGCTTGTGATCTCTCTCTGTCAAATAAATAAATAAAATCTTTAAAAAAAAAAAAAAAAAGAATTGGACACTTGACTGACTGAGCCACCCAAGGGCCGCTAGATTTGAATTTGTGTTTTGTAAGTGAAGTCTCATGGGATGAGGAGCTCCGGAGGGGGAAACTGGAACCTTGGATCACACTCTTCTCCCACCCTCCCCCTCCCCCACCTCTCACCCCCAGGGCAGGTTCTCAGCCCCACTCCCACCCCCAAGCCCCACCTGGGCACAGAGAGGGTCTGAGCTTTGCTGAGAGGTGGGAGCCCCACACGCCTGTAAATGTCTACACTGCCCACCCCCGCCCAGTCAAGCCTGAGGGTCACACCTTTCCTGCTCCCAGAGGCTGCTCCGAGGACACACAGCCTTGAGCACACCTGTACCGTGCAGGTGACTGAACCCAGTTAAGGCCTCCCCGTATACAAACTTCAAGATTTGGAAGGACAGGTGCACGGCCCACCCGTCTTGCCGCAGCCCAAGACAAGCTCCAACAAAAGTTCCCTTTGCTTATTAAAACTGCCGCCTACAGGGGCGCCTGGGTGGCTCAGTTGGTTAAGCGCAGGCTCCGGTCATGATCCCAGAGTCCTAGGATGGAGCCCCAGGTCAGACTTCCTGCTCAGGAGGGAGTCTACATCTCCCTCTCCCACTCACTCTGCTTGTGTTCCCTTTCTCGCTGTGTCTCTGTCAAATACATAAATATAATCCTTTAAAAAAATTATAAATGGTAAATTTTAGGGGTGCCTGGATGGCTCAGTCGGTTAAGCATCTGCCTTTGGTTCAAGTCATGATCTCAGGGTCCTGGGATTGAGCCCCAGGTCAGGGCTCCCTGCTCAGGGAGCCTGTTTCTCCCTCTCCTTCCGTCCCTCTCCCTCTGTCTGTCTCCTGGCTTGTTCTCTCTCTCCCAAACAAATAAAATCTTTAAAAATAAATAAAGTGGTTAATTTTATCTTATGTGTTTTTTACTACCTTTTTTTTTTTTTTTTAAGTGTAAAGACAAAACCAAACCAAGCCACAGGTCAAGAGACAATCCCTGGAAGAAACTAAAAGGCTTTTTCCTGGTTTTTGTCAGAGGGGCCCTACACTTTCATTCTCCCCAGGTCCCCACAAATTACCTAGCAGGCTCTGGTGAGAAGCTTCCAGGCTCAGACCTGCCCGGAGGAGGTCAGGGCGCTTGGTCACCACTTCCCAGGGGCGGGGTCCATAAGCGTCTCTTGAAGAGCTGGGACAACAGGGGAATCAAGGAGGCCTATCCAGGGCCCCTCTGCTTCTGTGCAACCTTAGCTTCCTAGCTATGCGTGCAGCGAAGAATCAGCCTGAAGACCAGCCTGGCCTTTGCCTGGGCTCTTGCCGGAAGCGGGGGCAGGGGGAGCCCCTGAGCCCTTGGAAAGTCCTGCCTGGCAAGAGTGGTCTGGTTTACCTGGGGGCCTTGGGCCACAGCAGGTAGGCACTGGATCAGTCTGATCCCTGGAGGGATTAGAATGGGAACAACTTAAGGCAGCCATGCAGGGGGAGTTCCACATCTGTGTGACTGTCCCTATAGCAGTTTCCTGGGGGCTGCCCTAGCAAAGCAGCACAGGCTAGGCGGCCTCAAACAACAGGAATTGTTCTTCAGGTCCTTCTAGTGAATCTTCGAACCTCAGGGTGGTGTACTCCGCCCACGCCACACCCTAGAACAGACTGTCTACCCGCTCCATGGTCGGGTCGGGAAGCCAGCGGGAGGCGGCGCCTGGCATCCTGGATCTGCGTGTCCGCAGAGGGCTGCTCGGCGAGTCCCCTGGTGGCCCCGCGGTGCTCTGCTCCTAGCGAGACCCAGCGCCTCACTCGTCCCGGCCGGGAAGTGGGTGGGTGACCAGGCAGATTGCTGAGTTCACAAATGGGACAAGCCCTAATCCAAAACCGCATAGAGAAAGCTTCAGTTCCTTTGCATCTGGAACCGGTTCCTCACCTAATTCATCAACCACTTGTCCCTCAAACATGAGGGGACTTGTCACTTTTAACTAAATGGTCTCAGGAAGTACCAGAGAGACACTGGCACAGCATTCAACCCGTGGCGTGTGAATCCAAGGTCATTGTGTCCCCTGCCCATCCCTCTGGTTGCCATTGCTGCTGTATGGTCCACAACCTTATCTGGGCCCTGTGGACAGCAGCCCTGAAGAGGCCCCCCGGGGTGGGGAGCGGCTCTGTGGATTGGGGACACGGGGACCTCTGTCTCCAGTTCAGTCACTCCGCCTTTTCTTGGTTTGAGTCAGTTTTTTTATTTCTGCAGAATTGCAAGATGGGCTCCTCCAACTTCCCTTCTTTCAAATCAAGTAAGTGCTTCCTTGCTTTTCTAGTAGATGACCAGAAAGAGCAAAGGGCGGGGGGTAAGTCACCAGTAGGATTCCAGGGACCCAGGACCACATAGCACTGACACGTTGTGGGCACCGAGGACCGAGGAGTCACCCAATGCCAGGCAGTGTCCTCAGGAAGAAAGAAGCCCTAATTCGTTCTCTTCTTCAGGAGACCTCATTGCCTCTGGGTCTCCTTGGCCTGACAACTGGGTCTGGTTGCCTAGATACAGAGGAGGCCACCCTTCCTGAAACAGGAGGGTGGAGAGCCTCTGGGGACTCAAGAGTCTGTGTCTGTGAGTGTATTTTGTATTCGTGTGTCCATAGAGGGTGAGGATGCCTATGTGTGTAATTGTCACACTCTTTGATATTGGGCACTTTTTTAAAAAAAGATTATTTATTTATTTATTTGAGAGAGAGCGAAAGAGCAGGGAGGAGGGGCAGAGGGAGAGGGAGAAGCAGACTCCCTGCTGAGCAGGGAGCCTGACAGGGGGCTCCATCTCAGGACTCTGGGATCATGACCTGAGTCAAAGGCAGATGCTCAATGACTAAGCCACCCAGGCGTCCCATGCTGGGGTATTTGAAACCAACCTCAGAAGCTAATATTGAGAGAGACCATGTATATCTTGGGAACCATATTAGGGATTTGGGTCATTAATTCCGGGGCAAAGGGAGCCTCATTAAAGTGTCTAAAAGCAGGAAAATTGTGCTTCTAAAAGTGAAAATATAGAGTGGTCCCACAGAGCCTGCTCACTCATTAGGGAAGCCTAGTCATGACTGCCGCCAGCTTCTGGCTCGTCCTGCACACGAGATGCATTTCTTCCAGTCTTGGAAGGGGTCCCTCTGCACCTGAAAATGCCTGTCAGGCCAAGCTGGACCGGGGGGGAGCCAAATCCTGAGCCCCTCACAGCCCTTGAACTCTGGAATCCTGGAGCTGCCCCAGGTGGGGTCAGGGCATGAAAGTGAATTCACCAGTTGAGCTCCAATACATCATCAGCTAGGGCCCTGCAGGTGGGGTCAGCGCGTGGCTTCCCGAGACTCCTCCCACTGTCGGCTGTGGTTCCTGGGGGCTGAGGCCTGGCTCAGAACAGGCACAGAGGCCAGATTTCTGGGGACTACTGGATGTGACTTTGCCCTGGGGAGAGATGAAGCGGGTGGCGAAGGGGTGGGGTGAGAGAGTGTTTCTTTCTCTCCCCTCTCACAGACAGAATCAGAGAAAATACCAGATCCCAGGCGGAGATTCAAGAAGGCTGTGTATTTAAGAGAATGGTGGCCCCCAAAGACATCCACATCCTAATCCCCAGAGGCTGGGAATATGCAAGTTTGCAAGGCAAAGGGGACTCTGCAGGTACCAGGACCTAAAAGATCCTGGGATGGAAAGATCATCCACGGGGAACCCAAAGGTGATCCCAAATTTGTAAGAAGAAGGCAGAGGGAGATCTGACAGCAGAATAGACAGGAGGGTATGTGACAGCAGAAGAAAGATTGTAGAGATAGTCAGTCCAGGAATGCTGGCGGCCACCAGGAACCTTGGAAGCTAGGGACAGATTCTCCCCAGAACCTCTAGAAGGAACCAACCCTACCAATACCTTAACTTCAGCATCGTGAGACTCACTCTTGGACTCTAGAACTGTAAGTAAATACATGTGTCTTGTGTTAGCCATGACTTTAAGTTTAACCCCCCTGGCCCTCGAGAGGCTTCGGGAGAATATCCATCTCCTGGCCTTTTCCAGCTTGTAGAACTGCATTCCGTGCCTCGTGGCCCCCACCTCCATCTTCAAAGCCAGCCGTGTGGCATCTTCTCTCTCGGACTCTGCTTTGAGCTGCATTTCTGTCCCCTGGCCTTCGCTTCTGTGTCCCAGTCTCCCTTTGCTTCCCTCTTCTAAGAACGCCTGGGGTGGGGGATGGGCACTAAGGAGGGCACATGCTGTAATGGCACTGGGTGTTATATGCTACTGATGAATCATTGACCATTATGCCTAAAACAAATGATGTACTATATGTTGGCTAATGGGATTTTTAAAAAAGTGTTTGGAGTTACATTCGGGGCCTACCAGGATCACCCAGGGTAATCTCCCCACCTCAGAATGCTCAATTTAACCCCATTGGCAAAATCCTTTTTGTCATCTAAAAATCAACATTTACAGGTTCCGGGGATTAGGACCTGAGTATCTTTGGGGGGCATTTTTCCTAGCCTACCACAAACCGCAGTGCCCATTTTAATGAGGAGGGGTGGGCAGGGCTTCCCTCCTTCTATTCAGGACTCTTTATTTATTTTTTTTTTAAAGATTTATTTATTTATTTATTTGACAGAGAGAAATCACAAGTAGGCAGAGAGGCAGGCAGAGAGAGAGAGAGAGGAGGAAGCAGGCTCCCCGCTGAGCAGAGAGCCCGATGCGGGACTCGATCCCAGGACCCTGAGATCATGACCTGAGCCGAAGGCAGCGGCTTAACCCACTGAGCCACCCAGGCGCCCCGATTCAGGACTCTTTAAAATAAGGAAGGAAGGGTGCCTGGGTGGCTCAGTTGGTAAAGCATCTGCCTTCCGCTCAGGTCATGATCTTAAGGTCATGGTATCCAGCCCCGCATCAGGCTCCCTGCTCAGCAGGAAGCCTGCTTCTCCCTCTCCCACTCTCCCTACTTGTGTTCCCTCTCTCGCTGTGTCGCCCTCTGTCAAATAAATAAATAAAATCTTTAACAACAACAAATCCGAGGTCACTCCTATTAGCCAGGAGAGAGGGATGTTTGTACCTTCAGGGTTTGTACAATGACTGTTTGTTGTCTGCACTTAGAGAAAATTATGAAATACACTTGTTTGTTTGTTTTGTCTTACCTTATTAAGGCCAAAGAGTGACCGTGACTGTGGTTTGTGTTCTGAGAGATTGTTTCTGTCCCACAAGAGAAGAGCACCACCTGGCCAGGATCTCATTTTCCCTTTCTCAGTATGCAAATGTTCTTAGAAATTCTTGCAAAGGACCATCCACTGTGGGGGTTAAGTCAATAGAAATGTATTCTCTCTCCATTCTGGAAGCTGGAAGTCTGGAATCACGGTGGGGACAGGGCCGTGGTCCCTCTGAAGGCTCCAGGGTAGGATCCCTCTTCGCCCCTTCCCGCCTCTGGTGGTTGCCAGCAAGCCCTGGCTCATGGCATCAGCACTGCCCTCCCTGATTCTGTCTTCACGTGGTGTGTCTCCCCACATGTCTGTCTCTGTGTTTCTTTCTTTTTAAAAATTTTGTTTATTTATTTGAGAGAGAGCATGAGAAGGGAGAGGGTCAGAGGGAGAAGCAGACTCCCCATGGAGCTGGGAGCCTGATGTAGGACTCAATCCTGGGACTCCAGGATCTTGGCCTGAGCTGAAGGCAGTTGCTTAACCAACTGAGCCACCCAGGTGCCCCTCTGTGTTTCTTTTTCTTCTTGTAAATACACCAGTCCTATTGGAGGCATCATGCACCCTACCACGGTAGGACCTCATCTGAACCAGTTACATCTGTGATGACTCTGTTTCCAAATAACTCACATTCTGAGGTTCTGGGGAGGACGTGGATGGAGGGGAGCGGGGTGGGGGGACCAGGATGCTAGGTCGGATGGCCATGGGGAGCTCCATGTGAAGTCATGGTTGAACATTAAGGGCAAGACCAGGGAGCAGCAGATGCAGAAGATAGGGCCCTAGGGGTACCTGTTCCTGCAAGCAGCTGGTTTATTCTGGCCTTGTTAGATCCCTTTTCTTGAGGGAGGGTTGATGCCGTGCCCAACCTTGCTTAAGAATTCATCACAATTCTGTACGGAGAAGGCAGGGCATCTCCATGACTGCTGCTGGCCAGTTCACTTCACTTTTCCTCTGCGTTTTTTGGGATTTTTGTTTTAGATTTTATTTATTTGACAGAGAGCACAAGCAGGGGGAGCAGCAGAGGGAGAAAGAGAAGCAGGCTCCCTGCTGACCAGGGAGCCCAACATGGGCCTCAATCCCAGGACCTGGAGTCATCACCCCAGCCCAAGGCAGATGCTTAACCTACTGAACCACCCAGGCACCCCTCTTCTGTGTTCTTATTACAAGCAGGATTAGGTCATTATATGAAAGGGATTTGTTCTCCCGCTGAACTATTCCCCTGACCCACACACAGCATCTCGCTCTGGTTCCACGCTTGACTCCACTACTAGCCCCCTTGGGGCTGGACCCTGGTCCCGCCTGGGGGATTTCATTCTGCCTGTCCTCCACCATGCAAAGGGAGCTGGGTTTTTACCCCTGCAAGTGTAATGCAGAGGAAAAGTCTCGGGGCTAGGAACCAGAATCACTGAACCCAACTCAGAGATCCTCCTAGAGCTCAGAAATGTGACTTTGGCAATTCATTACCTTCTCTGGTCCTCAGTTTCTCTTACAAATGGGAATTTATAACAGTTGGTTTACAAACATATAAAGCCCCTTCTAAATGTTTTACAGATATTAACTTCTTTCATACCCGTGACAACACTGTGCCATTGGCACTACTTTTCCCATTTTACAGTAGAGAAGACTGAGGCACAGAGAGGCTAAACAAGCTGCCCAAGGTCACACAGCCATCTGGGGGCAGGATGGGCTGTTCCTGGCTGCTCCACTTGTCTCTAAGCTCTAGATGGGGAGGAGCCCTTGTACTGGCGGGGTCGTGATTGTGGGTTCTCATCCGTCTTCCCCTCCAGGATGCAAACTCTGGGAGCGGTGACTGTCCAACGCACACTGCAGAATGAACGGAGGTGTGAGGCTCAGGAAGGCCGCATCCCTTCCTGATGGTCCAAGCCCTCCCACCGTGCTCTGCTCCGGGAGCTGGATTCCTGACGACTGGGGGTTTGGACGGTCGGACTAAGCAGAACCCACTCTTGGCGGTGCACGAGCGCCACCTGGCGGCCGAGTCCCGCCAGCACCGCGCCACCCGGAGACCGGGAAGGTTCGCTCTGAGGGAAGTGGGATCGCGTCTGAGAGGGAGATGCTCTCAGGAGTGCTCCAGGCAGGCGTCTGGAAATCAGTGCGAGGCTCTCCCTGTGGCTTCCAGACTTTTCTAACCATGATGCATAGTAAGAAATCATATCACATTAACACCATTTCAGGAAATACCACCGTGTACGGCATATTTTTTACTCTCTTCCTGTCTGTAAAGGATGATTAGAATCTTTTCCATCAATGCCAGGACGCTACGATGGGTACCCTGCTGTTTCATTTTTTCCCCCGGCTCACAAATAAAGTTTATGATGGAACAGAGGTTAGCGCCCAGGCTAGACTGTGATCTTGCTCCATGTTTGCTGCCTCAAAGTTCTCGTGCTCACCATCCCTGCCTTCCAGGTAAGGAACCTGGGGTCAGAGAGGCAAAGACACCTGTTCAAGGGAGCCTGGGTGGCTCAGTTGGTTAAGCCACTGCCTTCAGCTCACAATCCCAGAGTCCTGGGACCGAGTCCCATATCGGGCTTCCCGTGCTTTGCAGGGAGCCTGCTTCTTCCTCTCCCTTGGCCTCTCCCCCTGCTTGTGCTCTCTCTCTTTGTCAAATAAATAAAATCTGTAAAAAGAAAAGAAAAAAAAGACACCTGTTCAAGGCCACCCAGCTCAGCTTTGCAGTGCCATGATCTCAGGGTCCTGGGATCGAGCCCTGCATCAGGCTCTCTGCTCAGCAGAGAGCCTGCTTCCCCCCCCCCCCCCGCCTGCCTCTCTGCCTACTTGTGGTCTCTGTCAAATAAATAAAATATTAAAAAAAAATAAAATGGTCAATCTTATACTATGTGAATTCACTTTTGTCAAACAAAATTCAGACTTGGTAAGGAGAGACTTTATTAGGATTACGGAAAGGTAGAGGAGGGCTCAGGCTGAGGCTGGACGGAAGTTCCAGATTCTGGGGAGTTGGGGGAGAAACTCAACCTAGACCTGGTTAACAAGCTTTTTGTTCTGATGGATCTGCCCCCACCCTCTTTTTGGGGGGCAGGTAATTTGAAGTGTTTGTGTGTGGACCTGTCTTGGGTAAACCATGGGGTCATCCATGGGTCACCTCGGAGTCATGAGGAAGGGTGCTTCTCCCAGTTCCTGAAATGAAAACGTCTGGGAGGATTCTTTAATGGTTGGTGTTTTCCAGATGTGCAAGGTGACAGTATTGTCGCAAGTGAAGATGTTTTGTTGCTAGGTGGAAAAAGGAAAACCTGCCTCAGAGAAGCTCTAAAGACCTGTCAGTGCCCATGTGGCATTTCAGCCCCAATTCACAATACTTGGGTGGCCCAAAATATCAAGATTTGAATTTAAGGGGAAATAAATCCCAATACAGCACTTCTTAAACTTTTTTGGTCTCAGGACCCCTTTACACTGTTAAATAAATACCAGCGACCCCAAAGAACTTTTGTTTGCACGGGTTGTACCTACCCATATTTACAATTTTAGCAATTAAAATTGCAAATCTTTTAAATCGCAGGAATTCACAAGCACGAAGTGCATTAGCTGTTAGAGTGATATGTCATCACACATCACATAACCTCGGGAAAACTCCAGATTTGTTGGGGGAGAAGGCAGTGGCAAATAACATTTTAGTGTTACTATGAAAATAGTTTTAACCTAGCAAATCACCTGAAAAGGTCTTGGGGACCCCAAGGCCTCCAGACAAAACTGCTGCTCTAGAAGCCCCTACATTCCTAACCCTTGCTTGCTGAGCCTTCTGGTTTTATTCTACTGACCAGAGTCCCAAAAGTTGATTTTTCCCTTCATTTTATGGTAATAGGACCATCAAGGCTCTGGCTGAGAAAAATGGCCACCCATCTGGAGACTACATTTCCCAGGCTCCCTTGCAGGTAGGTGAGACCATGTGGCTACATTGTCCTCCAAGGCAAGGCCCAGAAAAGATGTGGAAAACTCCCAGCTCAAGTCCTTAAAAGGAGGTGGCTTGCTCTCCCATATCTCCATCCCCATTCCTGCTTGCTGTAATAAGGTCGTGGTGGTGGTGACTTAGCTTCAACTGAGGTCAAGGAAGACACACCTTAGAATAATGGCTTCCAAGGTGTGGGCCCCAGACTAGCAGCTGCAGTATCCCCTGGGAGTTCGGGAGAAAGGCAAATTCTCAGGACCACCCAAGCTTTGCTGAATCAGATACGCTGGGGCTTGGGGCCTGGCAATCTGTATTTCAAAAAACCCTCCTGGGCACTCCGACACTCAGTTTTGAAGACCACTGAGCTGGGAGCTGGGGGAGTAACAAGATAGAAGCACCAGGGTCCATGAATGACTTCAGGAGACCAGCTTGGATAGTTACATGAGATCCATCTTCTGTCTTATTAAAGCCTCTTTTATTTAGTCATTGGTAAATCAAATCAATATCTTAATCAACAATATATTTAAATACACCCCCTCTGGGGCACCTGGGTGGCTCAGTGGGGTTAAGCCTCTGCCTTCAGCTCCAGTCATGATCTCAAGGTCCTGGGATCAAGCTCCACATCGGGCTCCCCATTCATCAGGGAGCCTGCTTCCCCCTCTCTCTGTCTCTGCCTGCCTCTCTGCCTACTTGTGATCTCTGTCAAATAAAATCTTTAAAAAAAAAATACACCCCCTTTTTTTTAAGATTTTTCAGTAGTCTCCACACCCAACATGGGGCTCAAACTCATAACCCCAAGATCAAGAATCGCATATTCCACTGACTGAACCAGCCAGGTGCCTTTGATACTTTTTTGAATTAAGAATTTGGGGGCACCTGGGTGGCTCAGTGGGTTAAGCCTCTGCCTTCGGCTCAGGTCATGATCTCAGGGTCCTGGGGTCGAGACTCACATCGGGCTCCCTGCTCAGCGGGGAGCCTGCTTCCACCTCTCTCTCTCTGTCTGCCTCTCTGCCTACTTCTGATCTCTATTTGTCAAATAAATAAATAAAAATCTTTAAAAAAAAAAAAAAAAAGAATTTGGGGGGCGGGCACCTGGGTGGCTCAGTGGGTTAAAGCCTCTGCCTTCAGCTCAAGTCATGATCTCAGGGTCCTGGGATCAAGCCCCACATCTGGCTCTCTGCTCAGTGGGGAGCCTGCTTCCTCCTCTTTCTGCCTGCCTCTCTGCCTGCTTGTGATCTCTATAAATAAATAAAATATTTAAAAAAGAAATTTTAGGGGGTGTCTGGCTGGCTCAATTAGAGCCCATGACTCTTGATCTCAGGCCTTAAGTTTGAGCCCCATGTTGGCTGCAGAAATTAAATAAAAACTTTCTAAAAGAGAATAGGGAGGTGCCTGGGTGGCTCAGTTGGTTAAGTGACTGCCTTCAGCTCGAGTCAAGACTCCAGGGTCCTGGGATCGAGCCCGGCATCACCCAGGCTCCCTGCTCAGTGGAGAGCCTATTCCTCCTTCTCCTGCTGTGAAATAAATGAAATCTTAAAAAAAAAAAAAAAAAATGAAGGGTACCTGGGTGGCTAGGTGGGTTCAGTGACTGACTTGGTTTTGTCTCAGGTCATGATCCCTGGGGGGTGAGATGGAGCCTTGTGTAGTGGGGGTCCACACTCAGCATGGGGTCTGCTTGCTCCTCTCCCTCCCTCCCACCCTGCTTGAGCACACACTCTCCCTCTCATATAAAATCAGTTTTGAGAACAAGGGCTAGAGAGAAAGAGTGGGGTGGGGGCAGAAGGAGAAGCAGACTCCCCACCAATCAGGGAGGCTGACGCAGGGCTCAATCCCAGGATTCTGGGATCATGACCTGAGCCAAAGGCAGGCACCCCTAAAATAAAATCTTTAAAAAAAAAAATAAAAAGGTCTGGGGTACCTGGGTGGCTCAGTGGTTTAAAGCCTCTACCTTCAGCTCAGGTCATGATCCCGGGGTTCTGGTATCGAGCCCCGCATCGGGCTCTCTGCCTACTTGTGATCTCTGTCTGTCAAATAAATAAATAAAATCTTTAAAAAAAAAAAAAAGGTTTGGACCTAAAAGTGAGTCTTTTGTCTTTACCAGTCCAATCATCCCATCTAGGCCTTGACCCCATGCCAAGAGTGCATGCTTAAGTATTACCCGTTCTGTCTACCGCTAATATGGTCTTTGGCCTGAGGCTCCCTCTCTCCAACTTCTCCTCTCCAAGACAAAGACACACACAACAGAGGAAATTCTTCATTTTATTTCCACTCAGAATCATCAAAAGGATCAGTCCCTGCCCTCCCTCCCCTAGATGTAGCCCCTCCCCAACACCTTCACAAACACTGATTTCCTCCAGAGCTAAAATGAACACCCAGTCACCAATCTCCGAGATCCCACCCCCCTGCCCACCTCCCAGTCTACCTGCATATTCACCTGCTCTGTGAACTTGGCCACCTCTTGGCTTCCAGTCCAAATACACTTCCCCAAGGTCACTTGGCTTGCTTTTTGCTTATATTGTAAGCAGGGGGCCATTCCTGAAACCCTCCCTGCCCTAGTCCCCAGCTGGCTTTCCTGTCCTCAGCTGCACATTCATTCTGCCCTGCTTCCAGGCCTCGCTTCCGTCTGAAAGGCCAGGTTTGCAAGCTCTCCCCTGCTCCACAGACTCCCTGCAGGCCCCAGGCCCTCAGCTCTTACTTAAGGAGTGGAGATGTTGACTGAGGCCAAACACTCCATGATTCTGGGGAGGGAGAAGGGGATCGGGTTCAGAAATGGACAGGAGAGGAGACAAAGGGAAAGAGGGTGGGGAGAGACAGACCAGGGGATGATGGGAGGGACCCTCCTACCTCAGCCCCAGAAACAGAAGCGAGCTGGAGCTGAAGACTAGTGCCCCTTCTCGCCCAAAGCCCCTGCTCCTCTAGCTGCTCCGGGTCCTCTGGCTTCGAGCCTTATACACCTCAATGAGCAAATCCTTGACGTATTGGATCTCGCGCTCTACTGACTCAGCCCTCTCCCTCAGCTCCCGGTTTCGTGCCTCCAGCCCCTGGCACTCGCCCTCCAGGGCCTCGCCCTCTGCCCGCTTCCTCTGGCGATACCTCAGAGCCGCTGACTTGTTCTGGTCTCTCTTCTTTTGCTTGCGGTCCCCTCGAGTGGTGGCAGGATTGGGGTAGGGGGCCGGGCGAGAGGGCAGAGGGGGAGGGGGAGGGGGCTGCTGTGGTGGGGGCAGGGGCGCCAACCCTGAGTCTCCCTGCCCAGTCTCGCTGCGGCAGTAGATGGCCAGCAAGTCAAGGGTATCTAGGGCAGGGGGCTGGGGGAGGTCAAAGGTGGGGACGGGGAGTGGGAGAGGGAGGGACGGTGCTGAGGGTGGTGGTTGTGGTGGTGGGGAGGATGGTGGGAGGAGTGGGGCATCAAGGAAGAAGTCTTCCATCTGTTCCAGCTCCTTCTTGAGGAGAGAGGCCATGGCTTCCAGGTCAGGTGGGGGTGGGGAAGGTGGGGGGAGGGCACCTGGGGGCAAGGGGGGTTCCAGGGGCAGGAGGGCTGTAAAGTCCACCCGCTCAGTCATCCAGTCAGAGAAGCCGTCGCCTGGAGGATTGGGGGAGAGACATAAATATCCTTGAGTTCCTGGTCTTCCACCTAGCCTGGTGCTCACTCACGCCGTTTCCTGCATGCCATGCATGGAGTGAAACCACCAAGCAGCCCACCAGTCAACCCATCAATCAATGAATCATCACACCATTCACCAAATCAACAAACCAGCCAACAAACCAAACATCTAACCAACCCGTTAACCAACCAATCAACTACCCAGTCAACCAACTTAACCACCAGCTGGCTAATCAACAGACTGAATCAGTCAACCAACCAGTCAACCCATTAAACCAGTCACAGAACCACTCAACCAACCAATGACCCAAACAACCATTCCAACATCCGCTTTACTGATTACCCTATGCCTGTAGTTTCTGACTTACTATTTTTAAAGGGCAAACTAGACCACACACACAACAGAGACTGTTTCATTTTTAATTAATTATTGAGAACCCACTATGTGCCAAGCATTAGGGATAAAGTAATGAATAAAATAACTTCTGCCCCAGAGCCTCTTGGGATGCTGTTTCCTGATAAGCTCTTCCCTTGAGTCTTTTCATGGCTTATTCCTTCCCCGCCTTTAGGCCCTAGCCAAAAAATTTCCGATGTGTTTCCTGGCTATCCTCTCTAACCTAGGACACTGTTTTCATTTTCCAGCTCAGCTACTAAGTGTTTCCCACTTATCCCAACCCATCATCACCTAATTTGTCTTCCATCTGCCTCCCAATAGAGTGTGAGTTCTAGGAAGGCAGGGATTACATCAGTCTTGTCTCAGCTCTATCCCCCAGCACCTAAAGCAACCCCTGGCACATTGCAGGTACTCAATAAATATTTATTGAATGAATCAATGAATTCTTCTCCCTTGCCCCCATGCTGCACCTCCATTCCCCACCTGCCCTTACCTGCCAGGGGCTCTCCTCCCCCTGGGAGCCCGCCCTCCAGGGCTCCCCCGAGGATTTCATAGGGGCCCAGGGGGGCAGGGGCCAGGGGGAGTTTCCCATAGTCTACGAGCCAGCCCAGCCCGCTAGCTGGGAGCAGGGCCCTGTCCAGCTCCAGCCCCAGGGTCGCCAGGAGTGACATGGCTGCAGCAGAGGCTCTGGGCAGGGGTGGCAATGAGGAAGGCTGAACCAACAGCTGGAAGGAGGCTCTGGAGGTTGCTCAGCTGGGCAAAGACAGGCACCAAGGCGAGAGTGGAAGACCTACAAGTAAAACAAAAGGAGGTAGTGTCAGAGGCCATCCTCATTCACCACCAAAGTCGCAGAGAAACCAAGCCACAGCTCCATGTCCCCAGGGTCCTCCCTTGCACTTCCAAATGGACTCCACACTGCACCTTGCCCTATCGGAATTCTAAATCTGTGCTTTCTTTCCCCAAATCTCTGACTCCCACATACTCCCAAGGGAATTCTCTTTAGGTTCCCAGTTACTTTTCTTTAGAATTCCCAAGCTCCATGGGGCGCTTGGGTGGCTCGGTGCCTTGAGCCTCTGCCTTTAGCTCGGGTCACGGTCCCAGGGTCCTGGGATCAAGCCCTGCATCGGGCTCTCTGCTCGGCGGGGAGCCTGCTTCCTCTCTCTCTCTCTCTCTCTCTCTCTCTCGGCCTGGCTCTCTGCCTACTTGTGATCTCTCTCTCTGTCAAATAAATAAATAAATAAATAAATCTAAAAAAAATTAAAAATTAAAAAATTAAAGAATTCCCAAGCCCCACTCCTTCTAATGCAGAAACCTAATTAATGGTCTCCCAAGGGAATTTCCTTAAGCCCTCCCACCCTCCCCACAATATTCCACTTCATAAAAAATTCAATCCCAGGAGAATTTTCTTCCAGCCACACCCCTTCCTCTAAGCATTTCCTTTAGGCTCCACCTCATCCCAAGAGGCCAGCTCAAATTAGTTCCCAGGGGAATTCCCCCAGCCCTAGCCCTCCACTAACGTGGTTTAGCTACCAAGTTCCGCGGTTTCCTTTGAAATTTGCGATGACCGCCCAGTCCCGCCCAAGTCTCGCCTCCATTTACCTTAGCCCCACCCCTTCGCGATGACTCCCCAGAGGCCCCACTTTTTCTCCGATCGAAACCCCACCCTTCAGTTAAATTAGCGTGACCACGCCCCCTATCGTAGTAGGCCCCACCCCCAAGCCCCGCCCTTCGCGGCCGCAGTTTTCCTAGTTCCACCCCCTTCCTAACCCATAGTCTCTAAGCCTCCCCTCCGCCCTGTCAATCTAAGTCGGCCCCAGCCACCGCCCCAGCAGGTGCCTGAATGAAACGTAAATTGTGCTATGCGCCTGCGCAACGTGGAGCCGGGAGAGAGGAAGAGGCGGGCGGAAAACCCGGCCCCCACCCCGACCCTTCCACACGCGGCTCTCTCGCCCAGGGCCAAAGCGCATGCTCCGCTACGGATCCTACTGCTGTCACACCTACGGGGGTTGTGGGACTCAGTGCGCATGTGCGGCTGCTTACTGTCCGCCCTTCACAGAAAATTACGGGCTCTGGTGGGGTTGTGCACGTGAGCAACCGCTCGCGGACAGACTCGTTGACCCCTCCCCGCTTGGGGCTAGTGCGCAGGCGCACCTGCACGCAGACCGTCTTCAAACGCCAACATTCTCCCAGAGAACGCACCCTCCCCCATCGGGCCGAATGCGCATGCTCGGCCACGTGCCAACGGCGCGTCTTTCCCCTTCTGCGCCTGCGCGACCGTGATTCCTCATTCTCGTCTCTCCCCCCACGACTGGTCGTGAAGGCCGCGAGCTTCGAAAGGGCGGGAAAGGCGGTTGGAGAGGGAGGGGCGAGCGGTTACTCACTCCATGGCTGCGGAAAGGAGAGGCGGCGGCGGCCTCCGCTGAAGAAAAGAAGGCGGTAGAGAAGAGCGCAAGCGCGGTAAGCGCGGAAATGGGCCGGGACACGCAGGGGGTCGCGGCTACAGAGCCATAGCCGGGGCTACGCGGGCGGAGAGGGCGTCTTGGTAGCCTGAGAAGATATTGTGATCTGAGGACGGGGAATGAGGCGGCCGCGGGGACTGGGGACAGATATACCGAGGGTGGCGCAGCACGGCCCGCCCGGATCCTTCCGCGCCCCGCCCCGCGTGGCCCCAACCGGGAGGCGGGCCTAGCCCCTTCCTCTCCGGGATCCTGGGATCCGGGCCCCTCCCCACCCCCAAAGTGTAGCCTTTTTCTCTCTGACTTGGGGATCCAGTCCCGTCTTCGTTCCTACCCCTGGGGTTCCGGCCCTCTCCTCCTGATCCGGGGTGGGTGGCCTTTTGCTCCCTCTGACTCTGGGGTTCTATTCTCTGTCTCTCTGACTCTGAGGTCCAGCCCCCCCCACCCCCCGATTCTGGGGATTCGGTCCCTGTTTTGTTTTGTTTTGTTTTTTGAGACCTGCACCAGTTCACTTTTCGTTTCGTTAGCCCCGCTTCCCGAATTTCCGGCCTGCCACATGCTAGTCTCCGTCCCCCAACCGCCGCCCCACGCTGAGAACCGTTTTTGTGGGTTAGACTCTGGTGTGAGTCACAATGAGACCGCGCGCGCCGTTCAAATCTCCGACCTGCGACGGTGGCAAATAAGTTCTGTAGTCTCGTAGATCGGGAACTACATACAAAATGAGGAAAATAGTTGACTCTGCCTGGTGAAAGTCAAATAATTCGATGACTGTGAAATCCAGAGCCGTGCTCTTATGTGCCTGTATGACGTATTTTATTTTTAATAACCCCACCCCTTTCTGGGGGTCCAGTTTGGGGTCCAATCTCAACTCTTCCTCCAGCCCTGGCAAGAGCCCCAGACGTTGGACCATCCAACCCTGCTGGTAGATCATTCTTGTGTCCTCTTCACTCCTTCAGGGCGTCAGTTAATTGCCAGCCATCCCCACTCTTCCCGGTTCCAGATGGTGGACGCTCAGCAGCATTGGCGGTGCGCGGTTGCAGGGAAACAGGCATCATCACCCTCTCTCTTTTCTCTATCCTCTGCCCACCTCCCATGAGCCCTTCTTCTAAGCTCTCATCCGGAATTCCTTTCAGAGGGTCCTCTCACTTCTCCCCCACTGGATCAGTTTACCAACCATGCCCAAAATAGGGAGATGTGCACTGCCCTTTACTAAAAGAGAGGGGGCTTCCTGACCATTCCCTCCCTGTGTTCTAGCCCTTCCTGTAGCCCAAGTGGGTGTGGGTCTTTGCTTCAGAAACCCCTTCATTTCCCATCTTGTATCTGTCCACAGCAGGACACCAGGACTTCAGCTTAACATTCAGTGTGGCTGAAGAGGTGGAGGAATCCTTATCTTGAGATTTCTCTGGGAATGAAGATATGCAGGCTTCTGTTCCATGCAGGAAGTCTTGGGATCTGACTCCTCTCAGTTAGAGCACTTACTGTCCACTCTGCCAGAATTTGGGGACTTGACCTATAGGAGCTAAGTTATTACCTAGGCAGCATAGAGTAGTGGTTAAGCACAGATTCTGGCACCAGGTTGTTAGGTTCAGACCTTGACTCTACCCGACTTATTAGGTTGCTGGCAATTTCTCTCACTTCCCTGTGCCTTGGTTTCCACAAATAGTACCAGAATAAACTATGAAGTTCAGTTAATAGAAACATAGCAATATACACAGTGGTTAACAGTGGTTGCTTCTTGGGTGGTCTTCTGAAAAGATCTTTTAGCATGTAAACGTGAACAAGGTATTTTTTAAGTGAGTTTTTATTTTGGAATAATTTTATATTTACAGAAAGGTTATAGAGATAGTACAGGGAGTTCCCATATACCCCTCATCCAGTTTTCCCCATTGTTGACTCTTACATTACAGTGGTACATTGGTCACAACTGAAGACCCCACATCGGTGTGTGCTTTTAAAGTGCTTGCTTTATTCTGATTTCACTAGTTGTTCTTAATGCTGTTTTTTTGTTCCAGGATGCTATGTCACATTTAGTCATCATGTCTCCTTAGCCTCCTCTGGTGTCTGCAGCGGTTTCTCAGACTTTGCTAGGTTTTTATGACCTTGGCAGCTTTGAAGAGTGCTGGTTGGTTATTCTGTGTAATACCCCTCAGTTTGGTTTTGTCTCAAGAGACTGGGATTATGGGTGTTTGAGAGGGTGGCCAGGTAGAATATTTTTTAGTAACTGGAAATGAACTTGCATCGTGTGGGAATCCTGTTGCCAGCTACATGCCGATTATGCTGACTGAGGAGACATTGGGGCAGGGACACTGGTCCTCCTGTCCCAGCCCCTTGCACCTTTTTCTCTCCCTAGCTGTTGGATCTCCCCCAACTCAGCCCTGGTATCAGCTCGACTGATTCCTACTGAGTGGGTGCCAATTAGCACCCTTGGGTCCCTAGCCTTTTCCGGTGTATCCTAATTTGTGGGTGGTGGGTCATCAGTGGCTACCTTTGAGCCCAGGTCTTGGCACCCTGAGCCTTCTGTGCTTACTCTTGACCCAGACCCATGGCACTTCCAGGACTCAGATGCCTCTGCCTCGCTCAGCTTGCAGAGTGTCCCTGGGTTCAGGTGCCCCAGTTCCTTCAACTCCTGAACTGGGAGCATGGGTGGGGCTTGGGGACTCTTTTTTAGTGCGGAGGAGCCAGGCTTGGGGAGTGAGGTGAAAATTGCAGGCAGGTTGCATCACCCAGACTCTTTGATGGGGAGGGGGAGTGGAGGGGATTCTCTGGGGGCCCTGGCTCACCTGGCAACAGTTCCTGGTTAGCACAGCCCTAGAGCCCTGAATTGGAAAGAGATGGGGACAGGGGGCGCCTGGAGAGCAGCCACCTGTGCAGGATCCTGTATATCTGAGAAGGGGCCTCTGATTGCAGAAGTAAACCTGCTTGTCTTGCAATGGGCAAGACTGGGGTCCCAAGAGCTGAAGAGGGTTGTGCGCAATCACAGTGCTAGTTAGAGCCCAGGCCTCTGCAATACTGCACAGCTTCCAGGGCCCTACAAACCCCAGGGAGAGCCTGTTTTCCCTCAGATCTATGAAGTCCCTGACCCCCAGCCTAGGGCATAGCCCGCTGGGAGGCCACCTCATCCAGACCTTCACTGCAGGTTTGCTGCAGCTCACAGTTGCCAAATCTATTGATTCCGACCTGTTCCTCCCCATCTCCCCTATGCTAGTGGAGGCCCTCCTCACCAGCCACCCCTCGCTGGTTTCCCAATCAAGCTGACAGCCTGGCATGATGGAAAAGGGATAGAGTTTGCATCAGATGGACCTAGATTCTTTCTGAAGAGGCACTAGGGCAGGTACCTGGGTCATGCAGGTGGTGGTGGGGTGGGGGCAGGAGGTGGAGGCGGACGTCCTAGCAAACAAGGGCAGGAAGGCCAAGGCCATCCCAGCTGGGGAAAAGGCAGTGTAGAGGCCAGGCATGTACAGCATCGATCTGCCACGTGGCCCAGTAGCTTCAGAGCCCTTCCCTGCTCCCGTTGTGTGTCACTGGGCAGAGGCTGCCACAGGTCTTCCAGCCTAGGTAGGTCTCACGCTGCTGCACCAACTCCAGCACCTCAGCCATCTTCTGTATAGGTTTCCTGTGGCTTCTGGAACATACCATTGTAAACTTAGTGGCAGAGCAACAATATTTATTCCCTTTTCATTCTGAAGACTGCAGGTCTAACATAGGTTCACAAGGTTGTGTTCCTTCTGGAGGCTGGAGGGGAGAATCCATTTTCTTGCCTTTTCCAGAGGTGGCTGTCCTCCTGGGCTCATGGCCCTTTTTACATTCCTCTGATCTTTGCTTCCATCATCTCCTCTCCTGTTTTCTCCTTTGAAGATCTTGCCCTTTAGCTTACCAAGGCCCTTACGGTTACATTGGGTCTTACCCAGATAGTCCAGGATAATGTTTTCATCACAAGACCCTGAATTTAGTCATATCTGCAAACCCCCTTTTGCCATGTAATACATTCACGGGTTTTGGGGACTGAGATGAGGATCTCCTTGGAGAGCCAGTGTCCAGCCTGCCATACCTCCCTTTAGGAGCCTGTTTTCTCATCTAGGAGATGAAGGCTAGGGTCAGTCCTAGGGTGCCCCTGCCGGTGCCCACCGGGACTAGCTGTAGGAAAAGGACCAGGCAGACTGAAGGTGATTGATCACTTAAGCTCTGTGAGCTCCGGCAGGATACTATGCTGCAGTGGCCTCGTCGCTAAATTGAGTACAGTAACAACCCTCAGAGGTCAATAGATGAGGACCAAAGAGATGATACGTGAAAAGACGTAGGACTGTTCCTGGCTCAGCAAGTGAGCCACCTCTGCAAACCCAAAAGCTGTAAAGCCCCCGGCACCCAGAAGGCATAGGTGTGGCTCAGGGGTGGCCCAACTTGCTGGGTAGCAGTACTGGCCCGGCGGTGCAGAGTTCCCGATTGTACAGAAGTTGAAAATCCAGCATTTTTTGTAAGATACAGTTCTAAAAGGTTGGCAAGTAATTGAGAGAAACCCTAACAAACCGTGAGTGTGGAGAGGCTCTCAGACTGCAGGTCGTCCCTGACCTTTGGTTCTGTAATATCCCCTCACCCTCAGATCTGTAATCCTCTCTGCCTTGAGCAGAGAACCAAAGGAGCCAAGTACTCCTTCTTCCAGAGTTGCTGACAGTTTGGACCACACCTCTCCCTGCTGGACTGATCCAAGTTTGAGGAAGAGTAGGGCCTCGTTCAGACCCAGTCCCATCCTGTAAAGTCAAGAGGGCTTGGGGTGCCTGGATGGCTGAGTGGGTTAAAGCCTCTGCCTTCGGTTCTGGGATCTAGCCCCGCATCCAGCTCACTGCTCAGCAGGGAGCCTGCTTCTTCCTCTCTCTCTGCCTGCCTCTCTGCCTACTTGTGATCTCTGTCAAATAAATAAATAAAATATTTTTTAAAAGGGGGGGGCTGTGTCTGGGGGGAAGTAGCGAAGCAGGTCCCAGGAATTGTCCTTGAGGGTTGGGTGCCTAACACAGAGGGGCTGTTGTCTTACTACCCTGTGTGTCCCTTATCAACCGGCTGTGCCTCCAGCTAGAGGCCACCAGGAACACATGTAATTGAACAACTTGGGTTTCTTGCTGTTGCAGCTAAGGAGCTACGCACCGTTGGGGCGCTAAGGGCATCTCAAGAAGTGGGTATTAAGGAGGACTTAGAATGGCAGCTGGGTTAAGTTCAGTAACTTTGGAGAGGAATGAGCAGAGCTAATGCTGTGGTTAATATGAGAATCACCCGTTAGCGCTGAGCCAGGAAGGGGAGGTTGGTCATTTTTATGCTTTGGACAATGTTTGTGCTTTTGTCTATGTTGAAATATGATTCCACAGTGGTCTTGCTCCACTACAGTCAGAATGGCCCTGCCTGATGTTGGTATCCTCTGGAGTTGCTCTATTTGACTGGAGCATGCCAGGACCTGGCTGCCAGGGCTGCTTTCCCTTTCTCAAAGCAAACCAGCTCATCCTTCCAAATGGGGGAAAAGAAGTGGAAACCCCCTGCCATGGGGTGGGCCATGTGTATAGTTCCCACTGGGTGACTTGAACACAGAGGAAGAAAGCAGGACCTGAACCCTGCCAGTACTCCTGGGATGACCAGTAACGGTGGGAGCTGAGGGGAGCAAGAGAGAGAGGGGCAGAGGCAGGGGGCCAAAATGGCCCCCATGCTTCCCAGGTGCCCCCCACACATGTGGGGACTGCCCCTGGAGACCATTGGGTCAGCACCAGCAGAGCCTCCCTTTCAGTTCAAGAGCCCTATGCCCTTCTCTTCTTGCCCCTGCGCAGACTGGGAACAGATTCCACGGGCAGGAACAGGGAAGAGCAGCTGATCACTCCCCCTTCACTCTGAGCCTTCAGGAGTCTCGCCTATAGCTGGAGAAGGTGGACAGCACTGAACTGGATTCAGAGTGAAACACAGGTCTGGAAGGTGAAAGACATGCCCAAGCTGTCCTTAGAGAGTGGGAAGGAAGTATTAGACATGGCACGTGATGGGGGTGGGGTGGAAAAGTCACATTGGAGATGCTCATGTGTAGTTAGCTCAGCTCTGGAATCGGACAGCGTGGGTCAGTACTGACTACCTGTGTGACTTTAGGTAAGTTACTGAAGTTCTCTCGACTTTAGTTTGTATGTCTGTAAAATTGGGTCATGAACAGTTCCCACCTCATAAAGATGGGAGCCAGTGCAGGTAAAGCATTGCAAACAGCCCAGCACATAATAAATCTCCAGAAGTGTTAGCATGGGAAGTGATACCTAGAGGCAGGTTGGGGCTGTGATTGGTTTCTGGTTCTCAGAGTCAAAGCCACTCTTCTCCCCCACCCCCAACTTCTGGTGGCTTTCACCTGGTCCCCAGAGAAACCATCTTCATGGCAACGGTCTCTGCCACAGCCCAGCCTGGACCTTTTTCTTCCTCACCAGTGACATCACTGCCTCTCCCCTGAGGTGCTAGTGTTGATTACAGGGAGTGAGGCTGGGAAGGGAGCACAGATGAGTGTGATTCTACAAAATAGAATTTTATAAAATCCCACCTTGCGTACTCTTAGGTCCCTCTCTATCTGACCCCCCATGCCCAGCTGCATTTCTCGGGGAGCCCCTGATGGGCTTAAAGCTGACAGGAGCATTTCAACTCCAGTCTCCTTCCCATGCCAGCTTCACTTGTCCCCAGAAGAAAGCATGATCCTATCTTTGGAAACTTCTCTGCCTAGCCCCTGCCCTCTAGGACTGAGCCTGGCCCCTGCTCACCTCTGTAACCTCACTTCTGCCTTCTCAGCCCCTTCCTGCCATCCCATGCCCGGTTGGTCTGTTTATTAGTTTTATTTTGAGGTATTGTATAACACACCTCCATTTATTAAAGTGTACAATTCAGTGGTTTTTAGTACATTCACAGAGTTGTGCAGCCGTTACCACAATCTAATTTTTGGAACATTTTCATCATTCCCCAAAGAAACCCCGTTTCCCATATCCGTTAGCTGTCACTCCCTGTTCCCTCCCTTCCCTCAATCCCAGGCAACCACTAACTTGCTCTCTGTCTCTAGTTTTGTCTATCCTGTTCTGGACATTTCATATAAATGCAATAACATCGTAGATGGTCTTTTATCTGGCTTTGAAGCTTCATCCATTTTGTAACATATGTCAATACTTCATTCCTTTTTCTTTTTTTTTTTTTTAAGAAGGAGAGAATCTTTTCCTTTCTTTCTTTTTTTTTTTTTTAAGATTTTATTTATTTGAGAGAACACATGAGCAGAATGAAGGGCAGAGGCAGAGAGAGAAGCAGATTCCCCATTGAGCAGGGAACCTACTTAGAGCTCAATCCCAGGACCCTGAGATCATGACTTGAGCTAAAGGCAGATGCCTAACCAACTGAACCACCCAGGTTCCCTGAGAGATAGAATCTTAAGCAGGCTCCAAGCCCAGTGTAGAGCCTCATGTGGGACTTGATCCCACAACCCTGAAATCATGACCTGAGCCAAAATCAAGAGTTGGTGGACACTCGGGGCGCCTGGGTGGCTCAGTGGGTTAAGCCGCTGCCTTCGGCTCAGGTCATGATCTCAGAGTCCTGGGATGGAGTCCCACATCGGGCTCTCTGCTCAGCAGGGAGCCTGCTTCCCTCTCTCTCTCTCTCTCTCTGCCTGCCTCTCCATCTACTTGTGATTTCTCTCTGTCAAATAAATTTAAAAAAAATCTTTAAAAAAAAAAAAAAAAAAAGAGTTGGTGGACACTTAACTGACTGAGCCACCCAGGTGCCCCAAATACTTCATTACTTTTAAAAGCTGAGTGATAACTCCATTTCATGGATATACCACATTTTATCTATTCATAAGTTGATGGACATTTGGCTTGTTGATACTCTTTGTTACAAATATGCATGTACGAGTTTGGGATGGACATGTGTTTTCATTTCTCTTGGAAGATACCAAGGACTGGGATTGCTAGGTTATAAGGTAACTCAAAGTTTAACCTTTTGAGGTATTCCACAGTGGCTGTACCATTTTCCATTCCCATAAGCAGTGAGTGAAGGTTCTGATTTCTCTACATCCTCACCAACACTTGTCCATCTTTATTGCCATCCTGGTGGATGTGACCTGGTATCTCATTGTGGTTGTGATTTGCATTCCCAGATGGCCAGTGATGATGAACATATTTTTCTATGTTTATTGGTCATTTGTGTATCATCTTTGGCTCTGGTGGTATGAGTTTTGGGGGGGAGGTTGTTTTGTTTGTTTGTTTTTGGAGAGCAGTGGACAGAAGGAGAGAGATTTTTTTTTTAAGGATTTTATTTATTTATTTGACAGAGATTATAAGTAGGCAGAGAGGCAGGTGGGACAGGGGTGTGGGGAGGAGGCTCCCTACTGAGCAGAGAGCCTGATGCAAGGCTTGAACCCAGGACCCTGAGATCATGACCTAAGCCACCCAGACGCCCTGAGAGAGAGAATCTTAAGCAGGTTCCACATTCAGTCTGTTGCAGGCTCCAACTCACAACCTTGAGATGATGACCTGAGCTGAAATTAAGAATTGGACACTTAGGGGCGCCTGGGTGGCTCAGTGGGTTAAAGCCTCTGCCTTCGGCTCAGGTCATGATCCCAGGGTCCTGGGATCGAGCCCCGCATCGGGCTCTCTGCTCAGCGGGGAGCCTGCTTCCTCCTCTCTCTCTGTCTGCCTCTCTGCCTACTTGTGATCTCTGTCTGTCAAATAAATAAATAAATCTTTAAAAAAAAAAAAAAAAAGAGTTGGACACTTAATCAATGGAGCCACCCAGGCACCCCTGGCATCTTGTGGGCTGTTTTTTTTTCTTTTTTCTTTTTTTAAGATTTTATTTATTTATTTGGCAGAGAGAGAGATACAGCGAGAGAGGGAATACAAGCAGGGGGAGTGGGAGAGGGAGAAGCAGGCTTCGCGCAGAGTAGGGAGCCCAATGTGGGGCCCAATCCCAGGGCGCTGGGATCATGACCTGAGCCGAAGGCAGAGGCTTAACCCACTGAGCCACCCTGGCGCCCCAGCATCTTGCAGTTTTAACACAGGTATTCAATACCATTCCACAAGGCAACAGCCCTTGCCTTTCTAAGCTTTTGCCTGGAATGAGGTGTTGACCTAACTCCTTCCTACCCTAACTTCCTTTATATCCTTCAAAACCAAGCTTAAATAGCCCTTCCTCCTCAAGGAGTGTTTCCCTGACCCTCCCCTTAACCCATTCCCCAGGTGAAGGTACTCACTCTGTCCTCTAGGCTTCCAGTAGGTTCTACGAGAGCTCTTTCACAGTGTCATCCTATCATTTATCTCTTTGTTACTCTTAGTAAATTCTGAATTAGTTGAGGGCAGAAGACCTTACCTTAATCATCCTCACTTTGACATTTATGTTGACATTGGACAAGTTACTTAACCCTAAAAGGGAAATACGGGTGGTACCTTCCTTGCAGTTGTAGGGGTTAGGACTGAAGGAGTCTGTATAAGCACCTGGCATAAAGCGGCCCCTGGATCTCTTTATTCCGTTGACAAGCATTTGCTGAGTGCCTGTGATGGCCAGCAGCTGTTAATGACATTGGGGATAACACAGTGGAAACCACAGACAAAACTGCTGCCCGTCATGTAGCTGACATTCAGATGGAGAGACACAACAAATGAAATCCATAAGTTCAGTATATTACTATTTCAGATGGTGCTAAGTGCTAAGGATAGTCAGGGAAGGCCTCACTGAGTAGTTTTAGCAAAGACTAAGAAAGTAAAGGGTGACCATGGGGACACTTGGGAGGAGTGTTCCCGAAGGAGGGACCGACAGGTACAAAGGCCCCAAGGCAGGAATACTTAGGCAGTCAAGAACAAGTGGGGCTGCAGTGGAATGCTGGAGGGAAAGAGTGGCTGCCAGCGAGGGTGCACTTTGGCTATAGGGAATAATGCCTCTGTATATTTGTGTGCGAGTTTTTTTTTCAGTGCTTCTTTTCAATTCTGGTACTTTTTCTTTATATTTATCACTCTAAGTTTCATGAAGGTGGTGACCATGACATACTGTCTTTGTTTGCCCACACAGGGCCTGTCCTGTTCTCAGTCTTAGTGGATGTGTGCTGACTGAATGAATGAGGATATCTGTGAATTACCCAACCATGCTGGCATACAATGAGTGCTGAATGGTTGGTGCTTTATCATTTTTTAATAAATGTAGTTGGTAGGTACATCAGATTGATAGAGTTTCCTAATTTCAGGTGCTGGCAGCTTGTAGGGAAATGATTCTCTCCAGGAACTGCCAGTTAGAATAAAAATGGTTAGGGGCAAGTTAGAGGGCAATTTGGTTGCCCCTAGAAAAACCAAAATGCAAGTATCCATAGCCAGCAACTCTCCTGAGGATCTGCCCTGGAAAAGTGCCTGTGCCAAAGAAGGTGTGAAGAAGCATGCTTGTTGGAATATGGTTGGAGAAAAGAAATATTAGAATCATTTCATCTCCTCAGGCTATGAATGCACATACAAATACATAGATAAAAAATACAAGGCAGCTTTTAACAGCAGTTACCTCACAGGTGTGGGAACCAGGGTGGGGGGTAGTGATCAAGAGAATCTTAGCTTTGATGGTGATGTGCAAGACATTTTTTTAAAGGAAGGACTATGTATTAATTGTGCAGCTAAAATTTAAAGGTTAAAAATGCAGTTAGAGAGGGATGCCTGACTGGCTCAGTGGGTTAAGCCTCTGCCTTCGGCTCAAGTCATGATCCCAGGGTCCTGGGATCAAGCCCTGCGTTGGGCTTCCTGCTCAGTGGGGAGCCTGCTTCCCCCTCTCTCTTTGCTGGCCTCTCTGACTACTTGTGATCTTTCTCTCTGTCAAATAAATAAATAAAAATCTTTTTTTTAAAAAATGCAGTTAGGGAAAAAAATCTTTCAGTAGAAGAGAAAACAGTTCTTGGCAAAATAGGTAGGGGGCCCAGCACCAGAGAATTCCTCAGATCTCTTCCACTCCCGTTATTTTATATTGAGTCGTCATTCTAGAATCTTCCTTAAAATCGATTCTTTTGTTTCCTGACTTCTTTTCCACATAGGTCTTAACCTGATTTGTTTTCCCTGTGGGGGAACTGTTTTTCCCACACCACCTGAGCTTCTTTGGGTATAATTCAGGCCTTGGAGTAAAGAATGTAATTGCTAATTAGCTGGGAAGTGACTTGGGGTAAAACTAGTTTTTTCAGGGGAAGGAAGAAAGGGAAGAGAAGGCTGGGAACCTATGAATCCAAGAAGCATTTGGGTACCAGCTCGAGGCAACCATAGGAGAGAGCAGCCAAGGCATGTTGTGGGTGCCTCTGCTAGACTGGCTGTCCTCCGTCCCATGGGGATGACAAGCCTGCATAAATGAGTCTGAAGGTAGAGTAAGTGAAAATGGACAGTGGGTCTGACAGGTGACCTTCTTGTGTACAGAGGGGTAGAGCGCGCATTGCATTTGCTTAAATGAATTAAAAAAAAAAAATCTGGAAAGAGGCACAGGAAACCTAACTGCTTGTCTCTGGGAAAGAGAGCTGGTGGCTGTGGGGATGGGGGAGGACGGAGACCACAGTATTCCCTTTGGAACGTAAAACCACATGAACAAACAATCTGTTCACAGAAAATGTAAATTTCACTTTTTTTTTTTTCTTTTTTTTTAACTGTTAAAATAGCTACCACTGGGCGCCTGGGTGGCTCAGTGGGTTAAGCCTCTGCCCTTGGCTCAGGTCATGATCTCAGGGTTCTGGGATCAAGCCCCACATCAGGCTCTCTGCTCAGCGGGGAACCTGCTTCTCCCTCTCTCTGCCTGCCTCTCTGCCTACTTGTGATCTCTCGGTCAAATAAATAAAATCTTTAAAAATAAATAAATTAATTAATTTAATTAAATAGCCACCACCGGGGGAGCCCCATGCTCAACAGGGAGTCAGCTTCTCTTGCTTCTCTCTCTCACTTACTCCCTACCCCGCCACCCGCTCCTTCTCCTACTAATGTGTGCTCTCTGTCTCTTTAAAGTAAATGAATAAATCTTTAAAATGAAAATAAAATAGCCAGCACCACATTATTGGGTAGGTTGATAAATGGAACACGTGTGACAAAGCTGCCTCAACAATCAGCGTGCAGGGGCGTTGAAGAATCTGATCATGGAACACTGCCTGGGGGAAAAGACAAGTGGCAGTGAAACAGGCTGTGAGGCTTTCCACAGCTCCTCCCCCTGAAGAGCAGACAGACAGATGGACAGACATGCCTCTTTTGTGTCCTCTCTTCACAGGTCGAATATTTAACACAAGTTCATTATACCTGGGAGATTGAAGGACCTCGAATGTGGGGGTCCTCAGGGAGGAACAGGTTTAGGAAATTGGGACCAGAATCCCAAGTGGCCTAAGGGGATGAGAGGGCTTTTGAAAACTGCGGGGGAGTCAATCCTGCCTTCACTGCTGGGGATACCATGCCCTGTGGCAGAGAAGCCTTCACACTGCCGGTAGCACCGAGGTTTCCCTGCTGCCAGTTTGGCTTACAAAAACCTCCTGCCTTTCTCCGGAAGGCTCTGTTCCCGGCAGTTGCCCATGCCCACCAGGCATGGTGGTTGTGTAAGAGCCTGACAGAGTGGCCCAGAACACCACCAGCTCCTCCCCAGCCGCCTGGGGAAGGCCTTCAAAACAAACGAGATCCTTTCACATAGACACCTCCTGCGGCTTCATGGTACACTCTAGTCTGGCTACGCGGACCCCTCCCTGCTCTGGAGCCCACCTAGCATGCTGCTGTTCTTTCCCTGCCTGCAACTGTAGACTGCCTTGGCTGTGGTCTGGCTAGCCAGCAGCTTGCTGCTATCAGTTGATTTCCATTCCTGAAGGGCTGGCGCTCTCTCAGCTCGCCTGTTCCTGAGGGTTAGAGAGTTTATCTTTGACTAGAGGGAGAAAGGAGAACTAATTAAAGAGATGTTTCAGCAGCAGCATGCACGGACTGGGGGTGGGTGAGTGGCCAGTGACCTCTGTTTTACATGTTGGTGAGACAACCCAGAGAAGAGAGATGATTGTGGTGGGGAGGGGGAGGGGAAAGGGATGGACAACGGGGGACAGCAGAGTGGACAGGGAGTTCCCCCCTAGCACAGTGGCAAAGGTGCCAGCAGGTGTTTTTTTGTTGTTGTTGTTTTGTTTTGTTTTGTTTTGTTTTGTTTTGTTTTGTTACCAGCAGGTGTTTGAGCTCCCGCAGGAAATCAGATTTCCCTGGCTGGGTCGATGGGGGCCAAAGGCAAAGTCCCTTCAGCCTCTGATTTTCTGCCTTTTCTCTCCTGCTGCCATCTCCTGTGCTCCCTAGTTTCTCTCCTACTCTGGTCTCTCTGAGTCTGTCATCACATGTCCTCCAAGTCTTAATTGCTAATTTATTATTTTTTTAAGATTTTATTTATTTTTAAGTGTTTTATTTATTTGACAGAGAAGATCACAAGCAGGGAGGGGGAAGCAGGCTCCCTGCTGAGCAGAGACACACCCCCTCCCAAGTGGATGTGGGGCTGGATCCCAGGACCCTGAGATCATAACCTGAGCCAAAGGCAGAGGCTTAACCAGCTGAGCCACTAAGGCATCCCTATTTATTTATTTTTTAAAATTTTATGTTTTAAGTACTCTCTCCACCCAACTCGAATTTACAACCCCGAGATCAAGAGCCCCTCGCTGTACCAACTCAGTCAACAGGCGCCCCACTAAATTGCTAAATTGTGATAGCTCCTTTGCTCCCTGGCCTCAGCATTGTTGGCAGCGCCACCAGGTGGCCATGGGGCTGAAATGTCAGGAGCATCTGCTCTAGTTGCTGCCAGAACTTGCATTAATAAGAGGTTAGCTTTTCCTGGGCCAAGAGTGCAGCGTGCTAAGTGCCCATTGCAGATCTGTGAGCTGTAATCCTTGTTTTTCATGTGATAAAACAGGCATGGGGATGAATTTAGAACCTAAGATCCCAGGATTAGGAGTGAAGAAGCAGGGTCTTTGGCCAGCAGGCTGTGGAGTCTTGCCAAGTGACTGACAGAAAAGGACAAACAAGACCCTTTTCCTCAGAGCACACAGAAATCCACAGTCTGGACTTCTAATGACAGCTACAGGGCTACTGTCTGCAGTCCCCATCCCAGTCCATCAGTGGACTAGAAAACCCAGGACTCATAATCCCAAGCCCCATCGAGAAGCCCTGAGAAATAGAGCTCTTTGGCGAGCTCTTTGGCTATACTCGCTGCTGCCCTAAATGAAGTGGAGTTGAACTGGTGTAAAGAAAGGGGATAGCAGCTGTCTCCATCCCCAGTGGAGGATCCTAGTGTGGAAGGGTCACTACATTTTTTTTTCTTAAGATCTTATTTATTTGACAGAGAGATCACAAGTAGGCAGAGAACTAGGCGGGTGGGGGGGGAGCAGGCTCCCTACTGAGCAGAGAGCCTGATGGGGGGCTCGATCCTAGGATCCTGAGGTCATGACCTGAGCCACTGAGCCACCCAGGCGCCCCAGGGTCACTACATTTCTGAGGTGTGAAGATGAAAGACAGCTATGGGATCAGGAAGGGAAACCATGTTACAGCTTTGTCTCCACTGGATGGACAAGCCTAGCAATCTACCTCTGTGACCTGGCCCCCAACCCCTCCTCCCCAAAGCCTGCTGCTTCAGCCACAAAGAGTACAGAAGCTGGCCTGTGTATCTTACTCTCTCGGTGACCTGTCTGCCCAGAAAGCCCCGTTCATCCTTTAAGACTTAATTCTGACATCTCCTTCCTGTTCCAGGCAGAACTTCAGCACTTAGCCCCAGAAAGATCTGGTTTCCCATCCTGGGACTAGTGTTTGCTGCTCTGTGACTTTGAAGAAGTTACATCACCTGTTTCCCATCCAGGAAGGATTCATTGTGCTCCTACCTAGTATTCTTTTTTTTTTTTTTTTTTTTTTAAGATTTTTTTTTTTTTAATTTATTTGACAGAGAGAGATCACAAGTAGGCAGAGAGGCAGGCAGAGAGAGAGAGAGAGAGAGGAGGAAGCAGGCTCCCTGCTGAGCAGAAAGCCCGATGCGGGACTCGATCCCAGGACCCCGAGATCATGACCCGAGCCGA
This sequence comes from Mustela erminea, assembly GCF_009829155.1. Lineage (NCBI taxonomy): Eukaryota > Metazoa > Chordata > Mammalia > Carnivora > Mustelidae > Mustela > Mustela erminea. The sequence continues at coordinate 5,583,664 of NC_045632.1, read as the reverse complement.
AGGCAGCGGCTTAACCCACTGAGCCACCCAGGCGCCCTCCTACCTAGTATTCTTGACCCAGGACCATTACATAGGTGGTGCTCTGTAAATGATAGTTCTTAGTTGTCAGATTGTCGGTCCCTCACAGTTATTTATGGAGTGCCTGCTGCATGCCAGGCACTGCTCTAGGTGCTGGGCATAACAGTAGTGAACAAAGGCAGAAAATCCTGCCCTGTGGGCTGACACTGTCACCATCATCAGCCCTTCTCATGTTTCCAGGCCACCTTGCCCCTCCCTCTGTCATAGGACATAGGTGGCCTGTTGTTGCTGGGTTTTGCACACATCCACTCCCCTGATTCGGTCACCCCAGCAGCAGGGGATGTCCAGATTCTCAGAATCACAGCTCTCTGTTCTTTTCCCACCTGCTCCCCAGCTGCCAGGCCCTAGTGACTGCTGTATCCTCTTCCCTTGGCCCTGTTGCACAGAGGCAGACCGTGCACCTTGGCCCTATCACTTCTCTTCTCCAGCCTCTCCTTGGCCCCAACTCCAGGATGTGTTTCCCATCCATTTGTCTAGATTGAGTCCATCCTGTTCTTTCTTCCCCATTCCTCTGTCAACTTCCGGTTGTCATAACAAATGATCACAGATGTAGTGGCTTAAAACAGCACTCATTCATTCTCGTACAGTTCAGAAAGTTAGAAATGGGTCGACAGGACCTCTTTCCTTCTGGAATCTCTGAGGGAGAATCCATGTTTTACCTTTTCCATCTTCTAGAGACCCCCTGCATTCCTTGGCTTGGAACCCCTTCCTCCGTCTTCAGAGCCAGCGACATAGTATCTCTCAGAATGTTCTTTCATGGTCACATCTTCTGTCTCCACCTTCCACTTTTAAAGACCCTCATGGTTATATTTAGGGTCCATGCAGTCCATCCAGGGTAATCTCCCCATCTCAGAACCGTTAATTTAATCACATCTGCTAAGTCCCTGTTGCCATGTGAGCTCTCGTGTTCATAGGTTTGGAGTTAGGGGGTGGACATGTATAGAGGCCATTATTCTGTCACACAGACCCCCCCCACACACACACACACACATTGCCTTCTCAATCCTTCCATTCCTTTGGTCCAAGGCCGAGGTCCCCTCATATTAATTCCCAAACACCCCTGCTCCAGATACAGGAAATGGGCTGGGGTAGGGAGCGAGAATCAGTCCCTGGGCTTGGGAACAGTGTGGCCCCTGCCCCTTAACAATACTGGCCTCCTGTTTTCATGGCCAAACCCCCCTGCCCCTGGCCTTTGTTCTAGCTCTTTCCTCAGTATGACTCAGTCAACCCCTTTACCCCCATGCCACTGCCCTGTTCCCCTTTTCCTGCCCCACTTTTTCTTCCTTCCTAATGCTTCCTAATGCCTATTAAAGCGTGACATAGGATTCCTTTATGAAGTTTGTTGTTCTCCTGTCTGTCTCTTCTGCTGGAGGAGAAGCTCCATGAGAGCAGGGACTCACTCTCCCCATCACAGCCATATTCCCAGGGTCTGGAACAGGGCCCATGCATAGGTGCTCAGATGTGTTTGTTGCGTGAGTGAATGTTGCACTACAGAGAGTTTGTTTTGTCTGTGTTGTCATAACTGTACGTAGAATAGGGCTAAGGAAATAAATTAGATAAAGATGGAATTTGGAGTAGCAAAGAACTGGAGAGGTCAGGTTAGTGGACCTGAGTGAAGCTGGAGGTGATGGCAGAGAACCGTGGTCCTCAAAGCCAGGGGACAGGACGAATCTGTCGTTCAGAATCTACGACTACCCTGGGCTATGAGGGCAGGCAGATGTGGCTTGACAAACAGGGACAGAGTGGGGTAGGCGTCTCTTGTCAGTAACTCGGTGACTTTGAGGCAGACCCTCCTCACTCCAGGCCCAGCTATAGATGCCACGTCTGTGGCCGCCCAGGCTTAAGCACCTGACCCAAGCACTGTCAGCTGCTCCTGTGGAAAGCTTGCCCCTTCAGTAAACTGGAAAGCCTATTTTGGAGCTCAGAATAGTGTGTATCTGTTAAGACACATTTTTGTGAGAAACTCCCAGAGTCCTGGTCTTGGTGGATGGCTTTGTTCACTTGAGTCAGCCCCTGCAGAACCAACACTTCATTCCATTTTTGCACAGACTCACACATTCCCCAGATTGAGGTTTTCTCTTCTCTGTCCCCAGAGTCCTGGCCCCTCGCTCAGGCTCTTGGCTTAGACCACCACTGCACCCTCCTCCCAGCTACCTGACCCTCTAGTTTCTTCCCTTCCAGTCTGTTTCCCGCACATGTGTCTGGCCTTGTTAGTCTCCCCACCTCTAAAGTCCCTCCATGACTCACGCAAAATGAAGTCTGAGCCATCAACATGTCCTTTCCCGACCAGCAGCTCCCGCCACATCACACAGCACTATACACACGATGTACTCGGGAGTCCCCAAACCCACCCTTAGGTTCGGTGATTCTCTAGAAAGACTCACAGAACTCAGCAAAGCTGTTAGATTCATGGTTTCAACAAAAGGGGAAAAAATCAATCAGCACAGGTGAAGGGTGCACCAGAGTCTGGGAGAGAGAAGGGGTGAGCTTCCAGTGGCCTCTCCCCATGGAGTCATACAGCAGCACTTAATTCTCCCGGCAACACCGTGTGACAGCACACATGGACTACTGCCCTCCAAGGAAGCTCACCTGTGCCTCGGCATCCAGGGTTTTTACAGGGGGTCAGTCACATAGGCCGGAGTGTCTTTGTGACTGACTCATTACTTAGTCTCTGGCCCCTGCAGAGGTCAAGTTGGCAGGGCTCGCAGGTTATCTTACAGGAACCAGAAAAGGGCCAGTCTTTTCTTTGATGTGTAGGGTGGATAACCCAGGCCTTCTGAGTGAACTCTTTACTGCATGTACACACACACAGTCCCTCTAGCCACACCAAATCACTTAGCACCCCAGAGACACACCTGTGTCAACCTTTCTGCCTCACACAGGCCTTTCCTCCCATCCACCTGACTAACCCTGACCTCGTATCCTTCCACGCTCAGCTCAGGAAAATGCTCCCTTATTGACCCCTCCCCACCCCCATCCTCTGTTGTCCCTACCTAGAGCCCTGGTACTCAAGTTCACATTTCCCATGTCTCTGATTACCTCAAGGGCAAGGGCCATGGCTTAGGTGACCTCTGTGGGCCTCTCACTCTCCCAGTTTATTAAATGGTCCTGCTTTTGGAGTAAGTGAGCTATAATATATTTAAAGCACATAGCACGGGGCTGAACCAATAGTGTTTGCCCCTGTTAGTAGATCCCTAGCATGTGTAGTATCAGAAACCGATGAGGCATTTAATAAATGGTGAGCCATTAAACTGGAAAAGCCCCCCCAGACTCTTGTTTTTCTTGTAGTTTTTTAATAGTTACAAAGAGCTTTTTATAAATGCTCTTGTGGAAAAATTTAGCTGCAACTTATTAATAGAAGCTCTCTTGGGCTGAGGTCTTGAGAACAGAGACATGTAGGCGTAGCTGTTCGGATGCCTTGAGCTGCCAGTAACAGCAGATGTGGCTTGCCATGGTACTCAAGTGAGGAGGTGTGCGCTCGCTGCAAGAAGGGGTCTGGCGCAGGGCACTGTGGGGTCCCAGTGGCCCGGGGGCTCAGACATTGCTGTAGTGCGAACGAAGGGACCTTTCCCAGGAACCCCCAGAAGAGCTTTATAAAAATGCTACAGTCTAGGGCCCTGCCACACGCCACCCCCCTCTCCCCCGACAAAGCGACTGCCCCCATCAGTCTGGCAGCAGTGTACCTTCCAAACACCCACCCCTGGAGGTGCTGATGGGCAGCCAGTTGAGATCTGGCTTAAAGCAGGTGGCCCCAGGGGCAGAGCGGACCACATTGAGGTCATCTCCCTAGAAGCATGGGTCTTTGGAGAAAAAGGAAATACTGAGGTCTGCCAGGAAGGGGGAGGGTGCCGTAGAAGTTGGAGAGGGGCAGCCACAGCAGGGTTCCTCTGGTCCAGGGCACAAGAGGATTCCTGAGGACACTTGAAGAAGTAAAACTGGCCCAGAAGAGAGAGGGAGGAGGAAACAGGACTTCAGGAAATAGGATGGCTTCCCTGGGCCAGGCACTTGGCTTCTCCCTCATGACCTTGTTTATCCTTCCCAGTGGAAGGGGCTCATCCTTCTTGTTAGAATTGGGGAAATAGGTGTAGAGAGGCTCAGGAGTAACTTTCCCAGGACCCACGACTTGTAGCAGAAGCAGAGTTCAAACCTGGTCTTTCCTTTATCTCTGGAGAACCAACTTTGTGCCTGAGAACAGGGAGCAGTCTTGCTGCTCAACTGCCTGAGCTGTTTTAGACGAAGGGAAAATAAGCTGTGCGGGGTATGGGATGGAGGCTGGGGTACAGCATGGCGGCCATGAGCCAGGGCAGGGCTGCATGCCCTGTGACCAGATGGACCATTTTGATGGAGTATAAATAAAGAGGGGTTTACAGCCCATGGCCAGGTTCAGGGCCCACCGTGGGGTAAGAATTGACAAGTTAAGTCCGTCTGAGCTTCTCTTTTCCCCGTCTGTGCATAGGGACCATCATCACAACCTCTCTGTAGGACCGTTGTAAAGTTAGCTGAGGGTCTGGTGGCTAAGGAGAGCATACTGGGCACAGCAAGCTGCATGGGAATCACCTTGGTGTCTTCACTGGAATTGGCATTTCTCGTCTTGTGGCCTAGGAACCCACTGAGCAGTGGCAGCCAACCATGAATTCGTGTTAAATTTGAGGTCAGCCACAACCCCCAGGTGTCTGAGAACAGGGCCTGGTGTTCACAGGCCCTTCTGGACTCCCTTCTCTTCCCTCACCAGAGCCAGTGGAGGGCCCTGTGAGCATGTGTGAATCCTCTGGGTCCACGATCACTTTCCCTCTTCCTCCCCACTCTGTGCAGCTCAGCTGCAGATGGCTGGGAGGATGGGGGGTGCCCCACATGCACCTGTAGGTGAAGGAGGCCACCTCCTGAGTCCCTGGAGAAAAATCTCAGGGGAATTCTAAGTTAGCTGACTTAGAAGGAAGGCAGGGGGACGCTCCAGCAGGCCTCCATCCTCCTAAGTGGTCAGCCGTGTGCACTGAAGGGGGCTAATGCCCTGCCATAGAGCCCTGCTTTCTGGGGCCTCTCTCTGAGGTCCAGAAAGACGCTCAGGGCAGTACTCCGATCAGTCCACCACCTCCCACTTGCATTCAGCAGGGAATCCTGGGGAGCAGGTCCTGAAGGTGGTGGGGGTTTTTTGTTTGTTTTTGTTTTTGTTTTTTTAAGATTTTATTTATTTGATAGACAGAAATCACAAGTAGGAAGAGAGAGAAAGAGGAAGGGAAGCAGGCTCCCTGCCGAGCAGAGAGCCTGATGCAGGGCTCAATCCCAGACCCCAGGATCATGACCTGAGCCGAAGGCAGAGGCTTTAACCCACTGAGCTGCCCAGGCGCCTCTGAAGGTGGTGTTTTGTGCTTCTAGTCCCACTCTCCAAAAGTGCCTTGATCCAACCTCCTCAGGTGCTCTTTGGCCCTCTCCTCTAGGGCAGCAAATACTCCTGCTGGTGCTGAATGTGGCTGTGGCTGTGGCTGTGCCGGTCCCAAGCACATCTGGTTCCTAGTACGTGACCCCCAGGGCTTTTTCCTCTCTAGCTTAACAGGGCCTGGCTAGGTTACAGTAGAGAGCTGGGTGGCGGTCACATGTTCTCATGACCCAGTCCCGCCACCCTCCAAATGGCTCCACCTTGGCCATCGAGGCTGCCTTTCCCAAACTGCCATCTGATCACGTGACTTACTCTGCTTTAAAAATCTTCCCAAGGTTGCAGACCGACGGATTTACTTTGGGAACCAGCGTAGCTGCCGCCACCAGAATCTGGAGCCATGAGCGGGTTTAATTTTGGAGGCACTGGGGCCCCCACAGGCGGGTTCACATTTGGCGCTGCAAAGACGGCGACAACCACACCTGCTACCGGGTTTTCTTTCTCTACATCTGGCACTGGTGGGTTTAATTTTGGGACTCCCTCCCAGCCGGCAGCAAGTACCCCTTCTACTGGCCTGTTCTCACTCACGACCCAAGCTCCAACGACACAGACCCCAGGATTCAGCTTTGGAACCACAACTGCTGCTACGGGAGGAACTGGATTCTCCTTAGGAATCAGCGCGCCGAAGCTCAACTTGAGCAGCGCAACGGCCACCCCAGCCACGGCACACACTGGCGGCTTTGGGCTCGGCAGCAGCACCCTCACCAATGCCATCTCGAGCACTGTCACCTCCAGCCAGAGCACAGCACCCACCGGCTTCGTGTTTGGCTCCACCACCACCTCTGCTGCTCCGTCCACCACACCGGGGGGATTCTCCTTCACAGGGGGAAGCACATCCCAGACCGGGACCTCAGGTTTCAATATCGGCTCCTTGGGGACTTCGGCTCAGCCCACGGCGCTTGCCGGCTTGCCCTTCACGGCTGCCCCTCCGGCTGCCAGTGGAGCAGGAGCCACACAGCCGGCCACTCCTGCCCCCGCTACTGCCACCACCAGTGCTGGCCCCACACTGTTCGCCTCGCTAGCTACCGCTCCGACCTCATCTGTCGCCACGGGGCTTTCCCTTTGTCCCCCTTCAACCACGGCTGGAACTCCTGGGGCCGGAACGCTGGGCTTCAGCTTAAAGGCCCCTGGAGCAACTTCTACCACCTCCACAACAGCATCCACCGCCCCCGCCGCCACCACCGCTGCCACCACCACCACAACCACCACCACCACCACTGGCTTCGCCTTGAATCTGAAGCCACTGGCACCAGCTGGGATCGCCAGCAACGCTCCAGCTGCCGTGGCCGCGCCGCCGGGGCCTAGCACCGGCACTGGGGCGTCCACCAGCCCTGTGATGACCTACGCCCAGCTGGAGAGTCTGATCAACAAGTGGAGTCTGGAGCTGGAGGACCAGGAGCGGCACTTCCTGCAGCAGGCCACCCAGGTCAACGCCTGGGACCGCACACTGATCGAGAACGGGGAGAAGATCACCACCCTGCACCGTGAGGTGGAGAAAGTGAAGCTGGACCAGAAGAGGCTGGACCAAGAGCTCGACTTCATCCTGTCTCAGCAGAAGGAGCTGGAAGACCTGCTGAGCCCTCTGGAGGAGTCGGTCAAGGAGCAGAGCGGCACCGTGTACCTGCAGCACGCCGACGAGGAGCGCGAGAGGACCTACAAGCTGGCTGAGAACATCGACGCCCAGCTGAAGCGCATGGCCCAGGACCTCAAGGACATCATCGAGCACCTGAACACGTCCGGGGGACCGGCCGACACCAGCGACCCGCTGCAGCAGATCTGCAAGATCCTCAACGCGCACATGGACTCGCTGCAGTGGGTCGACCAGAACTCGGCCCTGCTGCAGAGGAAGGTGGAGGAGGTGACCAAGGTGTGCGAGGGGCGTCGCAAGGAGCAGGAACGCAGTTTCCGGATCACATTTGACTGACGTGCCAGCCGTCTTCGGAGCCTGTGCGCTCCAAGGGCGTTGGAGGGCAGCGGGGGCATGCAGTTATTGTCTAGTGTTTGGTTGCAGTGAATACCTGTTTGTTCCTTTCTTTCATGTGACCATGCCGTTGAGAACAGTTCTGTGGTTTGCTTTGCATTAGTGAAAACGGAAGTATTCTAAGCGCTCTAGTCTGGGCAGCAGCATTGTGGGTGTGGTTTCTTTGTGTATCTTTTGTGTATCTCAGACCCCTTTCACAACCACCACCCATCCATCCTTCTTGCTCCAGCCAAGTGCCAGTAGAGAGTGCTGGAGACGTTTCCCCAAAACCATCTGTCTCCCAGCCAGGGTCTGCCGAGCGGCCACTCTGCCCAACATATAGTCGTAGGTGCCGTGAAGAGTCCGTCCTCGAGGAGACGGTGTCCTGGTGTAAGGCGTGAGCCTGTGGAGACTGACCGCCAGTGCGAGAAAGGGGCTTGTGAATAGGACCAACCATGGGATGTAGAATTTCAAAGGAGAAAGGATAGTCAGATGAGGGACTTAAATGTAATATTGAGAAAAGGGTCAGACTTGCACCAGGAGGTCTTTACCTTGCCTGGCTGACACGCCACCCCATCCTTCAGTTGTCCTTATCTTGGGCCTCACCTCCAGGAAGCCCTCTCAGCTGCCCCAGACCTGGGTCCGGTGGCAGTCCTGAGGCTCCAAAACGACATAGAGCGTGTGCATGTCTTGTGCCGACTGTTAACTTCTCTGTCTCACTATTGAATGTGAGCCCCTATGGGCAGGGACTGTGTTTCTTGGCCCCTTTTGTGTCCTCAGCACAATCCCTGTCACATTTTCAAAAGAACAATGGAGATGAAACACGGCATCAAATGTTCATCCACAAAATGCCTGCTGAAATGGCCACGAGTGCCAGAGGTGGCCACAGACTTGGGTTGGAACTTGCCAGTGCTGGAGCAGACCTAGTCTGTTAACAGTGAGAGATCCGTGGTGTCCAGAAGACAGAAGCCAACCGGTTGTTTCCTGAATGTCTTGTATTTGTCTTTATACTTTGCTGCACTGTCTGAGATACTATGACTATATGTTGCATTCCTAAATAAAATTTACCTTGGAACAAAAAAGTTGCCATTGATGTGTATCACTTAGAAAGCTGGGGAAAAAGAGCAGGTTCCAGAAGACTACATCAAGTGGGGTGCCATTTGTCTGGAACTTAGAAACCAGAACTAGACAGTACATCATTGAGGCACACATACACACAGATGCAGGTCGTGGGTTCGTCTGGTGCTGATGGCAGAAGAGCAGTGCATGAGGGAATGTGTGCCCGTAATGTTCTGGCTTCCATCGTAGATACACATGCATGTCAGTTCCTCCGCCATCTTCCCTAAGGCATTCGCTCAGAGGCCACAGGAGCTGTCGGCAGCATTCCTGTCCATTTCCTAGGGCTAGCTGGAGGAACTAGTCATGCTTCAAAGGTGGGAAACAGGTGAAGCTGGGATGTGGAGTTGTATGGGGGTCATTTCCAGATACTGGCCCAGCATTCTGCCTCTTTCCCTGGCTCCTGTGGGTGAGAATGATACCAAGTGCTTGGATCTCCTGCTTTGGGGTGGAGGTCTACCCCTTCAGCCTCTTCCTCGCTAAGCCATGTGTTTGCTAAGGAATGCCCAAAGCTAATTCCTGGAGATGTATGGTCCATTTTCCCAAAGTCCTGGTCATAAGTCATTTCCTTGGACCATCTTTGTCTTCCGAGAACAAGTGTCCTGTCTAAGAAGAAGCCACAGGAGAGGGAGGGGAACAGAACAGAAGAGGGGGGAGACCCCACACTAACCCACTTGATTCTCTGAAAGCTCCTCTCCCTGGGCACTGGCCCTTTGTGCAGTCTGAGCCTTGCCTAACTGCAAGACCCACATCTGCTCCCTCTCCCTAAAGGGAGGAGAGTTGGAGCAGCCTCAAGTCATCCTGGAAAGTAGGAGGTCGTTTATATTTTATCCACATTGATGCATTCAACATCTAGGTTTTTGTTTTTGTTTTTGTTTTTCAAAGATTTATTTATTTTTTTATTTAGCAGGCAGAGATCACAAGTAGGCAGAGAGAGAGGAAGGGAAGCAGGCTCCCTGCTGAGCAGAGAGCCCGATGAGGGGCTCAATCCAAGGATCCTGGGATCATGACCTGAGCCGAAGGCAGTGGCCTTAACCCACTGAGCCACCCAGGCAGGCGCCCCTCAACATCTAGTTTTGGAGCACCTACATACCAGATCCTGATCTGGCACTGGGGTCACAAAAATGGAACAGTGTTCCTGCTCACAAAGAGGTTGCTGGCAGGGGCTAAAAACTTTTCTTGAGCTTGCATTTCCAATGTTAATCTAATTGACCTGTTTTGCATATTGAACAATAGTAATGCTTAACTGCTTTCACTTAGGTACTTCTTTAAATGGAAATACTGAGTTCACTTATTCCCATGGCCCAAGGGACCATGGGCACCCCACTTTGGAAAACACAATTATAAATCAGGATGATGGTCATGGTGCTCTTGCACCATGGGGAAAATGGCCCCAAAAGGCTTCCCGGGAGCACTAGGGAGGGGTCCCCGGGGTTGCCAAAGGACCGGTGGCAGACAGGGTGCCACCCTGCAGATAGATGATGGCTTCGTTGTAACTGCAGTTTCCCTTTCCAGGAAGAAAACACAGATGCGCTTCTTTGCCGGTCGGACAAACGGCCTCTACTTAAGTTCCTCTTCATTAAATAGTATGAAGACAGCAAATGTGGTGACTAAATTTGGCAGCAGAGGCTTTTAAAGGCGAATCTCTCAGTAAGCTGTTACTGCATTTCTTCCAGTTGAGGGATAAGAGTGGCAATTCGATGTATGGTTATGGCTTTTCTTTCCATCTCAAGGAAGCCCTTAAGTGATTCTAGAGCCCAGCTGCTTCCCCAGCATTATGCCTCTGCCTGTCGGGCACAGTTTGGCATCAGAAGGGTCAGATGTTTCAAACAACTAAAGATTTCCAGAGCCACAGCTCCATTCATCTCCTAGCGGAGGTTGAAATGAATGATGCCCAAACAGTGGTGTGCTGGTAAACCTAACAGTCAGCTCCCCGGGGTAAGGGTAGGGGAAAGCTCTGATGGGTGGCAAATGCTGATGCCCTTTACCCACCTACCCCCACCCCCACCCCCACCCCATACCGTGATGTAGAGGCCCTCTCCAGGGTTGACTGCAAGCCACAGATGTGAGGTCACGGACTGGGAGTTTGGGAAATTGATATCTACAGATAACAATTGCTTCTCCTCAAGAGTATACATAATAGTAAAATATAATCGAATGATTGGGAAATGGTGAGTTTTGAGTTTTTAAAAAAAATTTTTTTAAGATTTTTTATTTATTTACTTGACAGATCACAAGTCGGCAGAGAGGCAGGCAGAGAGAGAGGAAGGGAAGCAGGCTCCTTGCCGAGCAGCGAGCCCAATGCGGGACTCGATCCCAGGATCCCAAGATCATGACCGGAGCTGAAGGCAGAGGCTCAACCCATTGAGCCACCCAGGCACCTCTAAATTTGTTTTTCATAAGACTAATCATTAAATGTGTATAATTTTTTTTTCAAGAATGGCATGCAAAACAAAAACCAAAGATCTTAAAAATCAGTCAGCTCGGGGCACCTGGGTGGCTCAGTGAGTTAAAGCCTCTGCCTTTGGCTCAGGTCGAGATCTCGGGGTCCTGGGATTGAGCCCCACATCGGGCTCTCTGATCAGCAGGGAGCCTGCTTCCCTTCCGCTCTCTCTGCCTGCCTCTCTGCCTACTTATGATCTCTGTCAAATAAATAAAATCTTTAAAAAAATCAGTCAGCTCTTGTGCACTGCTAGGACCCAGCACACCACAGCTCCCAAGTTCTCAATTTACCTTGAAATTACTTGGGTGCTTGAAAAGTCCGCCCTCAGACTCTCAGGGCAAGGGCTTTCTGCAGAACTTCCAGGAACAAAATCCCTCAGCCTCAAAAACCACGTTGGCTTCTGGACACCAGCCAGCTGCCAGCCAGACTTACCTGCCCCACACTGCCCCTGTACCTGTCCCACAGCCCTCACGCAGTGGCACTAATCACTTCAAACATCAGTGACTCACCTAGGCACGCACCTCACGTCCAGACGGCGTCCTGGTTCAACCCCATGACCTCCACAGGTTTCCCCATGACCAAAACCAGACCTGGTGTGCTGCTCTGCCAGGCTCGGGCCCAGTCTGATGCCGTGGGGTCACATAAACCCCCAAGTTCTAAGGACACAAACCCCAAATCCACTGAGCAAAGACCCTTGATACCACTCAAATGCAAAGTGGGCTTCTCTGAGGCACCTGGTGGCTCAGTGAAGTGTTCCAACTCTTGAGCTCACCTCAGGTCTTGAGTCCAGGGTCTTGAGTTCAAGCCTCGCATTGGGCTCCGCACTGTGCATGGAGCCTGCTTGGAAAAAAAATTTTTTTGAGACAATCCAGGAAATTGGACTTTAATGCCATTTTTAAATGTAATACTGGTATTGTAGTTTGTCTGTGTTTTTTTTAAAGATTTTGTTAATTTATTTATTTATTTGACAGATTACGAGTAGGCAGAGAGGCAGGCAGAGAGAGAGGGAAGCAGGTTCCCTGCTGAGCAGAGAGCCCGATGTGGGGCTCGATCCCAGAACCCTGAGATCATGACCTGAGCGGAAGGCAGAGGCTTAACCCACTGAGCCACCCAGGCACCCCTCTCTTGGTTTTTTTTAAAGCAAATATTTCTAATATTTTTTTAAAGCAGAAGTTGGTTGACAGGGTGCCTGGGTGGCTCAGTCGTTAAGCGTCTGGCTTCAGCTCAAGTCATGATCCCCGGGTCCTGGGATCAAGCCCCACATCGGGCTCCCTGTTCAGCGGGAAGCCTGCTTCTCCCTCTCCCACTGCCTCACCTGTGTTCCCTCTCTCATTGTGTCTCTCTCTGTTAAATAAATAAATAAAATCTTTTTTAAAAAATTTAAAAAAAAGAAGTTGGTTGGCAAACTCTAGTCCCACTTCCTGTTTTTGTAAATAAAATTTTATTGGAACACAGCCATGCCAGTTCATTATACATGTTGTGACTACTTACTTGGAGGACAGAGTTGAGTAGGCAAGGTGGAGACAGTGTGGCCCCCAAAGCCCCAAATATTTATAGAAAACGTTTGTAGACCTCTGTTGTAGAGAAACATTCTGAAGTATTTACCTACGAAATAAAATGTCTGGGATTTGCTGTAAAATAATGCAGTGGGGGAGGGAGAAAATGTAAATGAGACAAGATGGGCTAGGACGTGATGGAGGCACTTGGGTTTACCATCCCAGTCTCTCTGTTTTTATATATGCTTGAAATTTCCATAATAAAAAGCTTTTGAGAAGGGAGTACTTGCCTCCACAGCCTCCCAACTGCTCTGAACTCACCAGGACCCTGGCACCTTTGGTCTAACGGAATCAGGACAAAGCTACCACCATTGACCCCATTTTCGTACACGCCCAATGATGACTTCTGTCCCGGGCTAACCAGAAAGGCCATGGGCGCTGAGAGAGCCCCCCAGAGCCAGCCATGCAGTGAGTGCCCCCCCATGGGGCCCAGGGGTTCTGGAAGGGGGGAGGAGGGGCAGGAGGGCTCTCTGGGAAGGGGAACTCTGTCTAGGACTCAGGCCAAAGACCAAGGGCCTTGGATAAGTCTGTCCTCTGCTCTCTGAGCCCCTCCCTGATCCAGGTCTGGGCCCCTGACTTCCCCTGGGGCCCTGGGCATCCCCTGGGCACGCCCTACTGCCTCAGGGACTTGGTCAAAGTTTTCGTAGCAACCACTCCCTGTCTCTGAACTGCCTCAGAGAAAATCATATGTATAAAGCACAAGCCCTGTCCCCCCGCACAGCTGTGAGGCCCCCAGTGTTTCTTCTCCTGCCAGCTGGACCCAGGTCTTTCTCTGGGACCATAGCCACTTGGTTCAGTGTTCCATTCAGCATCAACCTGAGCCTAGCCGGGTCGTTCTCTGGGTGATTTTGCCTCCCCTTCCCCTGGGAATGATTGACAATGTCTGGAGACATCTGTGGTGGTGACAGCTCGAGGGACAAGTGCTACTGACATCTAGTGGGTAAAGGCCAGTGAGGCTGTTCAACATCCCACAATCTACAGGACGACCCACACAGAGATGGCCCCAAATGTCAGTGTTGATGAGGCAGAGACACCCTGGCCTGGCCTGCTCCCTCGTTCATGAGCCGAGCTTGCTGCTGATGAACAGGTGTCTCAGAATGTGGCCCTGGAGCCAGGCTGCTGGGATCAAACCCAGGTGCTGCCGCTTTTCACGGGTGACCTGTCTGGGCCTCAGTTTTCTCCACTGGGAAATGGGGACAGCTAAGCCCATCTTGTCAGGATCCTTACTGGAGTAAATGAAGTAAAACGTATCAAGTACCTGGGACGTGGTGGTACACAGCATCTGTAGGTGTTACACAGCAGCAAGCAGACTGATCAGACCCTGCCCCGGCAGGATCCCTACCCTTTCAGGCCCTGCTGGCTCCCAGTCCTGGGGCACCTCATGAGTTGGGTTCCTCTCCCTCCCTCTCCCTGCCCCGCTGACCCCTTGAGGTTGGTGTTTCACTTCTCTACGAGTCCAGGAAGCCAGCGGGGGTGTGTGCCCGGAGCCAGGGAGCTCTGCACAGCAATCCTGTATGGGAGAGAAACCAGGGGGGTCAGCTCAGGGATCCCAGTGGGACCCCTCAAGCTGTTCTGGGGACCAACACTTCTTGCCTAGACAAGTGCAGGAATTCATGGCTCTGCTGCCTCCACCCTTTCTGCTTCCATGCTGCGGCTGCTCCCTTCTCTGTGCGGACATTGCCTTAAGGAAGCAGAGCTGATGGGCCAGCACGACCCCCAGCTCTGTCATTTCCTGCTGTGGGCCCTGGAGCATGAGCCTTTTGGTCAGCTGGCTGGGTTCCCTTCCAACGAGGCCCCTGGGGTTAGAGGAGCGATGGTGCCACGTGCTCCTGCGGCTGCTGCTACCGTGAGTGCCGTCCAAGCGTGGCAGTGCTCAGGTGCCCCGCGCCTCGGGGAGGGAAGTAGGCAGGGGCGGCCAGGGGAAGGTCTTCCCACTCTGAGGCCTTGGGTAAGTCCTGGGGTCTTCCCCTGCCTACCCCCCCTCCATCTCTCAGATCCCTCCTCTGTCAGGTGCAGCGCAGTGAGGGCGCACAGTCAGTGCAAAGCACTGAAACCAGGACCACCTTAGTGGGTCCTCACCGTGGGACGGTCTCTGCCATTTGTGCTGACTTGTGCCCTTCGCTTCCTTGGCGTTCAGTCTCGAGGCTCAAGGCTCTGTCCAGCGGATTGTGTTTCCTTCTTGGCCGCTGCCTCCCAGGCCCCCGCATCATATGTTTTCTGACTCATAGGACCCCTCCCTCCCCCATCCTCCATCAAACCACATCCCCCTTTGATGTACCCTTTCGGGTTTTCCCATCTTGTTGCTGCAGAGGATCTGCTGCCTCTGGCTTAACTCCTCCTCACCAGCTGCCTGGTGCCCTCTGCCCCACGCCAGGAAAAATCCCCGAAGTTGCATCTTCTACCTCCACCCACTTCAGGGGACCTACCACACGTCCCCTTGGCTAAAGCCCCAAAAGCCGAAGGACCCCTGCTGCCAGGGGTGAGGGGGCTCCTTGCAGCCAGGTCATCTTGTTCTCACTGCCTGCCTCGGGAAAATGCACCCCACATATAGCGGTGGTGAAAACCAAGGCCAGAGGCCCCTGCAGCCTTTTTGCAGAGGTGGTCCTTGGCACCCTAGCCTGAGCTGAGCACCACAGCTGAGCATCTCAGTGAGGGATGGGAAGGATGAGCACATATCCTGGGCTGCCTCTTGCGCAGGGCTGAGGAGCAGGGGGTCACTCCTTGAGCCCTTCCCAGTACCCACACGGTGGCAGCAGCTGGCATTTCCTAAGGAGCAAGTTCTAGTATTGACCCAGGTGCTTGCTCACAAGGCCGGACCTGAACTCACTGCCTAATTCTACCCACACTTAATTGCCCCCACTTGACAGCTGCAGACCAGAACCGTGTGCGCAGGCACCAGGCTCAGGACCCGGGCAGGCCGGCCTCAGAGACTGAGGCTCAGAGCGGCTCTGTGGGAGGGGACTGGAGCCAGCAAGGGCCCTTTGGGGCACAGCGACAACTGACACACAGAAGGACTTGGGGGCTGTCACAGGGAACATGCCCCAAGGGCAGACGCAGGGATCCTGAGACCAGGCCCCCTTTGCATGGTTACCTGAGCATTTATTTCTGGCCTTCCAACGACCCCAGAACTATTTGGGGCAAGAGGAAGAAAATAGACTGATTTGCTTCTCTCAACCCCCTTCCCCAACACCCACTCCCTCCAGCTTCAACTAAACCCTGAGCACCTGACCCTACTACCCAGGAAAGTGGTTTCGTTTCCCCTGCCACAGATTTCCCAGAGGGAGGGGAGGGCGGGGCTCAGCTCCTTTAAGGACAGGCCAGGGGGGACGGGGCAGACCAGTGGGAGCGACAGAGGACAGAGGTGCTGCTGCTTGGAGAGCCAAGGTAGAGAGGAGGCTGCAGAGACTGGGACCCCCAGAAACAGACACTTGGAGACAGGGAGAACAGAGGAGAGGGGAACAGAGAAGAGAAAGGAGTGCAGGGAGGGGGACCAAAGGGCAGACAGGTGAGTACAGAACAGGAGGCGGATAGATGGGACAGACAGAGCTATGAGGCCATAGGGGCGGCCAGGCCCCCTGTCACAGTGACCCTTGCCTCCCCTCCAAACTAGACACCATCTCCCACCACGAATTATGGCCTCATTAGGTAAGTAAGCAAAGGAAGGGGCACAGGGACAGGGGGACGGAGCCCACGTTTCCCCCCACACAAGCCTACTGATCTGCGCACTGTCCCCGTCCTTCCTACCTCCAGCCCGGTACCTCCTCGTCCTGGTCTCCTTCTTCCTCAGCCTGGAGGCCTCCCTGGATTGGAAGACTTCCCACAGCCAGGATCCCTTTGAAAAATGTATGCATGATCCTGACTATGAGGTGCTGCTCAAGGTTGTGACCTTGGGCCTCAATCGGACCTCCAAGCCTCAGAGGGTCATTGTGGTTGGTGCTGGTGCAGCTGGGCTGGTAGCTGCCAAGGTGCTCAGTGATGCGGGACACAAGGTGAGAAGGGCTGCTTGGAGTCTGCCTTGAGTCTTTCCTGCTGCGGGCTGAGAGTCCTGGGTAGAGGGGCCTGGCCACATCCCTGTTACGGGGCTGGTAGGAGGTGGGGAGAAGAGCTATGCTTTGCCCCTTGGTCTGGGGAGTGGAACCCAGAGGGAGGCTGAGAGGCCTTTGATTTCCCTGTCTTGCTCTCTCACTTTCCTGAGGGAATTCCCTCTGAATGTCCTCCGACCTCCTGAGGGGAGTTTGTGTTGTTGGAGATGGAAACTCCACTCAAAGAGAAGTGACCCTTGAGATCTAACCACTGCCCCGTCACTGAAATCCGAGAATGAGAATGGGCTCTGCCAGGATCTCTGTGCCTGCAGGAAATCTCCCCACCCTCTGAGCTGGGAAGTCCCTTTGCAATCTGGCTTGTTGTCTCCTGCTGTAGTCTAGAGTGTCATATGGTACATGTTTGCTCTGACATCTGTTCTCCCAGCTCCTCTCATTTCTCTATAAAGAAGGGGGTCCTAGGGGCTCCTGGGGGGCTCAGTGGGTTAAAGCCTCTGCTTTTGGCTCGGGTCATGATCTCAGGGTCCTGGGATCGAGCCCTGCATTGGGCTCTCCACTCAGCAGGGAGCCTGCTTCCCCCTCTCTCTCTGCCTGCCTCTCTGCCTACTTGTGATCTCTGTCTGTCAAATAAATAAATAAAATCTTAAAAAAAAAAGGGGGGGGTCCTTCTCTAGTTGAGGTCTGTGCTGCCCTGGATGGTGATGGATGGCTGGGGATGGGGGCTCAGTGGGAGGAGCTGAAGGGCCCTGCTTGCTGTCCCCTCTGTCCCTCAGGTCACCATCCTGGAAGCAGACAACAGGATCGGGGGCCGCATCTTCACCTACCGGGACCGGAAGACGGGCTGGATTGGGGAGCTGGGAGCCATGCGCATGCCCAGCTCACACAGGTAAGGACTGACCAGGCAGCCAGGCGCGCACTGAGGCCACCCACAGCCCCACAGCTATGCTCAGACTCAGCCAGATCTCCAACTCCATCCCTAATCCAGGGCCAGACTGAACTTCAACTCTGACCCCAAACCTAAGCCCCCAATCAAGTTGCATCAAGACTCCACCTCCCCCTCTGTACTTCTTCTAACTTCAGGATCTCCCATCTCCAGCCCCACCACGTCCAGCCAGACCTCCAGACCCTAACCTATCCCTTCCCCAACCTGAACTCTGTCCCCAGTCCCACTTCCGCCCCAGAGAAACCCAGCCCCTGCTCCAGACACAGACCTGAATCGCCACACCTGCAGCCGTCCAGCCTTGAGCTTTGCTCCCATTTCATTCCAGGCCCCCCCCACCCAGGACCCTGACTCTAGCCGCACTGCAGCCTGGTGCCCATCCCCAGAGCCCCAGAGCCCCAGAGAGGGGTCCCGACTCCCCCCGGCTCACACACTCGCTGTGCCTGGCCCTCACCAGTCCTTCCATCTCCTGCAGGATCCTCCACGAGCTCTGCAAGAGCCTAGGGCTCAACCTGACCAAATTCACTCAGTACGATGAGAACACGTGGATAGAAGTGAACAACCTGAAGCTGCGGAACTACGTGGTAGAGAAGATGCCCGAGAAGCTGGGCTACAAGCTGCGCCCCAGGGAGAAGGGCCACTCACCCGAAGAGATCTACCAGATGGCTCTCAACCGGGTAGGCAGCCGGAGGCCTGCGGCCGGGCCCCTCTTGCCTCTGCCCAGCCTCCTCCCAGCCTGGCTGTTTGTGTCTCTCATTCCTCCCGTTGTCTGCTGGCGAAACTGTGGTTTCCCGTAAATGCTGCGCGTCCCCAGAGCGCCATCAGCCTTTGGTCTCTGACCCCTGTACACACAGACACACACACACACACACACACACACAGTCCTGACAGCCTCCCCTTTAAGTCTTTGGCTTAAACTTTGATCTGCTGATCAAGGATCTTCCCCATCCATCTCTGGAGACCCAGACTTCTGTCTGTGCCCCCCTGGCCATACCCCGGGTATGGCCATACCCATACCCCTGGCAGCTCCCACTGAGCTCAGCATCTTTCCCTAATCCCACTCATGGTCCTGTGTTCTCCCCTCTCATAATGGCCCCATCACCTGCACCCCAGTCCCAGGCAGGCAGACCCCCAGGTGAGATCTTAGCTCCCTCCCTCTCCCTTCCACCATCAGTAGCCCCCTGCCCCATCCTTCCTGCCCCCTGAGCACTTGCACTGTTCCCACCTCTGTGTCCCCACAGCCCCTGCCCCAGCTCAGATTTCATCCTTTACCCTGGACCTTCACCCTGCTCATCCCCTACTCACAGCCCCCAGTGGCTCCCCAGTGCCTTAGCCTTAGGTTCAAGCCCTGAATGTCTTGGTCTCTCCCACCTGTTCCAGCCTCCAAGAAATTTTTGTTACCCCCAAAGTCCTCATGGTGCCCCAAACACCCAAGCTCCTTCCTCCTTCGTACCCACTGTGCTCCTGCACCATTCTGCACCCATGCCCTTGCTTGCTGTTGCTTCCTGCCCTGCCTGGAAGGCCTTTTCCCTTTCCCACCCAGCGAACCCTGCTCATCCCCCAAGAACGAGCTCCAACCTCCCTCCTCCAGGAAGTCTTCCCTGGTGCCCTCAGGGAGGAGCAGGACTTGGCCTCCTCTGGGAGCTCCTAATTGTCTGTCTCCCCTCTGGGACAAAGGTGGGCACTGAGTTGAGGCCATTTTTGTGGCCTGGCACTGTCCACGGAGCCTAAGGAGACTCGAGGTGAATGATGAGTGAGTGAAGGGGCACATACTTTGGGGAGTTCCCTGGACACGAGAGAGAAGCCAGGTGGACAGTGAAGAGGGCTAAGGTGAAACAGGGCTGTCAGGAAGGAAAGAGACTTGAACAGCACGGTAAAGGGTGGCCGCTTGTGGGGAACCGTACAGCGGTGCAGATGTGGTGGGGGGGCGCACTGGGCCCTGTATATAGTGCAGCAGAACTGGAGCTGCCCTAAGAGATGGTGACCGAGGGGCCGGCTGAGGGCACAGCCCTGGGGCTCTGGGCACTGGGGAGCCACCAGAGGGCCTTGGGCAGGAGAGAAACCAGTGACTAAGCCCCTCGGGGCTGACGGGTGGCAGAAGGGACTCTGCTTCTGTCTGTGCCCACAGCCATCCAGGTGACAATCACTGAGCACCAGCAGGATACAGCAGTGACTCATAGGCTAGGGACAGATGCAGAACAAACCGTGCCCAGTGGGGCTGAGCGTGACACCGTGAGGGTGGGCTGAGGCTGGGGCAGGAAGGGGCAGTAACAACTTGGGGAGACTTTACAGAGTGGTGACAGTGGATTTCAGTGGAGGGCAAGGCCGAGCGCACAGCATGGGCAAAGACCAGGTGGCCTGAGCAGGAGTGGCAAATGGCTGGCAGGGGCAGGTGCAGGTGCAGGAGGAGACCCTGGGTTTGCACACCAACCTGGCCTCTGCGGTCCTGCCCCTGGAGCTCAGCGTCATCCTCTTGTCCCACCACAGGCCCTCAAAGATCTCAAGACACTGGGCTGCAGAAAGGCAATGAAGAAGTTTGAAAAACACACGCTCCTGGTAAGTGGGGGGCCTCAGCGTTGCTGAGAAACCCGAACAAGGAGGGTGCCCGTTGGCCGGTAGCCCTGGAGTCAGAAGGTGGGAACCCTGCCTGACCCCGGGTTCAGCACACGCTCCCATTCTGGGCTTTCTTCCCTCATCTGTCACAACAGCAGGGACTGGATCCCTGAGCTTCAGAGAACCGTACTAAGTTCACTGTCACATCAGGGAACCAAGATGCTCAGCCTGGGAGGGACGACCACAGGGCTGAGGCCAGAGCCGGCGGGTGCAGCCCACTTGGGTCCTGACCTGGGCGTGCACCGGTCCTGCAGGAATACCTTCTCGGGGAGGGGAACCTGAGCCAGCCTGCCGTGCGGCTCCTGGGAGACGTGATGTCCAAAGACGGCTTCTTCTATCTCAGCTTCGCTGAGGCCCTAAGGGCCCACAGCTGCCTCAGCGACCGGCTCAGGTGAGAGGCGGGGCCTGCGGGCAGGGGCGGGGCCAACGGGACCCGGGAGCGCGAGGAACCGGGCGAGCGGGACCGTCAGTGTTGGGTGGGGTCGGGACTGGTGGGAGGACGAGAAGGGGCGCCTGTGTCCTGCCGCACTCGCCTCTTCATCCCGGGTCCTCGGGAGGAACTGGGTAGGAATGATTCCCGGAGGAAGGCGTGGCCCAGAGGAGAAGGGGGGCGGTGCCGAGCTCGGACACATCTCTGCTCCCTGGCCCTTGGGGGACGTCGGGGACTGGCGAGGGCAGGGGTAATGAGTGGGCAGGGTCAGCGAGGAGCAGGCAGGTGAAAGGCCCGTAAGGGAGTGGGCGGGGCCTCCGAGAAGGGGCGGGAGAAGAGGGGACCTGCTGCCAAAAACTAAAACGCCCACCCGGGAGTGCGCGGGGCGGTGTGGAGGGGAGGGGGGGCGGGTCCCGCAGGGAGGAGCAGACGAGGAGCTGCAGGGTCCGAGCCCCGGGCTCATGCTCCCGCCCTGCCTGCAGGTACAGCCGCATCGTGGGCGGCTGGGACCTGCTGCCGCGAGCGCTGCTGAGCTCGCTGTCCGGGCCGGTGCTGCTGCACGCGCCTGTCGTGGCGATAACGCAGGGTACGCACGATGTGCGCGTGCACATCGCCAGCTCGCGCAGGGCCCGGAGTCTGAAGGCCATGACCGCCGACGTGGTGCTGCTGACCGCCAGCGGCCCAGCGTTGCAGCGCATTACCTTCTCGCCGCCGCTGTCTCGGAGGCGGCAGGAGGCGCTGCGCGCGCTGCACTACGTGCCGGCCACCAAAGTGTTCCTGAGCTTCCGCCGGCCCTTCTGGCATGACGAGCACATCGAAGGCGGCCACTCGAGCACCGCCCGCCCGTCGCGCGTGATATTCTACCCGCCCCCGGGCGAGGGCGCGCTGCTGCTGGCCTCGTACACGTGGTCGGACGCTGCGGCCTCGTTCGCCGGCCTGCGCCCGGAAGACGCGATGCGCGTGGCGCTCGACGACGTGGCGGCGCTGCACGGGCCGATTGTGTACCGGCTGTGGGACGGCAGCGGCATCGTCAAACGCTGGGCGGAGGACCCGCATAGCCAGGGCGGCTTCGTGGTGCAGCCGCCGCTGCTCTGGCATGAAGACAAGGACGAGGGGCCAGACTACGACTGGGCGGTCCCCTACGGCCGCATCTACTTCGCCGGTGAGCATACGGCCTACCCGCACGGCTGGGTGGAGACCGCTGTCAAGTCGGCGCTGCGAGCTGCGGTGTTGATCAACAGCCGAGAGGGGCACATGATGGTCGAGAGCGACACCGAGGAGGGCGTAGTGCGCCTGGTGCCCAGCCGTTCCCGCTGCGAGTTCGAAAAGGGCGGTGCCACCCACGCCCAGGCTGCGCACGGGATAACTGCTCGGCACACCACCCACAAGAGACCCGAGCATTAAAAGTATTTTCAGAAAAAGCCCTGTGGTCCTGCCCACTCCCTGGGTTCAGTTGCTTCCCCGGTTGTATGGAGCAAAGCCATTAGCCTTCGCGGTAGAAGGGTGCGCCTATTCTAAAATCCCCAGAAGCTGTCCTACTTCTCCCTGAGCGGCGGGGCTCCACTGGGGAAGGCGGACAGGAACGAAACTGCTTTGCGCCCCTGGGAAATGGTAATCACAGTGTCCACTCTGGATGTCACGAAACAGATGGGAGTCCTGATGCTAATCACAGAAAGCACGATGGACAGTAGGTTAAACACGAGTTTATTTAACAAGAAGCTGGTAAGCAGAGTCTCCAGAGCGTCTTAACAGCTCTGCAGGTCCTTCCATCTCGGTTATGTCCGGGATGTGTCCCCGCACAGCACTGGGGGCGGCCATACCCCAGCACCACATCCTCACTCCTCCAAAAGCCCCAGATCCAGGAAGGGGTCAGGGCACTACCTCCACCGGCCCACAGGGGGGCCTCCTCTTCCGTCTCATTGGCTGGATCAGGATCACGTGGTGAGGTGTTGGCTCCACCGCAGGACCAAAAGGTACCACGAGCCACCACCCCCTACCCCTGGGGGTCCATGCCAAAGAGGCAGCCTCCTTCCTCCACCTACACGAGGACAACTGGACACAAGAAGTGTCCATGTAAGCAAATCAGCTCATTGGGAGGGCACGGGAGGCAATGGCGGGAAGGCCGCCCCATTCACACCCTTCCTCCCCAAACTTGGAGAGCAGGATAAAGTGCCTGTGCTGGGTGGGCCAGCCGGCCCTGGGGGGGTTAGGACTCTGCGCTTTCCTCTTCCTCCTCCTCCGGCAGGATCTCCAGGCTGCTGTCGGGCTGCGGGGCTGTGTCCTCGGGGGGCGGTGGGGCCGGTGGGGCCCCAGTGGGTGAGAGAGGCAGTGGAGAGGTAGGGGGTGAGGGACTTTGGGGCTCTGTGGGGGGCACCAGACCCAAGACCTCCTGCACGTTGTGGGGCAGCTCCTGGAGGGGTGGGGGTAAAGGCAAGAAGTCAGTAGTTTTATCCCCTGAGGGAGGGGGGCAGGGGGGAGGCTGGTGGGAG
Source organism: Mustela erminea (assembly GCF_009829155.1). NCBI lineage: Eukaryota > Metazoa > Chordata > Mammalia > Carnivora > Mustelidae > Mustela > Mustela erminea. The sequence continues at coordinate 5,560,568 of NC_045632.1, read as the reverse complement.
AGGGGCAGACTTACTGGGCAGGCGGTCAGCTGCCGGTAGAGGGCCTCCGCCCGCGTCAGCACGTCCTCCACGCTCAGCTTCATGGTCAGCTCGTTGATGTGCTGTGGGAGGGGGTGGGTCAGGCCGGCCTTCCTGCGGGCCAGCACTCAACCACCACCGCCCGAGTGCCCACTCTGTGCCTCGTGCTGGGGATACAACGGAGGAAAGACAGACTGGGTGGAGCTGGGGGCTGAGGGGAAGGGGAGGTCATGTCCTTTCAGACCTTTTGCCACAGGCAGGATACAACCAAGGGAAAGGACACTGAGCTCTCCCCATGACCCTGCCTCGCGTTCATGTACTGGGGAAGGGGCAGGTCCCCCCCTCATGGGCTGGCCGCACTCTGAGGGCACTGTTGGGAGCCAGGGATGGGATGGAAGAGGAGAAAAACAAGCCAGGTCTCCTGGCTATGGTGCTCACCACTTAGCCAACCATACTTTCCATAATCCTATTTGAAGTACCTACTACCCCAAGGTCCTGTGGCACAGGCACAGTGCCAGCCTCCACGGAGTTCACACCTCAGCTAACATATCCGCTTACAGAGGTCAGGACGGGCAGGGAGGGGGACTTGGAAGGAGCCAGGGCCTCACCTTGAGGATCTCATTGGAGCCGAAGCCAGAAAGCATGAGGGTGTCACGCTCCATGTCCAGAATGGCACAGGCGACCAACAGGTGCAGATTGGGACCAGGAAGCCCTGTCCACAGCACCTAGGAGAGCCAGAGCGAGGTGTTTATGGCCGAGCCTCTGCCTGAAGTCCCACCGAGGTCTGCCCTACCCCCTGCCCACTTCCCACCAACATCCCAGCCCAGGACAGCTGACTGGTTTCTCTTTCCTCTCTGCCCTCCCACCCACAGTGGCAGGCCCACCTCCCACAGCCGAAGGACATCTGGGAAGGGGAATTCCCTCTTGAACCAGATAAGCAGCCACCGGAAGCAGAAGCAGAGGGAGCCAGAGTCCTGGGAATCTGGAGGAAGACAGTGGTGGGAGGGGTGGTGCTCCACAAAGAACAAGCTCAAACTCCATTCCAATCCCCTCCTAATTCACAGTGTGCAGGCTGGTCAGCCCGAGACTCTTAAGAAGTTATCCTGGCTGTAGGAATCTCTACTAGTCTAGGCAAGTAACTCGTGCCTAGCATGGGAAGGCTTCGGAGCTGAGCCAAGAATGCTCTGGGTCAACAGGAAGCTTTCCCATCCTGCCTTCCAGGCTCCAGATGAGGTGAGCGAATTCCATGCCCCAACATCACATAAAAGGGATGCAGGACACTCAGGGAAAAAATAAAAGCTATCAATACCCAGTGCTGGTGGAGGTGCGAGGAAATGGACACTCTCACAGACTCGGCTAGCAGAAACATCAGCTAGTAAGAATTTCCAGGAAAGCAGTGATGGGAACATTTCAAAAGCCGTAAAAATATCGCCCAGAATATAATGCCACTTGTTGGAATTTAGCCTAAAGGAACTATCCAGATGATACTCCTCATAATGCAAAATTGCAAATAACCGTAGTGTCCAGCAGGACAGGTTAAATCTGTTCTTGTACATAGTTCAGACAGATCGCCGCACAGTTGGGCGGCTGGTGTCCAAGCACCCCCGGAAGTGGCCATGCTGAGGCCCCAGGCCCATCTGCCAAGCACAGGACTGCAGGAAACCTGCAGGTCCCACTCCTGGGACAGGGACTCGCTGAAGATCGCTCTAAACCACAATCCTGCTTTTACATGGCAATTTTGCATTCTGGCTTTTGCAGGGATGTTTCCCTTGTCTAGATCAGGACCAAACGTCTTGGAGCCCGTCCGTGGCCACTTCCAGAGACTGGCGGTGGGGGGTGGAGAAGGGTGGAGGAAGGGAGGGTCGCCCCCCCCCGCCCTTGCCTGCCCGCAGAGACACTCACCCAGGAAGTCGCAGAGCTGCGGGTCCAACACCCGCAGCAGCAGCAGCAGTTGTCCGAGCTGCCGCTTCATCGTCTCCTGACTCTCCTCGAAGTTCCCGTGCTGCGGGAGGGAGGGCGGGCCACATGAGGAAGCAGACACCCACCCCCATCCTTTGAGGGGCCTGTCTCCGCGCCTGCCTGGGGCCTCACCACGAGCTCCATGAAGCCACAGAAACACCAGAAAGCATCCACCTCATTCTGAATGACGTAGAGGATCGGGGAGAGGAGGTCACTCATGCCCTGGACGTAACCTGGACAGGGGTGGGGGGGATAGGAGGTCAGGGCCCAGCCCAGGCCCCCAGCAGCCCCCAAGGGAAGGCCTGGCCCCTAGTGCCCCCCGGGGCTGGCGTCGCACCAAGGTCAAAGTGGTACATGCAGTAGGTGAGAAGGATGTCATTCAGTAGGCCCAGCCCTGGGTTCTCGGGACCCTCATAGAATTTGTTGGTCCGATCAGTACGGCTCACATCTCTCTCTGCGAACACAGGGCGCAGAATGCGAAAGTGAGAATGCTGTGGGGGCCCGTCCCTCCTGGCCACGGGCACCAGCCCCCGCTCCTCCCTTCGGCAGACCCCAGGCAGGTGTGAGTTGGTCCGGAAACCACCTCAAGCACCCTTGAATGAGGCACTATGCTTGCCTCTTGCCAGATCGCCACAGCCTCCCAGCGACCGACGGTTACTGAACCATCCATAGACAGGAAACTGAGACCCAAGGAGGCAAAATCAGTTGCCAAGATCTCACAGCAAGTAGGCAGCAGATTTGAACCCAAGGAGTCTGGCTCCCTTTCCCTGCCCCATCCCATCTCTCCACGGAAGATGACATCATCCCTACTCCTAGGGAGGCAAGAGCTTTCCCTTTACCCTTCCCGCTGTGTGCCATGTCTGCACCCCAGCCCTGCCCAGCAGCCTACCGATGAGGCTGCGGTAACCGTGCAGCAGTGAGTTCCTCCGCTCCTGCTCAGGGCTCACGGATTTCCACTGCAGCTTCATTCGGAAGTACTCATCCCTGCGAGGAAAGGGCAGGTGAGACATGAGGCCACCAAAGCAGGCCACCTACTCATCTTGGCCACCGCTCCCCCTGCCCTGTGCCACTCCTGACATCTCTCATGACACACAACATCCTTGTGAGCTTTTCTTTAAAGTTTTTTTTTTTTCAAGTGCTCTGTACCCCCACCCTGGGGCTCAAACTCATGACCCCAAGGTCCAGAGCCACACACTCTCCTGAGCTAGCCAGGGACCCCACTGTGGGCTTTTGTTCAGTCTGTCATCCCCACTGGACAGAGAGCACCAGGGCGGGGAACCAGGACACGCAGCAGGGGCACAACGTGTAGTTTACCAGGAATGAGAAGCAGGCCCCCCGGGGTAAGGAAACCGGCTGCAGAGTGACGACAGCTATGACATTATATTGCTGGAACAAAAACTGATGCCCACGGGGGACGAGCCTGCCTGCTTACTGCCATCTCCATGTGTGACGGCGGGTGCCCAGCACGTGGTGGGCTCATGACTGACGACTGCGGAGCGAGCCCATCAGTGCACCTGTGATGGGCCAGGTATCGTGCTGGAATGGGGGACATGGTCGGCTGGGGTGGCCGCAGTGGCTCTCACTCACGTTTTCTTGCGCATGTGGGCCTTGTGCTCCTCAGCTGAGCCCTCCCAGCTGAGGTACCCCAGGAGGAACTTCCAAGCTTCGCGCCTCAGGCCAGGGCTCAGACCCTGGGGGACAGAGTGGGGCCGGCGGCTCAGAGGGGCCTCCCATGGCCACCCGCAAGCCCTACCTAGTTCCCCAACCCCATAGCACACAGCCAGCGCCTCACCCCGGAGAAGATGCGGGCCTTCAGCACGGGGACCTGCTGCAGGCGGCCCTCAGGGCCCACGTGGTGGGCCCACTCCTCCTCGGTGAGTGGAGGTGCCCGCTCCACGGCTGGCCGCGGCCCCAGCTCCACCTGTGTGACACAAGGCCGGTGAGCTCAGGGCCTCCCACACCCTCCCCAGCCCCGCCCACCTGCAGGTTAGCTCCACAGGCAGTTAACCCGCAGGGTGGGAAGCACCCCACCCCAGGGTTCAGTACCAAAGCCACCTCATGTCAGGAAGCTCCCCTCCCCCCACAATAACAGGAAATAGGTACACAGGCTCTAAGCACTCTCCTCAAAGCCCCTCCTCATGCGATCTATGACTGGGGTGCTGTATCATCCCCGTTCTGGGGGAAAAGGAGGCCTAGGGAATTAGTCACCTGCCCAGGTGACAGCCAGAAGACAGGAGGGTCCACCTGATACTCACACAGGAAATGACCTCAAACCCAGGTTCCGGCTCGTCATCAGGGGGTGGAAGAAGATCAGGGGAGGCCCCTTCTAGGTGTGGCTGCAGGGCTCCCCTGAAGAAGTTGGTCACACGGGAGAAGCTGCTAAAGGTGGTGGAGTAGGGGTCCTGGAGAAAGCGCTGCGGACAGGGCCAACAGGGTGCTCACAGCTGCACCCCCCCTTCCTCACCCAGTACGGTCCGCCCCTCCCTGCCCACAGGGGCCAGGCTGGTCAGTGGGACACTCACAGACACCACGTTGGAGCTGTCCTGGTCGAAGAGCTGGAGGTGGTGGAAGGAGCTGGAGAGGGCCGAGGAGTCGTGGGGGAAGACAAGGTAGAGGCGGGGGTCCTGTGGGGAGCTGAGGAGGGGCAATGTGGTGACACCCAGGCAGAGGGCCCCACGTGCGTCCCCTCCCTCTCTCAGTCCAACTGCCCCTGGGGAGTCCCTCACCTACAGCCTGACCTACAGCTGGACCCCAGGGGTGGACACACAACCCAGGGCTGGCCACTGAGGGCCAAGGCCCTCCTGCTTCCCACAGGAACTGATTTAGGGACAGGCCAGGGAGAGGCAGCTCCGGGATGCTGCTGGGGAAGGAGCTGCTTCGGTCACCAGGGCTGCTAAGGGATCTCTGGAGAACAATACAAACTTAAGAGGGCAAAAGAGCAATTCTTCCTAAGTTCCAGGACCTAAGTCCTGCCTGAAATCAAACCACACGTTGGCTTTGTGATTACATGTATCAGCTGATTCCCTTCATCTGCCTTTATTTGTTGTTTTTTTTTTAAAAAAATATTTTATTTATTTATTAGACAGTGAGAGAGGGAACACAAGCAGAGAGAGTTGGAGAGATGGAAGCAGGCCTCCTGCCGAGCCGGGAGCCTGCCGCGGGACTCAGCCCCAGGACTCTGGGATCCTGGCCTGAGCCACCCAGGCACCGCCCCCTTTGTCTACCTTTAAATTTGCTTCACAGCCCTGAAGGGCCAGGCTGCAGCCGCAGGGGGCCAGGGCCTGCCACAAAGGCCCGATGCTGGGAAAAGGCTCACCTGGCCAACAGCAGGTAGCGGCTGAGGACCCGGAGAAGGGCGCGGGTCCCCCCTCGGTGAAAGTGCAGGGCAGGCAGGGAGCCCCCAGCCTGGGTCACCAGGACCAGGTAGGCCCAGCTGAGGCCCGGCTTGGACCGGCGGATGGACTTGAGCTCCCCGAGACTCACTGAGAAGGCCCAGGAGCCGCGAGGGGAACTGGGCTCTGCACCTGGGGAAGAGCACATGTTGGGAGCAGGCCTGGGGAGGCAGAGGCAGCGCAGATCTCCATGGGGAGCCACGTCTCCTTGGAAACACGACTGACTTGCTCGAAAATTTCCCTTGGCTCCCTGTGGCCCTCAGAGCAAAGACTGTGTTCTTAACCTGGTGGCAGTTCCCTGAGGTCCATCTCCTGCCCCCCCGCACATCTCATCTCCAGCCTCTCCTTCACTCCAAGCCCCACACTCCAGTGTCCTAAACACACCCAGGGCCTCTGGCCTTGCATGGCTACCTTCTCTGCTGGGAGAAAACTCCCAGGTGTCCCCCAGGGCCAGGGGCTGACATCACCTCCTCCTGGAAGGCTTCTCCATTCTCCGGAGGGGCCGGATGCCTCCTCTGGTGCCCCCAGAACCTTGTAGGACTCCAGAATAGCCCAAATCACTCTCTCACCCCACAACTGTCACCGCCACAGCCTGGACACCTTCACAAGCAGAGGATTCCTGCGGGGGTGCCCACAACCCACCCAGGAGCCCGGAGAGATAGCCAGACTGCAAACCCCATAGACCCTGCCAGGCGGAACCTGGGCCGGGGACAGCGCTGCACCCCGATCCACGCGCCTGAGACTGGAAGGCCAGCAACGGACAGTCACCTTGACTATGGCCAGCAAAGTCTGTGGAGCCTTGACCACTGAGGTAAGACGTGTCTCCACCTGCCCCTCAGGGGCCCAGGCTCAGCCTACCTCTGGTGGGCTCTAAGTGACGAGACTGTGGCCGCACAGTGCTGATGACAGCCCAGTCGGGTTCATAGCCAGGGTCAAAGGTCGGTTCCTCCTCAGAGGTGCAGGAATCACCCCCACTGACGTCCTTGGGAGAGGAAAGGAAGAGAAGAGAGTGAGGCGCTGCGGATTGAGGGTTTCCAGATCTGAGCCCCGAGGCTGCCCTGGAAGGCAGCCCCAGTAAACAAATAGGGAAACTGAGGCAGACGACGTGCAGTCAGCCAACAGTGCTGGCCACAGGCCGTAGGGAAGGACAGGGAGAGAGCTGCAGAGGCTAGGAGTCCCTTTCATGGGCTAGTGTATGCCTTTCTGTCAGGCAGAGGCTGGAAGGCGAAAACTACATTTCCCAGACTCCTTTGCAGCTACGGGTCACACCACAAGGCGGAGGCAGAAGGCAGGAAGGAGGCAGGGGTAACTTCTTGCCACTCCCAGGGTGGGTGCTGACGGGGGAGGCTCCTGTTTTGCGGCACAGAGAGGTGACTAGGGTGGAGGAGGTGGCTAGCTCTGTGTCCCAGCGCCCAGTCACTGGCTTGGTGAGGGCCCAGTGGCTTCCTGCCCTTGGGTGGCAGCTCGGGTGGTAGTGTTCTTGGGTCTCCACAGGCTCCACGATGATCTCTCCCCACTGCCCTCATTTCAGAGGTGGTGGCAGCTCCCCGGGCAGGTCAGTTCTACAGGGTCAGTCCTGTTCTGCCAGCTCTCGTACAAATTCGCCAAGCCTCTACTGGCCCGCCTTGAATCCCTTTCTGCTGAAAGTAACTGGAGTGTCCCAGGACTCCCGCAATAAAACCCTGCACGAGGGTCCTTGTTGAAGGACCCAGACAATGAGTCCACCCAAAAGCCGTTTCTCTGCTCCTTCCAGGTTCACAGAGCCCCTCCCACAACAAAGCCTCCCACTGTTTGCTTTCTCAGCCTTCCTTGTGGATCTGTCTCTGGCCAGTGGGAGCCAAGATGCCACCTCTGAAGAGTTTAAAAGGAGGAAAATTCCTGATAAAAAAGGGCACCTACATAAGTGACCACCACCCTATTCAGGCCAGTCTTTGAAGGCTGTGGAAGGAGAACACTGTATCTGGAGCTCTGACAGCCAACTAGGGCCATGAGGGGAGTCACAGAGACACCTGTCCACGAGGCTGCTGAGCCAGCCCCAGCAAAGCCATCCCGTGTCTTGTGGGGTGAATGGGATATTTCACCAACGTTTACATAACATAAGGAGAGTCAACACTGCCTTCCGCCAGCGTTTGCAGCCCTCTACCTCTTGGGCACACAGCAGGATCGCATGGCTGGGTGTAGCCATGCAGCTGGCTCTGACCAGGGGACTGTGAGGTACCCCTTCCAGGATGGACTGTTTAACTGCCAGGGAAGAGCTCTTGCCCCCTGCCACAAGGAATGTAGCTGCTCTAGCAGCATGCTTCCCTGACCAATCACGACGAACAGAGCTCCTCAGTCAACCTGCAACACAGGGAGCGAAACCAGTCCCAAAAAACTGGAGCTCCAGAAGCCTTTTTGGACCACAAGGCAGCTGTGAGGATGGCAGAGCAATGCTGGAAGGAAGCCAGGTTGGTGGTGACACATGGCCTTTTCAACCGCAGAGGCAGGCGCTTCTATGCAGGTGAAGCTGCTGTCACTTCTGTTTCTATCCCACACAGCCGAAAACAACTCCTCGCTGATGCAGAGTGTCTGGGAAATGTCTTGCTTTTCCCAATGAGCAGAAAAGATGTGACTGGCACCCTGCTCGCCCCCCTCTTCCTGCCTTAAAAGGAGATGCAGCTGAACGAGTCATCTAAAGGTGACCAGGGCATGCACAGGAGGGTCTCAGTGATCTAGGCCATGACATCGCCAGCCAAGGCCAGCAGCTCCATCTCGCCCGAGTGTCTTGTGAGAGGAGAGGAAAAAATGTGTCTCCTGAACTTGTCACCAGCCTGATTTTGTGTTCCTTGGAGCCTTGTGTTCCTTGTATCCTGTGTGCATACGTGCCTTTTCCACTGAAGCCTGCCTCAGTGGGTATCTGTTAATCAAGGATGAGAGGATGGAGGAGGACAGCCACATTTTCAAGAAAGGCACTCAGCTGGCCTGTGAGGCTGATGAAAAATGCAAAATGCTGGTTGCTTCTTCCTCAACCCTGGGAAGCCAGGTGTTCCTCAGCAGAATTCTGGAATTTCCATTTGTTACCCACTCCCAGGTTATTCAAAGCCCCACTGCCCCAGGTGAGGCTTCCTTCTCTCTCCCTGACCCATCATTCTAACCTCCCTGACCTCCCAGCCTCCATCCTCCCTCCATTTGGCCTTCTGCCCATCCCCCGCATGGGTTTCCCAACGGAGCTTTCCACATCCACACCCTTCTCCTCCCATAGTTCCCCCGGGGACCTCCAGAACACAGTCCAAGCTTCTCAGCTGTGCATTTCAAGCCCAACCACCATCCCAGCAAACCCCCCTCTACAGAGACATCCCATCTCCTCCTATATCCTGAAATGCTCTTCCTCCTGCTGTCCCTGAAATACCTTCTTGCCCCCTTCTCATCATTGAGTTTCAGCGCTAATACCTGCTCCCTCCAGAAAGGGGCATGCCTTTGAAACCACAGAGTCCAGGTTCAAACCCCAGTTCCAACACTTCCTAGCTTTCTGACCTTACAAAAGGGGCTTCCAATCATTGTGCCTCAGTTTCCCAAAATAGAATGAGTGTGAAGACTGAGGCAGGGTCTGGGGTAAACTCATCTCCGGGTCCCAGCACAGGGCCTGGTGATGAAAAGTCTGTAACAATCTCTAATAAAAGCCTCAGGAGTCTCTCATAATGAAAAGAGCAAAGTCTGGTACGGAGAGTAGGAAGAAGCCCTAGAAAGTATACTTTCCGCTCCTGGGGAAATGCCACACCCCTTCAAGTTCTTGTGGACTGAGAGCCCGTGAAACCTGAATCCACTGGCTGTGTTGACCTCCTGCAGCATCACAGGGCTCTCCCAAAAAGGAAAGGGGTTGAGGGGGCTGCCTCCCCACCGCTATGAATCTCATGGTGTCTGCTTTCTTTCAAATGGGCACCTTCAGCCCCACTTCACAGAGAAAAGAAAACCAAGGGGCCAAGAGAGCCTAGACCCCAAGCAGGATCACATATGCTCCAAGAGTAAGTCTGATATTACACCCAGGTTCTTCAAATGTCTTCCACTGCCCCAACCTGGGAAAAAACAAGTAGAGAAAGGGGAAGGGAGGAAAGCCTACCTTCTTGGAGAAGAGAATTTGGGTGGAATCCCCAGCCTCTTCTACCGGAACCCAGTGCAGAAGGACATCACTGTCCTGAGAAAAAAAGAGGGTTTAGAGAGACATCCCCCCCCCAATCTCCCCAAGTCGTATTTCCAGACTTCTTCCCTCCTCTGGCCCCTCAGACTTACAAAGCCCCTTCTTTCGCTCCAGTCCGCACCCCCTGCCTTCCCACAGTCCCATTGGGACCTCCAGACCATTCGCCTCCAGATGCCGCCTCCAACCGGCTCTGGGCCTGCCCGAGCCCTGCTCCCTTCCGGCCCACCTTCTCCACAACGCGGATGACGCCAGCGATGAGGGAGTCCGGGTCTTGGTGCTTCTTAGCACTGGTGTGCAAGTACACGCCACCTTTCTCAAACACCACCTGGGGACAGAACCAGTGAGGGGCGGGACCCACACGCAGGAAGACTCAAGGGGGCGGGGCCCACAAGCACTTCCCGGCCGCCCACGGGGCGGGGCTAAAAGGTAAGCGTCTAACCTAGGGCAGTGGAGGAGAGGGTGACAGCGCATTTGTAAACGAACGGTGTGTTCGCTAAGGCTCAGCGGGGTTCCCAGAGCCCGGGCAGGGCGTTGGGGCGAAGCCGACTACCGGAGGGCGTCGCTTCGCATCCACAGAAAGATAAGAACGCGTTTCCATTGCCTACCCTGTAACCGGCTCCCTCCATAGTCGCCGCCGAGGTCCCACTCCTCCGGCCCTCTCCCTTTCCGGGTCATCGTGCTGTCACATCCGGATAGGAGACCCCCCTCAAGCCTGGGCAGTGGTAGCGCCCTTGCCTGTTCTAGAACAGGAGTGGATGTAACCATCTTTCAGAGTGGGGTGGCTGAACTTGAACAACGAGTGTGTAAGTCACATGGCGCAGACGGCGAAGGTGGAGCAGGCCAGCAAGAGTGCGCAAGCGCAATGCTGTTCCCCCGCCACGAAGTAAACAAGGGGGAGGCTCCGAGGGCTCCACCTCCTCGCCCAAGCTCTCGCCGAAACACCGGCTTCTTTCTCCATATTGTGTACTGGCATCGAAGCCAGTGAGATGCCATTTTGCTCGAGGGCACGGCCAAAGCCTGTCTGCTGCGGCCATGTTAATGCGGGGCATTAACAATGCCCCATCTCCCTGAGGGGCGCGACATAGAGGTCCTGGAAAAGAAACGGGTAAAGGAAAAGAAGGTGAGAGGAGGTGTACGTCACAAGAGGTGCCGAGGGACCTGGGTTAACGGGATGAAGCCGTCAGTATCCCCGGGAACGAAGCCGACCCCGTTGAATTCCTGAGTCACCGTCGGGAGGCGGTGGCCTGAGCCGCCATATTGAAGCCTGGCAAACCGAAGCAAAAAAAGTTGCCTTTGGATCTTTCCCCACTTTGGTGCTGAAAGGGGATAAGTTGGAGGGAGAATCCATATACATTTTGGGCAAGCGACACCATGTCGTTAATGGGCACTGCTTTCCTCCACTTCTGTGGAAAAGGTCGACGATGGGTAAGGGACGTCAGGTCGCTGGCCTTAGTTTACTGTGGTCCTGAGAAGGCACGTAGTGACGGCCGTATTGGGAGCAAATCGAAATGGTTCTGGCTCGTTTCCGGGCAAGCTGAAGCCGTTCCTTCACCATCTTTCTTATGGGCACCCCGCTGTCGTCATTGCCCCACTGTGATCCGATGACGGCCATTTTGGTTTCGGGCGGCCGAATGAGGGAGGCGGAGTATGCAGCGTGGAGGCGGGCCAGCCGCACGGAAGTGACGCAAGGCGCCGCCATGTCTTTTGAGGGCGGCGACGGCGCCGGGCCGGCCATGCTGGCTACGGGCACGTGAGTGGAGGCGGCGTTGTGAACCGCGGTGTGGGGAGGATTTGGCCGTCCAGAGGAGAGGGGCGCTGGGAGGGCGAGCCGCTCGTGGGAGGGGTATGGCCTGCGTAGATCAGAGGGCAGAGATCTTCCAGCAACCCTACGCTCAGCGCTGGAAAGGGGTCGCCCGCGGGAACCGTCGTGTCTGACCCAAGGCAAAACCTAGACAGCCTTATCCTCCGGTCTCCAGACCCAAGAGGATCCTTGCCTTGGTCGTGGACCATCTCCACAGGGTCTGGGGGTTGCTCTGGGGGTACTCGGGGCGCCCCTCACCCGTCCAAAGGCGGGACTTCCGGTCCTGGCCCCCACCTGGGCGGGATTTCCTGTTTTCTTCCTAGAGAAGTGGGTTTTTCCCGGACCCCCGGCCGAGGTGGGGAGGAGGTCAAGGAAATGCCCAGACGTTCATCTTTCCCCCGGCTACGCGGAGTAGTGGATGGGGAGGGCATCTTCGAGTTTCTCCCACTTGGGGGGGGGGGGTGGGAGGCCCTGCCAGTTTGACAGGTGGTTGGAAGGGGGCTTCACTAGCATCCCTCATTCTTTGGCGGACTTCGCTTCCTTCCTCACCTCTTCCTAGAGTCATTTTCTTCAGTTCACCTCCTCGTCTCATATTAAGAGGCCAGTTACTTTAGCTCTCCCCTCCCCTTGCTGCGGGGGACAAGCCTCACTTTTCCTTAATCCTAAAGTCCTCAGTTTGGGGGGCTGGGGAACCCTCCATCCATCTCTGAGCTCCTTAGAGGATACAGGACTTCCTCCAGCAGCTGGAAGGGTGGCGTCTTCCCTGGTCTTGGCCACTCTACTTTTGGAGAACTCACTCCAGAGAGCCCTCAGGCCTTCGCAGAGAGGCGTGAGTTGCCCTCCTCCTGTTTGCCCAGGCCTCCTTACAGCGGGGAGACCCTCCCTCCCACTCTCCCCACTTCAATCTTTTCAGTCCTGTAACTACCCTAAGATCTAGGTCAGAGAGTTCATCCTGATGTCCCAGGGATGTGAGAGCCCCAGGCCTTCCACAGCCAGGCTGTGTGACCTTGGGTCAATCATTTCCATGCCCTGAGCCTTGGTTTCCTAGGGGAGAGAGACCCTGAGCCGCCTCTCAGTTCTGTTGGATTTTGGAGTCAGGCAGAGAGCAGAGTCAATCCTACTCTGACCCATTTAACTTCTGGGCCCTCTGACGAGTCCCTGAGGCTCTCTGAGTCTCATTTTCCCTATCTGGACATAAAACTTTCCTGCTAAGGAAGGCAAGATGGCATTTGGGGCTAAGAACAGGCTCTCCTCTCTGGCCCTATGACCCTAATCAAGATACTGAATCTCCCTGGCCCTTGGTTTGCAGCTGAAGTGGGGTGATAACAGCCCCTCCATGGTAGGGTTGGGGAGAGGGTGGATGAGAATGGTGACGACCTGCTTGGCATCCCTGCCTGGCCTGTGGGAAGCACTGAGTGAATTTGCTCTGGGGTCTGTCACGAATAGTGCTGGTTGTGTTCTTGCTGCCTGTGGCTTCCAGCAGGGGCTTTGTAGCCTTGCTGTCTCATCTGGAAGAGAACAGCTCCCACCTTAGTGGGTCAGGTTGGAGGTGAAATGACAGATGTGGGCTCCCTACACAGAGTCAGTGCTCAGCAAACACTGGCTTATGTGCTTAGGAGTTGAAAAGGGCCAGCAAATTGAAGTCAGGCTACACATGACCCTGGCTGGACTAGAACCGTGCTTGGATTCCTCCAGTGAGGGGGGGTGCCCCTACCTTTTTGAGGAGGCTCCTCAGCTTCCCAGCCACCCTGGCTCAACCACTCTACAGGAAGAAGAAAAATGAGGCACAGAGAGCGCCAGTGAGTGCTCCAAGGTCACACAGCAGGTTTGAGATAGCAGGAATCCAGCCCTCGTGCCCCTTGCTCTTTTATCTCTCTCTTTCTCTTATTTTAAGTTTGTTTATTTATTTAAGTAATCTCTATACCCAGTGTGGGGCTCAAACTCATGACCCCAAGATCAGGAGTCGCATATTCTTCCAGTTGTGCCAGCCAGGCGTCCCAACCCTTTGCTCTTTTTATCTTGACCTTGGGGAGCTCACAATATGATGGAGGAGGCAGACAGAGGTACGATTGTCTTAAGCTCAAGGGACAGTGGGCTGGAATGGAGGTAGCCCAGGGCACTGTGCATCTAAGGAATCAGGATCAGAATCAGAATCAGGATCAGCTGATCCGTCCTGGGGGATCAGGATGACTTCCAGAGGAACTGGCAGAACAGTCTTTTCGGAAGTACAGAGCTTCGTGAATGGAGTCTCAGCAAAGAGAGCTCCGCCCCTGCTCTCTGAGGCCTGCCACTGAGTGGGGCAAGGCTGGTGGCTCTGGGATCAGCCTTCCAGGCTCACCCTCGGGCAGCTCCACAGTGACTGGGGAGACAGAGACGGAGATGGACCCACACAGTCCTCCCCCAGAGCGCCCTGTGCTAGAATGGGGGGATTCACAGATGTTGTAGCCCAAAGAGGGGGGACTGATCTGATCTGGGGTGAGGGAAAGCTCCTTCCACGCTAGGGTGAGAGAAGGACTGACAAGTAACTGGTGGACACGGGATCTGGATTGTAGGCCTCAGGCCTCAGAAGTCTGGAAGTGTGTGAGGCTGAGCGGCCACAACTCTGTGCTGGGGAGACTTGGGAGGGGCAGGGGAAGGCTGAGAGGTTCAGGAAGAGGTGGGAACCATGGTCCAGCAGAAGGAGTGCTGGCCGGGCCTGTCATGTCAAATCTCCTGGAAGCCACATTAAAAAAGTAGAAGGGAAACAGATGAAATTCATTTCCACCATAGTTTATTTAGCCATTATGTCTGAAATGTCGTGTTTTCGACGTGTGATCAACGTCAGACTACCACTGAGACCTTTGACATCCTCCCTCTTTGTACGAAGTCCTCAAACACCAGTGTGGATTTCGTACTCCTGGTCCCGCTCCCCTTGGACCTGCCACATCTCATGTGCTCCTTAGTCACATGTGGTTGGTGGTTCTGTATTGGACAAGGCAGGGCCAAGGTGGGGACTGGGGCTGTGAAAACTGGATGGACCAGGAAGGATGGGGCTGGAGGGTTGGGGACGGACGGAGTCAGGAGGTCCGGATGGGGAGGAATTTGGGGGAAGGGGGTGAACCCAGCTGGGAACAAGGTGGCCGGGAGGGATCAGAGTGGCGTCTAGGGGCAGGTGGACGCCTGGGGGCAGGTGTAGATTGTGCAGTCAATCTGCTGGGCTTCAGCTCTCTGTCCTGCTCTGCTCTGCAGGGCGTGGATGGCGTCGGGGCGCCCCGAGGAGCTGTGGGAGGCGGTGGTGGGGGCCGCTGAGCGCTTCCGGGCCCGGACAGGCACGGAGCTGGTGCTGCTGACTGCCGCGCCGCCCCCACCGCCCCGCCCGGGCCCCTGTGCCTATGCAGCCCACGGGCGTGGGGCTCTGGCCGAGGCCGCCCGCCGCTGCCTCCACGACATCGCCCTGGCCCACAGGGCCGCCGCTGCTGCCCGGCCCCCCGCACCCCCGCCAGCACCACAGCCACCCAGTCCTGCGCGGAGCCCACCTCGGCCTACCCTGGCCAGGGAGGACGACGACGAAGATGAGGACGAGCCGACAGAGACTGAGACCTCTGGGGAGCGGCTGGGTGTCAGCGACAACGGAGGTGAGACAGACCGGGGCAGGGTGGCTCTTGGCTTGGCAAGTTGCCTCCAAGGGCAGTTTTCCTGGAGGGGTGGGACTTGCCTGTCTCTGAACCCAGGTGTTCTGTGGCACCCGCAATCACTGAGAGCCTGTGGGGGCGGGCTGGCTTGCCTGTGCCCGGCTGTGTGACTCTGAGCAGGTCATGGCCCCTCTCCGAGCTTGTATCCTTACATGTTAACCTGGGGCCAGGTCCGGGCTGGAAGGTGCCAGACAGAGACACAAAGCAACTCAGGCCCGCCCCGCCCCCCCCTTTAAAAGAATTTATTTACTTATTTGTTACAGAGAGAGAGTGTGAGCATAAGTAGGGGGAGCAGGAGAGGGAGAAGCAGACTCCCCGCTGAGTAGGGAGCCCTATGTGGGGCTCAATCCCAGGACCCTGGTATCATGACCTGAGTCGAAGGCAGATGCTTAACTGACTGAGCCAGTCAGGTGCCCCTTGGGCCCTTTTCTTGGGGAGACTCCCTGTCTGGCCAAGGAATTGGTAGTCCTGACAGGAGGCAGTGCCCTGTGGAGCCCATGGGGTCGGGACCTGAGCTGGGAGCTTGAGCAGAACAAGAATTGTTTCCAAACATGCGGTGCCTAATGCTTGTGAGAACAAAGATGGGAGTTACAGGGGCATAGGCAACCGCTTAAGGAGGCCAGAAGGAAAAGCCACTGGCTGTTTTAGAGGGGAATCCAGAGGCTGGATACTTCGAAGAGACTGGACTACAACGTTCGGGCTTTGAAGAGTGATTAGGAGTTTGCAGGAAGGTCTCAGTAAGCAGGACTTACTCATTTGTCGTTACTACTAACGCTGGCTTCTTCACTGGAGAAAACCCGCATAGGGTTCAGGGCAGCCTCAGAGCTAGGTGGCCCGGGTTCAGATCCCGGTGACATGGTTATTAAGTGGGAGACTTGGGGCAAGTGGTTTAGCTTTTCTGTACCTCCTGGTCCCCGTCGGTGAAACAGGGATCATAATCGTCTTGTACTCGGTTGGTATTTTGAGTCCTTCATCCCAGATGCCGTGTGGATTTCATGTATATTCAGCCAGTTGCTTTCATCCGAGGGTGTAACAGAAACTGGATTTGTGCGGATGACCAGGCAGATAACTAAGAGAAGGGTGTTTTGAGGCAGAGAGAACAATTCCAGGGGCCCTGTGGCTTGCAAGGGCCTGGTGGATGCAAGGAGTGGGGAGACAGTGGCGGTGGGAGGTGGCTGGAGCCAAGAGTAGTGGGGACCTGACTGGCCTGGGCTGCTAACACCCACAGGGCTCTTTGTGATGGACGAGGATGCCACACTCCAGGACCTGCCTCCCTTCTGTGAGTCGGACCCCGAGAGCACAGACGGTAAGAGTCCCAGGCTGTCCTCACCCCTGGGGGGTGCTGGGATGAAGGCAAGGGCAGAGACTGAAGTCTGCCCTCTCTCCCAGATGGCAGCCTGAGTGAGGAGACTCCTGCTGGCCCCCCAGCCTACTCAGTGCCCCCGGCCTCAGCCTTGCCCACACAGCAGTATGCCAAGTCCCTGCCTGTGTCCGTGCCCGTCTGGGCCTTCAAGGAGAAGAGGACAGAAGCACGGTCATCGGATGAGGAGAATGGGCCGGTGAGGAGCAAAGGGGAGGAGAGGAGAGGAGGGTGGAGGGAACGACTCAGAGCCACTTCCTCCAGGAAGCCCTCAGGGATGGAAGACACATTTCCTAGGATTGATCTTGCCCTCCACCTCCTGAGGCAGGTTTTTGGGCCAGAACCCTAAAGGTTTAACAGCTGCAGCCTTGCATTGTACTCCAGTGCCTTGCAGAGAAAGTCTCTTCTGGGTTTTCAGGAACAGCTTCATTTACAGAATACTTGCTCCAGCCAAGACACGGATATTTTGATATCCCCTCCAGAAAGGGAAACTGAGGCTCAGAGGGGTTAGATCACCTTCTGTCCCCACCCTGCATGTTCCTGGCTCTTCCTGGAATTTGCCCCTCCCCCACCGCCTCCCGTCCAGTCCTCCCTCTGGCCTTCATGGGCTGGCCTGGGTGGCTCTTCCTAACCTAGCCCTGAACCTCCCCGAGGCACAGGGAGTATCTGTGACTTTCCCGAGACCTCAGCTTGGGAGGGGCAGGGCTGGGATTGGAATACAGCCTCCTTTCAGAAAGGAGTTACAGATGGCAAGTGTGGAGGCCCTGCGGTCTCATGGTCCCCTTCCCCTTGGTGCCTCTCAGGGGGCTCATTCACACAGTGGCAGCCTCTATCCGCTGCTGCTGCTGCTGCTGCTGTCTGCACTGCCAATGGGGGAAGCCCAGTTAACAATGTTTGAGGCCTGAGTGGTGGCACTTGGCCAGTCTCTGAATGGGTGGAGGTCCAGCCTCTGTCCGTGGCCTCTCCCATTCTGGGGAAGGCTGGGCCCAGCTCAAGGCGTCAGGCCATCAGGGAGATTGCACTAGCTGCTGGGGCTGCAGACAGGATGACAGGGCCCCTCTTTGGTGGAGGCCAACCGGAAAAGGGATCCTTTCCCTACAGCGCGGGCAGCATGGTAGTGGACAGTACTTGAGCAATCACTGTGCTGATTGTCTCAGGCTCTGTCATCAGCCCCGCGTTTTAAAAGGGGAGACCAAAGCCTCAGGAGATGAAATGCTTGTTGACAGCTATCCGGTGGCAGAGGCCTGATTGTTCCCGTGACTCAGTGCCAAGCCCAACCCAAATCTTTAGACATGACTCTCTCTGAGTGCACACAGCCTTGATGGTCAGCAGAGTGATGGTCACCAGAGCAGCACAGTTCCTTTGTGTAAGAAGGAACTGGAAGGGCAATGGGACAGGTGGCTGTTCTTGCACATAGCGTCAGGCCAAGAAGGGGAGGAGAGGGGCAGGAAGGCTTCATGGAGGAGGTGGTGTTTTGAGTTTGGTAGGAGGATCTTACGCGGACCAAGTCAGGGTAAGGGGCCTTAGTGGGTGTAGGCAAAGTGCTACTTTGGCGGCACTTTGGAGTTGGGGAGGGCGAGGGCGGGGCCGCAGCGGGCGCTGACCCCGCCCCGGTCCCGCAGCCCTCTTCGCCGGACCTGGACCGCATCGCGGCGAGCATGCGAGCGCTGGTGCTGCGGGAGGCCGAGGACACCCAGGTCTTCGGGGACCTGCCGCGACCGCGGCTCAACACCAGCGACTTCCAGAAGCTGAAGCGGAAATACTGAGGCTCGGGGAGCACGCTTCCCGGCCCAGCGTCCGCCCCGCCCCACACTACACCCCTGCCCCGCCCCCGGGGCCGGCCAATCCGAGTCCGACCCGGGACCGGCCTCTCAGGTCCCCGGGGCTCCGGGATTGCCCCCTCCCTCCCAATCCCTGCTGTCCTTCCCTCCACGATCCTCTCACGTGCCGAGGAGTGGGACCTATCTAGTTTCCCTATTGGGTCTGTCGCCGCTTGCTTTGCCCGGCGACAGATTCGTTCGATTAAGGGATTGGGTCGCTCCCAGATCGGGGCGTGGCTAGTTTAAATCCCTCGCAGGGGTTACCCGTCGTTTTTTTGCCTAGCAACAAGGGCTTTGCCCGCGCGGCAATGGTTGAAAGAGAACAGTAAAGCCCCAGGATTGGGTAGTGGCAAGCCTGTTCGGCCTAGAGAATGGGCAACTCCTTCATTTGATTGGCTTGAACCCAAAGGGCTTAACCAATATCCTGGGAGTAGCCATTCCCCCCCTTCCTGGGTTTTCCCCGCCTGATTGGCTCTAGACTCCTGAGGGCGTGGCCAAACCTTCCTCCTGTGCCCAGGATTGGCCTGCGGCCTTAAATTTACGTTCTTTACACTACTGGGACTGGGGTCGTTTCTGACCGAGTCCTGACTACGTTCCCCTCTGCCCCCTTCCAGGGATGGCCCAATCCTGTCCCTGCATCTGACACCCTCTCATTGGTTCCATCCCATAACAGCCTGCCAATCGTAGTTCGTCCTTGCATCCAGGACGGCACCAGCTCCCGCCCCTCTCCCCCCAACCCCCACAGGTGCCTTAAAGGGCCCTCGTCCACCCAAGGTGGGGGGCAGGGGCCCTCGCTCTCCGGCCCTTGTGTGGGGGGAGAGAGTCGTGGGTGGGGATCGGGAGTTGGGAGGGGTGGTCTGAGATTAAAGAGTTTTACCTCTGACAAATGAGTATAAAGTGTGTTCATTCAACAAACACTTGGTGAAGCCGAAAGAGCGGCATCTCACTGATTTTTTCAGTGCAAAGCTGGGAGTTGTTATTGTCCCCATTTTACAGACAAGAAAAGAGATTCATGGGGTGTGAAGGAAGAATTCTAGTCCTATGTGACCATTAACCTCCAATCTTCTGGGGGACGAGTGTTGGAATGTGACTGGTCTTTAAGGAATCAGTGTTCTGAGTGCACATAGTCCCCAGCAAAGCCAGGAACGTCCCGCTGAGGCCGGGAGTTTTCTGCCTAATACAAAACAGCTGAAGATTAGAGAACAAATGGCACCTGGTGCGATGTCTGGGTCGGGTCAAGTAAACCTGGAATCTTCCTCTCCCATCAGACCACCACTTGAGGAATGCTAGCAACAGACAAGACTTAAAGAGAGAGCTGCCAGCCAAACACTTGTATAAAGTTATTTACATCTACTAACTCCTTTAATCATCCTAGTAACTCCATGAAGTGGAAACTATACCCTCTTTAAAGATGAGAAAGTCGCCGTATTGAGGGTCAGGGCTACTGTCGGGGGACTGATAATCATCCTCAAGAGGAAAAGTTTCGTCCCCTGTAACTAAGGGAATGAATGTTAGGAGTTCAAGGTGTAAAGAGGAAAATCTGTGAACAGAGGACCCACACCCCCTACTGGTCGGAGCCTCTCATTGCTGCAGGAGAGATGAAGGTCAGAGCGCTAAGCCGCAGTCGTGGGGCGGGGCTTCTGTCGTGGGAGGAGCCAAGGCTCTGCCCAATTCCGGAGGGCGAGTCATTTCCGTCCGCCGAGGAACAGAGAAAGCAGCCGGCGGAGTTGCGGGCAGAGCGCCTCGGGCAGGAATTCCCTGGTCGCAAGTGGCAAGTGAGCCCCGGTCGGGACGGTGAGCGGGGGACCGAGTCAGGGGTGCGCGCGAGCTTCTTGGCCTTTGCCCTGGAATGTTAGGGTCGGGTTCGCAGCGGGACTGAGAGGGGCGTCGTCGCCTGGGAAACGGCGCGAGCCGGCGGCAGGCGAGAGGGTGGGATTTCCTGATCCTTCAGCGGAAGAAGGGAAATTTCTGACTGGGGCGGGGGGCGAGAGGAGGCGGGACTTCCTGTAGCAATTTGAGAGCGACCTGCCACTCAAACCTGTTTACCTGTTTCCCTTCAGGCTGGCGCCCGGGATGGCTGAGGTGGAGGCCCAGGGCCGCCTGTGGCTGGAGAGTCCCCCTGGGGGCGCGCCCCCTATCTTCCTGCCCTCGGATAGACAAGTCCTTGTCCTGGGCCGGGGACCCTTGACCCAGGTTACCGACCGGAAGTGCTCCAGAAACCAAGGTGGGCGGGGCCGGAGCTGTGGGGGGTGTGGCCCGCTGCTGGCGCGGGAACTCGGTCTTGGGGAAAAGGGGACAGCCAGTCCAGTAAAAGGGAGCTGCTTGGCCACTGGGCTGGATTGCGCGGTGTAGCTAGTCCTGAAGTTGGTAGGTGCCCTTTGGGGAGCATAGAAAGAGAAATGCTGTGCCTGATCTGGAACTAGCCAGAGCCCTTAGGGGGGAGGGGTAGAGCCAATCCCGAGACAGTTATCAGAGGATGCTCACAGGTCACCGTGAAGGTTTGAGTCAGGTCACGACCCTTCCCAAGGAGAGAGCCCATCCTAAAAGTACTTGTTGCTTAGCAGGGTGGGGGGTAATGGAAGAAGCCGAGGACCTGCACCTAGCCATACAGCGTCATCAAGGAGAAGCCAGTTCTATACAGAAAACTGCCCGCCCTGCCCCTAGGCAAGAACCGCCTCACAGGCAATTCTGAGGCCTCTGATTACTGCATGTCAAGGAGACAGCCGATCCCATTTGGAAATAAACTGCTTTCCCTCCCGAGTGGGATGTAGCGTCCCCATCGCATGGCCTGAAGCTGGCCATGCTCCCAGTAGTGGAGAAGGCACTCGCACAAGGATGCACATTCTGACTCCACACTCTCAACCCTCAGTGGAGCTGGTCGCAGACCCCGGGACCAAGACTGTGGCAGTGAAACAGGTACCAGTTCCTCGGCAAAGTCTGGGGGTGGCGTTGGGGAGGAATGGCAACTCAGCAGGCCCATTGGAAAGACCTGGTTTGGAGGGGAGCGGGTGTGGCGAGTAGAGACGATCACGTAAAGCTGCCGCTTCAGCGGGTATCCATCCACATTTAAAGTGGATAAGACTTGGGGCGCCTGGGTGGCTCAGTGGGTTAAGCCGCTGCCTTCGGCTCAGGTCATGATCTCAGAGTCCTGGGATCGAGCCCTGCATCGGGCTCTCTGCTCAGCGGGGAGCCTGCTTCCTCCCCTCTCTCTGCCTGCCTCTCTGCCCGCTTGTAATCTCTTATCTGTCAACTAAATAAATAAAATCTTTAAAAAAAATAAAGTGGTAAGACTGGAACCTGTAACTTTCACTCATCCCTGATTGGTGGTGTACAGTGGAAAGGCGGGGCTTACCGGTCTGATTGGCAGGTAGGGAAAGGTAGTCCTTAAAGTGGGGGTTTGAATCAGAGGGGCTGATGGTTTGGGATGCAGTCAATCCCAGCTCCTCCCTCTCCCTCTGCAGCTGGGAATTAACCCCTCAACTGCTGGGACCCAGGAGCTGGCTCCGGGGTCAGAAGGCTCTCTGAGGTTGGGGGACACACTGTATTTGGTCAACGGCCTCCACCCGCTAACCCTGTGCTGGGAAGAGGCCCGCACACCTGAATCCCAGCAGGACACTCCGCCCCGCACCCCTCCGGTGGCTCCAGATGTGGCACAAGATGTTGAGCCACAGAAAAAGCGGATGCGAAAGTCATCCCCGGGCTGGGAGAAGTTCGAGAAGCTGCTGGTGTTTACTGCACCTGGGGTGAAGCCCCGCGGCAAGGTGAGGCTGAGGGAGCCACACAGAGTGTCCCCACCCCACCCCCCTACCCCCCCACCCCCACCCCCGCCCCGGTCCTTCAGCCTCTCTTAGCTTCTGCTTTTTTGTGAAGCAAACCTGATGACAAATTCAGGGGATGTTGTAAGCCTTGGGGAAATGGATGTCTGTCAGCCCCTGCCTGACCCACTGAAACCACAGGAGGGAACACCTATCATTTTAGCAGAGCCTTGAGCTCATGGGGCCCCAGGCCACCCGCTCCGAGCCCCACTGGTCTCACCAGTAAACTGATGAGCCTGTGAAAAGCTCGTGGAGCCTCCTCGACGCGGGGTTAGCACCTAAGCAATTTCACTCCTGTTTTTATTTTCCCAGTCGGCCTTCTGAGGTGGAGGCCAGAGGAGATGGGTGGGTAGGACGTGAACCCCATTTTAAAACTGCTAGCCCTGGGGCTTTGAAGGAGTAGGAGAGGGTACAGTGTAGATCTCAGGCTGTGCACTCTGGGAGGGGCAGGGACCCATCTTTGCCATGGATCTTCTTTCCGTAAGATGTGCCGGCGCTCTGTGACTCAGTTTCCCCTTGGGTGACAGGTGAGTGGTAACGTCTCTACCTTGCAGGGGTGACATGACGCAGCCTGTGAGTCCAGTGATCGGAGGCATAACAGGGTTGATGTTCCTTTTTTCTTGCTGACGTCAGGTGGCCGGCTTTGATCTAGACGGGACCCTCATCACCACACGCTCTGGGAAGGTCTTTCCCACTGGCCCCAGTGACTGGAGGTGAGAAGAGGCAGAACAAGGTGGGCAGTGAGAGTGAGGCTGACACCCCCCTCCCCACCCCATGGGGCTCCAGGTCACCCTTCTGCTTTCCCATCCGCTCTAGGATCTTGTATCTCGAGATTCCGCGGAAGCTCCGGGAACTGGATGCCGAGGGCTACAAGGTGTGTGTGCTTCTGTGTGCGGTGACCGGATCACAGGGCAGGCCGGGGCCCTGGTGAGGAGGGCACCAAGTGACATTGCTGTGCTCCCCAGCTGGTGATCTTCACCAACCAGATGGCCATTGGGCGTGGGAAGCTGCCGGCAGAGGAGTTCAAGGCTAAAGTGGAAGCCGTGGTGGAGAAACTGGGGCTCCCCTTTCAGGTGTGGCTGCAGAGGAGTATGAGGGCCATGGAGGTGGGGGGATGGGGACCTAGAGGGAGGGGCAGAGAGGAAGAAACAGAGACCCAGGGAGAAGGTACAAAATCCAGGGGAGGGGGAGGGTTGGGGACCCTGGGAGCAACCAGAGGCCCTGGGTGGTTCTGCTAACAGAAACCCCGTATAAATGGTAGGTTCCCGGGCACCGGGAGCTCTCTGGGTTGGTGAGGATCGGGGCAGCATCCCTGGCACCCACATGCCCTCGAAGGATTACAGGAATGAGCCCGGGATGGTGTCTGATTTCTGCCCACAGGTGCTGGTGGCCACGCACGCCGGCTTGTACCGGAAGCCGGTGGTTGGCATGTGGGACCATCTGCAGGAGCAGGTGAGCGGTGGCCTCCCCCTGGCTCCCCTCTTCCCTAACTCAGCCCAGGCTCCCCCTGCATGTCTCTGGTGTTTGGCCTCTTCCCTTCTCTCCCTCCCATCTCCTTCCCTGGTCCTTGCCTCCTCTTTTCCTCCTGTCCCCAAGTGGGTATATGAGGGCAGGGCTCCTGAACCCTGAAGATCCGAGTGGGTGGGCAGCAGATCACACGTTCATGCGTTCTTCTGTGTGTGCATTTGTTCTGAAGCGCGACAGGTTTTTGAGCTGAAGGTCAGTGTACAGGACAGATGTGCTGGGTGCTCGCGTACCCGTAAGGGTGCAGGCTGTGGATGCACAGACCGGTGTGTGAGCTAGCAGGAGGGGTGAAGCAAGGGATGTCAGGGTTTACCTACGGTGGGCAGGTCATGCCTTTCCCAGGTGCCCCCGGAGGTCTGCAGCTGGGGAGGGAGGAAGCCACGTGGGTAGCTAGGAAGAGCGGTTTAGGTCCGGAGTAGCTGCGAGTATAAAGGTCCTGAAGCAGGGCTGTGACTAGTGTGTTCTGTTCCGGGACCATGAGGTCTGGGATGAGGCTGGGGCGTGAGGTCAGAGAGCTGGCAGGTAAGAGACTGAGGGGGGCCTCAGGTAAAGGGCTTCCCTTTTACCAGCACAGGAGCAAAGGGTGCTCAGGAGGGTTGGGAGGGAAGGAAGCTCAGGAAATAGGAACTGGCACCCTCTGGTGGCTGAGTAAGGAACAGATGGGTGAGGGTGGAAGCCCAGAGCCCAGCCGCCTGGATGAACAGTCCAGGATCCAGGTGGTGGCAGTGAAGGAGGGTGGGGTCCTGACACAGGGCACCCTTTAGTATTCTAGGGGAACAGATACGGGAGTGGCGTCCTCAATGCCCACGGGCTTCTCACTTGTCCCTCCCAGGCCAATGAGGATATGCCCATCTCCATCAGGGACAGTGTCTTCGTGGGAGGTAAGGACCCAGGGCTGGGTTGAGTGTGGATCCCCCAGGGCCAGGGACTTCTGTCCCCAAGGTCGCTGGTGACAAGGGGGTGTGTCTCCTGTTTTTCAGATGCAGCTGGGCGCCCAGCAAACTGGGCCCCTGGGCGGAAGAAGAAAGATTTCTCTTGCGCAGACCGTCTGGTGAGGCCCCTGTCCCCTTCTCGCCAGGAGGTGTGTCCCCACTTTGTCTGACGTCTGTGCCCCCATCCCCAATCCTCACCCAGTTTGCACTCAACCTTGGCCTGCCCTTCGCCACACCAGAGGAGTTCTTTCTGAATTGGCCCATCGCCAGCTTTGTGCTCCCCACCTTTGACCCGGTGAGGCTCTAGGAACAAGAGTGGGGGGTGCGGGAGATGAGGAGGGGGTCACACTCATTGTGTCCACCTCTCCCAGAGAACCATCTCCCCCTCGGGGCCGCTCTACCTCCCTGAGTCCAGCTCCCTCTTGAGCTCCGACCCCGAAGTGGTGGTCGCCGTGGGATTTCCTGGGGGTGAGACACCCTGACTCCTGACCTGCAGAGGCCCCAGCCCGGCTCTGGGTGCTCAGGCCCCCCCTGACCCTGACCCTGCCTCTGCTTCACAGCTGGCAAGTCCACCTTCCTCCAGGAGCACCTCGTGTCTGCGGGCTACATCCACGTGAACAGGGTGAGCCACTGTACCCCCAGGCTGTGGGCAGGGGCCCCGAGGTCCTTCCACCCCTGCCTGCCCCCCGCCGACTGTGGGCTCCTCACCAGCTCCCTGCTTCCCCTGTACCTCTGCCGTCCTCCCTCCTGCAAGGTCTCCCCACACCCTTGTCCTGCTATATCCCTGCCCCCCCACTTAGGGTTGCCTCTTGTACCCTAGGACACACTGGGCTCGTGGCAGCGCTGTGTGACCATGTGTGAGAACGCTCTAAAGCAAAGGAAACGGGTCGTGATTGACAACACCAACCCAGACCCTCCGAGCCGGGCCAGGTACAGGGGGTCCCAGGGTGGCCTCTGGGTAGGGGGAGGGGTGGTCAGGGCCCCTGACCAGCCTGCCACCTTTCCGGCCCCAACAGGTACATTAAGTGTGCCCAAGATGCGGGGGTCCCCTGCCGCTGCTTCCTCTTCACGGCCACCCTGGAGCAGGCTCGCCACAACAACCGGGTGAGCCGGACTGCGCCCCTGCTGTCACGTTCCCCTCCATCCCCACAGTTCCCAGGCCGCCCCTGTGACCCCCGCTCCTCTGCCTCCCGTAGTTCCGAGAGATGACGGGCTCCTCCCATGCCCCCGTGTCAGACGTGGTCATGTATGGCTACAGGTAAGCAGCCTCCCTGCAGGGAGGCCCCAGGAGGTGGGTGCAGGGGGGGGGGCATCAGGGCGCTGGGCCGGGTCTCACCCCCCCCCCTTGCACCCCCTGGCGCCAGAAAGCAGTTCGAGGCTCCGACCCTGGCAGAAGGATTCTCCGCAATCCTGGAGATCCCATTCCGGCTGAATGTGGAGCCCACGCTGGAGCGCCTGTATACCCAGTTCTCAGAGGGCTGAGCGCTCCCCACCAAGTCCTTGCCCCTTCCCCTACCCTCCACCTCACCCCCAATAAATCCTGTTTTTCTTTACACTTGAGTAGCACTGTGCTGGGGAGGAGGGTGGTCTGCTCAGGACAGGCAGGGCTGGGAGCACTAGGCTGCTGGCCTCCCCACAGAGGGTAGGCTTCTCAGACCCACGGTTGTGGGCATCCTAGACTGGGGAACCCCCAAGGGGGTGGAGGGAGCTCTTCCCTGCCTGCGGCTGTCCAGATACAGAGCCAGCTGAGGCTCAAGCGATGGGACCCTGAAGACAAGTGCTGGACCCCCGTTTGGTGAGAAACTGTATCCTGGACTTGACCTCAGGGGGGTGGCCTGGACCTAGGGAGTGGGGGGGAAACGGGGTCCTGCTACTGTCTGGGCCCCAGCCTGTGTGTGCTGCCAGCCAGGTGCAACCTGGTGGATCCACAGGGGCAGAGGCAAGCAGACCAGGTCCCAAAACATGGCCTGCCAGCTCCAGGGAGGACAGGCCACTGGCCACGGCTCACCAGGGACTGACCAGCCACTGAGGGCAGCTCCATGAAGTACGCGGTTCCATCCTGGCTCGGGTGACTGATGTCAGAGGTGGCCTCCCTCGGAAATCCGTGAGAAACGCACATTCCCAGTCCCCCGCAACTGAAAGACTCAAACCTGGGGATGGGCTGGGCTTGACCCCCCACCCAACTCCCAAGGCATCTGGACACAGAGCCTAGTAGCCAGTGGGCTTTTAAAAGACTTTATTGGGGACACGTACAGGGGTGGGGACCGTCCTTGGAGACCTCTCCAGCCGCGGTCCTCCATCTCGCTGGGCAGCTGCCATCCCCAGGGGCCCCTGCTCAGAGACATCTGACCTGCGGGCAGGAGGAGCGTGGGAGGGGCTGGCCCGGGCACCCCCACGGCTTATGGCTGTGAAACTGCAGCTCCATCACATCCTGGGACCAGCGGGATTGAACCTGCCTCTCTGGTCTCAAGGCCAGGGAGGGCCCCACTCTGGCTTCCTAAACTCCACTCCACTCCACCCTCTACACCCCCCCAGAGCTGAGTGCCACTCACCAGTTTCAGCAGGGGCCTCGTCTGTGACTCCTGGAGGGGCCCAGCCTGGGGGTGGCCACTACCCCCCCATCTGCAGGGAGGGAGGCAGTGTCAGCAGCAGGGACGGTGCTGGGGGGCAGGGGAGGTGGGGGGCTGGGGGGCAGGGAGCCTGGCCTCACCCCGCGCTGCTGCTGCTCCTGCTCCAGGTTCCGCTGCAGGACCTGCTGCTGGTTGGCGATGACGCGCCGGATGCCGTTGACGAAGTTGCTCTGGTCGTGGGGGATGAGGCCGATGAAGATCTTTTTCTCCGACGAGTACAGCAGCATGAGCACGCGCACCTCGCACGACGCCTTGTAGGAGAAGTGCACGCAGCCGGCCTGGGGGGCGCAGCAGGGTATGGGCGTCTGGCCAGGCACGGACACTCCCACCCACACAGGCCACCTTGTGCCAAAGCATCCTGACGGCTATTCTCACAGCCCTGGTGTCACTCCCACTCGGGGACTCACAGACTCTGCATCAAGGGGCCCTGAAGTTGGCAGTGCCCATGGTCAAGCACCCCACTGGCAGCAAGCGCATAGGGTGGCCTTGACCTTGACGGACAGCCACCACGTGAGATGCACAGGCCCTGCCAGCCCCCCAAAGCCCAACCCTACAGTCCCCCACATGCAGCCCCAGAGTGGCCAAAGCCCCGTGAGCCCTCCACAGGCAGGGACACAGCCAACCATGGCCACTGCATTGCCAGCTTAGGGAGTGGACCAAGGGCTCCAGCTGTTACACCGACCCCTGCTCCTCCTGGCCCGGGGTCCCCACCCCCACCTCGCAGGTGATCAAACGGAGCCAGAGGGTTCACAGGCCCCTGGCGCCCCTTCGGGGGACAGCTGCGGCAGCGGTGGCCGGTGGAAGCCCTTCCTGAGTGCACCGACTGGAGCCCGCAGCAGAGCATGAGGGACAAAAGAAGGCAAACTCTTGAATGTGGAAGAAACCCACAGCTGGCTGGCAGAGACCCTTGTCCAGCGGCGATCCGTTCAGCTATGGGACAGACGCTGGCCAGGTGCAGCAACACCCATAAGAATGCAGTGACCGCTGCACTTTCCTTAGCCCTGGAGGATACCTGCCTCCCCTCGCTGCTGGAGAAAGTGAGGCCAAGGCCCACTGGCAGAGAACCCAGTGCTCTGAGGGCCCCGGCTGGAAGTAGACAGACCTCCCTGCCTGGCAAGGGGCCTGGGGGAGCCTCGAGTTTTCGCTAATAAACCTACAGGACAGTGGCTCCCTATCCCCAGGGAGAGCAGGAACCTGGGAGTACTGGGTCTGCGCTCCGTGGTATTGCCCTTCCATGCTCTGAATGAACCCGGGGCCTGCCTCTGGGCCTCAGTTTCCCCATCTGTAAAGTAGGGTCAGGACCGCAGAGCCCCAGGGAAGTCCACGGACTAGGAGCCAGCACGCGTCCAGACACAAGGCCAGCCTACGGCCACCAGGGCCACCATGACGCCCCCCCCAGCTGGTGTGGAGAAACGATCCCTGTCGCTCATCTCCTGGCCCCGCAGCCCTGCGCCACACTCACGAAGCCATTGTCCATGATCCGACACAGGCTCTTCAGCGTCTCCAGGTCCTTCGTGAAGTGGAACTGCACCAGGCGCGAGTTCCGGAACAGCGGCACCAGGGTGGTCTGCGGGCCAGCCAGGGCAGCTCCGTGACCCGGAGGCCCTGCCTCTGTGCGGTCCACACACTGTGGCGTCATTGACTTACAACCTCAGATGGGTCCTATGTGGACCCCCAACCCCAGCCACTATCTGCATCCATCTGCCTGTGCTCATCACAGTGGCCAGCCTCCGTGCACTTGCACTTTGGAATGTTCTCTGTCTGGCAACCCCAGGGTCCCCTCCCTGGGGAAGGACCGTGGCCAGCCTGAGGACCCCTGCTTCATACTCACCAGTAGCTGCTGCGGGATGAGCTGCATGTACAACTTCCTCGGCCACTGCTCGGTCCTCCTGTGGGGGGCCCCAAGAGGATGAGGGTCAGGAAGCTGGGTCTCACCAGGACCCTGCCTTGGCCTCCCAGCCCCCCCTGCCCCCCACTCACAGGATCTCCCCTTGGTTCACGTAGACGTGCGAGGGCAGCCACCTCTTGGACCGACTGTTGGGCTCAGGCCTGGGCTTTTGGGGAGAGGAAGAGGGTGACATCAGGAGTGGGGAGGCACCCCAGTCAGGAAGGACACACTGGTCTCGAGGTCACCCAGGACCCCCCCACCCCAGACTCACCTCCTGCCACTCCATGACACCGCTCCATGCCAGGAACTTATTGTTGACGATCTGAACCGGACCCGCGACACCGCCAGGGCCCACGGCCTGTGGAAGCAGAAAAGGGGGCCTGGTAACCAGAAGCGCCCCAGAGGAGGCCTCTGGGCAGCCTCCCAGCCGTCCATGAGCCTCGCTCCAGCTTCCTTCCTGGCTCCTCAGCCTCCAGGCTGTTGGCAGCCCCACAGGACTCCCCAGTGCTGGCCCTGCCATCCGCCTGCTCACAGACCTCCCACAACTCCTGAACGCCCTGGAACCAGTCTCTGATGCTCAACCTGGGGTACCAAGCCCACAGGGTCGGCCTCTAAGAACTAAACAGCCCTATAATTTGCTGCACAGCCGGAACACAACGAGCAAGACAGATATGATTCACAAGCAACTTGTAAGGGATGAGCCAGGACACACATCACCCTCCAGAGCCTTCCAGCCACATGCAGCACTCCCCGCTAGCCTGCCTAGGCACGTCCCTGTCCGTGCCCCGCTCCATGCGGGTGTCCCTCCTGGCAGGAGCTGCCCCCATCAGGCCCCATGCTCTCGAGGCCTCACCGACCCAGCCTCACCAACCCGCTCGCTGCCTGGGGACCTGAGGGCTGGCCTGGGCGCCACGGCACACCTGTTTGCGCGTGGTGATGACCTGCCGGATGGCGTTGACAAAGCCGCTCTGGTCGTAGGGGATGAGGCCCATGAAGATCTTCTTCTTGGACGAGTAGAGCAGCATAAGCACGCGCACCTCGCAGGGGGAGATGTGGGGGAAGAGCATACACCCCGCCTGGGGGAGGGGAGCAGGCGATCAGGGGCCCTGGGGCAGCCCAAGGGGCCAGATGCCCCTCCGAGCGTGTGCTTCGGTGTCTCCCCCACCTGATGAATCTGGGGTTGGGGCTCCATCTCCCACTCAAGTCCCCCTCTTAATGCCAGTCCCATCCCTTAGAGCAGGACCCGCCTTTGCCAGCAGGGCCAGAACAGCCTCCAAAAAGGCCCTAAGCACAAACCCAGCTCTGCTTGTTCCCAGCTTTGTCACCTGACGCCAATCACCTCATGTTCCTGGACCTCAGTTTTCCCATCTGTAAAATGGCCTCACAGTAGCCTCCACAGTCCACGCCACATAAACATTTGTCACATGAGATCCTAGTGCCTCCTCGGTGGGACTTGGGAAACCAGGAGTCCGACAGAGCCCTCGGTGGCGGCTGTCAGGACCGAAGGGGCATGCACTTCAGAGAATTCCCCAGGCTGTCCGGCCGTCTCTTGTTGCGTAGGGGCCACCTGCTCAGGGAACTTGTCCTCCACACCTTCTGGACCTGTGTGCAGTGGGTCCTCCCAGAACTACTAGTAGGACCAGGCATGGGAGGCCGGGGGCACGGGAGGTGTGCAGTCAATGGCCTTCCCTACAGCCTGAGGGCCTTGCTGGCCACGCACAGAGCAGGCCCTCTGCAAAGGTGGTGAATTAAGGGGACCAGTCTCTTCCCCAAGAGTCAACACCGAACCAGTCTGTCCAGCCCCTGACGGAACAGGAACTGCCTGGACACAGAGGGTCATGACAGGACCTGAAGACAGGAGGGGGCTGGAGAGGTGCTGGTCCCAAAAGGGACCAGGGACTGGAGGGGACCCCAGAGCTCAGCCCCATGGTGTCCTGGGCAACCTACTCTCCTTGCATGTATCCCGTACTGGCACCTGTCCCCTTCCACAACTGAACCACTCTGCCGAAACCAGGGGCAGATGAGATGAGGCCCAGACCACAGGGCCTGCAGAGACCAGACTGAGATTGACTTCCTGATGGCCCAGCACCATGGTCTCCCCGGCTCATGGCCAGCGGGCCCTTGCCACCCACGCAAATCACTGCCCCAAGCACTATGCACAGACTTACTCCTCATAACAGCCCCACAGAAGGAACCCAGGCACTAGCCCTGTTTGCCAGAGGAGGAAGGAGCCTCCGCACAGAACATTCTGCCCCCTACCGCTGCCCCAGCCAGGGTGGTCCCGCAGATGCTGCTCTGAGACCCCCCCACTTCCAGAGGGACGAGATGCCATGGAGAGAGCGTGCCCCCCAGGCCCCTGCCTCCCGCTGTGCCAGGTCCTCACGCACTCAGGAGGGGCCCCAACCCCCTACTCACGAAGCCATTGCCCATCACACGGCAAAGCCCCTTGAGGGAGTCGCAGTCTCTGTTGGTGAAGTGGAACTGCGCCAGCTGGGAGTTGCGGAACAGGGGGCCCAGGGTGGTCTGTGGGCAACAAGGGGACCTCTGGGTCACTGCAGGGGGTGGGGGGAGCAGGGGGTTGCCGGGGGGGGGGGGGCTGCAGGGGACCGGAGTCAGGTCTTACCAGCAGCTGCTGCGGGATGAGCTGCATGATCAGCTTCTGGGGCCACTGGTCAGTCTCCCTGCGGGGGGCAGAGAGTCAGGGGAGCCCCCACCCCAGCCGCCTGCCTGCCGCCCCCACCCTGACACCCGCACGCCTGCCTCTACTCACAGGTTCTCGCCCTGGTTCACGTAGGCCTGGCAAGGGAGGGCCCGCTTCAGTTTCGCGGTGGAGTCGGAGTAGGGTCGGCGCTTCTGTCGTGGGAGCAGGAGGGGTCACTGGACACGACCCAGATGCCCCAGCCTGCCCCACCCACAGAGGCCAGCCCTCAGCCCCTGCGGGGACTCACAGGAGACCCGCCACAGCTCACCTCCTGCCACTCGAGGACGCCGCTCCAGGCCAGCAGCTTGTTGCTGAGCCGGTGCTCACCTACGGCCAGGCCCCCAAGGGCGAGACCAGGCGAGGAGGGCCCAATGGGACCCAAGGCGCCGAACACCCGAGCACCTTGCTGCAGCACAGGGGAGCAAGGAAACTGAGGCTGAGGGACCCATAGAGGCAGGCTATCCCCCACCAACATACCTCGCAACGTTCAGATCCAAATCCCCTGCTTGGCAACTCCCAGAACCACATCCAAACCCCGTTCCCAGGGATCAAGACCCCAAGCAGCTGACCTCCACGTGCTTTTCCTAACGCTACTCCAGAACCCGAGCCCCCAAGACCCTCCTTGGCACCTCCACACTGGTCTGCTTCCTCCTCCAGACTTCGCTCCAGCTGTGCACTCGGCCTTGAACGCCCTCCCACCCCCTTCAGGAGATGCCATCCACTCGAGCCCCTGGCCTAAGCCAATTCTTAGTCCCTCTGTCCCGATCCAATTCAGAGAACAACGCTCTGGGGGCCCAAGGCCTCCTCAGAGTCCCCACCACGCACAGGCCAGCCCGCACCGCGGCTAGCTGCCTGGCGCACTGGTTTGCCAAGACGCAACCCCCTCCCCCGCTCAAAATTCTCCCAAAGCTCTGCGTGGCCCTCAAGCCAAGTCCGGACCCTCCCCCTCTAGCTCCCGCCAAGCCTTTCAGGGGGTCACAGGCTCTCCTGCCCTGCAGACTCCATGCTGCAACCACACCAGGCTGACCTCAGTGGGGAGAAGATAAAGCACACAGAGCCATCCAGGGAGGTGGGGACACTTCTGGAAGAGGCAGTGTACCACCACCTGGAGGGTCTCAAACATCTCCGAATTTGCCGAGCATTTGCCGAACACCAGAAGAACGTTCCAGCAATAAAGCCAAAGAAAGCTCCACATTCTACTCTTCCCAGGGCACTCTACCAGCTATCTTTTTTTTTTTTTTTTTGTAAACTAAAAACATCTCAAAGCAAACAAGGGAAGGCTCTGGAACAGGCTGGCAGCAAGCAAGCCCCGAAAACCTCCCTCATAAATGCCTCCAAGCAGCAAAAGAAGTAACAATTGTTACTTTTCATGGTACTACTGATGGACACCCTCCGCATTTCCTACAAAGCACACAGATGTCTCCAGTCCCAGAAAGACAGGCAGGAAAAGTATTTCATGGAGGCTTCAAAAGTAAACAGAAAAACCTGAGCCAGCATGTCCTTGATCCGGGCAGGTGATACAGGAATTTGGGCAGGGGTATCAAGCCAGGAAGAAAACCAGAGAGCATCCCGCTGTAGGAACGTGCTGGTGTGTGTCCCGGGCCGGGTGGCGTCTGAGATGCAGGACAGGTGCTGAAGCCCTGGGTTTGCAGGTGCCACAGGTGGGGTAGAGAGAGTCTAACAACAGCTGCTCAGAGCACAGAGCCGAAAGGCCTTTGCGGATCCTGGCGAATGCGCTCAAGGACCCAGGGCCGAGTAAACTGCAGGCGCAAGTGTTTAAAGTCGGCTTTGTCTGGGTGAGCTGACCCCGCAGCTCAGGTCTACTTGCAACAAGCAGGGGAGCCCATCAAAGTGGAGGACAGTAAGGGGCTAGGCTTAACTGCAATCCCAGAGCAACTCTCCCAGCTGGGCAAGTGTGTGCAAAATTTGCCTTTGCCTCTGATATGTAAATTGTTTACAGGGAAGCCTGTTTCCTACTCCGGAGATCCAAAGCCTTACCATGCACATTTCAAGAGCCCAGAAACGCTCCTGACAACTAAATGAGACTGCTGAACTGGGGGGCGAGCCAGTGAAGGGGAGGGATATGTGTAAGTTGTGGGAGGTGTTCAGAGACTTGATATCTACATTAAAGATCCCAGGAAGCCTCTTTAAGGCTCGTGTGGGGCCGCCACAGCGACCTGTCATGCACAACGACGGGGCAGTGGAGGGAAGCAGCGAACTCCAGAGCCAGTCTAGGGCAAAACGCACATCTGGGCGAGCGTGAAACGCCAGGATGTGCAGTTTTACTATTATTCCAAGTACGCCTGAACATTTTTGCGTACGTAATTTGGGTCTGGGGAAGCGTGTGTAGTTAATGTACTTGCAAAGCCAGATATTTATGTTGGGGCTTGCTGCACTCCGTAAGGGCATCCCTTATCTGGGCGGGCGTGCAAATCCTGGGCGCACAACGCCACGGGCTCCGTGCGGACCCGCGCGGGCCCGGAGATGAACACCCCCAAGTGCAACACCTGAGCACGCGAGTTTAAGACGCGGACCCCTCTCGCCGCGGGCCCTCAGACCCCCCACCATTTCCAGATTTCCTGCCCGAAGAGAGACCCAACTTTCCAATTAGAAAAACAAGCGTGCACGCCGCTCGCCCGCCCCCCACCCTGCGTTTAAATCGGGACGCGGAGTCAGCAGTAATTTGAGCCCTCCCCGCCCCCGTACCCCACCCCCGCCACCCCAGCCCAAACGCGCAACAAAGGGGAGAGCCCGGCGCGTACCACCCGGGGGGGTTCCACGGGGGAACCCGATCCCACTCGGGACCACCCCTAGGGCCACCCGGAGACCCCAGAAAGGAGGGGGCCGCGGACAAAGACCCGAGCCCGGGGGAGGGGCCGGCGGGGGCGGGGCCGTGGAAGGCTCTGGAAAAAAGGCGGGGGGCTCACCATGGGAGGGGCCGAGCGGGCCCGGATCCGCGGCGGCTGCGGGCCGCGAGGGCTGGCCGGCCAGGAGCGCGAGCGGGCGGCGCGCACTGTGAGGGGCCGCGGGGGGCGACCGCGACCCCCGAGGGGGCCCCCAGCGCCGGAGCGGTGCGGAGCGCGGCGCGGACGGACCATGGCGGGCACGGGCCGAGTGGGCTGGGGGTTGCCACGGGCCACACAGGGGGCTGCAGGCTCCACCGACTGAGGGGCGCGGGCGCGCGGCTTCGGGGGAGACGGGCAGGGCTGTACCAAGCGCAGGGGACGCGCCGCCGAAGAGGGGTCGCCGCGGCCAAACCACTGCGGCGAGCGGGGGAGCGCGGCGCGTACCAAGAGCGTCCGCGAGGGGGCGTGGCCGGGCTGTACCAAAACAGGGCCGGGGGAGCCTCAGGAAACGGAGAGGGTGTGTGGGGCGGGGAACACGGCCATTGGAAGATACTCTGGGCGGCTCGAGCTACAGGGGGAGGAACTGAGGGGACGTGCGCGCAGCAGCTTCAGGGGGGTGTGGCGGGAGAGGCCATACCGAAGGGTGCGGGGGATTGGTGAACGTAGAAGACGATACCAAGTTGGCTACGGGCTGGGAAGACAGAACACCGAGAGACCCTACCTTGAGAGCGGGACCCGCGGAGCCGGGAGACTACACCAACGGACCTCAGAAAGAGGAGGAATAAGGAATAGGGGTCTGGGAGTAAAGGAGCCTACCTAGAAGTTTGGGGATACAGATCGTACCTTGCACCAGAGGAGGACTTAGTGTTTGGACGCCGTGACGTGGCTAGGTGGACCGGAGACCACAAATCCCAGCGGCCCTTGCGCGGCATGGGCGGGGCCAGGCATCCCGAGGCAGCCGCCAGTCATTGCTGTGTGCCCGTTGGCGCCTGTACCCCAGGCCCCGCCCGCCGCCCAAGGTACCTCCTCCCGCTTCCTGACGCCGGCTTCTTGAGGCCGTTCATTGATTTACTCATTCACTCAACTGTTGCATGCCTGCGTATTCACTTACTAGAAGTTGTATAACATTTCTTGCTTGCTTAAATTTGCTTGTTTGAATCGTGGACAGTGCGTAACCGTGAAGTGGTTATGAGGATTAAATGAGTTAAAGTAGTAGGATTGGTACTCAGCATGGTAACGACTTAAATGTTAACTTATTCTTTTCTATTTAAAGACTTTGTTAGAGAGACACAACGAGAGAGGGAACACAAGCAGGAGGAGCGGGAGAGGGAGAAGCAGGCTTCCCACTAAGCAGGGAGCCCGATGTGGGGCTCGATCCCAGGACCCTGGATTCAGGACCTGAGTCCAAGCCAGACGCTTAACGACTGAGCCTCCCAGGCGCCCGTTAAATGTTAACTTTTTCTTTTCTTTTCTTTTAAATATTTTAACAGACAGAGGTCACAAGTATGCAGGGAGGCAGGCGGGGGGGGGGCGGGGGAAGCAGGCTCCCCGCAGAGCAGAGATTCCCAGGACCCTTGATCCCAGGTCCTCCATCCCAAGACCCCAAGATCATGACCTGAGCTGAAGGCAGAGGCCCAACCCACTAAGCCACCCAGGCGCCCCTGACTTTTTCTTTAAACAACAACAACAACAAAAAAGTCATTGTGATAAACACCGGGTGATTAAAATAAAAACTTCTAAAAATCATTATTAGTACTATTATTTCCATTCTCTGTGGGCAGTGAGTATACTGTGATGACCAAAAGAGACTGGGTCCCTCAAGGAGCCCAAGATCCACTGGAGAAGACAAATAATAATCACACTTTGGGATAAGTGTTACAAATAGTGCAAATACATAGGAGGAGGGCATGGTGGCCATGAGGAGTCAAGGAAGTGACCTTTAGGCAGCCTGTGATTCTATTTGGGCTGGAAGAGTCCTACGATGAGGGAAGAGCAAGGGCACAAATCCTGAGAGTGGAAAGAGAGTAAAGGAAGTGAGCATGGCTGAAGTGGATTGAGGGTAGAGGAGAGTGGTAGATATGGGGAGGTGCCAGGCAGGGCCCATAAGCAGAGTCCTATGGCCTTAGGTTGGAATTTGAATTTTAATCTCTTTGCTGGAGAACCTTCGGAAGGTTTTCAACAAGGGAGTGGGATAGACTCACTTGTTCTTAAACAGATCGTTCACAGAATGCACAGAAACATGCACACAGTATCTCTGCAAGTCTACGGAAACAGGTGGGACCCACAGTTGCCTCTGAGGAGAGAAGGCAGCAGACTGAGGGAATGGGGTCACCAGCATGGAAAGGAACTCCATTTACTCTCTTGGACTATTTGGAATTTTCTCCATATGCAAACGTTGCCTACTGAAAAATAATCTTTGAAATACTTACATCTTTTCTAAAGGATTCCCCTGGCTGCGATGTTGAAAATCAGATGGAAGGGGAGGAATGAAAGAAGGGCAGAGAGAAGACTGTGCCAATAATCCAGACAGGAGGCATAAGACGGGATGGACGGCAGGCAGGGTGGCCACAGTAGAGGTGATCATTTGCACAATTCAAGAGGGAGCCCAAAGGACTTGTGTAGAGAGCGAGAGAAAGAGGAAGGAAGGATGAGGCCAAGGTGTTTGCCTATTACAGGCTATCAGGGAGCTGACTCTGGGGGCAGGTGGAAATCCCTTCTTCTGTGATATGTCAATTTTGAGATGTTGACTAAGCAATGTGGATAGGAGAGGCTGGAGATGCAACTTCAGGAGTCTTCCATCTCCAGTCAAGGAGACACTGAGTCCACAAAGAGTACGTTTGTAGACAGGGACCAGGATACGCCATCCCTTTAGCGGTGAGAGCCCTGAGAACAACCAGCAAATGAGAAGGAGGGGTGGCCCGTGAACCCCCGAGGCACAATGTATTTCCAGTCCTTGTTTGCCCCACCCACAAAGCCACCTGCGCAGGCCTGAGTTCCAAATCCGACTTGGATTGTGACCAAATGGAGTCTGTGTTCTCTGGACCCAGACCACAAGTTAGATACCAGCAGTTACCTCCAGACCCCTGACAATCACCCATGTCAGAACAACGGATCACTGGCAGCAGCAAGGAAACAGAACCACGGGGACAGAAGCATCCTTAATTTCCCTAAGTCCTCATTTCTCACCACTCTCTTTGGTCCAGGATTTCACAATCTCTTGCCTAGATAACACCCTCCTAACTCTTGCCACCATGTCTCTCCCTTCACTAATCAAAATACTCCAGTGGCTTCCCAATCCCCTTAGAATTCGACACAAACTTCCCCTAATGCTTGTGTGGGACCCCTGCTGCTCTATCCAGACCAATCTCTTCCACATCCTTCCTGCTCTCCATCATCCTTCAGCTCCCATCAGGACACACATGTGGATAGGAATTTCCAGGATCATCTAAGCAGAGAAAGTTGTGCCAGGATACACTCCAGTGAGAACAAAATGGAAACATCCCAAAATGCGAAATAAAAATGTAGGCCGGGGGCGCCTGGGTGGCTCAGTGGGTTAAGCCGCTGCCTTCGGCTCAGGTCATGATCTCGGGGTCCTGGGATCGAGTCCCGCATCGGGCTCTCTGCTCAGCAGGGAGCCTGCTTCCTCCTCTCTCTCTCTCTGCCTGCCTCTCTGCCTACTTGTGATCTCTCTCTGTCAAATAAATAAATAAAATCTTTAAAAAAAAAAATGTAGGCCGGAATTCTAAGTCATACTACAGTACAGCCCTCTGAAGCCAACCGGCTTACCCAGTGTGCCAGTCTGAAAGACGGCTGCCCATTTCATCTGTGGAACCTGCTGCCCAGGCTGGCAGGCTGATATGACTAAGCCATTCTGCTCGCATCTGTGGTGCTGTATGCTTCCTGCAAAGTAGCGGTTTCTTACCAAACCTGTTTATGCCAGTTGCTTTAAGTTAATAACTTAATCCTATCAAACCACTGAAATATTAATTCAAGAGAGTTGTTTATATGGTAAGCAGGTTACCTGCATTGGAGAAATAAAAGTGAGTTACTTAAAAAGAAAAATGACAAAAGAGGGGCGCTGGGGTGGCTCAGTTGGTTGAGCATCTGACTCTTGATTTAGATTCAGGTCATGATCTCACGGGTCACAGGATTGAGCCCCAGGTCAGGTTCTAAGCTCAGCGGGGAGTCTGCTTGAGATTCTCTCTCTCCCTCTGCCCCTCCTCCACTTCCAGCAGGATTTATTGACTTTAGAGAGAGACTGAGAACTTGTGAGACCCAGTGGCAGGAGGGGCAAAATTCAAGCTGGGATGCTTAACCAACTGAGCCCCACCAGGCACACCAATTAATAAATCTTTAAAAAAGAAAGAAAGAAAAGATAAAGACAGAACACTGGAAATGATAAATGACTTGTGCTTTGTGGATGTAGTTTATACAGCATTATGATGTTGTATGATAAATGGGAGAGAAAGACTTAAAAGAAAAGGTCCTGGTCCTACATAAAGAGAAGAGATGAATGTTTAAATGCTCTTGGTTAAAACAAAATATTTAAAGTGTTTCAATGCTCATGAGTGCTATCTGCCGTACATTTCTAACTCCACTTCGCCCAGCAATGAAAAGGACTGCACTTCCAGACCCCATTATGGTCCAGTGGGGCCATGTGATTAATTCTGGCCAGTGACATATGAGCAAAGTGACATGTGAATTCAGTCTGGAGCATTTAATTACTAGTGGGAGACCAGTTCCCGTTCTGCCGGCAATATTTAAGATCTATCGGCAGCAGCTCCAAGCTGACCCTCTATGCAGCAGGAGGGAGGAAACCCACCTTTGCTATTTCAAGTCCCCGCAGTTTAGAAGTTGTTATTGTAGCCCATCCCAGCCTACCCTGACGTAGACAAGTCTTTTCCAAATAACCCTGTTTAACCAAGCTGACTGAATTTACTAGAAGGGCAAACTGGGAGTACATACAGGTTGGATGTAGACAAGAACACAAAGGCAACACAGACAAATAAGAATGCTTTACATGACAAAATGGGAGTAAAGAGATCTCTGTCTTGTAGATTTTTTTTTTGGTTTCACAGTTAAAAAATAATGGTTTAAAAAAAAAAAAAAAAACCTATCTGGAGATGCCTGGGTGGCTCAGTCAGTTGAGTGTCTGTCTTTATCTCAGGTCATGATCTCAGGGTCCTGGGATGGAGCCCCAGGTCAGGCTCTCTGCTCAGCGGGGAGTCCACTTCTCCCTCTCCCTCTGCCCCTCCCCCACTGTGCTCATTCTCTCCCTTCCCCCTCCCCAGCACTCTCTCTCTGAAATAAAATTAAATAAATCTTTTAAAAAAACAAACCATCTGCCTGATCCGTGCTCTCCAGGCTCTATATATTCTTCCTTGAACTTTCTCATCATGATTTGTAATTGTCCGTGGCTCCCACATTAGCCTGTGAGCTTTGTAAGGACAAGGACCAGGTCTAGCTTGTTCATAGTGATGTCCCAAAAGGGCAGCATGGAGCACTCTAGGTCCGAGTGCACATCCCCCTCGAATGCCCTCCATACCTCTCCAGAAGTGGTATGATGCGTTCAACACCCCGTTTCCCCTTCCAGGGCACACCAGAACACCACCTGTCCCAGTTTCCCCTAGAGGAGACTGGGAGGATTTCGTTCTCACCAGGGGGAGCAAAAGCACAGGCATCCTGATGTCAGGAGCATCCCTTCTGGTCCTAGGCAGGTACAAGTCTCGTGCACTCTCATGCCCACGCTCTGTTCCCAGCTGGAGACCAAAGACCCCACAAGGAAGGGGTTGGTTATTGAACCAAAGCAGCGGGACTCCTGAGTTCCTACTGGAGGACAGCCATCAGGGGGAACAGCCTGACCCACATTAGACTCTGGGGGGAAGTTACTAAATTCTCACAAGGGCCCTTCAAGGTCACTCTCTTAGAGCCTCCCCTGACAGATAGGAAAGACTGTCTGCAAGGCGAGGCACCTGGCCGCTTCCTGCTAAATACGGAGGGCACGACCACGCCCATCTTTCCAAGGCGTCATTCCCAGCCCCTGGCAAGCATCCAATCAATATTTTTCAAACAAATGAATTGCATATTTACCACCTTCAGAGTCAACTGGGCCTCTGAAGCTGCCTCCTGATATCCTAGTGAGGTCCTCAAGGTTCTCAGTAATAACCTGGCAGGTCGTCAGCCAGTCCGGATCACTTCATTTGAAAAAGGGTCACTCTCGGGAAAGCAGTAATAATAGATATTTCCTAAACACTATGTTTAGCGTTTCCCTTTTAAACTCCGGCCATGAGGATGGCAGTTTTATCATCTTCATTCTACAGGTAGGGAGGCAAGAGCCTGAGGTCACAGCCAAGGATAGGCTGAGGGGAGTCTTGAGCCCAGGTTCCTGATTAACTTCAGAAGCCCGGGACCTGCACCTGATGGAAAAAAATGAGGGGCATCAGGAGCAAACACCTCGCTTTCCTGTCCCTCGTTCCCGAGGCACACCAGGACTATCAAGTCAAGACGGGACCTTCCGGTCCCTGTCACAGCACTTCTCACAGCTGCCCCCAGCACACTGTTCCAAACGCTCCAGAGGTGTTCCTGCTCAAATGGAGATGACCGCGTCCCGCCGTGCCTCTGCCTCTCTGCATGCAGGGAGATCCACACCCACAAACTAGTGAGAAACCAGATGGTTTGGGGAGGGGCAATTGGTAGTTCTGTCTCAATTTAAAATGGGCACCCACAAAGGTCAGAAGCACCCTATCTGGCCCATAATAGGGGCTTCAAGAAATGGAGGCATTCACACTGGGAATATTTTGCAGCCATGAGAAAGGACAGAGGGCTTTTCGCCCTGGTATAAATGACAAGATACGTTGACCCATGAAAAAAACAACCCACTGAGAAAAGCTGACTCTAAGTGGTCGAGATCTGCTGTATAACACAGTGCTGACAGTTTGCAATCCTCCACTGTGAGCCGAATCTCAAGAGGGTAAATCTCAGGTTTGTGCTCGTAATTACCCGCCCCCTCTAGAAATCCAAAAGGACACAAGGAAAGCTTGTAGGTGACAGACGTCTACCCGGATCGCAGGAATCACTTCACAGGTGTATGCAGATGTCCAAATTCATCACTGTGTGCACATTACATACGTGCACACATATAATTA
The DNA here is from genome assembly GCF_009829155.1 of Mustela erminea. Classification (NCBI taxonomy): domain Eukaryota; kingdom Metazoa; phylum Chordata; class Mammalia; order Carnivora; family Mustelidae; genus Mustela; species Mustela erminea. The sequence goes on along the minus strand of NC_045632.1, from coordinate 5,518,892 downwards.
CAATTAGCCCTCAATAAAGCTGTTTTAAAAATATAAACTAGTCTGCCACTGGACAGCAGAGCCGGAAAACGAGTATGTCTCTGTCTGCTTCCACCAGCTTGTACGAAGCTCTGAAAGGACACATAAGAAAATTGGTAATTGAGGGGCACCAGGCTGGCTCGGTTGGTAGACCATGTGACTCTTAATCTCAGGGTCATGAGTTCAAGCCCCTTGTTGGGTGTGGAGCCTACTTAAAACTAAAACGAACAAACAACAACGACAACAAAAAACAGTAGAAAATTGGTAACTGTTTTCCAGAGGGAACTAGGAGACTAGGCATCAGGTTGATGCCTCTTAAACTGTGAACCACATGGTTTTTTTTATAAATACAAAAAATAAATTCATGGGGCACCTGGGTGGCTCAGTCAGTTAAGCATCTGCCTCTGGCTCAGGTCATGACCCTGGAGCCCTGGGATGGAGGTCCGTGGGGCTCCCTGTTCAGCGGGGAGTCTGCTTCTCCCTCCCCCTGCTCCTTCTCTCTCTCTCGATCACTCTCTCTCAAATAAAATCTTTTTTTTTTTTATTTTTTATTTTTTTTTAATTTTTTTTTTTTTAAGATTTTTTATTTATTCATTTGACACAGAGAGATCACAAGTAGGCAGAGAGGCAGGCAGAGAGAGAGAGAGGAGGAAACAGGCTCTCCGCGGAGCAGAGAACCCGATGCGGGACTCGATCCCAGGACCCTGAGATCATGCCCTGAGCCGAAGGCAGCGGCTTAACCCACTGAGCCACCCAGGCGCCCAAATCTTTTTTTTTTTTTAAAGATTTTATTTATTTATTTGACAGAGAGAGATCACAAATAGGCAGAGAGACAGACAGAGAGAGAGATGAGGAGAAGCAGGCTCCCTCCTGAGCAGAGAGCCCAATGCGGGACTCGATCCCAGGCCCCTGGGATCATGACCTGAGCCGAAGGCAGAGGCTTAACCCACTGAGCCACCTAGGCGCCCCTCAAATAAAATCTTTTAAAAAATAAAAATAAAATCAATTTTTAAAGAGTCAACTAAATCCAAACAAAATTGGCACACTCTTCGATCTTGAAATTTTGCTATTAAGACTGAATCCCACAGGAATGCCTGCACAAGCGAGCAGAAACGTATGTAAAAATCCCTACACGCTCCGTCTCAGCAGCATTTCTGGTTACATGAAAACCTGCACAGCTAACCAACCGTCACGCATGGTGTGGCAAAGCGCTTCTAACATGGCTCCTGCGAACCCAACACCTCCTGGTATTACACACCCTTCATTACGCCTCAGCTTCAGTGTGCATGCAGCCAACTGAGTTGTTGTAATGCACAAAATATGGCCCAAGCAATGGGATATCCCTTCTGTGACTGTGCTACAAAGAGACTCTGGCTTCTATCTTGGCTGCCCCTCACTTCCGGAGCAGCCAGCCGCCATGCTGTGAGCTGCGCTACGTGGGGGCCTATGTGGTCAAAAACAGAGGGAGACTTCCGGTCAATGGCAAGGAACTGACGCGCTCGGTCCAGTCGCCTCTGAGGGACTGAAACCCACCAGCAAGCCCATGAATGGGCTCGGGATGAGCCTTCTGCCATTTGAGCCTTCAGAGGAGACTGCAGCCCGGACAGACCTTGAGCTGGAGGCATGATCTTGGCTGTGCCTGGACTCCTGACCCAGAGCGACCGTGCGACAAATGCTTGCTGCCTGTGTAAGTGACTGGTGGGGTCTGTTCCACGCCAACAACTTCTACAGGCTGGACTCCGTGTGGAATTGGAATGGGGCCATTTAATGGGGCCATGTGCAAAGACACAGACAGGGGCCACGACTTAAGTGGTGGGGGGGACAAAATAAATTGACCCCATTTATATGAGAAACACTGGAGCTTATAAATGTCTCAAAAACCAAATACACAGAAACCCAAGCACCAAATGATTCATCTGCCTCTGGGACAGAAAGTGGTTCCGTGTGGCCGCATCTGGGCTGAGGGGAGAAAAGAGGCACAAAAGGGAACTTTTTATTCTATACACTTCAGTGCCTTTTTCTCTTTGTGAAACTGTAATCATGTGTATAACTCAATACACGTTTAAAGTTAATTTAAAAACAAAAACCCAAAACAGTGGAAAAAATATGTGTTTTGTGTACCTTGAGCCAATATACCCTTTCTAGAAGGTCTTGTTTTCTCAGTTTTTCTCCATCATCAGCATCAGGTGGGCATTTTCTCTTACCCAAGACAGGTTCACAATGAACGTGCTGGTGTTTAAGCATTTTTGTCCTAACCTTTTTTTTAATTTCTCCCAGTTACGTCCTGCCACTTTTGCCAGTTGGGAGAATTCTCACGAATTTCCTAGTCTTGCTTCCAGCTCTAGATGTGTGGTCCCACAGCAAACTGATCCAAAATGAAATGTTTCCAACAAGTCGCTCACCCAGTGATGACCTTCATGGATGCTCTGGTGACTCCGAACTTACAGGAACAGGTTTACTCACTACTCGTGGCTTCTAGGAGTACGTCTGGCCCGTGAGGACAGCAGGGGCTAAGAGCAGCTCTCCTGTGCAGAGGCCTGTGCTGGGCCTGCCATGTGCTTAGTCCTTTGGGGGAAAGCTACCACTTGACATTGGGGAAAACTGAGGCTCAGGGAGGCAGAGAGACCAGCCCAAAGCTAGAGCTAATCGGCGCAGCAGCTGGAGTTTAACCCCTGCTGTTCTAAGTTTTTCACTATTTCTTCCACCATTCAAGTGGCTTTAATAGTAGTACCTTGCACTCCGAGAAAACCTTTCCCAGATGTGCTCCTGATGTTGGCTGGTTCTAAGAGGCACATTAAGCACATAGCCAACCACCTCTACCCAGCAGGACTGGGAAATGTGCAGCTGAGTTCTAGGTGCCTGGACATTTCTTCCCTCTCTAGGCATTCTAGGAACCCCGTGCTTTCTTCTGCCTCGCCTTATGAACATGCACCCGGTTCAGGGCAGTCCCTGAAGGGGACCTGAAGGTCCCTGAGGCTGGTCCCTTTGGTTCATCTACCCAGGTGCTGAGGTCCAGAGGGCCTCACTGGCCACAGATGGACAAACCAGCAACTGGAAACATATCTTTTTAATCAGTTTTTCCTGGACTCAAACCTGTGTCTCTCCCCTCCTCACCCCCGCAGAGCTATTCCTACAGGTGGAAACCGCGCAGGCTGCTCGCCCCTTGGCTTCTCCTTACAACAGGTTTGCCGATCGCTCTCTCCTCAGAAATGCTCAGCTTCCAGAACACACTTGCCTGGTCCGCCTGCCTTCTGGCTCCCTGCCCGGCCCGGATTTGTGGATCTATCTCAGGGCTGTCCTTGTCCCCGTGTCGTCTTCTTCCAGAGGTCGCAAAATGGCGGCCCAATGGCCTTGTCAGAGGCACAAGGGGATTTTGTTTGGTCCTCACAGTGTTTGTTGTAGTTGCAATGTGAATGCCTCTAGGTGGGGGGAGCACTCTGCAAGTTCGCCACAGTCCCCATCACTCCCTACTGTCTTACACCCGTCTGCTTCACGCATTTCCATCACCTGCCTGGTCTCTGACGCTGAGTTTTCAAAAACTCCTGCTCCACCACTGCCTGGGAAACGCCACCCACTTGCCCTGGGACCACCTCCAGCATCTCCTGCTCCATCTTTCGCCTACACGAGGGACACCCGGGGGGCTCGTTAAAATGGCGATTCCCAGCCTCCTTCCCGCCCCCAGATTCTGTGCAGCAGTGCCACGGCAGGGACGCTAAACTCGAACAGGAGCCGACAGGAGCCAGGCAGGCCACATAAATGAGTGAACTAGCCAGGCAGCAGAAAAGTCGACGGCCAGAATTATCATCAAATTGTATTTTTACTGCACGATGGTGAATGCATGGAACAGAATACAAACATGGATGATACTGGAGTTTATATTTCAAATTCAAAATTGAAAAAATACAAATTGAAAAATAGAAATATTTAATTATTAAAATTTTCTCTTTCATAATTCTTTTGCCCCTTTGATTTTGAAGCCAGACCTCACCCCTTTCTACACCAAGAGGTCAGCGTCAGGCCTTGGTTGTCATGTTGGGATGAGCAGTTTAGAATTCAACCCTGAATCCTTAACTGGGAATGGTTATGTACTTTGAATCAATTCTGTAACGGAAAACAGCGGTTTACAAGCGCGGGCACCTCCAAAGCCCGTGAATCAAGACCACTGTAGGAGGCCGGGGTAGGGGCGTGACCTCCCGGTTGGGACCCCGCCCCCTTGCGCCCTGTAGTTCAGTGGGTGCTGCCTGTGGTCTGCATTCACACGATCGACAGTAACCGACAGAGGCAAACTGGACAGTGCTAGTTCATTTTCATGAAGTCTGGACGTGGAGAGCCCCACCAGCTGGGTGAATATGGTCCAGGCCTCATGTTTTGTTTCTGAAAACCAACTGCAGCGAAGGAACTGTTCCTTGCCAGTGGCTTCCCTGTTTTTGCCAGGACCTGGCAAACATGGTCATACATTCAAGTAGCTGTTTGTGAACGTCTTTGCAGAGAACTAGTGTTCGGAAGGTGGGGGTGGGGGGTTGTAGCCTCGACCAAAAGTCTTTGACCGACCTTCTCAGGGGAACCAGGTGTGGCTTCTGTCTCATTGCAGATGAACCAAGTCGACAGATTTCAACAGTGCGGATCCCTTCCACACCATCACGTGACGACCAGGTCACAAAGCTTCTGTCAAATACATTGGGTCAAGGTCACCGTCCACCTGCCCATGGTTGAAGCACAGGAGCGTGCTGAGGACGCCCACAATGTGTTCTGTGTTCCTTCTGAACACAATTCAATTCCTGGTGATTGAGGCAATGAGCTGACTTGCGTCCTCGCCGAGCGCTGCCTCCTGGGATGGAGGTGTCCTGACAAGGTCCCCTGTGATGCAGATCGTTAGCTACAACGGCCTGTGACTGTGCTTAGGAGTTCTCGTCAGTCTGTGTGAGTATTTCTGTCAATACACACCCAAAATAGCCCATCTCCCAGTGTCGGGCCTGCCTGGGCACCGTGTCACAGACTTCTTCGGTCGCATCCAAATTCTTCATACCACAAATAAATAAAGCTAACCGGGTGGTCAGAGTTCATGAGCAATGACAGAGAAGGCCACGACAGAGTCGACTCTTTCAAGCGACTGGACTTGTAAATCTTCTGGTTTCATCTTCGACTCACGGCGCAGTGCAAATGCCCGTCAGGCCGAAGGGACAGTGTCAACGGGCGGGCACGTCCGTCCAGGAGCCGCCATCCCGCTCCTTTAAAAACCCGCCATCGCTGCAAGGCTTTCGTGCCCGGGCTGTGCTGTGCTCGAGACTCAAACTGTGCTCTGCAGCCACACTGCCTCTCAGACCTGCGTCCTTCCCGGAGCAAACCCTACTGACCCTTGAGGCCCTTTTTCAGCTCACTGAGGATTGCGTCTCGCATCTGTTCTGTGTACTGGTCGAAGCTCTTACTGTGCTTTGATTCGTAATGACGTCTCAGGTTGTACTCTTTCAACACAGATACGATTTTTTTGCATATTAAACACATAGGCATGCTCTTCACTTCCACAAAGAAATACGCTCGCTCCCATTTTTCTCGAAACACGTGGCCCTCTCGGTCTCTCTTTCGTTTTGCCACTTTTGATAGAGACATGGGTACAAGAAAGATTTCACTTGCCTCTGGATGCTACCAAGAACAACCACAGCGCAAGCCCAAAGGCAATGACCCTCTGCCTCCCGGTGGGGGAGCCAAACGGGAGTGGTGGGGACTGCGGCGAAACTGGAGAGCACACGCCCCATTGGAAGGGGCAGCTCCAGCCCAGTGTTGCTAGGCAGAAGGGCGGAACCCAGAGATGCCAGAACTTCTGACTTGTCAAGAGAAGCGAAGGCTGCAGATTGGGTGTGTGTGCATGTGTGTATGAGGAGTGAGTGTGTATGTGTGTGTGTGCGAGAGACAGAAAGGGAGAGAGAGAGAGTGTGTGTGTGTGTGTAAAGTATCCTGATTTTTACAACTAACTCGTTAGGAAAAAATGCTACGTATGCTAACACAGGGAAGGCCAAACAAAACATCATCTGCAGAGTGGCCCACAGGCCACCAGATTGCAACCTCTCTCCTGAAATGGGTCTCGGGAATCGGAGGTTAGCTGGCATCCCAAACAGTGCGAATGCTGGTGGTCCAGGCTTGGACCACGTGCCAAGCGAAGCTAGTCTAGAGTCTGACAACAGTGAACTCCCTGCCCCCGGGTGGGACCGTCCCTGCACTCCACATCCTGCCCGTAGCCAGCTGCCCCCAACCCGGATGTCCCTGAGGACATTCTTGCCTTGCCACGTCCCAAACCTAACCCCTACCATGTTTTCCGTCTCAGGGACTGCCCCACTGTCCACCCCACCCGAAGCCCGGGAAGGTCCATCTCTGGCACCCGGGGCCAGTCTCTCATCACGTGTGATCTTGTCCACTCCCGTGACTCCAACAATCAAACATACCCCATCTCCTAACAACACTTCTGAACTCCCAACACATCCTCTGTCACTTGGAACACTCCCCGGACCGTGCGCACTCACTGCCGCTCCCTCCTCCGGGCCCCTCATGCAGGAAGCTCCACCATCTACCAGCACCCAGGCCAAGAGACGAGGCTGACCCTGACCCCACCTCTTCACCCCCAATTCCTCTGCATGGCATGCCGAGTCCCCAGACTCGCCCCTCTTGCCCCCTGACTTGGTCCAGCTGTTTCACCAGCCTCTCCCCTCCCCAGGCCACCACCCTGGCCTCCCCCCTGCATTCCTGGCCTTGTCTTGTCCCACTGCACTCGACAGTCCAGAGGCCCCGCCAGCCAGCTAGCCTAGACCAGCACCCTGCGCGTGGCCTCCCCTGGCTCTCTTGCGTCCTCAGGACAGACCCTGAGCCACTCAGTTTGGAACCCGAGCCTCCTCCCAACCTGGCACCTGCCCGCCTCTCCGGGTCCCTCCTTCCTCCTGCTGGGCTTGCACCTCTGAACACCCCAAGCCTTCTCCTGCCCTCACACATTTGCTTCTGCTGTGCCCGCACCTAGATCACCACCTGCCTTCCTTCTCGGCCTCGTCAACTCCCGCATCTCCTCCCGGACTACTGAGCCCACCTGGCTCAGAGGCCTCTTCTGGGCACCTGCCCTATCTCCTCGAGGGCGCATAGCCCTGTGAGCTCTGCCTGCCTGCCTCCACGTCCCGCCCACCCCGGCCCAAAGCCGGGCTGCACCAGACTGCCTGACTCACTGCGGGGGCCCAGGCGTCACCAGCCCAGAGCCTCAGGGACATCTGCTGAAGCAAGAACAAGGACAGAGAGGTCTCCCCCAGGTCTCCTCCTGCCCAGTCCTGGGGGACGTCAGTGACGGGAGCCGGGGCGTGTGTTAAAAGGAACTTTATTGGGTGTCGGGGGTTCAGATGAGATCCATGAGGATGTCGTCCTCCATGACGCTGGGCTGCAGGCCCGGCTGGGGAACCGGGCCCCGGGGACCCCCGCTCAGCAGCATCTGACCTGGGGGGCAGTGGGGAAGGGACTGCATCTCCCAGTAGTCCCTGGGGCCCTAGAGGGCCCTGGACCTGCTTCCTCCCTCTTCCTCTGGGAACCCAAGGTAATACCTTTCCTAGGAAGCCCCAGGGAGACCCATCAGAGGGACCTTCTGGCCCCGTCTGGTCACAAATGCGCTGATTCCCATGAGCCTTTAAGAGCCCATCCCCCAAACTACTTCTCTGACCCTAAGACTATGTTTCCCATCAACCCCGGGACACACAGGAAAGAAATCACAAAAAGATCTTGTCCCACTAGGTCTTGACCCCCTGGGCTGTATTTTCCAGGAGCCCTCAGAGCCTCCCAAGAACCCTGGGGTGGGGGGAACCAGCTACCATTCTTGAATCCCAGCCTTCAGTTCCCAGGAGCCCTTGGTCTTGAGGCTCTAGCCCAGGGGCTGCTGGGACAGTCGGTCCAGACCCCTGCCCTCCCCGGGGACCTCCTTACCTGGCAGTGGAGCTCTCGGGGGAAGCTGTGTGGGCCAGGACTGGGCAGGCGGTGGGTGCAGGAGGGGGGGCCCCAGCTGGGGTTGCCCCAGACCCTGGTGTGGTGGGGGCAACAGTGCAGGAGCCCCTGGTGGCTGGAGGTGGTGGAGGGACGCTTGGGGTGCAGGCACCCCAGTCTGGGGCTGCGAGAACAAAGAAAGCGGCTCAGAGTCCCCACCCCATGGAGCAACCTCTTGCACAGAAGCTACTCAGAGAACATCTCTCCCAGTGGCTATGGGAGGGGGGGAGGGGGTCTTTCTTCAAAGGAATCTTAGCAGAAGCCCATGTCAGACAAACAGAAGAGCCAGACTGCCTGGACCCCTTGGCAGGGCTCTATTCACACCCTCTGATCAAAGCCAACCTCCTTCTTCCCAAACAAAAGGACCAAAACCATCAGGGCCCAGGGCGCAGCCCCATGACTCCCATCTGCCCCCCACCCCCAAGTCTCACCGGAGGTGGGTTGAGGAGGAGACTCCGCAGTTGGGGGTTGGCCCCAGGGTTCTGAGGCCGGAGGATGGGTCCGGGAGGGGGAGGGCCGGGGGTTGCTCCAGGAGGGCCTTGGGGGGCGCCTGGGGGGGCCTGGGCAGCACCTTGGGGCTGGGGCTGTCCTGAGGCTGCGGAGGCTCCCACAGTGCCCTGAGGCTGGGGTTGTGGTGGGCGGAGCTGGAGCTGGTGGGGAGAGTTGGGGGTAAGGGACAAGGCAGATTCCCCAGACTTCTTCGCCTCCAAGGTCAGGTCAAAATGACAGTGTTCCTTGGGGGTCTCCCCCGCCCTGGCCCTGACCCCACCAGCCCTCTCCTCACCAGATTCTGTGAGGGTCTCGCTTGGTCCTCCAGAATGGGGCCCAGCCCAGGGGGTGCCTGCTGTGCCCCCATCTGTGTGGGACAGGGAGCAGGTCAGTGACTGGGGGTGGCGTTGGGAGTGGGGGCCCTGTTTGGGCAGGGGGAGCCTTCTGAACCTTGAAAGGGAACCCGTCGGGAGCTAGCGATGTTCTTTGGGAGTGGGTGGTCTGGGAGGTACACCTAACTCTCCCAAGCCCCCAGGAAGCAGGGCTGGGCCTCAGAGATTCGCTGCAGACAGTGAAAGGCTTACAAAGATTGAGAGAACATGTGGGGAAGGAACTGAACCCAAGTGGCCACGTCTCAGCCCAGGAGGGATACTGGGGCTCAGGGGCCTGGGGGGTGGGGGCAGGGGCGGGTCCCAGGGGGAGAGGGCCCTGGTCACTCACTCCGCGCTGCTGCTCCAGCTTCTGCTGCTGGACTTGCTTGTGGTTGGTGATGACCTGCCGGATGCCATTGACGAAGCCGCTCTGGTCGTAGGGGATGAGGCCCATGAAGATCTTCTTCTTGGACGAGTAGAGCAGCATGAGCACGCGCACCTCGCAGGGGGCCGTGTGGGGGAAGTGCACGCAGCCGGCCTGGCGGAGGACGAGCCCCAGTCACCCCTCAGGAGGAGGGGGAGGGGCACCCCAGCCCCGCTGGTTCTAGAAGCTCCACAGGTGCCCAAGCCCGCCCTGTGCCGGACTCACAAAGCCATTGCCCATGATGCGGTAGAGGCCTTTCAGGGACTCCAGGTCCTTGTTGGTGAAGTGGAACTGCACCATCCTCGAGTTCCGGAACAAAGGGCCCAGGGTGGTCTGCAGGAGACACAGGGGCCGGCGTGTGGCGTGGGGAAGGGAGGAGCAGGGATGGAGGCAGGTGCGGGGCAGGGAGGGGACGAGGGAAGAGAACACGACCAGCTGACCGGAGGCGCGGGCGGTGCCCCCTCGGGCCACTCACCAGCAGCTGCTGTGGGATAAGCTGCATGATCAGCTTCTGGGGCCACTGCTCCGTCTTCCTGGAGGTGAGGGGGGAGAGGCGTCAGCAGGCTGTAAGCCTGGCCCCACCCGGCCCCGGCCCTACTGTCCGTCACCTACAAGTTCTCGCCGTGATTCACATAGACCTGGCACGGCAGTGACCGGGTCAGTTTGGTGTTGGCGTCCACGGAGGCAGGTTTGGGCTTCTGAGTGGAAAAGCAGCACATGTCACGGCGAGAAGGGCCCCAAAGCCTGGGCCCCTCAACCTCTCCTGTCCTACCCTGGGGGACCCGGAGCTCAGGACCTGCCCCAGCACAAGTCCCATGAGCCCTGGGCCCCTCCTCCAGACCAGTGGTCCTGCAACCTTTGTCCCCTCCCTGCCCTGATCCCCTCAAGCCCATCACGCCCCGAATCTGAGACTTTTAGGTTCTGAACCTACAACACAATCCTTACTACCTCCTTCATCCTGAATTCAAGGCTTCCTTGAGACTCTCCTCAGGACCCCAAGTGCCACAGTCCCACAGGGACCCAGCCCAGCCCCGCATCCAAACAGGCCGTGAGGTCCCCGCGACTCTTCAAGCTACTTACCTCCTGCCACTCAAGGACCCCGCTCCAGGCCAGGAGTTTGTTGGAGACCGACTGCTGCCCCCCAAGGGCCGGGGCCCCAAGCTGGGCCGGGGAAGGGCCACTTACCCCGCCAGGGGCCACTGAACCCGCCTGCCGGAGGGGAGCAAGGAGGGCAGTGGAGCTGGGTCAGACCGTCTCCTGGGAGGGGCAACCCAAGAGATAGACAGACCAGCAGGAAGACTGGAACTCAGGCTCCTTCTCGACACCACCCGACGGTGCCTGGGACCACAAATGCTCTGACTCTGGAAGATCTGAGGACTCTAAGGACCCGTGACGCTCCAACTCCCAGAATCTCCTGGAGTCCTCTAAACAGTCCTCACCCACTGGGAGCCAAAGCCCCATCATTCGGTCCCCAGACCTTCCTGCCTCAGTTGTCTGTGGCACAAGCCCCCAGAAGCCCCGAGGACCCAGGATGAGACCCATGTACCCTCACACCCTCCTCAGGAAGGCAAACTGCTCGGCCTTGTCTCTGTAAACAGCTGGGGGGAGTAAGGCAGCGGGGCAGGTGTGCAAGTGCCTACCATGGACGGTGCCCCAGGTTGTGCAGGGGGGGCCAGGCCTGGGCCAGGAGCCACAGTGGAGACCAGGCTGGGCTGGGAAGCAGGGGGTGGCTTGGGGGCGCCAGGGGGCCCCGGCGGCAGAGGTGGGGCCGGGGCCTGGCTGAAGGGGGGACCCACTCCTGGAGCAGCTTGCTGGAGAGGGTTAATGGGTGAGACTGCAGAAGAGACCAAGAGAAAAGGTGGGGACAGATGTGCAGAGAGGCCGGGCTGATCCGAACCCACCCCATGTCCCCCCCTTGGGACTCACAGCGTGGGCCCAGCCCTGCCTTTTGGTTCTTGGCAGCTTCCACTGCATTCTGGGCCGCCACCTGAGCCGCACTCAGGTTCCCAGGGACCTGGGGGTGGAAGGTGATGAGGACCACGCACTCCAGTCCGAGTGTCCCATGGGGCCACACCACTGCACCCACCCAAGGGATAGCTATCCTGGCCATCACATCACGCAGGGTGACTCCCATCCCTGCAGAGGGATGTGATTCTCTGGCCCTAAGAGTCCCACCCACCCTGGGGTCCCAGTGGAGACTCCCCATTACACCATAAACCCCAACATCCAGCTAGGACTCTCCCACAGGGCCCCAGGAGCACGTCCCCTCCCTGGCCACGTCCATACCTGATACTGCTGGGGGACAGGGGGAAGAGACTGCTGAGGGGCTGCTGAGAGCGAGGTGCCCGAGGGTGCAGCTGGAGGCAGGGGGACAGGCTGCTTTGTCTGGAGGGGGCCTGGGGCCGAACCACCCCCAACTGAGAGCAAAGGATGGACGACCGAGTCCCATGTGGAGGGATTGGAGAGGGGAGAGAAATCTAAGTCAGAGGGAGCTGAGGGGGGCACCCCCAGTCGCTCCACTGCTGGCACTCGGGCCTCACCCGGCAGCACGAGCCCCCGCACCAGCACCATGTGCCGGGGGTCCTGGCTCACGTCTGTTGGTGGCTGCAGCGGCTCCAGCAAGGCGGGGGGAGCTGCCTTCTCGAATAGCAGCCTCAGGGCAGGCAGCTTCCTGGGAGACACTATGGAGAAGTGGATCCCTTGCTGCAGGAGGAGGCACAGTCAGGGCAGGGCTGTCAGGAGACCCCCAGGCTACCACACCTGCTGGGCTCTGAAGCAAAACTCCCATCAGAAGCCAAGGGACCCTGGGCCTGTATTAGCTGCCCCGTGGGCCTCTGGGTTATAGATCTTCCAAAGGAGTAGCAGAGGGGCTCGCAGCTCTGCAGACCCCAGGCCCCTCCTCCCGGAGCTCCTCCCTCAGACTCAAGAGTCCTCACCTCCCCTATCTTCTGCACGAGACTCTCCGTCGTGTACCCAGAGTACGTGGTGCTCTCGACGGCCGGGAGCAGGTATGGGGGCGAGTTGCAGATAAGGAGGCAGACTCGATGTGTCTGGCCACTGCCAGGGAGAAGGAAAGACTTGGAGCAGGTAACAACAGAGGCCCCGGAAAGGGACAAACCAGCCCCAGCTGAGGGCAAGTACTCCACCCTACAGGAAGTCAGGAGGAATGGCCCCACTTCACAGAAGAGAACATTGAGGCCCAAAGACATTCCTGACTCCCTCTGAGTTGCCCAGCAGGTAAGGAAAGCAGGAGGCAGACCCAGAGCAGGTTCCTCTTCCCAGTGAGGACACCAAGACCAGGCACTGGCCAGGGGACACGGTCTGGCTCCCGCCCGGAGTGCTTTCCAGGGCAGGAGGCAGTGGGTGGAGTCCCGCAGCAGACAAAGCCAGATGGGAAGAGGCACTGGGGGCCCCCCACAGGCCGGGAACACTCACATCTGCTCCCGCATCTTCTTGAAGTCATCAAAGAGCTGCAGGGCCGTGCTGAGGCCTTCTGCAATGAGGCTGCAGCTCTCGCCGCCCCCGCCCATGAACCTACAAGGGGTGAGGCTGTCAGCCCTGGGGTCCCCTGTGGCACCCAGGGCTGCAACCTCCCAGCCCCCCACTCCACCACACCTAAAGAGCCTGAGTTCACATCACCCTCCTCCCCACCCTCCACCTTGCACCTGGGCATGGGGTCACCGAGGAGTTTCCTGCTCCATCCCCAGCCAGGCCTACCAAATGTGGACAAGGGCTGTTTATCATCTCCTCTGACGGAGTCCCTCCTGCAGGGGTGGGCGGGGGGGTGGGTCCTACCAGAGCATGGACAGGCGAAGGCCCAGGACACCTGGCCTATGAATTTGTCCCATGCACCTCCCCTCGGGGCTGTGTGTTCCACCTTTAAAGCCAGCTCTGGCCTTAGCCCACCCTCCCAGGCCAATATGGGGGCCTCCTCTGTCCTCCCAGTGTCAAGGGTTGAATTGTGTCCCCCTCCCCAAGAGATATTGAAGGTTCTAACCCCCGAATAATCCCAGAATGTGACCTTACTTGGAAACAGGTATTTACAGAGGTAAGGACACTACACTGAGGTCACAGCGTGGCCCATGTCCTTAGGGTCAAAACAGGGAAACGTGGATACAGAAGCAGACATGCTCAGAAGGAAGAAAATGTAGAGAAAGAGGGAGAAAGCCATATAGAGATCAGAGTGACACTACCACCAGCCAAAGATTGTGTGGGGACACCAGAAGCTGCAAGAAAAAGATATTCCCCTACGGGCTCCAGAGGGAGCATAGCCCTGCCCACACCCTGATCCTGGGCTCCTGGATCCTAAACTGTGAGTCACTACCTTTCTGTGGTCCTAAGCCAACCAGTTTTTTTTTTCTTTTTTAACTTAAGATTTTATTTACCTATTTGAGAAAGTGAGTGCTCCTTGAGAGAGTGAGTGCACCCTCTGCCCTTCCCCCTGCACACAAGCAGGGGGAAGGGCAGAGGGAGAGGGAGAAGCAGGTTCCCCACTGAGCGTGGAGCCCAAGGTAAGCCATGCTCGATCTGGGACCCTGGGGTCATGACCTGAGCCCAAGTCAGACGCTTAACTGACTGAGACCCCCCAGGTGACCCTAAGCCGATCAGTTCTTACTACTTCATTTTGGCATCCCCAGGACACTCCTACAGTGTCACCAGTGACCAGCCCAGCCCATGTGGAGCATGGCAGGGGGACAGCCTCTGAGTGGTGCAGCTGCTGCCACCGGGATTCTTCCCGTCACAGGGCTGTGAGGCCGACTCTCGCCACAGGTGCATGTGTGCAATAACCGCAAGCTAGCAGAGCAGAGCAGAGCAGGAGGAAAGATGGTGAATAGGGGCACCTGGGGGGCTCAGATGACAGGTTAAAGCCTCTGCCTTCGGCTCAGGTCATGGTCTCAGGGTCCTGGGATCGAGCCCCACATCAGGCTCTCTGCTCAGCGGGGAGCCTGCTTACCCACCCACCCCCCCCCCCCCGCCGACCCCTGCCTGCCTCTCTGCCTCCTTGTGATCTCTGTCAAATAAATAAATTTTTTTTTTTAGATTTTATTTATTTGTTTGACAGACAGAAATCACAAGCAGGCAGAGGCAGGCAGAGAGAGGAGGAAGCAGGTTCCCCGCCAAGCAGAGAGCCCAATGCGGGGCTCGATCCTAGGACCCTGGGATCATGACCTGAGCTGAAGGCAGAGGCCTTAACCCACTGAGCCACCCAGGTGCCCCATAAATAAATAAATCTTAAAAAAAAAAAAAATGGCTAAAGGAGAGGGTGGGGCTGGCTCAGTCGATAGAGCACACAGCTCTTGATCTCTGGGTCAGAGTTTGAGCCCCGTGCGCTGCATGGAATTTACCTACGTACGTACACACGTATGTACCTAACAAAGAGCTGCCAACCCAACCATGTCCGTTAACATCAGAATAAAGCCAAGCTCTCAGCTGGGCATCTGGGGCCCTCCATGCACGGGGGCTCTGCCCACCTTCCTGTTCCATCCTCCTCTGGTACAAGCCGTCCAGAATGCCTCCCATGTCCCTGGTCTCCGCACTCTGCCACATAATCAGTCTTCTGCCTGCACTGTTTGCTGTGACCACACACACCCCTCTTCTGGCCCAGGAGGAAAATCCCTGCTTATCTATCCTATGACTTCCCCAGCCCAGCATCCCCTTCTCCGGGAAGCCTGCCTCAGCGACCACCTGGTTTTAGGGCCCACCCTCAATCATATCCCATGTCACTGGAGGCCGAGACTGTCAGGCTTCCCTCCACAGCGCACCTGATGCCCGGAGCCAGGGCAGCCTGCAGTGAAGGGGACTAAGTGGTCAGTCCAAGGCATCTCCAGCTTGTGTGCAAGGTGCTCGAGGACACACGGGGCCTCCTGGATGCACGAGCCACAGCAGCTTGACCCTCTGCTCCCTTCCCAAGTTCTCACGCCAATTCTTACCAGCTCAAGGCTTCTGCCCCCTTCTCGCTCTAGGCCCTGCGACCCCGAAGCCTTCGTTCTCCCTCTCCGGGCATGCAGGCCCCACTGCTGCTCCTTACCCCCACCCCTGCTCCCAGCCCTGCTCTTCCCTACCACTGAGATTGTTCCGCATGGAAGGCCAGTGTTGGGAGGCAGCCCCCAGTGACGGAATGGACCCCGTACCCACCCTGCCACGGCTTCCTGCTCCCGAATAAATCAAACTTCTATTTTCACGAGGCTTTTGGAGCCAAAAGTGTCCTGGCTGGGCCTGGCCAGAAGGCTGTGGGGCGGAGGGGGGGGGGCGCACACACAACACACACAGATACAGAGCAGCTGCTTCACGTGTACAGATCTCCCTTTAGGGGCGTGAAAATGTTTTGGGGCCATGTGACTGCCCAGTGTACACACACTAAATGCCATGGAACTGCTCACTTCAAAATAATCAGCTCTGTTATGCAATTTAAAAAAAGCAACTTATGAGGGAACGTGTGATCAGCCAATCACTTTGAGATCCTGGAACTTGCTTTTCTCTTCCAGAGCTAGGCTGCCTGTTACCCACTCAGAGAGCTATGGAACACATCTTTTGTCCGAGAAACGAGAAAGGCTGGAAAAACGGGGAGCGGAAATAAAACCCGGTCCATTCCAAAATACGTTTTGAATACCATCAAGTTTACGATAAGCCTTAATTCCAAACGAAGCCCTCACCGGTGCACACGTGAACTAAGACGGCATGCCTGGTGCCAAGGGTGGGCTCGGCCTCTTACTGCTTCCCACACCTCTTGCCAATCCCATCCCCCACACCCCAGTCTCCACTGCCCACCCTCACGGGTAATGAGCCTTTGGAGGCCCCCCAAGGTACTGGTCAAAATGAGTGACTGAACAGCCACCAGGCTTGACCCGCCTGGCCAGTCACACTGCTGCGAACACCACCAGCTCCAAGAGGGCCAGGACCTGGCCTGCCTTATATCCCCAAGACATCAGCGCCCAGGACAGTTTGCTCCACAAACACCTGTTCACCTGTTGAAGGAACGAATGAATGAACGAACACACGGTCACAGTGCTAGAGAGAAAACACTCAGGGCTCCTTTTCCTTCTATCCTATTCTTTCTGATTCTGGGTCATTTGCTGTAGGGGAGGAGATAAAACAAAAAAACAAACAAAAAACAACCAACCCCACCCCTCTTGAAAGAAAGGAAATGGAACAGCAGAAATAAATCTTCCCAAAGCAAGGACATTTCACAAATCACACTGCATGCTTTGTTCCTTAAGTTACTGACGTTCAGGGGGAAGATAAGATTTCTTCTCCTTCCGGGGGAAGATAAGATTTCTTCTCCGAGTGTGAACAAAGCCCACAGACTTTCTTTGTGATCTCTGTGCCAGACCAGCCGGCGAAGTCACAGAAAGTGAATTTAGATGGTTACACAGGACTTGCTGAAACAATGAGCACTGCCAACGTTTATCAGCTGACTGGGAGGATTCCGAGGTGAGCACACAGCCTACAGAGCTCCTTCATTTGGATAAAGCTGATTCTAAGTTGATTAAGGAGGAGGCGTGGATACGCGCCACATGTGCTCAGAAAGCATTTCCCTCTTCTCTTCTACACGCTTTGGAAAGACTTATTTACTTAAATATTTTTAAGATGTTTTTAAAGTTTTTATTTACTTATTTAAGTCCTCTCTACGCCCATCACGGGGCTCAAACTCAACCCCGAGATCAAGGCTAGCATGTTCTTCCGAGCCGGCCGGGCGCCCCGGAAAGCTGTAAATAAGGAGGTTTAACTGCGTGTCCTGACAAGTCAACACCACCAGAATGTTTGGTTTCTTGGTGATTACCTTCTCCATGGCTTTCACTCATTTATTTACTGTCAAGATCTCCTGAGGCCTTTTGGGTGCCAGGCCCCAGCTGGCAACAAAAAAGCAGAAGGGACACCAGGGACCTAGACGTTCACGCTTGAGGCATGGGCAGGGCAGTGTGACAGGGAAACAGCCAGGAGTGACAGGCGCAGAGGAGGGAGTGACTGGGTGCCTGCCAGCATACAGGAAGGGACACTGGAGCTGGGTCTTGCAGCTTCGAGGGTCACCAGGAAGAAATCAGGCCAGACCCTGTGCTCAGAGCTAGGCACCTAAGGGTCATCACACTTGAACCTGGGCCTCAAAGAGCCCCCCAATTACCATTATCCAAGTCTCACAACAATCTATCTCAGTACTTCTCAGCTGGGGTGGGTTTTGTCCCCTCAACTCGCCACTCAAAGGACATCCAACATGTCTGGTGACATTTTTGTGTGTCACAACTTGGGAGGTGGCTCCTGGCACCTGGTAGCTAGAGGCAAGGGAGAATACTGAACTCCTGGGAGTGTGCAGGACAGCCTCTGCAACAGTGAATCACTTAGCCTGAAGTGTCAATAGTCCTGAGATCAGGAAATGCCAACTCTGTCCCGATTACAAGCTCCAGTGACCATGCGGGGTCAAACTTGGGTGTCAACTTCCCAGGAAACAGGCAACCCCCAGTCCAGCACATGCAGTCTGGAACCAAGCAGGCACTCAGCAAGCACGTGCTGAACAAATGTAGGAAGAGAACAGCAGCCACGAACCGGCACCGTTCAGTGAACTCAAACCACAGACCAGACACAGAGCCTGGCAGGATGAAGGCACCACAGGAAGATGAGCTCCTCTGATCCTCTAAGACCACAGAGATCCGGACTGCCATCATCCACTCACCGACCAAGAAACCGAGATGTGAACCAACAGCGAACACGAACACAGCACTTAATACATCCCAGGTGCTGTCTGAAGGGGTCACCAACTCATTTAATTCCCAAAGAATGCCTATGAAGTCCTGGTAGCCAGTGCCCCCCAGTGACCCCCACCTCGTGGTATTTACACCCTTGGCATTCATCTCCGCGCACACTCCCCGCACTAAACAGGACTGACTTCCATACCCAACAGAATGCGGCAGAGGTAATGCTGTGTGACTTCCAAAACTTGATCATAAAAACCTGCGTAGCCTCCTCTTTGCTCCTTCTGTTGTGCTGCTGAGGGAAGCCTGCTGCCACACTAGGAGGTCACTCCGTAGCCACAGAGAGAGCCACCTTGACAATAGATGGGCCAGGCCCCTGTATGACAGCCACCTCAGGGGACCCTGAGCCAGAACTATCTGCTGAGCCAGTCCTGAATTCCTTACTTACAGAGCTGGCACAGAATAATTAACATTTACGGTCTGGACCCACTAAGTTTTAGGACAATCTATTACACAATTGAGAATAAATAATACAACAAATAAGTATGTACTATAACACCCCCCACCCCAAAGGGATAGGAGGTAAACTACATTAGCAAACAGAATAGGGACTCCTCTGAGTCCGGGAGTTTTGTCGTGATTTAGCTGTGATCTGACCCGTTTAGCTGTGATCTGACCGCAGGCTGTCTGCACCCTCTGGGCCGGCAAAGGGAACATTCCACGTCCCATCCCAAGCACAGAGGGATCTGTCCTAGCCTAGGCCCCACCCCGCCTCGCACTCAGGCTTCAAAGGGCCCAGCTGAAAAAGGAAGACTGCAGTACAGATGAGAAACACCCAAAGAATGTGGAGAATCACGCAGAACGTGGAGGACCCCACAGTACCAGATGGGCGCTGGAGCTCAACAGGCCTCCCAAACTAGGAAGATTTTTCTACTTCTACACAGGATGGCAAAACCGCTGAGCACGCAGAACCCACCGCGGAAGCGACTTAATGGACAAAAACAATCCCTCTCAGCCCTTTCAGCCACCCAGTGTGAGGGACGGTTCCTGAAGCTCAAACCAAGCCACCATCCACTCATGATCCCTCGCAGGGTCACCCAACCCACCGCAAGCACAAAAAAAAAGCTCACTTAATGCCATCGAGCCAGGTGACAAACTCATAGGCGCTGCTGGTGGGAGCATGACACTGTACGTAGGACTCGGGAGCGCAGTCCACCGTGTTGAACACCACGAGGCTGTACTGGGTTCCCCCATACTGGGAGGAGAGGACAGAGGAACTTTTCACCCGGGACCCCAGTCCACTTCCCTCCCCCCTCAGACCCAGAAGTCCACCCCCAGCTCCCTCCTCCCTCAAACCCAGAAGTCAGATCCCCGGCTCCCTCTTCTCTCCTCCCTCGGACCCAGGAGTACGGTCCCGGCTCCCTCCTCCCTCAGACCGGGGAGTCCCGTCCCCAGCTCCCTCCTCCCTCAGACCCAGGAGTTTGGTCCCCAGGTCCTCCTCCCTCAGACCCTGGAGTCCAGACCCCCAGCCCCTCCTCCCTCAGACCCGGGAGTCGGTCCCCAGCTCCTCCTCCCTCAGACCCAGGAGTCCCAAGACTCACGTCTCCCCCGAAGTCCGTCTCGGCAGGAGGACCACCATTAAAATACCTGTGAGGGTCGGAGGCAAAAGGTCGGGGTCAGGTAAGAAACCGTGGAAACTAAAGTCGGAGGGCCTGACTGGAAGTCGCGGAAACGGGACTCACTCGATGGCCGGAAGCAGGTAGTGCTTGCGCAGCCCTTCAAAGTAAGGCCCCAGGTTGGCCGTGCCCTCAATCACAAACACCACGTCAGCCACGAGGCCCCCGGCGCGGGCCGGGCCCTCCGACCCGGGGACCATGCCTCTCGCCGCAGCCGCCACCGCTGCCACCGCCGCCGCCGCCGCCGCCGCCGCCGCTGCGGGATGGGCGGAAGTGCGCCTGCGCTGCGCGTGCAGCGGCACCGGATGTCTTTGTGCCTCCGCTCGACGCGCCTGCGGCCATGTTTGTGCGGGGCACTCAGGGCGCGCTGGTTCTGTGTCCATCCTCGTTGATACGCACCGCGTGCAAGATTAAGAGCACAGCGAACCCCTTCGGGGGCCTTACGGGGAAGACTGAATCATTGTCAGGATGTGGAGTGACATATATTGAGAGAGGAGCAGTCAGCCGCCATCTTTGAGCGAGGCGCCAGTTCCGACTCTGGTCTCAGTGGGAGGGTCAGGAGACCTGGTTGCTATGCAACGCACACGCTGCCCTAGTTTTCTATCGGAAAGATTAGGTTTCTAGTTAAATTTTTTCTGGCGCGGGGAGATTGGGGGGGGGGGTCGTGTGAAGGGTCCAATCACGTCCTCTGAAAAGGGTTACTAGGCAACGCTCGACGTTGCTTTCCACGGGGGGCGGAGTGTGCAGCTGTTTTTCCCCCTCAAAGAAGCCTAATTCCAACCCAAGTGGCGGTTGCTAGGCAACACCTGATTGTTGTTTTCTGGGAGAGCGGCCAGAAACTGGCCTAGAACATAAATACATTCCAGGTGGATTAAAAATGTAAATGCAACAAATGAAACCTTAAAAATAGCCGAAGGAATAAAGAAACACACTGTACAATCCTGAAGCCTGGAAAAAAAGTTTATCATCACAGCAAAGCCAGAAAACGTAAAATATTGATCAATTTGTCCAAAAGACTATAAACCGAGTTGGAAAAAACACGATAAACTGGGAAAGTCATTTGTAACACATATGTTCACTGAAATTTACTACACAAATACATCTTACTCATCAATAAAAACTTAGGAAAATAGAAATATTTTCTAGACTCTCCCCCCACACAGAACCATTTAAAATGGCAAGTAAAAATCTGAAAACTGCTTATCTTCACCAATTAAAAAGCATTTTACCTTTGTCACGTTACTTAATATCGGAAAGAATAATGTCCGTGAGGGCGGAAGAGTGGGCTCAGACACAGTCTAGAGGGGCTATGAATCAGCACCACTTGCCCCAGTGTATTTTGGCAATGTACTTTAAGATAAAAGGGTGCCTTCCTCTCACATACAGTCGTATTGCCATTTTGTCACATTTACCTTTTCCAACGCTTTTTGCTTTTATTTTCCTTGCTGAAGACTTTTAAAGTAGAACCCCAACATCCTATCATTTTACTTCTACATCCTTGGCAGACCTCTCTAAAAAGTTACAGACATGGGCACCTCGGTGGCTCAGTCCTTAAGCGTCTTCCTTCAGCTCAGGTCATGATCCCAGGGTCCTGGGATCCAGTCTCCAATCTAATCTGGCTTCCTGCTCAGCAGGAAGCCTGCTTCTCCCTCTCCCAGTCCCCCTGCTTCTGTTCCCTCTCTCAGTGTGTCTCTCTGTCAAATAAATAAATAAAATCTTCACACACAAAAAAAAGTTACAGGCATTTTCGCATACAACCACCATACACCCCCAATAAAATTATTTCTTAGTGTCATCTAACACTAAATCCACAATCAGATTTCCCCAGTTCTTTCAAAATGGCTTTTTTCCATTGTTTATCTGCATCAGAATCCAAAGACCAAACACGTATTTAGACATTATATCTCTTAAATTTCTTTTCTTTTTTTTAAGATTTTATTTCTGGGACGCCTGGGTGGCTCAGTGGGTTAAAGCCTCTGCCTTTGGCTCAGATCATGATCCCGGGGTCCTGGGATCGAGCCCCCCATTGGGCTCTCTGATCAGCAGGGAGCCTGCTTCCCTCTCATTCTCTGCCTGCCTCTCTGCCTGTTTGTGATCTCTGTCTGTCAAATAAATAAATAAACTAAAAAAAAAAAAAAGATTTTATTTATTTATTTGAGAGAAAGAGAGAGAGCATGAGAGGGGAGGGGTCAGAGGGGGAAGCAGACTTCCCGCCAAGCAGGGAGCCAGATGTGGAACTCCATTTGGAGACGATTCCAGGATTATGACCTGAGCCGAAGGCAGTCGCTCAACCAACTGAGCCACCCAGGTGCCCCTCTTAAATTTCTTTTAATCTAAAGCAGCTCCCATATTTTTTATACCAGTGTAATTCAATTTTAATAAAATTATAAGGAAGGGGCTCTTGGATGGCTCAGTTGGTTAGGTGTCTGTCTTCATCTCAAATCATGACCCGGGAGTCCTGGGATCCATGCAGCATGGCCTGCCTGCTCATCTGGGAGGCTGCTTCTCCCTCTGCTGCTCCTCCTGCTTGTGCTCTCTGGCTCTCTCTGTCAAATAAATAAATAAAGTCTTTTAAAAATAATAAAATTATGGGACGCCTGGGTGGCTCAGTGGGTTAAGCCTCTGCCTTCGGCTCAGTCCCCCTGATGATCCCGGGGTCCTGGGATCCAGCCCCTCGTCGGGCTCTCTGCTCAGCAGGGAGCCTGCTTCCTCCTCTCTCTCTACCTGCCTCTCTGCCTACTTGTGATCTCTCTCTGTCAAATAAATAAATAAAAATCTAAAATAATAATAATAATAAAAAAATTATAAGGAAGATTAAATTGGAGAAAGAAAAAATGATCAACAGGTAAGAAGATTAAAATGCCTCCTAGGGGCGCCTGGATGGCTCAGTGGGTTAAGCTTCTGCCTTTGGTTCAGGTCATGATACCAAGGTCCTGGGACCGAGCCCTGCATCGGGCTCTCTACTCAGCAGGGAGCCTGCTTCCTCCTCTCTCTCTGCCTGCCTCTCTGCCTACTTATGATCTCTGTCTGTCAAATAAATAAATAAAAATCTTTAAAAAAAAAAATGCCTCCTAAAATTGGGTGCCTGGGTGGCTCAGTGGGTTAAAGCCTCTGCCTTCAGCTCGGGTCATGATCCCAGGGTCCTGGGGTCAAGCCCCAAATCGGCTCTCCGCTTGTCAAGGAGCCTGCTTCCCCCCACCCCCCACCTGCCTCTCTGTCTGCTTGTGATCTCTGTCAGTCAAATAAATAAATAAAATCTTTTAAAAATAATAATAAAGGGGCGCCTGGGTGGCTCAGTGGGTTAAACCTCTGCCTTCGGCTCAGGTCATGATCCTAGGGTCCTGGGGTCGAGCCCCACATGTGTCTCTCTGCTCGGCAGGGAGCCTGCTTCCTCCTCTCTCTCTGCCTGCCTCTCTGTCTACTTGTGATCTCTCTCCGTCAAATAAATAAATAAAATCTTTAAAAAAACTTAAAAAAAAATAATAAAATGCTTCCTAAAATTAAAATCTGCCCTCTTAACTAAAAGGAAACCTTTCTTTAGATAAGCTGAGTGTATGATTGGTTGTATTAACTGATTTTTTTAAAAGATTTTATTTCTTTATTTGAGGGGGACACAGCTCAGGGGAGAGGGGCAAAAGCAGAGGGGGAAGCAGACTCCCTACTGAGCAGGGAGCCCTACCAGGGCTGGATCCCAGGCCTCCAAGATCATGACCTGAGCCAAAGACAGACACTTTAATTGACTCAGCCACCCAGACACCCCTAACTGATTTTTAATACATTTCTTTTAATGTATTTAATGTACATTTCTTTTAATACATTTATTTTAACGTATTACAAATGATAAAAATGAACAAGTGGATATTTTAGCCTGGACTTCGGCTTCTGGCATTATGATGGATTAGATGTAATAATACTGTTTTGCCAACACTGGTGGTTTCTTAAAAGATAGACTTCATAGGGCACCTGGGTGGCTTAGTTGGTTGAGCATCTGCCTTCGGCTCAGGTCATGATCCCAGGGTCCTGGGATTGAGCCCCGAATTAGGCTCCTTGCTCAGCGGGGAGCCTGCTTCTCCC
Organism: Mustela erminea; assembly: GCF_009829155.1. Lineage (NCBI taxonomy): Eukaryota > Metazoa > Chordata > Mammalia > Carnivora > Mustelidae > Mustela > Mustela erminea. The sequence continues at coordinate 5,495,155 of NC_045632.1, read as the reverse complement.
TCTCTCGACCTCTCTACCTGCTTGTGCTCTCTCATATATATACATGTATTTTATATATATGTTTTTTTGAAAAGGTAGACCCCATGAAAGGTCTTCAAAAATCCCTCCCCTATCCCCCACCCCAAACAGAGAGCCAATAATTAACCAAAAAAAAGGGCATTGGAATAGAACCACCTGCCCAGGGGCTGCTTTGGCATCACCTAGAGCCCGAAAGTAGCTGCGAACTGGAAAATGGTACTCTTTTTCTCCAGGTAAACCAAGGTCTCCCGGGACAGCTGAAGTGGTTCCAGGTTGCTAACACTCCTGAAAATCTGTGGAACTAGAAGTACATACTCCTGACAGGACTCAAGTCAACATCAAGTAATGAGTTCAGAGTCAAAGACCACCAGCACAGAGGCAAGGGCTGTAAGTTAGAATCCCAAGCAGACTCAACACGGAAACCACTGAAACTGAGCTCCACACCGAAACCACTGAAACTGAGCCCACCACAGGACTCCATCCCACAACCCGGAGATCATGACCCAAGCTGAAATCAAGAGTTGGATACCTAGCTGCCTGAGCCACCCAGGCGCTCCTAACTCATTTTTTTTTTTTAAAGATTTTATTTACTTTTTTGACAGAGAGAGAGAAAGACCACAAGCAGGCAGAGAGGCAGGCAGAGAGAGGGGAGGAAGCAGGCTCCCTGCTGAGCAAGGAGCCTAATTCGGGGCTCAATCCCAGGACCCTGAGATCCTGACCTGAGCCGAAAGCAGACGCTTAACCCACTGAGCCACCCAGGCCCCCCAATGTAACTCTTTTTTTTTTTTTAATTTTATTTATTTATTTGACAGACAGAGATCACAAGTAGGCAGAGAGGCAGGCAGAGAGAGGAGAAAGCAGGCTCTCCACGGAGCAGAGAGCTCATTGCGGGACTCCATCCCAGGACCCTGGGATCATGACCTGAGCCGAAGGCAGAGGCTTTAAACCACTGAGCCACCCAGGCGCCCCTGTAACTCATTTTTTAAAAAGTCATCTCTAGGGGCAGGACCCTGGTCCTGGGATCAAGCCCCATATCGGGATCTCTGCTCTGCAGGGAGCCTGCTTCCCCTCCTCTCTCTCTGTCTGCCTACTTGTGATCTCTATCTGTCAAATAAATAAATAAAATCTTGAAAAAAAAAAAAAAGTCATCTCTACACCAAGCATGGGGCTCAAACTCATGACTCCAAAATCAAGGGTTGCATGCTCCTTGGACTGAGATAGCCAGGTGCCTCTGGACTCATATACTATAGTATGCACATTTTTTCCTCTAAAAGTTTGATGCAATTTAGTGTGTGATAAACATCCTAATATTATCAGCTACAAGAAATCAAATCTAGGGACGCCTGGGTGGCTCAGTGGGTTAAAGCCTCTGCGTTTGGCTCAGGTCATGATCCCAGGGTCCTGGGATAGAGTCCTACAGCAGGCTCTCTGCTTAGCCGGGAGACTGCTTCCTCCTCTCTCTCTCTGCCTGCCTCTCTGCCTACTTCTGATATCTGTCTGTCAAATAAATAAAATCTTTAAAAAAAAAAAGATAGAAATTAAATCTAGGGGCGCCTGGGTGGCTCAGTTGGTTAAGTGAATGCCTTCAGCTCAGATCATGATCCTGGAGTCCCACACTGGGCTCCCTGCTTCTCCCTTTGACCCTCCCCACCTCAGGCTCTCTCTCTAATTCTCTGTTTCTCAAATAAATAACAAAAATTAAAATAAATTTTAAAAAGAAATCAAATCTAGAGAGGCACCTGGATTGCTCAGTAGGTTAAGCCTTGTCTGACTCTGGATTTTGGCTCAAGTCCTGTTCTCAGGGTTGAGAGACTGAGCCCCTTGTTGGGCTCTGGGCTCATCTGGGAGTGTGCAGGACATTCTTTCCCTCTGCCCCTCCTGTTCATGCTCTCTCTGTAAAATAAATAAGTGAATCTTAAGAAAGAAACCAAATCTAGAATGCAGGCAAAACATGTATGAAAGGAAGCAATTTTTTTTAAACATTACTATATATTTCGTAAATACATTTGGTTGAATGAAAGCCCCTGTTCTCACAAAAGAGAAAAGTTCTAGCTCATTATATTCAAAACTAAATGAAATTTTACTTTATCAGTTTAAACACACAGAAGAAGGAAACTAATGTATGTCAATCTGGAATTGGCTAAATTGATTTTGTTAGATCCATAATGTTGATTATAAAAAGACATTAAAAAAAACGACATATATTTATTTGGTCTAATGAGGAAAAGTTTGAAGGCAACATTAACATAGTGATCATATTTGTCAAAATGTGTTAATATTCTGGGTTAAACTGTCAAATTTTTATTTCGGGAGAGGGCTTGGGAAAGAGTATTTTCACGTTCGGCATGCTGCACTAAAGTGCATAAATTTATTACAGAAAGAATCTTATTTTTATGATTCTGGAAAATAAAGGATTTCATCCTTCTTTTTCTAATAACAAAAACAACCATCTCATTTGGTGGTTACTAGGCAACGTTGGCCGGACCAAACCATCCCGCAAGGGTGAAAGGGGAGATGGTATTTCTCTCGGTTTTGTTTGAGATTCGTCTTGCGGCCATCTTTGAGTGGGGCACAGCTCTCTGTACCTTGGACTGGAAAGTGGACGGAATGCGGTTGCCAGGCAACGCCTCGGTGGCAGCCGCCATCTTTGAGTGGGGCTCAGCTCTTTATCAATTTAAAATGTAAAAACATCTTAGTTTACCTGACGCTCGCCAGACAACGCCTTGGCGCCGTCCTTACCTTCAATCCGGGCTCTTCATTCTCTTCTTTAAATAAATGAACAATTAGGGAGAAACTACGAAGCTTTACAAGTACGATGGTTGCCATCTTTCTTAGGGGCATATGACTTCCGGTCGAGGCGGAAGAGCACCTAAACGGCTCGGGGGAGGTACTGGAATAGAGACTGAGGATGGGTTTGAGTTGGGTGAAGAAGGCGGGAAATCTACTTCTCTTCCAATCAGCTCGCCATCTCGCCCTCCGGCGGCTTCGGACCGCCTGCTGGCAGCCCGACTTAGTGTGACCACGGGCATGCTCCAAGGTGGTCGCTGACTTGCCCCACGAGGGGACTGGAGAGGGTTCCAGATGGGCGAGGAGGGGACCGAGGGCACCGTACATCTGCTTTGCCTTGCGGCCTCCAGCGGAGTCCCCCTGTTCTGCAGAAGCTGCCGCGGCGGTGCCCCCGCCCGCCAGCAGGTGGGGCTCTGGACCCCTGGATCTTCAAAATAGAAGGGGGCTAGGCACTTGGACTCTGGGTCGTCAGGGGAGTAGGATCTGGAGAAGTTTCAGAGTCGAGTTTAGAGGGCCAAGGGTGCAATGACTGGTCTTATAATCTTGATTTCCAGAAGAGGAGGGCCAGGGGATGTAGAAAGAGGAGGGGGCTGGGACCCTGGACACTTGGGTCCCAAGGTGGAGGGGATTGGGGGTTCCTGTCTAATGTCCCCAACTTTCCCCCAGCTTCCGTTCTCTGTCATCGGTTCCCTCAATGGAGTACACATGTTTGGGCAGAATCTCGAGGTGCAGCTGAGCTCTGCAAGGACGGAGGACACGACCGTGGTGTGGAAAAGCTTCCATGACAGGTCTCCAAGCTGTAGCTTTTGGGGCAGGGCCAGGGGCTGGGTGATGGCCCCTGTTGAAGATGACCCTGAGGCCTACCAGGTCTCCAAGGCCAGCTGTTTACTTGGCTGTGGAATCTTCGACAAGCCAGTTACCCTGTCTGATCCCTGAGTTTCTCAGTATGAGAAGCAGGTTGTGCCAGCTGGCGAAAGATGTAGCTTGCATCCAGGGTCAAGGGCAGACTCTCTCCTCATGGTCCTGCTTCCCTGGCCTGGAATCATTCTTTCTTCTCACCTTCCTTTCTCACAGCATCACCCTCATTGTGCTGTCATCTGAGGAGGGGACCTCGGAGCTGAGGCTGGAGAGGCTACTCCAGATGGTGTTTGGGGCCATGGTGAGACTCCCCAGCCCTCTTCCCCAAACCTGGAAATCTGAGCTCTTAACATCCTCCTCCCTCACACCAGGAGAGGAGTCCAGATCCCCAGCTCCTGCTCTTTTATTTGGTTCTTCTAGGTTCTTCTTGTGGGACTCGAAGAACTGACCAATATTCGCAACGTGGAGAGACTAAAGAAGGAGTTAAGGGTGAGGCTGCAGTACGCAAGCACGGAAGTTAGGATCCCAGGTCACGGATATTCAGAAACTAACACTTCCCAGCTGCCCCTGGGGCAGCCTGGTCAACTGACCCTAGAGCCATGCCCAGCAGGGCTAGTTTTCTAAAGGGGAGGCAGCAGATCTGGAGCCCACCTGGGTCCTAAACTCATCCTTCCTCCCATTCCTAGGCCAGTTACTGCCTCATTGACAGTTTCCTGGGGGACTCTGAGCTCATCGGGGACCTGACTCAGTGTGTGGACTGTGTAGTTCCTCCAGAGGGGTCTGTCTTGCAGGTACTGAGAATGCATTGGGGAACCCTTCAGCTTGTCACTGGCCCTGGCTCAGTCCTCATCCTCTTACCCCTGGATCATTGCCTCAATCTTTTCTCATCCTTTGGGTTCCATCCCAACCCCCACTTGGCCCCATAAGGGTCTTTCTTCACGGAGAGCTACCCCACTCCTACCCAGCTCACAGCCCTTCCATGGCTTCCATCGCCCCCAGAACAAGCTCCCGTCCCCCCAGCCTGGTGTTTGAGGACCTGTGGAATCTGAAATCCTCCAACGTGCTCACTCTGACCTCTGCTAACTCCACAATCCACCTTCACCCAACTGCCTTGGGGGTTCCTCGGACCCCAACAACTTCCCAACTTCTTTGCCTGGCACATGCTGTTCCTTTCGCTGGTGAATTTCCATCTATCCTTCCTTAAATACTGCTCTTGTCGATTCCCCTGGCATGGGCGCCTCCTGTGACATGACTAGGGGCAGGTGACATGATCTCTCCCAGCAGGAGTAGGTGGTTGATTGCGCCCACCTGGCTCATGCTGTTGGGATTATTAACTTCAGTAACACGTGTCAGTCTAGGGAGCAGCCACAATAGCTGTTTAAATTACAGTGTGACTTGGGGATGGTACTTGATTGTGAAGGTGAAGGAACCCAGGCCCAGGGAGAGTGAGGCACGTGAGCATGCCAGCAGGCCGACTTTGAATTGTCTGCCTGTCTCTTCCCACTCCTGGCCCACCTGGGAAGTCACTGCCACCCCTGTTCATGTCTCCTGACCCAGGAAGCCCTCTCTGGGTTCGCTGAAGCGGCGGGGACGGCCTTTGGCAGCCTGGTCGTGTCGGGCCGGGTGGTGGCAGCAACAGAGAGCTGGTGGCGGCTGGGGACGCCGGAGGCCGTCCTGCTCCCCTGGCTGGTGGGGTCCTTGCCGCCTCAGGCCGCTCGCGACTACCCGGTGTACCTGCCGCACGGGAGTCCCACGGTGAGCTGGGGGAGTCGGGGCGCGGGGGACAGGGGGCCGCGAAGGGACCAAGAGGCCAGAGGCCGGAACGTGAGGAGGCGGGGCTTCGGCGGGAAGGGGCGGAGCTCCGGCCAGCCCCTGCTGCGCCCCGCTTCAGGTCCCGCATCGGCTTCTGACCCTGACGCTGCTGCCGGGCTTGGAGCTGTGTCTGCTCTGCGGGCCGCGCCCTTCCCTCAGCCAGCTGGATCCACAGGTGAATCCGGGCCGTGTCCCCGCTTTTCCCCCTGTAACACCCTCTGCCCGCCCGCCCAGTCCCTGGCTAACCACCTCTCCTGGCCAGCGTTCTCTACTCCGCACTCGGCCCTCGTCGGCCCCGCCCCCCGTGGACTACACTTTCCCACCAGCCCGGTCCCTTTATCGCTCCCATCCCCTCCTTGCAGGCTTCACCCTTTTCCCTGGTCCCCTGGGTCCCCCAGCCCTTGTGGGCCCCGCCTCTCCACCCTGGCCACGCCCCCCGGTATCGGCCCCTGACCTCACCCACGGGCCTCGCCTCAGATTTTGGACCGCTGGTGGCAGCCAGTGCTGGACCCGCTGCGGGCCTGCGTGCCGCTGGGATCCCGAGCGCTGCCCGCTGGCTTCCCCCTGCACACGGACATCCTCGGGTAGGGCTTGGACGGGGGTGTGGGCTGGGGGTCCTCACCCCCTCTGCCCCGGCCACAACACCCGCTTTCTCACAGGCTACTGCTGCTCCACCTGGAACTGAAACGTTGCCTTTTCACGGTGGAGCCCTCCGGGGTTCAAGGTGACTGACAGGAGGGCCAGGCCGGGAGGGGCTTGGGCCCAGGGGTGGCTCTCTCTCATCCTCTCTTCCCCCCTCCAGAACCTTCTCCTGAGCATCGTCGTCGCCTCCTGCGTTCCTTCTACACCTTGGTCACTGCCACGCACTTCCCACCAGGTGTGCCCCCTTTGCACACTCGAGGACACTGAATCTCTGATCACATAAGGGAGGATGGGGCATCCACACCCGCGGGGAGGTTCATGGGGGTCGCAGCCTGGAGACCGCAGAATCCACTGGGCAGCCCTAACAGGTAACACTGAGACTTCCTCTCTGGCCCAGTGGATGCCATGACTGACTTCACTCTCACAGGTGAGGGGGAGCTTCTGTCACATCACTCTGCTGCTGCAGAGGAAGAAACTGAGGCTCGGTTAGTAAGTAGTGGAGAGCCATGAGTCACACATGGGTTCCCAGAGCCACACTCCACTGTACTGCTGCAAGCACACACTTTGCCATCATCTTTGCCCCTCGGGGTGCAGGGTGTCACAGAGACTAGGTTAGGAGGGAAAAGTTGTCTTAGAACCCACGAGGCCCTCGGGAGACAAAGGAAGGGACGGAGGACTGGCCCCTCCTAGCTGCGTGACTCCACCTCCCCCACCTGCTTCCCTGCCTAATGTGTCGGGAGGGGTGGGGAGGGTTCCAAGGGTTGCGCCTGTATCTGCTCAGCATACCCGAGTGTTCATGATCTGTACTGCTAGGCAGACTGCACCCCTGGTGGGCTGCACACGGCATCCCCAGTAGAGAGGGGGATGGAGGCTGACTGGGAAGAAGGGGGAGAAGGCCCATGTCCTTCAGGCGACTGACAGCCAGCTGAGCTGCGAGGCCCTCACCTGTCAGGCCTGGGATGTGTGTTGCTCCTGCAGGTTCGCCTACTAGTTGTCTAGGGCCCCCCTGGTCACCTCGGCCCTTCCTGTCGTTCCTCCAGAGCCAGGGTCAGCAGAGGACAAGGTGGAGGAAGCGGCCCAGAGGACCCAGGTGCCAAGAGCCTGCTACCTGGTGTCTGGGCCGGAGGAGCCGGGCACAGGCTGGCGGCTGGTGGCTGTGCAGGTGGGCCCGCGGCGGCTGCTGCTGCTGCTGTCTGTCCAGTGTCCCACCCACGCGCTTCGGGGCTTGGCCACCCACACTCTGCAGGCCCTCAGCCCGCTCCTCTGACCCCTATGCCTCAGCCACTCACGCAGACACGGCTGTTAGCGTCTCTCTGTTTATTCGCTCACAATAATACACAGCCCCTGGACAGGGAGGGGGCAGGAGGGGCTACAATGGGGTGGGGTGGGAGGGGAGGAGGCGCCCACTTCCCTGGCCCCTCTCCCCTCTGTGCTTAAGGGGGAAAGGGAGGGAGGGGGCTCCCCCTTACCCCCCAGAATGTAAACAGCAGCAGATGAACAAAAATAAAAATACAAAAGGCCGGAGGAAGGTTCCAGGCATCCCCCCACCCCTGGGGTCTTCCCTGTCTCCAGTGGAGGTCCCCTCGCTGCCCCATCCACCACAGCTGCCTCAGTCCTAGGGGCTGCCCGGCACCGGCCACATCCCCGGGGGCAGAGTCCAGGGCTCAGAACTGCTGGGCCAGCAGCTCACACAGGTGACGGGAGACAGGTTCCTTGCTGGTGCGCAGGGTCAGCCGGTACATCTGGGTGGGGGACATGGCAGCACAGACTCAGGGAGGAGGAAGAGGAGACAGAGAGCCCGGGGGGAGGGGGTGGTGGTGGTGGTGGTGGTGGAGGATACAGTGAGATAAGAGACAAAAAGGACAAAGGGATTAGAAAGATGACAGAAGGGGCAGGAGGCAGAAATAAAAACAACAAGGAGGGAAAGGGTGAAGGGTGAAAGTGAGACCCAGAAGCGGAGAAAGGATGTGGCAAGGAAGACAACAGAGGACTCAGGGACATAGCTCACAGCGAACACAGTGAGGCAGGGGGTTATGTGTCAGTCTCAGGGGCGCCTCCCAGACCACTGCTCACCTGAGCCTGGGCGTTGGGCTCCAGCCGGAGCAGACAGCCCACCTGCAGGGCTTTAGTCTGGATGATTCCAGCCCCCACAAAGTTCTCAGGGTTGGGGTCCACATTGTCCAGGAGAGCAGAGCCAAACCCCAGGAGCTGGGGAAGAAGAGTAGCTGTCGGAGGGGGCCAGATCTGGGAGCCACCAGGCAGTAGCAAACCAGTTTCCCCGAAATCCTTGCGAGTGGCACCTGGCCCCGTTTTACAGATGGGAAAATAGAGGCATGGAAAAATGGGAACTGCTACCCAAACCCCAGTTAGGGAGAGGCAGGTCTGGGCTGTGGGTCCAGGGCCCCCACTCCTGTTTGTGCAGTGGTTACTCACTTTTGCCTTAGTGACTTCCGCATCCATAGGGTGGTTGGCTTTGAAGATTTTCTGTGCCTCCTGTTGGGGGCTGGGGGCAGGGGAAAAGGTTCAGGTCAGGTGCTTGGAAGGCCCCACCCCGCACCCCCCAGCAGCTGCAGCTCACACCCCCTGGCTGCTCACAGGCTCAGCTGCTTCCAACGCTGGAAGAAGTCCTGGGCCGCCATCTCCGTGGGCTGGAAGAACTTGTTGATGGTCACTGGGAGCTTCAGGGTGAGGGACTGGGGGGCGCCCCCGTACCTGGTGGCGAGGGGAGGGAGGGGCGGCAAGGAGGCTCCATCAGATCCCAGACCCCCTCTGCCCCCATCAAGACCGCAGCCGCTTGGCAGGGCCCCCACCCCACTCACCGGAAGCGCACGGACAGGAGCGGGGGCGTCAGGAAGTCCCGCAGACATTCGATGTTGAGCACCTGCTGCACCTGTGCCCCACCATCCACCTGTGCGGCCACGCGCTTGGTCTGCACTGCCAGCTGTGCCCACTGGGGGTCAAGGAAGACAGAAAGAGGCGGCAACCCCCTCCCCCTGCCTCCTCTCCCCTGTGGTCTTGGTCACGAACTCTGATGGTTCTGAACCCCAGCCTGCAGGCCTCCAAGGGGCTGGGCCTGCCAACCCCGGCACATGGTAGGCAGCCCCAACTCTGAAGCCCTTCCTGTGAGCCCTCTGGCCTCCCACGAGGGGCTCAGGGACCTCCATTATGGCACAAGTCACATGGCACTAAGGCAGAAGCCCTCCTAGGGCTGGGATGGCTGACTCAAGTTTGAATCCTGGGATCGTACCACCTTGGGGACTCTGGGTGAGCTCTTAGGCTCAGCTACAAAATGGACACGGTGTCCTTAGCATTCAGAGAAATAATCTAGTACGAGTACTTGTCCATGTGTCTGGCACACGGTCAGGGCACCGAAAGTGGCTGCAGTGTGATCACATCTACCTTTAAGTTGGCAAGGACGGCATCTTGGGCGTCTCCCGCCCCTGCCTCCTACCCATGCCTAACACAGAGCTGAGCCCGCCGGGCGCTCTGGAGATGCTGCTGTTGAGGGCTAAACGCAGCAAAGGACTGAAAAGGCCCTCAAAGCTTTTGGGCCTAACTGCTATCATTTCATGGGCATGAAAACGACTATCAGAGAAAGAAGGGAGGACTGACACCTTCCTTTATGCCAACCACCCTTCCAGAGTTTTCCAACCACACTGCCCTTCAGAACAATGCTATGAGAAGGAAGAGGGTCTACACTTCAGACATGGGACAGGAAGACACAGAGAGACCAAGTGACCGGCTCAGATCACACAGACAGCCCTGCTTGGGCATCCAGACCCGCAGGCCTGGCTCTTGAATGCAGGAGACGCCGGAATCGTGGTGTGCAGCCCTTGAAGAACAAGCTCAGGACACGGAAGCAGCCTGACGGGGACAAACGGAGGCACCCCTCTCCCATCACTTCACTGTCCTCAGGCTGTCCTGGGGAGAAGAGGCCCACCCCGTCTCACAGAGGACACTAAGCCTCGAACACGTAACCATACGCTGAGGCTCTGAAGAGAACTGAACATGGTTCTGGACCAGGGTTCATCTGCTTCCCTGCGGCCAGGCAGGCAGACCAGGAGGGTCAGGGCTCAGGGGAGGGGGCTGGGCCAGGCCGGCAGGATATGAGTCTGGAGGTCTCCAGGGTGGACGACAGTGGGCGAGAAGTTCTGGAATTGCACGGATGTCTTGTTGCCATAGAAGAGATACATGCGGCCTGCGGAGGGTGGGGAGGGGCAGGGCTCCATCTGACTTCCTTAACCTCCTCTCCAGATGCCACCCAAACCCAGGTGTCCCCGAAACCCCATCCCCACACTGCCCCTCTCCGGACGCACCCAAGTTCTGCCGGAACTCCGACTTCACTCCAATCTGCAACAGTTGGTTCTCAAACAGGACCCCGTTGTTCTTGCACACGAACCTGGGTGGGGGCAATGGGGAGCTCAGGATGCCAGGGGCGCCTGTCTAGGCCCTGCTCGGTGCTCCCCACCTATCCCCATTCCCTCCCTGATCCTTTCCGTGACTCACTTATTCAGCAGCTCATCGGCTTCAGGGATAGGCGGTCCGATGTCCTCAGGACCTGGGCTACAGGCGGGGAAAACAGTGAGATGAGAGGAGGTTGGGGGCTAGAGAAGACCCGAGCTAGAGGTGGGAGACTGTTACCCCTCAAAAGACAGAACCCCAGAATCCACATACCCAGATTCCCCCAAAGAACCCCAGAATCAGACTGATGATTGTCTCTAATGGGACTAGGACCCTGGTGTGTGCTGCCACCCCTGCCCCATGTCAGAGGACCCCGACTTTCACTCCCCTCCAAATCCTTGCCTCCGCAGCTCATCAGGAACCCCTTGATAAGAGCTTGAAGTCCCCTAGCCCTCCCTGGGGACACCCCTTACTCAGCAGCTGGAGCTGGGTCAGCCAGCAAAGCCATGGGGCTCTCAGGGGCAGGCGGCTCCAGCTCGCTGGGCCATCCAATCCCAGAGCAGACAGAGAAGACAGGCGTGGCAGGCAGCCAATCCCAGAGAGGCAGCAGAGGGCCGGGGAGAGAGAGAAAGAGGGAGGAGGGAAAGAGAGAAGGAAGAGCAGGCTGAGACATGGCGATGGGGGAAGGACTACACAGAGTGGCCAGAGGGAGAGAGGAGGCCAGGGGAAGTGGCAGCCACGGCAACAGAGGCACAGGGACAGGGAGGGAGGGGGGGGACCGTGAGGGGGCAGATGGAAAAGGGGCAGCCTGGGGCCCCGGCAGGCAGCTGTACCTGAGGAAGGCCTCCTCTGGGGTGGGCCCCAAGCTGGGCTGGGCCGCTGGGCCGTCGGAGAAAACGTCCACCAGGAGGTTCCCTGCACCAGAGGTCGCTGGGGCTGCCGCTGGGGGAGGGGCTGCCCGCAGCCCCAGGAGGTCGGCGGAGGGCGAGGGCGTTGACTGCAGGGAGGTGCAGGTGGAGGTGAGCCAGGGTAGCGCCTGGCGGCCCAGGCCCAGACAGCCCAGCCCCTGGGACTCACCACAGTGCTAGGGGTGGGCTCCACGCCCCCATTGATGTCATTGCTGCTGGGGTCCCTCCGGCCGTCATCCAGGGCGCTGCCGGCCCCAGGCCCCTTCTTGCGTTTCAGCTTGGCCAGGATGGACGACTCTCGCTCCGGAAAGGGTGGCATCTCTTCCAGCACTGTGGCCTGTGGGGCCAGAGGGCGAGAGCGGATAAGGGACAGCTCGGTGGCCGAGGCGCAGGGGTGGAGGGGCACGCGGGGGCCGTGGCGCTGACCAGGACATCCGTGCTGGCCACCGAGCTGAGCGTGAGGTACTCGACAGCGCGCTGCTGCAGCTCCACGTCCGCGTTGCGCAGCTGGGAGCCGGCCCGCAGCACGCCCTGGATGGTGGCCTTGGTCTCCGGGAAGAGGTTGATGAACTTGATGTAGGTGGACAGCAGCAGGGCCCGGGTGGCCACGCTGCACAGGTGGAACTTGGAGTGCAGAAGAGAGAACTGCACCGGGGGGCTGGGGAGGGCAGGGGGCATCAGCACGCGGCTGCCCGGCCTCCTCCCGGAGCCCCCACCCCGGAGGCCACCCCACATGGTGGCCACTACAGCGCTCTGTCCCAGAGGCTCCTGGGAGCTGCGCTGTCTTGCAAGCACCAGATGGTTGTGTGAGGGGCCAAGAGGGTCCCTGGGGGCCCCATCACCACCAGCCCCAGACCCCTCCAGGATGCACGTGTTCACCACCTCACCTGGAGCGGGGGTCCCCAGCAATCAGATTCCCAAACTCCCCGAGGATGTAGCCGCCGACCTTCACCATGTTCTCATGGCAGGCGGGGGCCTGGAGTGCCTGGAGGTGGGGACAGGGTGGGTGAGCACAGCAGGGAGCCGTGTGTTCTGAGTCAGGACTGCTCAGGGGTGCCAGGTGCAGGGCTAAGCCCGGGATGCCTGTTAACTCATAGAACTCTCACAAACGCTACGCTGTGGGTGGGACGATAGGTGGGGAAACTGAGGCATAGGCCAGTTATGTGACTGGCTCGCATTCACACAGGTGGTAAAACCAATAGCACCAGGCCCCCCTTTCTGGGGCAGAAGGCTGGGGAAACCAGCAGGATGTGCGGGTCAGTGACTCTGCGCTGGGTGGCCCGCACCCGTGGCCCACAGACCCTCATGCTGGCCTCTGAGTACCTGGCCCCCAGGGAGGCCAAGGCAGTACTCTGAGGAGGAGGGAGCAAGACGGTGGTCATAGTGGGTGGGCCCCCCAGCCCCAGCTGTCCCTGCTCTGCCTCACCGTCCCGCTGTGCGGGCGCTGACCTCAAAGACGGTCTTGGCAGCATAGCCCTGGACGTCGTCGCGGTTGGTGACGATCTGCAGCACGCGGTACCACACCTCCTCACTGACGTAGTCGCCCGCGATGCGGATGAGGTTGAGGATGGTGTCCACGTACCAGCTGTAGTCCACTGCATACTTCTCGGCCAGGATGGCCACCTTCAGGACCTGCCACCGGGGAAGGCAGGTGTGTGTGTGCACGCAGTCCAAGCGTGGAAGAACCAGATCTGGGCTCACCACTGTCCCCAACCGGAGACCCCAGGGGTCCAGGCCCTCAGTCCCCTTCTCCCTCAGAGCCGGGGGTCCAGGCACCCAGCTCCTTCCAGGACTTACAATCTCCTCGCGGATGGCGTAGTCCGCCGTCTCCAGGTACCGAAGCATTTCTGACACGATCTGCTTGGCGTTGCTCCGGTCGCACATGGCATAGAGGAGGTCTGCCGCCCGCTGTCGCACGCTGACGTCCCGCTCCGTCTGAGGGAAGAGAGCCAGGGCGGAATGTTCTAGGCTCTGCGGTGGCTCCTGAGCCCTGCGCCTCTCCAAGAGAGCAGAGGCCAGTGTACAGGGCCTGGCCTGGGGCAGACTCCGCAGTGGTGTACCTTGAGGGCGTTGATGACAGTGTCGATATGCGTCTTGACCGCCTCGTGGGAGAACTCAGAGCTGGCCAGCGTGCACATGCTCTCCAGCGCCAGGTAGCGCAGGTTGGTCTCCCGGTGCTGCAGGAACTGGCCCAGCTGGTTACAGGCCCGCACAAGGAGGTTGGGCTCGCTGGCAGCAAGAGGCAGAGACAGGAGGTCATGAGAAGAAGGTGGAGGACTCTGGCCCAGCTGAGCCATCTCATGTTCCCTTCGAGACCTGGGTCTTAACTCCCGCCCTCCGTCCCCGCCATGACTACTCCTGGCGGCTGTCTGGGCCGCTGGGCTCAAAGGAAAAGAGTTAGGAATTCTGCTTTTCCCAGGAGGGGTCCAGCACCACTCCGGGGAGGTAACAGTTCGCAGCTTCATCATCGTCCTAGCTAGCAGTCCTGATTCCCAGCCCCAACCTCCTAGGACACAAGAGTCCGGGCCCCCGAACCTCCCACCCGGCAGGCAGGCACCTGTCGTAGTGGATGATGAGGCTGATGGTCTCAAAGAGGATGGCGTTCTTGGCGTTGGAGTGCTGGACCTTCTTGGACTTGGGGGGCTCCTGGGCCTTGTTGAGCACAGTCTCCAGACACTCCACCAGCCGCCCCTTCACGGCAGCGTCCTCTGGGGACATGGAGGGCATGTCCCGGGATGAACTCTCTGCCAGCCCCACCCATGTGCAGGGCAGAGCCCCCCCCACCCCCAGGGCTCTCATCTCCACCAGGAAGGGTGGGCCCTGCAGCTGTGGGCTGGGGTCTCTGCTCCTTCTACCTCATCCTTGGTCTCCAAGTGACCGGAGGAGGTGGCAGAGGGCCAACAGAAGAGACCACTCCGGGCGCCTGGGTGGCTCAGTGGGTTAAGCCACTGCCTTCGGCTCAGGTCATGATCTCAGGGTCCTGGGATCGAGTCCCGCATCGGGCTCTCTGTTCGGCAGGGAGCCTGCTTCCCTCTCTCTCTCTCTCTCTGCCTGCCTCTCCGTCTACTTGTGATCTCTCTCTATCAAATAAATAAATAAAATCTTTAAAAAAAAAAAAAAAAAGAAGAGACCACTCCAGGCCTTGGCTTTTGTCCTGCTCAGTGCTAACTCCCACCCCTGTGAGCCTCAGTTTCCCCTCCTGCAGCACTGATACCCTTTAGGTTTCTCACAGGAAAAAGAAACCTTCCCAGAGACGCTGTGAAACCAGGGTCGCCCCAAGAAACGGTCTGAACACCCGAGACAGACACACGCCAACCAGGAGCTCCTACCAACACCAATAACTGCCATTCCGTGGGGTGTGAGGTGACATCCTGTGCACAGATGGGCTGTCAAGCCTTCTAGGGGAAAATGTCACACCCAGTTGTATCAGGCGGCTCATGGGGTAGAAGGATGAGCCGCAGGACACAAGGCAACTCTGGGCCAAATCCAGAAGGTGGGACACGCCTGCAATGCCAAACTCCCAGTTTCTTCACAAAACTGGTAGTTTCTTCAAAAACTGGTGGGAGGGCTATTCTAGACTCCCCCCAAAAGGGACAAAGACATAAGGAAATGTAAGTCGCGGCCCTCGGCTGAACTGTATTTTGTTTCAGCCGTACAAATAAGGCTGTGGACAGTGAGGGGGGTGTGAACGGTGCCTGGACAGTGGACGACACCATGACCTTGAAGCTCCTCAGGTGTGACAAGGGCACTGTAGTTTTGCACAGTGTTCCTGGGGCTCACGAAATGTGTGTGGGTGTATTTTGGGTGCGGGGGAAGCATGAGGACGTCTGCGACTTATATCACTTAAGTGAGCAAATGAGTGTATGTTTGAGACAGCAAGCCAGCCAGGGCACCAAGAGCAGCGTTCAGGGTCTCTGCCGGGTCTCGGGGCCTCACACGTTCGTGACACCATTCTCGTAGGTGATCTTTCCGTTTGAAATGTTTCATAATAAAAAGGTGGAGTGAAAGCCAATGCCCCAGAATAAAGGGGCAATTCCTCTAGATTAGGAGAAATAATTAAATTCTATACTTATCTTTCTTTTTTTTCTTCTTTTTTTCCCTTACTTATTATGTTTCAGTCATCTCTATGCCCAGTGTGGGGCTTGAACTCATGACCCTAAGAGCTGCCTGCTCCCTTGACTGAACAAGCCAGGCCTCCCTCGATCCTTGGATCTCAAGGCGTGCCTGGATGGCTCAGCTGGTTAGCATTCGACTCTTGATTTCAGCTCAGGTCATGGTCTCAGGGCCAGGAGATCAAGCCCCGTGTCAGGTTCCCTGCTCAGCAGGGAGTCTGCTTCTCTCTCTCTCCCTCTGGCCCTCTCCCTGCTCTCTCTAAAGTAAGTAAATAAATCTTAAAAAAAAAAAAACTTGTATCTTGAACGGACCCCAGTCTGAACACACTGTGAGTATTTTGGAGCTTCAAGCGGGACCGTAGAGAACGCCCATAGTTTTTAGAAACCTGCAAGAAGATATCCAAAGATTAAAAACATGATGTCTCTATGGGTGCCTGGGTGGCTCAGTGGGTTGGGCCGCTGCCTTCGGCTCGGGTCATGATCTCAGGGTCCTGGGATCGAGTCCCGCATCGGGCTCTCTGCTCAGCGGGGAGCCTGCTTCCCTCTCTCTCTTTCTCTCTGACTGCCTCTCTCTCCGTCTACATGTGATCTAAATAAAATCTTTAAAAAAAAAATTAAAAAAAAAAATAAACATGATGTCTCTACACCAGTCTTCAATACTTCAGGAATAAAAAAAGCAAACTTAGAGCACACATGCACCGCCAAACCCAAGTCTAGACGACGGGTGTGCTCTAGCTATCTGAATGTTGGAAAATTTTCCGTAATACGGTATCAGAAACACTTTCCGTAGATAAATCAGGAGGTGGCCTCTCTGGCCCAGCACCACCTGCTTGGGGCCACGGCTACAATTCCTATGACACAGGGGGTGACAGGAAGCGAGGCACCTGCTCCGGGCACACCCCGAAATGATGAGGCGGGGCTCTTGGGACGGAAGTGAGGTTGGAGATCTGCCCGAGCGCTTCCTGGCAGGATGAGAAAGAGGCCCAGTAGCGGAACAAACGAGGCTTTCCCAAGGCCATGGGACAGAATTCACCAGTGGCCTTCACAGGCTGGAAGCGGCCTCTGCCTGTGTGCACACGCACGCACACACACACACTGCCATGCAGGTGCACACAGACATGTGGACACACCCTGACTTGTACACGTGGTCATGTGTTCACATGCACGCTTGTGCACAGCTGCCCATGCAGACTCAGGGCCACATGTCAGTCCCTGGCCATAACAGGTGTGCAGTACTCTGGCCGAACGGAAGGGAGCCAGTTTATCAATCCCCTCCTGTGTGCTGAGCAGCTCAGCACGGGCTCCCTCAAAACTGCTCTACGAGGCAGGCAAGAGGAAATGGGGCACTCAGCCCTATGGACCCAAGGCCTATAGGGTAGAGGGAGGGACTTGGAGCCAGATGCTGGCATCAGGCTCCTCCCCTTAGTCGCTGCCCAGGCCGGGATACATGACATCTCATCTCCAAGCCTCAGTCTCCCTGTCTGCATGCTGCAGGGAGGGCTCCCCTTCACCAGCTCTGTCGGGAGGGCACAGACACCCCCAGTGTGCTGCCTGGCTCACACTAGGCTCATCATCCACACCACGGCCATGACCTTGAACAGTAAGGCCATGAAAACCTCTCACAGAGCTACGGTCATCCAAACAACACAGCCCGGGATCACCCCCAGATTGGCTGTGGGGACCGTGGGCAAGGGCCTCTCCTCCCACAGCCTTGGTTTTGTCCCAAGACAGATGTGACAACAGCCCCTACACTCCAGGGCTGAGCAAACCCCAGCACAGCATCACAGGGACCCTGGCCCAGAGCAGGAGATCACAAGACAGGAGTGATCTGTCTTATCCTTTAGGCTGTGCCCCAGCACCCACAGCCTCACAGAAACCCTGACAGAGCACAGGCCCAAGGCATCAGGGCCCGGCGCGGGCGGGGTTGGCAGCAGTACCTGGCGGTGGGTAGCACTGCAGCAGCCGCAGGAGTTTCACCGAGAGCCAGGGTGCCGGCACGAAGTAGTAAGTGTAGTCCTGAAGGTCGGTGGAGGCCGAGGAGACAATCTGGGGGGCGGAAGAGGGGGTGAGGCATGGACAAGGAAGGGGGTGGGGCAGAGCCACACCAACTTCCCAAGCATCTGAGGCCCCGGGGAGGGGAGTAAGGAAGCCTGGAGCACGCAGTGAGCTTAGACCTAAGCCAGGGCTCCTGACTTTTCCATGTAATGCTGCTGTCAGGGGGCAGGAAGTCTCTGCCAACCCGTGTTCCCCTCTGCGAGCCGCTTACTCCAAACAGGAGCCTTGCAGTGCCCCGGGCTCCTCCATGAAGCACAGAGCACATCAGCTCACTGCAGACTTCTGTCCCTATAGCTGTCCCCCATGGCTGGAAGCAGCTCAGGGGTTAGTAACTAGCTATGACCCTTTCCTGGGTTCCCAGGCCTAAGACAAGATTGGACATAAGAAAGGCTCTGGGAAGAGATGGAGAATTAGCAGGAGAGTATGTGACATTTTCCCCTCATGGCAAGTGCCTGCTCAACCTGGGAAATCCCTCCTCTAGGAAGCATTCCCCACCATGCGCTGTGCCATGACCATGATGGTGCGTGCCCGGCCCCCAGTGTCCCTGTCTGTCTCTCCCCGGCCAGCCCGGCGCACGCGAGTATTCGGGCGTATGGTGAATCGATGACAAAGTGACTGAATGACCTGGTGCATCTGTCCTCTCTGCCTGTGAATCTCGGCCTCCTCTGACTTGCCCAGGGAATACTGAATTCACTCCATGTCTTCATTCAGGGATCACCTCTCCCAGGAAGCCTTCCTAGACTTCCAGGCTGGGGTAAATGCCTCCTTTGGGGTCTACAATGTCCTGTACTACCTTCATGACAGCCCAGATCACCCTTTTTATGAAAATCTGTGTTGTCCAGCCTGCCCTGCCACATTTCTCCCCACCAACAGGACAGGGAGCTCCTGGAGGGCTCGGCTCTGACTCATCTGTGTCCCCAGAGCCTGGTACACCGGCAGCCTTGGGCATGCTCCCAGGACAGGGGCGAAGATGGTGAGACAAACAGAAGGAAGGAGGGGAATGGAGAGGTTCGAGAAAAAGGAACAGGAGACAGAGCAGGGAATGCAGGAGGAAGCAAGAGACAGTGGGGTAAGGGGGAGGAAATCAGGAAAGACACTCACACCCCGTGGGTGCTCAATGATGCCCAGGCCCATACTGACATTATACACACCGACTGACAGTAGCTACACTGTGAACCGGGCCTGGTATTGTCCCCAGTGAACAGATGGGGTCAGTGAGGACCAGAGGTGAAAGAAACCGCTTGTCCAGGCCACACAGCAGGAATGAGCTGTGTGGGCCAGGATGAGCCCAGCTCAGAGGCTGAGTTCATAACCACTGTGCTGGGCTGCTTCTCAGGGACAGTGAGGGGGACCAGGGAGTTGCTCCAGAGGACACAGGTGCCAGGGCCCCCTCCCACACCCCACGATGAGACCACACCCACCCGGCTCAGGCGAGACACGGCCAGGGATATGCAGGTCTTGAAGTCGTCCGGGTTCTTCTTGCAAAGACAGGTGATGAGACTGACAGCTGCCGTGACCACACCCTGCAGAGGCAGAGAAGTGGCGGGTCAGGGCTGCAGGGGGTGGTCAGCCTGGGGACAAGTGTCCAGCCTATGGATCTGAAAGCAGAGACTCAAGGGCTGGGTGGATGATGGGTGCAGGGGACACTGGACAGGATCCCTGGGTAGTTGGGGTGGGGGAGGGTATCAGGGATGGGCATGGGGGTTTCTGGATACTTGGGTGTGTGATAGGTACTCAGGACGCCAGACCAAGATCTCTAAGTACCTGAGTAAAGGCAGGGACAGAGGTGGGAGGCCCTGGGCATCCAGGTGGGAATTGGGGCAGAAGTGGGACATCCCCCAGGTTTCCACAATAAGCGTCTAAGGCAGAAGGGTCTCTGGGTGAGTAGGGATGGCTCTGGAAGGCGGCTGCCCGGGGCGTCCAGGCGCCAGGCCCGGGGCTCACCATGTGCTGGTCATTTAGCAGGTGCACCACCCGGGCCGTCCACTCGCCCATGGGTACCAAGTCGGGCGAGGCCTTGTACAGCCGCAGCAGGCACAGGGCCGCGCTCTGTTTCACACTGTCCATGCTATCCCTGTGGTGACACAATTGGGTGGGGGGAGGTCAGCGCTTCCCCAGCCCCACACAGACCTTCCTTCCTCTTCCGCTCCTCCCAGGAAGGGTGGCCAGCAGCAGGTGGGGGAGCCGGGGGACCAGAGATCCACTCTGGTGCTGGCCTCATCACGCACCAAACCTCCGTTTTTTTTATCTGCAAGATAGGCTCCATCTCGGCAGCGTTGGGGTCATTGGCAGAACTCCGCCAACCACCAAGCCTGCCTGTGCACCTTCACTCGCTTACCGAATGCTTCCGGAGCACCTCCGGGCAGCAGGCTCTGCTGGAGGCACTGTGGACAGAGGGGTGGACAGACTGGTCCAAACGTCTGTCCTCACAGAGCTAACCTCCCAGCCAGGCAGCCCGGATCCCAGCACACGCACCAGACACCATCCAGTGTCAGTGCTACGGTGCCAATGAGCACAGGCACAAGGAGCACCACTTACGCTATTTTGCAAGAAGGGCTCTCTGACGAGGTGGGAGGTGAATGGAAAGCTGAGCTTAGTGAGAAAATCCCGAAAATCTTTGCACAGCCCATCTCGGGGAGAGGCCACAGCCTGTGTGGAGGCCATGAGGTGGCCGCAGGCTTGTGTGCGGCTGCTGTGAGCGAGCGAGAAGTGGAGGGGGAGAGGCCGGGAGATGGGACAGAGGGACTGGGGGACAGGGCCAAACCATGCCAGGCATCAAGGGCCATGGTGCCAACCCTGCTTTTTACCCAGGGGGAGAAGGAGTCGCTGCAGGTGGCGAGCAGGGAAGCACCAATACTGGGGTGACAGCAGGAAAAGCACCAGCCAGGGTCCTCCCGCTCCTCCCGGCACTGAGCCAGGCACAGTCTGGGACTAACTTGTTTATCTCTCCACCACAAACCGAGGAACTGGGGCCAGACACGTATGCTTGAGGTCCTGACTGGTGGAGCACGCGCCTGCGAGAGGCCACTGACTCTCTGATGGGCAGTTTCCTCTGCAAGAGGACTTGGGGGGTGAAGAAAGAACACCATGGACCGGAAGCCAACACAGCCTCGGGCACAGAGGGGGTGCAGGGAGCTGTTCTGACCGCCTACGCTGCGGCCTCCAGGAGAGGACCCATCTGAAGCCTCGGCAAAGGACACAGAGGGAAGCCCCAGGAGGGGTGACTGAGCAAGTCAAAGGCCAGGTGAAAGGGGGTTTTGCTGGATTTGCAGGGGAAACACGAACGGTAGCGATGAGGCAGTGTTGTTTCCTCCCTCCAGCCAGGTGGACACGCGCATGCTGGCCGAGCCTCGGACACAGCAGCCCTCGAGGAGATGTGGGGACAGGCCCTCAGGAGAGGAGCGGGGTCACCGGGAGTGACGCAGACCCAGCCCAGCGAGGCTGCTCCTGGACACCCACCCTGGGGGCGGGCACGCATCCATGTTCAAGGTCCCGGCGCCAGAACGTCTGACCATCATCAGCTCAAAACCAAAACCAGTAGAAGGTCTGTCCAAGAGCAGTAGAATGGTGCCCCATCCCATGGCCTTTCCACCATCGTCACAGCGCACAGCACGAGCCTCGACCCCGGGCCAGGCTCTGTTCGACGTGTTTCTCAAGCCCTTGAAGGAGATGACCTCTACCGTTCCCTCCAGCTACAGGGGAGGGAACACCCACCAGATCCCGAACGGAGGACTAAGAGCTGTTTATCGCCTTGCTTAACCGGAGACTCTCCACCGAGGAGGTAAGGCTTACGGCTACTACAGCACACAGGGGCATGTGTGCAGGTACAGAAGAACAGGGAGGTACGTGGGAATAACCACCATCGAATACAGGCCACGGGGGGCGGGGAGATGGAGATGCTGCAGGGGACGTGAAAGGGGAATTCAATTGTTCCCTTTCTTAAAAAAAAAAAAAAAAAGAAAGAAAAAGAAAAAAAGTCATGGTACCACATGACCCAGCAATCCGCGCGCAGGCGTCTGCCCGTAAGAGCTGAAAACCAGGTTCACACAATGTATTTGTACAATATTCCTAAGAGTCAAACAGAATCTTTTTGATGAGTGGGTAACTAAAACGTGGTCCCTCGACAGCAGAAGGGTATTACTGGGCCATAAAAAAGGAAAGAAGCAGAGCAACATACTACACGGAAGAACCTCGAAAACGTTCCACCAGGTGGGGAAAAAGCCAGACCCAAAAGGCCACAGAGCACACGCCAGGGCTTAGCCTTAGGTCGCTTCTCATCCCTCACGTGTGGTGATGACATGAACAATTATACAGAAAATTTCAGTTAGATCCAGTGTCAAAATGAACATATTTCAGATGGATTAGGTTAAATTAAAATATTAAAAGAGGTTTCGCCTGTTTGTTTTCATTTTGATGTGGCGACTAGAACCACAGAGTGGGTGTGTGGCTCGAGTTCTATTTTTAGCCCCCTCTCGCTAGTTCCCTCCCTGGCCCCAACTCCCTGCCGTCCAGTTGCCTATGGGACATCTCTGCCCTGGTGTCCACCAGGCACCTCGCATCTAGCGGGGCCAAACCCGGCTTGGGGCCTGCCTCTCACTCCCCTGCTTCTCCCCAGGCTTCGTCATCCACCCACCTGTTCGAGCTGCCCCCCTCTTGCTTTCCTACCCCATGTAACCCGTCCTGTCGGCTTCACTTCCGGAATGTACCCAGTGACGTCTTCTACGGCTACTACCGGGGTCCCAGCCACCATTAGCTCAGACCTGGACGGTAACAGTCTCAGTGGTCTCCCTGCCACCACCCACACCCCAGTCTCTAGTTCTGCTGCTGGGTTCTTAAGCTACTTGACTCAGAGGATCAGCTTCTTTCTTCGTTCTAGGCTATATTCTCCGGCGTTATCCGTTCAAACAACACCTCTGTTATATTCTCTCCCTCCCCTTCCTAGAGCTCTAAAGGTTTTTTTGTTTGTTTGTTTTTGTTTTTTAAAGATTTTATTTACTTATTTGTCAGAGAGAGAGAGAAAGAGCAAGCACAGGCAGGCAGAATGGCAGGCAGAGGCAGAGGGAGAAGCAGGCTCCCTACTGAGCAAGGAGCCCGAAGCAGGACTCGATCCCAGGACACTGGGATCATGACCTGAGCTGAAGGCAGCCACTTAACCAACTGAGCCACCAAGGCGTCCCTCTAAAGGTTTTTATTTATTTATTTGAGAGAGAGACAGTGAGAGAGAACATGAGCGAGGAGAAGGTCAGAGGGAGAAGCAAACTTCCCATGGAGCTGGGAGCCTGATGTGGGACTTGATCCTGGGACTCAAGGATCATGACCTGAACCGAAGGCAGTCGTCCAACCAACTGAGCCACCCAGGCGCCCCCTTCTAAAGGTTTTTAAATAACCTCTAACCCCAGTGTTTATAACTGGAACTGGAACTCACAACCACCAGATCAAGAGTCACATGTTCTAGCCACTAAGCCAGCTAGGTGTCCCTCTAGAGCTCTAAACAGCATTACATTAGACCTCTCCATCTTCCGTGATTCTTAATCTCTCTTGGAATCTTCCATCTCTTTTTCTCTGGGCTGCGTTTGGAATCATTTCTTCAGTTCTACCTCCTGTTCACTCACTCTGCTTTGGCTCTGTCCATCTTGCCGCTAAGCTAGATGGCTTAAAAAAATGTCTCCATTTCTTTTTTGAATTTGCTTGCATTTCCATTTTTAAATTGTTTTCTTATTTATTGAAACATATTAAACATATTTATTTTACATCCTATATGAATATTCCAATTCTACTATTACTTTCCTTTTCCTTCTGCTGGTTCTCCCTCATGGTGTTGTGTGGCCTGTGT
Organism: Mustela erminea; assembly: GCF_009829155.1. Classification (NCBI taxonomy): domain Eukaryota; kingdom Metazoa; phylum Chordata; class Mammalia; order Carnivora; family Mustelidae; genus Mustela; species Mustela erminea. The sequence continues at coordinate 5,471,729 of NC_045632.1, read as the reverse complement.
TTGGTGACTTTTGATTGCGCATTACTCACGTAACTTAGGGCTTCTGTGGTGAAGGCGGGTTTCTCCTGAAAAGGCTTGTTTGCCTCTCTCGGGCACTGGGCTACTAATTGCTTAAATCACTTTAAAGTTTGGCTTAAGAATTTGTAGACAACCCAGGTAGGGGAAAATCAGGCTGAAAACCAGTGTGTGGGCTGCTCTGTGCCAAGGTCTGAAACAGGTAATTTTGCTTATAGTCCCCAAGGGGATTTATTTCTAGGTCACCCTCACTTTGAAGTGTTGTCTCTGGAGCTTCTCCTCAGACAAGCTTTGTATCCTGTTCCCAGAGGCTGCAGGGCCAATATCTAGGTTCGCCTTCTAGGCAAACTCTGGCTTTGGCCCTCTCCCCATCTCCCCAGGTGCCAGGCCCCTCTTAGCTTGTGGCCTGTACGTTCCTTAAATGCACTGGAGTACTTCCTTTCCTCTTTTATCCCACATTGTTAGGTTTCAGTGAGAGCATTAGTCAGGAATCTAGTCTACCATATTGCCAGAAATATAAGTCATACCTTCCCCCATACCAAGCTGAGTGATCTTCTAAAAATACAAAGCCCATCATGTCACGTGCCCACTTAACACACACCAACTCCTTCCATTTCAACGAAAATAAAATCCAAACTCCCCTTACTCTGTCTCTTGTTCACTGCCCTCCAGCCACAAAGACTATCTCTTGGTTCCTTGAATACAGAAGGCTCATGCCTCAGGGCCTTTGCACTTGTTGCTCCTTTCGCTTGGGACACTTGCCAACATTCTAAAATAACTATCTTCTCATCATTCCAGTCTCAACTGCAAGTCACCTTCTTGGAGAGATCCCCCCTGAGGAGTATATTTAAGTAGTTTCACCACACCCCCCCACCCCACTGCCCCCACTACCCAGTTTTATTTCCTTCATAGCATTGATTACTATCTGAACTCATCTTACTTTTTTATGTATATGTTTGCTCTTTGGGTATCCTCTCCTGTAAGCTTCCTGTTAGATGTAAGCTTCCTGAGGGTAGGCATAACAGTCCTTGCTTCTCCCTCCTGCCTCCCCAAACCCATGAGAGGGCCTAGCACATCACAGGGACTCAAAAAATATGTGACGAATGACCTCCTGCCTCAGGATAATCACATAGGCTGACCCCAGTACAGCCAAAACTCCTCCTCACCCAGGTCTAAGCCTGATGTCACTTCCTCCAGGAAGCCCTCCCTGATCCCCAAGACTAGGTCAGGCATCCAGCTAAATGTCCTAAAGGGCTCATGTGCCCCAACAGCATGGTTCCGTGAGGAATTGTACATTCCACCCTGCAAGTATCAATCAGTCTTTGTTTCCCACTCTGGACCACCAATGATTGGGAAGACGATGCCATGTCTACTTCTGGTCATGACTATATTCCCAGCAATCAGCACAACACGGTGCCTATAACAGATGCCCAAAAGATGTTTGCTGAATGAATGAATGAAAATACAGCAGTTCTGGAGGGCTGTCTCCAGCAGAACTTACGGTTATCCCCTCTTCTACAGTAGGTCTTAAAGGTTAGTTAATCAGACAGACACCCTATCAGATCTGCTGGGAGACTGCATCACACCGCTGAGTTGGCTTGGTGAAATGACAAGAGAACCGTGGAGCCGCCAACAGACTCTCAGCCCCGCAACGCCCCCACTTCCTGGCCAGGACACCTTGCGCAGGTGATGCAATCTCTCTGACCCTCGACCTTGGCCTCATCCTTGTTGGGCCTCATCTATTCCATTCCAGACCCCAGCCCACCCGGGTCGCCAGTGCCTCACCCAGCCACCAGGATGCGTGGGATGTCGGCGGCAAAGGCCTCGCCCATCTCGCGGCTGCCCACATTGGCGATGCAGTGCAGGGCCAGGCACATGAAGGTCGGGTTGCGGCTGGCCAGGTCATTCTTGATGGCATTGTTGATGAGCCGGATCAGCTCGGAGTTTGAGTTCACCAGAACCGAGATGAAGAGGTAACCCTGGGCGAGGAAGGAGGTGGGGGCTGTTGGGAGCCTTGTGGTTAATGGGTCGAAGGCCCCGATCCTTCCTCCCCGGAGTCTGTACTTCCAGCCCCCTCCTCCCTCAGACCCAGGAATTGAGGCCCCCAGTCCTTCCTCCCCAGACTCACTATCTGCTTCTCCGTGTACTTGTTGGAGCTGAGCAGGTTCACGGCTTCCATGTGCCCAAAGTCAATGTCGTGGCCAAGCAGGAAGATGAACAGCAGTTTACACACATATTTTTTCTTACTGTAGCCATCCAAGGCTTTGTCCCCTAGGGCCAGAGGAAGGAGGAAAGAGGGGAGAGAATGAGGAAGGATCATACCTATAAGTCCCAAGTATCCTAGTTCCCAGACCCTCCCCCCTCAGACCCGGGACCAGGCCTCCAGCCTACCTTTGAACTTGGAGCGGATGTTGGCCAGTTCCTTGTTGATTCTCTTAATCTCTGCCTCCTTGCTCTTACCTGGGGAGGAGAGGGCAGGCCAGATGACGAGGGTCCCAGACAGCTAAACCCCCTATGCTCTCTTTCCTTGGCAAGGCCCCTCCCAGCTGGGGTCCCGGGGCCCTGGGTCTGGGGCCAAGTCTGGGTGGGCCCCATCTCTAGCTGGGAGCCTCACAGAGGTGAGAACCATGGCTCAATGGTCTTTCCAACGCAGAGAAGACTGGCACACATTATGGGGTGATCTCTGACTTGCTCCCTTCTTCCTCTCACTGCAGTCCCCGAACTGTACTGGTCCTCAGGGCTCCTGTGTCCGCCCACAGAGCCACTTATGCCTCCACCACCAGCCCCCAGAACTGGTCTGGCAAGAAATATGTGATCAGGGAAGGAAGGAAGGAAGGAAGGAAGGACGGACGGATGGACAGGCTCAGCTACCTTCCAGCTGTCCCCGGGGACTCTCACCCCCACGACAACCCCGAACTCAGCATCTTCTGAAAACCTGCTCTGGTGTTACAAAGGTCCCACTGCCTCCCAGTCACCAGGCCAGATCCTTGGGTGCTGAGATCGCCCCCTCCCTTCCTATCTCTCCTCACATCCTTCGGTCCTCAGCTGCCAGCCCCACACACCCACTTCTTCCATCTCTTGGCTGCCTACCTCTCCCCAGCTGGTCATCAACATTCCTACACTTCTGACAAGATCCACTTCTGGGAGAGTCTAGAGGGCTTTCCCTGACCCCACAGGCTGGGTCCTGGGCCCCCTGATGCCCAGCACCTCCGTCAGGGCAATCTAACAGGACGGTGACCAGGTCTTGGGCACCCCCGCTGCTTGCCATGTCCCTCCCCATGTCCCCCAGTTCCCCTGGAGCCAGACTTCACCATCTTGTCCTTGACCGGCTCACTCAGCTCATCCAGACAGAACCCCGGGGGCTCTACCTGATAGTCCCCTCGGCTTGACCATCAGGACATGGGACTGCCACCACGACCTCCTCACCCAGATCACAGCAGCAGCCTCCTTTCTGACCTCCCTGCCTCCCTGCTGGGGGAACCCAGCCCGTGGCTACCGAGCCCTCTGGCCCTGCCCTGGCCACCCACCAACGTCACCCCTCCCTACGTTACTGTGTGTTCTGCCCCACTGGCCTCCACCGCGTCCATGGACACACCACGTTCCTTCCTATCTCAGGGAGACTCCGCCTGGGCCCATCTCTCAGGTTCTCTCCTTGGCACTTGGGTCTCAGCTTTTGTCGCCTCCGCTGAGAGGCTTTTCTGACCAGTTCTTTCAAGCCAATGCCTTATACTTGTTTCCATCATTAAAAAAAAAAACAAAAAAACCCTCCCCAGGACATTTCACACCATGTTACCATTGTCTTTACATTTACGGTCCAACTCCGGCTCCCACTGCAGATTATGAGCACCACGAGCACAGTGCCTGGCATACAGCAAGTGCTTAATAAGTATGCGCTCATCTGAAGGGCAGAGGCCTGTTCAGACCCATGGCCGTGTCATCCGTGTCCCCAAGCGTGTGACCAGGCACCTGGGAGGCCATGTGCAACAAGTGAACGAGCGAACAGGCGAGGGTATGAGCTCTCCTTGTCTTTACAGATCCCGCCTCACCTCCAGTTCCCAACTTCCAGGGAAGCTTCCACAAGCTTCACTGCAGCTACCGCCTACTCCAGGAAGCCCCCCTGATTAGTACTTTCTGACCAGTGCTGAGCAGCTCCTGAGTGGCACAGTCTAATACGGCAGCCGCCAGACAGGCAGCTCCTAAGCACCTGAAATACGGCTGTTCCGGCCTGAGAAGGGGTTTAGGCGACAAAGACGTCCTGGGTTTGGAAGATCAAGTGGGGGCAAGAAAAAGAACCCAAAATATCTCATCAAAAGCTTAAAAATCCTGATGGCGTGTTGAAATGACCTCATTCTGGTGTATTAGATTATGTAAACATGTTAGTAAAATGAAATTTGCCAGCTTCTTTCTTCTTTTACAAACAATGTGGCTGCTGTTAAAGTTAAAACCACCCGTGTGGCTCCCACGCGGCCTGGGTCACCTGCAGCAGAGCACCTGCTGTGGGTGTCAGGGGTCTGCCCCTGTCCCCCAGACCACACAAGGAACCCCTAGAGGGCAGGGCCACCACCTGCCACTCTTCTGGGTGGCCACTCCATGTTCCAAGGGCTTACCAAGTGCCAACCTCAGGAAAGGCACGAAGACGTGACTAAGGGCCTTAAGTAGTGTAGAGTGGCAGCTCTCCATCCTCAGGAAGGGGGTGGAGGGCCCGGGGATGAGGGTGGGAGAGGGTCTCTGGGACCCAGGTGAGAAAGGGCCATTTCTTCAGGGATGAGCTTAACTCCCCTCTGTGACCCCAGAAGCCACCTGACCCTTCATTTATTAATGACACATTTCCCAAGGCGTGCGGGGCCCACATGGGGGTGATCTGGGCACCCACCCAGGACCCATACGGACCCCGCACTTCTGATCTGCTCCTGGGGGTTCCCGGCCCGAGAGGGCACAGGCAACCAGCCCTATCCCCACACCTGAGGGAACCGCACAGAGACAGAGGCTGCCAGGACCTCAGTGGCGGCTGCCAGGAGGAGGGGACATTTGAGGAGGCTCTGAAAGGTGAGGAGGGTTCAGGAGCAGTTCACCCAGTGAGTGTGGCCAGAAGGAAGCCACACTGCTGAGGACGGGCCTGGGGGTGGGGCGGGGTGCTGGGGGGAGCCCTGGGAACCAGCATGCAGGCTCTAGTCTATTCCTGACAATGACCACAGTTGCTTCAAGTGCTCTCCTGGAAACTATTCTGGAGGGACCAGGGGAAAAAAAATCCTCTTTTATAAATGGACCATATATTACAAAGCACCTGCTTAAACTTCATCGCAGAGAGAGAGACATTTGAACAGCAATTGAATTTGAGGCCAGAGCACTCCCTGGGCTTCATTTAAACCACTATTAAAAGCTTCAAGACACAGGCAAAATAACCTACAGTGTTGGATGATGAAGCTACAGTTATCTCTGGCGGGGGAGGACAGGGGACAAGGACGGGGCTGGGGAGTCAGGGATGCCGTTTCGGCCTCCGGGGGCTGATTCTGCAACTGTACTCAGTCAGGAAGAGTTCATCAAGCCTGACATTCATGATCTGTGGGCTTTTCTGTACATGTACTATCTCCATATGTACATATACAGACATAAGTTATTATACTTATATATTAAGTTACATATAAATATACATTCACAGATGAGCAGTCTGCTATGCAAAAGACCACATCAAGCAGATAGGGACAGTTTAAGGGATATTTAGAGAATATACATGTGTGTGTGTGTGTATTTTGTCTTTAAAAGAGTCTAGTCTTTAACGGTCCACACCTGTTCGATACTGCTTCCTGCACAACTGATACACTTTGCTATAAAAAAGAATTCACAGGGGAAAAAAAAAATTCACAGGGGCACCCGAGTGGCTCTGCTGGTAAAGCATCTGCCTTCGGCTCAGATCATGATGCCAGGGTCCTGGGATCGAGCCCCGCATCGGGTTCCCTGCTCAACAGGGAATCTGCTTCCTCTCTCCCTTTCGTGTTCCCACCAGCACCCCCCGCCCCGCTGTGCTCTCTCTCTCAAATAATAAATAATCTTTAAAAAAAAAAAAAAAAAAAAAAGAGTTCAGAGAGAGAAAAAAGAAAAAAGCATCAGGTTTCCAGAAGAGAAGGGGCTGCAGCCTTGGAGGGAGGGCATCCCCGCAAGGGGCAGGTCTCTGCAGAGATCTTGAGGCAAGGGGTAGCCTGGGTGCCCAGAGATAGCACATGGGTGCTACTGAGGGTAACACATGGAAGAGAGGGGATGAGGGCAGCTGGGCTAACGGAAGGAACGACTTTCTAGCACTCAGGGCCAGCCAGTGACAGAGAGATGAGCTCACCATCACAGGCGGCATGCAAGTGTGTCTGGGCATTTTAAAGGGATTTCTTATCCTCAAACAGTCCCTGGGCCAGGCTCAGGGATGAGTCACACGAGCCCTGTGCTGGGGGAGCTCCTGGATTGGAAAGGAGGCTGGTTGACGGGGACAAGTGAGTACTTTGACACAGGCAAACGCGATGGGGGCTGGGAGACGGGACTCAGACTAGGGGAGGAAGTCTTCCTGGTACACAGCTCCTGGGATTTGAGGATCAAAATTCGGAGTGGCACTGGACCAAGCAGAAGTAAGGGGAAATGTGCTCCAGGCCATATAAAGGCCTGGAGGCTAGCACAGCATCCGGGCCCAGACCTCCCAGACTCTTCCGGGTTTTCTCAGAGTGCTGGGGAGCCATGGGAGGCTGCAGGGCCCCTTGTCCGCTGGTAGCTGTAATTGTGAGGAGCATGCAGAGGGAAAAGAGGGCTTGCTGTAGGCCAGGGTAAGGAAAGGCTGAGCAAGGACCTGCCTGCCTACCTTGGGGCTTCCGCTAGTGACGGGAGCTCAAGTCTTCGTGTGCGGGCGCTAAGCTGCAGCAGCAGGTGGGCCTGTCCTGCCACAGAAGGCATCCTAAAACCCTGGCTCCTCCGCCCTGGCGGGACTGGGATACTTTTAGGGAGGTAGCAGGCCCTGGGGTCTAGTACCTCAGCGGGAGACACCTCCTGCTTACAATACAGGGTAACAGATGTTCCTCTCTACTAGGACCCCCTGTGCTGCATCTCCCACAGGAGTCCCAACAGCCCAGAGTCCCACAGAGAGTTCTGGAAGCTGATGCCTGTTAACTCTGGGCCACTACAGAATCCAGAACACGTTGGCCCTGTGCTGCCCAATGCGGGAGCCACAGGCCACACAGGGCCACTTGGCACCTGACCCACGGTTGGTGCTACGGAGGGATGAAATTCGTATTTTCCATACATCCAAAATTAAAAACCAATTCTCAGCTCAGTCACCTCAAGAGGTAGGTTTGGAACAAGCTGGGCACTTGACGAATCTGTTTTCTCAACTCTCAAAGTTTTGAAAACTCTGAAATACGGAGCAAGTGTTTGTCTGTGAAAAAAAGTGACCTCATTGAGAAAGGCACATAAACCATCTCAGGAATAATTGCGAAAATACAGATTACACGTCCAGATAATCCAGTGAACATGCTGGTGTAAATAAAATGCATTAAAGCTGATTTTACTGGCTGTACTTTGGGAATGCGGCTACTGGAAAATTTCAGCTTCTATATCTGGCCGGCTGGGTTATGTGGTGCTCATGCTAGCAAAGTCATCACCACCCCTGAGGGAGAAAATAGTCTCCTGGAACAACCAGCTGCAAACTGAACACAGCTGCAAAGACCATCCCTAAGAGGCAGCCTGGCACGTTAAGGGTTAAGGGAAGGGTGTAGTCAGCCCTTGGGTCTGTACTCTGGTCAGAATGCAGCACCCCAGAGCTGGGAAGAGTGGCTGCTTCATTCCCAGGGGGCATCCCCACGTTCAGAATAGTCTTGGCACAGGAAAGGTGGTGAATGCAGATTGTGGACCCAGCTCACTAGATGACACACAGAAGGGGGTGAGGCCAGGCCTGGGGCTGTCTGTCATCAGCATCTCAAGGACGCTCATAACCTAAAGCTCGTTCCTTAAAGTGCAGGGCCTGGGGTAGGGTGGGGACCCCCAATGGCACACCAAAGTGTGTGTGGTCTCTACATTCTTCCTGCTCTCTACACAGAGGCCAGAGAGATCCTGTCCCTTCTGGGCTCCGAATCCCTCCATGGCTCCCAGATGGCTCAGACTAAAGGTGAAGCCCTCATTGTCATCCTCTGGGCCCTACAGATTCACTAGTTCCCTCTCTAACCACAACTCCTAGCCTCCCGGCCATCAGCGGCCTCCTCTTCCAGCTGCTCCTCCTCCTCAAATTCTTCCTAGCACAGTCCTGCCTCAGGGCCTTTGCACAGGCTGCCAAGAATGTCCTCCTCCAGATTTGTGCAGGCCTAATTCACCCACCAAAGTTGATGCTTTGCTCCAATGTCACCTTTCCAGCAAGAAACTCTCTGAACAGCTTACACAAGAGCACTATCCCTAACTTTGTCCCCATACCCCTTTCCTGCTTTATTTCCTCTCAACCCCCTGCTCCCCCAACCTGCCGGCACACCTGAATACTATATATTTACTTGTGTACTGATCCATTTCCTCTAGAATATGAGGACCACGGAGAGGGACTTCGGTTCACTGTTGCAATCCCCTTACTCAGAGCTGTGTCTTGCACTCTATCAGTGCGCAGTAAAGACCGTTCTGTTTGCTCATTCATTCATTCGTTTGTTCACTTATTCTTTCAACCAGCAAATGTCTCCTGAGGACCCAGTCTCCTGGGGACCCAGAGAGGGATCAGAGCAGGGCCTGTGCTCCAGGGCCTTGGGGAGAAGTCACAAAAGGAATGGGTCACAATTTGGAGTAGGATGTTACCCTAATGGAGGCGCTCAGGGCACTGTGGCAATCCAGGACCCCCCTTCCGGTTCACTCCCTCGCAAACTTCCCCCAGGCCTGCGGGAGAGCTGGGGCCCCAGAGAGGAGACACCCAGACAGCCCTAGCTTGGGCCCTGGAAGCTCCCAGATTAAGTGGTTGAGAGGCAGATTCCCGCTCAAGACAGCACAGGACCATGCCCTCAGGCTGGACCCAGCCCAAACCTTTCCCATTCTTATCTGCACAGTTTGCCCTTTCTTGCCCTCGGTTTTCAAACCCTTTCACCTCCTTCTACAGTCTTCCCGCTGAACTCCCGAGATGTCTTCAGGTTCTCTCCAGCAGGAGGACTCCATAGCCCTCCCCTTCCTCCCCCTGCTCATTTCTGAGCCGTGGCTCACACACAACCTGCAGGCCTTCTTTTCCCTCATTCCTGCTTAAAACCCTCCCTAGTGCTCTCAGGACAAACACCAACATGGCCTCTGTCCACCTGCCTGATGTCAGGTGCCACCCCACCCTCCTGTGCACCAGGCACATAGGCCTCAGCTCAGTTTCCTCTGGGCCTCAGGACCTTTGCATGGCTGCCCCTCTGTCTTCAGAGCTCTTCCCCACCTCCCTTGGCCTGGCAAACCCCGCCACATTGTCTGGGCAATGCAGCCAAACACAGTCTTCATTCTCTCAACAACATGGCCTTCTCTCTCACTGACTTAGGACAGCTCAAGGTTTTTCCACTTAAAACAAAAAATTGAGATACGATTCACATACCATAAAGTTCACCATTCTAAAGCGTGCAATTCGGCGGTCTTTGGTATATCCACTGTCTCATGCAATAATCACCATGATCTACTTCCAGAACATTCTCATCACCCCCAAAAAGAAACCCTACATTCACTGGCAATCACTCCACCTTCCATCACTCCCTATTCAGGCCTGGGTGGCCACTAACCTACTTTCTACCTCTACGGACTTGCCTGTTCTGGGCATCTCATACAAATGAAATCATGTATGTGGCCTTTTGTGTCTGGCTTCTTTCATGTACAATGAGGTTTTCACCACGGTTCATCCATGTTGTAGTGTGCGTCATTCTTTTTTTTTTTTTTTTAATTTGAGATAAAGAGAGAGAGAGAGAGAGCAAGCGCATAAGCAGTGGGGAGGAGCTGAAGGAGAGGGAGAAGGAGACTCCGTACTGAGCGCAGAGCCCAACATGGGGCTCAACCTCAGGACTCTGGGATCATGACCGGATTGGAATGCAAACGCTTCTTCAACTGAGCCACCCAGGTGCCCCATGTGATCGTTCATTTTATTTTATTTTATTTTTAAAGATTTTATTTATTTGACAGAGAAAGAGAAATCACAAGTAGGCAGAGAGGCAGGCACAGAGAGAGAGAGGAGGAAGCAGGCTCCCCACGAAGCAGAGAGTCCGACTTGGGGCTCGATCCCAGGACCCTGGGATCACGACCTGAGCCGACGGGAGAGGCTTAACCCACTGAGCCACCCAGGCACCTCTGATCATTCATTTTAATGGCTTGCTATGTCACTGTGTGACAGACCCCATCTTGTACACCCATTCATCCGATGACGGACATTTGGGTGGTTTGCTTCCATTTTCCGGCTACAGTGACTAACCCTACTATGAACATCTGTATACATGGTTGTGAGAAGGACGGCTATGGTTTCTGGGAAGTACCTGTCTCCTTCATGGGGCTGGGAGCTTCCCAGGGACACAGACAGATCTGTCCTGTTCACCACTGTGTCCCCAGCACCTTCTATAAGGTTTGAAACACATCAGCCATTCGACATTTACTGATGAGAAGACGAGGAACAAGAAGAACACCTGGTTCTCTAGCCCCAGCTCATTTGGCCAAAATACCTCTACCGGCCCCAAGTCAGAGTCTCCCCCTCTGTGGTCCTGCACTGACACTGACCCGTTTTCTCTTTCCTTCCCTGCCCCATCATCCGATCCCCTTGCAAATCCTTCAAAATTTGTCCCCAAACCAACCACTTCTCACCATTGCCTTCTCACCCCAGTCAAGCCAACACCATCTCTCACCTGGATGCCTGCAGCAGCCCCTAATTATCTGCCTGCTTCCACCACTACCTCCCGAGTCTGTCCTCTTCATGGCAGCGGAGGAATTATTTTAAAACATCAATCAGCTCACGTCCCCTCTGTGCTCTAAACCTTCCCGCCACTCTCGTTTCACCCAGATAAAGGCCCACATGGCCTTCCACATTCCCTGTCCCCTCTCTGCCCTCATCTCCTGCCCTCTCCCAGTCAGCTTCAGCCACACGGGTCCCCTCGCTTTTACCGGAACACACACCAAGCATGCTGCAACCCCAGGACCTTTGAACGCACCATCCCTCTATCTGGACCCTCCCTTCCCTCCAAAATCTGTAGGGCCTGTTTCCTCACTTAAAAGTCTACTCACGTGTCACCTCCTTGGTGAGGCCTACCAAAGCATCATCTCAATCCTGGTCCCTCCTCACCTTTCCTTCCCACTACCAGTCACCCTCTGGCATGTATCATTTATTGTGTTTATTTTCTATGTCCCTCACAGCCTGGGTGCTCCCAACCCAGGGATTCTTGTCACTGTTATTGCCCGGTCCCAGGTACAGTGTCAAAACGTAGTGATCAGGGGTGCCTGGGAGGCTCAGTGGGTTAAAGCCTCTATCTTCAGCTCCGGTCATGATCCCAGGATCCTGGGATCAAGCCCCACATTGGGCTTTCTGCTCAGCAGGGAGCCTGCTTATGATTTCTGTCTGTCAAATAAAGAAATAAAATCTTAAAAAAAAAAAGTAGTGATCAAAAACTATTTGCTGGGGCGCCTGGGTGGCTCAGTGGGTTAAGCCGCTGCCTTCGGCTCAGGTCATGATCTCAGGGTCCTGGGATCGAGTCCCGCATCGGGTTCTCTGCTCCGCGGGGAGCCTGCTTCCTCCTCTCTCTCTCTCTCTGCCTGCCTCTCTGCCTACTTGTGATCTCTCTGTGTCAAATGAATAAATAAAATCTTTAAAAAAAAAAAAAAAAACTATTTGCTGGATGAACAAATGAATGAGCCTTCAGAGAGAAGATGCTATTATCAGGGGAGTTTGCAGACAAGAAAACTGAGCCTTAGGGGTGCCTGGGTGACACAGTCAGTTGATCGGCCAACTCCTGATTCCTGATTTCCACTCATGTCATGACCTCACAGTTGTAAGACTGACCCTGGTGTTGGGCTTGGAGCTCAGTGCAGAATCTGCTTGAGATTCTCTCTCTCTTTCTCCCTCTGCCCCTCCTACTCATGATCTCTCTCTCTCTCTAAGATAATCAAATCTTTAAAAAAGAGAGAAAACTGAGCCTCAGAGAGGTTAAGTGACTTGCCCAGAGTCACACAGCTTCACATGGCTGGCAATGCACACCCACTCCTGATAGCTGGCCCCCCCACCTGATCCACAGCCCCTTCTTACTCACCTCTTTCCATAACAACCATAACATCTCTCCTCCACCTGACACCCAATGGCTTCCACCCCCCTCGTTCACTGAGCACCTACTACGTGCCAGGTTCTTTCATACCTACTAAATTCTAAAATAATCTCTGGGCATCTAACAGAGAGTCCAGGCGTCAGATCCACTGAATGACAAAAATAACACCCAAGACCGTCCAGGGCCTGGAATGTGCAAAAGGCCTCAGTCACACACATTATCACAACAACCTCACCAGGAAGGTGCAGTCAGCAGTCCCTCCTGACAGATGAGGAAATCAAGAGGTAAGGTACCCCATTCAAGGTCACATGGCTAGGGAGTGACAGCGCCCAAACCCAGGTCTGGCTGACCCTAGAGCCCATGCGGATACAGCCTCTGAAGCTCTTGGCAGTGCCAAACACCAACACCCACTCCCAGGAATTGGGAGCTGACTTGGCACCAGGTCTCTCCTCGTCACGACAACCCCTCCTCCTGATGATCGCTGTGCCCAGATTGATGTGGTCAGATAGGAGAGGGCTCCAGATTCAGGACTGGCCTGCTCCCTGACCTTTGACCTCTCTCTGGGACCAGGCCTCCCCCAACCCCCTGATTCCAGATCTTGTCCCTGAAAATTCCTAAGGCTCCTGAGCTGGTCTTTGAGCTCTGGGCTCTCCCCATTCTGGCACATTCCCCAAACCCCCACTTTATAATGTCTTCTTTTCCAGGCCCCCAACTTCCTGTCTCAGGTTTTCCTAAGACCCTTCATCTGCAGCACCTCTCCTCTATATTCTTTGATCCATTGTCCCCGCCTAGTGACCCTTCTAGCCCACTCTCCACCGCCCTCCATCCTGGAGCCCCTCTATCCTTCATCAGGGTCCCACTATAGTACCCCACCTTCCCATCTCTCCTCCCCAACCCCCTAGGACTTTCTATTACTCCCAGGCCCTCTCTGTGTACTAGCCAGGAGCCCCAGTGACCTACCTAGCCTCTTCCCCTCTGTGACACCCCCTCAGCCAGGCCCTAGAGGCCCGGCCCCATATGCTTCCCGTGTTTTACGTTCTCCCGGCCTCCTCTGGTCCTCTCCCACTCTATCGCTCCACAGGGTACCCCCCCACCCATGTACCTCCTTCCCTTTCTACCGACATCGGGGTTTCTCTAACCCCGTCGCTAATACGTTCCCCAAGCCTCTCTAGCATTCCCGGGGGACACTTCTATGTCCCCAGCCATGAGACCGTACTAGCTTCCACTGCTTTAAGACCCTCGCGGACGCCTCTAGCCACTCCGTGTCGTCACCTCAAGGGGCACTCTATGACACCCTAAGTCACTCCATTCCCCCCACCCTAAAGTTCCCCCCGGGGCCTCTCTATCCTCTCCCTCTACGACCGAAATGGCTTTCTATGCCCCGGGCCCCTCTGTAATCCCTGAGCCCCTCAATTCCACACTCCCCCTCCCTCTAGGGTCCCCCGGCCGCGCTCTCACAGTTCCGGATGTCGGAGATGAACACCGCGAGTCCCCGCATCCCATCGCCCTTGGAGACGGCCGGCATGACGGCGGTGGTGTCGGCTCCAGGCCTGGCCGGGCAGGGAACAGCGCGGCGGGAGCTGGCAGGCGGGGACCGGGAGGAAAAGACCCCAAGCAGCGCTGAGGAGCCTAGCCGGCCGCGGGGCGGGGGGAGGGCGGGCTGGCGGGCGGGCGGGCGGCAGGCCGCGGCTCCGCCCCCGGGTCCCGCCCCTCCCGTCCGCCGTCCTGAGCTATCAGCTTTCCATTGGCTTGGATTACTGCCACTCAGACTCGGGCTCACCCCTCCCCCCCACTTCCTCTCTCATTGGTTGCTAGACAAAGGCACGCTGCTACGATTGGCCCAGCGGCCCGCTATTTCCGTTCTCAGGAAGGGAGGGGGGAAGGGGCGTTGCCCGAGAGACGGGAGGAGTTCGGTTACGTGCGGTGGGACCGCCCCCTCTGTGCGGCCGGGTCCGATGCTGATTGGATCCAGCTAAGGGAGGGATTGACATGAAGGAAGGCGGGGGAGTGGGCTCGAGGAGGCGGGACTTGTGTCGACCATGACCAATGAGCGGGTATATCGCCCACGCAGGCGCCGCGGACTCGCCAGTCTGCCTTATTCCCACCCCCGACTGGGCAGTTGTGGGGGAGGGAGAAGGGCGACCATAGGTAGAGAAGGAAGGGGAATGGGGGTTGTCACTCAGCTGGGCTAGGATAGGTGGAGCGTAGCCTGCAATTCCCTGCTGCAGAGAAGTGGTTGGGAGGGGCGAGAAAATGTGAGGTGTTTACTGCGCAAGCGTCCCCTTGTTTCCCTTTCTCCCTCCTCTCTTACACCCCCGACTCCTAAAATCTTCTAACAGGAAGTCTTCCCTTACCCCTCCTTCTCCCGTATCTAGTGGCAGAGATGTCGAAACCTAATATCTCAGAGCCCAGGAAACAGAAATTTAAATCTAGCCCCACTAAGCGGACCTTAAACCTGAGATCCAGAGAGGTTGCATGACTTGCCCAAGGTCACACAGCTCAGCATGACAGAGCGGGGAATTACTATATTTTGTTTTTTAACCATTTTCCACAATACAGTGCTTTTTGGGGTGGGGGGTAACCATAGCGCCATTCTACAGATACCATAGCAAATCGTGAATCTCTCTTCCACCAAACCTGGAGTTCCTCCTGAGCAAGAGTGGGACCTGGTATTGAAGAACGCTGGTTAAAAAGAAGGAATAGATGAATCTGCTTGGTTTGGCCCAAGAGCTACCTCTTGGCACCCCAAGACCCTCTTTGATTTTGGGGAAGGCAAAGCCTCAGGAACTACGATGCCCCAGGCTATTAATAAATTTGGGGCAAAGGGAACTTGAAGAGTACATTTCTGTTATTTAGAGGAACTAAACCCCACATCACATTTCTAATCTCAGTACTCCAGTATTCTTGGAACTGGGCTTGAGGGAGTGTCCTGGATCCTGTGAACTTCCACGCTGACTCCAGGAGTGGGGGTGGGGACAAAGTGGGGGCATGGGGACCAGGACAAGAGCCGGGGTGTGCCTTCCAGGTTTAATGGATCTATCCATTTGGGTTTCTGGGAATGGGTCTTGGGAAAATTATTCTGGGTTCTAGGAGAAAGGGCATGCTCAGCTGTTTTAGAGCCCGTTCCTAATATGCCTCTAAAGAACAGACAGCAGCCCTGTTAAAAACAACAGACAAGGGGCGCCTGGGTGGCTCAGTGGGTTAAAGCCTCTGCCTTCAGCTCAGGTCATGATCCCAGGCTCCCGGGATCAGCCCCACATCAGGCTCTGTACTCCATGGGGAGCCTGCTTCCTCCTCTCTCTCTGCCTGCCTCTCTGCCTACTTGTAATCTCTGTCTGTCAAATAAATAAATAAAATCTCAAACAAATATATTGTATTTAACTTAATATACCCAAATATTGCCACTGCAACATATTTGCCATTCTAATTTTCCTAAGTCTTTTTTTTTTCCTTTAGATTTTATTTATTTATTTGTCAGAGAGAGAGGGAGCACAAGCAGGGGGAGCAGCACGCAGAGGGAGAAGTAGGCTTCCTGCTGAACAAGGAGCCTGATGTGGGACTCCATCCCAGGACCAGAGCCAAAGGCAGACCCTTAACAGAGAGCCTCATAGGCATCCCTAATTTTCCCAAGTTTCCCAAATCTGTATTTTCTATTTACAGCATGTCTTGGCTGAGACTAACCACACTGTAGGCACTCAGCAGCTACAAGCCATTGATAGTGGCTGTGAACGTGGACAGTATAGAATTATAGGACTATTAAAAAAATAATTACAGAGCTGATTTGAGAAAGATCATGATGGGCTCAGGGGCTCATGGGCTTACCCACTGTTAGGTTTTAAGACCAGACTATGAATAAGCCTACATTTGGGGGCATCTAATAAGCTTTAAGTAGACCCTTTTTGCCTTTAGGATGGAGCGTAAGAGGAAACCCCACGGGCCATCAAGGATCTCATGGATTGAACTAGCAATAGCTTCTACGAATCTGGCCCCAGCAAACCAACTCTTTATTTTCTTCAGAAAAACTGGATTCATCCCCAGTCTTCCCATTTGGGCCAATGGGCCCTCCATCGATCTCTTGGGCACTCTTGCCAGAACCCCTCTCTCCCTGTCCCTCACCCCAAACTAAGGGCAGAAAACATCTGAAACCGGCCACCTCCCTCTGTAGGCACTGTCTCACCCATGCAGACCACCACCACCATCATCTCTTACCTGGAATCTTCCAGTGATGCCTCTCATGGCTCTCCCTGCTTCCATCCTGGCCACCTACAGTCCACCCCCACACACACCAGGACACTTTTTACAACATCAGTCAGCCATGTCCTTCCCCAGCATAAACGCTCCAGTCACACTGGCCTCCTCTTGACCATTCAGACCCTCTGGACCCATTCCTACACCCCACAACCCACGCCTCCCCCAGCCTCAGATCTCAGCTCAAGAGAGAACTGCTGGTTGTAGGGGAATTAAATTAGCACTCCCTGTCATTTTTTTTTAACACATTGTGCAGCATTTGAAGAAGTCTGTTACCGGGGCACCTGGGTGGCTTAGTTGGTTAAGCATCCAACTCTTGATTTCGGCTCAGGGTATGATCTCATGGTCATAAGATTGAGCCCCAACTTGGGCTCCATGAGATGAACAGGCTCTGCTTAAGATTTTCTCTCTCAGGGCACCTGGGTGGCCCAGTGGGTAAAAGCCTCTGCCTTCAGCTCAGGTCATGATCCCAGGCTCCTGGGATCAAGCCCCGCATCGGGCTCTCTGCTCAGCAGGGAACCTGCTTCCTCCTCTCTCTCTGCCTGCCTCTCCGCCTACTTGTGATCTCTGTCTGTCAAATGAATAAATAAAATCTTTCTTAAAAAATTAAAAAATAAATAATAAAAATTAAATAAATAACATTTAAAGAAAAAAAGTTTTTCTCTCTCGCTCTTCCTCTGCCCCCCACCCTCATGCGCATGCGCTCTCACACTCTCAGAAAAAAAGCCTATTACAGAAAATTTCAAATATACCCCAAATTGGGAGGGAATAATGCACCCCCATAGAGCCAGTTCCAACAATCCTCAATGTATGATCTTGCCTCTCATCTGTAACCCCCCCACTTCACTTCCTCACCTCCCACTGGATTACTTTTAAAGATTTTATTTTTAAGTACTCTCTACACCCAAAATGGGGCTTGAACTTACAACCCCAAGATCAAGAGTCACACGTTCTGCCGACTGAGCCAGCCAGGCCCCCGTCCAACCCCCTACTGGATTATTTTAAAGCAAGCTATCCATATCAGATCTTTTCGTGCCCATCACCAAGTTTCTACCCCAGTATTTTATTACGAAAATTTCTAAATATTCAGAGAGTTGAAACAATGGTAAGCGAACATGCATCTTGACCTCCTTCTGTTATTAACGTTGTATGCCACTTGATCTAGCTCATATCTCACCATCTGGCTTTCCCTCCCTCCTTCCATCATTTTGTGTTTTGATCTATACAAAATATGAGTTTCGGACATCAACGCAGTTCATCTCTGTTGTGGGTTGAGCTGTGTCCTAACATCATCCTGTCTCCATGTTTAAGTCCTAACCCACGGGACCTGTGAATTTGACTATTTGGACATAGAGTTCTTGCAGATGATTAAGTTAAGTTGAGGGGATTTGAGTGGGCCCTAATCCAGGATGACCATACCCTTATTTTCTTCTTAAGTTTATTTATTCATGCATTTAAGTAATCTCTACACTCAACATGGGGATCAAACTCACGATCCTGACATCAAGAGTTGCACGCTCCCCTGACTGAGCCATCTGGGCACCACACAACCGTGTCCTTTTTTTTCCTTTTTTTTTTAAAGATTTTACTTATTTAGGGACACCTGGGTGGCTCAGAGGGTTAACTGTCTGCCTTCTGCTTGGGTTCCCTGCTCTGCAGGAAGCCTGCTTCTCCCTGTCCCACTCCCCATGCTTGTGTTCCTCTCTCGCTGTCTTTCTGTCAAATAAATAAAATCTGTTTTTCTTTCCTTTTTTTTTTTAAAGATTTTATTTATTTATTTGACAGAGAGAGATCACAGTACACAGAGAGGCAGGCAGAGAGAGAGAGAGGGAAGCAGGCTCCCTGCTGAGCAGAGAGCCTGATGCAGGACTCGATCCCAGGACCCTGAGATCATGACCTGAGCCGAAGGCAGCGGCTTAACCCACTGAGCCACCCAGGCGCCCCTAAAATCTGTTTTTCAAAGATTTTATTTGTTTATTTGAGAGAGTAAGACCCCACAAGCAGGGGGAGGGGCACAGGGAGAAGCAGACTCCCTGCTGAACGTGGAGCCCAACACAGAACTCAGTCCCAGGACCCTGAAATCATGACCGAAGTCAAAGTCAAACACTTCAGTGACCCAGGTGCCCCCATGACCATGTATTTAAAATGGAGGAGGCTTTGGGGCGCCTGGGTGGTTCAGTGGGTTAAAGCCTCTGCCTTCGGCTCAGGTCATGATCCCAGGGTCCTGGGATCGAGCCCCGCATTGGGCTCTCTGCTCCACGGAGAGCCTGCTTCCCCCTTTCTCTCTCTGCCTGCCTCTCTGCCTACTTGTGATCTCTCTCTGTCAAATAAATAAAATCTTAAAAAAAAATGGAGGAGGCTTAGATACAGAGACAGATAATGTGAAGAACTAGGAGGTGAACATCTACAAGCCAAGTCATAACTGAGCTACCAGAAGCGAGGAGAGAGGCTTGGACAGACCCTCCCTGCAGCCTCCAAAGGAAGCCCCCCTGCGGACACCTTGATCTTGGACTCCTGGCCTTCAGAACCGGGAGACAGTAAATGTCTGCTGTTGAAGCCTCCTCGTCTGTGATTCTTTGTTATGGCAGCTCCAGGAAACAGCTACAACCCCAAATTCTTCAAAATGCCTGTCATTGACTATAGTTCAATGTCTGTTGAGGTTTTTTTTCTTTTTTTTTTCCTAAGATTTTATTTATTTATTTGACACAGAGAGAGAGAGAGAGAGATCATGAGTAGGCAGAGAGGCAGGCAGAGAGAGAGGGGGAAGCAGGCTTCCTGCTGAGCAGAGAACCCAATGCTGGGCTTGATCCCAGGACCCTGAGATCATGACCTGAACCAAAGGCAGAGGCTCAACCCACTGAGCCACCCAGGCGTCCCGAGTGTCTTTTTTATTTTTTTAAGATTATTTATTTATTTATTTGACAGACAGAGATCACAAGTAGGCAGAGAGGCAGGCAGAGAGAGAGAGAGAGAGAGAAAGGGAAGCAGGCCTCCTGCGGAGCAGAGAGCCCGATGCGGGGCTTGATCCCAGGACCCTGAGATCATGACCCGAGCCGAAGGCAGCAGCCCAAACCACTGAGCCACCCAGGCGCCCCCCAAGTTTCTTTTTTTAATAGGCAAGAGCCACATGCAACAAAAGGCTCACATCTCAAGTTCGTAGATGGAGGGGCCTCCACCAGCATAGGCACCACCATCTCCTCATGCTGATTCTCATATCACTTACAGACATCTGGTAGTTTGGTTTGTTTTGGCCTGTTGCCTGCCTGCCCCACCCCCAACCCGAAATGTTGACTGACTCCTGCAGCACTGGGACTCAGTCCTCATTCACCACGGTCTCCCAGATCCCAGAAAGTGCCAAGTCTAGGAAACTGCATGAAAAATCAAGTATGAATGGCGGGCTAGGGGTTGGGTGACTCCACAGTCTCAAGGGAAGGGAAGCTGAACCCCTCCCAAGAACCAGTGGTCCCGGAGCGCCTGGGTGGCTCAGTTGGTTAAAGCCTCTGCCTTCGGCTCAGGCCATGATCTCAGGGTCCTGGGATCGAGCCCCACATCGGGCTCTCTGCTCAGTGGGGAGCCTGCTTTCACCTCTCTCTCTCTCTGCCTGCCTTTCTGCCTACTTGTGATCTCTGCCTGTCAAATAAATAAATAAATAAATCTTAAAAAAAAAAAAAAAAAAGAACCAGTGGGCCCATCCATTGTAAGTTCCAGACAAGAATAAATAAATCCAGGACACCTGGGTGGCTCAGTCGGTTAAGTGGCTGCCTTGGCTCGGGTCATGATCCCAGGGTCCTGGGATCGAGCCCCTCATCGGGCTCTCTGCTCAGCGGGCAGTCTGCTTCTCCCTCTCCCTCTGCCTGCTGCTCTGCCTACTTGTACTCTCTATCTGTCAAGTAAATAAATAAAATCTTAAAACAAAAAAAAGAATGAATAAAACCATTGCCATTCTAATGGAAGGGACTTATTTGGTAGAACTAGAAGGTGTTCAGGGACCCTGGGTGGCTCAGTAAGTTAAGTGTCTGCCTTCGGCTCAGGTCATGATCCCAGAGTCTTGAGATGGAGCCCCATGTCGTGCTTTCTGCTCAGTGGGGAGTCTGCTTCTCCCTCTCCCTCTGCCTGGCACTCCCCCTGTTTGCAGGCTCTCTCTCTGTCAAATAATTAAATAAATTAAAAAAAAAATATATATATATATATTTTTAAAAAGGGGGCTGCCTGGGTGTCTCAGTGGGTTAAGCCTCTGCCTTCGGCTCAGTTCATGATCTCAGGGTCCTGGGATCAAGCCCTGCATCAGGCTCTCTGCTCAGCAGGGAGCCTGCTTCCCCCCCCTTGTGATCTCTGTCAAATATATAAAATCTTTTTTTTTAAGATTTTATGTATTTGACAGAAAGAGAGAGAGAGATCACAAGTAGGCAGAGAGGCAGGCAGAAAGGGGGGGGCGGGGATCGGGCTCCCTGCTGAGTAGAGAGTCCAATGCAGGGCTCGATCCCAGGACCTGAGATCATGACCTGAGCCAAAGGCAGAGGCTTAACCTACTGAGCCACCCAGGCGCTCCATAAATAAAACCTTAAAAAAATAAATAAATAAAAGCTTTGCGCAGTGGCAGTATTGTAGCCAATGAGGTTTATCCGAGGCGCGATTATTGCTAATTGAAAAAATAAATAAATAAACAACTACAAGAAGACAAGGAATGGTTCACAGAAACTCCCTGGGGAACATGCTAGCCAGTACCTTTCTCTACTCCTATGCCCCCCCTTTACTGGGGCCCAGTGGTTGGGTCCTTTATGAGGCAGGCTGTGGGGACAGGGACTCTGAGGGTCCCTGCTCAGAGTAGGTGGAGAGTCTCAGAGGAAGGAGCCCCTGGGAGCAGGGCCCCCCACACGCCATGGCGAGCGTGGTGGTGAAGACAATCTGGCAGTCCAAAGAGATCCATGAGGCTGGGGACCCCCCTGCGGGGGTCGAGAGCCGCTCCCAGGTGGTCCCTGAGGCTCCTGGGGGGGTAACCACCCCGGCCAAGGGGATCACGAAGAAAAAGAAGGCCGTGTCGTTCCACGGGTGGGTTTGTCGCACCCTGTCGGGGACGGTCCTAGCGCCCAGCACTGCCTCCAACAGAGCACGAGTCCCACCGTGGGTGCTGGAGGAAGGGGAGGTGGAGCAGAGAAGGGGGCAGAGGAGGGGCAGACAAGGGAATGGTGGCAGGGTTTGGGAGGCAGAGAGGAAGAAGGTAGTGGGGATGAAGGGAGGAAGGAAAAGGTCAGTGGGGAAGGAAAAACTCAGGAGAAGGAGGGAGGACTAACGGATGGAGAAGGAAGAGGACATTAGGCAGTGGGGGCAGAGGAGGAAGAAGAAAGTGGGTGGTGAGGTGGGAGTCAGAGAGAGCAGGGGTGTGGAGACAGGGAGGGGCCCAACCCACTGGGGCTGCACCTAGAGCCCCCTGCCCGCTTCTCCTCCCCAGGGTGGAGCCCCGGATGTCCCACGAGCCAATGCACTGGTGCCTGAACCTCAAACGGTCCTCGGCCTGCACCAATGTGTCACTGCTCAACCTGGCTGCCATGGAGCCCACGGACTCCTCGGGGACAGACTCAACCACGGATGACAGTGGCCCGCTTGCGCTGCCGGTGCCACCCGCCTCCCCCACCCAACCCTGGGCTTCAGATGACCCAGACATCACGGAAATACTGGTGAGGGGCTCTGGCTGGGCACAACGAGCATCTTCACCCTGGGGGCAGGCAAATACTGGGGGTGGGGGGTGGGGGTCTTCTCGACTTGGAATGAGAAGGTTCTGATGACCCTCGAGGCCCAGAGAAACTCCCTTCTCCTCCCGGAATGGCCAGCCATGACTCAGTTCCATCCTGGGTGGAATGATGCTTGTTGCCTAGGAATCAGACTTTAGTTCATCCACTCATCTCCACATGTCCTGGGTGAGGCTGGAGTCAGAGATGGGAGTTAGGCCAGGTTCCTGAACTTGGGGAGCTCCTGGTCTGGTGGGGGCAGGGACAGAGACA
Organism: Mustela erminea; assembly: GCF_009829155.1. NCBI lineage: Eukaryota > Metazoa > Chordata > Mammalia > Carnivora > Mustelidae > Mustela > Mustela erminea. The sequence goes on along the minus strand of NC_045632.1, from coordinate 5,449,213 downwards.
GACTGGGGTGAAAATTTTCCATAATGGAGGTAACACCGGGTATCCCAGAGAAGGGCCACTCAAACCAGGCTGGGAAAATCAGAGAGTGCTTCCTGGAGGAGGCAGTGCTGGGCCTGGGCTTTAATGGTGTAGTAGGAGTTCTCTGAGAGGATCACCTAAGCATCTGAAGCAAAACTGGGAGGTGAGCAAGAGCCAGGGGGAATTTAGACAATTCCTGGCTAGAGCATGGAGTGCTATGGTTTGGCCCTTTAACTTCCCTGTCAACCTCTACCCTGGCCAGGCTTCCACTGGGCAAGGCCCAGAACTGGACTTGACACTGACTCTGAGAATTGCATGAATAACAACCATGGTCATAATGATGCCAATAAGATTCAGCAGCACTTACTGAGCACTTTCTATGTCCCAGGAGCCCCAGTTTCCCTATTCGCAATGTAGAAATGCACGTGTTGGTTCTTCCAAATATGTCTTGAACACCTACGATGCGCCAGGCCCTGGCATAGGAAGCTGAGCAAGATGGAGTAATGGACATGACCACACCCACTTCATGAGCTCGTCATGACAATGAAGCAAGGCTCCTTCATGGAGAGTGTTTATTTAGCACAGTAGCTGGCTGTGAGCCTATAAGTATTGCTTATGATTATTTGTTCCCATTTCCCAGATGAAGATATTGAAGAAGGAAAGGTCAAATAGCACAGCCAAGGTCACACAGCTTGTAAGGAGTAGAGGCAGTCTGAAGAGTTGAGGGGGCACCCTGCATGCATTGATGGGGCAGCAGAGGTCACTGTGGGAGCCCTAAAGAGGGTGGCCTTGGCCCAGTTGGCCATGACCGAGGGAGGCTTTCCCGAAAAGGCAATACATAAGCTCGATCTTGGGCATTCCCAAAGCCGAAGACGGAATGGTGTTCTAGCTGGCTGGCACAGTTAAGTGCAAAAAGGACAGGGGTTTGAAAGAGCCCAGAGGAGAGGAGAAATTACAAACTGGTCTTTGGGGCTGGAGTGTGGTGTGTGAGAGAGATAAGGCTAGAGTGGGGAAGACAGAGGCCACACAGGCTGAGAAATGTGGGTGCATTGCCTGGGGCAATGGGGAGCCATTGAAGGTTCCTGGATAGGGGGAGAGGAACAGTTCGGGAATTTGGACTCCAGTCCCATTTACTGAGCACCCACTATGTGCCAGGCACTGTGGTGGGGTCTCCTTTTCTTCACTTAGAAGTTCTGCCAGGGAACTGGTTAATTACCAGTTTAAAGAAGAAAACAAAAATAACAGATACAGAGAGGTGGAGTGATTTTTGCAAGGTAGGAGAGCCTGTAAGAGTCAGGGCCAGGACCAGAAGCCAGGTGATGTGAGAGCAAAGGTTCTTTCTTTCCCTAGAAGACTCTTCTGCAGCTGGTGTGGGGATGTTTGGAAGGCGGAGGCTGGAGGCGGGGAGGCGGGACAGGAGGCTGGGCTAGGTTCCAGGAGAGAAGGGCCAGATGGAGAGAAGAGAACTGGGCAGAGAGACATCTCCCCCGGCCAGAACAGTGTCCTCCCTCCGTGTGAACATTGCTCAGACTGCATCTGCAGAGGTCTGCCTCCCACCAGAGCGGTTTGAGTCATGTCCCCCCGTGGATCGTGACACCCAGGGGAGAACTCGCTGTGGGGCTGCAGGGATGCCTCAGCCTCCGAGGGGGTTGAGGTTCCTTCTCTGTGAAATGGAAAAGTAATGATGGCCAACACCCAGGGGTATGTGCAGAGCAGCGGGGGAGCGTGGACAGCAAGAGCACATCCTGGCACTCGGCATCTGGACCACATCAGGAGAGAATCCTGGAGACAGGCAGAGAGGAGGGAGTGGAAAACCAGCAAGAGGGGGACAGAGACCCGGGAAGGGGGACAGAGACCAGAGGGAAGGGGCAGAGATCCAGGGAGGGCACACAGTGATCCAGAGAACAGGGACAAAGACTCAGAGAGACGGGGGTGGGGGAGGGGGAACAGAGATCCAGAAAGACATGGGACAGAGAACTAGAGAGAAGGAAGATAATTGGATGCCTGGGGACCATGGTTGAGATGACAGATCCCAGACTGGACAGAGAACAGCAGAACACGAAGCAGGCAGCTTTGGCTCCTGTCTTAAGCTTTGACAGATTTATGAGGACAGAGGACGAACTGAGATGGTGGTATTGCTTTTTGAGAAGGTCAGTGAATCAAAGCAAAGATGCACAGGGGAGGGCTTGTGACCTCTGCTTGGGACTTGTCTTGCTGCCTGCAGAATCCCTGGAGGCTGCTGGGAGATCTTGGCGCTAAGCCTCTTCCTGGTAATTCCTCCCCTGCTGTCATTATTTTTAACAACTCTGGCACTAATCACTGAGCTTGCCTTATCGATCATACCATTTTTTAAAAAATATTTTATTTATTTGACAGAGATCACAAGTAGGCAGAGAGGCAGGCGGGGCAGGTGGGGGGTGGGAAGCAGGCTCCCTGCTGAGCAGAGGGCCCGACGTGGGGCTTGATCCCAGGACCCTGGGATCCTGACCCAAGCCAAAGGCAGAGGCTTTAACCCACTGAGCTACCCAGGCACCCCTCGATCATACCATCTTGTTGACCCTTCCTCACTGCCATCTGAACCAAAGTAACATCATTCCCATTTTATGAGAAAGGAAACTGAAGCAGGCTCAGAGTGGAGCTTAAATCGCTGACTTACAGCCTACAGGTGGTCATGGAGGGATCTGTCCCCATCTCTGGCTCCCCCCGCCACCATCATGCCACTCACTTCTCAGCCAGAGCTGACAGGCTCTGCCTTCACCGCCTCCTGATCTGCTCTCAGGGAAGCTGCAACTCACCTCCAGGGACCCAAACTGACCCTTGTCAAGAAGTATTGACCATGAGCCTTTCTGAGCCAGCCTGTGTTCCTCCCAACAGCAGCCCTGGGAGGGTAGCTATTAGCCGGATCTCCATGTGACAGGGAGGGTAATAGGCACAGAGCCGTGAAGTCCCCCCACTAAGGTCCTACAACTACTAAGTGAGAGAACTGAGTTGACCCCAGGACCTGCTTTTCTTGTTTCCCAGAATGGCAACAGGAAGCCCAAGACCTTCTGGGTCTTTGGTTCAAAATATCACTTTGTATCTTGGTTAGCTATCACCGTGAAACAAGTCATCCCCAAACTTCAACCAACCCACTGTAATGGCTTAGCTGGGTGGTTTTGGCTCAGGATCCCTCAGGAGGCTGGAGTCAAACTTTCAGCAGGGGCTGCAGTCATCTGAAGGTTTGACTGGGGCTGGAGGTTCACATCCACATTCACATGGCTCTTAGTGGGAGACTCACTTCCTGGCCCCATGGGCCTCCTCAAGTGGCTGCCTATGACATGGCAGCTACTCCCCAGAGCAAGAGAGAGCAAGCAGGAAGCCATGATTCCTTTCATGAACTTGTCTCTTAAATCACACACCATCACTTCTGATTCTGTTTACCAGGTGTGAGAGTCACCAAGTCCAGCTTACACTCAAGTCAGGGGGAATAAGGCTTCTCATTTTAAAGGGATGTCAAGGAATACATGGACATATTTCAGAACAAGGTATTTTGTACAAGGCACTCATCAGGACGAGGAAGTTCCCTTCTATTTCTAGTCGATGAGTGTTTTTATTATGAAAGAAGGTCAGATTTGGTCAAATGCTTTTCCTATTGACACAACCATGTGTGTTTTCCCCTTTTATTCTATTAACAGTATCTATTACACTGGTTTTCATATGGATTTAAAAATTTATTTTCGTACGTTAACCAAACTTGCATTCATAGGAAAAATCCTACTTGGTCATGGTGTAAATTCTTGTTTTTATGCTGCTAGATTTGGTTTGCTAGTTTTTTGTTAAGGATTGTGGCTGTATTCAGAAGGGATATTGAGTTCTAGTTCTATTTTCTTGGAATGTCTTTGGTTCTGGTACTAGGGTAACATTGGCCAGACAGAATGAGTTAGGAACTGCTCCCTCCTCTTCTATTTTTGTTTTTGAAGAGTTGGCGTTCCACTGGTAGCAGTTATTTCCTAAATAACTGGCAGAATTCACTGGTGAAGTCATCTGATACTGGGCTTTTCTTTGTTGGAACTAATTCAATTTCTTCATTTCTTAAGGGTCTATTCAGATGTCCTATTTCTTTTTGAATCACTTTTTTAAAAGTTTTTTTTTAAGATTTTATTTATTTATTTGACAGACAAAGATCACAAGTAGGTAGAGAGGCAGGCGGAGAGAGAGGAGGAAGCAGGCTCCCTGCCGAGCAGAGAGCCCGATGTGGGGCTTGATCCCATGACCCTAAGATCATGACCTAAGCCAAAGGCTGAGCCACCCAGGTGCCCTTTTTTTGAATCACTTTTGATAATTTGTGTTTCTAGGAATTTCCCTATTTCATCAAAATGATCAAATTTGATGGCACACAAGTGTTCATAGTATTTCCTTTTTTAAAAAATATTTTGGGGGCACCTGGGTGGCTCAGTTGCTTGAGCAACTGTCTTCAGCTCAGGTCATGATCCTGGAGTCCTGGGATCGAGTTCTGCATCGGGCTCCCTGCTCAGTGGAGGCTCTGCTTCTCCCTCGGACCTTCCCCCTCTCATGCTAGCTCTCTCTCATTCTCTCTCTCAAGTAAATAAATAAAATCTTAAATAAAATTATACAAAATATTTGGGGGTGCCTGGCTGGCTCAGTCAGCTAAGAGTTAATCCAACTCTTGATTCTGGCTCAGGTCATGATCTCAGGGTCATGGGGTCAAGCCCCACACATCAGGGTCCATGCTCAACATAGTCTGCTTGTCTCTCTCTCTCTTCTCCTCCTCCCACTTGCGTGCTCTCTCTTTCTCTAAAATACAACAAAAAAAGATAAAATAGTATTTTATTTTTAAGCAATATCTACATGCAATGTGGGGCTTGAACTCACAACCCTGAGATCAAGAGTTGCACACTCCATTGAGTGAGCCAGCCAGGGGCCCTGTTCATAGTATTCTCTTATAGTCCTTTCTTTTTCCCTAATCTTGGTAGCAATGTCCCCTCTTTCCTTCCTGATTTTAGCAATTTTAGAAATTTCTCTTCCATGGCCAGTCTTGCTACAACAGATCTGTCAATTGTGTTGATCTTTTCAAAAAACCAACTTCCAGTTTTGCTGATTCCATCTTTCTCGATTTCAAAGTTTCTCACTTCAGTTTATTGCTTCCTTCTGCTAGTTTTGGGTTAGTCTTCCTCCTCTTTTTCTAGTTTCTTAAGGAGGAATGCTAGGTTATTTCCTCTGAGTTATTTTTGGAAGGTTTTTGGACCTCTAAATTTCCCTCAAAGTACTGCTTTCATTGCATCCCATATGTTTTTTGGCTGTTGTGTTTTCACTTTTTCATCCCAAAGTGTTTTCTATTTTTTCTACTCATTGGTTCTTTTTTTTTTTTTTTTTAAAGATTTTATTTATTTATTTGACAGAAAGAAATCACAAGTAGTTGGAGAGGCAGGCAGAGAGAGAGAGGAGGAAGCAGGCTCCCTGCCAAGCAGAGAGCCCCATGCGGGACTCGATTCCAGGACCCTGAGATCATGACCTGAGCCGAAGGCAGGGGCTTAACCCACTGAGCCACCCAGGCGCCCCTACTCATTGGTTCTTTATGAGTGTGTTTAGTTTCTATTCATTTGTTAGTTCCCCAAATTTCCTATGTATTGACTTTTTTTAAAAAAAAAAGCTTTTGGGGGGGAGCAGAAGAAGAGGGAGAGAGAGAGAATCTTTTTTTTTTTTTTTTTAAAGATTTATCTGAGAGAGAGAGAACGTGTGTGTGCGCGTGCACACTGGCAGAGAGGCAGAGGGAGAGAATCTTCAAGTAGACTCCCCATTGAGTGCAGAGCCTGACAACAGGGCTCAATCTCACCCCTCGTGAGATTATGATCTAACACCAATCCAAGAGTTGGACACTTAACTGATTAAGCCACCCGGGTGCCACTTTTTCACGCCTTTCAAATCTCTGTTCAGTGCATATGAATTTATAACGGTTGTATCTTCTCAGATATCTGAGGAGTATCTATATACGATATCTGTATCTTACAGATTTGGGCCGTTTTTTCCATTGATTTTATGGAGGGGTGGAATTTTGGGGTTCCACTATTTTCCTTACGTCACCTTAATACCATATTTCTTTTCATGCCTGTTCTCCAGAGCAATCATTCCAGAAACGTGATCTTGTCCCTATCTTACAATGGAGGAAATTGTCCTCTCTTTTCTCTTCGTGTATTATTAATTCAGCAACCGTGAAGGAAACCAAAGTAACTGGCTAAAGTAAGATAGTTTATTTCTCATATAAAAGTCTCAACAAGCATAGCAGTCTTGCTCTTCAAATGCAGCAAGTTACAGGCTCCTGTGTTCTGGTGGTTCACAAATTAAATCACAAGTTTGGCTGCCATAACAAAAAGACCAAAATATCAGCGGTTAAACAAAATGGAAAATGTTGTCTCTCATTTGTAAGTTGAGTACACGGGTTCCACAGTGCTGGGGATTCAGGTTCTATCTTGTTGCATCCTCCAACTGGTCCAAGATGGTTGCTCAGGCTTTAGCCATCAACTTTGCATTCCAGCCAGTAAGATGAGAGAATGCAGGATGTTTCCCCTCATCTCTTTTTAATAAAGGCATGACTTAGATATTGCCCTCATCATTGCTACTCACATCCCATTGGCAGAAACTTTGTCATATGGCCACACCTACTTGCAAGGGAGTCTGGGAAATGTAGTCTTTGGCTGGACAGACCCAAGCACGGCTGACTCCTCTGTAAATGTGAAAGCGCAGAGTGGATCCTGCCACATGCAGCAGTCTTGAGTCAAGTTTTGCTTGGCATGAGTCACAAAGCACTTTCTGGTGATATGAGGTGGCGATGATCAGAGGCTGCGTGGTGTCATGGTTTAAAACAAAAGCTCAGGGTTTAAATTCCAAAGGGGCATTGCTTCTCTAAGCCTCATTTTCCTCACTTGCAAAATGGACCAAATAAACTCAAGAGGTGTGTCTTTGAGGGATAAAAGGGGAAAATGTGTGTGTGTAGTCTGGTGCACAGTGAGTGCGTATATCTGGAAAGTGGGTTCTCTTAAAATGTTTTTCCAGTGCCTGGAAAGAAAGTGCATGTCTTTTAACAGTTTGTCTTATTTATGTCTGTGGATCCCAGGGGCATTTGTCTCTGGTTGAGACCATCCTTCTCAATCAATTCTGAGCGCACCCCCTACCCCCCACTCCCTCCTGGATTCTACTTATTTTCCTTCCATCCCACCAAGCAGAAAATGAGTTCCTCCCCCACCCCCCCGGGTTTTACAGAGCAGGAACACCAAGAATCAAAGAGGGGCAGCCCTGGCCCAAGGTCACACAGCCACTCCGGGGCAGAATCGAGGTGTAAACCTGGCCTCCTCCAAGTTCTGGACCTTTTTCTTGGGGTTGTGGTTTGCTTCAACACACCCACTGAGCTGTCTTCTCCCCTTCTTTCCCCAGAGTGGGGTCAACAGCGGATTGGTCCGTGCCAAAGACTCCATCACCAGCTTGAAGGAAAAGACCACCAGGGTCAACCAGCATGTGCAGACGCTGCAGGTGAGGGGACCCCCCCCCAACACCTCTTCTTCCTCCACAGCCACATTCCCCTCTTATATAGCTCTCCTCCAACCCAGTGTACCCACTGCCCAGGTTGGGATGTTTGAGGCTCAGAAGGGAAAGGACCTTCCGCGGGGCCCAGCCTCTCCTCCCCAGGAGATATCCCGATGGCCCTGGCTAACCTCTCCTCCCTTCTGTGTGCCAGAGTGAGTGTTCTGTGCTGAGTGAGAATCTAGAAAGAAGGCGGCAAGAAGCCGAAGAACTGGAAGGGTACTGTAGTCAACTCAAGGTGAGCGGCTGGGGGACAAGAGCAGGGTGGGGAGAAGGGAGGGGAAGTAGGAAGAGTGAGGGCGGGAAGGAATGTAAGGAGGCATGGAGTCATAGCCAGGAGCAAGGTGGAAGTGGACAAGTAGCCTGGGGGTGGGGGGGTCTAAGGAGGAAGCCATTCCTTAGGTCAAGGGGACCAGGGGTAAGGGACAGATCAAGGAGCAAAAGGCAGGCCTCCAGGAAGAAGCAGGTGTGTCTTGTCGGAGGGGTTGGAGCCTATATGAAACTAGCGAGGGTAGGGGTTGGAAGGCGGAACTGGAATGGGAAGGCAGGGCTCCCGCCCTGGTGTCCTGACCCAGGAGAACTGCCGGAAGGTGACGCGGTCGGTGGAAGATGCTGAAATAAAAACCAACGTCCTGAAGCAAAACTCTGCCCTGCTGGAGGTGAGGGGGGACATGGGGAAGAGGAGCAGAGGCGCGAGGTACTTGAGGTAGACTTCAGATGGGACTTCCCCCCACCCCACCCCCAGTCCCACCACACTCGCTCCTTCAGGTTCATGGTCATATTCCTCCATGCACAGTCACATTCCGTAGGGATTCGTGTGGGACTCTATAGAGAGGAGGAATGCCTGTTCTGCCTAGATTCCCACTCCCCAGCAAAATGTTGGAAAAGCTTCAACTGTCCTTCCTAAACAAAAGGGACTGGAATTTGACACCACCGAGACCAGGAGTGGGGTGGAGGGCTGGATGGAGACAGAGAGGCAGGCAGTCGGGGGTTAAAGGGAGCTGGCCTCCAGCTAGGCTGCACATGGCACAAGCTTCCCTAGTGGAAAGTCCACTTAGACTTGAAGCGGGACTTCCCGATATTCTATTCCACAACCATTTACTTTCCAATCTCGGAGGTTCCGTGGGCTGCTTTGCGGGTGGAGGTGGCCGTGGGAGGCAAGCGGTGGGACGCGGCAACCCTGCCTGCCTTCCCCGCCCAGGAGAAGCTGCGCTTCCTCCAGCAGCAACTGCAGGATGAGACCCCGCGGAGGCAGGAGGCCGAGCTGCAGGAGCTGGAGCAGAAGCTGGACGCCGGCCTCTCTCGGCACGGCCTGGGCCCCGTCGCCCCGTCCCCTGGCTGCTCTGGCCCCCCAGGGAGCCCCGACGAACCCCCACGACCGCGCAGCATGGCCCCAGGCGGCTGGGGTATGGGGCCCCGGGCAGGGGAGGGCCCCATCATAAGCGAGCAGGAGCTGCAGAAGTTTTCTGCCGGCCTTGAGGAGCTGAGGTGAGTGGAAAAGGGGGGTTGGTGTGAAGCCTCAAGGAGCTAAAATGGGTGGGCCCGAGGGTGGAACCTCGAAGATCTTAGGGGACAGGGCCCAGGCAGTGGAGCCTTCAAGAACTTAGGAGGGAGTGCTTAGGGAACGGTGACCTGGAAAGGCTGGACTTTGAAGAACTGAGTTTGAGCCCGGGGTTGGCAGAAAGGAGGTCCGCGTCTGATGAAGATAGGGTGGGCGGGTTTGGGTAGGGGACAAGTCGTTGGATGCTCCAACTTCACGCGGACGAAGTTGGGGTGAGCGGTGCCTTAACGAAGCACTGTCTGCTGGAACTGATGTGGGGTAGGGGGCAAGACCAGGGAAGGGCCAGGGTACCAGATGGGGGGATAGAGGCAGGGTCCTGTAGGACATGGGAGGATTACAAGAGAGGAACAGGACAGGCGAATTTGGGGGCTGGATGGGTTCAGAGTCTGGGGCGGAGCAGCGCTGCTGGGCATGCGTCTAAACCTGAGCCTTGACCTGATCCTTACCTCTGCCTCTGCAGGAGGGAGGTGTCCTCGCTGACTGCCCGCTGGCATCAGGAGGAGGGGGCGGTGCAGGAGGCCCTGCGGCTGCTTGGAGGCCTGGGCGGCAGGCTCGACGGCTTCCTGGGCCAGTGGGAACGGGCGCAGCGTGAGCAGGCGCAGGCTGCGCGGGGCCTGCAGGAGCTGCGAGGCAGGGCGGACGAACTGTGCACCATGTAAGAACCAAGGCGCGTGAGCGTGGCGCGGGGCGCTAGGCGCGGGGCGGGGCCTTAACCGAAAGGGATGAGCCAATCAGCTGGGGCCTAGCTGTAGAGACGGTGGACTGGCAGGAGGAAGTTCTAATTAGAAGGTAAGGGGCGGGGGCGTGCTATACCCAATAAGGACTAAAGGGCGGGGCTAATTAGAGAAGGGTCGAGTTCCGTACCTAAAAAGGGTGAGGGGAAGAGTTACGCCTGAAAGAGGAAAGCCCATTAGAGAACAGGGAGAACTTAAAACACAAAGGAAGGCCAATCAGAGGCAAGAAGGGCGGGCGTGGTGGGGGTACTGCAGTCTAGACGGGAACAGAGGAGCTGGGCTGATAATGGGAGGACGGCGGAGGGGACAGGGCTGTTGGAGAGGCGACCTCGACCTCGCAGCGCTGGTTACTCTCACACCTCAGGGTGGAGCGATCAGCAGTGTCTGTGGCTTCACTGAGGAGCGACCTGGAGGGGCTGGGTCCAGTGAAACCTATTCTGGAGGAGCTGGGGCGGCAATTTCAGAGCTCTCGAAGAGGGTCTGACCTCTCCATGAACCTGGATCGGCCGCCCCAAGGCTCCTGTGCCCGCTGTGCCAGGTAAGGGGATGGGGCCGGCGGGGCCTGGTACATTCTGGGTCATGCTGAGGGCGGAACATTGAAGGAGATGGGGCTCTGGCCAAGGGAGGGGAGGGGGCGGAGTTCACTTTAGGAGATAGGATATCCTGTGCATTTTAGGACAGGAAGTCCTATTGCGTTGCAGCAGCCAGACTTTTCCCCCTCCCTACAAAGTGAATTCAGTGTCTTGTGGAACACAAGTTTTGATACCTTTCGAGGATCCTGGATTTCCAGTGCATTGTGGGAAGGTTGGGATGTGGTACTTGGTGGGAGGCAGGGTTTCTCGGAGCATTGTGGGAAAGGTGAGACCTTGGTGCACTGCAGAACCAAGGGATACCATTCTTGGTCCGTATTGTGAAGTGACGGACTTCCAGCACAATGTAGGATCACATGTAACTGGTGCATTGTGGAAAATGTGGTGGTTTTGTTTTGTTTTATGAACCAAGAGGTGTCTGGTACCCTTTGGGAGTGGGAATCCCCAGGCATTGTAGGAACTACTCACATAGTGAAAACAAAGGAGACCTGATGCACTGTAGGTTGGCCCCAGAGCATGGAGGAAGGTCACATGGGTGTCTAGTGTTGGCAAGATCTGGGTGGAGGTGGGGCGGCTGGGCAAGGGGCATCTGGGAACGGAGCTGGTACTAGACTTCTTACACCTGGTGACTGCCCCTCTCTCAGCCAGGGGTCGCAGCTGTCGTCAGAATCCCTGCAGCAGCTGCTGGAGCGAGCACTGACCCCACTAGTGGATGAGGTGAAGCAGAGGGGCCTGGCTCCCGCCTGCCCCAGCTGCCAGAGGCTACACAAGAAGATTCTGGTACCAGGAACCATAGGCCATCATGGCCCACTTTTCTGTCAGGGGAGCGGGAGGGGGCCCTGGACACAAGGATACTGTTGTTGTATGGCAGGACAGGAAGCAGTAAGCTATGGGCAGCAGGTGTTGGGGAAACACTTGGCCCTGATGCATGGGGTCAGGGGAGGGGGAGGCAGTCTGGTGGTAAGTTATAGGTCAGTCACTATGGAACCCAAAGCATGATGACACACTGGATGTGAGGTGCAGGACACAGACACCAGACTGTAGCTTCATAAAATACAAGCCTGATTTTCTACAGACCTTAAGAGAGGCAATACAGGCTCACTGAGGTTAGACAGGGGACCCAGCGAACAGAGATCACTGGAAGCGAATGCATTATGAGAAGTGGAACTAGAGCGTGCGCCCAGGAACTGATGGGACTTGAGACCTGTGTACATTCTGAAATCTAGATATCTAATGAATTATGGGATACTCGCCTCATGTATGACAGGGTACAGGTCTGCAGTGAGTGAGACAGACATTGATGTGGCAGAGCTGTAGGACTGATCCACAATGGGACATGGCACCTGGGACATTGGGGAATATGAGGAACCAGGGCTCCGAGGACTATGACTATAACTGAGATGCTGGTCAAATAGATAAAGAGAGGTGGGATCTTCTGAATTAGGGGATGCAGAAGTTTGCCACATGATGGTATACCGGGGCCCAGACACATATCCAGTGCATGACGGTTCCTGGGCATTAGGCGACAGTATGTTAGGTGCTCAGTTAGTGCTTTCCAGGACATGGGGATCCAGTACACTAAGGCACAGATAGTCGGTTAGCACACAATGGGAATTTGGAAAGCCCAGCACACTGTGGGATGCTTGGGTCAGTTTCAGGCCCAGAGTATGATGGGATGCCCTGTGGGAGGAACGTGGGCCCCTGGGCCCCATGCCCCCTGCCCTCCACGATCCAGCTCCCCCTCCACCCCCAGCCCAGTCCGGCAAGCCCAGCTGCGCCTACACTCCTCTCCCCAGGAGCTGGAGCGCCAGGCCTTGGCCAAACACGTCAGGGCAGAGGCCCTGAGCTCCACCCTTCGGCTGGCCCAAGACGAAGCCTTGCGGGCCAAGAACCTGCTGCTGACGGACAAGATGAAGCCGGAGTGAGGAAGGAGGCTGAGGGCATGGGAGGAGGGTGAGGTCTTGGGGAACGGGCCTGAATCATCCTCCTCACTGCAGTCCTGTGGCATCTGGCCTTGACAGCACCAGCTCCCCACCCTCTGTCATTACAGGGAGAAGGTGGCCACTCTAGACTATCTACACTTGAAGATGTGCTCCCTCCACGATCAACTCAGCAACCTGCCACTTGAGGGGTCCACAGGGACAATGGGGGGAGGAAGTGGGGGGACAACCCCCCCAAAACGTGGGGGCCCAACCCCAGAACAATAAATGGCCTCTCATGCCGGCATGAATTCTGTCTCATTTTTGGCACCAGAAGGGGGCTGGGAAAGTGCACACATCCCAAGCACTAGCCTCTGCTCACTATGACTTGATCCTCGGCCAGTGGGGTGTCCTGGTTTCTACAGAGGAGCTGATGATGGTACAGGTCTTTGACGAGTCAAGAAGGGGGAAGAAATAAAGTTCTGCGGTAGAGTATGGGTCTGTCAATCTAAATGTTTTTAGAGTGATTTTTTATATTTATAAATTTATGTAATTATACAATTAATATAATTATATAAATTATATAAATTTATAAATCTATAAATTTATAATCTATTTATAAATCTAGAGTGATTTTTATATTTATAAATTTATATAATTATACAATTAATACAATTATATAAATTTATAAATCTATAAATACATTATTACATATATACTATTCATATATATTATGCATTAAATTATATTATAAATTATTAAATTTATAAGTGATATAAAGTTTAAGTAACCTCTATACCCAATATGGGGCTTAAACTCACAACCCCAAGATCAAGAGGCACATGCTTTCGGGACCCCTGGGTGGTGCACTCAGTAAAGCGTCCAACTCTTGGTTTCGGCTCAGTTCGAGATCTCGGAGTCATGGGATCAAGCTCCACGCTCAGCACAGTCTGCTTGAGATCCTCTCTCCCTCTCCCTCTACCCCTCTTACTCATGCTCTCTCTCTCTAAAATCTTTTTTTTTTTTTTAAGTCACATGCTCTACTGACTGAGCCAGTCAGATGCCCCTAGAATGATTTTCTTTTTAACGAGCTAATTATATTGTCTATTGGTGGGTAAAAAATTATCCCTCCCCAAACTTAATGGCAAAGACAATAAACATATATTATCTCACACAATTTCTGAGGGTCAGGAATCTGGGAGCAGCTTAGCTGGACAGTTTGGGCTCAGGCTCCTTACAAGGCAGTCAGAGGCTCAGCTGGGGCTGCAGTCATGTGAAGACTTGACTGTGGCTGGAAGTGGTACTTTCAAGATGGCACCCTCACGGGGCTCTTGTCTGGAGGCCTCAGTTTCTCACGGCAGCTAATGCCCCGAGAGCAAGCGGTCTCAGAACAAGCAGGAAGCTATGTTGTCTTTGATGACCTAGTTTCTGTAGTTGCGTACTACCATTTCCCCCATTCATATTCATTAGAATTGAGTCACTAAGTCCTAATCATACTCAAGGAGCTTGTCAAAGAATCCGCAGACACTTAAAAGATTTTATAGTATGGGGCGCCTGCGTGGCTCAGTCAAAGCCTCTGCCTTCGGCTCAGGTCATGATCTCAGGGTCCTGGGAGAGAGCCCCGCATTGGGCTCTCTGCTCAGTGGGGAGTCTGCTTCCCCTCTCTCTCTCTCTCTCTGCCTGCCTCTCTGCCTACTTGTGATTTGTGTCAAATAAATAAATAAAAATCTTTTAAAAACTAAAAATTAAAAATATTTGGGAGTGCTTGAGGGAGAGTGCACAAGTTGGGGGGAGGGAGTTTGCTTTCCCCTCCTCCCCTGCCTGCCCCTCTGCCTACTTGTGATCTCTGTCTGTCAAATAAATAAATAAAATCTTTTTTAAAAAAAAGATTTAAAAAAAAAATTTTTTTTTAAATCTTTTTTTAAAAAAAAATCTTTTTTTAAAAAAAAGATTTTATTTTATTTTTTAAAGCAAACCCTCACCAATGTGGGGCTCAAACTTACAACCCCAAGATTAAGAATCCCACCCTCCACAGACTGAGACAAACAGGTGCCCCTGCAGACATATTCTGGAGAGCATGTCAGTTTGTGGACATTGTTTAAACCACCACAGTAATACTATTTTTAAACTTGTAGTTGAAGTGTAACATAAACAGAAAAGTTCACAAATTAAAAGTGCATAATGAATTATAATGAAATAGAGTGCCTGGGTGGCTCCCTGGGTGGTGGGGTTAGCATCTGCCTTCAGCTCAGGTTATGATCTCAGGGTCATGGGATCAAGCCCTGTGTCTGGCTCCACACTCAGTGCGGAGTCTGCTTGAGATTCTCTCCTGTTTCCTCTACCCTTCTTTCACTCTCTCTCTAAAATAAATCTTTTTTTTTTTTTTAAAGGCCAACATAATGGAGCGCCTGGGTGGCTCAGTCATTAAGCATCTGCCTCCAGCTCAGGTCATGATCCCCGGATCCTGAGATCGAGCCTTGCATCAGGCTCCCTGCTCAGTGGGGAGCCTGCTTCTCCCTCTCCAGCTCCCCTATTCTTGTGTTCCCTCTATCACTCTGTCATAAATAAATAAAATGTGTTTTTTTTTTTAAAGGCAAACAGGGGTACCTGGGTGGCTCAGTGGGTTAAGCCTCTGCCTTCGGCTCAGGTCATGATCTCAGGGTCCTGGGATCGAGCCCTGCATCAGGCTCTCTGCTCAGTGGGGAGCCTGCTTCCCCCTCTCTCTCTGCCTGCCTCTCTGCCTACTTGTGATCTCTCTCTGTCAAATAAATAAACAAAATCTTTTAAAAAAAATAAAAAAGGCAAACATAAAAAAATTCAACTTATTTCTGTATGCCAGTGATAAAAATTTAGAAAATGAAAAAAAAAATTTTAAAGGTACTCTTTCTAGATAACATAAAGCTAAAAAAATTCTAGGAATCTAACAAAAGATATGTCATGAACTCTACAGAAAACACATCATTGAGAAAAGTTACCTCAATAAATGGGGCATTATCTTCATGGCTTACAAGATATTACTATAAAGGGGTGCCTGGGTGGTGGTGTTAAGTGTCTGCCTTCAGCTCAGATCATGATCCCAGGGTCTTGGGATCGAATCCCATATCAGGCTTCTTGCTCAGCAGGGAGCCTGCTTCTCCCTCTGGTGGCTGCTCTCCCTGCTTGTGTGTGTTCTCTCTCCCTCTCTGTCGAATAAATTCTTTGGGAAAAAAAAAGATATTACTATGAAGATGTTACTTCTTTCTAGTTGATTTATAGATTAAATGCTTGAAGATTTGAGGTTTATTGATGTGGCTTCATTTGTACCCACAACATGATGGGAACTGGGGGTTCTGAAACCTTCAGAGAGTGAATAATTATTCTTATTTTACAGAGTGCTACAGACAATATGCTTGTATCCACCAAAATTCATATGTTGATGCCCTAATCCTCACTGTGACTCTTGGAGATGGGTCCACTGGGAGATTTAGATGAGGCTGTAAAGGTGAAACCCCATGATGGGATTAGTACCTTTACTTATTTATTTATTATTTTTAAATTTATTTTTTTATTTGTTAAAGATTCTAATTTTAAGCAATCTCTATATCCAAGTTGGGGCTCAAATCCACAACCCTGAGATCAAGAGTCACATGTTCCTCCAAATGAGACAGCCAGGTGCCCGGGGATTACTGCCATTTCAAGAAGAGACACAATCTCTCCTCTCTCCCTCTCTATCCCTCCCTCTCTCTCCCTCCCTCTCTCTCTCCCTCCCCCTGCAGCATGTGAGTACACAGTAAGAAGGCAACCATCTGCAAACCAGGAACCGACACCAAATCTGCCAGCAGTTTGATCTCGGACTTCCCAGCCTCCAGAACTGTGAGAAATAAATGTTTGTTATTTAAGCCGCCTGGCCTACGGCATTTTGTTATCTCAACCAGAACTGACTAAGATATAGAGGAAGAAATAAGGCCAAAGGGGTTCCTGGCTGGCTCAGTCACTGGAGCATGTGACTTTTGATCTCATGGTTGTACGTGTGAGCCCTATGTTGTATGTGTAGCGATTACTTAAAAATAAAATCTTTAAATAATATTTTAAAGAAGAGAGTCCAGGGACACCTGTGTGGCTCAGTTGGTTAAGCAGCTGCCTTCAGCTCAGGTCGTGATCCCAGCGTCCTGGGATCGAGTCCCACATCAGGCTCCCTGCTCAGCAGAGAGCCTGCTTCTCTCTCTGCCTCTGCCTGCCTGTGCTCGCTTTCTCGCTCTCCCTCTCTCTGACAAATAAATAAATAAATAAAATTAAAAAAAAAAAAAAAAAAGGAAGAGAGTCCAGAGGGGATGTTGTATACATAAGGACGTGGTCGTTAAGAGTCCAAGAACTATTCTCATTGCGACACATCTGTCGGCCCCCAAGCCTCTTCTACATTCCTCCGAGAGACAACATATTCTAGAAAGAACTGGACTCCCCTTTTCTACCTGCAAAGATATCATTTCATTAAAGCACACACCAGTGAACCAGCTAACCCCAGAACTCCAGCTGGGGGATCTGTTGCCTGAAGCCACTCTTGACACCGAGAACAACTGTAGTAATCAAGACCGAACCGAACCAACCAACAGCAACTACTCGGAACGGGTGAGGCAACTACTTGGAATGGGTGAGGTAGGTGTGAGGTAGCATTGAACGTGTGGTTGCCTGGGTAATGGGAGACCTGAGGGGCCAAAAGGGGATGTTGAGGGAAGCCAGAGATCAGCATCAGGAGGAAGCCACAAGCACTCCTAGGCTGGAAGGACAAATGGAGGAAGTGGTGATGTTCAGGGACTGAGGTCACCTGATGGAAGAGGAACCACAGCGGGTCTGTCTAGAGAAAGCTACAGCCACTGCCAGAGAAGCTCCCTGAGGCAGAGAGGGAGCAGAAGAAATGTTCTGTCATCTCTCCATCACATCAGTCTCTCTCCTGCAGGGGCTGGGCGGTACGGAGAGCTGGGGAACAGAGTCTCTGAGGGCCCCCTCCGAGGTACAGGGCAGATACTGAAAACCGTAAAGAAACAGATTGGATGTCAGACAAGACCTGGTATGTGAATGTTGTCAGAGATGCTTCTAGATACCCAAAAGGAGATACTGAGTGGACTACTGTGTCTTTTTTTTTTTTTAAGATTTTATTTATTTACTTGAGAGGGAGAGCATAAAGGGAGAAGGGGCAGAGGCAGAGGGGGAGAGAGAGGCAGGTTCCCCACTGAGCAGGGAGACTAACCAGGAACCCGGCATCATGACACAAGCCAAAAGCAGACACTTAACTGACTGAGCCATCCTAGGCATCCTGTCTATTGGATCTTGAGTTAAGGAGAGAGGCTGGGATATATAAATCTGAAAACCATTGACATAGAGGTAGTAGTTAAAGAAAATTATTGGAACAAAAAGAGTAATATATATATATATATTTTAAGAAAGACAACAGGGGTGCCTGGGTGGCTCAGTTGTTAAGCATCTGCCTTTGACTCAGGTCATGATCTCTGGGTCCTGGGATCAAGTCCTGAATCAGGCTCCCTGCTTGGTGGGGAGTCTATTTCTCCCTCTACTCTTCCCCCATGCTTGTCATCTCTCTCTCTTTCTCTCAAATGAAATCTTTTAAAAAAAATTTTTTTTAAAGTAGTTTCAGTGGAGTGGTGGCAGGGAAAGCCTGGAGGAGTGTACAGATTCCCCTTGGTATCTGAAAAGAGAGCGTTCATATGAAAGCTTTCATGAGCAGAAATGGCATAAAGCAGAGAAGCAGTTTGCATTTCGTAAGAGCGAAAACCCTCTTTGGATGTCTTTTGATTAGCGTCAGTAGGTACCAGTGTGGGTCCTTGGTAAAAATGAAGTTGTGTAAAATGAAATTTTGGATAGTGGGGGGTGGCTGTGTTTTTGTTTTGTTTTAAAGATTTTATTTTTAAGTAACCTGTACACCCAATGCGGGGTTCAAACTCACGACTCAGATATCAAGAATTACACACTCTACTGACTGAACCAGTCAGGTGCCCCAGGAAATCTGTGCTTAAGAAAGGATGGGTGGGGACGCCTGGGTGGCTCAGTTGGTTAAGCAGCTGCCTTTGGCTCAGGTCATGATCCCAGCGTCCTGGGATGGAGTCCCACATCGGGCTCCTTGCTCAGCAGGGAGCCTGCTTCTCCCTCTGCCTCTGCCTGCCGTTCTGTCTGCCTGTGCTCGCTCTCTTCCCTCTCTCTCTCTGATAAATAAATAAAATCTTTAAAAAAAAAAAAGGAAGAAAGGATGGGTGGCATAAAATCTTTAAAAAGGAGGGGGCACTTGGGTGGCTCAGTTGGTTAGGCAGCTGCCTTCAGCTTAGGTCATGATCCCGGAGTCCTGGGATCAAGTCCCACATGGGGCTCCCTGCTCCGCATAGAGCCCACTTCTCCCTCTCCAACTGCCTGCTGCTTCCCCTGCTTGTGCTCTCTCCCTGTCAAATAAATAAATAAAGTCTTTAAAAAAAAAAAAAAGAAAGTAAGGATGGAGAGGCAATGATTTAGAGATGGTAGGTATAGATCACTCTTTTGATGACCTGATGACCTTGGTCACAAAGGGGAGTGGAGAAATGAAATGGCAGCCAGTATGGAAAAGTAGGACAGAGAAAGTTCAAGATACTTAGGTTTATCTGTCTCCAACTAGACATCCCCACTGTAAGTCTCAGGATCCCACTCTTTCCCATTCAATGCCCAAACCTTTATATTAGAGGTTTAAGCCCTGGAGAGGGTTTAAGTTCAATGGGCTACGTCATTCTGCAACCCACACAGCCACAATTTCTGTTGGATTTTCAGTACTGCTAACCTTGTATTTACAAGAAATATTTTATTGGGGCTTCCACAGAAGCTAGCTGGCTCTCCAAGTATAATTGGAGCTGAAAGTTTAAAGACCTGAGCTTATAATGTTTGTTCAATAAGCATGTCAGGCACTCAGAAGAAGCCACCGAGTATTGGTATCCTGTGGCCATCATGTCGTAATGATCGATCGATCGAAGCAGCCATTTGATCTCCCAAGTCACTCGCTCCAGTTGGAACTCCATCAAAGTCAACCCAGGTGATAACATATGATTGACCTTGATGCCGCCGCACACCACGGATCACTAGCATCTCATTTCTCGTTGGCAAGGAGCTCATCACTGGGTCCAACCCCTAAACAACAATGAAACCACCCCTCAAACCCTGCCTTTGAGAATCGGCCTCCTGTTGCAAATACTGGTGCCAGTCAAGGTGTATCGGGAGACAGAAATCACACCATGATCGTCACAGAGCTGACTGCATATAAATGTTACTTAGATTATAAAGGATTGGTGAAGCAGGTAACGGAAAGGCAAAAAGAGAATCCAATGGTATCACGGTAGTGGTTAAGTACAGGAAGCAGCTATTAACCCTGCGACAGAAAAATCAAAGGAGAAAATTTAGAATTACTGAAACTAAAGATTTGGATGAGGGGTCCGTAGCGGACGAAGGTCAGGTAACAGAAGGGGACACTGCTCATTTGATGCAGGCATGTCCGAGCTCAGGGGACCACTAGCGGCTGGGGCCCTCTTTGGAAGCACACTGTGAAATGGTGTTGGTCTCTGGGGGCGTCCAAGATTTGGGAAAACTGCAAATTCTATCCAGCAGCTGCTACAGGAAGGAACTGCCTCACCCTGGGGCAAAATAGCTGTGCTTGGTAATGCTGATGCTGATGGGAAAAAGCAAGGGACAGGAAAGAAGCAGAGAGCAAACAGGAAGGAGCACGGTCCCTACTGCTTCCTCCAGGCTTTCACAGTCTCTCTGGCGCCCCCTGTTGGCAGAGTCCAAAGCAGCCCATGGGCAAAGTGGCTGCGTGGTTAGCAGGGCGTCTATCTCAGGTACAGGAAGCTCAGAACCCGGGAATGGATCTGGAGCCAAGAGGTAATAGCTTAGTAACTGGCACACCAAACAGCAGCGTGTGCCAAGGGCCAGTGACTATGAGTAATCCTGTCTATACCCCTAAGGCCCAAATACACTTTCAAAAGAGTACTTGAACGCACGACGGACTAATTGTTTTCCTGGAGAGAGAGTCTGAATGCTATAGTGATGTGAATTCTATCCAAATTATATCGTGGTTTTAGTACAAGTTCAATCAAAATTCCAGTGAGATTATTGTTTTTAAAGATTTTATTTATTTATTTATTTATTTATTTATTTGACAGACAGAGATCACAAGTAGGCAGAGGCAGGCAGAGAGAGAGAGAGGAGGAAGCTGGCTCCCCAGTGAGCAGAGAGCCCGATGCGGGACTGGATCCAGGACCCTGAGATAATGACCTGAGCTGAAGGCAGAGGCTTTAATCCACTGAGCCACCCAGGCGCCCCCAGTGAGATTATTTTTAAAGGATCTGACCCAATTCCTCTTAAGATCTTCTGAAGAAACAGATGAGAGAAGCAAAGATTCTATTTTCAACAGAAGAGTAAGAAGATGGGTCTAAAACCAATATATTAAACTATCCTGTAACACTTACCAGCATGGTCCTCAAAGATTAGAAAGATGAGAAACATTAAAACTTCGTAAATAGGGGCACCTGGGTGGCTCAGTGGGTTAAAGCCTCTGCCTTCGGCTCAGGTCATGATCCCAGGGTTCTGGGA
This sequence comes from Mustela erminea, assembly GCF_009829155.1. Lineage (NCBI taxonomy): Eukaryota > Metazoa > Chordata > Mammalia > Carnivora > Mustelidae > Mustela > Mustela erminea. Next base: position 5,428,221 of record NC_045632.1, on the reverse strand, counting down.
TCGAGCCCCGCATCGGGCTCTCTGCTCTGCAGGGAGCCTGCTTCCTCCCTTCTCTCTCTCTGCCTGCCTCTCTGCCTACTTGTGATCTCTCTCTCTCTCTGTCAAATAAAATCTTAAAAAAAAAAACTTCGTAAATAATAACAGTTGACAATTTTTTTTATAGATTTTTATTTATTTATTTGACAGAGAGAGATCACAAGTAGGCAGAGAGGCAGGCAGAGAGAGGAGGAAACAGGCTCCCCGCTGAGCAGAGAGCCCGAAGTGGGGCTTGATCCCAGAACCCTGGGATCATGACCTGAGCCGAAGGCAGAGGCTTTAACCCACTGAGCCACCCAGGCGCCCCGACAAATATATTATTGTAAAGCAATCGAGAATAGCGATATTCTTCAAAATCTTTTTTTTCAAGATTTTATTTATTTATTTGACAGAGAGAGAGAGAGAGATCACAAGTAGGCAGAGAGACAGGCAGAGAGAGGAGGAAGCAGGCTCATTGTCGAGCAGAGAGCCCGATGCGGGGCTCGATCCCAGGACCCTGAGATCATGACCTGAGCTGAAGGCAGAGGCTTAACCCACTGAGCCACCCAGGCGCCCCGAAATTCTTCAAAATCTTATTTTGAGGGTTGAAAGGTTTCTTTTCCTCCGTGACATCAAATACATCGTGTTTTTCCACACCAACTAATTCTCAGATTCTCTGCCACCAACTAAATGTCCAACAGGTCAGTTCAATGTCCATGCTAGCGATCCAGAGTTAACCCAAACCCCAAAGGTTAAGGGCTCAGTCCCACAAGACTGCCCGCTTCGGATGCTGGTGGCAAATAGCGTGCCCAGGCCACGCACATCTCTGCCCAGCCGACCACAAATTCAGGGGATCCCATAACACCTGCCTCTCAGGGTTAAATTCATTTACCAGAACAACTCACAAAACTCAGGAAAGCACTTTAGTTACTATTACTGGTTTATTATAAAGGATACAGCTCAGGAACCACAAACAGAAAAGAGGTGTAAGGCTAAGGGTGGGTAAGAGGTTTGGAGCTTCCGTGCCCTCTCCAGGCACACCACCCCCACAGCACCTTGATGTCTTCGTCAACTGGGGAAATCACTGGACCTGATGTTTAGGCCTTTTTTTTTTTTTTAAAGATTTTAAAAATTTATTTGAGAGAAAGAGTGTTTGTGGGCCAACTGAGAGGAGGAACAGAGGGAGAGAATCTTTAAGCAGACTCTGCTGAGCAGGGAGCCTGATGTGGGGCTCCATCCCAGGATCCTGGGATCATGACCTGAGCCAAATGCAGACGCTTAACCAAATGAGCCACCCAGGCGCCCTGCCCAAACATTTTTGTCATTCAAAAGATTCCAAATAACTCCTTTTTCTTCCTTCCTCCTCCCTCTCTCCCTTCCTCCTTCCCTCTGTCTCTCTCTTCCTCCCTTCATCTCTTCCTTCCTTCCTTTCCTTTCTGTTTAAGATTTTATTTGTCAGAGAGAGAGAGAGTGCGCACAAGCAGGAATAATGGCAGGCAGAGGGAGAAGCAGGCTCCCGTTGAGCAGGAGCCCGATGTGGGACTTGATCCCAGCATGCTGGGATCATGATCTGAGTCGAAGGCAGACGCCCAACCAACTGAGCCACCCAAGCATTCCCTGTTCTTTTTTAAAGATTTTATTTATTTATTTGACAGAGATCACAAGGCAGGCAGCGAGAGAGAGGAGGAAGCAGGCTCCCCGCTGAGCGAAGAGCCTGATGCGGGGCCTGAACCCAGGACCCTGGGATTATGACCTGAGCCGAAGGCAGAGGCTTTAACCCACTGAGCCACCCAGGTGGCCTGCATCCCTCGTTCTTAAAGTGATTTTTAGGAGTTCTGCATCAATGAAGGGCATCAGAATATGCCACCCCAAAATATACCACTTGGGCATAAGGACTTTTTTGAGCTGGAGGCAAATGAGTATCAACAGAGGCAGAAAGAAGCCTTCTCAGAGTTTCTTTTATCTGACCACGGGCAGAAATTCCTGAGAAATGAGGACTTCTGTAAATATCCCAGGGGGGAGATTAAGGCTGTGGAGAAGATGGGAAGTTGGCACCCAGAGGGTTCTTCAAACAAGCGTTTCTAAGATAATCCTTATCTCTGCATATTTCTCAGTCACTTCCCCGCAACTTAACCACCCCTAGCCTAAAACCCTTTTACTTTGGTCTCGTGGTTTCTTCAGAGTTTATTATTCGTTGTTAAAAGGTATAGAAGTATGGGGGGGGCACCCCTGGCTGGCTTACTTGGTTAAATGTCTGCCTTCAGCTCAGAGAGGCAGGGAATAGAGTCACTCTCACAGCTTTGGAAGGAACCAACCCCTGCAGACACTCTGATCTGAGACTTCTAGGCCACCTGTCAGACAAGGTTTGTTACTGAAGTCACCCAACAGTGGTACTTTGTTACAAAAACCCCAGAATACTAATATATCCCTTGCTACCAGGATAAGCCCTCATGGCAATGTTTGCCTATTAGCCAAAATACAACTGAAGGTAAGAGAGGCTACTTTCCTTGTTTTAAGCCCCAATCTTTTCAAAGATTTATTTACTTGAGAGAGAGCGTACGAATAAGCTGGAGGAGCAGAGGGAGAGAGGATCTCAAGCAGACTGCACTGAGAGAAAAGCCCAATTCGGGGCTCGATCTCACCACCATGAGATCACAACCTGAGCCGAAACCAGGAATCAGAGGCTTAACCAACCACGCCACCGAGGTGCCCCATAAACAGGAAGGATTTAATACAAGGAAATAAACACGGGAAATGTCAGGAAGGGTTGGAGGAGTGGACTCTGGGCTACAAGTTCAGGAAAGCCTCCCGGAAGGACACTGCTGAAGCATCCCCTCCAGGGGAGCTGGGACCCCTGACTATCCTGAGGGTGGAAACTAGGGAGCAGGTCGCTGCAGGAACACACACAGTTCGCTGCTATGGTAGTCCGTCTCATCAGAGGCCCAGTGAGCCCTAAATCCCAGGGGTCACACCCTGTGTAGGCCCCGCCCCTTCAATCTGGCCTGATGACTTCCTTTCACCAGTTGGACAAGACGGAAGTGAGGTTCTGCCTATTCTAGATTGAAGCTTTACAAGGCCAGCAGGTCTGTTTTTGTACCCTGGGCAGCCCTGGCCTACCATAAAATAGGTCAGGCTGCCTTGCTGGGGAGATCTCTTGAAGAGATCCCGTGAAGGGGGAGGGTCCTGGCCACTTCCCAGCGGAGCTATGCAGCCACTCCGGTGACCGCCGCAAGACAGACAAGACCAACCCAAACAAGGTCGCAGGATCGTGACCAAATGGAACTGCCGGCTTTTCAGATTGTGGCTAAAACAAGCATGGCATAAAAGTTCCCATTTTAACCATCTTTACCTTTACAATTTAGTGGCATTAATTACTCTCCCAATGTTGTCTAACCATCGCCACAGTCTATTCTACTGGCAGAACTTTTCATTATCTCCAACAGAAACTCTGTGCCTATTAAACAAAACCGCCTCATTCCCCATTCCTCCCTTCTCCCAGCTCCTGGCAACCACCAGGAACATCTTTTCATGTGCTTATTGGCCATTTGTGAATCTTCTCTGGAGAAATGTCTATTCAAGTCCTTGGCCCATTTTTGAATGGGGTCATTTGTTTTTTGTTTTATGGATTTGGAGGAGTTCTGGATATTAACTCGTTATCAGATAGATGACATGCAAATATATCCTTCTAGTATGTGGGCTGCTTTTTCACTCTGTTGGCTGTGTCCTTGGATGCATGGAAGTTTATTTGTGTTCTTTTTTTAATGTGTTTATTTTATTTATTTTTTAATTTTATGTTTAATTTTGTTGTCTGTGCTTTTGTTGTCACATCCAGGAAGTCACTGCCAAATCCAAAGTCATGAAGCTTTTGCCCTGTGTTTTAAGAATTTAATAGGGACACCTGGCTGCCTCAATGGGTGGAGAATGAGACTCGATCCTGGGATGTGAGCTCAAGCCCTGTTGGGTGTGGAGATAACTTCAGAAAATAAATAAATATTTTTTTAAAAAAGTTTTAATAGTTTTATTTCTTACATTTTGGCCTTTGGTCCATTTTGAGTTAATTTTTGTACATGGGATAAGGTAAAGGTCTTATTTTGTTCTTTTGCATGTGAATATCCCTTTTCCCTAATATCATTTTTTAAAAAATATTTTATTTATTTATTTGACAGACAGAGATCACAAGTAGGCAGAGAGGCAGGCAGAAAGAGAGAGGAGGAGGAAGGCTCCCCGCTGAGCAGAGAGCCCAACACGGGGCTCGATCCCAGGACCCCGAGTTCATGACCCAAGCTGAAGGCAGAGGCTTTAACCCATTGAGCCACCCAGGTGCCCCTCCTAATATCATTTTTGAAAAGACTGTCCTTGGGGTGCCTAGGTGGCTCAGTGGTTTAAGCCTCTGCCTTCAGCTCGGGTCATGATCCCAGGGTCCTGGGACCGGAGCCATCCATCAGGCTCTCTGCTCTGCAGGGAGCCTGCTTCCTCCTCTCTCTCTGCCTGCCTCTCTGCCTACTTGTGATCTCTGTCAAATATATAAATAAAATATTTTTTTAAAAAAAGAAAAGACCATCCTTTCTTCATTGAGTGGTCTTGGCACACTTGTCAAAGATCATTTGACTACATGTAAGAAAGTTTATTTCTGACTTCTCTATTCTTTTCCATTGGTTCCCATACCTTCCTTTATGCCAGTACCATGCTACTATGATTACTGAACTCTGTATTCACGAGCTCCTTCTGCTGGACCCCCTCAAGCATTTTAGGTTGGGTAGACCAGAAGATGGACCTGGGGTCAGACAAGCAGAGCCTGTGGACACAAATAAACTGCATAAGCAGGTGGGCTAGACCCCTGTTGCACAAGCCCCTGTCCTTGAGTTGACACTTAAGACTACACTGAGCAGGGCTGAAATGAGGAGGAGTTCCCTAAAATCAGCTGACAGAGGTAGAAAAAGTTTGGGCAATATTTTTATTCATTTAACTCTTCGTTACAGAAATTCGAAGCATATACAAAAGTAAAATAATATGATGAAGTCAGGACACCTGAGTGGTTCAGTCATTAAGCATCTGCCTTCAGCTTGGGTCATAATCCCAGAGTTGGGGTTCCTGGGTGGCTCAGTGGGTTAAGCATATGCCTTCAGGTCGGATCATGATGTTAGGGTCCTGGGACTGAGCCCCGCATTAGGCTCTCTGCTCAGTGGGGAGCCTGCTTTCCCCTTTCTCTCTGCCTGCCTCTCTGCCCGCTTGTGATCTCTCTTTCTCTCTCTGTCAAATAAATAAATAAAATCTTAAAAAAAAAATAATCCCAGATTCCTGGGATTAAGCCCCATATCGGGCTCCCTGCTCAGCAGAATCTGCTTCTTCCTTTGCCTCTCCTGCTCCCCCTGCTTGTGCTTTCATGTGCATGCTCTCTAACAAAATCTTTTAAAAAAAGGAACAAAAATGGATACGTATTTTAAAAATAATATGATGATAATGAAGTTTCCACCCCCCCCCATGACCATCCCCTAGCTTTACTACTTATCAATTTGTGTCCAAGCTTGTTTCACTCTTGCCCCTGTGGTGGGCTGAAGAATGCCCCCCCACAAAGATGTCCACGTCCTGATCCCTAGAACCTGTGACGGTGTTCTGCTACATGGCAAAAGGGAATTAGGTTGCAGATGGAATTAAGGTTTCTCAACAGCTGGTTTTAGGATAGGGAGCTATTCCTGGATTTTCCAAGTGGTCCCACAATATCACAAGGGTCCTTATAAGTGCAAAATGATGGCAGGCATCAGTCACAGGAAGATATAGAACAGAAAGGCACAGCGGGGACAACAATGCTGGCAAGGAAGAGGGAAGAAGCAGCCCAGACCCCAGGAGTGTGGGTGGCTTCTAGAGGCTTTCTAGAGGACAATGATATGGATTCTACCCTGGAGCCTACAGGAAGAAACCTGCTGACGCCCTGCTTTCAGCCCAATGAGAACCATTATATACTTCTGGGCTCCAGAGTGTAAGATAGTAACTTAGCATTCATTACTTAAAGTGCTGAATTTGAGGCAACTAGTTACAGCCACAAATAGACAGCAATGTAACGCCTCTCCACGGGATCCCTGGGAAGCTCACCCATACAGTCTTATTTTATCCCTAAACACTTCAGTGTGCATTTCCTTAAAGATAAGAGTTCTTTTTAACATGACCACAAGACCACTATCACCCATGAATAATTAATTATTTCCTAATAGCAAATACCCAGTCAAGAATGGAACTTTATAAACCATATACATATATATATATATATATATATATATATATATATATATATATGACACTTAATAAAGTTTGTTGAATGAATACACGAACGAACTGGTCTTTGACAAGATTTAAGCTAGTCATACGAGTCTCTGATCCACACTTGTTAGCCTCACCGTTGAGAAGCCCTTAGCACATATGTCCAATAACCTTAAAAATGGTTATTTTAGGAGCACCTGGGTGGCTCAGTCGATTGAGCAGAGGACTCTTGGTTTCCACTCAGGTCATGACCTCAGGGTCCTGGGACAAGCCCTCCTTGGGCTCCATCCCCAGCGGGAGTCTGCTTGAGGATTCTCCACCTCCCCCCTCAAATAAACAAATAAAAGTAAAAAATTAAAATACAAAGAATAAATGGTCACTTCACCTTTCCAAAGAGCTGAAAACACGGCGGAAGCAAAGCGGTGAAAGTAGAGCGCCCTTATGTGAATTCATCTAGAGGAGGGTGGTCCTCCACCAGCTGCTGGTGCCGTCCATGAGCGTCCGACGCTCCTGACGCATATGACGCTCCTGACGCATATGACGCACCAGACGCACCTGACACACCTGCCCAGCGCCCCGCGTTTGCGCGGGAAGTGGCGCTCACTGCTAAAGTGCCTGTGCAAGGCCAAGAGGGGGGCTGTGCCCTGGAGAAACCCCAGATGGTTGAGTTGCCCCTGCGGGATGTGATCACCCTGCCCGAGGTGGTGGCGCTCCTGGCGGGTGTCTCCCAGGGCAAGACCTTTCCCAGATGGGAATCAAGCCCAAGATGACTGGCCACCACCGGGGCGAGTTCTCCATCACCAGAAGCCTGTGAAACCCAGTCGGCCTGGTATCGGGCCACCCATTCCTGCCGCTTCATCCCTCTCAAGTAGCCTGTTTGGCCAATAAAGGCACAGCCTTCTATTAAGAAAAATTTGAAATAAATTTGGATTAGAGAAAGTCGCAAAAGTGATGATGACGTGTCAGTGTTGGTTCCTGAATTGTACCAAATGTCCCACTCTGGGGTTGGGGGTGGTGGTGGATGGAGATAATGGGGGAGGCGAGCAAGGGGGTAGGGGGTATATGGGAACTCTCTGTGACTTTCATCAATTTTTCTGTGAACCTAAAGCTGCTCTAAAAAATGAAGTCTATTTTATTATTATTATTTTTAGTTGTAGATTACAGAGAGCATGAGCCCAAGTGGGGGGCGGGGCAGAGAGGGAGAGAATCTCAAGCCAACTCTGTGCTGAGCAACCGACTCTGGTGCGGGGCTCATTGCAGGGCTCAGTCTCACAAACCTGAGATCATGACCCCAGCCAAAACCAAGACTCAGATGTTTAACCGACTGAGGCACCCAGGCACCCCAATAAAGTCTATTTTTAAAAAGTAGTACAGGGACACCTGGCTGTCTCAGGCAGTAGAACATGGGACTTGTGATCTTGGGGTCATGGGTTCAGTTCCATTTTGCATGTGAAGCCTAATTAAAAAGAAAAAAAAAATACAGATGGTTCCTGCACACCCTTTGCTCACCTTCTAATGTTAACCTTTTTCCTAACCATGGTACAGTGATCAAAACTCTGTACAGTGGGTTGAATAACGACCTTTATATCAGTTTTCTTAGGCTGCCATCACAAAGTACCATAAACACAGTGGCTTAAACAACAGGATGAATTCTCTCACAGGAAGTGGGGATGGCTTGGTGGGAAATGAAACGGGATTGTGTTCATTGTTGCTGCATGACAAATTACCCCAAACTTAGAGGCTTAAAACACACATTGATTATCTCACAATCTCCATAGATCAGAAGTGCAGACAGAGTTCAGTTTTTTTCTCCACTTCGGGGGCACCTGACTGGCTCAGCCAGAGGAGCACGTGACTCTTGATCTCAAGATTATGAGTTTGAGCCTCTTGTTGGGTATAGAGATTACTTAAAAATAAAACCTTAAATAAATTTTAAAAAAAGATTCTCCATTTCAGGGTCTCCCCAGGGTAGAATTCACGTGCTGTCCAGGGCTGTGTTCTCATCAGAGACTCTACTGAGGGGACAGCCACTTCCAAGCTTCCTTAGATTGTTGGTGGAATCCATTTTCTTTTGACTGTATAGCTGAGGCCTCCAGAGCCTTCCAGGGTGTTGGCTGGTGGTGACCTCTACTTGGCCACCCACAGTTCTTTGGAAAGGAAGCTTTCTCAACATGGTTGCAAGCCAGCAAAGAGAATCTCTCACCCCATGGAGAGATTAAGGGGGTGACATGCCATTCCTTTTGCCATATACTGTTGATTGGAAGTAAGCCACAGATCTGCTCACACTCAAGGGACTGACACAAAGGTGTGGACATGAAGAGGTAGCAGATCGTGGGGGTTCACCTCAGGGTGCGTCTCCTATAGGGATGGATTTGGAAATGGGATTTGGAAGGGGGGTGAGGTTAGGGATATGGGGTTGAAGCTGACGTATTGGGAGTTTGCATTACTTTTTATCCTGTTGCATACAAAGACATAACCCAAGACATACAAAACCCAAGACATAACAGCTGAAAACAACATTTATTATCTCAGTTTCTGCAAGTCAGGAGTCTGGCTCAGGATCTTACATGAGGTCACAGCAAAGAAGTCAGTTGGGCTGCTGTCATCTGCAGGGTTGACTAGGGTGGGAGATCTGCTTTCAAGATGGTTCCCTCACTGGTAGTTGGCAGGAGGCCTCAGAGCCTCAACATGTGGGCCTCCCCACAGGCTGCTTGAGTGTTCCCACGACACGGCAGATGGCTTCCCACAGAGCAAGTGATTCCGAGAGAGAGTGAGAAGGAACCAGAAGTCTTTCATGTCACAGTTACTTCTACCATATTCTTTTACTTGGGGGAAAAGAGTCACTAGTTCCAGTCCACACTCAAGGGTGCAGGGCGAGGGGGGAGGATGAAGGGATGAAGGTCCACCTTGTGGAGGGAAGAGGGTCACAGCACTTGTCAAAAATTTTTTTTTGATTAAGTGAACTCGATCTCCAACACAGGGCTTGAAATCATGCCCCTGAGATCAAGAGTTGCAAACTCTACTGACTGAGCCAGCCAGGCACCCTACTTGTCGACGTTTTTCAGAATCACTAGAGTTAGTGGGTTAGATGTGGAGGTTGGAATGGTGGCAGTTAAGGTGTTCAGGATTTTAATGTGTTGTGGGGTTTGGGTTATTATGCTCAACTTGATGGAAAAAAGGGGCTTGGGATCATAGAGTATGGAAATTATGGCAGTAGTGGATTGGATCATTGGATTTGGTGTGGTTAGATGGGGTTGGTATTGATATGACTGCGGCCGAGCTGGTGGGGGTTGTAGGGGTAGTAGGGGTAGAGTGGAGGTGCGATCAAGGAGTGTGCTGTTTAAAGTCATAACTATGGGTCAGGTTCAAGTTTGGGTTATGATGGGGATGGGATGGAGTTTTAGTGGGGTGATGGGAATTTAGGGTTGGACATTTTCATGCTGGTCGTATGCTCTGAATTGTGGTTGAGGTTTTGGGTGTAGTGGGGTGTGGTGTTTTGGAATTGTTGGTTATTGGAATTGACAGTAGTGCAGGGGGAACATTAGTTGGTGCATTTCCTGGTTATGGGAGCTGAATCCCTCACCGAGGTAGAGGTTGAAATGGCTGGGGTTGGGGTTGAGTAATAAGAATCTTGAGTGGATGGGGCGCCTGGGTTGCTCAGTGGGGTAAGCCTCAGTCTTGATCTCAGGGTCCTGGGATTGAGTCCCACATCGGGCTCTCTGCTCAGCGGGGAGCCTGCTTCCCCCTTTCTCTCTGCCTGCCTCTCTGCCTACTTGTGGTCTCTGTCTGTCAAATAAATAAATAAAATCTTAAAAAAAACGAATCTTGAGGGGTTCATTTGAGGGGTGTCAACTAGAGTGAGTGGAATGGTGTCGATTTTTACTTTTGGGGCAGGCAGTGGTACTGGGGCTGCAGGAACTGGACTAATGAGAGTTTAGGGGATTGTTTGGCTGGGATGGGCCTTGGATGCTTGGCTTTGGTGTGCAATGGAATGGGCAGGGTTGGGGGTTGGAGCTGAAACTGATTGTAACTGAGAATTCAGGTTGGGCCTGGGGATGGAGGGGAACTCTTCTCCTTCTCCACCCTGATCCTCACCTCTCCCACCCCTGCCCAGCCCAACAGCACCGCAAACACCACAAGCCCAGCTTACGGATCTTTATTGGACCAGATGTGGGATTTTCCAAACCCAAAAGGCCACCTCTGTCCTGCACCAGCCCAGTTGTAGAGACCCTCTCCCTAGTTCTTGGGGAGACCAGCTCCCTGCAGGGAGGGGTCAAAAGTTGGTGGATTTTGTGGTTGCCTTGGAGCCCCTCTTGTGGCAGGGGAGACAGCTACCCCCATGCCCCGAGTCCTCCTCCGGTAACCCTCTGCATCTGGGCTTAGGACGCTGTCCCTCCTGGAAGAGGGAGGCTACGTCCAACAAGGCATCCTCAATGTGCTGTCCCAGTCGGTGGGAGTCCTGGAAGGAGAAATACATCATGTCCAGGAGAAGCTGGGAGAGGGGCTCCTCGGTGCTGGAAAACAGGAGGGCTGGTATCCCCGATGCCCCGGTCGGAGGGAGGAGGGGGCTGGGCTTCCTGGATCATAGGGGCAGCAGGGAGCTAGGATTCTAGACTGGTTGGTAAGAGCAGAGGGAGTTAGGAGTCCAGACCCCTGGGTCCTGAGGGAGGAGGGTCCAGGGGTGTGTGTTCAAGTCTGTCTCACCGTTTTTGTGCTAGATTTTTTGCTGGAGATGTGGAAGGTAATGGTGTCATCCCCCATGAAGATGTACGAAACGCCATAACCGTGGTCATCGGCCTGGAGAGGGACAGAGGGAGGGGAACCAACTAGACTCCGAACTCCTCCTCTCCCACTAGGCCGGAGTGCAGACCCCAATGCCCTTCTCCCTCAGGGTCTAGGGTCCAGGGAGGTGGGATCAGGCCCAGTTCCACTCACAGGCCCGAATCCACCACCAGAGGAAACGTAGTCAGGGTAATTGTGGACGTCAAACAGGTGGATTTGCTGAACAGGGATCTGGCTGGTGGCGAGCTGCCACTGCTCCGAGTGAACCTGAGGGGCAGAAGATGGGCAAGCCTGCGATAAAGACAGACAGACCCACCAGTCCACGCCCCCTTGGCTCAGCTCCCTGCAGCTCTGGCCCTTTCTCACTTCTAAATCATCAAGTTTCTCCGCCCTTCCCCTCCCTGACACCTGCCCTTCCACTCCTTTCGGACCACACCTCTCGGCTTCTGCCTGATCCCGCCCTTTTCTCAGGTCTTCCAGACCACACCTCCTTTCACCCCACCCCCCCCGCTGGCCACGCCTCTTCTTCTCCCTGACCAACCCCCCACCCCGTCCCATCCCCTTCTCTTTTCCCCTTTTCCCTCTCTGCGCCCCCTACCGACTCTCTCCTCTAACCCCCTTTTCCCACCTCACCCTCCTTGTCCTGAAGTACCCTTCTCCTCCCATGGTTCCCCTCTTCCATCTCTAACCCTTTCCCTGCACCCCAACCTGGTCCAGAAAGGGTGAGCGCAAGTGGAGAAATTGGGACACGATGTAGAGCGCGAAGAGGTGGCGGTCAACTCCCTGTCCGCTCATCGCTGCCTTCAGCAGAGCCTGGTGCTTTTCCACCGCCAGGCGGAACAGAGCACGGCGCTGGGGTTCCTGGGGGTCCCCCAGGGGGAGGTGACAGGTCATGGAAAGACAGGAAGTGGGCTTACTGCTGCGGTTTGTCACATACCCCTGGCCTCAACCCAGCCTGCAAAATCCCTGCAAGGCAGAGATATCAATTCTACTTTACCAAGAGTAAACAGGCTCAGAGAGGGGATGTCACTTGCCCAGGGTCACACAGCAAAGCAGAATCAGGTAGGTTCCCAGGTCTGTCTGATCTAGGGCCCCAACTCCTTCCACTGATCCAAAATAGGTAGGGGGAGAGGGAACAGAGGTACCCAGGGGGGTTCTGAGTAAAGAGGTTACATAGGGACTACATGGGAGGGTACCAACGGAAGCCACAAGGTCACCTAGAGGTTAAATAATCAAAGAGAGCTACATTGTGGAACCCAGAATCCCTGTTGGGTACTACCCCATGAAAGCATATATCACACTCTGCTGAAATATCTCTGTCTCCCCCCACCAGTGAGTTCTTAGAGGTCAGAGACCAGGTCTGGTTCCTCTTTTGTCCTTAATGCCCATCATGGGGTCTGGTCCTCTGAAGGTACTCCAGAAATATTTGCAAATGTAGGAATGAGTGTATGGAAATGACCAAAGCCTCAAACGAGGTCTTCACCCACTGTTTTCTCTTTGTCCTCCATGGCTCTCACGAAGTTGCAGGCCTCCCTCGTACAAGACCGCACCGTTTCTGTCCGACCTTCCAGGAACAAGCGAGTCATAGTCGACTCATAAGTCAGGCAGAATTCACCCCTGTCCTGGGGGACAAGGGAGGAGCCTGTCAGCTGGTCTCTGGAAATCTTCACAGACTTGACCCGCCTCTGTGTAGGCCTCCCGCCTCCTCACACTCAGGGAATATGTGGTCGGGAGAGAGAAATCAAGATGGCGGACCCCCAAGGGCAATGACCGAGAGGAGTCATTAAAGGGACTGACAAGGCAGGCCCAGGGGAACCAAAGTCCTGGCAAGGGGCTGAGGCCGAGGGCCCCGACTGACCCGGAAGTGGGCCAGCTGCAAGGCCACCTGGGTGAAGCTGTCTGAAGAGAGATGGCAGCGTTTGATGAAGCTCTTGCCAAAGTGGGAGAAGGGGAAGACGTGGCAGTCAATGTTTCCAGACAAGGTCTTGGCTCCCCTCAGGGCTAGAGAGATGGACAGACGGATCTGCCAGAGGAAGAGGGAGGGACGGATGGCTGGGGTTACAGATGGGGTAGGGTTAGAGCTGGGAGTGGGGCTGGAAGTGGAGGTGGGAATCGAGTCAGAGTAGGGGTGGAATGCAGAAATGAGGACAGAGACGAACATGTCACTGAAGGATGCATTAAGGATGGGGGTCAGGGTGGGACTGGGGTCGGGGTTGGGGTCGAGTTTGGGGGTAGGGATGAGCTTCGAGTCAAAGCCAAGGGGGCTGTGGGACTTGGAAGAGAGCCCCCAAAGTCCGGTCTCACCTTTTCTGGAAGGTCCCAGTGCAGCCGCTGGGGCTGGGGCAGTGAGGGCTCAGGATGGCCCTTGCAGTGGCCGTCTGCCGAGTAGCCCAGCTGAAAACATTCCGTGGCCAGAGTGAACTGTGTACAAACAGAGGCTGTCAGAGTCCTTTCTTCCCTCTGGGCTGAGAGCCGTCTAACCAGGGACTTCTTTTCATAAGTCCCTCTGGGGTTTGGGGGGTGGGAGGCAGTCCTTGGGAATCAGAAACCTCTGATATTCACAGGTGGGTTCTCAGGGTCAAGTTCATTGAGAGTAGGACTAATACTAACACTCAGAGGGGCCTTACTGACCCTTTGCTTCTGACTGGTAGACAAAGAGCCATCAACAGCTGCCCCCGCCCTCCCAAGACACCCCACCCCCACCACTCCCACTACCCCCACCAGGATCCTGAGACAGCAGAGGAAGAGCCCAACACAGCATGGACCTCCAGAGGGGGCCGCCTCCATTCTGATTGTTAAATATATACATTTTTTTAAGATTTTATTTATTTATTTGAGAGAGAGAGAGAGAGCATGAGCAGGGGCAGAGGGAGAAGCAGACTCCCCTCAGAGCAGGAAGCCTGATGCAGGGCTCGATCCCAGGACCCTGAGATCATGACCTGAACTGAATGCAGAGGCTTAAATCCATTGAGCCACCCAGGGGTCCCTTGTTTCAATATTATAAACCAGGAGTTGGGGCACCTGGGTGGCTCAGTGGGTTAAAGCCTCTGCCTTCCACTCAGGTCATGGTCCCAGGGTCCCGGGATCGAGCCCCATATCTGGCTCTCTGCCCAGCAGGGAGCCTGCTTCCTCCTCTCTCTCTCTGCCTGCCTCTCCGCCTACTTGTGATCTCTCTGTCAAATAAATAAATAAATAAAATCTTAAAAAAAACAACAACAACTAGGAGCACCTACCACCTGCCAGCCTTCCACTTAATTCTCACAGTAACTTAGGAAGAAGGGATTCACATCCCCATTGTAACGTTAGAAACCTCAGAAGAACAACTCACTTGGGGCCTAGTTGTTTCCAATGATCTATACCATATTCTATGTGACATCTCTTCTTTCAAAGTCAATGGGCTGAGACCATAATGTTGACAAGAAGGGTCTGAGGGGGGCACACCTGGGTGGCTCAGTGGGTTAAAGCCTCTGCCTTCAGCTCAGGTCATGATTCCAGGGTTCTGGGATCGAGCCCCATGTCAGGCTCTCTGCTTAGCAGGGAGCCTGGTTCCTCATCTCTCTCTCTGCCTGTCTCTCTGCCTACTTGTGATCTCTGTCTGTCTAGTAAATAAACAAAATCTTAAAAAAAAAAAAAAAAGGGTCTGAGGGGTCTGAGGTTCAACTGTCAACTGAATTGACAGTTTCATTTATCAGTACCACCAAAGGGGGAAATTCTCATTTGTGAAACAGTGCTTACTGGGGACTGCTCTTATGAGCTGAAAATGGCCTCCCTTCTCCACATACATGCCAGATCTCACCCTGGGCCCCATCCAACACCCCGTGTAACACTACGGAACAGCAGGAACCTGATAGGGCACAGATACCACCCCCTATGATTTAGGGACTACATAAAATAGAGATGCTAAGGTTCTTAGGATTGGATGGGAACTTACAGATCAAAGAAAATCCAACCCTTTCAACCTGATGAAGGAAGAACCGAGGTTCCTGGTCCCGTCTGAGCCTCTGTCTTCCCCCTGAGTGTAACACCCTGGAGAAGAAGGTCTTTGGAAGTGGGGCTGATGGTCCCCAAGGCAGGGGGCTGGCTCTCCTACCTCCCACATGTGTCCCGAGATGGGGCAGTCTGCCCACGAGTGCTCCACGCTGAGGCCCAGCTTCCCGTTGGAGAAGACAATCAGAGTGAAGGATTTGTCAAACCAGCTGCAGGGGGAGAACTCAAAGTGGTCACCAGGGAACCAAGAGGGAACTCAGGTGCTCGAGTTCTGTGGGACGTAGGAGTGTCAGGGTGGATGGATTTTTCCGGAACCAGGGTTGATCTGGGGCTCTCTGAGAGGGTGGGGTCTCTACCAGGTGGTCTAGATGGTTTCTGGGCACGTCTAAGGTTTGTTAAATTGGAAGATTTTGGGGGGAACATGCCCAGAAAGGGTCAAGGCTCCCAAGTTGCTGAGAGGTTAGGGGGCCTCTTCTGGGAACCTCAGAAATCAGAGTGATGCCTGGGGGTGCATCTAGGTTGTTGTCTGAGGATCTCTAGGTAGGAAGTCCCACAACTGAGGTCCTGAGTCTGGGATGCCTGGATGAAAATCGAAGGATTCTGTGGTTCTGAGCCTGAGGTCCCCAGGCTTGAGGTTCTGGCTTTGGGGTCTCTAGGTCTGTAGGTCCAGGTGTGGGGTTCAGTGGTCCTCAGATCTGGGATCCAGGGTCTGCTTGTCTAGTGTCCAGAATCCTAGGTCTGGATACCAGGTTCTGGGGTCACCTGTTGGGGTGGGGTTCAACTCCAGGGGCTGACTCACCGGTCATGGCCCCTGCCAGCCAGGAGGGCACGGGCATAGGCATCCAGTGAAGCTGCAGGGTCCTCCCTGGTGAGCCCCGCAGGCTCGGAGTCCAGTGATACAAAGAAAGCTGCTCCTTCCACGGCCTCCAACGCGTCCTCGGCCTGGATCTTCAGGGAACTCCGCACCTGGGCCCACATATCCCTGGAGGGAGAGTGGGGAAAGACACGTGCCTGAGCCCAGGCCACCCCTGCACCCCACCCAGCTTCTGCCCAGCCTCCCACCTTGCCTTTCCCCAACCTCCAGAGGGTGCTTGGGCCTCCATGACCCTGACCTCTTACTCTCACCTGGGTGCAGCAGTCAAGGCAGCCAGATGCTCCTCCTGGGGGCAGGCGGGGGAGGGGTCGTCCAGGATTCGCTGGAACTGCTGCTCCAAGGCCCGTGGGGAGAGTAGGCCGCTTGGGGAGTGGGTCCCCACACGGAAGAATCGGCCTCGGTGGAAGACAGCCACATGTCGGCTGTCCCGGAGGTGGCGGATGTGATCTGGGGGGAGTCGGGGGGGACAGAAGGGCGGAGGGCAGGAAGGTCAGATACACTGCAAGAATAAGAACCATTTAGGGTGCCTGGGTGGCTCAGGCGGTTATGTGTCTGACTCTTGGTTTTGGCTCAGGGCATGATCTCAGGGCGGTGGGATCCAGCTGTTCCAGGCTCCCCGTTCAGCTGGGAGTTTGCTTGGGATCCTTGTCCTGCCCCTCCCCCTCCTCCTCTGCTCTTCCCTGTGCCACCCCACACATGCACACATTCTCTCCAAAATAAATTTTAAAAAAGAATAAGAACCATTTATTAAGCCCGTCCTGTATGGCTCGCACTGTTCTAAACACTCATAGAATCCTCCCGACCCTATGTACCCTTATTTTCCCATTTTAGAGATAAGAAAACTGAGTCTCAGAGAGGGCTACAACCTACCCGAGATCACACAGCTAGGGAGCAATGGTGCTGGGATTCGAACCCAGGAGAACATGCGCTCAACCCTATACTGTATGTATACTGTATGCCTTGCTCAGTGAGAACGCCGGAGAAACCTCACCTTTTTGGAGGCCGGGAATGCGCGTGGTATTGAATATCTTCTCGTACTGGGCGGAGCACAAGGGCCGCATTCCCATCAGTAGAGTCTGCAAGAGACCATGGGCTCAGGATGATGCCGCCTGCCAGGACCCACATGGCCACACAGCCACAGGACCACAGCCACCGACCCCAGCCCATGGGTCGGGGAGAGGGGGCTCTTACAGGCAAGATCTCCTGGCGGTTCAGCCGGTGGCGGTAGAGGAGGAGGGCATGGACGGCGTTCCCCGCACGAGCGGCCTGCACTGGTGTGGGAGTGACGTACAGGAAGTCCTGGGGGCCAGCCGAGGGGACGGCAAAATGCCTGGGATCAGGTCGGGCCCCTGCTCGGGGCACAGACCCCAAACACAGATGCTGACCCCAACAGTCGGCAAGATGGTGAATTAGACTCTGATGGGGGTCACTGACCCTAAACCCCACTTTTTATAGAGACATCCCAACCCTAGACCCGGGGAGCTAAGAACCCAGCCCCTTCCCAGCTCCTAATCCCGTTCCCCCGTCTCACCATCATGTAATAGTTACTGTTCACCATCAGCGAGTGCCGGGAGCGCAGATATACGAATTCTTCCCACCAGTCACTGACCTAGGAGTGGGGCAGAGAGACGCAAGGCTGGGGCAGCTGTGGCCAAGGTCAGGGGGTGGGTCAGTGGGAGCAGCAAGATGCCCCAGACTTTGCCTTGTCAAACAGGAGGGTAGAGCTCAATGCAGGAGGCCATCATGATCAGTAACTAGCAGTAACCTATCAGTCTTACAGTTGGGGAATCTGTTAGCTAACCCGTGCTACACTCATGTCCTAGAATATCATCAAGCTCTCCAAACAGATCAAGGTGCACCTATCTGACCGCTGCGGAATGAGCGAGCACTGAGACAGCTGCCGACTAGGTGCACAATAAGATATGTGAAATGATATCATATAAGATTTGACTTATTTTTTTTTAAAGATTTTAAAAATGTATTTGTTTGGCAGAGAGAGAGTGTGCACAAGCAGTGGTAGCTGGCAGACAGAGGGCAAGGAAGAAGCAGGCTCCCCACTGGGCAGAGAGCATGACCTGGGGCTCAATCCCAGGACCCCAGGATCATGACCTGAGCCAAAGGCAGATGCTTAACTGACTGAGCCAGCCAGGCACCCCACATATGAGATTTTTAAAAAATACCACCGAGACCGAAGTATCCATCAACAGATGAATGGATAACGAGTGTGGTCAATCCATACATAGAATGGGTTGGGTTTTTTTTTTTAAAGATTTTATTTATTTATTTGACAGAGAGAGAGGTTATAAGTAGGCAGACAGAGACAGAGAGGGGAAGGAGGCTCCCCGCTGAGTGGAGAGCCCGACGCAGGCCTCGATCCCTGAGATCACGACCCGAGCCGAGCTACCCAGGCGCCCTAGAGTGGGTTTTTTTAAAACAAAAGATTTTATTTTTAAGTCCTTTCTACACCCAATCTGGGACCCAAACTCACAACCCTGAGATCAAGAGTCACATGGTCCACCCACTGAGCTAGCCAGGCGCCTCTGCGATGGAATATTCATATAAAAAGGAATGACAATGGGGCACCTGGGTGGCTCAGATAAGTGTCTGCCTGTGCCTCAGGCCATGATCTCAGGGTCCTGGAATCGAGTCCCACATCGGGCTCTCCACTCAGCGGAAAATCTGCTTCTTCCTCTGACCTTCCCACTCACTTGTTCTCTCTCTCTCTCAAATAAATAAATAAGAATCTTAAATAAATAAAAAGGAATGGAAACCTGATGTGCACTATGACATGGGTGGACCCTGAAAACATCAGTCCAGGTGAAATGAATCAGACACAAAAGGACAAATCATGTATGATCCTACTTACACGAAAACTCCAAAACAGACAGTTTCCTAGAGGTAGTAAGTAGACTAAAGTTTACCTGGCACTCTGGGGAAGTGGGAATGGGGATGTGTACAGAGTTTCTCTCTGGGATGTTGAAAGGTTCTGGAAGTAGATTGTCGTGATGGTTGCATGACATTGCAGATGTACTTAATACCACTGAACTGTATACTTAAAAATGGTTAAAATGGTAAATTTTGTATTTTGTCCATTTTATCACAATAAAAATTATATGTTACATATATTTTATATCATATATTTAATATGTTTCTGTAAGTTATATAATATATAATCATGTTATATATTATATAACTTTAAAATTACGCATAATTAGGAACACCTGGGTGGCTCAGTGGGTTAAGCCTCTGCCTTTGGTTCAGGTCATGATCTCAGGGTCCTGGGATGGAGCCCTACATCGGGCTCTCTGCTCAGCAGGGAGCCTGCTTCCCCCTCTCTCCCCGCCTGCCTCTCTGCCTACTTGTGATCTATGTCTGTCAAATAAATACACAAAATCTTTTAAACAATTATACATAATTATATAAATAAAATTTATATTATATATAAATACGTGTTATATATATAATATACATATTATATAAATAAAATGTATATAACATAAGTAAAAAAATAGATAAAAAGTCTGATAAGATAGCACTGTATCAGACTTTAGTTGGCCTTGTTTTTTTTTTTGTTTTGTTTTCTTTGTTGTATTTAAGATAATGGGGTATGTTATAATGGGCAGTGCCTCAGAGATACAACGAAATATATACAGTGTGTGTGTGTGTGTCTGTCTGTCCGTCTGAACACACATGAGCATATGTACTGGCACAGAACCTTGCCCAAACAGCTTGAAGGGAAAAAAGTGTAAAAATTAAGGTCTGGCTTTCCTCCTACCCCTCTAGACATGACTCAATCCCCTCCATGGAGTTTGTCTGACTGACCTTTCCATGCCGCTGCCCCTTGGGGGACAATGTTTCAAGTTCCTTCTGCCCATGAAGGTTCCGTTTGCTGTCACCCAGGCCTCTTTCCTGAGCCCTCACTCAGGAGTCGGGCTGCCCCAGGGCATCTCCCCACCACCCCCCAGGCACTCCCATGGAGCTCAGTGGCTTCACCCCAAAGCTGCTCCCCTTCTCCCCATCTCAGGGAGAGCCCTCAGGGGAGGCCCGTGGGTGCCATCCTTGCCATCTCCCCACCCCCAGCATGGCCCTCCCCTCCTGCCTTCGACTCTGCCTCATCCCCCACTTGTCCTTGTCCTCTCCCCCACTTGTCCTTGTCCTCTCCCCCTTGTCCTCCCCCCCAACACCCTCTCCAGCCCCCCAGGCTCCACTGTCTTCCCTCCAGTCTTTCCCCCACAGCAGAGGTGATCCCGACCCACCCCTGTGCAGAACTCTCCCATGGCTCCTTGGCATCCCCTAGAAAAAGTCCTGGGTCCTCAGCTGGAGTTCAGGCCTCTCCCCACCACTCTGCCGTCACCTCTAGTGAGGATCATCCTTCAACCCTTTGTTCCAACCAGAGGAAAGCTCTCCTGGCTCCCAGCCCTTGCCCTGCAATCTCCTTACTTCCTCACCTCTCTCTGCTCAGCCCTTTCCCTCCTGCCAACCAGCTTGACAGATTCAAGTTCTGTCCAGTCCTCAGGGCTCAGCCCTAAGAACTTCTCCTCCTGGAACCCTAATCCTCTCAGCCAGTGGTGGTGTCCCCAGACCACCCCATCCCTCAGGCATTCACACCACCCAGTGTGTCCCTTCACTGCTACCTCCAGCTCAACCCACGCTGCCCGTGGCTATTTATGACTTCCCACAGAAAAGGACACCCATAACCCCTGATTTGGGTGAACTGCTGTCTTGTTCTGTGCCTCAGTTTCCCAAGAAACTCAAGTCAGAGTACTACCAAAAGCCTACTAGCTCCTCAACTCAGAATAGAAACCCATCTGGGGGAGCTGCCCTCGCGCAGAAGGAGCGGGTAAAACAAGAACATCTCCGAGGGCGGGGGCTCAAAATGTTTTTTGCCTCCTGCCAAGGGAGAGCTGAAATGTTGGGTAAGTCCTGGAATTGTGGTTCCAGTCCTGGAGGGTTGGGGCGGGGCTGTGGAGGTGGGCAGGCTGAGATTATTGAAGTCAGACTCAGAATGTCGGAGCATGGGGTGGGGAGGCTCAAAATGTCGGCCCATGACGGATGGGGTTCAGAATATTGGAGAGTAAGAGCAGCTTGGAGGAGCATCTGGGGCTGGGTTTAAACTATAGGAGGGGGGGGCGGGGCTCAGAGTATAGAGCAAGGGGTGGGGGAGTGGGCGGGGCATGGGGCGGGGAGGGGCCTAGACCTACAGGGGCTTAAGGATCCCTCAAACCCTGCGGATCCGAGTCTGGGACTCACGTAATTGGACGCCCACCAGGACTTAAGCTGCAGGTACCACTGCAGCAGCGACGCCTGCAGCCGCAAGAATTCCTGCGCAAGGACGGACGTCCAGTCGAAGTCCTCGTTGGAGAGGATGGGCCGGACGGATTCCAGGTACTGAGCGGCAAGAAAAGGGTAGGTCACGCCCCCTGCCCGCCCCCGCCCGCCCCCGCCCGCCCCAGTCCATCCCAGGTGGAGGTCCTCCAGGCAGACCCACCTTGCGCACAGTGTCCTGCACGGAGGGCACGGGCTGGCGTGGCAGGGAGCGCTGGTAACTGAAAAGCATTGTTTTCCGGCCGGAGAAGATGCGGACCAGGGCCTGGAGGGAAACGGGAATTAGTGGATCATTACACCCCTCACTAGGGTGGGGGACCAGGTTTGGGGGTGGTGTGGCAACCTACAGAGAGAATGGGATAGAGAACCAGAGGAAGTGGGGGGACAGAAACTCAGGAAGAGGAATAGAGACCAGAGAGAGGTGGACAGGGTCCCAGAAAGGTGGGGACAGAGACCAGAGAGAAGGAGACAGAGAATTGGGTCCCCGAAAGGCCTAAGGAGGGAGGGCTCTGCCCCTCACATACCAGCCAGGTCTTAGTGGGTGAGGACATGGCTCCATGGGGTTCAAGGAGCCAGCCATGGTAGGACAGAAGCAGCCTCAGGGCCACATGAAGCGTAAAGATCAGGGCTCCCCACAGGCACGAAGCAAACAGCGCAGCTGCCAGGACTCCCCGAAGCCTGTGGTGCTGCCCACCCCTGGGGGAGTAGAGAGAGAAGGGGCCTGGGTTTCCTGGCCCCTCGGCCTCGGACTGCTCCTCCCCTCCAACCCCACCCAGCCCTTGCTTTCCCCAACAATGACACCAAAGCTACTAAAATCACTTCCCATGGAAACAGATAGGTACTTAATACGTGGGAGCTGGTTTTTTTTTTTTTTTGGAGGGATACACACTTGGGGTGCCTGGATGGCTCAGTCAGTTAAGCGGCTGCCTTCAGCTCCTGCCATGATCCCAGGGTCCTGGGATGGAGCCCCACCTCGGGCTCCCTGCTCAGTGGGAAGTCTGCTTCTCCCTCTCCCTCTGGTCTGTCTCCCACTATGTGCTCTCTCTTCCCCCCCCCCCCTCTCAAATAAATAAAATCTTAGAAGGAGAAGGAGAATAAGAAGGAGGAGGAGGAGGGGGAGGGAGAGGAAGAGGGGGAAGAGGACGAGGAGAAGAAGAAGGGACACACTTCTCTCTCCCAGCATCAAATTATACTTTAAAGCAATGGTTCTCAAAGTGTGGCCCTTGGCATCTGCATCTGCAGGGCCTGGAAGCTGGTTGGAAATGCAAATCCCCGGACCCCACCCAGACCTACTAGGACAGACTCTCTGGGGGTGCCCCCCCCATCAGTGTTTGAACAAGCCTCCCAGGTGGTTCTAACACACACTCAGGAAACGCTGATCTGCGGATCGGAAACTATCACAGATCAGCAAGTTTGCAAAGCGGCATCAGACACACGAGCAAGGCCCACCTAGAGGACTTGGGTCCTCCGAGTAAGGACTTGGGGCCCTTACTTCCCCTCTGTAGACGGGGTAAATCTGGACTCCCTGGAAATTCCTACCCCTGATCCTGGTTCCTACCTCTGATCCTGTGTCTGCCTTTTGGGACTGTCTGTACAAAACTGGAACCTTCTTCCCCAGGAGGACCAAGCCAAGAATTAGAACCATTAGAACCTGTCACTTCCCCTGCACCTGGGTTCCAAATCTTTCCCCAAAATGACAATTATGATAACACAACCCCTCCCGTTTAGTAACCTCCTGGCACTGTACTGAATGGATCATGTGCATGCTTTTTTAAAAGGAATTTATTTGTTTATTTATGTATGTAGGCTCCATGCTCAACATGGGGCTTGAACTCACGACCCTGAGATCAAGTGTCTCATGCTCCACCAATTGAGCCAGCCGGGTGCCCCTCCAAAATGGGCATGCTTTTGTTTCTTTCTCCCAACCACCATGGGAACCAGTTATTATTACCTGCACTTTATAAATGAAGACTGACAAGAGAATAACATCTCTTGCCTAAGACTACAAAACTGGAGCATCGCATAACTCCAATTTTTGTCAGTACATAAATAACCATATCTGGACATTTTCTAGCTTGTCAGTGTCCCTCTTAGCAAGAAAGGGAGGAAATCACCTCCATTTTACTCATGCCATACCTTTATTAATCTGACCCAAAGTAAATCTCAGAGGTTACTTTTCTTTTTATTTATGTATTTGTTTATTTGTTTTTGAGGTTACTTTTCTTTAGCAGGCATTCCACGCTGAGAGAGAAACTCACTGGTTGGAGGGAGAATTAGGGATACTAGGCTCAGATGGGGGAGCTTACCAGTCTGGCAGCAACTCTTTGATCTTTTCCATCAGTCCTAGAGAAGGATCCAGCTGGAGGAACCAGGCGAGCTGGATTGCACTGAAGAGGAAGAGCCAGCTGAGGGGGCTGGCAGGGAACACACCTGTGAGAAAGTCATTCTGTGGGGAGGAAAGAGCACCCATTCAATCAATGATCCCTCCTCTGAGCAACATTCTTAGATACTGTCAGAGCACCCAGAGTGTGCTGAGCCCCGAGCTGGGTGTTCAAGACCCAGGGGAGACCAGACAGATCTGGGTCCTGCTCTCAGGGAGGTTAGTCAGGAATGAAGTGAGTTCTACTGGACATAAGGCACAGGAGCCCTGAGGAGGCGAGTTGCTCAAATTGAAGAAATCAGGGAGGGTTCCCTGGAGGAGGGTACTCTCAGCCAAAATGATCCCCCATATGTCACAGGGTCTGGAGCTTGGTAGGCCTTCTAGAACTATATGACCATGAGATGAATGAAAGTCCTGGGGTACTAACCAGACTCCCAGGGAAGTGCCATGGAGATAACTAACGCTTAACCAAGTCTGACGACTAAGCACCATCATTGTTCTAAGCACCACCTACAAGAATGAACTCTGAAAATCCCCCCAGCAACCCTGTGAGGTGGTACTTAAGTGACCTCATTTTACAAAAGAAAACACTTCGGTCCATGGTCACGCAGAGAGTATGACAAGAGCTACTGTTAGTGGGGGTACTGGCATCAGGGCTGAAGAAATCGAGTTCTCTCTGTTCTCCACATTTAGCCAATAGAAAAGGCTCAGGGTTCATGGATGAGAGCTTGGGCTCTGTCACTAACAAGCTAAGTGATCTCAAGCAAGTGGCTTCCCCTCTCTGTTTCAGTTTTCTCATCTCTAGAACGGGAACAATCCCAGTAGTGGGCTCACAGGGCTGTCACGAGTGTGGGATGAGAAAACGTCCTTCGGCAAATGCTGATCGCAGTCCTAGAGCAGTGATGAGACAGTAAAAGTCCTGCTGTCCTGGGGGACAGAGACAGCAGCTACCCAAGAAAAGTATTTAGGGTAGTGTGACAGAAGGTAATAGAGACTATGGAGAAAAATAAAGCCAAGGGGACTGCGGGGACGGAGGAAAACTGCATAGCTCAGAGCCAGGCACACAGTAGGTACTCAATAAACATGATTACCATGACCTGTTCTGTTGCTACTCTGCCTCTCCTTGGGGATTTATTCACTTGACGATCTTTCTTTGGTTCGGCCAGAAAAGCTTATAGGCAAACGTGGTGATTTCATTATTTATGATTCCTTTTTTTTTTTCTTTTTAAGACTTCTTATTTTATTTTATTTATTTGACAGAGATCACAAGTAGGCAGAGAGGTAGGCAGAGAGAGAGAGAGGGAAAAGCAAGCTCCCCGCTGAGCAGGGCCCAATGTGGGGCTCGATCCCAGGACCCTGGGATCATGACCTGAGCCGAAGGCAGAGAGAGGCTTTAACCCACTGAGCCACCGAGGCGGCCTATGATTCTTTTTTAAGAGCAGCTACAGGTTCCTTTATCTGCTGCTCTGAATTGTGGTAGGACAGGGGCTTCGTAATAAGGGGAAATGTCTCCCGAGCACTTTCCAGGGACCAGGAGCATCAATAAATCATCTCATTGCCCCGCTGCTCAGTAAGGTAGCAGTAAATATCACTATGCCCATTGCATGGGTGAAAAATACTGAGAAGACAAAAAGTTTGAAGAACTTGTCCAAAGCCATGGAGAGGCCACTGTGAACCCCCTCAAATCATCCAGAGGGTCTCGGGACCCTAATGCGACAGATACAAAGCAAGGTGTCACGTCCCACGTGCTTTGGGAAACCATCTCGGGAGTCACTCTGATCTCCTGCTGATGAACAACCCACACGGATGCTGTCCCACATGCTTGGCCAAAATGACCCACTGCACGTGATGCACGACAGCCCTGTGGCACAGGTCATTAATACTAATTAATTAATACTAATGAGAGAGTCTGGGGGGACACAAAACTAGGGGTCCGAATAGTCAACAGTGCAGCACCAGTCAAAATCCACCGGCAAGCCTAGAAATCGGAACAGTGGTTGCCTTGAGGGGGGGTGCACACCGGGAAAGGGCTCAAAGGAACATTCTAGAATGGCCTGTCTTGCTAGGAAATTGGTTACACAGCTGTTGTCAAAATTCAAGGGCTGTGGGGCGCCTGGGTGGCTCAGTGGGTTAAGCCTCTGCCTTCAGCTTGGGTTGTGATCTCAGGGTCCTGGGATCAAGCCCTGCTACAGGATCTCTGCTCAGCCGGGAGCCTGCTTCCTCCTCTCTCTCTCTCTGCCTGCCTCTCTAACTACTTGTGATCTCTCTCTCACTCTGTCAAATAAATAAAATCTTTAAAAAAAAAATTTAAGGGCTGTACATTTTAAAAATCTGTGCATTTTTTCTGAAACTATATCTTAAATTAAAAAAATATATGTGTGTATATACATGTGTATCTAACCACAGGCTAATGGCCACATGGTAATGTTTTAATTTGATGGATTAGCCTGAGGGCGGGGGGGGGGGGTTCCTAGCAGCTGCTGACAAAGGCCTTTGGGTGGGGGATGGCACGTGGCTGGTTCAGTCAGTAGAGGGTGTGACTCTTGATCTCAGAGCTCTGGGTTCAAGCCCCATGTCAGGTGTAAAGATTACTTAAAAATAAAATCTTAGGGGTGCCTGGGTGGCTCAGTGAGTTAAAGCCTCTGCCTTCGGCTCAGGTCATGATCCCAGGGTCCTGGGATCGAGCCCTGCATCGGGCTCTCTGCTCATCGGGGAGCCAGCTTCCTCCTCTCTCTGCCTGCCTCTCTGCCTACTTGTGATCTCTGTCTATCAAATAAATAATAAAATCGTTAATAAAATAAAATCTTAACAACAACAACAAAAGCTCTTTAGAGGTCTGGGGTAGGGGCTTTTTGTCCACTGGAACAGATATGTCTCTATTTTAACAACTCATAAGGCTATAGAGGTTCCATCTAGCCTGCCCTGCTATAGAGGTTCCTGAAGCCTGCTTCAGGAGATCCTCCAGGCCCCAGCCACCCCCTCTTTTAGTGACAACACCCCCAGCCTCCCTCTTCCAGCCTGGCTCTACTGTTCTTCTCTGTTCTTCCAGCGCACAAGTCACATGATCTGACATACTCCCCATCTTGCTTATTTGTCCTCTTATTGCCTTCTCCTCCAACTAACTCTAGAGTTCCACGAGGGCAGGATTCTGTCCTGCTCCCTGTCATGTCCCCAGTGTCCCAAGCAGTGGCAGACCCTTAATAAATGCTCCATAGATATCTGATTAATGAATTAAGAACAATATTATCAAAAGCTAACACTTACTCCACACTTGACACAGGCCAGGTGCTTACGTGTAAGAATTCACTTAAACCTTGCGACTGTCCTGTGGGGGGGGGGGTGTTATCATCCCCCCCTTTTGACATGTGGGGAAACTGAGGCTTGGAGAGGTACCCTTGCCCAAGGTCACACAGCTGGTAAGTAGCTGAGCCATGATGCAGTCAGGCTTGGCCAACCCCACAGGTGTTTAAGACCCGTGTTCACAGACAGGACATGACCACCAGGGGGACTCTGGATGCTCTAGAACTGGGGACCCTGGGGGCAGGCATAGGCTCTGGTTAGATGTTGGGCCAGGACAGCAGGGTCTGTAATGATGGAGAAGTGTGGATATAGACATTTGGAGGTTCACGTCTGGGAACCACAGGGAAGGTGCACCGCCTACTGGAGACGTGTACTGGGGATTCAGAAGCAAGGGCAAGGAGATGGCCCCCAGACCTAGGGACAAGAGCTAGGGGGAAGAAGGGCCCTTCAAGACTGGCTGAGGGCTGACAAGATCAGGTCACAGTGTTCAGAAATGAGCACCCAGATTAGAACCTGGAGATGAAAGGGGAAGCTGAGGGGAGCACCATGGAATATAGGGTATGAATTCTAGAAATTGGGTGGAAGTTGGGTTTGGGGGTTTGAGGAAAAAGGGAAGTGATCCAGGAAATGGTATTAAGAGGTGAATAGAGGTTCCCAGTAGGTGAGGTTGAGGGTTCCCAAGTGAGCCTTAGAGAACCCAGAAACGGCTATTTAAGGGGTTCTAAAAGTCGACAGCAAAATTCCCAGAAGGGGGAGATAGGATCCCATTAGTGGAACCACCAAGATGCTGGAGTTGGGCCTCGCCCACCCCAGAGCCTAACTGGATTCCTGAAAGGAAACCAAGACGTTGCCCTCCTCACCCAGAAACGGGCGAGGTGCCTTTTCCAGGAACGCAGTCCGGAGAGGTAGATCTCCTGCAACACGGGGGCACTGAGCTCCACTTCGGCCCCGTCCGAGGTCATCGAGGGTCGGAAGCCCACAGCCTGGTGCGCTTCAGCCATGTCCCGCTAGAGCCCTGGGAGGTGGACAGAGGGTCATTCTCCATGTCCCCAGCCTCAGACCCAGGAGTCCGGGTCCCCAACCCCCTCCTCCTTACAGACCCAGGAATACAGGACGGCGGCTCACGCCTCCTTAACCACCTAAGGGGTCTTGAAGGACTTGGCCAGACACCTCCAGTGTTAGAGGGACGTCAACTGAGGACCTCTGTGAACGCATAGAGAGCCAGGAGGAACAATTCGCGTTAATCCCTTTTGCGGTTCTGCTGAGAACGAGGTGCAAGGCAGTGCGCCCCTCCCCATGAAGGACTTTCAAGATTCAGGGTTGGGGGCGGGAAACCGGTCCAGGGTTGAGTTGCGGGGTCTAGAGAAAAACATCAGTCCGAGACCCATTTGAAATGAACACCTGCCAGACGTTGGCACCGTCCGCCCCATTTCCGCTTCCCACGCCGGGGCAAGGAGGGGGGATGGGGTGGGTGGGGAGTGGCGGGGGAGGAGCGGGGGCGGGTGGCGGGTGGGGAATGTCTATAAATTCGTCCGCTCTAGGGCGTCCCCCTCCCCCCGCGCTGGGAACTGGAGGGGATGGGGTAGGGAGCACCCTACTGCGCATGCCTCACAGCCAGGGATGCTGAGGCTGTGAGCGGCTGCGAGCTTCGAGGACGGGTGATGGAGACGCCCGCACGCCCAACACAAGCCACAGGCCTCCAGGCTCTGCAGGAGCTCGGGCCCCTCCGATACTTACCACGCTGAGTCAAAGGTCCGCCGATCCGATCCTGGAGACCCAGCCCGAGCACAGACCCCCACCCTCGATTTAGAGTGCCAGACCCAAGTCTCCCACTTGCATATGTCCAATCCCAGTGCGATTAGTCCACGACTTGGTCGTCGGGCCTCCTGAGCTTCTGGTCGCCCCCGATTATCCAACATTCAGGAATCCGGGTTTCTGCCACGCGTGCGCCTGGCCGGGTATTCCAGTCTCTGGTTTTATCCCCGCCCCCTTCTAACCCTCCGCGTTCTATCCCCGCCCCCTCGAATCCCAGCGTCCAATCCTCTCGCTCCGTTCGAGCCCCAGTCCTCAGTCGTTTTCTACTCGGCCGGATTTCTCCACCGTTGGCTTCCCGGGTTCTAAGCAGCTCCTCTCCTCCAAACCCCAGGTTCTTGGGCTTCCCACTCCGCCTTGTCTCACTCTCCCTCCTCTCTGCAAAACGAGGCTCAGCTTGGAACTCACAGCCCACATTTGGGCACACGTAAAGTCACGCGCGTGGGTATTGAGCCAGACCGAATCAAAGTTCTACCAACCCGAGGAGGGAGGGCTGTTCTGTGGGTTGGGTCAGCCTCCCGGGACCGCCCACAGAAAATGCAGCTGCGCGGACTTAGTGGTGCGAAGGAGAAGCTACAGCGGGTTGGATTCAAGTTAGACAGGCAGAGGGACTTCTGTGTGGGGAAAAGGTGCATAGATAAAGGGAAAGATTATGTTAGAGACTGGGCTCTGACTGGGAGGCTGGAATGGGCACAGACAAGCGAGGCTGAAAGAGGAAACTCGTTTTATTAGGCTCCGGACTCTACGGGTATTCTAGTCCCGGTGTCCCCCTGGGTCCAGCCCAGTCACAGCGCGGGGAGAGTTTTTGAGTGAGGCCAGGAGATGGAGTTAGGGGAAAAAGAAATCTGGGGTCGTGGCCCCAATACCGAGATGGGTAAGCCGAGGCCACGGGAGGGCCAGGGACGTGCCCAACGTCACGCAGCAAGCTGGGCACTGCGCTGGCCTCTTTTCTTCAGGCCAGGGT
Source organism: Mustela erminea (assembly GCF_009829155.1). NCBI lineage: Eukaryota > Metazoa > Chordata > Mammalia > Carnivora > Mustelidae > Mustela > Mustela erminea. The sequence continues at coordinate 5,398,527 of NC_045632.1, read as the reverse complement.
CCTGGAGACGGAGCAGGGCTCTGGCCTCGCGCCGACGGCGGCGTCCGTAGCTGTGGGGGTCCTGGGGTTCGCGGCCGGCCTTCCCTGAGAGCTCCTTGGTGGAGGCGGAGCTGAGCCAGTAGATCATCTCTGGCAGGCGGTGGGTCTGGCATGTGACCAGGGAACAGAAGCGCCTGCGGTGCTGGGCGACCTGGCGCTGGGGCTGCCTGGGGAGGGAGCAGGGGAGAAGGCCGCGCTCAAACAGAATCTTCTCGAGGAAGGGGTGTAGGTGGGATCGGGGCCCGCAGAACTCCGCGACCGCAGAGGCGCGCTTACAGTTCATCATCCCTCCACGCAGAAAGCAGTGGCCTGAAGGGGGCGCACGCTCCTCGCCGTGTCTTTCCCTCCCTGTCCCCGCTGCCGACCCGCCTTGCTCACCTGCCCACGGGGTCCCGGTCCCCCAGGACCGTGGAGGCGAGAAGCAACACAAGGATGTGGGGGGTCATCGTGGGGCGGGGCCGGGAGTGGTCCTTGAAACCCGTGAGCGAAGCGGCCCCTCTGGGGTGCGGCTCCGCCCTCTTCCCCGAGTCGGAGAGTTCCCTGGAGGCCCCCTTGAGATCCAGGAATCACGGCCAGTCCCCACTACCCACGCGGGGAAAAATGAGGCCTAGACGAGGAGGCCACACCACACCAGAATGGCAAGCTTAGAACCCGGATTCCCACGTCCTACTCGGCCTCCGAGCCCTGGCAGGCACAGTTAAACGGAAGAGCTGTAACCCTGGGAGGCCTTGGGAGAGGGACCCCTTTAAGGCGGAGGGAGAGGGGCGGGGCAGCTGACACCTGCTAGTGGTGACACAGCTTAGGGCTTCCAGGAAAGGGAGGTGCTGGGCTCCTGCGACCTCGACCTCAACCTCAACCCAACCCATCGGGGACCATGAGGTTTCGTGGGCCAGGCTCCTTTGTGGGTTGGACGATGCGGGGCGCACACGGAGCCCTCTTGAATGGTGGACAAAGGGAGTCTGGGGCCTAGCACAGTCAGCAGACGTCATCCCATAAGAGGACTTGGTGTAGTCGGGTGTGAAAAGCCACCGGGCCTAGGGCTCCAGCTGTACTGAAGCACGTGTAGCCAGGACTGTGGACAGCGAAGTCATGGTGGCTTAGGTGACCTGGGTCCTGTGGACAGCATCCTGGGGGACCAAGGACTCTGCACAAGGCCATGGGCAAGGGTCAAGTATATATGCCATGCCTGCAGCAGAGGGTGAACACAGTCCCTGGGGAGCTGTCAGTGGGGCCTCTGAGTCCATCTCTGTAACTAAGGGAAACAGGGAGGCCCGGCTGCCCTCCAAGGGAGGCCCTCCAAGTCTCCAGCGGACTAGGGAAGGAAGCCGACACACAAGGAATTCTCACCCCTTAACACAACCCCCCCATGACTCAGTTTCCCCAGCTGCAGAGGGCAGGACAGTAGTCACTGCCAGTCAGCCCTGGCCTGGCCTTGGAGGGTCCTGGACAGGAAAAAACAGCCAGACACTGAAACAATGTGTGTGCTGGGGGAGGAGGTGGGGGGGGGGAGAGATGGCTTTCTGGGAAACTTAAGGGCCCTGCTATGCTGGGAACCCACACCCCAACCCTCCCACAGCCCAGCAGGGCAACTAGGGGCAGGAGCCCTGCCCAATGGGGACAAGAGGGAACAGGGCCTCAGGGGGCATATGGGGGGGACGGGGGAGGTGGGGGAGAGACATGGACCCGAGGAGGAGGACAGGGGAGCAGACCCTGGCAGGGGGCCATGGATGACAGAGACCACAAGAGGCCAGAGCCAGGGAGCGAGACCTGGAGACACAGCAGGGGCGACAGAGACCTACAGTGACCATCAGGCGCCCATCTCAGGACCGCCAGCTGCTCAGGCCGTCCTAGCAGAACCTGCATGCAGAACCCCAACCCCACTACCCCAGGAAGCCGAGCCATCCCAGCTGAGGATTTATTGGCGTAAATGCAACCATATAAAAACATAAGTTATGAAAAACACAGTCACGATGTGCCCTGCCCCAGCCCAGACCCCTAAAACCCCCTTCTGAGGGAGGGAAGGAGAGGAAGGGGGCGCCCCCAAACTGCCTAAGAACGCCGCAGCCCGTGGGCCCATGCAGGGCCGGCCCGGCCGGGGTGGGAGAAGCCGGGTGTCGCCTCAGCGCATCCGGTAGTCAGTGGAGCAGGACAGCTCGCACAGCTGGCCCTTGAAGTCCAGGTCAATGGTGAAGTCCAGGTCGCGCTGTAGGGAAACGGGAGATGTGAGGGGGACTGGACACAGGACAGGCAGAGGTCTGGAATGGTCTGAGTCGGGAGGCCGCGGCAGGGGGTGTGCCCCCAGCCTCCTCCCATGCTCCCCAGAGACCCCATGTCCTGGCTGGGAGACGCTTCTTTGCTGGTCGCACCCTCAGCACCTGCCCACAACCCTGACTCGAGCCTCGGCTCCCGTGACACCCTCAGAGACTCTGGGATCCCAGCCAAGCCCGCCCCTCCAGACCAGAGCTCGGCAGCTGTCTCTTGCATAACGATTGTTCCTGCCATCAGAACCATTCCCACCAGTAAAGCAGTTACTCCTTCCCTCTTTTCTAAGAGGCAAACATCTCTTCCAGCACACCTCCCCACTCACTGGTCCCAACCCGACTGTCCATACGTCCTCGGCTCCCTGGCTTCCAGAAAGCCAGGCCTCACTCTGTGCTCCCCACCCCCCAGCACTCTCTGGAAAAAGCTTGGGCCAAGGTCGCCAGTAACCGTGAAGACTTCTGCCCTCAGTCCCACCACCTTGGCCCAGGCTTCAGGCTTCCTCCTGGCTTCTCTGGGCCTCTCCTTTGGTCTCTTTAGCCAGGCTGTCCCAAGCTCTGTACTACGGACATCTGGGGCTGGAAATGAGGCTTCTCCACAGTCCTGTGCTAGAGGCCACCAGCATCTTTCTCCAGGTATGAGCGCCCAAAATATCTCCAGACAGGGACAAATGCCCTCTGAAACGGGTGTACCCTTGGGACAACCCCTCTGGCCACAACCCCTGAGCATTACCCAGGCCCATACCCACAGATCCACACTTCTAGCCCAAGCCCTGGACTCCAGGCTCCAGACCCTGTGTCCTCCCATCCACTTGGGGTCTCCCCAGCGGTCGCACACTCAACCGAGTGGAGGGCTGCTGGGACCCTGGAGCAGGCAGTGGAGCCCCTCCCGAGCACTGCCCCGCCCTGGCAGTGTCTCACATTGTTCTTGGCATTGGGCCGCATGCCGATGGTGCCAAAAATCTCCTCTCCCGTCTTCACAGTCAGGTAGTCCTCCATGTAGAACACGGTCTGCTTCCAGTGCGTGTAGGGAGACTCGGGGCCTGGGGGTACAGTCGGGTCAGCCAGGCTGTGGCCAGACCCCGGGGCCTCCTGCCCGGCCCCCACCCTAGGCCTTGGCCTGGCCCTTCCCTCTGACCCCTCCACGACCCGAGTCCCTTTACCCTCATCAAGCCTGAGAGAGGGACTGTTGGGTATGGTTTTAGGGGTGGGGAAACAGACATGACAGGCCCCCGGCTCCCTCGGCTGCCCCCGTCCCACACCCTGGCCCCACCCCACGCTCACTGGTGGAGAAGCCCGTCCTCTTGTGGCAGCGCGTGAACTCGATGTTGAAGTAGGCCACGAGCGCATGCACGTAGTCGTTGCGCTTCACTTGCAGGCAGAAGGGGGACGTGAAGGTCAGGTCCTCCACCTTGACGGTATAGATGTCCACCTCCTGCGGGACAGGTCCCGTGAGCCCCACGCCCCAGCACCTGGCCAGCAGGTGGCGGGAAAGCCTAGGCTGCCACACTGCAGTCCTGCCCCCTTCTCTCCCACGGCCAAAGCCCACACTGGACAGGTCCGCGTCCTGGAGCCACTACTGCCGCTTCGGAGAATCGCCCATTGTCCCTTCCCCATGGCCTCCGCCCTGTCCGGGGCCACCATCAGCACCTGACCACTGCAGGGGCCTCTTCACGGGGCTCCCTACTTCTGTCCCCGCCTCTCCCCACATCCTCTTACTCGACAAATCAGCCAGTGTGACGATTCTAAACATTGTCCATCAGATCACATCAAACTCCTGCTCCAAATCCCTCCACCGCTCCCCGGCGCCCACCCTCCCAGCTGCCGTCTTCACTCCCTCTGGACTTCCTCCTCCTCCACCAGCTTTGGGCCGCCTCTCGCAGCCCAGCGCCAATTCTAGGGTTCACCCCAGTGTCCAGCTCAGTGCGCGCACAATGGGGGCTCAGAACCGATCACTGGCCCGGCAGCCCTCATCAGCTCACTCGTGGCCTTGGGCTTCTTGCATCTGGGGCACAGCCAAGGGGCTTAGCTGCCTGGCTCACGGGTGCCCCCGTGGGACGCATCCCCCAGAGCAGTCTATGCCGGTTGGGTCTTGCTCACCCTGGCACCTGGAACCCCAACCCAGCTTGGCTCATAAGCTTTTTAAAGGGATCCAGTGGCTTCTCCGGGCCTCTACCACCACCTCTGGCCGACTGGCCAGACTCCCAGGCCTCAGGCAAACACTGCGAGACCTCCTGTCTTGCTCAGGCTCAGGCTCAGCTGGTGGCCCTTCCTTGGTTCCGCCCCTGGGGACACCGGCCACACCCCGCCCTCACCTTTATGAGGCAGGCGTTGGTGACCAGCTGCTTGGGGTCCACCACATCCACCAGAGGCTCCTTGATGGCCACATCTTTGATGCAGGACATGTCAAAGCCATATACGTTCTCCCACCCTGGGGAGGCAGGCAGGTAGGCAGGAGGAGGGGTGAGTCCATCAGGGGCGCCCAGCCCAAGCCTGCCCTGCCCCCCGGAGTTCCTAGGGGGCCTCCCCCGAGCTCACAGTGAATCTTGTAGTCTTTGTACTGCCGATCTTCAATGGCTGTCACATACAGTGTGGCTCGGTCCGGGAAGATGAGGCCATCGGGGGCCTGCCAAGGGGGAGGGGGTGTGAAGAATGTGGGGGGCCTTGGAACACTGCCCCCAAACCTTGACAGTTTGGGTCTCTATCCACACACACTATCCCCACACTGGTCTGAGCCACCCGGGCTCCTACAATGGCCTCCTCACTGGTTACTGGCTTCTGCCCTCACACCCACCTCTACTCCCCACATGGCTGCCGGAAGGCATCCAGGAGCACCTAAGTCTCAGACCTGTCCTTCACAGGTTGTAAAAGATCTGCAGCATCCTCCCCGGCTCCTCTTGCGACGGGGTGCGCAGGCCCCTCCACCCCCTTCCCTTCTACTGTTCTTCCTGACCCCCCCCAGTCCACTCCCTGCTGTTCCTCAACACCCAATAAGGAACACTCCTGCCCCAGGACCTTTGCACCAGTTCTTCTGCCCAGACGTTCTTCACCCCGGATCTCCTATGGCTCCTACCCCCTGTTCAGGTCTTAGTCACCTCCCCCTGGGAGGCCTGCTTGGATCTGAGCACCTGGAACCATGGCCCTCCAGCCTCTCCCCCATCCTTCTGCCTTGCTGTGGTCTTCTTCCCAGCACCACCCACCTCCTGACACTGTCTGCTTGTTACTGTCTAGCTCTGGTGCCTGTGACCTCCCATTCTGGCTCTGGGCCCTGCAACATCTGGGCCATCAACCCCCTACATGAAATCCCCGCTGGGGGAAATATCTAGCCCAGCTTTTGGTTTTCTGCCCAGACCCCTGATGATAGGCGCTCAACCTGTGTGAGCTGTTCCCACCCCAGCGCAGGCCTCACCAGCCACTTGTCTCGGGCATAGAGCACGGTGTTGAGCATTGACTCGTAGAAGAGGCAGTAGCCCATCCACTCGCTGATAATGATGTCCACCTTCTCCACCGGAAGTTCCACCTCCTCCACCTTCCCCTTGATGATGGTCACCACTGCGGGGGGCAGAGACAGCCACATGCAGCCAGCCCCATGGCGACCCATTCGCTCGCCTCCCCTGCGGGGCCAGGGCCCGGGGACCCCGCTGGAGCTGCCCCCGTCTCCTCAAGGAAAGGCTGGGAGCTGCAGGTAGACATCTTCAAAGAACTCTGCTGGCTGAAGCCACACTCTCTGAACTCAGGGTTTTCTGCTTTGGGTTTTGGTTTTTTTTCCTAAGTAATCTCTATGCCCAACGTGGGGCTCGAACTCACCACCCCAAGTCCAAGAGTCACACACTCTACAGACCAAGCCAGGCAGGTGCCCCTCTATTAACTCAGTTTTAAAATTCATTCATCTCTCTAGATGTTTTGTTGGCTCCAACCCACTGAGCCACCGAGGCACCCCATCTCTAGATGTTTTTGTTTTTTTTTTAAAGATTTTATTTATTTATTTGTCAGAGAGAGAGCGAGCGAGAGCAAGCACAGGCAGACAGAGTGGAAGGCAGAGTCAGAGGGAGAATCAGGCTCCCTGCGGAGCAAGGAGCCCGATGCGGGACTCGATCCCAGGACGCTGGGATCATGACCTGAGCTGAAGGCAGCTGCTTAACCAACTGAGCCACCCAGGCGTCCCTCTAGATGTTTTTAAGGCAGAAGCAGAAATGCATGGATTAGGCACAGGATGGTAAGACTGCGTGGTCTTGTTCTTTAAAAGGGTCTATCAGGGACTGACACGCACACACACACGGTAGGATTTATAGGAGAAATGACATCATGTTTGAAACTTGCTTCCAGGGGAGATATATAAAGCTCAGTGGTATGTATCTGGGGGCTCACTATACTAATCTCTCTCTCTATATATATATATACACATATATAAATATATATAATCTCTTTTTAAAAAAATCACTTCATGGGGCGCCTGGGTGGCTCAGTTGGTTAAGTGGGTTAAGCCTCTGCCTTTGGCTTAGGTCACGATCTCAGAATTCTGGAATCAAGCCCCACGTCAGACTCTCTGCTCAGCGGGGAGCCTGTTTCTCCCTCTCCCTCTGTCTGCCTCTCTGCCTACTTGTGATCTCTGTCAAATAAATAAAATCTTAAAAGAAAACAAAAGTCACTGCAGGGGCCCCTGGGTAGCTCAGTCAGTTAGGCATTCCACTCTTGGCTTTGACTCAGGTCATGATCTCAGGGTCAGAGGATATGACCCCGTGGTGGGCTCCGCGCTTGGTGTAGAGTCTGCTTGAGATTCTCTCCCCCTCCTCCTCCCTGCACTCACTCAATCAATCAACAAAATCTTAAAAACAAAAACAAAAACTTCAGTTTCTAGAATGCTAGGAGCCTCCACACACAGAAAACCCATCCATCTTCCCACATGCGCTGCCCCAGGAACCTGGCAGGTAGGAACTCAAAGGCCATGTGGCAACATCTGCACCACCGGCCTTTGTGACCTGAGCTACCCTCCTTTAATAACCCGGCTTTCCAGATGCTCAAGTTCCTGCATGAGCCGACACTGTGGGGAAGGGGATGAGCATCGCAGGGGCTACTGGAATGCCCGCCCCCAGGGGCCTGAAGAAGGGAGCTGCAGGACACGCGGGCCACAGTGGTCATAGGAAAGAGCAAGAACCTCTCACATCTGGAAACGTGTGCAACTACACGGTGAGCAGGTAGAGGAAGTGAGGGCGAAAGCCTCGTGTGAAATGCTATTTACGTACAAGACGAGCACGTGGGCGTGAAAACATTTACACATGTACAAGCCTGTGGGTGCAGACTTCTCCGGAAGGGAATGTGGGCTGAACTTAAAGGGGTGGCCAAGAGACTCCTCACCACGGACCCCCCCACGCCTCTGCGAGCTACAGAGTGCTCCCTGCCCCAGGGTTTGACGGGTGAGGCCCCTAGCTCAAGACCTCGCCACTCAGTTTCTAAACCGGCAGAGCCAGCTCCTTGTCACTACCCGTTGTTGTGGGTGCTGAGAAGGGGGGATTCTTAGAGCCCATGGCGGGAGAACAGCTGAATCTGTTCAGTGACAATCCCTACCCCACTGCCAAGGGTCCCAGGGAAGCGGGAAATCACCCACTCCATCCCCACAAACCCATTCTCTTCCTGGGCTCACCATGGTCTAACTTGTTGGCTTTGACGATCTTCACCGCATAATCAGAGATACTGGAACACTCGATCTGGGGGCCCAGGAAGAAGGGAGGGTGAGACCCCCCCCACTCCCACCCTCCACCCCCAGTCCCCTCCATCCAATCCCTGAGCCCTGAGGGGCCCCTCTCCGTCCCCAGGCCCTGACCCACCCGCCTACATGCGACACTCACCCCAATGACCTTGCGGGCTCCAGCCTTGGCAGCAAACATACAGAGGATCCCCGTGCCGGAGCCCACGTCCAGCACCACCTTGTCCTTGAAGAGGTGCCGGTTGTGAAACATGGAGTTCCGGTACGTGAGGGTGCGTACCTCATCTTTCAGCATCTCCTGGACAGGGACGTGGGGGCACAAGGTACAAACATGCCATGAGGGGACCCGCGTTCCCAGCTGGAAAACGGTGTGCTGGCCTCTGACACACTGGCAGTTTGGAGAGCCAGAGCTCAGTCCTCCCACTTCCCCAGTCCCCTTGGAACAAATCGTTTCCTTCCCACCTGCCTCAGTTTCCCTATTTGTAAAATCAGACTGGATAGGCTAAACTCCCTACTGCCTTGGCCTGATTTTACCACTGCCTCCCAAGTTCTATTTCCTCGGCTTTCCCCAGAATTTAGTGCCACTGAACTGTACTACGCCGTAAGGAAATTTTTGTTACGTATCTTTTACCACAATTTAGAAAAGAGGTTTCAGCAAAAGGAAAAAAAAGAAAAAGAGAAAGAGAAAGAAAAAAATGTTCAGAATCCCATTCCCACCGCTTTCTTGTACAGGATCTCCCTGAGACAGGGTCCAGAAGCAGGGGGCACGGCAGGCGGGAGCAGCTGGGGGACAGTTCCACCGCGAGCCACTAGAGGGCGGCGGAGACTGGCAGGCCCTGACCTCCCGCTGAAGTCGCAGGCAAGCTCGCCTGCGCTCCCGTTCCCACCCCAGCCTCCCGAGAGCTCCTGGCGAAGCTTCGTCTCCAAGGCAACGGCTGGGAGAGGCGACCCCGGGGTGTGTGCCTCACACCCAGAGGGGCGGCTGGGCTCGGTGCCAGAGGAGGCAGTGCGCATGCGTGAGAAACTGAGTTCCAGCCCTCCCAAACATTAACCCCCTCAAGATCCAGCAGCTTTAGAAGCTGTTCACACTCACCTCGTGAATGCCGAAGTGAGCATAGGAATCAAAGTAGTAATCTTTGGACGTCATGTCCTCAGCATTGGGCTTCTCGCTGCTTTCTGCCTGGCCGCAGGAGACCTGGGAGGAGGTGGATGGGAGCATGGGTCAAATCTGAAGGCTCTCTAAGGCCTCTTAAACCTCCAGGTCCCTACTTCTCCCTGGAGAACAGACACACACACCCCAAATCATACCATGGCAATCCTACAGACCCCGTCTGCCATCTTGCCTCCCCAAACCCCAAAACCTACAACCCCACTCTCCTCTTCCAGGACCTCCCCCCCAGAGCACCATCCAGGGGAGTACCCAGATACCTCAGCCACGCCTACCATCTCTCCAGTCTCTCTGCCCCCGTCTCTAGCTCAGCCCACAGCTGGGGAGGGGAGGGGAAGGCAGAATTGGGGCAGACACGGGAAGGGGAAAGGGGGGGCTGGAAATGGAGTTAAGGAAGTAGCCACAGTATTTGGGGAGGCCAGATGGGAGCCACAAACCTGGAGGGGGGTTGTACTAACAGTTTGGGGGCACAGGGTAAACTGATTTGAAGCAAGAGGAATCATGGTTAGGTTGCCTGAAAGGGCCTGGGATGTGGCAAGATATATTTATATGGGGAAGGGTCTCACAAAAGGATATTTACTTCTTCAAGAGGCGGCTGGAGGCTCATCCCATTAGCCAAGGTGGCTACAAAATTCTAGGAGAGAGTAACAGGGAGACAGGATTAGCTACTGGGAGCGGCTAGGGGAGGGCCAGGCCAGGGGACCCCAGCTCACAGGGGAGGGGGTGTTTCTTGCAATTTTCCTTTTCCTTGGCATGGCAGGATGAGGCAGCAGAGGGAGCAAGAAAAGAGGCAGGGATGTTTTTAAAAGGGATGGGAGAAGTGGGGGGAGAAGAGATGGGGTTCTGTCCCAGCTATGGCTGGAGAGATGGTGGCCCGCCCCCACGCTGTCCCTCTCTGGCCAGACACCTGACCATACACACCTCCCCCAACCAGGACAGAGGAACTGGCACCCAGCAGGCACACAGGCACTGCCAGCTGTCGCTCCCCCTCATCATCTAATCCCCCCAGATTAGGTGACATTTCCTGACACACACACCCCATCCTGGGGTGCCATGAGTAGCTAGGGGAGGGGAGGGCTGGCAGGATGTGCCCACTGGGCATCTGCCACCTCTGCAAACAAGTCTCTTGTCTGAGAGGATTCCAGAAAGGAGGTGTGGCACAAAGGCACCCCCACCAGAGTTGGCACTCTGAGCCCTAGCTCCTGCCTTGGACTCAGGAAGCCCCAAACAAAACCACCTGGAGCCACTCTCCTAGCTTAGCACCCTCTTCCCAGGAAGGCAGAATCCCACGGAGGAGGAGGCCAGACTCTGGACCCTCAAACCCCACGACACGACACCTTGGGGTGTGGGGCCAAGTCCTGAGGCAACCTCTAAGAAAGATATTTCCTCCACCCATAAGGACCCTGGTCCAGAAGAGAGTCAAGGTGGGTGGGAGTCACTGGAGTGACCCCTAGGAGCTGCCTGCCCCACAACACTACAAGGCAAAGGAGGGAGTCCGCAGGCCCCATCAGACTACATCTCTTCCAGATGTGACCACCCTCCAGGCGCCAAGAAGCACAAAGTCACAGACATGACCCACAGAGCTCCAAGCCCCGCCCCTATTCTCTCAAGCCAGCGAGGACACCTATAAAAAAGGGTGACTGGTAAGGGGATTTCCCACTGGGACACATTTCTCAATACCACTAATACCAAGACAGCGCAAGTCCCAAGAGGTCCTGAAATAGCACCGGAGCCAACCCCACATGGCTGCACAAGAACCAAACCGCTCAGGAAACCATTTCAAGCCTTCAGGCTCAGGACTCTCAAACAGAGCTTCAGGAAGGGGGAGGTCATCTACCACCTTCGCATATGCGCCCGGGAGAGACAGATCTCCAATAGGTGGTAAAGCTAGTAGCTCATATTCCCCACATCCTCTTCCCAGCAGAGACTCTCCCTCCCCTCGCCCGGGAGGGCTTCAAAGGGGGAGATGGGCTTTGGGACACGCCCCATGAAAAAGATGTCCCTCCCACACACCCAGAAATGGCCACAAGGGGGTGCACGACACCTTATCGGGAAGGATCTCCTTCAACTAGAGGCCCCCCCACCACCCAGGGGGAGGTCACAGGGGCATGCCCCATCCCCCCAGCTCCCAAAGCCCCGAGCAGGGGAGAATCCAGGGACAGGAAAACGGGGGTCCGGAGGGAACCAATTTTCCCTCTTCCTCCAATCCCAAGCCAGGAGAGCACGAAACCTGGACCGAAGCCTAAGCATATGCCTCGGTATCAGGAACGGGGTTTTGGAGAATAGAGATACACTGCGCCTCCCGAAAGACTCTTAACTTCTCGTAGGGACCGAAGCAAGCCCTCCCCGAAGGGTACATCGCGATCCCGGGGGAGAGGGCAGGGGGCCTCCTAGGGAGGGTCGGAGCCTCCTCTCCGCCCCCCCCCGGGGCGCCCCTCCCCCGGCCGGGGGCGGGGCCTTTGTCCCGCACGTGGAGCCCGCCGGGCCACCGGGCACGGCACACCCCCTCCCCACCCACCGTGCCTCGGCCACGTGGGGGCCAGGCCGGAAGCGCCCCCAGCCCTCCTCCACGTGGGAGGGGGCACAACACCCTCGGCTTGACCCGGTGCCGCAGGCCCTCGAAAGCCAGGAAACCCGCACCTCAGACTATATCCCGGGATCCGGAGCATGCGGCGTCCCCTCCTTACGGCTGAGAGCCTTCAGCCCCAATCCGCCCATTCGGAGCCCCTTCCCCACGACGGAGGCATACAACATCGACCAACAAACCGCCCCCCACCCCCGACGGCGCTCCAGGCGCTCACCTCCATGATGCAGTTCGCGGCCTCGGCTGCCGCCATCTTCACCCGCACCTACTCCTCCTCCTACCGCCGCGACCCCCCCCTTTCTCCGCACTCCCCCGGGACCGCCTTATACCGGAGGGTCCACGTCCCGCCCACAACGACCCCGCCAGGAGATTTCATTGGCAATGGAGGCGGCCCGTCTGAGAATGTCGTTTACCAACTGGGCAAAGAAGACGCCCATCAAAGTTGAGGGTCCCGCCCAGTCTGGTGTGCAGAGCCCCGCCCCCTTAACTCGACCGGGATGGGAAAGACTGCCCGTCTATCGCAAGAACCACGACTGATGATTGGGCAAAATCTACAAGAAGTTCCCGCCCCCGTCCACCCCAGCACCGCCTCAAAGCTTCCCGACGGGCTCCGCGCTAAGCGGACATCTTGAAAAAGAGCTGTCCATCACCAAAACAACCCGCCTCTTAGTAGCTGCTATTGGTTTATCCTGGGTGTGACGTCACGAAGCCTTTAGACCGCCCTCGTCTAGCGGCTTGTCTCAAGGAGAATGCGGTGATTGGCCCACGAGGAGGGAGGAAGGCCGGCCTCTAGGCTCCAGCGACTGGCTCAAAGAATTGTCACTCCTCAGCCATTCGGTGGATTCTCCCAGCCGGAGGGGAGTTCAGAAGGAATGAGGGAGCTTGTGCCCGTTTACCTGAGGGACAGACTGGAGAAGTGAGAGCCCCAAAGAAAAGAGGGCTTGTCTGGGGTCCGACACAAGTCAGTAATAGGACTCAGGCCTCAAGACATATAACTATCTTGCCCTCTACCTAACTGTTCCGAGTTTTTTAAATCCAACAACCCCACTCAAGCCACTTGGCCTTTGCCAGGTCCTGCCCCTGCTGGAACACTCGTCTCGCTTTGCCTGCAGACTTCTATATATCAGCCTTCGATGCCACCTCTACCGGGGAGCCTCCCTCCTCTTGCAAAAAAAGTCGCTACAGATCTTCATGAGTTATGATGGGGTTACCTCCGACTCCCAGAAAACCCGCCCTAAGTTGAAAATATCATAAATTGAAAATTTAATCCACTTAACCAGCCGAAAACCAGAGCTTGGCCATGCTTGGAACACTTGGGGCCAACACAAGTGCTCAGCAGCTCATGTAACTCATGAATACTGTGGCATGGTCCTATGGGTACGGAACGGATGTAGGTGTATCCGTTGTTTGCCCTTGTAATTGCTTGGCTGTGAGCTGTGGCCTAACATCAAGAGAGAGTATCATACAGCATATCAGGAGCCCAGGAAAATGCCCAAATTCGAATTCAAAGTATGGTTTCTACAGAAAGTGTAGAGCTTCACATAAAAAATTGCAAGTTGAAGCATCTTGAGTCGAGGACATCTGTCATTAAATGAGGGTGAACGCAACTGGTAGACTAGATCCATTACCCTTCATGACTCTTTCCAGTCAGTACCTCTCCCACCCACCCCAGAAGCAATCACTTTGTTTTCTGTCTCTCCAATGTAGCTCTTTCCTTTTCTTTTTCTTTTTTTTTTTTAAGCACAAAGCCCAGCGTGGGGCTTGAACTCACCACCTCGAGATCAAGACCTGAGCTGAGGTCAAGAATCAGACACTTAAAAGGACTGAGCCACCCAAGGGCTCCTGCTTTTTCTTTTCTAAGATTTCACAGGGGGACACCTGGGTGGCTCAGTCGGTTAAGTGTCTAACTCTTCATATTCGGTCAGGGTACTGTCTCAGGGTCCTGAGACTGAGCCTCTATCTTGGGAGCTCCGTGCTGGGCGTGGACCCTGCTTAAGATTCTCTCTCTCCCCCATCTCAAATAAGAAAATAAATAAATAAATAAAATTTCATATGAAAAATTCTACAGTATGTTCTCTTTTGTGCCTTTCTTCTTTCACTTAATATAATGCTTTTGAGATTCATTCCAAGTTGTTGCATATAATGTTGGTGTGATCCATTTTTTTTTTAAGATTTTATTTATTTATTTATTTGACAGAGATCACAAGCAGGCAGAGAGAGAGGAAGGGAAGCAGGCTCCCCACTGAGCAGAGAGCCTGATGCAGGACTCGATCCCAGGACCCTGAGATCATGACCTGAGCCAAAGGCAGAGGCTTAATCCACTGAGCCACCCAGGCACCCCCCGTGTGATTCTTTTTATTCCTGAGAATTCCATTGTAGGGATGTATTCACAGTTTATCCATTTCCCTGTTGATGGACACTCTGGACTTTTGGGGGGTTATTATGAAGAAAGTGGGTATCCCATGCTCATGTGTGAGTCTTTCTGTGGATGTACCTTTTTGTTTCAGGTAAACCTAGGAGCAGAGGGCTGAGTTGGACGCTAGGTGTATGTTTTAAATTTTATGAGAAACTCCCAAGAGGTTTTCCAGTACATTCTACCATTTTGCATCCCCATCAGTGATGCATGCCCCCACACGCTCCACATCCTCACCAGCACTCATCTTGAGCAGGCTTTAATGTTAACAATTCTGGTGGGAGTGAAGAGGCATCTCGTTGCGGTTGTCATTGCCACTGTCCTGACCTTAATGTTGAGTGTTTTCTCACGTACTTATTGGCCATCTTTGTATCTTTTTTTTTTTTTTTAAGATTTTATTTATTCAGGGGCGCCTGGGTGGCTCAGTGGGTTAAGCCGCTGCCTTCGGCTCAGGTCATGATCTCAGGGTCCTGGGATCGAGTCCCGCATCAGGCTCTCTGCTCAGCAGGGAGCCTGCTTCCTCCTCTCTCTCTCTCTCTGTCTGCCTCTCTGCCTGCTTGTGATCTCTCTCTGTCAAATAAATAAATAAAATCTTTAAAAAAAAAAAGATTTTATTTATTCATGAGAGACAGAGAGAGAGAGAGGCAGAGGCAGAGAGAGAGGCGGGCTCCCTGGGAGCCTGATGCAGGACTCGATCCCAGCACCTCAGGATCACGACCTGAGCTGAAGGCAGATGTTTAACTGAGCCATTCAGGAGCCCTGTAGATCTTCTTTTATTAAATCCATTCAAGTCTAGTTTTACAAATGGTGTTGTTTTCTTATTCATGAATTGTAAACATTTTTTATAGAGACAGAGATGCAGGTGTCTGTCAGGCATATCTACTTTGAATATTTTCCCAATCTGTGACCTGTCTTTTCAGTTTCAGTTTTCAAATATTGTCTTTTTTTTTTAAGATTTTATTTATTTATTTGACAGAGATTACAAGTAGGCAGAGAGGCAGGCAGAGAGAGAGAGAGAGGAGGAAGCAGGCTCCCTGCTGAGCAGAGAGCCCGATGTGGGGCTCAATCCCAGGACCCTGGGATCATGACCTGAGCCGAAGGCAGAGGCTTTAAACCACTGAGCCACCCAGAGGCCCCCAAATATTGTCTTTTGAAGAACAAACATGTTAAGGTTTTTTTTTAAGTTTATTATTATTATTATTTTTAAGGATTTTATTTATTTATTTGACAGAGATCACAAGTAGGCAGAAAGGCAGGCAGAGAAAGAGAGAAGTGAAAGCAGGCTCCCTGCTGAGCAGAGAGTCTGATGCGGGGCTCTATCCCAAGGAACCTGGGATCATGACCTGAACCCTAGACAGAGGCTTTAACCCACTGAGCCACCCAGGTGCCCCAAGGAGACAATGGGCTACACCGGGAAATTGTAATCAACTATTTCCATTGATTTTCTCGTTGTTGTTATTCACTTGACAGAGAGAGAGAGATCACAAGTAGGCAGAGGGGCAGGCAGAGAGAGAGGGAGAAGCAGGCTCCCCGCTGAGCCGAAAGCCTAGAGCGGGGCTTAATCCCAGGACCCTGAGATCATGACCTGAGCTGAAGTCAGAGGCTTAATCCACTGAGCCACCCAGGCACCCCTTATTATTATTATTTAGTCATCTCTCCACTCCAAGTGGGGCTCAAACTCACAATCCTGAGATCAACAGTCCTATTTTCTTCCGACTGAGCCACCTAGGTGCCCAACAAACTAGCTTATACACAGGTACAGAGTCCAGGAAAGTGGTCTGAGCTGAAATCAGAGATGGGGGAGGTGTCCCCAAGGAACTATGCATCTTCCAGGGTGGCGGCCACTCCCCTCATGGGGCTAATGAACACTGGACTGTGGCATATCGGAATGAGATGTGCTCCAGGCGGTGAAGACTTGCAGGGGCATCTGGGTGGCTCAGATGGTTAAACATCTGACTCCTGGTCTCCACTCAGGTCATGATCGCGGGCTCTTGGGATCCAGCCCTGCATGGTGAGGGGGGAGGATTTTTTCCCTCACCCTCTGCTCCTCCCCCCAACTCACGTGATCTCTAAAATACAAGAAATCACCCCTAAAAGTACAAATATGCCAAGAAATGTGGCACCACATAGTTCGAGGAAGGGATGCTTATTTGCAGAGTGAGAGCAGAAGGAGGAAGGCAGGGTAGGACTCTTGATTGAACAGGAGCTCAATCTTAGCCAAAAAGGTCCACGCTGGGTGAGTCAAATCTTGCTTCTCTGGGCATTTGCATGCCAACCAACAACCACAAAAACCCAGTGAGTGTTAACTTGGGGGCTACAAATAAATTTTAGTGAGTAGGCAAATTCGCAAATATGGAATCCATGAATAATGAGGATCCATGGCTAAGTGGTTTCCTTTGTGATTATGTGCATCTCAGTTTATGCGCTTTTAGACATAATTTTGTGAAGTGGGGGTGACAGCCCTGAAAAGGTGATACCCCTGGTCTATATACAGATGGGGAGTAACCAGCCAAAAATGTTCAGAAGGAGCAGTGGGAGGAGAAAAACGAGAAGAGGGTGGTGTTCTGGAGGTCCTGTGTAGGAAGATCACAGCTTTCTTCTGGAACTAGCTAGAAAGACTAGCTAGAAAGACTTCATGACCGTCAACACAGGATAAGCTGGAAATGATGCAACAAGAAAAAACATGGAATTAGCTGGAACTGTATCCACAGATATCCTCAAGCAGGTTGTACGTTCAAGTGACAGGCACTTGAAGGTGCCCCAAATAAGTATTTCTAGAATGAATGAACTGGCTCTTTCCTCAATTCATAAACCAGAGAGAGAGAGAGATCTCTTACCCAAATCTCCTACTTAGAACTTAAGTTTTCGAGAGAAGGGACAAACAGTTCAATACCTGACAAAGTTTTTAATATGAAAAAAATCTTAATTTCTTTTTGGCAAAAACAGGGAGGGCAGCCACCACCCCACAACCCTGAGTGGAATAGGAAGGCTTGGACAAGCACACAAAGACCATAGAGACAGGAGGTCTAATCTTGTAGCAGCTTCTGAGGAAGATCTCAGTCCAGGGGTAAGTTCAAGTCCACGGGTGAAATGGCAAGGATGCCCTCCTGGAGGGGAAAAGTGGAAGAGCTCGTGAGCATTCACAGGTAGACCCTGTCCTCCATTCACAGTGGCATCCCCGCCAGCCCAATGACAGCAGAGACAGGGACAGGGGTGGGAGGAGGAGATCCGAAGAATCAGAGACCCAGGGGTGGACAGGGACAGAGTCCTGGGAAAAGGGAGGAGAGATAAAGCCCCAGGGTGGAGGGCAGAGCACCAGTGTCATGGAGACAGAGAGACAGGGACCAGAGACTCAGAGACGGGGAGCAGGGTCCCCGGGTTGTAACGATCAAGAGCACTGGCTTATGTCAAAGTCCTGAGTCCAATCCTCTGCATGAGGGACAATCTCCATAAAATCGGGATAACATCCAATCCCAGAAGGTTGTCGTGGGGTTTAAACTGAATCATTCCACTAAAAGTCCTTGGCTGTGCATGTGGCTGAACAAAAACAGAAACAAAAAACAAAACAACCCCCACAAAACCCCCAAAACAAAAGAACAATTTCACAAATAAACAAGCTTCTGCACTGAGCTCCAGACACGTATATCTACTGTCCCCTCCTCATCTCCCTTTGAGGTCTCAAGGACGTCTCTCCCCTACCTGGACCACTTCCAATCATCCCTGACTCAACCTGCTCCTCCCCACCTGCTCCTCCCTGTCTCAGGGAGCAACCGAAGCAGCCCTACTGCATCAGGCCGGCATCCTTGATTTCCGTCTCCCATTCATTAGCACTCCTAAATAGCACTCGTAATCCACTCATAAGCAAAATCTGTCAATTCTACCTCTGAATTAACTGGGAGACTCCTCCACTACCGCCACTGCGGTAGGATCCAAACACCATCTCCTCCCTGAACCAGCGGACACCTCCCCACTCCCTACTTCCGCCTCGCCCTCTATGGTATCGCCCCATGCGGCCGCTAGAGGGCGCAAGTTAACACCTAAATCAGCTCTCGTCGCCCTCCGCTCAGAGAGCTCGCTCAGTCAGTGCCCAAGTTCTTACCTTCACAAGCCCCGCCCGCTCCTGCTCTCAACTCTCGCCCTCTCCCCTTCGCTCACCCTGGTTCAGCCCTACCGGCCTCTCTGCTCCTCAAACACCCCTGGCCAGCTCCTGCCACTCTGAAGCAATAGTTTCATCAGTACCCCGGAGCCCAATCCAGCTCTGAGCCTGGCCTTGAATTTAAAGCAGTGGTCTTCTGAAGCTGATAGGTCGGGGCCAAGAGAAAACAAAAAGCAGAAAGAAATAAGTAAAGCAAGTCAATCCTACCATCTGGTAGAAGCTTGCGTTAGAAGGTGCAGGGTGTTATGAAGGAAGTAAAGCAATGAAGAGGCAAAGGGAGTGGGTGGGAGGGGATGGAGGTGGCTCTGATTTCAAACAGGGACCAGGAGAGGCCTCACAGGAGGGTGACACCCGAATGGAGCAGAGGAAGTGACACTGGGGGATACCTGGGCAAGTGCATTCTGGCAGGCAGTGTCAGAGCAGACAGTCACCAGATAATCACGCAAATGCCCACAGGGTGCCAAGATCTTACAATGGTCCCATTTTAATCTTTACAATAACCCTTTGAGATGGGTACTTCTACTTGCCCTACCTGATGGATAAAGAAACCGAGGCCCAGGAAGGGGTCTCCCATGTTTCCCACTCGTAACTGTCAGTATGTATCAGAATGGTTTAAGCCAGGCACAGGGTCCACACTGATTACCTACTGGTGTACAGCTGGTGCTCAATAAACACAGAACAATTGAATGATTGGGCTGGGAGACCACCTGTCATGTCTGAAAAGAAGCCAAAGAAGCCACCCCCCACCCCACCACACAGACACAAGTTACAGTTGGATAAAGGGGGGCCCAGAGAAGCTCTGGCAGCTCACCCAGCCCCCGTGTGCCTGGATCCAGGGCCCGAAGCTGTGCACGTGCTCCACACTGAGACCGGCCAGGGTGCCCCCAAGCCGGGCCACGCGGCGGCTCAGCTCCATGGCCAGGGCCAGACGGGCCAGGGGCTCCGGGGAAGGCGGTGGAGGCCCAGGGCAGGGCAAGTTGGGGCGTGGGTGGCTAGGAAGAGGGCTGTCCTCCCGGTTGGAGAACAGCTCCACTAGGCGGGCGAAGGAGCCCGCAGAGAGGCGGGCCAGCTTCCCACGCAGGGCCGGGTCGGAGGCCAGCTGTGGGGTGGGAAAGAGACGAGACTGGGTCGGCCTCCGCCACGCCCCCGCAGCCAGCCAATAGGAGGCTACGAGGCGTGACTTCCTGATTAAAGCACTCCCGACACTGAAGCTCAAAGCCACGCCCATCCCTCACACCAGCCAATCATAAACCAGAATCTGAGGTCTCTGCCAAACTACTCCTAGAAAGGTGGCCGACAGCCAATGAGGGCCAAAGCCCTAATTAGCTGAGTTCTAGAATACAGATCTTATAGCCACGCCCCCTAGAGGTTCCCTGAGAGTCCCTGGAACCAGGCCGGTCCCTACAACAATCCTGCCTTCCACCGTACAATTAATATTTTAAGGTCATACACTTTCCCCAAGCTCCTGAGCCAATGAAGTTCCAGGAGCAAATCATAAGCCAGACCTCCTCCGGCTGCTATTTCCCCCCACATTCCAAGGCATACCCCTATACAGCTAACCAGGGTTTCATATTTTAGACAGTCCTCTCCGAACAAACTCCCTTCCCCCCACCATACAGTCCCTAATTCCTCAACTGGTCCCAGTTTCCCAGATCACGTTTCGGGTGCCCACACCCCTTGTCTAAAGGCCACACCCTTCTCACTGTAAATACAAAACTATCCTGACCTTATTCAACCAGTAGCGGAGAAGCTTAGCACGTCTGACCCCATAATGCTTCTATTTCCTTACTGCTGGGACCTATAGTTTAGAAACTTCTGCTTAGCCCTGCACATTGGCACGCTACAGCTAAGATTCACAAAAACGGCTCTTTTACCAGAAATCTACTTCACTGGAGGAGATAAGGAAGTCCTTACAGAAATGACGACGCTCTATGTAAGATTTATAGGAACGACACGACTTGTACACAAAGATCAACTGACCAAGGACAGGGCGAGGGGGTGGCTCAGTCTATTAAGGGTCTGCCTTCCACTCAGTCATGATCCCAGGGTCCTGGAATGGAGCCCCATGTCGGGCTCCCCGCTGAGCCCGGAATCAGCTTCTCTCTCTCCCTCTGCCCTCCCCACCCCCACCCTGCTCATGCTCTCTCTTTCTCTCTCAAATAAAGAAATAAAATCTCTAATAAATAAATAAAAACGCTTGAAAGAAAAAGCTGACCAAGGACAAAAGAAGTCACACAACATTCCTCTGCTGTCTATAGACGGCAGCCACTTTTTGACTCCAATCCCCATCCCCTTCCCCTTTCTAACATAAAAGCAGCTCAGATCTCAGGCTGGGGGAGACAGTTCTTTGAGACGGTTGTATGCCATCTCATCAGTGTGCTGCCTTTCCAAATAAAGTCGCTTTCCTTACCCCAACATCTTCGCTCTTGGCTCACTGGCCTGTGGTGCTGGGAGCAGAATGGGCTTGGACCCCGTTACGAACCCTTCATAGAAGTGGAGACCCACCCTCTCCTCACCTGACCATCTAATGAGAATGCAGATTCAGGTTCTGATCCCAGTGCCCAGCCATCCCGCAATCCCCATCCCAGCTGAGGGATGGAACAGACAGACTTGTCACCTTCTGATTGATGACTTCTGCCTCTTCCTCCAGCAAGGCCACCAGCTTCCGCAGTAGGGCTTCCTTCTCTGTGGGTGGGGCTCCCTGTAACTCTGGGGGGTGGGGGGTGGAGGGCAAAAGAGAATCAGCTGGGGGCAGAACCCTGCCCACCCTTCTGCCCTCATCCTTCCTCGCCCGGGGCCCCTTGGTCCCTCACCTGGGCTAGGTGGGGATCTCAGTTGCTCTTGGACTAGTTGTTCCAGCCGCTGGGCCACCAGAGCATAGAAATCTGGAGTTGCTGGGCCTGGGGTCAAAAGGGCCAATGATGGGTCTCTGGGACATCGAGCAGTTATGGATTCTCTCCTTGTCCCAACCATCTTGCCAGGTTGCAATGATTTCCATTCCATAGTGGGGTAAACTGAGACCCACTGAGCACACTTGGTAAAAGGCCTTGGTACTTCCCATTTTACTGTGTCCCTCAAACTAGACTTAGAATGTTATGGCCGAACTAGACCTTGAAGATGATCCTATCCAAGACAGGCAAATGCAGGGCACTCCAGCGATTACCACCCTACCTACCCCTTGCTGATTTCAGGCATCATCTACTGATCACAGAACTCTTCTTCCCCAGCTGTGAAATCCCTTTCAAGTATAGCCATTACTAGTCTATCAAGGCTCCCACATGAGTAATCCAAATGGTTACTCTTGACCATGCCCAAGGACACCCCTCCACACACATGCACACATTCCTACTTTGCTTCTGGAGAAATATAGGAGCAAGAAACAAAAGGAATTTCCCAGAGTCATGTAGCCTAACAGCCAGGGAGTTGTGACTCAAAACCAGGTCTCCTTCCTCCCTACTGCGGGTACTGGAGGCTACAAAGTCCCAAGGGTAGGGAAGGATACATGGGAGGAGAGAGATAACAAACAGAAAGGGACCAAAAGCCCCATTGGGAAGCCAGTTCACAGAATGTAACAGGGGGTGGGGGAGCAGAGAATGTGAGAGTAGTTCCCACTCAGTTCCCCTCTTAGCTAAGTGATCTTGGGCTAGTTCCTTATCCTTTCTATGCTTTAAAGAATCAAAGCTTCTTAAAAAAAAAAAAAAAAAAAAAAAAATCAAAGCTTCTGGCCCTACTGGTTCATGGGTGATCTAGGGAAATCTCTTACCAGGCTCTGAAACATAGCATGGGCGGAGGGGCAGGGAGCAAGGCCGAGGGGATTCAGGAGGAACTGCTCCTCGACCCAGGGGGCAGGGAAGACATCGGCGAAGGCGGCTCAGGAAATCTGTTGTCTCCTCCTGGGCAGGACTCCTAGGAAAGGGGACCTCAGAGAGTGACCCCAGAGGCCCCTTTGCAAGCAGTCCCTTTTTCCTCCCACTGAGGGCCTCTCGGTGCAACCCCAGGGACAAGGAAAAGAGCCAGATATAAAGAGAGGGGAACACAGAGACAAGGCACAAGAATCAAGAGGGCGCCACCCCAGATGCAGGCCCCTGAGGGAGGAGGGCAACTCCTCTTACCTGGGTGGGATTGAAATGGGGGACCCGGCAGCCTCACCTCGCCTAAAGAAGGCAGCTAGGACTCTCACCGTGTCCTGCCGGAGGCCCAGCTCTTCCGAGCCTGCCATGGGGGCACCTGTGAAAGAGGGAGCTGGGGGATGGTCTCCAGGGTTGACTTGAGGTGGAGGATGGGGGCCCAAATGCCTCGTCCCTGAATAAGGAGGAGGCCGGGACCCTTTCTTCCCGAAGGGAAGAAAGGGCTGAGAGCTTTAACTCCTAAGTCCTTTAGGGGAGTTAGAGTCTGGGGACCGAGACTCTAGAATCCTCGGAGGGAGAAGAGGGAGGAGGACGAAGACTCCTTGATCCTTGGAGAGGAAGAGGCTGGGGACCCGGATTCCTGGGTCTAGGGGAGAAAGGGACTGGGGGCTGGACTCGAGTTTTCGGAGAAGGGGCCTGGGGGATCTGAATTCTTGAGTCTGACAAAAAAGGGGACTCGGGACTCCGACTTCTGGATTCTGAAGGCATATGCCAAGGGGCTCGAGCTCTTAGAGAATCGGGAACTACGAATCCCAGCCGGCTTCATGACAAACCTTCCCCTCCGTCCGCACTTGACTCGCCGCCGCGCAGCCTCCTTGGGAGGTGTAGTTCCCTTATCCGACCCAGGCTGGAATCTTGGGGTCTCGGGGCGCATGGATGTCGGAGAAGGGGGACTGAGGTGCTGGCTTCGAGATCCCGGCCTCTTCCCTTCTCACCCCAGCCCTCCCAAAAGCCCGGCTTACCTGGGGCCGGAGCCACCGCCCACTCCTCCTTCACTGAACTTGCATAAACTTCTCTTAGTTCAACTTTCCCGCGCCTGCGCACTGGGCAGGGTTGTCACGGCCCTATTGTAGAAGAGGCGGAGCGCTGGGGCCCATCTAATTTGCATGTGACGTTCCCAGCATGCCGTTGGCCAGAAGGCCTAAAAAGGGCATTGACGGGGGGCGGGGGTGCCGTCCGGGCTCTTGGTGCCGCCTCTTTGGCTCTGAAGTCTTTAGACCAACCGCAGTTGAAGTTTTTATTTCGTGAAATCGGTAGAAAAGAAAACTGCATTGCTCTGAAGCTCAGCTGACAGAAAGGAGGGTGTGCAGCTACAAGTTCGAGAGCTATCGGACCTTCAAAACCCAGGCGTGGGTCCTAGCATTTTGCGCCCCCGACTCTTTACGTAGGTAACGGCGGATCTGGGGAATTGGTGGCGTCCGGACCGAGAAGCGCGAGGAAAAAACGGGTCTACCCTGAGAGTGTAGAGGAGGCACTGTGTACTCGGGAAAGTGAAGCAGCCAGGGGAGAAAGTGAAACAATGGCCGGTGCTGGAGGTCGGCTGTAAAAACAACATAACAACAACAACGACAACAGGAAAAAGTAGCGGGGAGAGTGGGAAGGGCAGGCGTCCGCACTGGGGGATCTAAGGGAGAGAAGAGTGGACCCTGAAAATGGGAGGCAGTCCACCCTATAAAGCGTGTGTGTGTGTGTGTGTGTGTGTACGCGCGCGCGCCCTAAAGGAGCCAAGCTGTGTTTGGGGTGGGGTGGATGGAGGGTCTAGGGTGGAAATGGGTGAGCGGCTCTTCTGTGGGGCAGTTTGTAGAAGGGGTCTACAGCACGGTTAAGTGCAGGAGGTAGAGATCTACAATTGAATAACGTCTGCCCTGGTATAACTAGGGGAGGTTCTCTAACTTGGAAGTGGGGGTAACTGCATTGGGTGATGTGGGGGAGGGGAAAGGAGAAAAGGGTTTACCGCGGAAGAGGGAGGGATCTACACTGGCGGAATTGGGGAGGTAGGGGGCCTGCACAGAAGGTGGGGAAAGAAGAGGGGGGCCGTCCGCGCCCACGAACTGCCCTCTAAGCGCAGGCCGGACCATGGGAACCCCAAAGCCGCGGATCCTGCCCTGGCTTGTGTCGCAGCTGGACCTGGGGCAGCTGGAGGGGGTGGCCTGGCTGGACGAGAGCCGCACACGCTTCCGCATCCCTTGGAAGCACGGCTTGCGGCAGGATGCCCAGCAAGAAGACTTCGGCATCTTCCAGGTGCGTGAGCTTCCGAACACCGGGAACCCTGAGATAACCGCGGGGAGGAGGGGTGACTCACAGGGGGCTGAGCCGAGGAAGCGAGGGGGTTAGCACGCTTGCAGCTGGCAGGCGCTGACGCTGGCAGGTGGAGGTAGGTGGAGTTAGGACGAGACTGGGCAGGGTTAGTAGGATCAGCGGATTGGCAAGGTTGGGGGGGCCGGGTTCCGGAAAAAGAACCAGAAAAACAGGGTTAGAACTCGAAATGAATGCAAACGGAGCATTCGGGCTCGCAGAGGGCGGGGTCTTGGTCGTAGAATTCTGGGGAGGGGTCTCGGAACCTTAGAGGCAAGACTTGGCCCGGAAGCTGAGGTGATTTCTCACCAAATTAGGATACACCAGTGGTGGTAACCCGAGTTGGAGTGCGAGGGGCAGGGTTATTACAGAAGGTGTTCTGGGGCAGGTTGGTGGCAGAGTTTAGACACCTAGTAGGACCTGAAAGGCTTTTCAAAAGGTGAAGATAGGGGGCCTTAGGATGCAGAGAATCCAAGAATTTGGGGTTGGATCCTTGCCGAGTTAGAACGTGCCAGGGGAGAGAACCCTTGGGGCGGGGTCTTGGTCATCCTCCTCACTATCCTGGTACCCACTGGCTCCCCAGGCGTGGGCCGAGGCCAGCGGTGCCTACACTCCCGGAAAGGATAAACCTGATCTGCCCACCTGGAAGAGGAATTTCCGATCCGCCCTGAACCGGAAGGAGGGGCTGCGTTTAGCCGAGGATCGGAGCAAGGACCCCCACGACCCGCACAAGGTCTATGAGTTTGTGATCCCAGGTGTGCCAGAAGTGGGGCTTCACATGGAGAGGGTGGGATTTTGAGTGTCCCCAACACTCTGCTCTACTCACCATCTTCCTCGGCAGGAGCTGGGAACTTTCCTGAGTTGGACACATCGCTGGGGACCAATGGTGGATGCAGTACCTTGGCTACCCAGGTGAGAATGCACCCCAGCCCTCCCGCCCCATCTGACCCATCTACTGTCTGTCTCCCCACAGCCTTGTTCAGGCGTCCTCTTCTCCCCCGGACCATCACCCCAATCTTCCTCCTGAGCGTCCATCCTCTGCCCTGTGGGCTGTCCCGCATCTGATCCCTAGCTGACCCTGTCCCCCTGCCCAGAGCCCTTCCATGGCTTCCAGCACCCTCAGGACAAAGTTCAGAGCTTTCCCCAGACATCTAGGGCCCACAGACACCTACCAGGAATTTCATAGCTTCTGTTGCTAGAGTACCCTCAGCCTCCTGGGAACCCAGAACCACCCTACCCTTGACCTTGATGTCTGTGCTTGCTCTTGTGTCCAGCCTTCTCTGCCCAGGTCTTGCTTGCACAGGGCCAGAACCTTGGGCTGGAATTAGCTGCTCCCCTTGGGCCCCAGTAGCACCCAGCATATACCAGAGCACATATTTTGCTCTCTGTGCCCATGGTTTTCTCCCTGCCTCCCCCCAACCCTCCTCACAGGAAGCCCCTTGAGGGCAAAGCTCAGGTCTGACTTCTCTCCTGATCCCAAAGCCTGGTCCATATGAAGTCTCTCAAAAGGGCTATGGAAATGCCAGATCCTTTTCTTTTTTCTTCTCTCCAGGGAGACATACTAGAGGAGTTACTGAATGACATGGCCTTGGCCCCATTCCCAGATGGGGGGCCCTCGAGCCTGGCTGTGGTCCCTGAACAGACCCCTCCATTCTTGCTGAGCCCCACAGTAGACATCCCTCCTCCCTGCCCAAACTCAGAGCCCCCGGAAAACCCACTGAGGCGGCTCTTGGTGCCTGAGGAAGGTGAGTTCCAAGTATGGGGTGGAAGGGGCTGGGGCGCCACGCCCCCTTATACTCTCTTTGTCTCACTCTCCCTTCATGTCACTTCTGCCACCACTCAGAGTGGGAGTTCGAGGTGACTGCCTTCTACCGGGGCCGCCAAGTCTTCCAGCAGACTGTCTTCTGCCCAAGGGGCCTGCGTCTGGTGGCATCAGAAGCAGGGGACAGGACACTGTCTGGACAGCTGATCATATTGCCAGACCCTGGGCTGTGGCTGACGGACAGGGGTGTGTTGGGCTACGTGAGGCGTGTGCTGAGCTGCCTGGGTGGGGGACTAGCTCTGTGCAGGGCAGGACAGCGGCTCTGGGCCCGGAGGCTGGGCCACTGCCACACGTACTGGGCCTTGGGCGAGGAGCTCCTCCCTGACAGCAGTCACGGGCCCAGTGGTGAGGTCCCCAAGGATGAGGAGGGAGACGTGTTCGACCTACGGCCTTTCGTGTCAGGTGAGTGAGCAAGGCCTTCTGACTCTGCTGTAGAAAGACTAGGTCACGGTGGTTAAGAACTCTGGGTTCTGGGGGTGCCTGGATGGCTTTGTTGGCTAAGCGACTCTTGATTTCAGCTCAGGTCATGATCTCACAGTTGTGAGATCAAGCCACCGAGCCAGGCTGTGCATTCAGCTTGGAGCCTGTTTAAGATTCTCTCTCTCTTCCTCTCTCTCTCTCTGCCCTTCCTGCCACACTCCGTCCCTCTCTTTAAAAAAAAAAAAAAAAAAAAGATTTCAAATCTCCAGACTTCCAAGTTCCAGTTCAGGCCCTGCTGCTTTGCTTCTGCTATAACCTGGGGCAAACTGTGGGGCTGCTCTGCATCTGCCTGAGGACTATCTCCACTGCTGGAGGCACAGGGCCCAGTGTGTAGAAGGTGCTCGAGGAATTAGCTGCCATAGTCCTCATTGTTCCCAGTTATTCTTGTGGATAGACAGACGCAGGAGAGACAAGCCTTTAGGGCTTTATTACCGGGTAGATTTGTCTGCAGTGAAGGAAATGTTCTGGATTTGCACTGTTACATCTGGTATCCACCAGCCACGGATGGCTGTTGGGTACTTAGGCCAGTGCAACTGAGGAAGGGAGTTTTATTTTATTTTTTAAAGATTTTATTCATTCATTTGACAGGGAAACAGCGAGAGAGGGAACATAAGTAGGGGGAGCGGGAAAGGGGGAAGCAGGCTTGCCCCAGAGCAGAGAGCCTGATGCAGGGCTCAATCCCAGGACCCCAGGATCACGACCTGAGCAAAGGCAGCTGCTTAATGACTGAGCCACCCAGCTTCTCCTCTGTTTGCTTTTAATTAGTTACTACTTAAATGGAAATAGCCATAGTGGTTAGTGGCTACTACCAGGAGAATGTGGCCTTAGGGGGTTAAAGAGCAGAAACTGCCAGCCACCTTGTACTCAGAATCAGGGAAGTCCTTGAGGAGAGTATACTCCTTCTTATCCCAAATGAGGGCAGGGGTGGGGGGTCAGTGCAGAGCTTCCAGCCCCATCCTGATGGGAGGAAAAAAAAAATGTAAGATTGTGCTGGAACTTTTCCTAGATTAACAGCCATCTGGTCATGCTGTGGGTGTCAGGCTTCAGGTCAGGGGAGAAGGTGAGGCTGATAGGTCTGGGGGTGGTGGGCAGGGAGGGGCAGGTGGTAGAGGGTCCTCCTCCCATGCCTGACTAGGATCTCGGGCCTCCAGATCTGATTGCCTTCCTCGAAGGAAGCCGACACTCACCACGCTACACCCTCTGGTTCTGCATGGGGGAGCCATGGCCCCAGGACCAGCCGTGGACCAAGAAGCTCGTGATGGTCAAGGTGCTGCAGTCCTGGGCTTCTGGAGCTAAGGGGTGGATCTTAAGGGAGGAGGAACTACAACTCCCAGAAGCCCTCTGAGGAACTACAACTTCCAAGAGTCTCTGCAACCACCAGTTCCTCATCCTCAGGAGCTTCTGGGTGTCCCTCTCCTGGCCTCACCCCCAGAACCTGTTTTGAACTCTGAAAACCATGTGGAAGTCGGTCCTAGCAACCTCTGTGAGGAACTACAGTGCCTAGGAGTCCTGACCACAAGCTTCCCCGCCCTAGCTTCTGGGAACCCCTCCAGCATTTCAGCCCTAGGAAACTTCTCAGACCACTAGTGGGTGTGGTTATGGGGGGAAACTACAACTCCCAGCAGCCCTGGGCCTACTGATTCATCCTGGGTCACAGTGGGCGCTGCTGGGAGTTGTAGTTTTCCAACCCCACCCTTGACAATAAACTGTGTTGAGTGTTTTCCCTGACTCCCGTTTCTCCCCCCCACCTCCTGCAGGTTGTTCCCACATGCCTGAGGGCCCTGCTGGACATGGCACGATCAGAGGGCGCTTCCTCACTAGAGAACACTGTGGACCTCCACATTTCCAACAGCTACCCACTCTCTCTCACATCAGAGCAGTACAAGGCCTACCTCCAGGACCTGGTCGAGGACATGGATTTCTAGGCCATGGGGGAGGTCTGATCCCTCACTCCTCACGGGTGCTTCCCCCTCGTGCCTTCACCTTGGCAATAAACTATTTCTTGCCACTGTCACCACTTGTGTGCCTGGTGTTGGGTGTCAGCTGGGTTTCAGCTAGGTCCAGGGTAGCCCTGACCTAGACTGGGCCTTATTCCTTCTTAGGACCTCAGCATACACATCTGTGCAAGCAACTCCCACCCTAGATACTCTCTGCATGAGGACAGACACTGTGCAGGGGGCAGCTGATACCTGTGACGACCTTACCTCTTCCCTGGACCTGGTGAGGAGGGGACAGTCACCCCCATTTTACAGACCAAGACAATGATGCTTGGAGAAAAGCAAGGGTCACAAAGCAGGAAACACAGATGGGTTAGAATCCAGTCTGACTCCAGGGGTGCTGTTCTCCAAAGGGGCCCCTGGGGCAGAATCTAGAACCCCTGTCATGACTATGAACAGTTCATGCCACTGTCCAGTTAGCAAAGAACCTTTCACCTGGATCATCCTGTTAGTTGGGGGCTGGAGCCTTAGGTCCCCCCACAGCTTGTGCTGGGCGACCTCAGGCAAGTCCTCCCTGCCAGGCCCTGAGCCCCGCTCTGCACTGGGCTGGAACAGGCAGTTGTAGAGAAGTTCTGGGCTCCAGCCTTAAAGCCTGCCCACGCCAGCAGGGACTGATGGGAGGCCAGTGTGGCCCTGACTCACTCTGTGGCCCCTGCTACTCTGTGCCTCAGTTTCCCTCTCTACCGCAGGAGAATGGATAAGATCACTGCAGCCTCGGAGGACTGGTAAAAAGAAAATCCAACTCAATGGGGAACAAAGGTCCTGTTGCTGGGGCAATTCCAGGGCAGACCGATAGCACCCAGGTGCCCTGAGCTTGGAAGACACCGAGCAGGTGGGACCTGGGACCCCAACCTCCCACCCACTGCCACTTTCTGTCAAGAGCAACGGCTGAGAAGCGCCTGGGTGGCTCAGTGGTTAAGCCTCTACCTTTGGCTCAGGTCATGATCTCGGGGTCCCGGGATCAGCCCTGCATCAGGCTCTGCAGGGAGCCTGCTTCCCTCTCTCTCTGCCTGCCTCTCCACCTACTTGTGATCTGTCAAATACATTAAAAAAAAAAAAAAAAAAGGCAAAAAAAAAAAAAAAAAGCAGTGGCTGACTATGTACCAGGGGTGCAACAAGTGCTTCATTTGTCTGGGTCTTCACCCTTCCAACACCCACGTCAAAGATCAGGACACTGAGGCCCAGAGAGGCGAATGCACTCCGCCTGAGTCACACCTGGCTAGCCACCCTCGGGCATAGGCCAGACCACCTGTGTATCTTTTCCCAGCCCTTTCCCAGACTGGTCTCTGAAAAGAAAGGGCTGAAATCATGGGGCTTGGGGCTAACATTTCATGAAATCTTTAATGAAATTGGGGGAGGGACACAAACAGAAGGGAGGGGCGATGGGGACAGGCTTGGGGGCAAGGGGCACAGGACGGGGCAGGGCAGGGGGCTCTCCTCTTCCCTGCAGCAACCCTCCCCCAGTCATCCCACTGATGGGGGGAGGGAAGTGGGGAGGTGGAGCCATAAATACGTCCAGAATTCCAAAGAGGCGAAGGAAGGAAGGGGTGGCTGAAGGTCTCAGAGAGGGGGCAAGGGCAGTCCTGGGCCACCCTTGTCAGGGGGCCCGGGCTCCTTGGGCGGCCGCGGGGGTCCGGGGGGGTCGCCAGGCTTGCGGCCGTGCTTGCGAAAGTAGCGGTAGCGCTGGACGTAGGCCCGCACCAAGTTGCTCACCTTCACTGGGTTGATCTCCCCGCTTTTGCTGTGGCAGATCTAGGCAGTGAGGGGCAGCTTTGATCACTGCCAGACCCCCGGGGTCCCTGCCACCTGGACTGCTGCTCCCCTCCACACACACACACACACACACACACACACACCCCGTTCCAGGCTAACAACCCCACCTGTAGCCCTGCCACCAGCAGGCCAGGCCCCGGCGGGCTTGAGCAAATCCCATCCCGCTCCTCACCTTCCAGCTCCCTCCCAGCTCCCCGTCTGGGTAACATCTGTCTGCACGTGTCTGCCTCTCCTCCTGCTCCTCTCCCCACCTCGGTGTACCTGTTTGCCTCTGGGCCCCACCTTGTGGACAGCCTTCCGCAGGATGTCCTTGTACTCCTCCTTGGTGATGTCCTTCTTCTGATAGTACGGCTTGATGGCCAGCTTCACCTCCTCCACCGCCCGCTCCTGTGTGTGCAGCTTCTTCAAATACTGGCAGAGGCGGGGACAGGGCAGGAAAAAGGGACAGCAGAGGCCACATGAGTTCCTGCGGAAGCCCCAGCCTCCCCTCCCCTGCCTGTAGTCTCAGTCTCAGCCCTGCACTCCCCTCGTTGCCGTCGCCCCCGACCGCAGGCCAGGCTGGGTCTCCACCAGGCCAGAGCCCAGGCCCTCCCAGTGGCCCTGGACCAGGACCCACACGTCCACTGTCCACACAAAATGTACATGAAATGAGAGGTGGGCCATGGGCTGTCGGACCAGGACGGAAAACATGCAGACATGACCGAAAGGAAAACCGCCCTGAGGCCCCCCGAGCAGGAGCCAAGTGCAGCTGAGGAAAAACCTGTCCGAATCTGCCCGGCACCCACTCCTGCCCTCCAACAGATGCCTGACTTTCCTTTCTTAAACCATCCTCCCTCTCACACGAAAGGATGGGGAGGGAAGGAGGGACACGAGTGACCACGAAGTACACAGTCGTCCGGACACGTGTCGGCACGTGGGTGTGTTTACGTTGTCGTGCTTTTGTACCTCTCACCCTCTCTGTGCGCACGTAATGGGGGAAAAAATCTACCCAGTGCCCATCTCCCACTCATCCATGTGAGGGAAAGCCGAGCTCCTTACATTTTAATGACTTTGGTATGATCAAAGTTCCCGCCTGTGGGCATCAGTCTCCAGTCCTCCTTGGGCCCCTGTGTCTCAGCATCTGTTCCCGTTCTCTGCAAAGCTGTCACCAGCCACCCACTGCCCCCAAGCCCAGCTCACCTTGTCTGTGTCTCCCCGTCCCTCGGAGCTGCTGCTGCCCTCTCGCTTGTCAGACGCTGCAGCCAGCCCGGTGGGGGTGGGAGGGGTCGAGCCGCAGCCCCCCAGAGGGAGGCTGCCAGGGAGCAGGTAGCTAGAGGGACCAGGGGGCAGCCCCAGAGAGGTGGGCACAGGAGCTGGGGTCACCCCCAGACTAGAGGGTGGCTTTCGATGGCTGAGGATCTGTGGGAAGAGGTTGGAGAGAACATGAGCAAAGGGAGGGGGAGGGGAAGAGGGACCACGCACCCCCATCATTCCCGCCCTGGTTTCCCAGTAGTCTCATGGGCCAGAGATTCCTCCTCTGGCCGATCCCTTCCTTGTCCGAAGGCCCACTGGGAAATGCAGTTCCTCTCCGGACCAGAGTCAGGGCACAAGAGAAGGGACTATGGGGACTCTTCCCCAGGGGAGCCCACCTGGTTGGTGGCCTGGATCAGTTCCTGGGCCTTTGCTCGGCTCGCCAGATTGGCTTCTTCCATCTTGAAGAGAAGTGCAGTCACTGCAAGGGGCAGACAGTTGAGGACAAGGACATCAGGAGTTGACACAAGAAGGGCCGGTGAGTGACACCTGGCCACCTGCTGCCCCCTCCCACCCGGACCCCTAGAGAGGCCATGGGTCTTGGGCTCAGAGCTGGGAAAAGGGGACCTTGGCCCCTGAGAGAGCCACTCCGCACCACCACCACCCTGTTCTTACTTAAAACTTAAGGTACGTGGTCGGGGGCAATATGGCCAGGTTACTTGGGGACAAGGTGGTGGCAGAAGCGAGATTCCGTCTCAAGACCCCTGTGGCCTATAGCCATCCCCCAAGGGACACTGCTGCCCCCCACCCCCGTCTTCTCTCTGGTCCCTCCACACGTACCCCAGGTCACCTGCAGGTGGCCCCCAGTCTGCGCCAGGCTGGCCGCCCCACGCGCACCCACCTGCTCTCTTCCGGCATACCCAGACATCAGTGAGCCTCCCGGACAGACCCTGACCGAGCCCTCACCCACCCCAGCCCCTCACTGTCTGGGACACTGTGTACCGACCCCTTCTAGGGCATCCCCACTGCCTCCAAGTCTGACCCCCTAGGACCTCCACCTCTCAGTCCTGTCTGCACCCCCCAGCCCCAGGGCACACTCACGGGCCAGGACACCGCTGGTGGTGCAGTCCACACCAGCAGGCAGGTTCCAGGGCATGGGCGGGGGCAGCGTGGGCAGCTGGGAAACACGGGTGGCTGGCCCGTCCTCCGCCCCCGAGTCACCGGCTGTGGACCCTGCGCTAGGGGCAGTGCTTGGGGCAGCTGCAGCCGTGCTGGTGGCTGTGGTGGTGGCAGGCTGCTGCTCCTCCTCCTCCTCCTCTTCCTCCTCCTCCTCTTCCTCCTCCTCCTCCTCCTCAGCGCCACCTCGGACTCCAGCCTCCTCCGCAGCCTCTTCGGGAAGGAAGGAGACCTCGGGCGTCTTGCAGCTGCTATCCACGGTCTGCGAGTCCGGTGTGAGCGCGGGGGGCGGAGGGGCTGCCTTAGGGGGTGGGGTGCTGGGGGCCTTGGCTGCCCGTTCTTCCCCGGACCAGGAGGTCTCCTCCACTCCCTTGGCCCCCGCTGCCTGGCTGCAGCTGTCCGCCTTGGACTTCTTTAGCATCACAGGGCCACCGCTGCCCCCGCTGCTGCCCCCACTGCGGATCTTTTTCCTGGTCTTGGATGGCTTGGTCTTTCCCTTGGTCCCCTTGGCTTTCTTGGCCCCAGCCTTGGCCTTGACCTTGGTCTTTTTGGGCTTGGTGCTGCCCGGAGCTGCTTTGGCCACCTCAGCGGGGGCCCGCTCATCGGGCTTGAGGAAGGGGGAGCGGCTCTCCCGGTCTCGGCTAAACTTGACCCCAATGGAGCCCAGGCCCGCTGATGTGGCCTCCTTGGCAGGCGTGGTACTGCTGACGCCTTCGCGGATCAGCACTGCCACCTTGGACTGCAGCTTCACCTTCCGGGAAGAAGAGGAGCACGAGGAGGAGGATGAGCCCGAGCCACTGCTGACCGGCGGCTTTGGTGGGGGCCCCGAGGAGGGCGCTGACTCCTTGGGAGGCCGAACCTTCTTGGATGACCTGTCCCTGTCCCTATCTCTGTCCCTGTCCCGGTCCCGATCCCCCCCATCCAGCGCCTTCCGCCGTGATCCCTTCTCCCGCGAGGAAGAGGAGGAGGAGGCAGCCCCAGAGCGGCGCCGGTCCTTCTCGCTGCTCTTGCCACCCCGCTCCTCGGCGCTCAGTCCCTCCGAGTCGTA
The DNA here is from genome assembly GCF_009829155.1 of Mustela erminea. Classification (NCBI taxonomy): domain Eukaryota; kingdom Metazoa; phylum Chordata; class Mammalia; order Carnivora; family Mustelidae; genus Mustela; species Mustela erminea. The sequence goes on along the minus strand of NC_045632.1, from coordinate 5,364,476 downwards.
CAGGACCTCTCGCTTGGGCGACGAGGCCGGGGCCGGTGAGGGGCCGCGGGGGTCGGGCTTGTCAGGCCGGCCCACGGTGATGGTCCGCTTGATGGCGAAGAGATCGTGGTCCGTGAGGTCCTGGATGGAGGGTGGCACGGCCCCCCGGCGGCGGCTGTCGCGCTCTCCGCCCAAGGAGCTGGAGCCGGAGGGCGGCTGTGTGGGCACCGGGGCCTTTTCGCTGTCCCCAGAGCGCTTCTCGCCCCGGGACCGTGAGCGCTTCTTCTTTTTCTTGCTGCCGCCGCCGTCTCGGTGCTTGCCGCGGTGCCGCTCGCGCCTGGACGACGACGAGGAGGAGGTGGCAGGGGGCGGGGAGGCCGAGCGCCGCCGCCGCCGCCGCTTTTCCCGGGACCGAGACCTGCGGCTGCCCCCGCGGCGGCGGTCGGTGCTGCGTGAGCGGTGGCGGGCAGAGCGGGAGCGGGAGCGGCGGCGGGCAGACGACGAGGCGTGGGAGCCCGGCTTGCGGTCCCGGGAGCGGTGCTTCTTGGAGTCCCAGGGGGAGGCCGGGGCCGGTGGGGCGGGCGGAGCGCTGGACGAGGACGAGGCAGCCTCCTTGGCCTCCCCGCCGCTCCGCTTTCGCTCCCGCCGTGACTTCTTGCGGGTGGGGGGCCCGGCGGGGGCGGCAGCAGCCGCAGTGGCGGCGGTGGGGGAGGGCGAGCGCTGGCGGTAGCGCTCCCGCCGCTGCGTCAGGATCTTGCGGCGCAGGTCCAGGCCGCCCCAGCGCGTGTCGGCGGCCGGTGGGGCGGGGGCAGGCTCCCCTAGGTCCACCTGCAGTGCGCCCTCCCCGTCCGACTCCGCGTGCAGAGACAAGAAGTCGTCCCCCTCCGGGGCCCGGGGAGCGGGGGGCGGGGGCGGGGGCTGAGCCGCAGGCGGTGCTGCGGCCGCGGGAGGGGGGCGCGCTGCCCGGCCGCCGCTGGGCCGAAACAGGGACACCGCCACCCGGGGCTCCTCCTCAGGCTGGACGATCTCGCCCTCCTCAATCTCTGAGTCGCCCGGTGGCAGCAGGGTTGGCGGGATGACAGCTCCACCGGCTGTCACCACCTCCACAGAGACCTTGCCTTCCCGACAGGCCTCTGCCTCGGTCCCCACCACGAAGACGCGCCGGCGGCTGGCTCCATCTGCCCGGGTGGAGTCTACCTGGGGCGGCGTTCCGGGGGCTGGCGTTGGCTGTGGGGGCTGGGGGTCCGGGCGGGGGCTCTCATCACCTGGGAAGTCCTGGCTCAGGCTGTTGTCATCATAGATGCCCGCCAGGGTCTCCGAGATGCGGCTGATGCTCTGAGACAAGCCTTCCTCCTCCTCTTCCTCCTCTTCCTCTTCCTCCTCCTCTTCCTCCTCCTCCTCCTCCTCTTCCTCAGGTGAGGGGGTCCCCGCGGATGAGCTGGGGTTGGAGCCAGTGGGCTCAAAGGGGTCATACTTCTGCTCCGGAGCAGGCGGAGGGGAATAGGCCTCATCGGTGGGGTGGAAGGGGTCATAGATGTCAAATCGGGGGGCAGGTGGGGCCGGGGGTGCTGGGGGTGGGGGAGGTGGGGGAGGGGAGGGAGAGGAAGATGAAGGGGAAGGGGAGGGTGAGGAGGATGCAGAGGAGGGGGCAGGGGGAGGGGCTGGGCCCCCATCTCCCGTGCCCAAGGTGAGGAGGTGGCGGGCACAGGAGGGTCGAGAAGAGTGGGGCTGTGGAGAAACTGCAAAGAAACGGTGGAGACGGAGAACCACAGTCAGGTGCACACCCTCCTCCCCGTGTCCTGCAGAGCGCCCACGGGCAGGACAGCACCCCTGCCACTGCCCTCCTCCGGCGGCCCTCAGGGCGCCAGCAGACACAGCTCTCAGCACTTTACTCGGCCTGACTCACAGCACATTCCCACAACTCCACGCCACTGGAGGACACTGAGGCTCAGGGAGCTGCACAGCGGGGAGAAGCTGGGTGTGGACTCAGTCAGTGTGCCACCGAGCCTGTGCTCCCATATCCTGACACATCCCCTGGCCTGCAGCCCAAGAAGCCCATGACCGGTGTTACCACAGAAGACAAGGGCCAGAGCGGGGCAGCCGGGATTTGAACCTAAAACCACCTGAGAAGCTGAGCTCTGGCCCACCACTCCGGCTGCCTCTGGGGTAAATTTATCCTGCTTCATGGAAAGAATCGCCTGTGGCTGCAAAGGTGATAACTTCCTCTCGAGAGCCAGGAAAGGGCAGAGCTGAGGAGCCCTGGCCACTGGAGTCCTCGCCCCATGCACATCACTCTGTGACGAGCCCCATCCAAGGGACTGACAAGCGACAGGAACAACCAGGGTCCGCCCCTCCTACCCACTGGCATCGTGCTTTCCCGCACCACCCTTGCTGCCTCCCGAGGCCATGCTTTCTTGAAGACAGGGTCTCAGGGCCATAAATCCCACATGGAAACAATGGACCAGGGCCACACCTCCAGACACACACAATGGGGTGCCCTCTCAACCACATACTACAGGGTGCTGCAACGGCCAGGATGCCAGCATGGTCAGGTGGACAGTGCCAGGATAGCCAGGGCTCATGAGGGCAGTCCCAGAGCCACCTCTCAACCCTATCCCAGGCTCTAAGCCCTCACCCATGACATGACCAAGGACAAGGACCTCAACTGCTGCCTGTCTCAGTTTCCTCATCTCTACAGTGGGGTCCACTCATTCATTCAGGACATTTTTACTGATCACCTATCTTGTGCCAAGGGCAGTCTGGGGTACGAGGAATAGAAGAGTGAGCATAAGGGATAAAGTCCCTGCCTTCAAGGAGCTCACATAAAGCAGGGAGAGAAATCTCAAGGAGCCACAGAGAAAGCCCACCAGCTACTGAGGGCTGAGGAAGAAGATAAAAAGCAAGAGGGGATGCCCGGGTGGTGCAGTTCAGCCTCCGACTCTTGATTTCGGCTCAGGTCATGATCTCAGGATCATGAGATCAAAGCCCTTTGTCAGGCTCCGCACTTGGCAGGGAGCCTGCTTGAGATTCTCTCTCTCCCTCTGCCCTCCCCACCCCTCTAAAATACATAAATAAATCTAAGAAAGAAAGAGAAAAAGGAAAAAAGAAACGTAAGCAGAGGGGCACCTGGGTGGCGCAGTGGGTTAAAGCCTCTGCCTTTGGCTCGGGTCGTGATCTCAGGGTCCTGGGATTGAGCCCCACATGAGGCTCTCTGCTCAGCGGGGAGCCTGCTTCCCCCCTTTCTCTCTGCCTGCCTTTCTGCCTACTCGTGATCTCTGTCAAATAAATAAATAAATAAAATCTAAAAGAAATAAAATCTTAAAAAAAAAAAGAAAAAGAAACGTAAGCAGAGGAGGATGGTGATGAGAGCATTCACACCTCACGAGGACAAGGGGACTGGACAAGCAGCTATGGGGACCAAACCAGACTGTGCCTGGCCTGCGAGGACCCGGTGAGCATGAGCTCTTCTACCCTGCTTACGAATTATTACTACCCCCAGAGGTATAAGGAATCCACAGGCTGGAGCAGTCTGGAACTGCAAGACAGCCACTTCTTTATATAATTTTTATATGATGTAGGATTAAGGGTGAGTTTTTTTCCCCCTAAATTCTTAATAGTTTCCAAATGGAGGAAGAAAACCGCCCGTAACAAGGAAATAAATCACAACCCCAGCATCCTCCCCACCCCACCCCAGGGCAAAACAGCTCTCAGGTTCCAGATAGTCTACATCACTGAATGCCTGGGGCCAAATCCCTAGGTCATCTGCTTTTGTCAATAAAGTTTTATTAGGACACTGCCATGCCCCTTTATTTATCCTCTAGACTTCTAATTTAAAAAGAAATGAACAGGGCGCCTGGGTGGCTCAGTGGGTTAAGCCACTGCCTTCGGCTCAGGTCATGATCTCAGGGTCCTGGGATCGAGTCCCGCATCGGGCTCTCTGCTCAGCAGGGAGCCTGCTTCCTCCCCTCCTCTCTCGGCCTGCCTCTCTGCCTACTTGTGATCTCTCTCTGTCAAATAAATAAATAAAATCTTTAAAAAAAAAAAAAAAAAAAAAAAAGAAATGAACATATTCTTGTGGGCCCCGAAGAGTGTGGTGGGCCCGAGGTATCACATTCCCTGAGCCTAATAGACAAGGCAACCCACAGCTATAAAAAAAGATCAAAGAAAACAAACTGGGCCAGGGTGGGGGCCCAAGGTCAGCTGCCGAATAGCATCCCTAGCTGCCCTCATGCTGCACCCGAGCTGATCGAGCCTTCCTCTTTTCCACCCCTCCCAACTGCAGACATCCATGCAGAAGGGAAGTCTAAACCTGGGCCCTGGGGGCCAGCAGCAGCAGCAGCCCTGAAGAACTAGTTAGAAATGCAAACTCCCAGGCCCCACCCCAAACCCACTGAATCAGAAACTAAGAGCTAAGGGCCTCCCGCTCCCAGGGAGATGAATTCTCACTGCAGCTTTGTAGAGCCTGGGACGCTGAGCACCTCACATGTGCTAACGACTCCTTCGTGCTAGCGATCACATCAGCGATTGCTTTCCATGTGTCTGTCGGCACGCACAGCCTTTATTTTGGTCTAACAGGCAAAGGCTTAAAGGTTTTGTCCAAGGGACACGATCACTACTATTACTACCAATGACAGCAGACTCCCGCACAACTCTGAGGTCTCCTGCTCAGCTCCGCCCTGGCCCCACATACCCGTTTTGCCTGTCCTCCAGGCCCTGAGACGGGGCAGCAGGCTAGGCACGGGCAGAGGGATCGGATCCCTGTCCCCGATTCGGACCTCAGCCACCAGCTCCAGCATGTCCTCGCTTCTGCAGGGCGGAAGGGGGTGAGTGAGCCCAAGGGAAGCTTCCAGCTCCCACGCCAAAGGCCTCTCCCACTCCCAGCTGCCCAACTACTCACTCGCCAGGCCGCAGGTCCAGGTGGCTGGGAACCCAGGTATCTGGGGGATCCAGAACACTCACCAGCCCCGAGAGGAAGCTGTCTGCGGCCATGTCCAACACCTGGAATAGGCCAGGAGGGGCTCCGTATCTGCTCATGTGAGGACCCACAAACCCCCTTTCCCCAGCCCCTAAATTCTCAGGAACCCAAACATCTGAAACTCCAAGAAAATGCCAGGATCCAACCAATTCCCTCACCCTGACTTGCCTCTGGGACCCAAGGCTCACCCCCACAGATGACGTCCCCAGCCCCTCCAACACCACTGATTGACTCCAGCCCCAGGAGTCTGGGTCCCCAAACCCAATGCCAGGATCCAGACCCCAGTGACCTAGCCCCCCGCAACCCTCCCCAAGTCTGGGCCCCCAGCCCCATGTTCTTACTCACAGTAGCCGTGTCAGTCCCCCCCGACTCCTGGGAACGGGGCTCTGACCGTGGGCTCCGGCAGCGCCTCCATCGAAGGCCATGACACCGGGAGCCATCTGGAGAGAGATTTGCATGGGGGATTGGAAACGAGACTAGACACAGAGACTCTGTGGAGCAGAGGAAAGGGGAGCCTGCTTAGCTCTTGCCAAGGGAACCAAGGACCTGCCAGCTCTCCCTGTCTCCTTCCACCACGCCCCAGCTCAGGTCCCGGAAGGACTCCCCAACACCATTCTGAGGCGCCAGTGCTCTCACCCCTCTGTCCTCCTAGCTGCTCTCAGGATGCTGTCCAGACAAGGCACTGTGCCTTTAGAGCCTTCCTAGGGCCCAGTCCCCAAGGAACTCCCCTGCCTTGTCTCCTACTCACACCCCCGCGCCCACCAGCCCCAGAAAACGATGACGCAGTCCTGCAAGGTGGCCCAGTGCTGTGCACCTGCTGGCTGCCTCTGCCTACCAGGCTTCCCTCTTTACTGGATCGCTCCTTAGATCGCATCCTTAGAGACCCAGTTCCCGTTTCCCCCCTCTAGGAAGCCTTCCCAGACAGACCCCATCTCCTCCCCCACACACTTCCTGAACCGGGCTTCCTCCTACCCTCTGACAGTGCCTTGGGCCACTTCTGCCCAGTGATGGTGTCTCCCCTCCATCAGACTGGCAGCCCCTCTGAGGCAGCCGTGGAGTCTGACCCACCTTTTGGCTCCCTGTGCCAGCATGAGAGTGGTACCCAGGAGGCCTCAGAAGAGTGGTTATGAATGAAATTAGGGTAAAGAACACAGAGATGGGACAGGAGGCTAAGAGGAACCAGAGCCCATCATACCTTTATCATTTGGCAGATCCCCCTGCAGGGAACTTCCCACAGCCTGCTGAATGGCCCGCTAGAGAAAAGGTGGAGGGTGAAGGGGATGGAAAGAAAGGGCAGTCAGGGGACTCGTGCAAATGATTACAAGCTCTGCTCCTGGGAGACAGCCATTCCAGACACCCCTATAGCCAAATCCAAACCCATCAGAGGAGCCAAAAGTCCAGGCCCCCAGCCCCTCCTCCCCACCAGGGCCCAGGTGTTGGGCCCCCAAATCTGAACTTGCAGCCCATCCCTGCCTGCCTTGGCTCCGGGTGTCTACCAGCCTTACCAGGATAAAGGCAGAAGGAGAAAGTGTGGGGTCTCTGTCGGGTGGACCATCGCCCCGATCCTCGCCCGACTCCTCTGTCTTCCCTCGGGACTCATCTTCTTCCTCCATGGTCACCTGGTAGTTGAGAGGGTGACAGTTTGGAGTGGAGACCAGGGCGCAGGGGGGTTCCGGGAGGAGCAGGAAATGGATGCAAAGACCTCAAGGGCCTCCAATGTTGCTTTGTTCAGCAACCTCTCTGGAATCCCTCCCTTCTATCGCTGCACTCCAGTCCTTGGGCGAGCCCCACGCCCAGTGCAGCCATCGGAGGGACCAGAATGGGCTCTCTTCCCTTGCCTGGATCCCAGCTGCCCCCCTTTGTGGAAGGGAGGCCTTCCCAGCCTCCCCTTTCAACAAGGCACGCCCAAGTGCCCACAGCTTCCCCCACTGCCAAGCTTTAAGACCTCACTGCCCACCTTCCTAAGACCCAACCCAATGCCAAGATTTTTGGTTGAGTTGTGATTTCAAATACCGTGTCCCATAGTCTCCTAAACTCTCCTTTCCCAAACTAAGACACGCACCAGTGGGCTGGGTGTACCTCAAATACCACACCACTTCCTACAGCATCAACTCTCCTCGATGGCGCAGAACCAAAAAATTGTATTTATATGCAAAAGATGGAACTGCAATAGAGCAATGTATAAAACCAGTACTGAACTGAAAACACTGCTTTCAGAAAGGCAGTCTGTTCACCTGACCCCACAGAGGGCATCCACCTAAGGCCTATGTGCCCACTGGATGAAAGCATGGCTCAAGCTTTCATGATGTCACAGAAATTCTTAGATTATACTAAAGTGGAGAGATGATCCCTCGCACTGGTGGGTGTCTGGATTAGGACTTCAGAAAGCATGACTATTTCAGCTGCTAGCTTCCCTGTAACCATCAAATCTGCCACTTTGAAAACAATATCCAATCTGAGTTCCCAGAAAGCTTTGAAACCCCTAAACTGCCCCCCACACTGACTCATTGTGCTTATCTGGACAGGCACAACAGGAGTATCTACATCCAAGAAGGGCTGTGAGAATTCAAAGTGGACTGACTTCTGCCACAGAGTCAGCAGAGCCCAAGCGTTCAATACAAAGTAACAATAACTAGCATTATTAGCCTCCAGAGGCCCAGGTTTATCTCTGCCACTCTCCCAGCCGTTTCCTGCAAAGCAAACACCCAGGTCCAGGTCTCTCTCCTACCACAGATTTCCAAGCTAAGCCAAAGCTCTCAGCAATGAGCCTGGAGCTCCTTCCCTAACTCCCACTAACATGTCCTGCCTATAAACCCCTGTGGACAGTTCCCAGCCCTGGAGCTGCTCTCCAGCACCTCTGGGGGAAGCACCTGCTACGCTGAACAGTGACTGTCACATAACAGAAGCCTAATTGAGACCTGCTGAGTATAGACACACAGATCTCCAAGCCCTCTGCAGCGTATGAAGATGATTCCTTGCCCATGTGGCCGTGCCCTGGGCTTTGCAGACACACCCAGGGCTCTTTAGATCTTTTCAACATGAAAACACATTTTGCAGACATTGTTAAGTCCCTATAGGTCAGTGTTTCCCCAACTACAGTATGATAGAAGTATAGTGGTTCACGAATAGATTGTTACAAAAAAAATAAATTGAACGCAGGAGAAAAATCTTTACAGTACATTGCAGGGCGTTAAGTGGAAATATGAATTAATGGAACTTTGGTATTCAACACATAGGGGAATATGCAATGGGTCTCAACAAAAAATGTACTTCTTACTGTAGATCAAGGTCAAAAGAGTTTGAAAAGCATTGCACTAAATGAATCTAGGTGATCCTACAGACTTCCCCACACAAATGTGGACTAATTCTAATCTCTATAGCTCCAGGGCAATGCAGAATTTAAAAACATTTTTTCATTTGAATTACATTATAAAGTGCAAGTACATTTGAGCTGGGCAAATTTTCCAATACTCTCCTTTGTCTTGTTCTCCACGCGATTATACAGCCTCAAAAGGCATTCGAATTTGCTCCAGGCATAAAGACTGCACTCTTGCAGTCACACTGAAAGTCAACTAGATGGTTCCAGGTCCTTCTAACTGCCCCCAGCCTCCTGTCACCCAGATTAGACACTCCTCAGAGGTTAGAGACCCATCCAGGCCTCACAGCACACCTCAGTATTTGCCTCCCTCCCTTGGTGGGCATACCCCACCCGTCAGGGTGGCCCTAAAAGGCTTCCTGGCCCTCCAACAGTTCTCTCAGGCCCGCTAAATGGCCCCAGACCCATGTAGGTGAGCCGCATCCTCAAGTCAGCTCATGCAGACACTCCCAGCCCTAACAGACATACCCCGGGCGCTATAGATGGCTCTGCAGATACTCCTCAGCTCTTGCAGACCTCCTTCACCCTGGGACATATCTCAAGATCTCAAGATGGCCCCAGAACCCTATAAACAGACCCTAACCTCTGGTCAGCCCATAAAGACGATCAGCAGTGCCTATAGAAATGACCCACGCCAGCTAGGTGATGGAGAGCAGGCTCCAGTCCCGGTCCAGCCCGGTGGACGTCCCCACTCCTCACGGGGACGCCCCGCAGATGCCCCTCGGAACCCACAGACGCGTCCCGGGGCCTTAAGAAGGCCCCCCGCTCGGCACCAGGTTCCGCCGCCGCTACCGGGCCCGAGGCCTCCCCGCTAAGTCCTCCAGGCCCCGCGGCGTGTGGGGAGGACCCCAGGACAACTAGCGACCCGACTCCGCCCCGCCCACCCCGATAGGCCCGAGCCCCGCGGCCCAGACTGCCGCCGCCATCTTACCCCGCCGCTCGGGCTGCGGCTCCGGCCCCGGCGCGGGGCGGGGCGGGCTGGGGGGGGCTCGCGAGCAGAAGGAGGAGAGGGGCGGAGCTAAAACGCCGCCGAGCTTGCCGGGACTTCAAGTACCGAGCACGGTGCCGTGAAGGCTGGTGGGAAGACTCCGGACTCAGTTTCCCAGAAGTCAATGGGGCACACAGGCAGGGGCGCGCGCGACGGACGCCGGGAGGCGTAGTCCGCGCGTCGCCTTCGTCGCGCGGGGACAGCAAGGAAGTGAGAGGTGAAGGGGGCGGGGTTGCAGTAGCCCGCTACAAGGCCCCACAGTGCCCTGCGCGCGCGCGGAAAGAGCTGCGGAACAGGAAGTGACGTGAAACCCTGAGCAGGGTGGCTGCAAGGGAATTGTAGTTCCGAAAAGTGGATGGTAGAAAAAAAGCCGTGCTGGCTGGGAGTTGCGCCGCCCACCTGCTGGGGAATCCCAGAATATCCCCGTCTCCTAAGTCCCCTCTAAATATAGAGCCGAGGAGCCCGACCCTACAACCTCCTCCTTATTTAAGATGGAAAAGTCCAAATTCCGATTTCCTCTCACTCAGCAGGAGTTCGGACTCCCATTTTCTTCCTTCCTGGGACTGGGGAGTTCGATCTCTCCTTCACTCACAACAAGAAGTCGGGCCCTCATGCCCATCCTTCCTCCATCCTTCCACTCCTGGTCTCAAACTCGTACTTCACTTCACACAGACACAGGTATTCGGGTTCCCAATCCGGATTCCCTCAGATCCAGATATCTGAATACCCGGCCCCACCAACCCCTGGACCCAAGAGTCCACGCCCCCAGCTCTCTCCTTTGCGGAACCTAGTAGTAAAGACTCCCTGATCCCCTACTCCCCGGGACCCAGGAATTCAGAACTCCAGTCTCATTCTCCCCGAGAGACCCCGGAGTCTGGGCCCTCATCTTCCTCCTTCAGGACTCAGAAAGCCTGGCCCTAGGCCCTTCAATGACCCAGCCACCCCAGTTTGGGCGAGCTGGCTCAGGGATTAGGAATGCAGTGATCTCACGGCCCCTCCCTGTCCCGTTACCCCGCTGTCCCCCTCCAGGGCCCCACCTCCCCTCCCAGTCTGTCTTCCGCTTGGCTGGGACTCCGGGAACCGGAAGCCTGGGTCCCTTAGCGGGCGGAGACTCCGGCGTCCAGCCTAGACGCCCGGGTCGGAAGTTTGGCTAGGATCCCAGGACGGAGGTGGAGCTTCCCTTCAAGACCCGCTCCTTCCTTCGAGCGCGCCTATATACGGCCGCGCGCGAGTCGACGAACCCCGCCTACTAAAAACGGGGCCTAGGGGATGGTACCCTGAAAAGCGATGCCTCCGGGATCCTCATTTGCATAGCACCTCCCCGAACGATTTTCCCGACCCGTCCGCCGAAAGCGTGAGGGCTCGTATTAGCATATCCCCGCCCACAGACGGCCCGCCCGCAGAGAGCGCGTGGCGCTGCTCCGGGTGAGCTTAGCCCTCGCGTTAGCATATCCCCGCCCCATTCGGAATTCCCCTTCACAAGGAAAGCCTTTCCCCCTCCCTTATTAGCATAGCTCCTCCTTTTCCCGGGCCTTACCTCCTAAGCCTCCCGAGACTCCAGTCCTTCTCTCCGGAGCTCATGATTATGCAGTAGCCTTATTAGCGGGGCCCGCCCCTAGGCCCCGCCCGGCTCCCCCCAAGGCGGTAGCAGCGGCGGCAGCAGCGGTGGCGACATGAGCAGCGGGGCGGCGTCCGGGACGGGGCGGGGGCGGCCCCGGGGCGGGGGGCCGGGACCCGGGGACCCCCCACCCAGCGAGACACACAAGCTGGTGGTCGTGGGCGGCGGCGGCGTGGGCAAGAGCGCGCTGACCATCCAGTTCATCCAGGTAGTGGGCCCTCACCCGGGGGGGTGCCCCCGGGACCTAGAACTGAGCCCTTTGGGAGATCCCTGAGACCCCGATTTCCCCTCGATCCATCACTGAGACCCTCCTATGAGACCTTCTAATCTTAAAAAATCCCCTCAGATGGTGACCCTGAGCCCCCCAGCTCCAGGGCCTCCCCCCTCTACACAAGGGACTTATACTCGCATCCTGAGACTCCCCCCCATCCCTCCCCCCAATACCCAAGACCCCGCTTCCCTGCTGACTTGACCTTGAGCACCTCCTGGGAGCATCCTAAATCCAAAAGTCACCCCATATAGACCCTAAGCACTCCCATAGGCCCCCACCCCTAGGTGTCACTTCCCCCTACCCTGAGCCCCATCTCCCCCAGATCCCAGGTCCCAGCTTCCCGTCTGAGCCACCCAAAGCCTAACTGGGAGATTACCCTCCTCTAGATACTAAGCTCCCCCAGAATCTAGAAAGTGTGCCCAGACTTTGCCTGGGGCCCATCCAGTACCATCTGGTCCTGAGAAGAGACACCGTCAGACCCAAGAGATTTCAAAAAGATCCTGCCCCTGGGCCATTCCAGAGAATTCTTATGACTGCACGTCCTGTTCTGGGGATCCCTCACCCCACCAGACCCAGACCTCCACCCTCCCCCAGGGAAAACCACCCACTCCTCCATGTTGAGTTTTCTTCCACTCTAACTCCTTGAGCATCTCTCAGACACCTTGGCTAGCCCCCAGATCACCTCCTTGAAGAAACCCCCAGATTCTTGACACCCCCAGAGAGACCCACTTCTTAGGAGTTTCTCTGACTCTGTAAATGCATTTGGGGATGTCTCAGATTCTCTAGATGTGTACAAACCTCCCAAATGTATTTGCACCTTGGGGCTCACTCCAGCTCTCACCCCAGACTTCTCCAGATGTGTTCTGAAGACACACTCATAATCCCCCCATGGCGTGGTCCCTGCACCCGCCCTGCAGGCCACGCCCTCAACAAGCACCCCTCCCCTAACAGACAGGAGGCAGCTGTCAGACCCCCAGCTACCAGATCACCCCTTCTTTCCTGAAAATCTACCACTGCCCAGGAAACCTCCAGCCCATTCCCAAGGGAAACCCTCCCACCTTAGAGAAACCTTAGAAAGGTGTCTCCTTTCTGAGGTGCTACCGCAGAGGGTCCTGGGCCTCAGACTCCTTAAGAGACCCCAGCCAGGCCCTGCATGGGAGCCCCTGCCTATATAGAAGGCCCCAAAGCTGGCCAAAGGCCTGGCTGGAGGCTGGCCTGACCCAGGCAGGAAGGGAGGGGCCCAGCCTCCGGGCGGGGCAGCTTCTCGGCAGCTGGATTGGAACAGGGACCTTCTCCTGGGAGGAGACACTAGAAGCTGCCTGAGAAGGAGGGGGAGAGGATGGAGGAGGAAGAAGGAGAAAAAAAAGAGGGAAGAGGAGGAGGAGGGAAAGATAGAAACAGGCAGACATTCTGGGCAATAATAGCTCCCAATAACTGAGCACCTACTAGATCCAAGCCATACGTGAAATGCTTAGCAGGGATTTCCCCCAAATCTCACAAATGCTGGATTAAGTGTAGTCTTATTTTTATTCTTATTTTCCAAATGAGGAAATTGAGGTTCGGAGAGGGGAAGTGATTTGATCAATACTGCACAGCTAGGACGTAATCACCATGTGGGAGATGTACAGAGAGAGAGGACTGGGAGAGACTCAGAAAAAGGAGACTAGGTAGGGTGGGAGGAAGGGACAGAGACCCACAGAGAGGGGAACAGGGATCCAACAAGAAGGGGCGGGGGAGGCAGAACCCAGTGATAGGGTTAAGTCCTCTCTCCTGGGGCACTGCAGGAACCGCAGTAATGATGTCTTCTCCCTGTCCCCCCAGTCCTACTTTGTGTCTGACTATGACCCAACCATCGAAGACTCCTATACGAAGATCTGCGCTGTGGATGGTGTTCCAGCCCGGCTGGACAGTGAGGGCGGCGGGGAGTGGGTGGGAGGATGGTGGTGGGGCTGAGGTCTCCCGGGAGCCTCATCCCCACGGCGGCCCCTCTCCCTCTGTCTGCAGTCCTGGACACAGCAGGCCAGGAGGAGTTCGGTGCCATGCGGGAGCAGTACATGCGCGCTGGACACGGCTTCCTGCTGGTGTTTGCTATTAACGACCGGCAGAGGTGAGGGGAGTCGAGGGTGGTGGAGCAGGGCGGGCTGGGGCCCAGCAGCTGGCCAGAGCTCACGCCTCTGGCTTCATCTGCAGTTTCAACGAGGTGGGCAAGCTTTTCACACAGATCCTCCGTGTCAAGGACCGAGACGATTTCCCCATCGTGTTGGTTGGGAACAAGGCAGATCTGGAGACACAGCGCCAGGTCTGGGACACTCCCCACCGCCTCCAACCCCTGACCCCCATCTCAACCTGGGAGGCTCCTTTGGGCATCCTCCTCTGGCTCCCCTGGTCCCGCTCCCTCTGTTGTCACACTCATCACTACATGGGTTGCCCCCAAATTGGTTCTTCTGCGTTCCCAGTGTTGCACGTCAGACTTCCCATTAAACTGTTGGATGGGACCAAGGGTACCCGCACCGACCCCCAGGTCAACCTGCCCCAACTCTGCTCCATTCCCACCTCAGTGAGCCTCCCTCCAGGCCCCCCACTGCCCCTGACCCTTCCCTGCTCATAGCCCTCCCTTGGCACTCCCTCCTCCCCCAGAGAGAACTCCAACTCTTGGACTTGGCACTTGATTCCCACCAGGTCTTGTCCCTTTCTCTGCTCTCACCACTTCCTACACACAGAGACTGTGATTTCCACACCGAACTCAACTTTCCGATTAAGCCTTTGGGGGTTTCCAGGCTTCCAAGCAAAGCTTTGCCTCTGCAGGGGACATCCTGACTTCCCCGCAGGAGGAACTCTGTCACCTAATGTTCAGAAGGGCAAATGTCTACAGAGCCTTCCCAGACTGCTTACTTAATGGAGCTGAGCCCTCTCAGCACGTTCCCCATGATCTCCTTGAAACAACTTCTCTTCCCCTGACCCCCACACTATGGCACCCCCGTTAGAGTGTGTAGTGTGTCTTTCTGCCTCCCTCCCACAGCTGGGCCCCACCCTGAGTGCAGACACCTGACTCCTCCTGCTGTCCCCCTCCCAGGTCCCCCGATCTGAAGCCTCTGCCTTTGGTGCCTCCCACCACGTGGCCTACTTTGAGGCCTCAGCCAAGCTGCGCCTCAATGTGGATGAAGCCTTTGAGCAGCTGGTGCGGGCTGTCCGGTGAGCAGAGCACCTTTCCTGTTGTCCCTGTCCCCAGTCCCAGCGACCCGGACTCACCAGCTTCTTCCTACAGGAAGTACCAGGAACAAGAGCTCCCGCCCAGCCCACCCAGCGCCCCCAGGAAGAAAGACGGAGGCTGTCCCTGCGTCCTTCTGTAGCCCCAGGGATGTGAGAGGAGCGACCAGCACTCGGGACCAGCTGCCTTCACCGAGCCTGTTTCCCCATCTGGGTTTCCCAGGATACACTACACCCTCACCCGTAATTCCTGGCCTCCTCCGGGACATCGCCACTGTGTGCCTTCTGCCAATGCCTCCCTTCCCCACCCAAGCCCCTTGTTGGGGTGAGGGGCTCCCGGGCATCCGGGTCACTGCTGTATATAACTCCCCTCTCCACCCCCAGGGAAATAAACTTCACTGCCAATGTCAGAAAGTGCTTTTTGGGAAGGGAAAAGGGGTGGTGGGTGAATTCATGGCGCACAAAGGTAAAAGTCTCACTCCACCTACCACCATCAGATCTAGAACCCTTTGCTTGGCTGGGTGGGGGTGGGAAGGGTGGGCAGAGAACGAGCCAAGGCAAGCCAAGTGGCTGCACCTCTGCATCACCTTCAATGAAGGCCATTCTGCCCTTTCGTGTTTGGGTGGGCATTTTACCGGGATGGGAATAAACAGCTCGAAAATTTTTTTTCTTCCCTGAAAAGTTCTAGAACTGCACTGTTCAGTTAGCTAGCCAGAAACTACATGTGGCTATATAAATTTACCGGGTAGTGATGTCCCAGAAGGCTCCAGGATCTTGGAAACTGGCCTCTGCTACAACCCCTGCCTGTCCCCTCCCACTGCCAATATATATTGAAAAAGACCTTTTGGCTACAGGAGGGAGCAGGGACAGGTGGGCAGAACGGTGTCCAATCAGCTGGCTGGCAAGTTCTCGTTTCCAGAAAGTCCCCAATTGGACTGACATCTGAGTCCAAACCCTTAATCCAACTTGTGGCCGGTGTAGACACACTTTCCATCTGAGCCTCTCTCCTGGAAAGGGCTGAAGTGTGGGTCATCTTCAGGCCTCCCCCAAAGTTGCTAACCAGCTTGTCTGGGGAACCCTTGGATTCCTCCAAATTCCACCCAGGACCCCTAATTCTTCAGTCTATTTGCTTAACCTGGAAGGCTGGTACCACAGGGAGACCACTCCTTGCCTACCTACCAAGCGTGACAGGTGTCCCTAAACTCCAACACCGAGTCAACACTGCAGGCCAGAAACCTCACCCTCCGATCCCATGCCTTGGAACTTTGATCACCATTTGTTAACTGTCACCAATCCACAATCTACTCCTCCTACCCCAACGTCTGCCATGCTTGGACTCGATCCCTTGACCCTTGGTTCCAAACAGCAACCCTCACACCCACCCCAGAACCCACTTCCTGGTTCAAGGGTAGAGGATGGCCCCGGCAGCCCCTCTGACTTCTCAGCTGTCGAACGGGGAAGATCACAGAACTACTTCCAGGAGGCCTTTAGGAACCTACCTGGACCCAGAAGATGAACAGCGTTTGGAGTATACTAAGTGCTCTGTATCAGCGACGGAGGCCCCACTTCTCCTCCTGCCCCAGAACCATGAATGTCCCTCTGTACTCCAGATCAGAACAATGATTAGCTCAGTATCCCCTTCCGGGTTTCATTATCACAGAATCCTTGGCCTGTGTTCAACCTTCCGCCCTGGGAATAAGCGTGGCTCCCACGTATTGTGTTGCACGTTCACTCCCTCTAGCCCCAGGACCTCTGCTTGCCAGGGCCCCAACCCCTGCAGGACAAGGATGGGGGTGGGGGGACAGGTTCTATCACTTTCCAGATGAGCTCTGACCTCTCCCCCTAACCCCAGCCAGAGAGGTGAAGCACTCTAGGCAATCAGGGGAGTCCTATGCCAAGGTCTCCCTCCCTGGTCAGCCGCCCATCGCCGCCACCTTGGCAGAGGGCCTTAGTCTTTTTTTGCACTGTCCATCGGTGCCAAGTTCTCGCCTGGGACACCCTGCTTCTTTAAGGACGACAATGAGATTTGCAGAGGTGACGGAAGCTACTGCTCACCCCCAGAAAAAGGCACACATACAAACCCACACAACAGCTGGCAGGCCATTTCTGAGCGAGCATCAGCTATCCCAAGCTCCTCAGGGAGCAGTGAAGGGGATGGTGTGGCCCTAGTTGGCATCTCCCTAAGTGTGCGCATGCCTCTCCCGTTCCTGCCCTCCCCAGTGCTCCGGCAGGCCCTGCCCATGATTCAAAACCTCTCAGGGTTCTGATGTCCCTCTTTAAACATCTTTGCCACCCTCTCCTTCTGCCATCTCTTGGACCTCCAACAAACCTCTTGGGGCCTCTTGTTACAGTTTAATGGGCATCAAGTGCTTCAAACATTTGGGTTTCCTTCACCTTGACAAATGCCCATTTTACAAACAACGAAGCTGGGGATACAGGCCAGTATCCAATTCACCTGGTTAGTGCTGGAGCTGCGATTCGAGTCTGGGCAGCTGGATTCCAAAATCCAACCACAAGGTTATCTTGCCACCAAGGGAATGATAGGGCCCGGCCACCTGCCTTCTGAAAAACCCACCCACTTTTGATAGAGAGCTCTGATCCAAGGCAACGCTGATCGTGGAAATATTTGGCTCCAATCGGAGGTACTAGCCCAGAGCCTCGTGCTACAGGCCATGGTTCAAGGACACCAAGGTCCATCCTCACTTCTCCCAACTTCATTAATTCTAAAAAGCCCACAGTCCATCACTGACTCTCCCATTAAGACCCTTAAATGTTACTGTAAAACCAGGGCTCTGGAGTCATTCACCTTGGTGATAGTCTAGACAATATCCAAGGTCACAGAACACTCGGGGCTCCTTCTCAATTTCACCAAGAAGGGAATCTATCTAGAATGCAGATGGTCTACCCTTAAATCTTACACCAGGTCAGAACCCACTGACCAGACATCATTGGTGCTGAAGCCAGAGTTCTAGAATACCAAGAGTCCCTTCTTTAAACGGTCCCAGCTCTCAAATGCCAACGACTTACTCACTGCTCCCTGCTGGGTTCCAGCTGACTTCCAAATTGTTAACTCTTACTCTAGAACGCTGCTCCTCAAACTTAAGTATTAGAATCCTCCCAGGATATTACTGAAAAGTGGGTCCTGACTCAGCCGATCTGAGAATCAGCCCCAGAGTCTACATTTCTACAAGCTCTTGCAGGGGGTGGGGGACTACTGGGGATGGGGATGGATGGACAGAACTCCCAAGGGCGGCAAATCACACTTCAAGCAGCAGGTCTCCAGAACACAGGAATCCATCCACATCTCAACTGCCAGTCTGCTGGTGACCCTGCAGTTCCAGGGTTCAAGAATACAAGAGATCCACCCTTGAGTCCACACTAGGCAGCCAAGAAAAAAGCTGGCCAACTCCTGACACCTGCCACAGCCTACACTGGTCTGAAAACGTATCGAAAAGTACCTACGCTTTTCCCTGCTCAAAGCAAAGCTGAAACTCCCTTCAAGTGGGTACTGGGTTCAAGGACCCCTTGTCCACGAGCAGTATGCAGGAGCCAATGCTGTGTTAGGACAAAAAACTCTACTGGCTTCTTTCTGCTCTCTCTCTGGGATCCCCTGCTCTGGGGGAAGCCAGCTGCCATGTTGTGGGGACACTCAAGGTGCCCGTGGCGAGGTCCCCACAGCACAGAAATGCAGTCTCCAGCTGGCAGCCGATTCACACACCTTAAAAGGGAGCCACCTTGAGCCAACTGGGTGGCTCAGTTGGGTGAGCAGTTGAGCCTCTGCCTTCAGCTAGGGTCACGATCCTGGACTCCTGGAATCGAGTCCCGCATCCAGTTCCCTGCTCTGGAGTCTGCTTCTCCCTCTGCCCCACTCCCCTCTCGTGCTTGCTCTCTCTCAAATGAATATTTAAAAAACTCAAAGTGAGGGGCGCCTGGGTGGCTCACTGGGTTAAAGCCTCTGCCTTTGGCTCAGATCATGATCCCAGAGTCCTGGGATCGAGCCCCACATCAGGCTCTCTGCTCAGCGGGGAGCCTACTTCCCTTCCTCTCTCTCTGCCTGCCTCTCTGTCTACTTGGGATCTCTGTCAAATAAATAAATAAAATCTTTAAAAAAATTAAAAAAACCTCAAAGTGAGCCACCTTGAAAGCGGATCCTATGACCCCAGTCACTCCCCGGAGAACCGCTGTTCTGGCTGACTTGACTGGACCCTCACAGCAGACCCTGGGAGGGGACCACCCGGTGGACCTGCACTTTTCTTGTTTTAGGTCACTAAATTTCGGGGTGGGGCTGTGGTGGCTGATTTTACACAGCGAGATCTAAGGCATACAACAACCCCAGCCTGGCCACTTCCGGGGGCTTCCAGAGAAGCCACATTGCAACTCCAGATCCTTTCTCTTTCCGCCACCCCTGGGCCCACCCAGACGCCGCAGGACAGAGGCACTCCAGCCGGCTGATAAAGTGTTTGCTGTTGGGTTTTCGTTTGGCTGGTTGTGTGTACACAGTGTATACAAGTTGAGTTGTACAGAAGCCCAAGAAAGAGCAAGAGACAAAGGGTGGTCGGGAGGTAGGAGCAGAGGGGTTGGGGGGAGGGGAGGGGAGAGGAGACGGATAAAAAATAGAACCACATCCAGACAACAAGGGGATGGGATGGTGGGGGAGGGGCAGACACAGACAATCGCAGTAGAAAAGGAGCAGGAGGGCCAAAGGGAGGGGACCCTTCTCCCCCCTCCACCTCCCCAGCCCTCCGCCCCAGGTATGTACAATAAATAAGATTAAAAATAATTAACAAGATGCGATTTCCCCCTCCCACCCAATGCCGAATGCCCTGGGGAGGGAATGGCCTTTAGCAAAGATCTTGGCCTATGAGGGGAGGATTGGGGGGGAGGGGGGTCCCCCAGCTCTCTGAAGCCACCCCGCCCCCCTCAACCATACATAGACTTTTCCTATACATTATGTACAAGGTGGAGGGGGCAGGGCTGTGGCCATGGAGAGAGGATTGGGGCAAGGTGGGGAGGGAAACCGTTACTAAATAGACATTTATACATATATATAAATAATTTCTCTGTACACCGGACAGTGGGAGGGTTGGGGGGGGAGTGGAGGGGGTGTGGGAGAGGGGAGGAGTCGAACTTTGAACCCTGCCCTGTGGGGGCAGCATGGACACACCCTGACCGATGACCCCCCCCCCTTCCCTGGCGACAGGGCCCAGGGGGTTAGCTCCTGAGGACACAGTTCTGTCCCAATTCTCCGTTCGTGGAAGAGGTGGCTCCCCCAGGCTGGGCGGGGGTCACCCACAGCGGCTGTGGGCCTGTGCTTGGGCCAGCAGGTCGCTGAAGGAGTCGAAGAGCTGTTCCAGCCACGGCTGGTTCCGCATGCACTGCTGGACCACCTCCTCCTGGCCCAGGTCCTCAGCACCGCCCTCGATGGCCAGGGTCTGCAGGGCGTTAGACAGGGAGCTGCGGCGGGCAGCCATTGGGGCCTGGAGGTCTAGCTGTTCCAGGGAAATGGGGGCTGGGAGCGAGACCCCTGGCTGGGTCTGAAGGAGGAGGGGTGGGGGCCAGGACGGTTGGGTCTCAGGGAGGATGGGCTGGGAACCTGGACTCCTGGGTCTGAGGGTGGAGGAGGGGGCTGGGGGCCTGGACTCCTGGGTCTGAGGGAGGAGGAGGGGGCTGGGGGCCTGGACTCCTGGGTCTGAGGGAGGAGGCGCTGGAGATCTAGCCTCCTGGGTTTGCGCAAAGAGGAGTCTGGGAGCCTGGACTCCTAGGTCTGAGGGAGGAGACGCCGGAGGTCTGGATTCCTGGGTCTGAGGGAGGAGGGGGCTGGGGTCCAGACCCCTGGGTCCAGAGCAGAGCCTGTGGGGCAGAACCCCAGGGCATCGTGTACAGCAGGTGGGCTTACCTGGTCCCGGCAGCGCAGGAAAGTATGGTACTTATAGTGGTGGAGGGAGTGGTAGAGCGTGTAGTATCCCGACTTGTCCAGCTCCACCTTGAACTCCTGGACAGACGGAGTGGAGAAGCTTCACACCACTGCCCAGGGCGGGGCAGCTCCTGTCGCCAGGCGCCTGCGCCGCCCACCCACCCCCAGCCACACCTGGGCTCGGACCACGCTCCTCTTGAGTTTGCTGAGCGTCTTGCGGTTGTACGGCTCCCCCGCCGGCCGCAGCCGCACGGCCCCCTCCTCCGGGGAGCCCTCCCCACTCTGCTCCACTTGCAGTTGGGGGAATGTGTGCAGGGCGTCCTGTGGGAAGTCAAGTGGTCAGTGGGACATCCCCCGGACCCACACTCTCCAAATGTCCCGCTCAATTCCACTCAGTTCTCAGCTGCCTCCATTTCCCTCAGGCTGCAGATCAGAAGACCCTCGGGAATCCTGGGTGTCTCAAAGGACAGAGGAGCTTAGGCCTATCTGGTGACCATGTACTGTGCTTTGGGGCCGAGCCCAGCTTCTCGGAGACCTCTAATAGTCCACTCAGGGGGGGGCCTGGGTGGCTCAGTGGGTTAAAGCCTCTGCCTTCAGCACAGGTCATGATCCCAGGGTCCTGGGATCGAGCCCCTCGTTGGCCTCTCTGCTCGGCGGGGAGCCTGCTTCCTCTCCTCTCTCTGCCTGCCTCTCTGTCTACTTGTGATCTCTGTCAAGTAAATAAATAAAATCTTAAAAAAAAAAAAAAAAATTCTACTCAGGATTCTCAGCCCCAGCCTCACATCCTACTCAGAATTTCGAGACACGGCCCAAAATCCAGAATCCCCAGTGCCAAGCGGACATTCCATCCCAGAATGTTAAAACCAGAGGAAGACTCCATCCCACCATTCCCAGACTTATCCTAATATTCCACCACAGAAATGTTAACCCTGGGATAACACCCTACCCAGACCTGTCAGAGCTGGACTAACTCTACATCCCAGAACTCTTGGTTACCCTGACATCCCACCCGGACTGCCAGAATCAGATTCATTATTTTTATCCTGTACCATCGGGGAGACTAACATGCCATCAAGAATTTTCTGAACCAACCGAGAATCCACCCCAGAATTCCCAGATCCAGACCGGGACCCATCCGGACATTTTAAGGCCAGACTAACACTCCATCCCAGAATTCTGTTGCGCTAACACTGTATCCCCAAGTTCTCAGTCCCACACAACGCTCCCCATCAGAATTTTCAGAGTGGCCCGAATATTGTACACCTGAATCTGAGGCCGTTCCAGAAAGGAAATCATACAGGTGACTTAACAGTGAGGCCTGAGACGCTAAGAATTCCACATGAGAAGAGAAGCCATCAGAATCCGCTTACTACTGTCTCCCAGCAAGGCCTTGGCCACCTGCTGTCCCCAAACCTTCCCTCCATAAACTCTGCTGGGCTTTCCCAGCTGCGCACCCCCAACCTTTGCAAGTCTCTGGATCTCTCCCCACCAACCAAGCCCCAACCAAGCCCCCACCAAGGCCCCTCCATCTTGGTGGACAGAGACCACCTCCAGCTGGAGCCCCACCCTCAGCTTTGCCCCTGGCCAAGCCCGAACCTTCTAGCGGCTGCTCCCTCCAGGGCCTGAAGCTCTGCAGACCCTGTGGCTCACTCATACCCATCTCTCATGATTCCCACCGCTGGGCTCCAGACCCCTCCTAACCCAGGCCCCACAGGCACCTGCAGGGCTGGGCTCAGTGACAGCCGCTTCAGGACTTTCTTCTTGTGCTCATTGAGGAGACCATCGATCTTCCGCATGGGCGGCAAGTACAGCTCGTCTGCAAGATCAGGAGGTGGCTTCAGGGGATCTGAAGCCCCATGGCGCACAGGGAGGGGGTGGGGCAGAGCGGGAGTGCCAGAACCTTCTTCCCCAGGCCTCGGCTCACCGTGCGTGTCCTCCAGGGCCTGGATCATGTCTGGGTCGAGGGCTGTGCTCACCAACATCTCCACGTAGCTGCGGTACATCTCCCGCATTGCCCGCGTCTTCAGCAGACGCCCAGGGACTGCCCGCTCTGGGGGAGAGGGGGGTGAGAATGAGATCCGAGCTCACTATTCGGCCTTCATCGGAGGCCACCTGGGTGGCAATGTTCTACGTACCAGGGCCAGAGAGAAACCCCTGTTTTCAGGGAGCCCTGAGTCCCAGCGCAACACGCTCTGAGGGTGGGCGTCACAGGCATGGATAGTAACCAGTTCGGCCTGGCCAGCCAGGGAAGGTCAGTTCAAGGTCAGCCAGGAGCCAAATCTTGACTGATGGGGAAAAAAGCATTCCAGGCCAGTGAACTTCATGTTTGACTAGTTCCGTGTGGCTTCAATAAAGTCTAAAGAAGCAGCATAATTGGTTTCCAAACCAGCGAAGCCACTCAGAGATCAGATCACAAAGGGCAAGACTGTGGGAGGAGGTGGGAAGTGAAGAGAATAGGGGCTTTTCGTGGTGGGTGCTAGGGAGCCATGGGAAAGCTGTGAGCAGGGGAGGCGCAAGGGTTAAGTGTAGAAAGACCCCTTGAGGCCATGTAGGGGATGGATCAAAGGGATGAGACCAGAGACCAGAGGCCAGGATAATGGACATAAAAAAGGATGAAGACGTAGCAGGGTCGTAAGGACAAAATCCAGAGATGGAGAACAGGAGGACTGGAGGGCCAGAGCTGAGGACTTCCCAGCTGTGGAGGTGAGGGAGCAAAGGCTTGTGTGCCGGGAGATCCGGCCTGCTGACTGAGTAGCCAGTGGGGCTGAGATAGAGAAATTGGGACAAGAACTCAGTGGGATCCGGAGGGCGGAGGTTTGGGGGAGGCCTGGAGGGGGGCCAGTGGGAAGAAACTAGCAAGGCTCACTGGGAAGCTGAGCCTGCCAAGTGAGAGGTGAAGCAACAAGGCCAAGGTCAGGAGTGAGGGACACTTACATGAAACCCAAAAAGGAACATCGGGGAAAAAAGAGAAGTAGATGGCCCTGAATGGTCCTAAAATGTCCCTTACGAAGAGGCGTGAGAAATGTCCATTTGACTCATCCACGCGGAGGGTCCTTGGTGACAGTCATTTCAGGAGCCAGAGTGAAACCCTGGCAGTGGCTGTCAAACTCCACCATGCCTTAGCCCAAACCCTCCTATGGCTCTTGTGTCGCTCCGGGTAAAGTCTTTCCAGTGGGAGCACCAGGCTCCAGGACTCCTGTCCCTCCAAGATCTGGTCCTGTTCCTTCTCTGCCCTCACTTCTCACCCTCTCCTCTTACTCACTCGCTCCAGCCACTGGCCTCCTTCCTGATCCCCAGACACGCCCAGCCTGGAATGTTCGCTCTCCAAGTCACCCAACCCCAGCCCTGCTGCACTCGGATCTCTGCTCCAGTGTCATTTCCAGAAGCCTTCCCCAACTCCCTCATCCCCCTGAAAACAGCCCCCACTGTACCACCTGGATCTTCTGGACCAGAAATGCTTTTCTGAACTGCCTTTAAGCCTGGCCAGTCTTATCCTGACCATTTTTCTCATTGTTTTGTGCTCTGTTACATAACGTGTTTATCTGATGGACTCCCCCAGCTAAGACTGCAAACTCCCATGAGGATACATGTTTTTGCTTATTCTGTTCACTGCTGGAACCTCCTCCATGGCATGAAGTAGGTACTCGACAAAGATGTGTAGAACAGGGCTCGGGAAGCCAAATGGGAGCGGACTAGAGGAGGTGAGAGAAGACAGTCACTGCAACATCCTTCTAGAACATCTATGATGAGTTTAAGGAAGGAAAGAGTGTCAGTCTGGGACACACGGAGGATCCCTGCTCTCAGACAAGCAAGGAGGTTAGTTCTGCGGGCTTCTGGGCTGAGTGAAGCATGAGTCACACTCACTTGCTCCTGGTCCAATGGGCTGAGGAGAGACAGACCCAGACCCAGACCCAAAGTGACCCTTGACAGGGGAGCTGCTCCCATAAGAGGGTGGAGTTCAGCTCCTCCCCTTTCCAGTGCTCAGGAAACTCAGAGCTGTCCATGCATCTCCATACTGGGATTACTCACAACTGCTAAGGAGTAGAAACAACCCAGAAGTCCATCAACTAGTGCCTGGCGATACAGGGTGGTCTATCCATCCAAACAGTGGGATCATACTCAGTCACAAAAGGAATAAGGTCCTGACACACCTACCATGCGGATGAACCCCAAATATTAACACCAACTGAAAGATGCCAATCAAAAAACCTACACGTTATAGGATTTCCTTATGCATAATGTCCAGGAAGGGAGTGATAACCCATCGATACAGGGGTTCTTTGTGGGGTACTGAAAGTGTTCTAAAATTGACTGCCAAGATGGATGCCTAGGACTGTGCTAAAACCCACCGCATTGGGGCCCCTGGGTGGGTTGAGCCTCTGCCTTCAGCTCGGGTCAGGGTCCGGGGATCAAGCCCCACATCATCTCATCGGGCTCTCTGCTCAGCAGGGAACCTGCTTCCCCGCCCCCGCCCCCGCCTGCTTCTCTGCCTACTTGTGATCTCTCTCTGTGTCAAATAAACAAAATCTTAAAAAAAAAAAACACCGCATTTTATGTTTTTAAGTAGGCAAACTATATGATGTGTTAATTCAACTTAAATTTGTAAATCGCTGAAGAAATGGGAAAGGGAAATTGAAGGCCAGAGAAAGACCTGCAAATCTGGCCTTTGCTAAATGCTCCCCCTTGCGGCACCCTCATGACATCCCCTTTAACTGCTTCTACCTGGCATGATCTGGCATTGCCACGCCCAATTAAAAGACTACATTTCCCAGACTCCCTTGCAGCTAGGTGTGGCCATATGACCCAGATCTGCCCAATGGGACACGAGAGACAGCATATGTGCCATGCCCAGATCTGGCAACTTAAAAGAAAGGTCGCCCCCCTCCTCGTTCCCTGACCCCTGACTCACTTCCCACTGATAGGCCTGCAGCTTTGGGGCTGCTGGAGTGCCTCTGATCATGTGCTTGAGGACAGGAGGCAGGCGGAAGGCAGAGCAACAAGAGGAAAAGAAAGACAGACCCTGGACAACTTAAGAGCCTCTTATTTTCCAAAAAACCAACACCTAAGTCGGGCTTTGACGGAAAGAGACCTCATTCATTTGACTGCCGGCACGCTTTAGTCTGTTACAACAGCTACCCTTGGAGCACCTGGGTGGCTCAGTCGGTTGGGCAAGGTTTGGCTGGGGTGGTGATCTCAGGGCATGAGATCAAAGCCCCAGCTCAGCGGGGAGCCTGCTTCTCTCTCTCCCTCTGCCCCTTCCCCTGCTCGTGCTCTCTCCCCCCTCAAATAAACAAACAAAATAAAAAAAAATAAAAATTAAAAGGTTTAAAAATTACAATATCTACTTTGTAGCCCTGCTATGATCATCGCACAAATTAATCCGTGTACAGAATTTAGAAAAGACACCCATTCCAGTTAGGCGTCACGTAACTGACAAATACCGCTATTATTTTAATTTACAAATTCTCGCTGCTGGAACCCAGTGGCCCGAACTCGTCCACACCTCCTCCAGAGGCCATGGATTCACTTCCTCAGGCCTCCCCACCCGCCTTGTGGCTCCCGAGGGCCTCACCGTCCTCGCTGGGTGCTCCCGGGGATGACTCCGAGTCCGAGGAGCTGCCTGGCGGACCCCCACCCGCAGAGGCGTTGCCCGCTGCCTCCTTCAGCCACTTCTTCCTCTTCTTGGGGGGCGGCTCGGCCTTCACCTTGGTGGGCCGGGCCTTGGGCAGCCGGGAGGTGGCGGGCTGTCCCGCGGTGAGGCTCCGCTCAGGCCGAGTCTGCCGTCCGCCTGCGCTCCGCTCTCCCCGGGCCGGCCGCTCCCCGCGTGTCACCCGCTCCTTCTCCTTTTCCTTCTCGAGGTGCCGCGGCGGGGAGTGCTTCTCAGGAGCAGGGGGCTCGGGCATGGGTGTCTCAGGTGTCTGCTCCGGGGGCTTCTCACATACCGTCTTATCAGCGGTCTCAGGCTTAGGAGGTGGTGCCGGGGCCTTGGGAGGCGGTGCCGAGCTGCCCCCAGCAGACGCAGGGCCCTTGGCCTGCCCTGAGCGTCTGGAAGGGAACATGGAAGGGAATGGTTGCAGTCCACAGACCCTAAGAGACCCCAATGCTTCTCTTGAGATCCCCATCACAGTGAGCACAGAACCAGCTTCTCCTCCTGCCTCTGTCTGCCCGCCAACCCCAGACCTGGGTGCCTTTCTCTCTCTGGGCCTGTGTCCACTCTCCCTGTCTCTACCTCTTCTTGAACGTTCCATCCCCATGCCCATCGCCACCGCCCACCAGGGTACCTGACGGGCACTGGGGGCCGGTGCCAGGGTTTTCGGGCACAGACCCTCACATAATCCTTCTTGTTGACATTTTCCAGGAACTTGACATAAAGGCGCTGATACCGGTTTTTTGCGTCCCCAAAATATCCCAAATACTATGGAGGGAAAGAGGCACATGAGGAAATCCTTCATCCATAGCAGCCAGACAGCCTGGCAACCCGATCCCTGAGACTTCCACCCCTTCTGCCCCACCATAACAGCCCTTCAGCCTCCTGGAGGTGGGGCCTCCCTTTGGGCCACCCCCTAGAGAAGTGGTGAATCCCAGACATGCATGACGGTGGGGCTGCCCCCCCACCTCCCGGGCCTCTCCGAGTCCTCACTGCCCCCTCCAGGCTTACATTACTGGTGGCACAAAACTGCCGCTGCCCGTCCTTGATCTCTGGAGTGAATTTCTGCAGCAGGGCCTTCTGCACTCGCCAGATTGGGGGGGGCTCCCGCCCCGTCTGCAACGCCAGCTGAGGAGGGGTGCCAAGAGGCCAGCTAGGTCAGCCCTCCCTGCCCCCAATTCCTGGGCCCTACATTCTCCCTCGATAACCCCTTCGAGAAAAGGCACCATCGTCAACAGGTATCGCCACACACTGGCCAGCACCTGTCTTGGCCCTAGGATGGTCTCAGCCCTGGGGAGGCAGCTCGAGGCTGACCACGTCCTCCCCCACACCCCACACTGCTGCTTACCCTCAAACAAGGTGTTCCTTCTTGTGCTACAAAGTTTTAACTGTTACAACGTTACAGAAAGATGGCCTTTATAAAGGGACTTAAAGTAATGTCAATGCCTGTGCACCCAGCCACCATCTTCCAGACGCCATGCTGGCCCTGGGGTACAGTGGGGAATGAGACTGACTGCGTCTCTGACCGAGATCTTCTTCACAGAGACAACAAGACAGACAAGCAAGTAAAACAGGGTAAGGTTGCGGCTTGTGCCAAGAACAGACAGGTGACAGGTGACCTGCGGCCACTTAATTCATCCCCCTCTCCACGACAGGGCAAGACACAGTGATATGAGGCTCCCCCATCTCCACTCCACCTACACTCAGATGAATTCCCCACCCCGAAACTTTTGTGACCCCCCAGCTGGGCACTGGAAACTGAAGGCTATGGGTCAGACCCAGCGTGTATAATCTGGGGAGAGTAAGTGGCATAGCAGGAGAGCCAGACATGGCACCAAAAAATGACAGCACAGTAAGCACATGAATTGCAGACGCCCCTGTCCCTCCAGACACTGTGGAAGCCTAAAGGAAGGACCTCAAATGCAATCTGAATCCAATAATGCTTCCTGGAAAAGGTGACACCTAAGTGAGTCCTGGAAGGACAATGTCTTCTGTGAACAGGCTGAGCAATGACACGGGACAGTGTGGAAAAGTGTGGGACGGGACGCCTCATAGCTCAGTCTGCTGAGTGACTTGACTCTTGGTTTCAGCTCAGGTCGTGATCTCAGGGTTGTGGGATCCAGCCCTGCATGGGGAATCCACACTTAGTGCAGGTCTGCTTCTCCTTTTCCCTCTGCTCCTCCCCCTGCTCACTTTCTTTCTCTCTCTCTCATAAATAAATACAACCTTAAAAAAAAAAAAAGATGCAGTGGGAAACACGCACTGGGTATTGTGATAACCCACAGATGAACGGAAGTTAGTCCCTGTATTCAAAGAAATCACACTCAAGTGATAACAGGATTCAGATAATATCAATTGATTGGTCATGGCTCAGAACCAGCTCCAGCATAAGTGCTGCAATGAACTGATGATGTCTGCCCCGGGCAGGAGCTCTAACACTGGGGTCTGTTTGTCAGCTATCCACTGCCCACTCCTAGTTCGGGTCAGTGGTTTTCACATCCATTTTTGTGTGTGTGTCCATGATTTTGTGTGTCCCTCAGATCGACTTGGGTAGTGCCAAGAAGAGATGAAAATAACCTGATGAGAATGAGGTCTAAAAGGGCTCTTGGGGGCGCCTGGGTGGCTCAGTTGTTAAGCATCTGCCTTCAGCTTAGGTCATGATTCCAGGCTCCTGGGATTGAGCCCCACATCAGGCTCCCTGCTCGGTGGGAAGCCTGCTTCTCCCTCTCTCACTCCCCCCTGTTTGTGTTCCCTCTCTCGCTGTGTCTGTGTCAAATAAAATCTTAAAGAAAAAAATACACCAAAATTTCTCAAATAAATAAACAGGTAGATAGATAGAAGGGTTCTTGGCTTAAGTCACAAGAGGCAGGATGAGACAGGAATGCAGATGCCCTGGTCCCAAGTCCTTTTCTCCAGCTACCCTATGGTTCCCAGTCCTCCCTCCTGGTCACCTTGGGGAGTCAGGTCAGAGGCCCAAGGGTTGGGCCACATGCTACTGTGCTCCAAAACCTTCTAGGACCCCTAGTGCAGGCTCCACAGTCTGGCACAGTGAGGCTTTGCCTCAGTTCTCTTTCTCTTCTCTTGCCCCTGCCCCACAGGCCATCCAGATCCCTCCAAATTCAGCAGATGAACCCCAGATTGTTGGATTCTCCAGGTTTTTGCATATGCAGTGCTCTCTCACCCCCCACAAACGGGTGCCTTTTGCCTCTCAGTGTTAACATCATCGTCCCCATTCTAGTTCTCAGAAGCCGGCGAGAAAGCCATCAGAGCATCCCTCCCCGCCAGGGAAGACCACCCCGTCTCTTCCCCCTCCCCAACTGGCCTCCTCAAAGGCACTGACTGATTCTCTACCTGGACTCAGGCCCCTTGGCTCACCACACCCCAACTGAGCTTGGTGGCTTTCTCAGAACCACTCTTCCTCTCTGTGGTCATCACACTCAACCCCTGGAATCAGCCTTGCCTGATCTCCAACCGGAGCCAGTCAGCCCTTAGGCCCTCCTTCCCACCTCTCCTGATGTCAATCCTATCACTGACCACACCCACTTCTCCTGCCCCCGCCCCCGCAGAAGCCACAGCTGATTGGAAGAGACCTGACCAGGCAGCCAATCAACAGGCAAATCACTAATCCTATCTTGGCCCCAAATGCTGGGCTGGACCAATCAGATTCTCTTTTGGGAATGTGAACTCTTAAGAAGCAAAGACAAGGACAGTAAGCAGCAGGACCGGAATGAGCCAGAAGTACCTAGCAGGATGATAGTAAGAAAGCTTTGGGGCGCCTTGGTGGCTCAGTCATTAAGCATCTGACTCTTCATCTCAGCTTATGATCTCAGGGTTGTGAGTTCAAGCCTCACAGTGGGCTCCATGCCAGGTGTGGAGCCTACTTAAAAGAAAAGAGAGAGAAAGGAAGGAAGGAAGGAAGGAAGAAAAGCTTTCATGCTCCATGAACAAGGGAATCGGTGTCACAGGACTGAGGTGGCAGACAGACTACCATCAGGCCTACACACCTCCCCAGCCACCACCCTGCTAGCCAGGGGCCCTAGCAGCTGCTGGAAAACCCAAAAGTGGACTTCCCAGCAGGTGCCCATTGATCTCACTCCGGCATGACCTGGCAGCTGCTCACCTTCCCAGGTTCAGCGTTCAGCACTCACAACGCAGCCACTCAACCCCTTGAACGCCGTGTTTTTGCTCACGACACAACCTTTGCACCCTGCTCCCTCCATCGGGACCACCTGCCCCCTACTTTTTTCCATCCAACAAACTCTTACAAGCTCAGCGTTTACACCCTCTTAAATCTTGAACAAGAACTGGAAGTTAATGTTATCAGTCCCACTTTATAGCTGGGGAAGCTGAAGCAGAGACGAGGGCTAGCCTTGTGCTAATTTGGCTGCCCCAAATATGTTCCATGAGTAAAAAATATACCCAAGATTTCAAAGGATTGATATGAAAAAAATGTAAAACATCTCGTTAGCTTTTTCTGCGTTGATTACATGCTAAAATGATTGTTCTAAATAAGCTGTGTTAGAGAAAATACTTTGGCTATCTCGCCGATTTTTAAACTTTTTTTTAATTCTTTTTCTTTTAGGAAGGCTCCACGCCCAAAGTGGGGCTTGAACACAGGACCCTGAGATCAAGAGTCACATGCTCTACCGACTGAGCCAGCCACGCATCCCTCACTTTTTTTTTAAGCACGATACAAGAAAATTTAAAATGACGTATTCACGGGCACTTGGGCGACTCGGTCAGTTGGGCGTCTGCCTTCAGCTCAGGTCATGATCTTAGAGTCAGTCCCAGGATCGAGCCCTGAGTTGGGGTCCCTGCTCAGTGGGGCACCTCCTTCTCCCTCTGCTCCTTACCGTGCTTGTGCTCTCTTTCAAATAAATAAAGAAAATCTTTTAAAAAAGAAATAAAAATAAGGGGCGCCTGGGTGGCTCAGTGGGTTAGGCCCCTGCCTTTGGCTCAGGTCATGATCCCAGGGTCCTGGGATCGAGCCCCACATCGGGCTCTCTGCTCAGCAGGGAGCCTGCTTCCCCCTCTCTCTCTGTCTGCCTCTCTGCCTACTTGTGATCTCTCTTTCTGTGTCAAATAAATAAAATCTTTTTAAAAAAATAAAAGACATAAAAAATAAAAATAAAATGATGTATACAGCCCATGACATTTCTAGTAGACTACCACTGTTCTGGAAAAAACTACGGCCCCTTGCTCATTTTCAGAGATCTTTAAAATAAGAATGCTTCCTAATTTTTAAAGGATCGGGGCGCCTGGGTGGCTGAGTTGGTTAAGGAACTGCCTTCAGCTCAGGTCATGATCCTGGAGTCCTGGGATCAAGCCCCACATCAGGCTCCCAATCTGCTTCTCCAGCTGACCTCTCTCCTCTCATTCTCTCTCTCTCTCTCTCTCAAATAAATAAATAAATAATCTTTAAAAAAAAATAAAGGATCATAAAAACAGAACAAGAAGACATAGCAGAGACCCTGCACCCTGCAAAACCTAAAATATTTACTAGCTGGCCCTTTATAGAAAAAATGTGCCCAGCTTTGCAGAGGGAACTAAGCAAAGGGACACCTACTGGGTGCCACCCAGGGTTCCATGGAGCTTTAAGGCCTGGATTCTCCAGTTACCTGAAGGAGGTACTAACGAGATCACCTCTATCACCAAATCCAGTCAGGGAGGGTCGACACCAGCCCAGCCCAAAAGTGGCAGAGAATGAACCAGTCAGGTTAAGGCCAAAGCTGGGCTCTCAGCAACAATGCCGCCAGCCTGCCCTGACTCCAAGCACACCAACGGGTCTCCAATGTCTGCAGAAGTGATTCAGTCCTGGGGCTGTGTGTCCCCCCATTGTAAAGCACACTCATGTTGTATTTTAAGCATCTGAGTCCTTGCCCGGCCTCATGCCAGCTGGGAGGTGGTGTCAGATGGCTGTGGCTCCAATCCCAGCTCGGCAACCGCCAGCCGACTGAGTCCCTCTCCAAATGTGAACTTCCTCATCTGTAAAAGCCCTGCTCTTTCGGCCCAGTGCTAGACTCCCTGTCACATGTGCCACTGCCATTGTCAATGTTGGCCAGAATGTACACAGAGAAAGGTTGAGTCTGGTGCTGAGAGCCCAGGCTCCTGGGGCCAACAGAACCAGCGTGGATCCCGGGCCATGAATGTCTAGGAAGGCTACTGTGGCACTCTGCGCCTCAGTTTCCTTCCCTATAAAATGGAAGAGTAATCCCTATCATGGGAGGTGATTATAAAGATAAAACTTGAGGGTGCCTTGGGGTTAGGCATCTGCCTTCTGCCCAGGTGATGATCCCAGAGTCTTGGGATCAAGCCCCACATCAGGCTCCCTGCTCAGTGGGAAGTCTGCTTCTCCCTCTCCTTCTGCCCCTCCCCCTGCTCATGCTTGTGCCCTCTCTCCCAAATAAATAAATAAAATCTTAAAAAATAATAATAAGTAAATAAAGAGAAAACCCAGAGACAGCAGTGAACATCGCACAACAATGTGAATACACTTTATGGCACTGAATGGTACCACTTAAACATGGTTAGAATGATAAATTTCATGATATGTAAAGGTTACCACAATTACAGTAAAAAAAAAAAGGAGGGGTACCTGGCTGGCTCAGTCCTTATGGCACATGACTTTTTTTTTTTTTTTTAAAGATTTTACTTATTTACTTGACAGACAGACCATAAGTAGGCAGAGAGGCAGGCAGAGAGAGAGGGAAGCAGGCTCCCCACAGAGCGGAGAGCCTGACGAGGCAGAGGCATTAACCCACTGAGCCACCCAGGCTCAGGGCACGTGACTCTTGACTAAGGGTCATGAGTTCTAGCCCCACGTTGGGCACTAAGCTCGGTTTTTTAAAAAATTTTAACTAAGCTGGGGCGTCTGGGTGGCTCAGTAGGTTAACCCTCTGCCTTCGGCTCAGGTCACGATCTCAGGGTCCTGGGATGGAGCCCCACATTGGGCTCTCTGCACAGCAGGGAGCCTGCTTCCTCCTCTCTCTCTGCCTGCCTCTCTGCCTACTTGTGATCTCTCTCTGTGTCGAATGGATAAATAAAATCTTTAAAAAAAATTTTTTTTAACTAAGTTAAAAATATGAAGAACAAGAGGCACCTGGGTGGCTCAGTGGGTTAAGCCTCTGCCTTCAGCTCAGGTCGGTCCTGGAGTCCTAGGATCAAGCCCAGCCTCAGGCGCCCTGCTCAGTAGGGAGCCTGCCTCTCCCTCTCCCTCTGCTTGTGCACTCTGTCAAATAAGTACATAAAATGTCTTAAAAGAAAATTAAGAACAAAATTCCTAGTTCTGACTGTGATCTGTCTCAAACCCTGTCCTAAGGAGCTGGCAGCTGTCCCTCTCACTGATGTTCATTCAGTATCTTCCTTGCTTGTCCCAGCCGAAGATCAAATCAGCTTCAGAAGTCATGAAGTTAACATGAAGCAATGTGGGGCGCCTGGGTGGTTCAGCTGGTTGAGCGTCTGACTCTTGGTTTTGTCTCAGGTCAAGACAATCTCAGGGTGGAAAGCATGAGGACAGCATAGGGTTCAACGCTAAGAACAGAGTCTGCTTGAGATTCTCTTTTTCTGTCTACCTCTCCCTCTGTGCCCTCTCTCTCCTTCTCTCTCTAAAACAAATAAATAGGGGTGCCTGGGTGGCTCAGTGGGTTAAACCTCTGCCTTCAGCTTGGGTCATGATCTCAGGGTCCTGGGATCAAGTCCCACATCAGGCTCTCTGCTCGGTGGGGAGACCTGCTTCCCCCTCTCTCTCTGCCTGCCTCTCTGCCTACTTGTGATCTCTGTCAAATAAATAAATACAAATCTTAAAAAAAAACTAATGAATACATTGTTTCCCCCCAAAATGAAATAACGTACGTAAGACATAACGGCATTGAGAAGGACTGGGAGAGATACAAGAGGAAGGAGCAGGGAATTCTGGAATTACTGGCTGGTTTGAGGAACGTGACCAATCACTCTGGCATTTGGCTTTGTAATTCCCTAATATACCTTTCATCAATGTTCTTTTGGGTGAAGCAACCACCATGCTAAAAAAAAAAAAAAAAAAAAAGACAAGGTACGGAAGACAGAACATGACATCTGGAATTGGTGGGATAAGGCAG
Source organism: Mustela erminea (assembly GCF_009829155.1). Lineage (NCBI taxonomy): Eukaryota > Metazoa > Chordata > Mammalia > Carnivora > Mustelidae > Mustela > Mustela erminea. Next base: position 5,330,405 of record NC_045632.1, on the reverse strand, counting down.
GGGACAGAATGTGCCAGAACAGAGAGAGAGAAGGACTAGCCAGAGGGGATGATGCTGGAAGCTGAGGGATGGGTACATACAGTCCCGTTACTCTAGTGGCTCTACTTCTTCTACAATAAGATGGTGTAAAAATCATACAGCAGAAGACATATTAAGTTCACCTCATAGAACATAGGAAGCAGCAAAGCATAACAACTGTTAACCTGATAATGAATTCGTCCCACAATACCTCCATCTTAAGAAGCCACACCAGAGAGTAAATTAAACTTGATAATGTACCTTAAGGGCCAAACATATTCCTGGCCCCTGTTGTCAATACTCAGTCTGTGACACTAACGGGAAGAAAGGCCGTCGTCTCTCGTGTTACCATCAAGGTGATGATGGCTTGCTGACCCACCAAGGACTTGTTCAGCCTCATGTCCCAAGAAAAGCCTTACATGAGCATCTCATGTCACCCACCCTTGCCAAGCACCTATGCTATGAATCCTCTGATCCAAAATCTCCCTGTCCAATGAACCGAGTACAGCAGCGGTCAGCAAACTTTTTCCATAACGGAGCAGATAAGAAAGATTTTTGGTGTGGTGAGTCAACTAAGCTCTGCCTCAGCTATCTCATTTTGCCATTGTATGGGGAAAGCAGCCCTAGGGGATTTTAAATGCATGGGCATGGGTTGTATGCCAATAAAACTTTATTCATAACAACAGGCAGGGGCCCGGATTTGGCTCCTGGAGTCCACAGTTGGCCAAGCCCTGAAGTAAAGTCAATGGAAGCAGGAAATGGGCCGATCTGCAAAGAGTGTCTTAAGATGTGGCCTCATAGTCCCAAATCATTGGCTATGTGTGTGTGTATTCACAGGAACATTTTGTTACTGCCTCACGTTTCCACCATTATGCTACACGTTGCAAAGCAGCCTGGCTCTCTTGGCTTGTACAATTAAATTAGAACCTTCACTGAGACCAGCACCTGTCTGCATTCTTCCTTATTGGTACCCCAGTGCCCAGAATGTCTGCAATAAACATTAACAATTACTTTTTCCCATTTCCAAGACCTCTCCTCCCCAATCTCAGAGCCCCACGCAGCGGCTGCATGCTCCAGACCCCATCAGCCTGGGAATTCAGGACGGCCCCCGCTGAGCCTGTCATCTAGCAGGCGCTCCGTCACCGCTTTGGGGCCAAATCCCGCGGGCCTAGCTTTCAGACACACTCACCTTGAGAGACGGGATGTCCTCGGCGCGGATGACGAACTCGTCGCGCTCCCGGAAGATGCCCTCCCCGCCGCTCTCGCCGGCCTCCTCGTCAGTCTCCCCACACACTGCCGCTGTCTCCTGCTTCTTGGCCAAGTGCAGGGGCCGTGCATCGGGAGGCTCGGGCTCCTCGGGGGACGGGGCAGCGGGCTCCTCCGGCACGACGGCCGGCGGGGGCGGCGGTTGGGCGGGCGGCGATGGCAGGGGCGGCGGGGGCGGCGAGCTGGGTACTGGGGCCACCAGAGGGGGCGGCGAGGGCAGGGCTGGCGGCGGGGGTGGTGGGGGCGGCGGCGGCTGCGGCGTCGGAGCAGGAGGCGGCGAGGGCGGGGGCTTCTCCTCCAGCAGCGGGGGCTCTGTGGGCGAGAGGGGCATCAGGGCAAACCCCTGGGCGCGGGGAGGCCCCCTCCACCTCCAGTGCATGCGCGGGTCCCTCAGGTCTGCAGTCAGTGTCAGTCAATGTCAATCAGTGCCTGCTGTCAGCCCTTTCAGGCTCCTCTCTTCCCCAGGGTCCCAGCAACCCTCTTCCTGCTGTGTGCTCCCATACCCCTTCTGATCAAACCGAGTTCTTCACCTAATACCCCAACACCCATCGCTGCTCCAAATCCCACTCATCTCCACTTCTTACTCTTCTGCTGTTACCCTTTGTCCAGTCAAAGCCTGTATCTGTCTCTCCCTTTCTTTGAAGACTTTGCTTTTAAATCTGTACACCCAACATGGACTCGAACGCAGGACCCCAAGATCAAGAACAGCATGCTTCACTGACTGAGCCAGCAGGGCACCAAGGCCCTCCCCTCCCCGACTTTTCATACCCACTTCTGCCCCCAGATAGCCAGAGAAAGCCCAGGTTCCCTTCTTTCTCCAACTTCCTACTAAGCCTTCCCACCTGGAAATGAAGATCTGTCCCTCCCCATCTTTTCCTGGCTTCCACATACTCCCCACTTCTGTCCCTTTGGGTAGTTAATACCATTACCCCATGTCCCTCGATCAAAATCAGTCATCCTTTGTCGGACCACCAACCCTTCCTCATCCCTCAACTGTCTCCTACCCCAGTCTATCTACCCCTTGTCTCCCCTAGTCCCTACAAACTCCTTGCCCTGCCCTGACACAGCTCCTAGTTCCTGAATGCCATTCACCATCCCTAGCACCTCTCCTCTTGTCCCTGAATGTCCCTCCCTATGCCAACAGCTCCTCAACTCCCCCAAAGCTTTTCCACTCTGCCGAAGTCCCTCCCTGAGGACCCCTTCCCAGCTCCCACGCTAATTCAGAGTCCCTGAATTTTCACCCTGTTGCCTCTTTTAGTCCTGAAACACCTCTTAGTTGCCTCAAAGCCCTTGCTGGCTCTCACCTCCCATTTTTTTACCTTCCCTCCCAATTCTCCAATCATTCCTTCTGTGCCTCTACCTCCTCGTATCTGCTCAGGAGTCTTGTCCTTCCTCCATCCAAAATTTTCCTTGCCCTTTCCTTGAACTGCTCTCTACTAGGGATCATTACTGCCCATTATAGCCCTGACTCCCCATGGGTTTTTCTAATGTCACCCTCTGACGCCTTAAAATCCCTAAAACTGCTTCTTCTCCGTCACTGTGTCCTTAGCCAAAAGCCTTCCTGACCCTTCCAAGGTTCTCACCCCCCAGGGCTCGCTTCCATTTAAGCAAATTCTGACACTGCTCAGAAGGCCCCGGTAGTTATCTCCACTTCTGCCTCCCATCATCTTGTTCCCTTGCTCCCCGTTTCCCACCTTCCTACAACCCCGGAGAAGTCCCCTCATGCCTCTGAGCCCTCAAGCCTCCTCACTAACTGTCCTAAACGTCCTTCTCCGAATCAATGCCTCCATTTCCCCCCATCCAAAGCACCTTAAAATTTGTCCAAAGCCTCTCTCAGGATAGACCACCATCCAGACCTTGCACACACCCCCAGCCTTTTCCTCTCACCGCCCCCCAAGACCCAATTAATCAACGTTCCAGTCTCCCCCTACCACTCCCACAGACATTCTTCCCTTACACCTCCCTGTCCCCATCACTTAAAACCTGCTGTCTCCCAGCATTCTCCAATGCCCACCTTGGGGCACCTAAAGCCCACTTAGCATCGTGGACAGGTCAGAAAATGAGTCCTTTCTTGCACCAACTGTATGCCCTCAATTTGTGAACTCGCAAATCTACTTCATCTACAGCATAACTGATGCCTCTTACACAGTGCGCGACCTGCACAACCCACCCCCAAACCATCTTCCCAGAGCTCACCGGGTGTGCCATTGCTGCTGGCACTAGGGAGCCCCGGGAGTGGGGGAGGCCCTGGCACCGGAGCCTCAGCTGCCAAGGAGGGCACATCTGGGGTGGAAGTGTCCTTAGGCCCAGCGAGGGGTGGGTCATCGAGCGCAGAGATAGCCGAGGAGATGCTCTCCTGCAGGTCCCGGTTCTTGGCCACCGAGTCTTCTTCATCGGAGGAGAAGGAGGGCAGCGTCTCCAGGTTCCGCTTCAGCTCCTCGTCTAGCCGCTTACAGGGTGAAGGGCAGCCCAGCCCCAGCCCCTCACTCTCGGCCGCTTCCAGTGCGCCCCCCAGCCCGAAGGCGCCGGAGGGCGGGGGGTGTGGCACAGTGGGGGCGGTAGGAGGCTGAGGCTGCAGGCCACGGGCGGGCACGGATGGCGGCACGCTCTTGGGGGGGCTGAGCGGGGGTGTCAGGCCGGCCTGGTAGAGTGGCGGATGACGCTTGCCGGACTTGAGGAAGTCCAGGAAGGAGGCCATGAATCCGGACTTCATCTCTGGCTGCTTCTCTTCCACCTCCTTGATCTTGGCCTCAATCTTCTCCCGGGTCAGGCTGGAATCCAGGCTGTTGTGGTCAGCGCCGGATATAGCGTCGCCTGAGGAGGCTCCCAGACCCTCGCCGGCCTTGGGCACAGACAGCTTGATCTAGGTATCAGGGCAGTGGGGAGTCAGGGTCCACAAGTCTGGGGCCCCAAGTCCCCTCCCTGCTCAGAGGCTGAGGTGCAGGCCCCCAACACTTCCTTAAGGCCTAGATCACTTTCCCACTTTCAGCCTGTAAAACCCTATAATCAAAGCCCCCAGACTCTGTCTCTCAGGTTCCAGAATGACAGGACTGGCATTCCTCCCTCAGCATTCACTGACCCCTCTTAGCCTCCACCCCAGGAATCCAGTCTCGAGACCCTCCTCCCACGAGACCCAGGAATCCAGAAACCCCCAATCATGGCTCCTTCAAGACCCAGAACCTAAGAACCCAAGCTTCAATCCCCTATGTTTCCCTTTAGACCCTGAAGTCTCAATTCTCAGATTTCTCTGATGGTGGAAGCCTAGAATCCAAACCCTCAGGTTCATTGCCTCCGAGACTCAGGAATATAAACCCCAGCCCCCACCACACCCAATTGCAGTCCCAAGCCTTTGCCTTCTCCAACCTTAGCCATCTGAACCCCAGTCCTTCTCACCTTAAGTGGCTTTAGGGGCTCCAGCCGCGTGCCCCCCGCCTCCTCAGCCTTCCTGCCCCGACCACGGCCCCGGCCCCGAGGTTTCTTGGCCCCATCAGTGGGCGTGGAGACTGAGGCTGGCCCAGCAGTGGCGGGGACCTCCAGCGGGCGGATCCGGGGCCTCCCCCGGGGCCGGGGTGGGCCATCACGCTTAGCCTTTGTGGGCTTGCGGCCACGGCGCCTGGGGCCATCCGGGCCTGGGTTGGGTGGACAGAAGTCGATGTCGCCCAGGGGTGAGAGGGCTGGGCGGGAGCGGCAGCTGGACACCAGGTCGGGCAGGCGTCGAGGGTTCAGACGGATGTCAGCAGGCACATCGGCCTTGTCCTCATCCGCCTCAAACTCGTACTCCTGGGCGTACAGCTTCTTGGGTGTCTGGAAGGGCGGGTCACGGCGCCGCAGCAGGTGGAAGGAGGATGTCTTGAGCAGCTTCTTTGGCTTGGTAGAGCAGAAGATGGGCGAGGTGAGGCCTCCCTTGGGCTCCGAGGCAGGCGGCGGCGGTGGCGGTGGCGGTGGCGGTGGCGGGGCCGCCTGGTGGGGCCCGCTCTGGATCAGGCCCAGAGGCTCGGCGTTGACCGTGGAGGGCAGCTCAGGCGGCTTGCTGGGGTCCAGGCCCAGGCCTGGCGTCTCGGGCCCAGCTCCAGACGCCCGACCAGGGCAGTAGGGCCCATAAGGATCATAGGCTGGGGGGCCTGGAGGCTGCCCAGTTCCCGCCTTGGGATCGCCCTCGTCCTCAGGTGGCCCAGCCTTGCCATAGTCGTCCGCTGCCCCTCCGCCGAACATCTCTTCCATGGTGGGGAAGAAGCTGCGCTCCTCATCTTGGAGCAAGGAGTCAGGAAAACAGATGGACGTGAGTGGCACAAAGCGGGGGGCCTTAGTGCCCTGCGGGCTGGGGCTGCGGTAGGCACCAGAGGGATCCTTGCCCTCGGTATTAGGTGGGCCCACACCAGTGTCACCAGGCCCCGGGGGCAGTGGCTCCAGGGCCCCAAGCAATTCCTGCATGGTGCCCGGCGGCTCCAGACTCTCCTCAGGTCGCAGGCGGGGGCTGGGGGCACCAGGCTCCAGGCCGTGGCTGCGGAGATGGGCCTCGAGCTGGAGGGGCATGGGTGGTGGAGGTGGGGGCGGCGGCGGGGGCGGCTGGGGTGCTCCGTCGCGGGTGGCTGACTCCAGGAGATGAACGCCAACTTTGGGGGCGCTGGGAGAGGGGCTGGGGGCATGGCTGAGGACTGAGGGGAGTAGCTGTGGGGGCGGAGGTGGGGGCAGCACCAGTGGGAGGTCAGGACCCCCAGCCTCCAGGAGGAGGCCATGGGGTGTGGGCTGGGCAGGCTGAGCTGTGGGAGGTGGGGGTGGTGGGCTCTTTTGGAGGAAGGCCCCCAGCTCCTTGGCACCTGCCCCATAGTGGACAACTGAGGTGGCCAGCCCCTCTGGGGTCTCGCCGCCCCGTTCCGGCCCTTTCTTCTTCTCCTTCAGCCTCCCCAGGCCCAGCTCCAGGGCTGCCGTGGTACCCTCATCAAGGCTGCCACTGCTGCGGATAACGCTCTGTAGATGATACCTCTGGGGGTCTTCCTTAGCCAGCTCGTAGGGTGTGCCCGGTGGGCCCCCGGCCCCACCACTACCCCCAAGTCCCTTGGAGGCATCTGCCGCCCCATCTTCCCCCACCAAGCCGTCTGCCCCTGAGGTCCGCGGGGGGCTAGGAGCCTGCAGGAGATGCTGGATAAGGAATTCCTCATCTTCCGTGCGCTCGGCAGGAGGGCCGCCGGGCCCTGCCAGCAGCTCCGAGCCATCCCCCTTGCCTTTGTAGCCCCCTGCTCCGGCTGCATAGCTGCCGGCTCCTGGGGGTGCCAGGAACGGGGCTGACGCCAGGACGGAACTCAGGTATTTGCCGGGGGCCCCCGGAGAGCCGACTCCGGGCGGGCGGCCAGGGGCCGGCGGCGACTGCAGCGGGCGGATGATGTGAGAAGGGCTGGCCTCCCCACCACCCCCCAGAGAGCTGGGCCCCCAACCACCTCCGTGACCCGAGAGCGCAGGGGAATGGCCAGTGCTGTAGCTGAGCGAGGGGCTGGCCGTGGGCAGCCCCTGGGAGTGGGCAGCTGGCCCTGGGTATGGCTCACCCTGAACACCATAGAGCTGCCCCTGCAGCTGATCTGGGGAGTAGCTCTGGCACGTGGCTAGGCCAGGAGGTGGGGGGCCACTGGGAGGCTGCGGGGGCCCCCCTGAGTAGCTTGGGCCTTTGCTCAAGTCCTGGGCTTGACCCCCTCCAAACCCTTGCCCATAGGCCTGGGGTCCTAAAAGCCCTTGGGGCTGACCAGGAGAATAGGCTTGGCCACCTGCCCCACCAGCCCCAGAGGCCTTCCCGGTGGCATAGGCGGCTGCTGGCCCACCCAGACTCTGGCATTTGGGTGTGGCCGTCGAACGGGGTGGTGGGGGTCTGTTGGCACCGCCCGCAGCCGCTCCATAGCCACCTTTGCCCGTCTTGTAACCGGGCGACTGAATGATGGGGCGGTAACCTCCACCGCCACCCCCTGCCCCACCTCCTCCAGCTGCCTCCGGGCCCGCAGCCCGGCCGGATGCTCCAGCCGCCGCTCCACTGGGCCCGGCCTTGCTAGGCTCCCCAGCACCAGGAGAGGGCTCCCCACCGCCCAGGGGGCTGCAGGCCAGGTTAGCCCTGTGGCCCATGGAGGGATAGCTGCCTCCACAGCTCAGATAGTGCTGGAGGGCATGGGCTGGGGGCGGGGGTGGCGGGGGCTGGGCACTGGCCGGCCGCTGGTAGTGCTTGATGACGGTGTCCTGGCGGGGCAGGGCCCGCTCGGGTGGCGGGGGGCCTGGGGCAGCACCCGAGAAGTTGTACAGCTGTGGGGAGGACTGTTCGGCGGCGGCGGCAGCGGCAGCAGAAGAGGAAGCCAGCAGGTTGAACTGAGTCGGGAGGTGGCGGGGAGGTGGCGGGGGGTCTGGGGGGCCGGGACGGTACGGAGGGGTCTGGGCCGGGCCAAGACCAGCGGGCCCCAGGACACCGCCCCCCGCCAGGCGCTCGAAGCCCAGCGAGGATGGCACTGTGGGTGCCTGCGAGGGCTTCAGGTGCAACACGTCATGAGGGGACAGGAGCCCATTAGCTGGGGGACTGAATGGGGGGTCTTGGAGGCTGAGGGATGAGGGCACTGGGAAGGGGCGGCTGCCGAAGGAAGCCGGGTGCTGGTAGGCCGACAGGGCAGAGGAGGATGGAAAGGTGCTGGAACCCGGCAGGGCGCCTGAAATGAAGAGCTCCGTGGGGCCCGGCGTGTGCATGGCTGGGGACGATGGAGAAGACCACAGGTCAGGGCAGACCACATGCCAGCCCCACCCTGGCACTCCTGGGCCGGCGCTAGGCTTACCTGTTTGCCAGGAAGGACTGCGGAACTGGGAGAGGAGAGAGGAGGCAGAGGGGCCAGGCTGGGGGCCCCGGGACTCCAGGGCCGAGATGAGGTTCATGACGGAGGCGTCGGGCCCTGCTGAGCCCGCGTGGTGGAGGCCAGTGTCGAAGAGTCCAGAGAGGCCTGGCCAAGGACAAGGGGGCAGAGTCAGCTAAGTGGCAGAGTTGAAAGGGAAAAGGAAAAGGCCAAAAGCAAGTTGGGTTAGGGAAAAGGACCGGAGAAAGCAAAGAGGGAGATTCAAAGAGAATCAAGTGAACACAGCCAAACTAAGGAGACAGGGCTGAGGACAACAAAGAGGAAGAGGGAGCCAATCAGCAGGATGAAGTATACCCCAGTCATTAGGGCAGGGAGCCCAGGAGAGGAAAGGTAGGCAAAGGACGGGGGCAGGGGAGACACAAAAGGATTTGGGCAATTCTAGCAAGGAAGGGGAAGGTATGCGGTAACCAAGGCCACTTAGAAGCACTGGGAGGACAGGCCAAAAGGGGTTGATTAAAAGTGGAAGGATCCCAGGAAAAAAAGGGGCAAGAATAAAGGGAAGGAACCAACCAGGAAAGTTAAGGATCAAATCGGACAATATAATCTCCTTGTTGGTTCAGCCAGGAAGGAGGGAACCAATCAGAAGCCCTAGAGGTAGGTCTACACAGGGAAGAATAAGGTGGTGGGCAAACCCAGGAAAAAAAGGGAAGGTCCAAAGACTTAGAGCCATTCAGGAAGAGAAGGAATCAGGAAGAACGAATTCACAGGACCACGGAGTCAAAGGACGGGCAAACCCAGAGGGAAAGGACTGAGGTGGGATAGAGAGAAGGAAAAGCCTGGAAGAGAAGGTGGGATTTGGGGGCTGAGGGGACGGGGCCAATTGGAGCGAAAGAGGCGGGGCCAGAGACAAGGGTGGACGAATCCAGCGTGATATTGAGCAGGGACCAGCAGCCTCAGAGGCAACCAATCAGAGGAAAGGTAGCAAGGGGCGGGCCGGGACACAGGGCACGGCCAATTAGGAGGGGTGGAACTTTCAGCAGCCAACCAGCTGCCTCGGAGGGAGGGCCAGCCCAGGCGGGGCAGGACGGGGGCCGTACCTGCCGGGTGGTGGTTGGTGGCATAGCTTTGCAGTGGGTGGGGGGCCGCGTAGGCCTGGCGGTGTAAGATGTCGGTCTCGGGGTGCGAGGTCCTGGAGCTGCCATAGACCAAGCTGGGAGGAAGGGAGAGATGTTAGGGTGTCCTCCAAAGCTGCCCTAGAAGGGAACTCAGCAAATCCCCCGGGGTGAGGGGGGAAATCTTCCAGCTGACTGGGGGTTATCCTAAGGAACCTTGGGCCCTAAAGGAAAGAAGACAAGGGAATCGGGGTACCCAACGAAAAGAGCCATGAAACATTCCCCAATAAATAAAGCCCAGATAGTCTCACGTTTACAAACACAGCCATGCAGAGACGAGACAAACAGAAAAGGGTGAAGAGTCAGAGGAAGCACCTCAAGTTGAGAATGTGAAAGGCATGGACCTCCTACCGAGCCCACCACCCCCTGGATGACACGAGGCCCTGGGGCCAACCTGAGAGGTGCATGAGGACGCCCACTCTACTGCACACACGTGGGAACACATGGCCCTGAACTTCATGGGGTGATGCAAACAGAGTTGGGAGAAGGTAGATTGTTCTCCAAACGGCTGGGATGCGGGGTGGGGAAGGGATAGGACTAGGGGAAAGTACCAGGTACAAGTGCGAACAAGAACAACGTCCATCCCCAGGGGTTGAGGTTCAAATGTATGGCCCCTTGCAAACCCAGGTATGTGTGCAAACGACGATCCAGCTCACTCGTGGGGAAGGAAACATAGAGAGCGCTAAGTCCCAAGTGGAAAATCCTAACACATGCGGGATCTTGCCCAACCACACTGGGTAACCCAGGGGGCGGGGGGCTGGGGACAAGTGAAGAGTGAGGGCAGAACATACACATCAGCAAAGGGGCTGATTCGCCGGTGAGCAGGCTACCAACTAAGCACGAACAGGGCCCACGCTCACACACACAACCACACACCACGGGAACATCTGAATCTTCCCATGCTACGGCCCCGATTCATGGCTCAGACTCGAGAGGTCAAATACTCCACTCCTCGCCATCTACTAGGATTCTCTGCCTTTGGGGGTGGGGGAGCTAAAGGGGGCGTGTCTCAGATTCCAGGACCCCCCCCTTACACACACAGAACCCCAGCTTGGAAAGGGGGCGGGGCCCTGTGCCCACTCTGAGCGCGGAATTTCGGTGGGGGGAGGCCGAGTGGCGCGGCCTCGCGCAGTCCCGGAACAATAGGACGGGAGGGGGGGCGCCCCCCAGGTCTGCGTTCTAATTCTCCTTTCCATCCCACCTTAGCAAGAGCAGAGCCTGGGGCGCAGGGGGTAGGAATCAGCAAGCCGGGAATCCAAGGATGGGGGGAAATCCAGGCCTTGCTTCGCCAGTCCCTCCCACCTTCCCGGGGCCTTTCCGTCCGAAATTGTTTTGCACCCCCATTTTCCCGCTGCATCTCTCCCTTTGCATGCCGGAGCTGGCTTTGGCGGAGTTTGCAATTTGCAAACTGGGGCGGCGGCGTTGTTGCAAACCGAGGAAGGCCGCTCCCTTGCAAGCCGGAGGGGAGTTTGCGATGCACGCGTCGCCAGGCGGGCCAGGCCCGGCCCGGCTGGGCCCCCACCCCTTGGCCCCTTCCTCCAGGCCACCCTCGGCTCCTTACCTAGCTTTCGCTGACCTCTCGTAACTCCATCCCGCCCCGGCGCCGAGCGGGTCCCCGAAGCCGGCGCTGGGGTAGTTCCTGTCCATGAATTGGCCGCGGTGGAAATTGGGGGGAGGGGGAGGGAGGGAGGGAGGGAGGGGGCGCGCGCGCGCTCTCCTCCGCCGCCGCTCCCTCCGCTGCTGCTTTTTTTTCCTCTCTCTCTCTCTCTCTCTCTCTCTTTTTCTTTGCAGCCGCCGAAGGCCCGGGAAGGCCCCGGGCTGGGGAGGGAGGGGGCAGGGGCGGAGGGGCGGAGGGGCGGGCAAGGGAGGGGGGTGCAGCCGCCGAGCCAAGGAGGGGGAAGGGGGGTTCCCCCTGGAGGGAAAGGGGGGTAGGAGGGACCCCGCTGTCTCCGCCTTTGCCCCGGCGCTTGCAAGAGAGAAGGGAGGGCGCGCGCTCAGGAGGGGGCGTCCCGGGCGGCCCCGGGGTGGGTGCGGGCGCTGGGTGCTCGCTCTCTCGCCGCCGCCGCCGCCGCCTCCTCCTCCTCTGCGCTCACGGTGCAGCCATCTTTGCACAAGGCGGCTGGGGGAGGGGGGAGGGGAAGGGGGGGCGGGCGGCGGGGTGTCTGGCTGCGCTCCGCTTCCTCCCACAATCCCGTGCAAATGCAAAAAAAAAAAAAAAGAGAGAGAGAGAGAGAGAGCGCGCGCTAGATACTAAGCGCTAGCAGGGCCTGGGGGTGTAGGGCGCAGCGTTTGTACAGAAAGCCAACTCCGCCGCGCGCACACGCGCCCCTGAATGCATTTGTTTATTTAGTTTATTTTTTTTTTTTGCCTTGTTTCACTTTTTGTATCTTTTACAAAGGTTCTTCATTTAAGAGAGGAGCTCAACTCCAGTCTCCCGGTGCAATGCGAGCCCTCCCCCCAAAAGCACTCTTGCATATATGCCCCCACCCTTACCCTGGGTTGCAGAGCGCCCGCGAGCGTGCACGGGGAGCACACGAAAACATGCATGTGCATAAGCAGGGCCCTGCGTGTGCGTGGCCCATAGCACTGTAAGGCGATGATGGCCTTGTCACACCTGCTCACTCACGCGAGTGGGTATACCCGGCCTACGCGCCGGGGTCCGAGTTTCCACGGACGCCTACCCGGGGGGGTAGGACTGGCGGTACCCCCCCTCCCAGTCAGAAAAGCCTGGGGACCCGCGAGTAGCCGGGGCGAGGAAACACGTTGGCCGGGGATGTGCGCGTATCCGTACTCGGCGGAAACACGTGTGCCAGGGTAGGCCTCGGGCCGGACGACCCCTACTCCCACCACTCCCCGATCTCAGCTACGTAGTTTAAGAGGCATGGGGGCTCTGAAATCCGCTGTGAATCTGGGGAACTTCGGCTCCGAAGCAGCTCCTCACCGAGGCCTCCTAAGGCTGCAAGAGGAGGGGCACAACAGGGAGTCAAAGACCCGGCTGTTTTTCCCCCCTGAATCAAGACCACTCCGACCCGCCCGCGGGCGTCTCAGCCAATCGCAGACCCTCTGGGCACAAGACCCACCCTCCCGTAAAGCTCCACACAGACAACACTGGACCACGCCCCCAGACAATTGCCTAGGACCCCGCCCCCACGCTCCAAGCCTCGCCCGGGATAATAAGCTCGAAATTCCAAGTCCCGCCCCTGAGACCACGCCCCTCCTCCCGCAGCATCCTCCCATCCGCGCCCCACCCCCGGGTAGAAGCCCAGCCCAGTACCTGGTGTAGGGGGGCGGAGGTGCATCATGCACCCCAGAGGCCGCCAGCGCCTGCTCGTAGGTGGGGAGGCCTGGGGGTGGGGGTGGAGGCAGGGGCGTCGGCGGGCCTAGGTCGCCCAGGGGACTCAGGGGATTAATGAGCTCAGCTCTGTGGACAGAAAGTACACCGTTAGCAGGGGAAACCTACAGGATGGACTTGGGAGAGGGCAGGTGGGGAAGACCTAGGGACATAGAGACTCTGGGGGTGGCAGGGGGACACAAGAGGAAAGGAGCAATAGCAGGGAGAAAGAGGGTCACCTTCAGCCTGACCCTCCACTCAGAATGACAAGCAGACGAACAGAGACAGGCAGAGACAGAAATCAACTGTTGAGACACACTCTTATTCACAGACACACATGCGTTACAGCTACAGCGAGAGCAATGGAGAAAAAGACAGCCCCTCAGAGAGACAGGCAGACACACACACAAGCCAACACAACACAGAGAGACACCCACTCACAAATTTCCCAGTGCCGCTCTTAACAATAAACTCTTCTGAAAAACCCCCAGACCAGCCATACTTTCCAGACTGACACTCGAGCACTTTCTTGGACCCTGCCACTGAGAACCACATACCTAGACAATCATAAGGTGCACACACACACACACACCTACACACACATGTGTGCTACAGCCTGTCACTACAGAAACTGACAGGTCACGGACACCCAGAGACCCCACGATGCAGCCTCACCAGATGCAATACACACAGTAATAATCACGCAAAACCCAGTATCATGGAAACAAGCAGCAAATACTGATCGAGCTCCTACTGTGTACTAGGTACTGAGGATATAGTCAGACAAATGACAATACCCGTCCACGCACAGCCTCATGGTCTGACTCTCCACCTGATGGTCTCCTCAGATCCTTCCTCAGCACCGACCTGTCCCAATCCCTGACTCGTCTCCTGAGGTCCACCCTTCCTCCTTCCTGTTCACCCTGCTTTCCAGCCCTTGGGCCCCTTCTCTCTGAATGCCCCTTACTCTTGGGGACAGGGCTGCTGGCCTCTGCCCGGTCGGCAATGCAGATACCAAAAGGCTCCCAAGCTGGCCAGGACAATGAGCAGGATCCCAGACGTCAGCCCAACCACCAGGCCTGCTACGTCTACTCGTCCACGCCCTGCAGTGGAGGGGGAGACACTGTGTCAGGGGCTATCACTTACCACAATAACCCAATACTTTCCCCTGTGTCAGGAGTACAGATCAAGAAGCAACACAGAACCAGGGCCTCTTCCTAGGTGTGTGACTCCAAGCAACTCAACACATTTGGTTCTCTAAGCCTCGGTTTGCTGCTCTGTAAAATGGGAACAATAACTCGTCCCCCATGCATTGTGGAAATTCATTGAGCTCAAACACATAAAGGATCTAGGATAACTCCATCTAGGGCTAAAAAAATATGGCAGTGGGATCCCCATGGTGACAGAGGCCCCTCCCTGACACAGCGTGGCTGAAATCCCCCCAAACAAAATCCATCTGCTAAGAGGGCAATGGACACACTGAAGGTGGGGGTGGGGAGCTCAGGCAGGCAACTGGAGATTACGAAATTTAGCAAATGCCCACTCTGAGCATCACCAGATTTAGCAAATAATAATACATGATACCCAATTAAACATTCATTTTAGATACAAAATGATTTTTTTTTTAGTTTATGTCCCTTGGAGTATTTAGAATATATTTATACTAAAAAATTTATTCGTGTGTATTTGAAATTCAAATTTAACCGATGGGGGGGTTCCTGTGTTTTATCTGGCATCCCTCTCCCCTCAGGAACATAGTCCCTTTACCACACCCAGGCCACAGGGGGCCAAGACCTCAACACCAAAGAAAGGGCGGAATCACAGGAAGGTTTCTGAACTGACCAGAAGCTATGAAAAATTCATTATTAGTGCATGAATTTCGGGACCTTCCCCCACCCCAATAATAGATTTGGGGGTGTCTAGAACTCAGGTGAACCTTTTGCTAGGACCCTAGGCCTTTAGCCATCCCAGGCCACATGTCTGAAAGGAAGGAGACACAGGGATAACTCCAGCTTGGTGAGGCCCTCCGGGGTCTTGCAGCTGGGGACACTTCCTCTAGCACTGGGTCGGGAGCTTTGGTCAAATGGTAAACCCCAGGACTTTAGGCCCCTTAGCAAAGAGCTACACTGAGAAGGCAGGCCTTCCGGATTCTGACAGGTTCCAGGTGGATTCAAGGAGCCACCAGGCCTCACTAGGCCTGCAGTGAGGTAGTCACCTCCCCTAGCAACCAGGCTCCAGTGTGAGGACTCCCGCCCAGACCTAGGGCTTGTTGCTAAGGGGCATCCACCCCTAGCAACCAGGCCACCAGAATGGGTGGGGCGGGTGCGTCTGGTACAGGCAGGGGGTTCCTCCCTGGGCAGTGGGTCTTGGGTCCTGAGCCTGGCTAGGGGTGGTTGCTAGGGAGGCCTCTTTGGTAACCAGGCCAAGGCTGGGATGGGGCTGTGGGGGAGGGGAAGCCAGCCAGGTAGTGAATGCTGCAGGCTTCTTTGGTCGGGCCTGACCAGGCCTGGTTGCTAAGGAGCAGTCCCCCCTTAGCAACAAGACTGCGGCCATGGTGGGTCCTTAGAACTCACAGGAAGGGGTGGGGGTGGACAGCCTGGGCAGGTGAGGAAGCACAGGCTTCTACCACCTGGCCTGGCCTGGCCAGGCCCCGTTGCTAGGGAGCAGTCCCCCAGCAACCAAGCTGCAGAAGGGGCTGGGGCTCTGGATTTCAAAGTGGGGCTCAGGTGGGTCGGCGCCTCTGAGCCCGAGGCCTCACAGGCCCCAGGGCTGTAACCCCTCTCCACCTGTACTTTCTTCTTCCTAGAGACAGGAAACTCCCTCCAAATGAGGTGTGGTGGGCTCTTTGGGCAGGGACTCTAGTCTCAAAGAAGGGGACTCTTCTAATAACCACCTCCAGCATACTCAGGGAGCATGGGATTTGGAGGAGGCAAATTTGGGGTAGGGAATGTTGGATCAACCTCCAGGAGAAAGGGCTGCCTTAGCTGTCCAGAAGGAGAGCCACCCCCCCCACCTCCCTCCCTTTCACTCACCTCCTTTGCCATTGTAGATGTAGCTCTCCCAAAAGCGCTCCTTGAAAGGATGGAAGTCGAGCAGATGGAAAGACAGCATGTCAATGGGAGCTTCCGTACCCCCCACACCAGCCCCCCCTGATTTCTGAGATCCCGGGTAGAGGGAATTGTGGGCCAGAATATCCCAGGGCCTAGAGAGGCTCTCACCGTCAGAGTATTGTCCTCAAAACACTCCCTCGCCTCCTCCCAGGAACATCGCTCCTCATAACACTCTCGTTCTAGGTTCCCTGGCGTGAGCAGCTCCAGGTCCCAGTGATTGGCTCGTGGAATCCGTCTATGGCTTCCTAGAAAGCTCTGGGCCTCTGGGGAGTCCAAGAAGACTCCTGGACCTAAAGGACACGAAGGACAGAAAAATGGAGAGTTCCTAAGACTGGAGACATGGAGGAACCTGGGCCTAAGGGGACTGAGAACTGTGGAGTCCTGGGAGAGAAGAGGACTAGAGGCAAGGGTTCCTGAGTCCAGGGAAGGTGGATGGGGGGGGGGGGGTGTGCGCCTGGACACCAGCTCATCCCACAAACACTCACCTTGGTCTTGCTCCCCACCAGGTGTGGTGTCTGAGCAGGTGGTCAGTCCCAAGTACAGCAGTAGCAGAGAGGGGTAGCCCCTCATATTTTATGAACACCTGAAACCAGGAGCAGTATCAAGTGCCTCAGCCCCTGGGGAATGAGGCAAGGTCCCCCCGACTGGATGCTATGGTCCGTGATAATAGTCATAGCAGACACTCATGTAGCTTGTATTCTGGGCCAGGTCACGGAGCTACTGTTCAAGGTAGTTTCCCTGTAGCAACTCGATTTAATTTTCACAGCCATGCTATTATTATCCCCATTTTACAGATGAGGAACATGAGGCACAGAGAGGTAAAAGAATTGCCCAAGGTCATATGATTTTGCCAGATTCAGAAGCAGGATTTGAGTGAAAGAAGCGTGCCTCCCGAGACTGGGGCAGGGAGCTCGTATCTTTCCTCTACCAAGTCTGCAGCACCCAGCACGAATCTTGGCACATAGTAGGTGCCCATAAACACGTCCATCGGTGATCAGGATTCCTTTCTTCCTAGTAATTTCCACCTACACTTGCCTCTCCCTGTGCCCATTGCCACATCCACCCCCAAAAGATGAAAGATTACAGGAGAGACAAGAGCAGGAGAGGCAAAGAGCCTATATTCTTGGGTCCAGGGGGAGAAGGGAGTGGAGGTCCTGGACTCCTGGGGCTGGGGGACGGGAACTTCTGAGTCCCAGCTGGGCAGGGAGCCAAGAGGCCAGAGTCCCCAAGCCAGGCTCTGCCTCCAGGGGACATTCACTTACCTGCCCAGACTTGTGAGCGCTTTCCCTTCCTTTTTAATCGGGGCTTCCTCCCGCCAGCTGCGGCCAGCTGTGAATGAGGGAAAGGGGAGAGGGGAGGGGAGAGGTAGGAGGGGTGCCCCTCTCCGGGGAATCCACACGATCCCGGTTTCTGGCAGAGAGGCGGGGTTTGTGATTACCTGCCCTGGGCGGGACTCAGGTAAGGGACAAAGTATTTAAAGGGACCTTAGGAGGAAGGGCCCAAGGTCCAGAGAGTCCTGAGGGAAGCCAGGGTCTCCGACACCATGGAGGCACTTAAGGGATTGGATATGTACCTCTTCCCTTTTTGGTCTCTCTGAGATGGAAGTTTCCGTGGGTGAGCTAGGAAATAAATATCGAGGTCTCCAGATAGCTAGATAGCTAAAAACTGGCGGGAAATGTAAGTATGCCTTGGTTCCTGGGGGTAGGTGGGCGATGCTGTAGTCAGTTCCTATTTCCTGAGGTGATATGAAGGGTTTGACTTCTGATTTCTCAACTGCTCTCCTTATAAACTGGGAACAGAAGAATTGTCCCTTCTCAGTTGTCTCTCAACATGTCACAAGTGTTTGATACACTTGGGGGAATTAATTTCCCAATCTCTGGACAAAGTGGTTAATCCTTAAATTCGGACTTGGAGAGACGCAAAGCCTGGGTCTAAGCAGGATAACCGCCCGCCTGGGGAAATGCCTACTGTATACTAAACGCGCCCCATATTCACTCCAGTTGCACTAACCGGAACCTTCAGGTTGCTACTCCCGTTTCCGGAGGGAGGGAAAGAAGAACGGAGGATTTACCAAGTCAGACGAGGTAACTCGGGGCATCTGTACTTCCGGTCTTTTTTTTTTTTTCCGGGAGGAAGTGGGCGAAGCGGAGCGGGGAAAACAGCCCTCCTTTCCGGTGTAGGGGCACAGTTGAAGAAGCAACGAAGGAACGAGGAGTCGTTTGTAAGGTGAGTTCCAGGCGGTGGTGGGATAGTGTTGCTGCGATCGCCTTCCCGCGGGCTGGACTTCTGGGGTCCTGAGGGCGACAGCGATAGGATTTCGAATTACCACTCCCTGTCAATCATGAATAGAGCCCTCCAGGCCTCCCAAGTTTGAAGCTGAACTACATCTCCCAGGAACCTCTGGAGGTAGCTGAGCCTCCATCCGCCAGTTCCGCTGAGAGTTGGTATTCCACGGTAGACGGCGGTGGGCCGGGGGTCCCAGGGGAAGGGGAGACTGGGACTCTTGGTTGTATGGGAGGGGGGGTTCCTAAGGAGATGGAAGTTGAGGAAGACGGATCCCGTACCTGCCTCAGTTTCCCAGACTGTGACAGGGAGAGCGAGAAGATTGTGCCCCCGCGGGCCGCCGCCTTTGCACCTTTTGGACAGTCCCTGCCTTCTCTTACTTGGTGTAGGGTTTAACCTTTTCGTCCCTGGAGTTCTGGGGTCCGGCCGACCTGGGCTCTCATCCCGACGGTGCTGTTGAGTCGGTGTGAACTTGGACCTCAAAGCGTTTTACTTTAACGTTCTGTTATGAAAATGTTCACACTTGGGGCGCCTGAGTGGATCAGTCGTTTAAGCCTCTGTCTTCGGCTCAGGTCGTGATCTCAGGGTCCTGGGATGGAGCTCCGGGTAGTGCTCTCCACTTAGCGAGGAGTCTGCGTCTCCCTCTCCCTCTGCCTGCCACTGCACCTGCTTGTGCGCCCCCCCCCCCTTTCTGTTAAATAAAATTAAAAAAAAAGAAACTCTTCAAACTTACATAAAAGTGAAGGAATGATATAAGTATCCGTACCACCCGGATTTACCGATTAGTAATCTTTTTGCCATATTGGCTTAACGTACTGTTTTAATTAAATATGTAAATCAAATCCTACCCATCGTGACATATCATCCCTTAAACTTTAAGGATGCATGTGTAAAAACAGGGGACATTGACATGACCGCGATACCATCATCACACTTTCCAAAAGCAAAGATTCTAGAATATTACCTATTACTTGGTTGATAATCAAATCTTGTGGGCCAAAAATGCCTTTTTAAAAAGTTTCATTTGTTTGAATCAGAATCTAGTCAAGTTATTGCTGTTATGTTTCTCAAATTCCTCTTAATTTAGAACAGCCCCCTCCATCCCACCCTTTTTTCTTATTGGCATAATTGATTTATAAAAGAAACTGGATCCCTTACTCTCTTGATCACACCTTCTGGATATGAATTTGTCTTTTTCCTTGTAATCTCATTTTACTTATGATCTCCATGCCAGGGGTCAACAGGGCAAAACCAAATTCTGCTGACTTACCTTTTTTTTTTTTTTTTTAAACAAAAATCAGATTTATTTATATAGTTCACCCATTTAAAGTCTACAATTCAGGGGTGCCTGGCTGGCTCAGTTGGAGGAGATTGCAACTCCTGATCTCGAGACTGTAAGTTCTAGCCCCACCCTGGGTGTAGCGATTACTTTAAAATAAAATCTTTAAAAAAAAGTTTTAAAAAAAAGTATACAATTCAGTGGGGTGGTGTTTTGTTTGGGGTTTTTTTGGTGGTTTTTGTTTGGTTGGTCATTTGCTTTTTAAGTAAATTCCGCATCTGAGGTAGGGTTTGAACTCATGATGCAGGCATCAAGAGTTGCCATGCTCTACTGACTAAGCCAGCCAGGTGACCCTCAGTGGTCTTTAGTATATACAGAGAGCTGTGCAGCCATCACCATAGTCAGTTGTAGAACATTTTCATCACTCCAAAAAGAAACCCGATACCCATGATCTGTCATACCCCCCACTCTCCCCTCCACCCAGCACTAATATCTCCTACTCTATTTCCTCTCGCTGTGGATATACCCAATCTGGACAGGTTACATAAATTGATTTTTTCTTTTTTTTTTTCTTTTATTTTACTTCTTTCTTTCTTTTTTTTTTTTTTTTTACTTCATTCAGCATCATGTTTTCAAGGTTAATGCAGGTTCAAGGTTAAATTCAAGGTTAATTCTGTAGCATGTATCTATCTATACTTTCTTTTTATGGCTGAATACTATTCCTTAGTCTAAGGTATACCGTAGTTCATTCATTCATCGGTTGATGGACACCTGCGTTGTTTCCACTTTTTGGCTCTTCTGAATACTATAAACGTCTGTGTTCAAGTTTTGGGGTGGACATGTTTTCATTTCCCTTGGAAATGGAAATTCTGCATGAAACGGTAACTCTATGTTTAAGCTTTTGAGGAACCTCCAGACTTTTCCAAAGTGGCTGCCCCAGCTTCCATTCCCACTGCTGGTGCATGAGGGTTCTAGTTTCTCTATACTTGTGGTTCTCTGACATTTTGTTTGAAATTCTGCTACTGGGCATGAACTGGTATCTCATGGTTTTTCTGTTGTGTTCCCTTAATAAGTAATGAGGTGGAATGTTTTTTTCATGTGCTTATTGGCCATTTGTCTGTCTTCCTTGGAGAAAATGTTTATTCTAATCCTTTACCGAGTTTTATTTTATTTACTTACGTATTTGTTTTTATTTTATTTTATTTTAATATTTTATTTATTTATTTTTCAGAGAGAGAGTGAGACAGCAAGAGCACAAGCAGGCAGAGAGGCAGGCAGAGGGAGAAGCAGGCTCCCTACCAGCACCCCCCCTGCCCCCCCACCCCGCCCTGAGCAAGGACCCCGATGCGGGGCTCGATCCCAGGATGCTGGGATCATGTCCTGAGCCGAAGGCAGCCGCTTACTGACTGAGCCACCCAGATGTCCCTTATTTATTTATTTTTAAAGATTTTCTTTCTAGAGACGCCTGGGTGGCTCAGTCAGTCAGTTGAGTGTCTGCCTTTGGCTCAGGCCATGATCCCAGATTCCTGGGATAGAGCCCAGCCTGCATCCGGCTCCCTGCTGTGCAGGGAGTCTGCTTCTCCCTCTCCCTCCACTCCTCCTCCTCCTTCTGCTCTCTCTCTCTCTCAAATAAATAAATAATTTTTAAAAGATTTTATTTATTTATTTGACAGACAGACAGGGAGAGAAAGCAAGCACAAGCAGGGGGAACGGCAGAGGAGGAGGGAGAAGCAGGCTCCCCACTGAGCAAGGGATCCTGGGATCATGACCTGAGCCAAAGGCAGACACTTAACCAACTGAGCCACCCAGTCGCCCCTCTTTTTTTTTTTTTTTTTTTAAAGTAGGCTTCATGCCCAGCACAGAGCCCCAAACAGGGTCCAAACCCACACCCTGAGATCAAGAGTCGGCAGCAGCTAACGGATCCTATCACAATCTGTGAGAGCCCTCCCAGGTGCCAGGCAGTGCTGGGTCCCAGATGAGAGTCCTTTCCAGGCCCATCCTTTCCAGGGGCTCCTAGTCTGGAGGGAGAAATACCAAGAGATAGCCGCTCTATTGGAGGTAACTCCGGGTATTATCAGAGCACAGGGATCACCTAGTTCAGCCTGGAGAGACAAGCTTCCCACAGGACTGGGCTGCTCAATGGAGTCTAGGAGGAAAAAGGGGACAGAATTTCCAGGGGAGCAACGAGGCATAAGCTAGCTGTCCCGCTCCACACTGAGAGTCAGGCCCAGTGCCTCAGGCTGATGGTCAAGGCCACAGACTCAGATGCCTGGGTCAAACATCAGGTGCAGTTGAGCACCTTCTCTGAGCCTTGTCCTTGTTTTCAGCAGCCATTTGTGTGGTTGTGGGATTCGGTGAAGTTAATACGCGTAAAATGCTTAGAACAGGGCCAGGTTCACTGAACCTCTTAAATAAACATCAGCCTTGTTTGCTTTTTTAAACATCAGCCATTATTTTTTAAAAAGATGTTATTTGTTAGAGAGAGAGACAGAGCACAAGCAGGGGGGAGAGGGAGAAGCAGGCTCCTTGCTGAGCAGGGGGGTCCAGTGTGGGGCTTGATTCCAGGACCCTGGGATCAAGACCCAAGCCCAAGGCAGATGCTTAACCGACTGAGCCCCCCCCAGGGACCCCTAAACATTAGCCATTATTAATAGAGAGTCTCATATGCTAACTTTTGCACTTAGGGAACTCTCTCTGTACTGCTTACATCGTGTCCTATTTCTGTCTTCAATTTCCTTGAGTGTAATTAGCCTCTTGGTTTTCCTTTATTTATTTATTTATTTATTTATTTATTTATTCTTAAGATTTTCTTTATTTGACACTGACAGAGATCACAAATAGGCAGAGGGGCAGGCAGAGAGAGAGGGAGAATCAGGCTCCCTGCTGAGCAGAGAACCTGATGCGGGACTCTATCCCAGGACCCTGAGATCATGATCCAAGCCGAAGAAGGCAGAGGCTTAACCCACTGAGCCACCCAGGCGCCCTTGGTTTTCCTTTAACACAGAAGCCTCCACACCTCTGGAATGGCCAGACACATGCCATTTTCGGGAGTGGGTGTGGAGCATTCTCTACATTCTTGAAGGGATCACCGGCCCCACCAAAAAGGTTAAGGACCCCTGGCTCAGGATTCAAGCAGACCAACTGCAGAAAAAGATAGCTGGGAGAGAATCAGTGATTTGAACACCAGATAGGTAGTAGATGTTACGGAATCATCAGTGAGTCAGTGGTACTATGGCCACGGTTTTTTAAAATCCCATCTCAGCATGGTGCTATTCGAGCAGGAGCCTGGAAAGCACTTGGATCAGTAGCTAGTTTGACTGAGGGACTGGATTTTCTAGTTCTTTAATTTCAGTTTAGGTTTTTTAAGATTTTATTTATTCATCTGAGGGCTGGGGGTGGGGCAGGAATAGGGAGAAGCAGACTCCCCGCTGAGCAGGAAGCCTGACAGGGCATCCATCCCAGGATCCATGGAATCATGACCAGAGCCAAAGGCAGCCGCCCAACCAACTGAGCCCCCCAGGGGCTCCTCATTTTCATTCATTTAAATTGTAGCACCAACATTTGATTCAGTTATTGGAAAGCTTTTAAGTGTGCTTGGAACAAAGGGGATATACGAATGTACCTTTGCAGCAGGAAATCCCAAAACCTAAATGGAGGTCACGGGTTTCTGGTGAAAATTTCGTGTCTGCATTGAAACGGCCTGAAAGATGAAAATGCACTCTGGAGTGTGAAGCCTCCGTACAGAAGGGGAACGGGTTGGCCCATACTCCCTTCCGGGGAGGACTGACAGCTGCCACGTGGTCAAGAAGGTGGCCCCACAGCCTGCTTGCCTGCGTTCAAATCCTGGCTCCATGAGTTCCTAGCTGAGGGATCCCGGGAGCCTGTCTTCTGCCCAGGAAAGTGGGCACGCTGATGAGTGGCTGTCGTTTTGGATAGTTCCTCTCTGAAACACCAGTGACAGCAGATGGCAGTAGTTCCATTTTCTATTTTGGAATTGGCCTTAATGAGGAGACAGTACAGAGCAGTGGGTGGAGAGCTCAACTTCCAGAGAAATCCTGGCCCTGTCACCTGGCAGCCCTTCAACCTTTGGCCAGCGGTTCTTAAACTCTTTGGTCTCAGTGTCTTAAAAGTCATTGAGGACTCCCGAGAACTTCCGTTTTTGTGAGCTCTACCTATCAATATTTGCTGTATCAGAAATTAAAACTGATGCTAAAAAATTTTTCGTTTTTGAGTTATAATTCCTGTAACACAAAATTCATTCATTGAAAGTAGTATATTCATGGGGTGCCTGGCTTGTTCAGACAGTAGAGCGTGTGACTCTTTTTTTTTTTTTTTTAGAGCACGCGACTCTTGATCTCAGGGTTGTGGGTCTAAGCCCCACATTGAGAGTCCTTAAAAATAAAAATCTTTTAGGGGCACCTGGGTGGTTCAGTGGGTTGAAGCCTCTGCCTTCGGCTCAGGTCCTGGTCCTGGGGTCCTGGGATCAAGCCTCGCATCGGGCTCTCCGCTCAGCGGGGAGCCTGCTTCCCTTCCTCTCTCTCTGCCTGCCTCTCTGCCTAGTTGTGATCTCTGTCTGTCAAATAAATAAATAAAATATTCTTAAAAAATAAAAAATAAAAATCTTTTAGGGGGCGCCTGGGTGGCTCAGTGGGTTAAGCCTCTGCCTTCAGCTCAGGTCATGATCCCAGGGTCCTGGGATCCAGCCCTGCATCAGGCTCCCTGCTCCATGAGAAGCCTGCTTCTCCTTCTCCCACTCCCCCTGCTTGTGTTCCCTCTCTCTGTCTCTCTGTCAAATAAATAAATAAAATCTTTAAAAAAAATTTTAAACCCAAGGACACGAAAGCACATATTCAGTTAGTGGTCAGAGCAGTGACATCCTCATGTCACACAGTCTCCAGAAAACTCCATGGTACACTTGTGAGAGAATAAGAGTCACAAAGGCAAACACATTTTAGTATTATTATGGATATAGTTTGTGGATGCCCTGAAAGCATCTTAGGGAACCCCCCACAAGGGTCCCCGGACCAACAGTCAGAGACTGTTGCTATCATTGCCTGGCCAATTAAAAAAAAAAAAAAAAAAGAGGTGCTCCCTCCGTAGCTGCTTCTCTCACTCTTGGAGGGAAAGTGTCCCCGGCCATGAAGCCGAAGAGCGTAGAAACCCCAGTTGTTTGGCCACAAGACAAGCATCCCAGTGCCAAATACCGCAGAGGGTCAAGGCAGTTGATGACTAAGAATAGAGCGGAGAATTTGTCCAGGAGAAGGTCAGCGCGACCTTCGGGAGTGGCAGTGGGGGAGTGGGGGGCTGGGACGGAAACCGGAGGGCCCCGGGGAGGAGCAGGTGGCATGTGAGCCAGGGGAGACAGCAGGTGCTGGACACTTGCTCAAAAGCTTGGGGGAAGAGGGAAGGTCAGAGGAGGAGGGTCTGTGGGTCACATTTGGCGTATTTCACCAGGGTTAACTCCTGCAGGCAGCACTGTGACTGCCGCTGGGGTGGTGGCCACAAGGGCAGATACATTTGTCAGAATGCATCAGACTGCATCCCTAAGGTCAATGCGTCTATTCTGTCCCTATACCGAAGACCAGAAATTAGTCCTGAGGGCTGACGCCAGCCGGTAGGGGGAGAGCGAGATCCACGGCTCAAAGAGAGGTTTGGGGTTCAAGTTCTGAATGTGAAAGCCAAGTTTCCGAAGGCAACCAGAAGAGGGGCATAAAGACAGAGCTGCTTTTTGCATTCTGGGAGCCCTCGGTTACGCCCCCACCCCCACCCCCACACCAGCCTTCTGGATCTTTCTTACAGTCAGAGAGCTGGAGAGAATATTTCCCCAACACCCGCTGTGTGCCGGGTTCTGAGCAGCTCTCGCAGTTCTCACGGCAGTCTGGTCCTGTCATCTAGATCCCGCGGTTATCCCCACTTTTTGCCAAATTAAGCGAAGGCTCAGGGAAAGGAAATGGCCAACCCTGGACTCAAGGTCGTCTTGCCCAATTCTTGATCCCTATAACCTGAAGCCCCTGATCGGTCCCTACCCCGTCTGCACAGTGTGTACCCTCCTTGGGGTCCTGGAGGACATTTTAAAGAAGACTAGGGTCTTCTTTAAAATGTACTGTCCTTGGGGCGCCTGGATGGCCCAGTCAGTTAACATCTGCCTTCAGCTCAGGTCATGATCCCAGCGTCCTCGGATCGAGCCCCTCGTTGGGCTCCCTGCTCAGGGAGTCTGCTTCTCCCTCTCCTTCTGCAGTTTCCCCCGCTTGTGCTCTCTCTCATTCTCTCTGTGTGTGTCAAATGAATAAATAAAATCTTAAAAAAAAAAAAAAGTACCACCTTGGGCACGTGTAGACTAGTAGCGATCCTATTTCATTTCTTACTTTTCCCCCCTTACTTTTCATACCCAGTATTGCCCTAACATCCACCCACGATGCCTCGCACACGTCCAGCGGGTTGCATCCCACTAGCTGAGTGGTCTCCAGGCGGGGCCCATCAGCACCCATTCTCCCAGGGAGGGAGGTCCATTTGCCTTTGAGTCCCCTCTGGTGCAAATGACACTGCTGTGGACGTCTGTGGGCATGCTCCCACACAGATGTCTCTGATGATGTCTTTGAGGCATGTCACCCAAGTGCAGAGTCTCCTATGCTTTCTTTGCTAACGTTCCGAACACCAGCCTGTGTTCTGGGCGGCGGACCCTGTCCATGGTCCCCGCCACAGTGTGCAGTCAGCCCCGCCAGGAGGGTCATTTCAATGATGTGGATTTTTTCCGGTGCAGTTGGTAACATTAGGCAACAGTTCAAGCAGAATGCGGATTTCACCTCTGCTTTCAGATGCTCTCACCCACCCCGGAGAAAGAGGACAGCACTCAGTTGTGTGAGCCTGTGGGAACCCACAAAGCGCGCACACGCTCCTCACCCCCGAAACGGAGCTTCTCCGAGGCCCCTCGCTTCCCCCATGTGTGTCAGGAGACACACTCAGCCTCATCTGCAGCTAGAACTTTTTTTGGATTTCAGATCTTCTACTGCCTCGGAGTAACTCACACACGCACCCCCTCCAATGCCTGCTTCCTCAAGCGGAATGTGGGTCTTTTTCAAAGTCAAATGCCAGACTTCCTTTCTGAGGTGTTTAGATACCTCGTAAGCACTGTCCTCCCCTGGGGGCGCCTGACTGGCTCAGTCAGTCACATGTCTGCTTTCAGCTCAGGACATGATCTCAGGGTGCTGGGATTGAACCCTGCGGCAGGCAGGAAGCCCGCTTCTCCCTCTGCTCCTACCCCCATTCGTGCGCACGCTCTCCATCAAATAATTAAATAAAATCTTTAAAAATAATTAAATAAAATGCAGATCAGAGAAGAAACAGCCCATTAAATCTTGTTCTGCGGCCCCTCCAGCAGTTTGTTTTAAATAAATAAATAAATAATGTCCTCCCCTGACCCACGCCCAGTTTTCCCATCTGGCGGGGGCAGGGGCAGATCAGCTATGAGGGCCCCCTTCTCCTTCCACCACAGCCTCGCAACTGTCCCCTCCGTCCCTCAGGATGACACGGCATGGCAAGAACTGCACAGCAGGAGCCGTCTACACCTACCACGAGAAGAAGAAGGACACAGGTACGGGGTCTGGAAGGGGGACAAATGTCTCTTGAAGTCACCATCCCTGCTCTACCTCTCTGGTTGTACCTTCAGGGCATGTCTGCCCCTGCTCTCCACAGATGGTCATGACTTATGAGGAACAGCCTGCGTGATCCTCTACTCCCTTCCCCCCACCCCTGTAATGGGCACTTCTGTACGTGACCTCACCTAAGACTCCCGACCACCCACTGAGGAAGGAATCGAATCGCCGTTGTCATGGCTGTGTTCCAGCGGCAGAAATGAGGCCCAGAGAGATAGAGGCCCTTGAGTTGGAGCAGAGGGGCAGAGGGGTGAGGGGAGTCATCCGTGAGCCTCTCTACCTGGCTACCTCAGTGACAGGGCCTGCCTGTCTGTCACTTACCCTCCGGATGAGCACCTTCCTGTGGGTTGTGCCCCTGTCCCCAGCACAGAGACACACAGACTGCCTGTTTCTTAGAGGTTCCACCCCACCCCCCTCCTCCCCCTTCCCCCCTACCCGCTGCTGCCTCCAAGATTTCTCTGTGCCTTTCTCTTGGAGTTTGGCAAAGGCCACATCTCCTGGCACCCCATCCCTCTGTCTCTGTCCTCAGCGGCCTCGGGCTACGGGACCCAGAACATTCGACTGAGCCGGGATGCTGTCAAGGACTTTGACTGCTGCTGCCTCTCTCTGCAGCCCTGTCATGACCCTGTTGTCACGTGAGCTGGGGACCTGCATGGAGGGGGCCGCATGTGGGGGTCTGGCCACCCGCATAGCCGGGGCACCCTGGGCAAGCCCCTTCACCTCTCAGAGCCTCAGTGTGCTCATCCAAGACACGGGCGTGATCCTAACGTGTTCCACGGGATGTGGAAATGAATATCTTAGGGTTAGGGAGCCGCGACGAGCACCCAGTGACCTCCCTCTAAGAAGTGTTAATGGGTGCCCAAGGTAGGGAGCCGACACTTACCACCCTGTCCTGTCTGTCCTCACAGCCCGGATGGCTACCTATATGAGCGGGAGGCAATCCTGGAGTACATTTTGCACCAGAAGAAGGAGATCGCCAGGCAGATGAAGGTGATGGGGAGGGATGGGGGTGGGACAGGGGAGGGGCAGGCGGATCTGATGCTGAGCTCACAAGCAGAACCACCCTGGGCTTCCTTTCTGAGTTCCTTTTCCCTCTGAGCCTTCCCTCGATCTTCCCGCTGCCCGGTGCATGACCCCCTCCCACTTATGCTTAAATCCTTCTGCCGCAGGTATCAGCCCAGGAGTTGACTCCTCTGACCTGCTAGTGCAGAGCCCCCCGGGGTCTGCCCTTGCCACAGCTTCTCTTGACACGTGTTGGATTGTGATTCTGTCTGAGGCCAACACGTGCCCACTTCCCCCACAGATCTCTTGCCCGCCCCCTGGCCCTAGGTTCTCCGCCAATGCTTGTTGAGAGAATTGATGTCACCTCATCTCTCTGGGCCTTCATTTCAATGGCTCCAAAATGGGCTGATGGGGCAAAATCAGGCAGCGCAGGGCAAGCGGGAGATATGCACAGATCAGAATTTAAAGGGCCATTACTTGGAGCCACGACCACTTCCCATGGGTGAACTATTTTCATGGACAGGAAGGACCCCGTTTATCACCATGTTTGCGGCACAGCTGCCCTGCCGCCCTCCTTTCCCGGCCAGGTTTCCCATGCCTCCAGAAACACCAAGGGCTGATTCTTGTTGAGCCATCTGTCTTGACCAAGTGGCTTCCACGGCACCCGTGAGCCCCGGCATGGTCTAGTGGCTGCCTGGGTTCTCCCTCATCACGGTGACCACACCAGATACCCCTACCCCACAACAGCAGTCACCTGCAGTGCTCTCTTCCCCCACCCGGGGTGGCCAATCTCAGATCTCAGCCCCGCGTCCTGCGTCTGCGCACGCGCACATCCACACCACCTGCTCAGCCCAGGCTGCGCGAATGTTAAGTGCTCCTCACTCTCCTGGAACTCACCTCCAGGGAAGAACGGGTTCTGTAGTACCTACACTCTATAATAGAACATGGCCCACAGGTACATTTATGGAGCGCTTGCTGTGTGCCAGGCAAGGTTTTAACTTAAAAGCGTTTCCAAAAATCATCCTGCATAACCCGGTGAGCCTGCGAGGTAGGTCGTGGTTGTTAGCCCGTTTTACAGACGAAACAGACCAGAAGTCACAGTGCTAACTGGAAGCCACAGAGCTCATCAGTGACAGAGGCAAGGTTTAAGTCTGGGCATCTGTCTCCGGCTGACTACTCTGCTGCCCAGGAATAGAGAAGCCACTGAGTCCCAAACCAGCTAAATGGGAGATGACCTCTGTGCCCTGCAGGAGGGGAAAGGACAAGTAAGGGCAGCAGAGCCACACCCTGGCTCTAATCACAGCATAATAAAGGTTCACACTCTGGGAGTCACCAGCCTCAGAACAGTACCAGGATTGTCCCCTTTGTTGGCCTCAGTTTATCCACCTGTGAAATGGGAAGAGCCACCGTCAGACTCACAACCCACAGGGAGATGCACAGTCCACTTTTTTCTGGCTGTCCACAGGCCTACGAGAAGCAGCGGGGGGCCCGGCGGGAGGAGCAGAAAGAGCTGCAGCGGGCTGCGGCCCAGGACCAGGTGCGGGGCTTCCTAGAGAAGGAGGCAGCCATCGTAAGCCGGCCCCTCAACCCCTTCACGCCCAAGGCAGCCTCTGGGAACAGCCCAGGTGAGGGGGAGCAGATCTGCAAGTGAGTGGGGGTCCTTCGGGGCCGGGTGCCTCCCCAGGTATGGCAGCTCAACCCGTTTCCCCCCGGCAGATGATGCCCGACCTGGGTCCAGTGCAGGCCCCACAAGCAAGGACAAGGACAAAGCGCTGCCCAGCTTCTGGATCCCGTCGCTGACCCCCGAGGCCAAGGCCACCAAGCTGGAGAAGCCTGTGAGCATTCCCAGCGCCCTGTGCCCACTTGGGCCCAGAGGGCCAGAAGACCCCAGGGTCCCTTCCCTGCTGGCACACCCCCCACCCCACCCCCCGCAGTCCTTAACTACACCTGGCCCCAGCCCTGCCCGCTGACCCTGCCTCCCTTCTGTCCTGCGCAGTCGCGCATCGTGACCTGCCCTATGTCCGGGAAGCCACTGCGCATGTCGGACCTGACCCCCGTGCGCTTCACGCCGCTCGACAGCTCCGTGGACCGCGTGGGGCTCATCACACGCAGTGAGCGCTACGTGTGCGCCGTGACCCGCGACAGCCTGAGCAACGCCACGCCTTGCGCTGTGCTGCGGCCCTCGTGAGTCCCCCGGGGGAGGATCCCGGGACTGGGGGGGCGGGGCGGGGCTCGGGGGTGTGGCGCTCCTTCTTGGGGGCGGGGCCTCTGATCAGTGCCCCCGACCCTCACGCTCACCGTAGTGGGGCTGTGGTCACCCTGGAGTGCGTGGAGAAGCTGATTCGGAAAGACATGGTAGACCCCGTGAATGGGGAGAAGCTGACAGACCGCGACATCATTGTGCTGCAACGGGTGAGCTGTGGCCTCGCTCGCCGAGGCTCCGCCCCCTCCTCCCTCACCTCCCCGGGGCCACGCCCCTCCCGGGAGGCCAGCGTCCTCCACAGCCCCGCCCGCGATCTTCCACCCGGGTCCTGCCTTACCTTATACGGTTTAGGACTCTCCCACCCCGCTGCGCCCGACCTGCCCCCAACTTGGCCTTGTCCCCACCTCCCCAGGGCGGTACAGGCTTCGCGGGCTCTGGAGTGAAGCTGCAGGCTGAGAAGTCGAGGCCCGTGATGCAGGCCTGAGTGCACGGGAGACCAAATAAACGGGCTGGGACTCACTGGCCTCGTGGTGCCTTCCTTGGCCGCGCTGGAGCCCTAGGGCCCCCCCTGGGCAGCCCTCCACCCTGTGCCTGCTGCAACGACCAGAATCTGAAGGCGCGGGCTAATTATGTTAAAGATGGTCTGACGTTAGGAGTAAAACCTGGAGTGAATGCACACGCACAGCAGCAATATTGAGTAAGAGTGGCCCGAAGTCCCAGTGCAAAGCGTGAGCACCCGAAGGCGTCATGTGAACAGGCTAAGTAGAAATCCCCCTGCATCGTTCTGCCTTAGCCACACTGGAAGCCGGTGAGATCTCCCCAATAGCTGAGAGCAAACGCCTGGGACCCAGCCTAGAGAAGGCAGTTGGGAGCCCTGCACTCTGACACCACTGCAGAGCCCAAGAGCAGGAAGAAGGCCCTCCTGCCGAGCCTTGCATAGGCTGTGGGGGGCACGGACCTGGCAGGGGTGAGGAGCCTGCAAGGGTGAGGAAGCTGCAGAGTGTGGGGCCTGGCCGGCCTGCAGTTGGCTTGGCGGGGAGCACAGGGGTGGTGCTCAGAGCTTTGCTTTTAATGACCATTGGCTCCCAAAAGCAACCCCGGGCAGTGTGTGAGCCAGAGCATAGAGTCCGGCAGAGATCAGAAAGATCAAGCCTTCACATTCCTGTCTCCCTGAGCAGATCCTTCCAGATCTTTCTCCACGTAGGTACACACCTCAGTGTTTTCAACCAACGTGACCTCTCAGTGCACATACCATTCTGTTCAGTGAACAAGCTCGACCTTTTCACTTCTGTAAAAGTAAAAGGTCTCATCTAATGCCCAGACCCAATTCAGGGGACCAGGAAGTATCCTTCACTGCCCTTTGCTGAAGCCCCTCTGGCTGTAGAGGAAGGCTGTAGCAGGAGGGTGGGCAGTGTTGTCCTTGCACCCTGGGGAGCCCCACACACCCAGAATTTGCTCTCTTAAACACTTCTAGAACCTTCCTTTTGTCCCTAAAGCCTCACACCCTACTCTTGGGACCCCAATCCCTGGAAATGTTGCAGCTGCCATTCAAGGAGCCCATTCAAGGGCCTGTCAATCTACGGTTCTCTTGAGTCCTGGCCACAGTCCTGGAAGAGGGACGTTTGTACCCATTTCACAGAAGAGTCCACAGAGTCAGCAGTCTGCCCAAAGCTGTAACAGAAGCCAAGTTCACTTAGAAGTCAGCCACCTGCGGAGACCTCCCCACCCCAGCCCTTCCTCCCCTAGGTAATCCCACACTGGTACCCCAGAAACCTCTGCCCCTTAACAAACTCCCACCTAACAGTTTCTACCCAGAGTATTTAAAGTCACCCCCTTGGTCCCTAAATGCCCCCAGTCCTCAACCTCTTTCTCAAGAGCCACAACCACCCCTGGGTCCTTCCAGTTCTCTCTCAGCCCCCTCAGGGACTCCAGTCTTGCTCATGTGTGTTCAGTCCATACCCCAAATAAAAGCTTCAAGGAGTGATTGGAGCACCTGGGTGGCTCAGTGGGTTAAGCCTCTGCTTTCGGCTCAGTTCATGATCCCAGGGTCCTGGGATCGAGCCCCGAATTGGGCTCTCTGCTCAGCAGGAAGCCTGTTTCCCCTTCTCTCTCTGCCTGCCTCTCTGCCTACTTGTGGTCTCTCTCTCTCTGTGTCAAATAAATAAAATCTTTAAAAAAATTTAAAAAGTAAAACTTCAAGGATTTCCAGTCTTGCACCTTTGTTTCCACAAGGAACCCAAATCCCACTGATTCATAGGCTCTTTGAGACACCCTCTGTGGGGAGGAGGCGATGGGGTATGTGCCCAAGTCCTCACTCCAAGAAAGTAGTTTCCTTTGAGGTTTTGAAGGTGATAAGGAGAGGAAGCAAGAGTCTGACCACAGCTTCAGCTACATCAGCAGGAGGGAGAGAAGTGGAAAAAAAGGATGCCTCTTCTCAGCAGAGGTTCCAGAGACACTGGTCTAAAGCTGAGAGCAAGAAAGGGGAGGCAGAGCTTACCCCTGGCAGCGCCTTCCTACAGGGGCTCCAGCCTCAACTGGCTCATGGAGGGCACAGAAAGTGGAAATTCTCCTTTTTTCTTTTCTTTCTTTTCTTCTTCTTCTTCTTTTTTTTTTTTTTTTTGAGAGGAAGAGATGGGTGACGGGGGTAAGAGCAGAGGGGAAGGGAGAGAAAGAATTTTAAGTTCCAACTCAGGGCACCATTTGGGGCTCGATCTCACAATCCTGAGATCATGACCTGAGCTGAAATCAAGAATCAGACGCTTAAACAAGGAACCACTGAGGCGCCGCTACAATTTTTTTTTTTTTTTTTTTTTAAATATCAGAAGATCTGGGGTGCCTGGGAAGCTCTGTTGGTTAAGCATCTGCCTTCACATCAGGTCATGATCCTGGGTCTTGGGATCGAGCCCCTGTCTCACTGCCTTACTCAGTGGGGAGCCTGCTTCTCCCTCTCCCTCTGCCGCATGCCGCTCTGCCTACTTGTGATCTCTCTCTCTGTCAAATAAATAGATAAAATCTTTAAAAGGGGGGGGCGTCTGGGTGGCTCAGTGGGTTAAGCCTCTGCCTTTGGCTCAGGTCATGATTTCAGGGTCCTGGGATGGAGCCCTGCATCAGGCTCTCTGCTCAGTGGGGAGCCTGCTTCCCCTCTCTCTGCCTTCTGCTCTGCCTACTTGTGATCTCTCTCTGTCAAATAAATAAAATCTTAAAAAAAAAAAAAAAAAAAAAGATGATCTGACATCATTAGAGGCCCAACACTAGTTGCTTCTCCCCGGCTGCTTTCAAAATCACATGGATTCAAACCACCCTCATCTAGACATGTGGGGGGGGCCACAGAAGAAAGAACTGAAAACAGGAACAGTTCAGTTCAGAAGTTCCTTCTGGAGAAAACAGGTTTCTTTTTTTTTTTTTTTTTTTACCCCACTGGCAGGCATGGAAACTGGAGCAGCAATTTGGCCAAACCCAGTCAAAGCTTAACATACGTGGATCCCGTGGCCCCACAATCTCACTCCGCTGACATACTCACTCAACAGACGCACACACATGCCCAAGAAAACATGAACTAGAATGTTCACTGTACGAGGCGCCCAGCTGGCTCAAGTCAGAGGAGTGTGTGACTCTTGACCTCTTGAATTTGAGCCCCATGTTGGGTTTTAGAGGTTACTTAAAGGTAAAATCTTCTTTTTTTAAAAAAAATTTTATTTATTTGACACAGAGTGTGCATACAAGCAGGGGGAGCAGCAGGCAGAAAGAGAGGGGAAGCAGGCTCCCCACTGAGCAGAGAGCCTGGTGCAGGGGCTTGATCCCAAGATCCTGGAATCATGACCTGAACTGAAGGCAGAGGCTTTAACCCA
Source organism: Mustela erminea (assembly GCF_009829155.1). Classification (NCBI taxonomy): domain Eukaryota; kingdom Metazoa; phylum Chordata; class Mammalia; order Carnivora; family Mustelidae; genus Mustela; species Mustela erminea. The sequence goes on along the minus strand of NC_045632.1, from coordinate 5,296,429 downwards.
CTGAGCCACCCAGGCGCCCAATAAATAAAATCTTTAAAAAATAAAAAAATAATTTAAAAAACCCCTGGGTTTGGTAGCTTCACTTGCCTAAAAAAAAAGAAAGAAAAAGAAGGAAGAAAAGAGAGAAAGAAAGTTAGGTGGAAAGGAAGGAAAGAGAGAAAAAGAGAAGGAGGGAGGGAAGGAAGGAAGGAAAAAAAAGTTCACAGCAGCTCTGTTTGCAATACCTGTGTCTGGGAATAACTGAAAAGCTTATGAACAGACTAGATGAATTGTGGGCCACATATAATGGAGTGAAAAGGAAGGAATCATCTCCCTAGTACGAGTCCAGACAGAGTGATTCCACTCCTCTAAAGTAAGTAAGCAAAACTGTGCTGTTTGAAATCAAGGTCTGGGCCCTGCTAGGGACTGAGAGATGATATTCTGCTGCTGCTGCTTTTTTTTTTTTTAAAGATTTATTTATTTGACAGACAGAGATCACAAGTAGGCAAAGAGGCAGGCAGAGAGAGAGGAGGAAGCAGGCTCCCTGCTGAGCAGAGAGCCCGATGCGGGGCTTGATCCCAGGAGCCTGGGATCATGACCTAAGCTGAAGGCAGAGGCTTTAACCCACTGAGCCACCCAGGCGCCCCGATATTCTGCTTCTTGACCTGAACACTAGCTACAAGCGTGTGTGCATGGTTTGTAAAAATTCATTTCACCAAACACTTGAGTTGCAGACATCATGTATGTTAAAAAAAACTTACTGAAAATCACAGCAATAACAAAGAAATGTGCTTGGCAATTTGGCAACGTCTACCAAATTCATAAATTCCACTTCTAGGAACTTACTGCAATTAAACTCATGGAAAATTCCAGATATGCTAGAGCCTTCTGTGCAACATCGTTTAGAAAAGACTGGAAACAGGGCACCTGGGTGGCTCAGTTAGGTGTCTGCCTTTGGCTCAGGTCATGATCCTGGGGTCCTGGGAGGAGTCCTGCATCGGGCTACCTGCTCAGGGGGGAGCCTGCTTCTCCCTCTCCCTCTCCCACTCCCCCTGCTTGTGTTCCCTCTCTTGCTCTGTCCCTCTCTGTCAAATAAATAAGTAAAATCTTTAAACAAAATTTAGAAGACTGGAAACAGCCTCTGTGGTGGTCATTGGAGAACTAGTTAGATTTTTATGGGTTGAATTGAAATAGTCTTCAAAATATATACCCAGGGCACCCTCCACCCCGCCGACTGGTTCAGTTAGGAAAACATGTGACTCTTGACCTCGTGGCTAATAACTTTGAGTCCCACGTTGGGTGTAGAGATTACTTAAATAAATACATTTAAATATATAGTCTTTATTATCTCAATAAAAAATAAATTATGAAAGTTAAAAATCAGAGGATTTTGATTTTTTTAAAGAATTGTTATGTGAGGGGCACCTGGGTGGCTCAGTGGGTTAAAGCCTTTGCTTTCGGCTCAGGTCATGGTCCCAGGGTCCTGGGATCGAGCCCTGCATTGGGCTCTCTGCTCAGCAGGGAGCCTGCTTCCCTCTCTCTCTGCCTGCCTCTCTGCCTACTTGTGATCTCTGTCTGTCAAAAAAAAAAAAAAAAAAAATCTTAAAAAAAAATTGTTATGTGAAACAAGAAAGGTTAAAAAAATATTGTTAGTCATCTGCTATCCTTTCTATTAAAAAGAAAAACAGTTTGTACATATTTGCCTAAATCTATGTAAATTTCTCCCTGGAAAGAAGTACAGGCTGCCTGTGAGGAGGCGAACTTGGTGGAAGAAAGACTCATGTTTAGCATATAACATCTTGTACATTTAGAATTTTGTATCCTATAGGTATATTGCCAAAACTTAAAAATAAGTAAAATGTGTAAAAGACAAAAAAAAAAAAAAAAAAAAAACCTGGGGAGAGGCACTAATGGTGACAGGGTGCTGTCATAAAGCTGTTCCGCACAAGTCATTTGTTGATTATTTTGAATTTAGAAAAATGGTTTTAACTAGAATTTAAATGAAAATTTAAAAAGAGAAAAAAATTAAAATCTAAAATGTTTTCAAACATGCGGCCCCCAAAGATCTACAAATTTATCCTAGGCTTTCATAAACCAGGTCTCCACCTCCAGCCACTAGGGGGCAGTACATTACCATAGTTAGAAGCTTGGATTCAGACACAGGGATTCACATTCCAACCCTATCGGAGATAGCAATTATAAACTCTGGATAAAACAAAACAATTACCTAAAGGCACTGGAAAGTTGAGGGGGGCGGGGGAAGCAACGAGAAACTGGAGAGAAACTGACACTCGATAAAATAGAAATGGGTCGTTTGTGCGGCTCAGTCCATTGAGCAGCTTAATCTTGATTTCAGCTCAGGCCATGATTTCAGGTTCTTGAGATCTAGCGGGGCATAGGGCTCCCGACTGGGAGTGGAGCCTGCTTAAGAAGAAAGAGGGGGCAGGTTCTAGCCCCTGCTGAGAAGGGCAGCTAAAACTAAAACACCAGAGGAAGATCCAGTCTTCCTGGCGTGAAATAGCAGAGCGACAGGAAAGGTATAAATCTAGAAAAGAGATCCAGCATGGGGGCACTCCAAGTTTTTTTTTTTTTTTAAGATTTTATTTATTTATTTGACAGAGAGAAATCACAAGTAGACAGAGAGGCAGGCAGAGAGAGAGAGAGGGAAGCAGGCTCCTTGTTGAGCAGAGAGCCCGATGCGGGACTCGCTCCCAGGACCCTGAGATCATGACCTGAGCCTAAGGCAGCGGCTTAATCCACTGAGCAACCCAGGCGCCCCTCACTCCAAGTATTTTTATATAAACTCTGCTCAAGTATCCGGCCGACCTCCAGAGCCACACCCACATGGGGTACCCTCCAAACAGCCCAGCTAAGCTTAAAAACTGTCAACTAGGGCGCCTGGGTGGCTCAGTGGGTTAAGCCGCTGCCTTCGGCTCAGGTCATGATCTCAGGGTCCTGGGATCGAGTCCCGCATCGGGCTCTCTGCTCAGCAGGGAGCCTGCTTTCTTCTCTCTCTCTCTGCCTGCCTCTCAGTGTACTTGTAATTTCTCTCTGTCAAATAAATAAATAAAATCTTAAAAAAAAAAAAAGTCAACTAAAATTTGAGGCACAAATTTTAAAGGAGGGGGTTTTATAGAGACTACAGTTGGAATTTACCAACTTAATGTGTTACTCAAGAAAAAAAATAATTGATGCTCTTCAGAGGAACATAACAGACTCCAGTTTTTTACGGTGTATCCAGGATACACTCTAACATTACTAAAAACAAAAAAGGAAAATATAACCCATTCTCAGGAGAAAAGGAAATCAGTTAACTGAGACCAACACCAAAATGACCCATATATTGGAACAAGAAAAAAAAAATAGATGTAAAAAATAGTTGTTATATCTATGCTCAAGAACCTAAAAGAAAGGGTGCCTGGGTGGCTCAGTGGGTTAAGCCGCTGCCTTCGCCTCAGGTCATGATCTCAGGATCCTGGGAGGGTCCCATATCGGGCTCTCTGCTCAGCGGGGAGCCTGCTTCCTCCTTTCTCTCTACCTGCCTCTCTACCTACTTGTGATCTGTCTGTCAAGTAAATAAATAAAATCTTAAAAAAAAGAAAAAGAACCTAAAAGAAAGTATGTTTCTACTGAATAAGAAGAAATCTTGGTATAGAAATAAAAAAATAAAAAAGAACAGAATAAGGGCACCTGGCTAGCTCAGTCGGTTAAACGTCTGCCTTCAGCTCAGGTCATGATCCCAGGGTTCTAGAATCGAGCCCCAAGCAGGGAACTTGCTTCTCCCTCTCCCTTTGCTGCTCCCCCTGCTTGTGCTCTCTCTCTCTCTCGCTGTCAAATAAATAAATAAATAAATAAAATATTTTTAAAAAATAGAATAGAAATTCTAGAATGAATAATGGCAAGTTATGAATGAATGATTTGGGCAAGTTCACAGGTTACAAAGTTTTTATACAAAAATAATGGTATTGTATATTGTATATTGTAGAGGCAAGAAATTGGAACATGAAATTTAAAAATAACTTCATTTGCCATACCCTAAAACCCAGAAAATACTTAGGAATAAATTTAATAAAAGATTTAACACCTTTACTCTGACAACTACAAAACACTGCTGAGAGAATGCCAACATTTGTATCTCCAGAAAAATATACTATGTTCATGGATTGGAAAACATAATACTGTTAAGATGCCAATTCTCCCCACATTGGTCTATATGTTTACAGTCTCATCCTGGCTTGTTTCCATCTCTTTCCCCAAGAAGAAAAACAAAAAACATCAAATAAGGGAGATTTATTATTTGACTTATATTTTCTATTTTAGTTACTTATGATTTTTTTAAACCAATAGGCTTTTTTTTTTTAATTTTAATTTATTTGTCAGAGAGAGAGCACAAGCAGAGGGAGTGGCAGGCAGGGGGAGAAGCAGACTCCTCACTGAGCAGAGAGCCGATATGGGACTCAATCCCAGGACTGGGATCACGACCTGAGCCGAAGGCAGATCCTTATCTGACTGAGCCACTCAGGCATCCCAAATAGGCTTTTTTTAAAAAAAGATTTTATTTATTTATTTGACAGGGAGAGAGCACAAGCAGGGGGAGTAACAGGAAGAGGGAGAAGCCGGCTTCCCACAGAGCAGGGAGCCCGATGTGGGACTCGATCCCAAGACCTCGGGACCATGACCTGAGCAGAAGGCAGATGCTTAACCAACTAAGCCACTCAGGGACCCAAATAGGCTTTATTTTTAAGAGCAGCTTGGGGTTTACAGAAAATGAGAGAAAAGAACAGAGAGTTCCCAGGTGTAGCCTCTACACCCCACCCCAGTTTCTCCTCTTATTAGCATAGTGCTTTAGTGTGGTACTTTGCTATAACTGGTAAGCCAACATTGATACTTCCCCCACTCCAGAGAGAGGGAGAGAGGTGGGGCAGGGGAGAGGGAGAGAGAGAGGGAGAGAATCTCAAGCAGGCTCCATGCCCAGCACACAGCCAGACCTGGGGTTCCAGCTCATGACCCCCAAATCATGACCTGAGCCAAAATCAAGAGTCATACTCTTAACCCACTGAGCTATCCAGATGCCCCTTATTTATTTGAGAAAAAGAGAGAGCAAGAGAGAACACACAAGCACATGCAAGTGGGGGAGGGCGGGGGGAGGGAGAGAATCTCAAGCTGATTCCCCACTGAGCGTGGAGCCTGACGCCGGTCTCGATCTCACAACCCTGAGATCATGACCTGAGCAAAATCAAGAGTCAGACATAAAACCAACTGAGCCATCGGACGCCCCTCTAGAGGACAATTTGACAAGTGGGTCTCATGGGACTGCAGGAGGAATAATATCCGTCCTTCTGCCCCCACCTCAACTCAGCAGCAAGGAGACTCTGTTACAACCCAAGACGCCTCATGGCTCACATCTACTCCTCTCCCCAGGACCCTCCAGGAACTCCCAGCTCCCTGAGAGTAAACTCTGTCCATGTCTCTCTGGGTCTCTGCCTCTAGAGATCTTGTCCCACCACAAAGGGACCTGAAGACCTATCCCCAAGACCTTGTATGACCCACTCCCAGTCACCTCCCCACCAGTCCCACTTGCTGACTCCATTCCAGCCACACTGGCCTGCTGGCTCACACACACACACACACACACACACACACACACACACACACGACACACTCTGGCTTCAGGGCCCCTTCTGTTCCCTCTGCCCCGCCGGCTCTCCCTCCAGATCTCCCCTGGGCTTCCACCTCTGCTCACCAGCACAGCCCCTCCAGGGCACTCAACAGAGCATTGCCTTCCTGCGCCATCTAGAACCTTGTGTCTGGCTTGCTCATGGCTGGGTCCAGCCTGCTAGTTTTACTTTCCGTCTCCAGAAGTGCCCTCAAAGCCTGCTAACACCCCGAGTCCCCTTTCCAAATGCCCGATCTCTCCTTCAGCACCGCAGTCCCCACAATGCCCAGCCACAGCCCCCGATTCCTCCCGGAGGCCCCTGTCCCCCCTAAGACACACACAGACAAGACCCCAGCACTGGAGTTTATTGCCTCCGTGGCAGAGAGGAGGCATTCTGGGGCCAGTGCCCTCGGGTGAGTCAAGGGCAGGGGTGGGGGGGTTGGGGTGGATTTCTCTGCTGTGTGGTGTGAGGCTGGGATGGGGCACTGAGGTGGTGGGTGGAGGCTCCTGGAGGCTAAGCTTTGTTTGGGAGCCCCTCCCTGGTCTGGGCTGGGTGATTTTACCAGTGAGAAACGGATTGTTCACTCACCCTTGGGGTCTACGAGACCCCTGGGGGCAGGGTGGGAAGGGCTGGGAGGGGCTGCAGTGTCTTGGAGACGTTGACCTGGTGTGTCCCTGAGAGCTCAATGGCAGAGGGACGTGGGTGGGGGCGTCCACACCCCGCAGGTCCAGACAGGGAGGGGGGCCTGGTCACAGGGGGGCCCTCCTCAAGTCATCCCCTGGGGCTACAAGGCTGTAGCACACACATGGGGGGTGGGCTCACAGCTCATCGTGGTGGCGTGTCAGGTCCTCGCCGTAGTTGGTGGCCTGGCTGCCCACAAACATGTTCCAGTTACTGAGGATCTCGGCCTTGCTCAAACGCCCATCCTGGAGGGAGGGTCAGAGGGCAGCAGGGGTGAGCAGGGGCCCTGCCTGGAAGACTCATCTCTGAGCCTTAGTCTGCCCCCCATCCGAGGGGGGTGGGGGGGTCTCTGTCCACCACCCCTTCCCCTCCACCACCCCTTTCCTCATTCGTCCCTGGTCCAGCAGGACCCCAGGGCAGCTCCAGGCCAGTCCGGCCACGCCCGCACAGCAGCCCCCTATGCGCACCTTGTCCGTGTCACTCTCATGCAGCAGGTGGTTGGCCTCCACCAGCGGCTGGTCCTGGGCGGGGGGCAACACCCAGTGGCCCACCTCACTGCCATCCAGCCTCCCGTCCTTGTTCAGATCGCGGAAGTCCCGGAACTGCTCCCGCTCCGTCTGCACCCAGGCGGGCTCCTCCTCCCCGGGCTCGGCCGAGTACAGATCCGCTGCGCGGGGCGACAGGGACGATGTCAGGCTGGGTTCGGGGCCAGCGGGCACCCCCAGGCTCGGTCCCTGCCCTGCCGCCTCCCGACCGCAGGTACCCCCCGCAGCCCAGTGCCCCTGCTCTCCGGCCTCAGGCTCCTCCTCCGCCGGACCAGCAGGGGTAGGGCGAAAGGGACTGGACGGGTTGATCATTTCCTTGACCGGCTGTCAATCTGTTTGCCTGGGACAGGGGCCTGGGCCTGGTGAGGAGATACTAAAAAGCCACCTTTCGAACCGCTCACTCCACTTTAAGAAGCTCCCTTGGGACACCTGGGTGGCTCAGTCAGTTAAGCGGCTGCCTTGGGCTGGGGTCATGTGGGGTCATGATCGCAGGGTCCTGTGATGGAGTCCTGCATTGGGCTCCCTGCTCTGCGGAGAACCTGCTTCTCCCTCTCCCTCTGCCTGTCCCTCTGCCTACCTTGCTCTCTCTCCCTGTCAAATAAATAAATAAAATCTTAAAAAAAAAAAAAAAAAAAAAGGCGGCTGCCTTCTGCTCAGGTCATGATCCCAGAGTCCTGGGATCAAGGCCCACATCTGGCTCCCTGTTCTATAGGAGCCTGCTTCTCTCTCTCCCTGTCCCTCTCCCTCTGCTCTTCCCCTTGCTTGTGCTCTCTCTCAAATAAATAAAATCTTTATTAAAAAAGACTTATTTGGGCGCCTGGGTGGCTCAGTGGGTTAAGCCGCTGCCTTCGGCTCAGGTCATGATCTCAGGGTCCTGGGATCGAGTCCCGCATCGGGCTCTCTGCTCAGCAGGGAGCCTGCTTCCCTTCCTCTCTCTCTGCCTGCCTCTCCGTCTACTTGTGATTTCTCTCTGTCAAATAAATAAAATCTTTAAAAAAAAAAAAAAAAAAAAAAAGACTTATTTGACAGAGAAAGAGAGAGCACATCCATCCAGAACATTTTCATCCTCCCAAAGGAGACCCCTTTCCCACTGAGAAGGGACCCCCCCCACACACCGCCACCCCCACCCCAGCCCCAGTCCATGAATAATCTAATTCCTGTCTCCATACAGTAAGAGTGTGGCCCTCTGTGTCTGGCTTCTTTCACTTGGCACAGTGTTTTTATTTTGTATTCAAGTGTAGCTGACCACAGTGTTACATTAGTTTGGGGTGTGAGACCTAGTTGACTAGACTTACCCACACTGTAGCCCGATGAGTACTTCCTCCCCTTTTATGGCTGAATAACATCCCATTGTACAGCTCTCCTGCCTTCCACTTAGCACTCATCCCCCAGGGGCATCTGGGTGGACCAGAAGTCATTATAGGAGCTGGGTACTCTACTCCCACCGTTTTTAAAATTTTTATTTATTTATTTGTCAGAGAGAGAGAAAGAGCACAAACAGGGGGAACAGCAGACTCCCCACCAAGCAGGGAGCCTGATGCGGGGCTCAATCCCAGGACAGTGGGATCATGAGCTGAGTCAAAGGCACATGCTTAACCTACTGAACCACCCGGGTGCCCCCTCCACTGCGGCCTCTACAGGTAAGTACAGGTTGAGGAACTCATTTCCGGACCCATGGCTGGGAGGTGGCAGGTGGCAGACACAGCACACTGTTCTAGAACCTACACCCTTGAGCACGGTGCACCCCCACCTCTCCCACCTTCCCGGACATGCATCCCACCTGCGCTCCCAGCTGGGGTCAGAGCCCAGGACGCCCCCTCCATCCTCCTGGCTCATATCCTTCCCTCTATCATCCAACGGTTGCGAAATTACATTACTCTGGGGAGTTCTGGGGTGCGGCCTATGTCTGTCTCCCCAGAACCCCACAGGGAAAGGAGAGGCCCAGGGGGCAAGGGTGGGACCTCCGTCTCTGCCTGCTGGGACTGCCATCCTGCTCCACCTCAGCCAAGTATCTACCCCTCGGGCCTCAGCTTCCTCATCTGTGAAAAGGGGTGATAACACCCCTCTTGTCGGTTGCCACGGGGATGAAACCAATTTTCAAGCTGCTCGCCACTTAGGACAGAGCCTCGCCTGTGGCAACAAGGTGTGTGACTCAGTGATGATCCCTGAATTTTTTCTGACCAAAAAAAAAAAGACTTCTATCTTTCTCACAGATGTAAGGAAGATAAATTATGCTTAAATAAAAATGTTCTGCCTGAGGGTTTGTTCCATAAAAACAGGCCATAGAAAAGTGTTTTCCAGCTCGTACAAATATCCATGTTTAACAGCTTTCCCCTCAACCAAATTCTTTGCCCCCAGAGGGCAGGGGTAGAGGCAGGGCCCAGGAGAAATCTGGGGGTGTTGTGAGGGGCCTCCCAGTCCTGAGTAACAGGAGACACAGTTTTTGCCGTGCAAATGCCAGACTCAAGACAATCTCCTCATCCCCAGCCAATGTAGCCTCTGAGGCCTAATGCTGCAGATAATCCAGACTCTCCCAGAAAGGAAGCCAGTCTGTGACATTCTCTGCTGTGTCCTCAACCACAAACATGCAGTATTTGCTCAATACATGTTTCCTGGACCTGGCACACAGTGGGAGCTTAATAGGTGTTTTTTTGGTCTGGCCCACAGAAGGTCCTGGATAAATGCTTCCTGGGCCTGGCACAGAGTAGGTGCTTGGTAAAGATTTGCTGGGCCTGACAAATATACATACTCAACCAATGTTAGCAGGGCCCCCCACACAGTGGGTGATCGATAAATACTTTTAGGGCCCAGCACACAGGAGGTGCTCAGTTAATGTTTGGTGGCTACTGGAACTAAAGCAGCATCCTTGCTCCCACTTTAGAGGGCTGCTGCTCTCCTATGGGTGGTATACTCTGCGCTGCCTGGGGGAGGACAGGCGTCCTCAGGGAGGGATCGGCTTCCACTCACCGATATACTCATCCACTTGGACGTAGCCATCCTTGTTCTTGTCCAGATCCTCCAGGGTTTCCTGGGGGAAAGAAAGGCATTGGGGCTGGCTCCTGAGGAGGGCTGGGCCCCTGGGGCTGGGATGTGAAGTTCTCTCAGGGAATCTGGCTCGGGCTTGGCTGTATGGGCAGGCGTCAGAGCAGTCTCAGTGGGGTCTACCTGTCCCGGGTAGGGGTAGAGGTTGGGTGGCTTTCTAGGGCATATAATGACATGGGTTCTACCTGCCCTTAGTGGGTGAGGGTCAGAGAACCCAGATATCCTTGCTTCCACCCAAGAAGACCTGTCCTGCCTCCCTCACGCTTTTCTCACACCCAACAGCAAACGCTCTCCAAGGGCAGGAGCCCCTTCCTGTTTAGCAGAGCCCAGACCCCAGCTCCATTTTACATCAGAGCGAGACACACTTGGTGGCCCACTGTGACCCAGGCTCAGTACCTCTCTGCTCTCAGTTTTCTCTCCACTTCTTGAGCAAACAGCTTCTGTTCCCCACTTTTTAAGATGTGTTTGTTTATTATTTGGGAGAGGGAGTAAAGGACAGAGGGAGAGGGGAAGCAGACTACCCACTGAGCTGGGCCTGAGGGAGGGGCCGATCTCATGACCCTGAGACCTTGACCTGAGCCACAATCAAGAGTCAGATGCTTAACTGACTGAGCCACCCAGGTGCCCCTGTTCCCCCACTTTTATATTCAAACTCACTGTAGGATGGGTAGGGTCTAACATGCCACTATGCCTTCCTCACAAAGAAAGCTCCAACATTTTAGGGTTGCCAGAAAAAAATGCAGGGTGCTCACTTATGTCCAACTTTCAGAGGAACAACTAAAAATTCTTTATCTTTTTTTAAAGCTTTTATTTATTTATTTGACAGACTGAGATCACAAGTAGGCGGAGAGGCAGGCGGGGTGGGGGGGAAGCAGGCTCCCCCCGAGTGAAGAGCCTGATGTGGGGCTTGATCCCAGGACCCCGGGATCATGACCCGAGCTGAAGGCAGAGGCTCAACCCACTGAGCCACCCAGGCACCCCAATAATTCTTTAGAATAAGGACGCTCCACACAATATCCAGAACATACTTATACTACTGGGTACAGTTAATTTGAATTTCAGGTATTTTTTAAAAACATAAGTATATCCCAAATGTTGTGTGGGACATACTTATACTAAAAAAAAATTGTTTACATTACTTGTTACAAATTCAAGTATAATTGAATGCCCTTTGTTATTTGGTAAAGCTGGTAACTCTGTAGCACTTATATATTGAAATTCTTGTTATTTCTTATAAGTGACTTTTGTTGTTTATTTTTACTTTTTTTAAGTAGGCTCCATGCCCAGTGTGCCTCTTGAACTCCTGCCTCTGAGATCAGGAGTCACATGGTCTGACTGAGCCAGCCAGAGGGCCCTCTAAGTGACCCTCGATATAAACGAATGTAAAAGAGGACAGCAGAGTTTAGACAAGGGCTCAGCAAACTTTTCCCAAAAAGGGCCGGAGAGGAAATAGTTCTGAGTTTGTGTGCTGTATAGTCTCTGTTGAAATGACACATCAGCTCTCTGGTTGTGGCACATGGAAGCCTAGGATCGTGGCCATGTTCCAATAAAACTTTATTTGCAAAAACAAGTTGTGGGCTGGATTCTGCTGTGGGTTAGATAGTTTGTTGACCGTTGGTGTGGATCATGGATTCAATTGCCGGGGTTCAAATCCGAGCTGGGGCACTTCTGGTCTGGGTGATCTCAGGCAAGTCTCCCCATCTCTCCGTGCCTAGGTGTCCTCATCTATAAAATGAAGATGGGAGGGCGCCTGGGCGGCTCAGTTGGTTAGGCGTCTGCCTTTGGCTCAGGTCATGACCCTGGGGTCCTGGGAGCCCCCACATCGGGCTCCCTGCTCAGCCAGGATTCTGCTTCTTCCTCTCCCTCTGCTCCTCCCCAACTCATGCGTGCATGTGCAGTGGGCTCTCTCTCTCTCTCTCTAATAAATGAGATCTTTAAAAAATAATAAATAAAATGAAGACGTTAGCCCACCCCCATATGGTTGCCATGAGGATTCACTCAGGCTAATACTTAGGTCAAGGTGTTACCACAGTGCTCCTGGTACACAGCACATGCTGTCAGGGTCTGTTAAATAATCTCAACTCAGGGGGCCCCTGGCTGACTCAGTCAGTAGAGCACGTGGCTCTTGGTCTTGGGGTTGTAAGTTCAAGTTCCACGTTGGAGGTAAAGATTACTTAAAAAACAAAATCTTAAAAGAAAAAAACCTCGACTCAGGGGCGTAAAAGGTATTTCAACATTATCTGCTATAAAAAAAGGACTTTGGGGACGCCTGGGTGGCTCAGTTGGTTGGACGACTGCCTTCAGCTCAGGTCATGATCCGGAAGTCCTGAGATCGAGTCCCGCATCGGGCTCCCAGCTCCACGGGGAGTCTGCTTCTCTCTCTGACCTTCTCCTCACTCATGCTCTCTCTCACTGTCTCTCTCTCAAATAAATAAATAAAATCTTTAAAAAATAAATAAATAAAAATAAAAATAAATAAAAAAAGGACTTTGGGTCTTGGAGGGTGGGGAGTCTAGTGGGTTCGAGAAGGCTGGGTTAATGACCTCTCTCCTCTCTGGATTGTAGTCACCTCTGGAATGGGCCGGAAGGCCCACCTCAATGGTGCACACATTGGGTCAGTAAAATGCCTGAGAAATATCGGAAGCAACTGCAAACACACATCCCAGTGGGAGCAGGGATTCTACTGCTGGAAGTTTTCTCCCATAGCTATACTGACACATGTATGCAATGTGAAGTAAGGAGCATTTATCACCAGCTTTGTAGGTTTATGTGTATTAACTCATCTAGTCCCTACAACCAGCCCTGATGTAGGAATAGTTATCAGTACCACAATTTTACAGATGAAGAACAGGCCCAGAGAAGTTAAGTAACTTGACCAAGGTCACACAGCCAGGAAGCTGCAGGGCTGGGACTTGAACCCAGGCCTCCTAGCCCCAGAGCCCTTGATCCTAACAGGCTTGTCACAGACCCTCACACCAGCTGTGGAAATGGAGCCACAAGAGAGGGGTTCGGGGATAAGGCCGAGGAGATGGGAAAGGTAGAGGGTTATCCAGTTTTCTGGGGTCCTTTGGGCATTTAAACACATTAGTATGTTAGCTATTTTATGAACCTTAAGAGCTTGTTTGGAGGTTCTAGCAGGGGAGCGCAGCTACTCGTATACCCTTGACCGAAGAACGGTCCTCTCCTCTATCCGGGAAGGTCATCCTCTTCGACCGAGGGCGCAGCTTCGGGAGAGACGCACATGGAGCGGTGAGGGAGGAAGGGGACACCCGCCTAGCCAGCCAGATCAGCCGAATCAACCCTGGCGATCAGTGGGGTGACAGATGTCGCAGCCAGATCGCCCTCACATCCAGTATGTTAGCTATTTTAGACATTCAACTACATTATTTTTTTTTACGATTTTATTTATTTATTTGACAGAGAGAGATCACAAGTAGGCAGAGAGGCAGGCAGAGAGAGAGGAGGAAGCAGGCTCCCTGCTGAGCAGAGAGCCCGATGTGGGACTCGATCCCAGGACCCTGAGATCATGACCTGAGCCAAAGGCAGTGGCTTAACCCACTGAGCCACCCAGGTGCCCCATTATTTTTTTTTTAAGATTTTATTTATTATTTATTTGACAGACAGATCACAAGTAGGCAGAGAGGCAGGCAGAGAGAGAGGGGGAAGCAGGCTCCCTGCTGAGCAGAGAGCCTGATATGGGGCTTGATCCCAAGACCCTGAGATCATGACCTGAGCCAAAGGCAGAGGTTTTAACCCACTGAGCCACCCAGGCGCCCTCATTTTTTATTTTTTTTTTTTAAAGATTTTATTTATTTATTTGAGAGAGAGAGAGAGCAGAGGGAGAAGCAGACTCTGCTGAGCAGGGAGCCTGATGGGGGCTTGATCCCAGGACCCCCGGGGTCATGATCAGAGCCAAAGGCAGATGCTTAACCAATTGAGCCACCCAGGTGCCCCAAAACTACATTTTAAAAATAATTTTTAAAGTAATAATTTTTGGGGACGCCTGGGTGGCTCAGTTGGTTAAATGTCTGTCTTCAGCTCAGGTCACGGATTGAGTCGTGCCTCAGGCTCCCTGCTCAGTGGGAAGCCTGCTTCTCCCTCTCCCTCTGCTCGCCATTCCCCCTGCTTAAGTCCTCTCTCGCTCTCTGTCAAGTAAATAAATAAAATTTAAAATAACAATAATAATAACAGTCAGTGAAAATTTAGGCATGGTAGAAATGGGTGTAAATCCTTCCACAAAGAGTGAACCCTCATGTGAACTATGGACTTTGGGTGGTGACGTGTGGGTTTTGGTCTGTCCACTGTATCGAGAGTCCCACTCTGGTGCACGATGTTGATGGGGGGAGGGTGTGCATGTGGGGGCAGGGGCGGTGTGGGAAATCTGTGGACCCCTTGCTAATATGGTCTCCTGGACCTAAACCTGCTCTAAAAATTAAGGCCTGGGGCATGTGGCCGGCTCAGTTGGTGGAAAATGTGACTCTTGATCTTGGGGTTATGGATTTGAGCTCCAGATCAGATCTGGAGATTATTTAAGAATAAAATCTGGGGCGCCTGGGTGGCTCAGTGGTTTAAAGCCTCTGCCTTCGGCTCAGGTCATGATCCCAGAGTCCTGGGATCAAGCACCACATCGGGCTCTCTGCTCAGCAGGGAGTCTGCTTCCTCCTCTCTCTCTCTCTCTCTTTTTTTTTTTTTTTAATTTTATTTATTTATTTGATAGAGATCACAAGGAGACAGAGAGGCAGGCAGAGAGAGAGGAGGCAGCAGGCTCCCTGCTGAGCAGAGAGTCTGATGTGGGGCTTGATTCCAAGACCCTGAGATCATGACCTGAGCTGAAGACAGAGGCTTAACTCCCTGAGCCACTCAGGCGCCACTCCTCCTCTCTGTCTGCCTGCTTCTCTGCCTACTTGTGATCTCTGTCTGTGAAATAAATAAATAAATAAATAAAATCTTTAAATAAATAAATAAATAAATAAGTACACCTGTCCAGCTCAGTTGGTGGAGCATGGGACCCCCTTAAAAAAAAAAAAAAAAAAAAAAAAGAATCTGCCTTCAGCTCAGGTCATGGTCCCAAGGTCCTGGGATCAAGTCCCGAGTCAGGCCCCCCCGGCTAAGCAGGGTGCCTGCTTTTCTCTCTCCTTCTGTGTGTACTCTCTCACTCTCTCTCTCTCAAATAAGTAAATAAAATCTTTAAATAAATATAAAATAAAATAAAACCTTTTAAAATAAAATTAAAATTAAAAACTTAAAGTCTGTTGGGAGAAAAAATGAAGGAGAAAAAAATCCTTCCACTACTGGGGAAGTTGGGTGGCTCAGTTAGCTATGTGTCCAGCTCTTGATTTTGGCTCAGGTTATGATCTCCAGGTCATGAGATCGAGCCCCAAGTCAGGATCCACATTGGGCATGGAGCCTGCTTAAGATTCTCTCTCCCTCTCTCTCTGCACCTCCCCCATTTCTCTCTAAAAAAAAAAAAAAAAAAAAAAACCGAAAACATAACCTGCCACTATAAAACGGAGAAGGAATTGGGGTTGGCACAAAAATTATAAAGGAATAAGAAGATAAAAGGGGTCAGCAGAAATGGCCCCAGAGTAGACACTCCATGTGCGGGGTTGGGGTTTTTCAGGGGTTTGGCCAGGATTGGGGCTCCCCGAGGCACTTCTGGGGAATGTGTTTTCAGGCCGGGGGCCTGGACTCCAAACGTGAGGACAGGAAGGGGAAGGCAGACCCAGGAGAGATCAGACACGAGGAGGTCAGGCGATGGGCAGGGGAGAGGTTGCCCTCCACGGATCTGTTTGCAGGCTAGGTTCCCTGGGGAAGGTGCTTGAAAACCAGGAAAACACTGGTGGGCTGGGCCTGACCTCAGAAGCCCGGGTCCCAGAAGGTGGGCGGGAAGTGGAGAGCCATCTCCTTGGGCCCCAACTCACAGCAATCACGATGTCCCGCATGTGAGGGAACTCCTCGGGATGCAAGAAGGCTGTCAGCTCCTCCCTCGTTGCCATCGAGTCCCCATCCTGGTCCGCCACCCGGAAACGCCGCTCGTCCCGAGCCAGCATTTTCTTGTAGGTCTCAGCGTCCTCCACGTCATGAAATTCCTCACCTGAGGAAGGGGACAATCTCTTTCAGCTGTGTTTTACTGGAAAGAATACCAGTCAGGTTGAGGGAAAAGACAAAGGATTCAGCTCAGTAGAATCAGGGCAGGAAGGCCCCCACAGAACTTGTAATAATTAATATATATTCATTGTTTACTTATATTAGCAACGTTGTCATGAAAGCTTATTATATGCAAAGCTCTTTCCCTACAAAATTGCATTTAATTCTCACAAAAAGTAAGTCAAGAGTCTTTTCATCTATTCTCACTTTATGAAGGAGAAAACGGATTCCCACAGAGAAGAAATAACCAGCCCGAAGTCATGCAGCCAGGAAAGGAGCTCTGAGCTGACACTGGCCCTTTGGGCCCCAAGGTCACCCTCTGGTGCTTTAAGGTATACAGACTCGGGTTATAGGACAGAGAATAGGAGAAGGGGGTTTTCAAGAAAGGAAAGGGTATGAGCGTAATGTGGAGGTTTGAAGAGCTCCTGAGTTCAGGGAAACTACAGAAGGTCCACTTTGCCGGCCAGAAAATGCAGAAAAACACAGCCAGAGGGGTGAGCCAGGCTGGGCTGAGGAGCTGGGTGTCTCTTCTGGAGACCCCGGGGGAGCCATGAAGAGCAGCGAGCAGGGGAGAATTAGGATCAACTCCATGGGTGGGAAGACCCCTCTGTGATATATGAGGGACAGACTGGAAGAGGAGTGGGGAGGGAGGGTCCACAAGGAAGAAAACAAGAGCAGTGGGGGTCGCCGGGCTGGGGCATAGGGACAGACAAGAGGGAACGCAGTCGGGGCATGGGGTAAATGGATTTGGAGTTTTTTTGTTTTTTGTTTTTAAGATATTATTCATTTGATAGAGAGCAAGAAAGCATAAGCAGGAGGAGCAGCAGATGAAAAAGGAGAAACAGCCTCCCTGCTGAGCAATGAGCGTGATGCAGGACTCGATCCCAGGACCCCAGGATCATAACCTGAGCTGAAGGCAGATGCTTAACCTACTGAGCCACCCAGGAGCCCCAGGATTTGGGGTTCTGTCAAGAGATCAGCGGTCAGGATGACAGGGCATGGGAGGTAGATGTCCCTGGCAAGGATCCCCCAGTCACGGTAACAGAGGTCGTGCATGCCATCACGAGTGAGAAGCCAGAGATCAGGGATTGGGAGTTTCCGGTGATGGAGTACTGGAAGTGGGTAGAACTTGATCAAGGGTTAGAAGCAAAGGTAAGGGATTCTGTTTCGTAGGCTAAAGGTTCTCAGAATGAGGCTGTCAAAAAGGTCAAGGTCACAGTGTGTGTGTTTTCGGGGGAGCAAGAGTCGGGATCTCGCCGCGTACCCGGCGCGTAGTGGCCGTAGGTGGCGTTGCGCAGCTCCTCCCAACCCACGCGCCCGTCGCGGTCCGTGTCGTACGTGTTCCAGGCCGCGGTCACCGAGTCCCATATGTGCCGCTGCTGCGTGTGAGCGATCCAAGCACGGAGCTCGGCCAGCGACACCCAGCCGTCCCCGTCCCCTGCACGGTCCATGCGGTCCACTATGCGCCTGCGAGTCGGGGCGGGGCACACGTCAGTCGCAGACTCCGCCCACCAGGAGACACGCCTTCGCCAGGCTCCGCCCCTCACACGGAGCCACGCCCCCGTCGGAACACCAACACCCCTCCCCCCCCCAATATAGCGTTGATAAAACGGTCCCAGAGCTGCCCGCGCACCGAGGGGAGACACCGGTCAATCCCGGGCCACGCCCAGGACAGAGCTCCGCCCCCTCAATCCAGGCGCTGCGGTCCTCCACACGCCCTGGTTGGGGGAAGGACCTAAAGCAATCCAGGGCCACACCCGTCACCCCGACTCCGCGCCTGGGCTCTCACTAGCTCCCCTCTCTCATTTGTCCGAGTTGGGGTGGGGGCAAGGAAGAGGTGTCACATCGCACCCCTCGCCCGCCGGTCCCCTAGGCCAAGACTCTCTCTGAACTCTCTTTTTTTTTTTTTTTTAAGATTTTATTTATTTATTTGACAGAGAGAGAAATCACAAGTAGGCCGGTAGGCAGGCAGAGAGCGAGGAGGAAGCAAGCTCTCCGCAGAGCAGAGAGCCAGATGTGGGGCTCGATCCCAGGACCCTGGGATCATGACCTGAGCCGGAAGGCAGAGGCTTTAACCCACTGAGCCACCCAGGCGCCCCTCTCTCTGAACTCTTGATGGCCACGGCCACGCGCACACCCGACCCCTCGCCCTTTCAGGCGCGTTGGGTCTTCAGGTCATCCCTTCCAACCCCCCCCCCCACCGCTGCCCCGCCCGCCTGGCTGCGCGGGCCTATTTCAGGCCCCTCTACCTCCCGCCCGACCCCGTGCTGCGTCCCGCCCCTTCCCCCACTTCCTCCAGACAGTCTCAGGCTTCGCCCGAGGACCATCACCCGCAACACCACCATCAGTTCCTTCCTCCTGCTTCGGCCGGATCATGGGCACCATGCGGTCTATGAAGCCCCTGAAGGCCGTTCCTCGCGCACCTTCTCTCGGGCCGCTCCGATCTGCTCCCAGGCCTCCTCCCCCGTCCCCTGGCCACTCCCGCCACCGGTTTGGGTCCTTACCCAACCGCTCACAGAGCCCACAAGGAGCGCTCCTCTTGGTCACCGTCCTTAAACCCCGCAACCCAGTTCCCAGAGTCGACTCCCACACGGCTGTGCCCAGATCGCCAGCCCCTGCAACCCCCGCGCGACAGGCTGTGTCTGCTCTGATCAGTCTGGAGCTGGAGTCCCAGGATTCCCGTGCTGTCCTGAGGTTCAAGCTGTTGTTAAGACCGTGGGCTCCACGGCAAGATATTTTAGATTCAAATTTTATCGCCTCATCTTGCTGGCTGTGTGACCGTGGGCAAGCCACTGAAACCTCTCTGTGCCTCAGTCTACCCCTCTGTAAAAGGCAGATAAATAATAGAACCTACCCTTAAGTCTGGTTGTGGGGATTAAAGAAATTAACCCTTGTAAAGCACTTAGAACAGCACCATGCATTGCAGCAATGCTACGCCAATAGTGAAGCCTGTTATGCTGCCTTTCTTCCTCCCTCCTTCACCCAGTCCCATCCATGCACAGTCTCCCAGCCAGCAGTCAGCACCACTCTCTCCATCCTGATCTAGTCATCATCCCCTCCTGTCTTCCAACTGCACCGCTGCAGATGCTTCCTCACCTAGTCTGTTCCCCAAAATGCAACCAGAAGGATTCTGTTGAAACCTAAGTCAGCTCACACCCTCCCTCTGCTTAGAGTCCTCCCATGGCTCTCATCTCCCTCAGAGAAACGCTGAAATCTTCACTGTGGCCTGAAGGCCCTGACCTCTTTTTCCCTTCTCTGCCATCACCTTCCACATTCTTCTCTTCGATCACTGGGTTCCAGCCACGGGGGCCTCACTGTTCTGCAAATATCAGGCCTGTTCCTGCCTCAGGGCCTTTGCACTTACAGTTCCCTCTGCTTGGAGTGCTATTCCCCCGTACATCCACACGGCTCAAATATTACCTTCTCACTGAAGCCTCCCTTCACTTCCCTGTTAAAAATTACAACCCTGAAACCTCCCCTCAGTCTCTCTCCTACCCCAGACGCGCTCGGCTTTCCTCTGGGCTGAGCTGGTCGAATTCCTTGGCCACTTCTCGTCCCAGGAAAGCCTCATGGTCGTACTGGAAATTCCCGTGGGCGTCATCATGAGGAGCCTCGCTTAGGGGGGCCGCCTGGTGTACCCTCCCCTGGCCATGAGGGCCTGCATCAGGGGATGGCTTGCCCTGGGCACCGCGCCTCAGCAGCAGCAGCAACAGCAGAAGTGATGGTTGCCACATCATCAGTCCCTAGGGAGCAGTGGAGGCTAAAAGTCAGGGGTCACAGGAAAAACAATAGAGACAGGACAGGAGAATGGGGGTTGGGGCGGAGAGACCGAAGACAAGACAGAGAGATGGTAAATGGCCACAAAATTTAGGGCTCAAGAAGGGCCGGGGGTGGGAAAAAGGGGGGCAGGGTTCTCAGAGGTAAAAGCAGAGGTAGTGACTGAATCTTCTGAGGGAGTCCCAGACGGGTCCCGGAGCTGCTGGTGGGGGGTTTCCGAGCGCGAGACGTGGCGCACTTCCCACGCACACTGCGGGGCGGGGTTGTGTCCAGAGAGCAATCATGCAGGCCCCCAGGCATTATTTGCAGCCCAGACCCACTTTCCCGGCTCGAAAGAACCCGGACCGTCCTCCCTGGGCAAGCCACCCGCCCTCACCTCCCTTTACCAGTTTAGCCAGCTTCACTTCGCTCTACACAGTGGGCTCTGCTTTCTCTGAAAAGATGCCCAATTTAGCGGCTCTCTAGCCAGGCCCCACCTCCAGCAGCGCAGAAACCCCGCCCTCCTACCAATGAGCGCTCAGAAGGACCCCAAGGGGCGGGGCCGGTGAGCCCCGCGAAGGCCGCGGGCCCCGACGCCACGTCCACAGAGAAGAGCGCGGCCCCAGAGGTTCCGCCCGGCTTCCCAGGGCAGGCGGGTGGGCGGCCCGGGAGAGACGCGGATGCCCAGAACTACAACTCCCGGCAGGCGTCGCAGCGCCCAGCCAGACCACCGACCACGTCCAGCGGTACTTTTTCCCCAAGCCTCTTGGGAGGTGGTTTGGGGTTTTTTGGAGGTTGGGGTTGTTTTGTTTATTTATTTATTTATTTAAGTACTCTCTACACTGAGGGCGAAGCTGGAGCTCACCACCCCAAGATCAAGAGTCGCATCCTCTTCCGACTGAAGCCAGGCGCCCCGGAGGTGTATTTTTTTTTTTTTTTTTTAAAGATTTTATTTATTTATTTGACAGAGAGAGAGGCAGGCAGAGAGAGAGAGAGAGAGGGAAGCAGGCTCCCTGCTGAGCAGAGAGCCCGATATGGGACTCGATCCCAGGACCCTGAGATCATGACCTGAGCCGAAGGCAGCGGCTTAACCCGCTGAGCCACCCAGGCGCCCCCGGAGGTGTATTTTTATCTTTTCCTTTGTGAGCACGGTTTAAGAAAGAAGGGAACCAAGGGGCCGGAGGAGGCATCCCCTTCCCTCAAAGAGGGAACAATGCTTCTCTTTCGCTCCACCCAAGGTGACAGGTCCGACTCCAGCCAAGAATTCCTCAAAATGTGTGGCACAGTGTCGGCATTTGGTAAATATTGGTGAAACTTATGAGTGAAAAGATGTGACTTGGTATATAAAATTGGCATATTCCACAACTGGCAACTGCCTCCGGAGAGATATGAAGCCCAGGGCTTATGTTCTTTATCCCTACCCCCCTACGACACACACACGTGTTCTCCTAACCTCACCCCCACCCCAAAAGTCGAAATGATAAGAACACAATAATTCGGGCCCAAACTCGTGTTTATATGTGGAGGTGGAAAAGAGCCATGATCATCAGGAGGGGAAACTGAGGCAGATCACACAAGAGGCGAAATCCAGAAGATCATTGGGCCCAGGACTCTTTCTGGCGGCTCAGAAATACCAGGATTCCAGGAGGTCTCACAGCATGAAGGGGGCCTGACTACATTAGCTGGTGGTAGCCAGGATGGAGGGTGATATCAGCGGCTGAGAATGCATTTATGTGCTATGAATCGGCATCCTTGGGCACGCCGGGAGCAGGCAGGAGGGCCCCAACATCATCGTCCCCACGGAGAGACATCCAAGGGGCTGAGGGAAGAGGAAGTGGGTGGGGGAGGTCATCAGAATCTCTGAAATCCCCTGGGGTTCCTGACTGCCCCTCCCCCACGTGTGTCTGTCTTTCTTTCCCAGTCTCTGTCCTACTCCACAGGTTTCTGTCCCCCCTCAGAGCCTCTGTTTCCTCCCTCCCATCCCACTACCTCCCGTGTCCCTGTTCCTTTCTGTCTAGATCCGTGGGCCCCCCCGCCCCCACTCCAGGTCTGTCCCTCTCTGAGTTCTTTCCCTCTTCCTGCTCCACACCTGGAAGCCCCTTTCTCATCCTCCTCCACAGCAGAGCTCCTCCTGCGGCCACTGCCATGAGCAGTAGGAAGCCAACAACGATTCCAATCACGGGCACGGAGGATCTGGCTGGTGATTCTGCAGCCAGAGAATGATGTGAGATGCAGAGGGAACCCTCCGGCCCATCTGAGCCAGGGCCAGAGCCTGGGGATTCTCAGTCCCTCCCAACCACAGAGATCACAGCATCAGGTTTTTGGGGAGAGGGTGTGGACAGAGGGAACGCCGGTCAGCTGATGTTCTAGGTCTGTGCAGAACGCCCCCGCTTTGCATAGAAGAGTCAAGATGGGTCCCAGTCCCACTGGCCAAGGGACCCAGAGCAGCAGGGTGCATGGTATTCTGACTAGGAGAGAGGAAGGGCGGTCACAGAGCAGTAGCCCATCAGATTCACAGAGGACTGGCTATGGCTGAGGGACAACTGGCAGCAGCAGACAATGAATGGTCAGACTAGCAGCAGCAGCAGGGAAGGCAGACCGGCAACAGTGGGGCAGAAGGCGGTTGCAAGGCAGCCAGAGACAGAGAGTATCAGGCCTCCCCGGGACCTTACCCAGCTCCACGGTGAGGGGCTGCGGCAGCCCAGCGTGCTGCACCACGCAGCGGTAGTGGTGCTCGTCACCACTTTTGACCGTCAATGAAGACCAGGCATGGAAGGAGCCGTCACCATTGGGGCCAAAGTCACCTTCTCCGGAGCCCACAGCCAGCCCGTTCCGGAGGAACCGCAGTTGTAGCTCCGGGGGATAGAAGGAGAAGGCACTGCAGGTGAGCACAGAAAAGCCAGGGCTCCCAGGTCGGGCCTTCAGGCGCATGGAGGGTGGCTCTGCGGACAAACAGGCAGATAGACCTAAGCCCTGAGCCCATGAACCCCTAGCGCCAGACCTGGGAGGGCCGGGGGAGGACGTACAGAAGCCTCCATTCCTTCCACCATAGCCAGCAGGCCCCGCCCTGTCCCCCACACTGTGCTGAGCCTGGAGGACAGAGTGGCAAAGGTGAAGGGACATTCATGAGGGGATGGGACCCCCACCTATCCACAGTGAGGATATCCACCACTCATCCATTCCTTCCTACAACAGACACACACTGAACATCAACCATGTTCAGTGCCAGACACTCTTCTAGGCACCCAGGACACAGCAGTAAAGACAGACAAAGGTCCCTGTCTTGGGGTGCCTGAGTGGCTCAGTCAGTTTAGCATCTGCCTTCAGCTCAGGTCATGATCCCAGGGTCCTGGGATTGAGTCCTGTGTCCAGCTCCCTGTTTGGCAGGCAATCTGCTTCTCCCTCTCTCCCCCATTAGTGCTCTCTCTCTTTCTCCTTCTGTGTCTGTCTCAAAAAAATAAATAAAATCTTTTTAAGCAAAAGTCCCTGTCTTCGTGGAGCTCATGTTCTAATGAGGGAAGAGAGATAAATATTTGTGTCCAAATAAATGAAAAGGAAACAGACCGTGAAAGTGTTGTGATGAGAGAAAATAAGACAGATCCTACGGTCATTAAAGGATAGTAAGCAGACGTTATGAAAACCGTCATACCAGTGCATTTGAAATTGAAATGAACTGGACAAATTCCTAGGAAATGCAACCTTCCAAAACTGACGCAGAAGAAATAAAAAAAACTTGAGTAGTCCTATAATGATTGAATAATTTTAACCCATAACTTAAAAACTTTCCAACAATAAAAGTCCAGGCCCAGGTGACATCATTGGTGAATTCTTTTTTTTTTTTTTTTTAAGATTTTATTTATTTATTTGAAAGACAGTGATCACAAGTAGGCAGACAGGCAGGCAGAGAGAGAGGAGGAAGCAGGTTCCCTGCCAAGCAGAGAGCCTGATGCGGGGCTTGATCCCAGGACCCTGGGATCATCACCGGAGCCAAAGGCAGAGGCTTTAACCCACTGACCCACCCAGGCGCCCCTCATTGGTGAATTCTTAAAACAAACAAACAAATAAACAAACAAAAACAAGTAGCATATCTACACCTAATTTAGGGAAAAGGCATCCCTGTAATTCCATGGAGGAGACAGGAAGGTGGTCTTGCAACAAATGATGCTGGGTCAACTGGAGATCCTCGACGGACAAATGAACCTAGAACCCTTACCTCACACCCTCACACGCAATTACCTCAAGACGGATCACAGTTACATGTAAAAGTTACTTATCAACCAAGCTTCTAAAAGACCTAGAACCTTCATAGCTTTGGGAGAGGAAAGATTTCCTGAAGAGAACACACATAAAAGCTATAGAGAAAAGATGGATGGGTTGCTCTTCATTAAAATTGTTTCATCAAGGGCACCTGGGTGGCTCAGTGGGTTAAAGCCTCTGCCTTCAGCTCAGGTCATGATCCTAGGATCCTGGGATCAAGCCCCACACTGGGCTCTCTGCTCCGCAGGGAGTCTGCTCCCTCCCAACTCTCTCTCTCTGCCTGCCTTTCTGCCTACTTGTGATCTCTGTCTGTCAAATCAATAAATAAAATCTTTTTTAAAAAATGTTTCATCAAGGGGGCGCCTGGGTGGCTCAGAGGGTTAAGCCGCTGCCTTCGGCTCAGGTCATGGTCCCAGGGTCCTGGGATCGAGCCCCACATCGGGCTCTCTGCTCAGCAGGGAGCCTGCTTCCCTCTCTCTCTCTCTCTGCCTGCCTCTCCATCTACTTGTGATTTCTCTCTGTCAAATAAATAAATAAAATCTTTTTAAAAAAAAAATGTTTCATCAAGAGGGTGAAAAGACAAGCTGCACAGCAGGAGAAGTTATTTCCAATAGAACCATCTGACCTAGCCAAAAGATTCATATCCAGAATACATCAGGAACTCTAATAAGAAAAAGAGATAAAAATTCCAATTAAAAAAAAAATTCCAATTAAACAATGGGCAAAAACTCTCACACAGCCACTCCAAAAGAGTGGACACTCCACTGTCAATAACATGAAGAAGTTCCCCGTCACTAGTCATCAACTTGCTGACTTGAATTTTTTAAAAGATTTATTTATTTGAAGAGGGAAGGGGGAGAGGGAGGGAGAGAGAGAATCCCAAGCAGACTCCCTGCTGAGCACAGAGCCCAGTGCAGGGCTCGATCCCATGACCCCGAGATCACAACCCAATCTGAAACCAAGAGCCAGAGGCTTCACCAACTGAGCCACCCAGGCACCCCTCTCACTGTTCTGATTTTGTCCGATTTTGCCAAATCATGTATATGATGCTCATTTATCATCAGAGAAATGTAAAATGCTTCACAGTAAGACACCATCATATACCAACCGGAATGCTTCAAACTCAAGACAGACGATATCAAAGTCTGGCAAGCCTGTGGAGCAACTGGAGTTCTCAAACACAGCTGGTGGGACTCTGAAATGGGCTTAACCCCTTTGAGCAAAGTGTTTAGCTCTACCTGCTATAGCTAATCTGGGGCCTATAGCACCATACGCAAACGGGCTCATGCTTAAGGTCATCTGAAGTTCAAAATCAGTCAACACCATGGTGATAAAAATTGGGTCAGCTGTTGCCCTTGGGAGGTATGGAATGGGATGGGACACAAGGAAGTCTTGTAAGGTGCCAAAAATGTTCTAGATCTTGGTACACAGGCATCCATTAAACATAATCAATGTACTTTAGGTAGGTGAGTTATACCGCAATGAAAAAGAAAAAACAGAGACACTGTAGTGAATGAATGGACAAAACAGTGGCATGGGACAGGGTGCCTGGATGGCTCAGTGAGTTAAAGCCTCTGCCTTCAGCTCAGGTCATGATCCCAGGGTCCTGGTATCGAGTCCCACATCGGGCTCTCTGCTCAGCAGGGAACCTGCTTCCCCCCCTCTCTCTCTCTGCCTGCTTCTCTGCCTACTTGTGATCTCTGTCAAATAAATAAATAAATAAATCTTTTTTAAAAAAACAAAAAACAGTGGCATGGGAGACAGTAATGAGGGTGGTATGGGGACACACTTTAACCAGGGTGATCAGAGAGGACCCAGTCATGGCAGGACTCCAAGGAAGAGAACTGTAAGCAGACAGGACAGCGGGTGCAAAGGGCCTGAGGAGGGCAAGAACCTGACAGCTGAAGAAAGGGAAAAGAGAGAGCCAGCATGGCTGGGGTGTTGTGGAATTATAGTGATGGAAAACAGCCAGGCCCAGCCAGTGGCGGGGATGGGTGGGCCACAGAGTAGAGGCAGCACTGTAGCGTGAGAATAGAGAAAAGCTAATAGTTTTAGGTAGTGGTGGGCTAGGAACTCATTTATGTTTGAGAGCATTCCTCTGGCTGCTAGGCAGAGCATGGTCTCTGGATGGAAGGACCAGGATGGAAGTTGGGATTGCAAGATGGGGACAATGAGGACAAAAGAGCCCCCGAGAATCCCCCGGCCATGCTCGGAAGTACAGCTGGGACGTTTCTGTGTTTAAGCGGGGGGGGGGGGGGGGGGGGGGTTGTGTGTGTGTGTGTGTGTGTGCTCGAGGGTCAGGCAAGGCATCATGGGGATCCAAAAGAGGCAAGCATAAAGCCTCTCGGGCCACAGGAAAACCTCCCTCGCTGTGACACCAGAGGAGCAGATAGACAAGAGCAGAGGTGGAGAAAGGGGAGGGCTGATGTAGGCTCAAAAAACTCTGGGTGATTGTGTCTGCCTGAGCCAAGCAGGTGCAGGCTGAGGGGAGGGACAGAGGCCACTGCCCCTTGGGGACTCCAGGCCAGGCTGAGGGACTCGGCTCTGTCCAGAAATCTCTGAGCTCCAGGGGAGGGCTGTGTGTGGGAGAGCAGCAGGGACAGCTCTGGGTGTGGAAAGACATGGAGACAGGTCAGAGAGGGCTGCAGTGGGGAGAGTGGAGGTCAGGAGGCCAGGAAAGAGGCTGGGGGAAGAGGAGGAGGCCAAGGATGGGGGTGTGGGGGCGGAGAGCTCCATGGGGACCAGGGATCCCTCTGGAGGTTGCTCACCCTTCCACTCCAGGTTCCCACGGCCCCTCTCCAGATGGCCCAGCAGCCGCTGGGGGCAGGAGTTGAGCAGGAAGGTCCTCTCCTTGCTGACCGCCCCCGCGTGCTGCATCCACGTCTTCTGAATGGTCTCAGTCTCAGGCCAGTCCCCATCCCAGGTGCCCAGCTTAGGGTCGAAAGTCATGAAATCCTCGCCGTTCAGAGCAAACTTGGCCACGGGCACCGAGGCGTTGTCGGGGCCCAACTCACAGCCCAGCAGGCCCTGCAGGGTGTAGGGTCCTGGGGTGCCCACATACAGGTAAGCAGGACCCAAGAGCAGGGGGCCTGGCCCCTCCACGCTCAGACCCCGGGGGTCCGGTTCTTACCTCCTTTCCCCAAGGCTTTGAGACCTTCAAGAAATAGCTCCTGCTTGCTCCGCAGGTCGGTCGTCTCTTTCTCCCAATACCAGGAGACCTGGTTTTCCCAGACCCAAGCCCCACATGGCTCGGCCTCGGCACGCAGGTTATTGTAGCTCAGGTACTGCTGGGGACCCAGCCAGCCGGACACCCAGAAGGCAGGGGCCCCAGGGGCAGGAGAGGACACAGCGGTGAGGTGGTACAGGAGCGAGAGATGGCTCTCTGCAGGAGGGAGACAGAGGCCAAGAGAGCAGATGCGGGGAGGACCTAGACTGGGAGCAGGACCAATACCCTGAAAGAGAAAAGACTCAACCCCAAAGAGGAAGGACAGACCAGACAGTGGGAGACAGCCTGGGGGCGACAGGGACATGGGACAGACGCAGAGAGGAAAGGGGCAGACTGGGGAGGGACAGACCCAGAGAGAGGGGCTGCGGCCACATTCAGAGAGAGGGGACAAGCTTGGTGGGGGACAGACTCCCAGAGGAGAAGAACAGATCCACGAGAAGGACAGATCCACAAGGAGGACAGACTTGGGGCGGAGGGGACAGAGTGGAAGCGGAAGACGCAAAAAGGACAGGAACAGACCCAGAGAGGGGGGGCGACAGACTCAGAGAGAAGCGACCAGGTGGCCCGCAGACGCAGCCACGGAGGAAGAACAGCGATAAAGTGACTCTCGATGAAGGTCGGGCCAGTCCGAGTGAAACCTCAGATTTCGCTTCGCTTCCCTAGTCCCTTCCCGGCCGCCGGCGCCTCCCTCCTACCCCGAAGCCACCTCCCCTCACCTGCGCGCACGGTCGGCAGCAGGAACAGCAGGAAACCGAGCCCCCAGGACCGAGGCCGGGGGACCCACATCCTGAGCGGGAGACCTGGGGCGGGAGGGGGCGCGTGACTGCTCCGACCCCCGCCCCGCCCCCTCCTCCCCCAGCTCCCGAGGGGCTCGGCCAGCACGCGCACCCGCGCCTGGGGGCCCCGGGGCTCCGCGACCGCGGCTGGCCACCCTGCCCTCCACCCCGGCGAACTTTCACCCCTTCATTTGATCTTTTTGGGTTAATTAATTACAGAGCTTGGATAGGCTGAGAGTTCTGGCTCAGCGCTCGGCTCCGCCTCTTCCTCCTCCCTCAGACCCTGGAATCCGAGCCCCAGCTCCTCCTCCTCAGACCGAGAGCGCGGGCCCTCGGCCCCTCCTCCCTCAGACCTGGGAGTTCAGGCCCCCCAGCTCCTCCCTTTCTGAGACCCAGGGGTCCGGGCCTCCAGCCCCTCCTCACTCAGACCCAGGGGTCCAGGGCCTCCAGCCGCCTCCTCCCTCAGAGCCAGGAGTCCTCACCCCCAGATCCCTCCTTTCTGAGACCCAGGGGTCCGGGCCTCCAGCCTCTCCTTCCCCAGACCCAGGAGTCCGAGTCCCCAGCCCCCTCCTCCTTCAGACCCAGGGGTCCAGGGTACCTCCACTCCCGCGCCACTCTTCCCTCAGACCCGAGAGCCCCTGTCCCAGGGCCCCTCCTTCCCCAGACCCAGGAGTCCAAACCCCCAGCCCCCTCCTCCTTCAGGCCAAGGAGTCCAGGGCCTCCAGCCCCTCCTCCCTCAGACCTGGGAGTCCAGGCCCCCCAGCCTCTCTTCCCTCGGATCCGGATCCGGGAGTCCAGACCCCCAGCCGCCTCCTTCCCCAGACCCAGGAGTCCAGGCCCCTCAGCCACTGCTTCCCCAGACCCGGAAGTCCAAGTCCCCAGTCCTCTCCTCTCTCAGACCGAGGTGTCCAGGCCCCCTCCCACCGCCCACTCCAGCCCCTGGCACCCTCCTCCCTCAGACCCGGAGAGCAGGACCCCAAACCACTCCTTCCTCAGATCCATGAGTCCCCACCGCAGCCCGTCCTCCCTCGGCCTGGGCCCCAGCTCTGCTCACAGCAAGCGAAGTTCCCTTCCAGCCTGCAGCCCGAGCTGGCTCCCGTGACTGGAGACCCCAGTTCCTCTCTCACATCCTGTCCGGAGACTGCTCCCTGACTTCGGGAATATCCAACCCCGCCCCCCAGCTGGAGGGCACACCCCAGGCCAGGGGCCCAGCCTCTGAGTATTGTCTCTGCCTTGCTCTTGAAAACTTTTTTTCTTTGTTTCTTTTCCTTTTGGTCTTTCTCGGTTGCTCCCTGTTTGTTATTTTGTGGTGGGAGCCACCCAGCAAATTCATGACACAGCTGAGAGCCTGACACTGTCCGAGTCCAGACTTGGGAGTTTCAGGGGGTCCTCTTCTTACCTCCTTGTCCAACCACCCCCACCTCCCACCCCTTCACCAGCTCTTGCTTCGGTGAATGTTCCCCAGACCTCTTCTAAATTTCCTCCTTGGAACCCGTCCCCTAAGTGTCCCCTTAAAATGCCTTTACACTTCTTTAGTATCTTCTGGATTCAGCGTCAATAACATAGTCCCAAGATACATTGCTGTCTGTCGAGGCCCCCTCCAGTCCCCCGCCCCCTGCCCACACCGCGGCCGCCCTGCCTTCATTACATTGGAATGTTGTGCATACATAGAAAGAGACTTATTTTAAGGGATTGGCTCTTGTGACCATGCTGGCTTAGCAAGTCTAAAATATGATAGGGGGTGACTGGCAGCCTGGGGACTCGGGAAGGAGTTGCGGGTCCCACAGCAGCAGGCTGGAGAAGCAGGGAGAGTGGATCTTGCTCGGGAAAGTCTGAAGGCAGTCTGCCCGCCTGGGGGAGCTCCGTTTTGTCCTTCTCTTAGGCCTCCAGTCGATGGGCTGCAGCCCACCCACGTTCTGGAAGGGCAGTCTGCTTTCCTCCAAATGCCCGGACTTTAGTGGAAGTCTCATCCCAAAACATCCTCATAGAAACCTCCAGAGTAATGTTTGACCCAACAGCTGGGGCCCGGACCCTGCCAAGTTGACACACGAAGTTAACCGTGACACATGGTCCATCTGTATTCAGCTTAGCTCTGGATTTCTTTTCGTTCCTCTCCTTGGTCCTGTTAGAATGTCCACTAAGATCCACCCTCGGGGCCTCTAATGGTGCTGAAGGATCCTGTGTTCATGCCCCCACAAATCCTGTTACAGCACCCTCTGTTTTCTCCTCAAAGCCTCCAAGGAAACTGCCAGGCCCAGCTGTCCCCCTGCGTCCCTAGGGATCTGGCTATGTCTCTAGGGGACCGTTCCAGCCACTCTGGGGCTCTCATTTTAGAGACCTCAAGACCAAAAACAAGCAAAGTGAATAATAAAATAAAGGCTTCAGGTCCTTCTTGTGATGTTCCTTGGACCCTGGTATAAAAGGGCCAATGTCTTGTGACAGTGCGCCCCAGGAACCTGCTTTACTTTCCCTTGGAGCCTGGAAACCATCACCCACATGTCCTGTAGGACCCTGGCCAGAGGCCTCTCCTTGGCCCCGGGACTCTGATATCTCAGGTCCCCACCCCCATGCCCTTTGGGTCCCCTGATAGAATCCTGAGGCCCTGACATAATGTCTGCAACAGCTTCTGCTAATCTCATTCTTGGAATTGGCCACCCCACCCCTGGGATCCTGCTAAGCCAGTCCTGAACGTTCTCCCTGGTGTGACCCCAGACGGGCCTCAGCCCCAGGCCCTTGTCTCCTGCTACAACGTTCCTACCAGCAGCAACCCTCCCACATATCTCAGGGACTTGCCATCAGGCCTTTCCCATACCTCCTCATCAGCTAGATTGTTGCTCCCTCACCCAAGAGGGAACCACCCTCAAGGGCCTGGGGACCGCACTGAAAAGGGGCTCTGAGTTCTTGCTATGTGTGTCCTCTTTAGGTCCCTGAGTCCTACTCTACTGGTTAAGAAACCTCCACCCACCCCACACAAGGGATCTTCTCTATAGTCTATATCCCTAAATAATGCCATAAGGGACATGCCCTGGGTTCCTGCCACAGTGCTCCCGGGACGCTAGGACATTGTCCCTGAGGCTTCCATAACACTCACATTTTGCCTGCCTTTCCTTCAGCTCCTTCTTTACCCCTCTCCGGGTATCTGTCTCCTCTGGGTGTCTTCAGTCCTGGTACAATGTCCCATCAACTGTCACTGCCACACCTGTCAGAACACTGCTCTAATATTCACTGGGTCCTACTGAAAAGTCTTTGATGGTGGCGGGGGCCAGGGGTTGCTGGGTGGCTCATTTGGTTAAGCTTCTGCCTTTAGCTCAGGTCATGATCTCAGGGTCTTGAGATCAAGACCCACACTGGGCTCCCAGCTCAGCGGGGAGTCTGCTTCTCCCTCTCCCCCTGCCTGTGCTCTTTCTGTCTCTCTCTAATGAATAGATAAAAATCTTAAAAAAGAAAAAATAAGAGTGTCTCCTAGCTCTACCATGAAGTCCTGCTTAAACACTCCAAGGTCCAGCTAGTCTGTGTCCTCCGGACTCTGGGAAAATTCCCACAGGGTTTTCCCCACGTGTCCCAGGGTCCTGCTTCGGTGGCCGCCACCCACGGCCCCGGATCACTCATTCATTTCCCACTGCTGCTGTAATTCAACCATGAACTCAGCAGCTCGAAACCACACAGATTTTTGATCTTACACTTCTGGAAGTCAGACATCTAAAATGGTCCACAGCTTTGGTTCTTTCTTAAGGCTCGAGGGGAGAATCCGTTCTCCTGCTTTTTCTGGCTTCTGGAAGCTGTGTGCATTGTCATGGCCCCTTCCTCCAGCTTCAAAGCCAGCAACACAGCTGCTTCTCTCCCTTCTGACCTCTGTGTGCGTACGGCCATCCAACCTCAAATCTCTCTCTGACTCTGATCTTCCCACCTCCCTCTTATTTTTTTAAGTTAATTTTTATTAAGCATTAAGAACGAATATTTTTCTCAGCCTGTGTGGGGAGCAAGCCCACAACGGTGGTGTTGTGTCATATTCTACCCAGCTGAACTAACCAGCCAGCCACTCGGCCCCCATCTTCCTCTTACAGGTATTCTAGGGATTACATTGGTCCCCTGGATAATCCCAGATCATCTCCCCATCTCAAAACCCTGAATTTAATTGCATCTGCAAAGTCCGGCTTATCATATGAAGTAACAGATTCCCAGGTTTCAGGGGATTACAGCATTCATATTTGGGGGAATGTCAGCCTACCACAGTCAGGAAGGATGCCCTTCTTTGTCCCTGTTAGAATACCCGCCACTGACCTCCTCTGCCAGGGCTGGGCAGTGAGGGTTCTCAGTCAGCCAGAACATTCCCCATAACATCCCTCCTTCCTGCTACAACAGAGAAAGCCTTCAGGATCACTTAGGACACACTGGGAGTCCCTTCTAGGTGTTCTGGGGTCCTGTTTGTTTATAGCAACTCCTGGGTATCCCTTCTCATCTTCCCAGAGTCCGTCTCTAACGATCCTAACTGTGCCCTCCAGAGCCCCTGGGCTCCTGCTGTTCCCCAGGGGCCCACTATAAAGAAGATGAAGCCCATGGCAGGACCAGTTACGTAATTTGCAGGGCTTGGGGCAAACGAAAATGTGGGGCCCCTCGTTCCAACTTCAAGACGGTTCTAGCAGAGCACTGAACCATTGAACCCAGGGTGGGTCCCTTCTGAATGAGGTCTGAAGCCGCCTTGGCCCTGGGGGCTGTGCACTAGGATTGTGCCCTCTGCACCTGCACCAGTAGTGCCCCCTACTGATAACGGGAGGTAATCTTGCCTGAGTTCAAAACCAAATCCTGGGCGCCTGGGTGGCTCAGTGGGTTGAGCCGCTGCCTTCAGCTCAGGTCGTGATCTTAGGGTCCTGGGATTGAGTCCCGTATCAGGCTCTCTGCTCAGCAGGGAGCCTGCTTCTCTCTCTCTCTGCCTACTTGTGGGAGCCTGCTTCTCTCTCTCTCTGCCTACTTGTGGTCTCTGTCAAATAAAATCTTTAAAAAAACAAAAAACCAAATCCTTCTTCCACGTTGGCTTTTCCGAGCCCTGTTTTTTATCTATAAAGTGGGGATAACGATTCTGCCAACCTCAGGAGAGAGGCTTCAGGGAGTCAAGGACTGGGCATGGGGCAAATGTAGGGCATAACAGTAACATGTTTCCTTTAATGTGCACCCCTCCCTACCCCCGACTCCCAGCTGCTGTTAGGGTCCCAGGGATCTGAGACGCCATGCCCCAGATGTCTTGCTCCCTCTTGCATCTGCAGGGGCCAGCACAGTAAATATTGGTAGAATGAATGATGGCAACCACGAAGGACCTTGGGCTGGTTTGATAAGCCCCTAAACCTCTTCTAGAATAGCTTTGATGTCCTGCTAGAACATTCTAGCAGAATCTCTGCTGGAGCCCTCTGTGATAATATATAACAGAGCTGGGATCTACCAGAATGTTAGACTCCCAGGGATTTGCCATGATAGACTCTGGGATGTTGGGTAAAATGCCCCAAAATGGGGCAGCAGGATGGCTCAGACACATACAAAAGCTACTTCAAGTTCCCCAGACTCCACTCACAGACCTCGGGACCAGAGCAGACCAGTCAAATGATTTCAGGTGCCTGCTCCCACAAGTCCTGCTACAGTAGAATACCACAGAGGCTGCAACAATGATTGCCAGGGGAGGGGGCCGTCGTCACCTGCTAATGAGCAGCAGAGCTGGAAATCAGCACAGAGCCTGTGGTCACCATGCTGTCACTTGGAGGTATCTCTTCATGGTCCCCGCTTCTGCTGAGCTCCAAGGACAGGCCTGCCTTGTGGGATGCAGGATTTAACTGTTTACTCCCCTGAACACGTACAGGAGCTTCCAACTTGTCCACGTGCTGGGGATGCGGAGCTCACCTTCCCGCGGTTAGCGGGTAAACAAACACGCTCCATCACAGGGGTTTGTGCAATAAACATACAAATACACAAGAAATGGGGCTTCATCTGTCTCTGCAGGGCAATCAAGCTGGGAAGGGCGGTTGGGCGGCTTTGGCTGGATGGCAAGAGGCTGGGGAGCACTACAGCCGAGGCAAAGGCGGAGGGAGCCAGGTGGACACCTGAACGGAGAGCTGCCAGGCAGTGGGCACAGCCAGTGCGAAAACTCTGAGGAGGGAGCAAGTCTGCTGGGTGCTGCCTGCTAAGCAGTGCGGAGGGCAGAGGGCAAGCGCTGAGGCTGTGACAGTCTGGACCTAGGAATGGTCTCTGGCTGTCTCCTGACTCTAAAAAAGGGTAGACACGGTGGTCACCTCCCTCCAGGCACAAGTGGCGTAGCCCCAGGGCATCTCTCCTTGGTCTTTGCCACATGACCCACCAGACCCAGCACACACCAGGCAGGCACCCCACCTGCGACTATGTACCCTAACACAGTGGGGTGCCAAGGAGACACCCCAAGACCTCTGGGAGGGAACAAGGTAGCTGGGCTGCTGTCAACAGTGCAGCCCCACCCCAAACGGAAACACCTGTGGTGGGGGGGCTCCTAGGGCCACCTCAGAGCCCTTCTGGGTCCCAGGCCCCTCCCTCGGGGTCTCTGCCCTCCAGGACGGGTGGGGTGGGGCAGGCTTACAGGCTGAAACTCCGGGGCGGTGCCCCCTTCTGACCTGTCCCTGCCCCTTCCTGCCCCCTTTGATGCGGCCCCACTTCCTCTGGCAGGAACCCCCGCCCTCACTGGGTCTGGGTAAAAAAGGAGCCGCAGAGCCGGTCCAGAGGCAGTGTCCCTGGAGGTAGCAGCTCCTCTCTCCTCTCGGCCCTGTCTCCCAACCCTTGTACCAGTGCTGT
The DNA here is from genome assembly GCF_009829155.1 of Mustela erminea. Classification (NCBI taxonomy): domain Eukaryota; kingdom Metazoa; phylum Chordata; class Mammalia; order Carnivora; family Mustelidae; genus Mustela; species Mustela erminea. The sequence continues at coordinate 5,261,559 of NC_045632.1, read as the reverse complement.
GCCTCAGTCCCTGGTACAGGTATGGGGGGCAGGGACCTGGGGATCCCAGCAGCACCAGGCCCTGAGGGCTGAAGCCATCAGATGCCTCCTTCTCCCCTGGCTGCCAGCTTCAACTCCGGTGAGGGTCTTTCTACAGCTTCTAAAAGCCACTCCCCCCCTCCTCAATCCTGCCTTGCTGCCCCCCAGGTCTATCATCTTGAACTTGATTTCCTGCTCAAGGTCTGTCTGGTCTTGTTCTGAAATCTGAGTCTGTCACTACCTGTGGTCTCCGACCTTGCTCAGAACCCAGCTGAGTCCCTTTCTGGGTCTCTAACTGATCCTTTTTCCCTAAAAGACTGCCTTTCACTGTTAGGGTCAACCTCTCTCCCTTTCCCACATTTTCCTGACACTCCGCATCACCATCTGGCCATGTCAGAAGGCTATTTCCCTGACCCTGTCCCCATTTCTCTCCTCCCCCAAGGCCACCCCGACCTGGTCAGTCTCCCTTCCAGGGCCTTTCCTAACCCACGTCTAGCAGCCTGCAAGCGGGTGCTGCTAAGGTGGGTCCCAGGCTGGCTCCAGCTTGCCTCACTAGGAGAGGGACCTTCAAAGCCAGTTTCCTTGGACTTTCAGGCAAAGGAAGTTTCTAGAACCTGAGTGAGACCTGGAGCTGAGCTGCTCACCCAGGGGAGAACCTGTTGCAACAGATGAGTTTGCTCATCTGCAAAGGGGCATGGTGCTCACTCAGGAAGGGGCAGCGCGGCCTGGGGCTGGAGAGGGGAGCTGCCTGGCCTCCATGCTCCACTCCTCTACTGTCAGGGGGGAGACAGAGAAGCCCAGGCTGAAGTCAAGACCCCTGCGGCTCAGAACCAGGTAGCACAGGACTCCGCAAGCCCATCCACCAGCCCCCTGCCTCCCCCTCCCCCACTTCCCCAACCTAAGCCAGGTCCAGAGGGCCCTCCGCCCTCACTCACTTCCTCCCCAGAGACTGGGGGTTGGGGGGCACACCCCACCGCCAGGTAGAAGGGCTTACTTATTCCAACAACAAGAGGTAGCATGGACCGAAAGGAGACGCAAAAAGGGGAGCAGTGTCTTAATACAGGTTCCTATCTTCACCCAGAGATGTGAGGACAGGAAGGATGTGGCTCCCGATCCCTCCTTTATACTGGGGTCCAGAGAATGAGAGAACCCCATTTTTTGCCATCAACCCCACTCCACTCTCATGAACAACCCCTCTGGCAAAGGAGCAGATACCCTAGGCCAGGTCCCCGACTGGGAAAATAACTTTATTTTCTTCAAGGGTGTGGACAGGTGTCTAGTCTCAGAATTTCTGGAACTGCTTCTTGGTGCCAGCAGCCTTTGTGACTTTGAGCACGTTGAAACGCACTGTCTTGCTCAAGGGCCGGCACTCGCCCACTGTGACGATGTCGCCGATCTGGACATCTCTGTGGAGGTGGGCAGGGGCTGTGTCAGAGGCTGGCCTGTCCCATGCAGGCCACTGGAGGCCGGGCCTCTCTGCTTTGCTCCCCACCCCCCACCCTACCCAAGTTCCAGTTTCCAGTTCCACCTGTCCCCGGTCATTATTTATTGAACACAAACTGTGTCCAAGGTACCAAACCCAAACTGGACAGAGGGCACTCCAAACCTTTCAGAGGTGTCTCGGGCAGAAGACCTCCATCGATCCCCTCCACTATACCCAGACTGGAGGCTCCTGAGGACATGTGCTTGGCTGCACCAGTGTCCTCACACCATCGCCAACAATTTAGTACCCACACAGCGGCCAGGTCCTGTCACTCAGCCTCGGGGGCACACCACGCCCGCCTCTCTGCCTGGGAACCTGAGGGCCCACTGTGTTCACCTGAAGCAGGGCGAAAGGTGGACGGACATGTTCTTGTGGCGCTTCTCAAAGCGGTTGTACTTCCGGATGTAGTGGAGGTAGTCTCGGCGGATGACAATGGTCCTCTGCATCTTCATCTTGGTCACCACACCTGGGGGGAGGGGACAGACTGTAGGTCAGCCCCACGAGGAACGGGGGCTTTGGGCAGCCCAGAGCGTGCTGGGAACTGGGAGCTACCTAGGTAGGATCCCAAGCCTATTGCTGACATTGGCTGTGCCAAATAGCCTTCTCAACATGCCCATGGTGGGTATCTGAAGACCATCTTGAAGAGACATCTGCCAGTGCCCCCATGGAACCAGGAGTCCGCCCATCCCCTCCTCACCCAGGAATCTGAGCAACCCCGGGCCCATCATCCCTCAGATCCAGAAATCTGAACCCAAGCACCCAGGTGCCCTCACTCACCAGACAGAATCCGCCCTCGGATGGAGACATTACCAGTAAAGGGGCACTTTTTGTCAATGTAGGTGCCCTCAATGGCCTGAATAAGGGAAAGAAAGGAGCCTCGAACAAGCACTTCCTGAAATAACCAGGGGGTGTGGCCCCAGGTCGGGAACTACATTTCCCACCAGCCCAGGGACCAGCCACCCAGCTGTGGCCAAGGTAACTGGTTTGCGCACACACGTGCAGGAACCCAGGGGTCTCCTTCCTTCTGAGGATAGCCCCCATACCTCCTTGGGCGTCTTGAAGCCCAGACCGATGTTTTTGTAGTATCGGGGAAGCTTCTCCTTGCCAGTTTCTCCAAGCAAAACCCTCTTCTTATTTTGAAAGATGGTTGGCTGCTTTTGGTAGGCACGCTCAGTCTAGATGGACGAGGAGGCAGCTGGTGAGCCTGGAGACTGCAACTCGGCCTGGAAGCCCTCCCAGAAACCCCAGAACCCATCCTTCCTAGCATTTACTCCCCAAACGACAGACTCCCAAGCCTCGATCACTACCACTGAAAACACTCACCCCGAGTCTCTGGAGTTGAGATTCAACTCTGAACCAGCGTTTACTTCAGCATTTATGCTCTAAAACACCTCCCGTCACCTGCAGCACTCATTCCTTAAAACCCAGGCGCACAAAATCATTTCTCTAACAACGTGAACATCTTTCAGCAACTACTCTCCAAGCCACAAGGACACCCACCAGGATTCTCTCCGTATATAATACATGCGATTTCAGAAATAAATACCAAAACCACGGGCTTCCTGGATTAGCCCTTAGGGCTCAGTTCTCACAGGATTAACCCGACGGCCCAAGGCCTCCGGAAAAACCACCCAGTAAACCCTGAGTTTTAAGAAGATAACTCCAAAAAGGCCTGAGCCGCCACTAAACCCCACGCGGGGAGCCCCCGGGACTTAGGAGGCGCTTATCTAGATTAATTCAAAGACACGTGCCCCCGAGGTAAAGCCTGGGAAATCGAGGTCGCCTGGTATCAGTCCTCAAACTGGGGCGCGGGGTCTTTCTCTCGGGACGCGCCCCTGAGGCCGAGGGTGGGCCCCGCAGCACCCGTGCCAGCCCCGAGCCCGCACCTGAATGTCCGCCATCTTCCCGGCCGCCTCAAAAAAGGAAAGCCGGAAAGGCGTCCGGGTTTCCTTATCGACTGCACAGGGGCAAAGGAGGAAGTGACGAAAGGGGGCGGGAACACGGTTTGGGGCGGGGCTTCGGGCGCGACTGTGATTGACGGGCGGCCCAAAGCCAGCACGGACGCCCCACAGGATGAAAGGCTGGGGTTCGGAAAGCGGCGGAAGCGGTCTCGCCAAATTCACGCCAGGAATGCGCTGGTCCTGCTAGTTCACGTTGGCAAGGCGAGGCCAGCTTCTAGCCCCCCTAACGTTATCGCGAGAGTTATAGGGAGGCGGGCATGTTTCGACGGGGCTAAGATCACGTGGAGTATGGAGACCTCGTGGCTGTGCGCCTGCAGAATTCAAACGGGATGCGGTGGCGGCCATCTTTTTGCGGGGCGGTCGGCCGTCTTAAGAGCATGAGCCGACGGCGCTGCCATTTTTGTGAGGGGCGGGCGTGGACCATGAGTTTTTTTCCCTCGAGTAATGAAGTTGTTTGTGCTTTATACCCTGTTTCATTCCCAGACCGTGGTGGTTTAGTGAAAAACAAAACAAACACCCCAGTGCTGATTTTCTGTCTGTAACAGCACTGTTCATTTGAACATTCCGCAGTGATGAAAATGTTCCATTATCCGGACTATCCAACACGGTGGCTGCTTTCATTTCAAATGTGTATGAGACTGAGGACCTGAATTTTTTTTTTTTTTTAAAGATTTCACTTATTTATTTGACATCTAGAGATTATAAGTAGGCAAGAGAGGTAGGCATGGAGAGAGAGGAGGAAGCAGACTCTCCGCGGAGCAGAGATCCTGATGTGGGGCTCGATACCAGGACCCTGGGATCATGACCTGAGCCGAAAGCAGAGGCTTTAACCCACTAAGCCACCCAGGCGCCCCGAGGACCTGAATTTTTAACTTAGTTTCATATTATTTAACTTAAATTTACACAGCTACATGGAGCTAACTAACATCTATAGCATTGGGCGGTGCAGGTCTATAACTGGATACAAATTTGTTATTTTGTCACTTGTTGGAAAGCAAAGTCTTAACGAAGCACAGGTTTTAATATTTTTTATTCTTTTCGATTCGGCTGACAAAAAATTGCTCTCCCAGGGTCTGAAGGCTCGTCTCAATTTGTGTACTTATCCTGTAGCATGAGGCACTTGTGTACAGGCCACATTTAGTGATGAGGCGCTTCCATTTTTTTTCTTAACTGCAGAACGCTCCTCCTCTCCTCCTTCCTTGCTGCTTCTAAAACTTATAGATCCATCTGGGCCTTGGGACTTTTCAACTTGCTGTTTCTTCAACTGAATTTTTTTTTTTTTAAAGATTTTATTTATTTAGGGGCGCCTGGGTGGCTCAGTCAGTTGAGCTGCTACCTTCAGCTCGGGTCATGGTCCCAGGATCCTGGGATCGAGCCCCGCATCGAGCGAGCCCCGCATCGAGCTCTCTGCTCAACAGGAGGCCTCCTTCTCTTCCTCTCTCTGCCTGCCTCGTGATCTCTGCCTGTCAAATAAATAAATAAAATCTTGTTTTTTTAAGATTTATTTATTTATTTGACAGATGGATAGAGACAAAGCACAGGTAGACAGAGTGGCAGGCAGAAGGAGAGGGAAATGCAGGCTCCCCACTGAGCAGGGAGCCCATGCGGGACTCGATCCCAGGACCCCAGGATCATGACCTGAGCTGAAGGTAGTAGCTCAACTGACTGAGCCACCCAGGCGCCCCTTCAACTGAACTCTTTGTTCAGCACCTCACTTCTCAGGCAGGTTCCCGAGGAAACTAACCCGCCCCTCCCCCCAGATTCCACACTGGTGACCCACTATGAAGAGGGTGAGATTTCTGGGGCGATTGGTGGCTCAGTCAGTTGATCGTCTGCCTTCCACTCTTCCACTCGGTTCACCAACCCCCCCACCATGCTCTCCCCAAATAAATACATAAAATCTTTTAAAAGAGTGTGCGGTGTCCATAGCTCTGCTAGCAGGCTGGATTTTACATTTATCCCGTTTCCCTTTCTCCACTAGAAGGAAGGCAGGAATTTTTACCTGCTTTGCTCTCCAGGGCTTTCTGGCAGCTGTCATGTGGTTCAGTGCTCGATTCATACTTGTTGACTAAATCATCAAATGAATGAAGTTTGGATTGGGATATGCCAAAACGCCCACCCTTATAGGCAGCTCTATAAATCAAGGCATGTCTCCACCACAGGATACTCTGCAGGCAGTTAATAAAGGGGAGGGAGCTCGATCGATGGGGAAATGAAAAGATTGCCAAGCCGTATTTCATTGTTTTAAATGTGCAGTTGGTTCTGAATAGGTATTTCATGCCCACGGTGCAAAATTCAAAAAGTACAAAAATGAATGAATCTTTCTCCCACTCTTCTCCCCAGACACCGATGCCTAGTTTCCCTCTCCAGACACAACCACTGTCATCCTGTTAGCTTCCAATGGGTCTTCAGGCTGTTTTACCTTGGGTTGAATTTGTACATGGACAAAGTAAATTGCAGAACAGAAGGCATACTATGACCCATCTATTTTTAATATTTATTGATAGTCTGTGGGATGACTGCCTTTTCTTTTAAATCTCCTTATGTGATATAACTGTGGACTTTATAGATTTCAAACACTGCGTTGTTCAGTAACTTAGCCAGTAGTTATATGTGATTTTTAAAAATATTTTATTTGACAGAGAGAGAGATCACAAGTAGGCAGAGTGAGAGAGTGGGAAGCAGGCTCCCTGTGGAGGAGAGAGCCCAATGTGGGGCTCGATTCCAGGACCCTGCGATCATGACCTGAGCTTAAGGCAGAGGCTTCACCCACTGAGCCACCCATGGGACCCTATATGTGGTTATTTAAATTGAGTGACAGGGTGTAGCTCAGTGAGAGAGCCCATGCCTTGCACTATGAAACCCTGGCTTTGAGCCCTGGCACCTCCAACCACTGGCTTTTCATTCTTTAAGAGATACAGATTAAATTTAAACTGAATACAATTTAAAACTCAGTTCTTCAGTCACCTTATTCAAAGATCAAATGCCCAGAAGCCAGATGTGGCTTCCATATTAGAAAACATTCAGAGCATTTTTTTAAAAGATTTTATTTATTTGAGAGAGAAAGAGAGAGAGAGAAACCTGAGCAGGGGGAGGAGCACAGGGAGAGGGAGAAGCAGGCTCACTGCTGAGCAGGGAGCCCAACACAGGGCTCCGTCCTAGAACCCCAGATTCATGACCTGAGCTGAAGGCAGACATTTAACTGATTGAGTCACCCGGCACCCTGATTCAGAACATTTTTATCAACACAGAAAGTTCTCTTGGACAATGTAGCTATAGAGTAGACTGTTCATATGTATATGGTGTCTTTTAAGTTGTACTAACTTTGAAGATGTAAATGCTACTAACTTACAAAAATAATTCGAAAGTTGAATTGCTTAAATTTCTTTCACACTCAATAGCTTTGTGAATTTTTTTTTTTAAGCTTGTGAATTCTGAAACATTGTATTATTGTGTCAGTATTCTCTACACCTACTGTGGGGCTCGAACCCACAACCCCAAGATCAAGAGTCTCTCTTGCTCTGGTGACTGAGTCTGCCAGCCTCCCCTGAATGAAACATTTTTTAAAAAGATTTTATTTATTTATTTGTATTTATTTGACAAAGAGATCACAAGTAGGCAGAGAGGCAGGCAGAAAGAGGGGGAGAAACAGGCTTCCTGCTAAGCAGAGAGAGCCTGACTCGAGGCTCGATTCCAGGACCCTGAGATCATGACCTAAGCCGAAGGCAGAAGCTTAACCCTGAATGAAACATTTTTAACTGTAATTGCTTCAGTCCCTTTGGGGGTACCATTCAGAGGGAAGGACTTTTCATTTTTCTTTTTTTTTAGGTTTTTTTTTTTTTTTTTTTGACAGACAGAGATCACAGGTAGGCAGAGAGGCAGGCAGAGAGAGAGGAAGCAGGCTCCCTGCGGAGCAGAGAGCCCAATGTGGGGCTCCATCCCAGGACCCTGGGATCATGACCTGAGCCAAAGGCAGACACTTTAACCCACTGAGCCATCCGGGCGCCCCGACTTTTCATTTTTCTGTTTTAAAACCTTCTATGTCTCCCCCACCCCCGACCTTGTAGTAGCTTTATTTATTTATTTTTTTTAATTAATATTTTATTTATTTATTTGACAGGCAGAGATCACAAGTAGGCAGAGAGGCAGGCAAAGAAAGAGAAGAAAGCAGGCTCCCTGCTGAGCAGGATGCTGGGCTCATGACCTGAACAGAAGGTAGCGGCCTTAACCCACTGAGCCACCCAGGCACCCAGTAGCTTTATTTTTTGAAGACATAAGTAATTTCTGGAGTTTTTGAACGACTTGATAAGGATTTATGATATTTAGTTTAAAAAAAAAAAAAAGGCAGGGCCTATAGCTGTATTTGTGCTAAGCTAACAAAAGTGACTTAGAAAAAAGCCTGGAAGGAAATGCATGACTTTGCCCCCGTGGTTTGCATCTCCAGGTGGTGAGATTAGGTGTGATTTCCTCTCTGGTTTTTAAAATGCTCGGTATTTTGCAAATGGCTCAGAATAGCTGGTGAGATTTTGATGATAAGGGAAAGCAAAAAAATATATATTGCTTCACAGTGAAGGGGGATATGGGGGCAGTTTGGAGATATTTGGGCCCACAGCTTTTAATGACCACAACCCACAGTAGGAAATATGGTTGCATCGTGACCAAACACCTGTTTCTCTCTCTTCTTTTTATTAAGTTTACTTATTTAAGTAATCTCTACACCCAACATGGGGCTTGAACTCATGACCCTGAGATCAGGAGCTGCATGCTTTCCCAGCTGAACAAGCCAGTTGTCTCCTTCCTCTTGCTTTCTAACTCAACTTTCTCCTTTCCTTCCTGCAATATACTGATTTTTCTCCTTTCTGTTTCTATTCAGGTGTGTTATCATTTTGAGGCTGGTTACAACCTACCACATCGACTTTCTGCCCCACAGGGTCAGATGGCCTTGACGCCCAATAATGAACTCCAGCCAGCTCCAGGGATGACCACTTGACGGAGTGTTTCTGGCCTCTGCGGGATTTCAGACGTACTGAACCAGGGTTTCACGACCGAAATGCAAATGCTGGTTGACCTGGGGAAGCTCACGTTGCCATGTGCGCCCAATGCTTAGCAAGGTTAAGACCCTCCCTTGGGCCCTGCTGTGGACCAGGATGGGAAGGTGTGCTAGAGCTCCTAGGGGACGAGTTGGAGATGAGCTAGGCCCGCCCACGTGCTGTGGGCGGGGCACGAGACAGAGCTTCAAAAATGTTCCTGCGACTGACCAGGAAGTTCTGAGCCTCAGTGTCTGCCCCGGAAGGATTAAGGGGTTGGCCGAGATCCCATCTGACTGGCTGATGATGAACAATGTTGAGCACCTTCTAACGTGCTTATGGGCCATTTGTGTATCTTTGATGAAATATTTCTTCAAATTCTTCCCCAATTTGTAGTTGGTTTTCCTTATTATGGAGTTTGGAGGTTTTTGTTTTGTTTTGTTTTGTTTTGAATTTGAAAGAGAGGGAGAACACAAATGGGGGCAGGAGCAGAGGGAGAAGCAGACTCCCCACTGAGCATGGAGCCTGATGAGGTGCTCCATCCTGGGATTCCAGTATCATGACCTGAGCCAAAGGCAGATGTTTAACTACTGAACCACCCAGGTGCCCGTTTTTCTGTGTATGTGTGTGTGTATGTGTGTGTGTGTTTAAGATTTTATTTATTTATTCGACAGAGAGATCACAAGTACGCAGAGAGGCAGGCAGAGAGAGGTGGAAGCAGGCTTCCTGCTGAGCAGAGAGCCCCATGTGGGGCTTGATCCCAGGACCCTGAGATCATGACCTGAAGGCAGAGGCTTAACTCACTGAGCCACCTAGGTGCCCATTTTTTGTTTTTGTTTTTTAAGATTTTATTTATTTATTTGACAGAGATCACAAGCAGGCAGAGAGGCAGGTAGAGAGAAATGAGGAAGCAGGCTCCCTGCCGAGCAGAGAGCCCGATGAGGGGCTTGATCCCAGGACACTGGGATCATGACCTGAGCCGAAGGCAGAGGTTTTAACCCACTGAGCCACCCAAGGCACCCCTGTTTTGTTTTTTAATATATCCAGGAAACAAGTTCTTCAAAAGGGGTGGGGTTGGCAAATATTTCCTCCCAGTCCGTGGCTTGTTTTTGAAGTGGAAAGTTTTTACGTTTATACAGCCAAATTTATCTTTTCAAGGGATCATGTTTTCAGGGGACTATATTAGTGCTGCTTTAACAAGCAGTTTTGCTAAACTTAATACTTGATTTTGGCCACTTCTGGAGGTAGCTCCTGTGGTGAGGGGGAGCCCCAGGATGGGTAAACACAGCACCCATTTGTTAAATGATTCTGAGAAAACCTAAGTCGCTGTGGCATCTTGGGCATTTTGGGAAGACTAATCGTGACAGATATGTGAGTTGTCATCTGCCCCCTAAATTAAAAGTAAAATGCCCTGGGGAGCCTGGGTGGCTCAGTGGGGTAAGCCTCTGCCTTCAGCCCAGGTCATGATCTCAAGAGTCCTGGGATCGAGCCCCACATTGGGCTCTCTGCTCAGCAGGGAGCATGCTTCCTCCTCTCTCTCTGCCTGCTTCTCTGCCTACTTGTAATCTCTGTCAAATAAATAAAATCATATAAGAAAAATGCCCTGGGGCACCTGGGTGGCTCAGGGGTTAAAGCCTCTGCCTTCGGCTCAGGTCATGATCCCAGGGTTCTGGGATCGAGCCCTGCATTGGGTTCTCTGCTCAGCAGGGAGCATGCTTTCTCCCCTCTCTCTGCCTGCCTCTCTGCCTACTTGTGATCTGTCAAATAAATAAAATCATAAAAAAAAAAAATCCCTGTTATAGTAAAATGAGTATTACATTCATCTAGTTTCTCTGTGTTGTTAGGCACTTGAATATTGAAATTCTAAAATTATTGGGTGCCTGGGTGGCTCAGTGGGTTAAGCCGCTGCTTTCGGCTCAGGTCATGATCTCAGGGTCCTGGGATGGAGTCCCGCATCGGGCTCTCTGCTCAGCAGGGAGCCTGCTTCCTCCTCTCTCTCTGCCTACGTGTGATCTCTCTCTGTCAAATAAATAAATAAAATCTTAAAAAAATAAAATAAAATTATAAACTTCCAAGTGGGAGGTGCCTGGGGTGGGGGTGGGGGGAAGTGTCTGCCCTGGGATTGAGTCCCGCCTCTGGTTCCCTGCTTGGCGGGGAGCCTTTCTTCCCCTCCAGCTCACCCCTGCTTCTGTTCTCTCTGTTGCTGTCAAATAAAAAGTCTAAAAAGAGATTTATTATTGCCTACTAATCTACAAGGGCAGTATGAAACAGGTGATGGCAGAGAGCTTGGTACCTACTCAATGCTCCCTTTACTCTTCCAGATCGAAGTCTAGTTTCAGGGTCACCTCAGGCAGGGAAGCTTTGGACTCCGTTTCGGCTTAGGTCATCCCAGGGTGGACTGAGCCCTGCCTTGGGTTCTGTGCTGGGCATTGAGGCGCTTGATTCCGTCTCCCCCTCCACCATGTCTCTAAGAAGACTAGCTTTCCTCTTCTGAAGCATTAGATTTCACATTCCCATCCCCACTGCCTAATGCTACTCACCTCCCGGTTTCTTCACACAATGCCCAGACCACTGGATGTGGCACCAAGACCAGAACAGCTCACCTACCCTTCAAGGATGGGACTGGTTTTAAGATGACAATTCCATACTTTGCAGCTGAATTAGTGAGAGTTAAGGTCCACTGGGCAACCTCAGGCCATGACGGTTTTGAGAAACAAACCTATACAGGATTCTGAAGGAAATTCCTTATGTGGTAGATAAAAACTCCACAGACAGGTCATAATCCAACCACGGCAGAAAGTGACCCGAGCAGGGCTCCCTTTGCTTGTTGCCAAAGGCCTGCCTCCATAGCAGACACACACAGCAAAGACGCCAAATTTCTTTAAAAATAATTTATTAGTTTTGGATCACAAAATACAGGGAAAGCACAAGGGCAGTGCCTGTGAGCCCTTGGCTGTACTTCCCAGGCTACGCGTCTGGAACCACCGCTGTACAACCCTAGGCTTGGCCCCAGCGCCCTCACACCCTAACAGCTGCAGAGTATTAGCACCCAAGCCTGCGGCAAGTTCAAACACACCCACATTCACAATGCAGGGCTCCCCTCCAATCATTTTCCAATCTCTCTAAGCAAACACTGAAATAGCTGTTCCGACTATCAATTTCATTGAACTGTCAGGAAGGAGTAGATCACAGGCAATTATGCCTCAAAGCTCTTAAAGAGGTTTTTTTTTCCTCCACCTTTTAAGAAGGCTTTTCTTAACAGAAATGACTAAAACCCTTTCTGTGTTCCCAGCATTCTAAGCCCCAGGCTGCCTGTGGCTTGAGGACAGCAGCCCCGGGGAGTTCCCCATATCCTAGGGCGGCGATGGAGGAAGGGCAGGCCAGGCCAAGCATGAGGAACAAACAGTCAATTTTATTGGGCTCAGACCAGGAGTCCATGGGTCTTGAGAACCTCTGTGTATTTGTCAATTTTCTTCTCCACATTCTTTTCGGCCTGTTTCCGTAGCCTCTGTGGGGTGAAAAGGACAGATGGTGGTCAATTGCTGCTGCCCAGGAACCCACTTGTACTCTGCCCCAAGCTGGGCCTCGAGCAGAGGCCCCTTGGACCAAAGACACTGTGTCCAGAGAGTTCACCCGCAAGGCCCTGCCCAGGAGTGTGGTGCCCTCAGGTTCTGGCCCATCCTTACCATGAGCTGCTTCTTCTTCCGATAATGCATCTTGGCCTTCTCCTTTCTCTTCTCCTCCAGGGTGGCTGTTACTGCCTGGTACTTCCAGCCAACCTCATGAGCCAAGCGCCCCAGGTAAGCAAACTATGGGGGAGGGAGAAGAAGTCCTGAGCAAGGGGGCCAGGGCGGCTATGGGAGAGGGAGCAGACAAGCTGTCCTATAGGACCCAACTTTCCCCAGCAGAGACACACCCACCCGCAGAGACAGTGCCCCTGCTGGCATCAGCTGAGCCATAGGCATTATCGGCACCGCCCACAGTGGCATCCGCAGACCATCGTGAGAAAGAGCCATCATCTGCCAGTCTCGGGCCTCAAGGCTGTCCCCTAGCAAGACAACGTGGTGAAACCTGGAACTCACCTTCCGTGTAGGCTTCAGGCGCACCACCTTGAGGGCAGCAGGAACCACCATCCGCTTTTTCTGTTGGAGAAGGAGAGGGGCTTAAGAGCCCTGGAGTAAGGGACAGGCAAGGCAGAAGGCTGGCTGGAGCAGCGTCTCAGCCAGGGCTGTTCTCATGAGGGTCAAACAATGTAGGTACAACTGCAACATCACGGACGCCAGACACACGAATGCTGCGCAGCCGGCCGTCGAGCTCACCTTGTCGTAGGGCGGCGGGATCCCATCGAACACCTTGAGGCGGTCCAGGGCAGCCTGGCCTCGCTTGGTCTTGTGCGGCAGCATGCCTGTTGGTGGGAGGCACAGCAGGCTCGCTCTGAGGGGCTCACAAGGACCCCACCTCACCCCCCAACAGGTAGAGGGGTGGCCTCAGATGGTAGTGCATGTGGAGTCATCTCATGGTCTGGGAACTCGAACACAGGTGGGAGAAGTCCTCATCACTGGCCACCCATCCCACCGCCCCTTGCAGTCCTCAGGCCCAGCTCACCTCGCACGGTCCGCCAGAAGATGCGGCTGGGTGCTCGGAAGTGGTAGGGGCCGCGGGATGGGTTGGTGTTCATGCGCTTGCGGAGGAAGGCCAGGTACTTCACTGGGGAGAGAGAGCGTGCGAGGCCTCAGCCCCCAGCCACATGCTAACTTCTTCAACACACACATCCATACTCCCAAGGGCCTGTTAGGGAACGCAAATGAGCACTTCCCACCACTAGTGGGCTCACTTTTGGAGCCAATGAAGGCCAAGAATCTCCCAGGTCCACCCTCTCCAGCCCTTCTCCCAGGACCTAACTTACACTTGTTTCTGTAGAAATTGCCAGAAATGTTGATGCCCTCACAGCGCACAACTACAACCTTCCGGCCTAGAGGAAAAGGAAAGTGAGGCAAATAAGGACAAAGACTAGGAAGCCACCCAAGGGCTCTACCTACAAACTGGCCACCATCCATCTGCCCAGCTACTGCTGTGAACCAGAAACAGGGTTCTGTCCGTGTGGAGCTGACCACATGCACAAGAAACCCAAGACCCCAGCAGAGCTCGATTTGTGCTTAAATTAACAGCGTGATGGAAAATAATTTTCCATCTCAGAGCCCCAGATCCCAGGAGAGGGGGTAGGTGCCGGGTCTCAGAGCGGTGCATGGGATTGATCTCACAGTCGTGAGACTCAAACGAAAGATGGTGATTGTTGCTCATCACTGACCGCTGGTTGGGACTCATGACCAGGGGAGCGGAGGACAGAGCAGACTTACCTAGAAGCACCTGTTTAGCCACGATGGCCGCCAGGCGGCCCAGGAGATGGCCTCGGCCATCAAGCACCAGGACCTGGTGGAAATAAAGTGAAACTGCTTAGATGCAACCTCAGGTTTTACTCCCCCCCAACCCAAACCAAGCATGGCTTTTTACTTGTTTCTTTCACCATATCCCTCAATGTACCTCTTACCCATGAACAGCCCTGGAAACTAGGACTCAAGGTCCACTGTACAGATGTGGCCAAGAAAGCAAATGGCTGACTCACAATTTCAGTGAACAGAATAAAACAAGGGCCTTTCCGCACATCTCAGCTGCCTGAAGGGCCGGAATTCTTAAGCCCCAATTATATTCAAGGGTGAGAGGATGCGCTGGAATTTGAACAAAGGTTGGCAACACTCTGTCCTTCGATCCAGCTAGAATGTGTAATCCCTGATCCAAGTTGTGGAATCCCAACAGGCTAATTCTCTCAAGAGTACAGTACGATCAGTAAAGGAACAGGTTCAGCATAGGCGAGGCCCTGCAGAATAGCCGGGAGCATCTCCTCTACCTTACGCTGTATTCAGCTCTGGATCCCTGACTGCTCAAAACCAAATCCTCAGCTTCTTCACGAGTCATGTCCCCACTCTTACCCAGCGCTTGTTAAACACTTGTGATTGTTGGAAGGCAGAAGGGTACAGAATCTAAAGCCAGAATTCCTGACAATGTGACTTTGGCTAAAAATCTCCAGCCTCCTCACCTGGAAGATGAGGATAACAGTATCTGCCTCAGGAACATTTTGCTAAGTCAACCGAATGACACCAAACACAAAGCCAACTGTACCAGGTACTCAGTGAGGGCACAGAACACGTGTTCCGAGAACTCTACCACCTTCCCGACTCCACTGTCGTGCCTCTTCCTTCCTCTACCGCTGGGCCTCATTACACCCAATTCCCACGGACACCCTTTTCCCCAGCCATCCCTTCCCCTGCACGGAAGAAATCAGACGAGGAGTCCAGGAACTAGGAGCCAAGCTTCTGCTGCTTGCAGAAGCAGCTTGGGGTAATTACCCACCTCGAGGGCCCCCAAGTTTTATCAGCTCTCTCGCCTTTAAAGCATCCGTCAGCCCCAACGAACAAGGGAAGACTAGCAACGCGTTCCTGGTCGTCCTGTAGGCAGGAACTCGGAAACCACCGGGTAAGATCTCCCACCACACCGACCAGAGCTGCAGGGCACGGACCAACACTCCCACGAGGGTGAAGTGACGCGGGCCTGGGGCAGGGCGGGAGCGGCCTCCATTTTGGCCGATTCTCGGTCTACTTTATCACCTCAAGGCCTCCCAGGCGCTTCCCGCGCGCTTCCTCGCTGCTGTGGACACACGGGCCCGATTCAGCCAAGGCTTGGCTGAGAAAAAGGCAAACGAGGCCTAATTTTAAAGTAACTCTCCTCGTCTTGGGAACCCCCACAGTCGCCCGAAGAAGAAATGATGCCGCGTATTAGTCAGCCCCGGGTCAAAGAAAACGTCGCGGTATTTTCCTATTCCACTGCTACAGACTTCTTTTAGGCCCAAAGCCTCACTTTTCGCTCAATTATCGAGTTTAGGTTTCAGAACGCACCTACGAGGGAAAAGAGGGCCCAACCTTGCTCCGGCCTGGAACCCACCCCGCCCCACGCCTCCCCGGCCCGCGCGGAGCCCGCACCTGCCCCTCCGCCATCTTCGGCAGCCGCCTGGGAAAGGAGGAAGGTTCGGCGCAGGGTTTCTTATCCCTTGAAACAGGGGCGGAGGAAGTGACGCCGCAGGGGCTGTACGGGCAGCTTTCCGTCTTCTCATTGGCCCAAGTGTCTCGCGCGTGCGCAGAGGGGCCCCGCTAGAAGGCGGTTCGTCTTCTAATTGTCCAATCCGGGTTCAATCCTTCTCGTCGGCTCTTAGGTGTCCATTGGTGTGCCGGGCGAGAGATCACGTGGTGTAGGAAGCGGCTCTACTGAGGCGGGGCTGGCCCGCCTTGGCCGCCATATTTTTGAGGGGCTGCTAATCTCTCGGGGGTTGCCGGGGTGTCTGCGGTGGAGGGATGCGCCGTCACTCGCTAAAGCGACAGCAGGCTGCAGGGCTCGTGGTGGCCCGCAGGGGGCAAGTGGGCTCTCCCTTCAGCGCTCAGTCTGGGCTTAAACGTCTGGATTCTGGTGCCTGCTCTGCCTCCTCCTGACCTGGGCGAACCCCGGCCCTGTGTGGGGCTCAGTATCCCCATCTGTAAAACAGGTGGAAGTAGGTTTCCCTATGAGATCTAAGAGTGTGCGAGGGAGTGACTTCCAGATGACTGCTGGGTCTTCTCTTCGACTGTACCCCTTGCCTCGGATGGCCCCCCTCCAGCCCTACCTTCTCAGATCTGACCTCTAACAGTCCCAGGACTTTTTGGCTCAAGAGTCCTTTCCTCCAAAGCGCGTCCTGGGATCTCGGGCTGGGTCAGGTCACCCGCCGCGGGCTCCCGGAGTGCCTGGACTGCTGACATTAGAACGTGTGTCCTGCTCAACCGCAGCTCCCTGGGTTGCGAGTCTTCTCCCGCATAGATCAGGAGCCCTGAGAGGCGAGCTTCTGACGCGGTCAGGGTCAGCGCTGCAACGCACTGGCTCAGGCCCCTGTCGGGGGTCTCTCGGTACCGGATGAAACTTTGCATTAACAGAAAAACCAGGACTCACACCCCCTGTCCCATCTACAGACAGTACCTGGCCAGAGCTGGTAGAAAAGGATAATTTATATACAGTTTCCTGGGGACAAGGACTTTGTACAGATAGGGATAGTTGGGGCTGGGGCTGTGGGCTGGTGTTGCCTCCATCCTGGGGAGAGAGTGAGCGGGGCAGCGCTGTCGAGGAAGGGACCAGTCTCTAGCTGACTTCCTCGGAGTTCCAGCTCTGTGTCCTCTGGCAGGTGACTCGTCTCGCTGGGCCTCAGTGTCCTCCTCTGTAAAATGGGATGATAGATGTGTCCGTCTCACTGGGCCCTCTGGGGATCCGTGGACAGAGGAGAGCACCAAGCTCAGCGCTCTGCACAGACTCAGTACTACAAACAATTCCATTTCCAGTGAGTGCCCACTATGTGTCGTGGCATCACTGTCCAAGAGAACTTTGCAGAGTTCTGCAAAGATGGAACCTGTGAGATCCGCGCTCTCCCACACAGCCACCCAGCAGCCACGTGGGAATACTGAGCACCCCAAATGTGCCCACGGTAACTGAGGAGCTGAGTTTTACATTTTACCTAATTTAAACTTAAACTGGTAGTGTGCTTATTAGAAGAGCAGGAAAGCAGAGTGGACAGGAGCAAGGATATGAGGAAAACTTCCCAACTGGCTACCCTTTCCCAAAAAAATTGTAATAAAAATTACTGTACAGAAACAAGTGCTGAAATGAAAAATCACTTCAACTTAGAAACTGATCCTGGGGGTCCCTGGGTGTCTCAGTCAGTTAAGCATCCGATTCTTGATTTTTCGGCTCAGGTCATGATCTCAGTGTTGGGGGACTGAGTCCCACAGGTGTGGAGCCTGCTTAAGATGATCTCTCTCTCTATCCCCCCAATCCCCCCAAAGGAAAAAAGAAACTGATCTTGGGTACTTGGAAAACTTGTTTCTTTCTCCTTTTTTTGAAAACTTTTGTTTCAAAACTTGAGCAGGTCAGTCTACTTTTGCAAATGTAAATTTCAAGAACTCTAAGTAGAG
Source organism: Mustela erminea (assembly GCF_009829155.1). Classification (NCBI taxonomy): domain Eukaryota; kingdom Metazoa; phylum Chordata; class Mammalia; order Carnivora; family Mustelidae; genus Mustela; species Mustela erminea. The sequence continues at coordinate 5,244,029 of NC_045632.1, read as the reverse complement.
GGGAAGTTATTTGTTTTCTTTGTTTGTTTGTTTAAGTAGGCTCCACATCCACTGTAGAGCCCAAGGCAGGCCAAACCCATGACTCTGAAGTCAAGACCCAAGCTGAGACCAAGAGTCAAGACACCAACTGATGGAGCCACCCAGGTGCCCCTGGGGAAAAAAAATTTTTTTTAAAGTAATCTCTATGCCTAACGTGGGGCTTGAACTCACAACCCTGAGATCCAGAGTCACATGCTTTACTGACTGAGAGAGCCAGGTGCCCCAATTATTCTAAAGTTTTCAACAACATATATGGCTTGTGATTATTTCCGTTGTGTTCTCTTTAAGGGCTTTGCATGCACTTAAACTTCCAGATGGCTCTATGATAGAAAGACTATTATTAGAGTCTTTTGTATAGATAAGGAAACTGAGGCAGAAGAATGAAAAGCTTAGATTTCCAGAATGCCCAGAGTCAAATCCTGGTTCTGTCACTCATGTGCTCAGTGACTTTTGGCAAATTGTTTACCTCTCTGTGCCTTGGTTTCAGCCTCTGTGAAACAGGATAATCATGGCACCAGCTTCTCATTTAAATTAATTTGTAGAAAGCCCCAGCGTAAGGGCTGTATCACTGAGGCATTGTATGTGCCAACAATTATTGCAAAATGTTTCTTGTTAGAACCTTCTGGGCCCATCAAGAGCCCACTAGGGCCTCCCCAGCTTCCTCCTTCCTGGCCCACCTGCCTCCTGCCTCCACACCTGTCTTCCATCCTCACCTCCCCTACCTCCCTGCTGCCCTGGGCAGGAAGTCCCAGCTCCCCTGCTTGATGTTTGAGGCCTAGACTTTTCACACTCACACTCACACCCACCCCGGGCTCTGCTGAAGTTACTGGAACACCCAGAGCTTTTTCACACCTGGAGGGCTTTGCAGAGGTGGTTCTCTCCGCCTGCTTCAGGAGGCCACTCTCTTCGGGCCTGCAGACTCCTGTAGCCAAATAGCTCCCCTGGGGACCCTCACAACCTTCCCCATCCCCACTGAGCTCATCCTCTTTCCCTAATCTCTCTGCTCCCCCCCATTTCCCACTGGGCCAGACCCAGGGTCATCTGTGCCACCTGCCCAAGCCTGTCAGTCTCCAGCCCTGTCCTTTTTTTTTAAGATTTTATTTTATTTATTTATTTTTAAAGGCTTTATTTCTTTATTTGATAGACAGAGATCACAAGTAGGCCGGGGAGGTGGGGGGAGGAACCAGGCTCCCCACCGAGCAGAGAGCCTGATGCAGGGCTCAATCCCAGGATCTTAAGACCATGACCTCAGCCGAAGGCAGAGGCTTTAACCCACTGAGCCACCCAGGTGCCCTAAGATTTTATTTTATTTTTCATTTTTATTTTTTTTTAAGATTTTATTTATTTGACAGAGATCACAAGTACGCAGAGAGGCAGGTGAGGGGGTGGGGAAGCAGGTTCCCCGCCGAGCGGAGAGCCAGATGCGGGGTTCCATCAAGCCTGGGATCAAGCCCTGTGTTGGGCTCTCTGCTCAGCAGGGAGCCTGCTCCCTGCCCCCTCGCCTGCCTCTCTGCCTACTTGTGATATCTCTCTGTCAAATAAATAAATAAAATAAAATCTTAAAAAAACAAAAAAAGAGTCATATACCCCACTGACTGAACCAGCTGTGGATCCTCCAGCCCTGTCCTTCTTGATCCCTGACCCCTGACTCTGCCTGACCCTCCTCTCCATCCCCATGATGCTGGTCCTAGCCCTGACTCTGGCCTTGTCCTCTCACCCTGGACCCTTAGCCAGCCTCCAGTCTGTCCTCCCTCCTGGCCCCAGCAACCCCCACCCCTAACGAAGTCCAGGGTTCTCAGCCTGCTGAAGGGTTCACCAACATGAGTCCACACTCCACGAGCCACAGGGGCAGGATATCCTGGAGACTGGAGGCACAGGTCACCTGTAGCTGCCAGCCCCCAGACTTCCCCATGCCCTCTGTCCACCTGCAGACTCACCTGCTCCCCAGGGTAGGCTGTCCTCTGCCTCTTTCTCTGCCAGTGCAGGCACCAGGCAGCAGCCATCAGTAGGAGAGCCACGGGCAGCAGCAGCAAGAGCAGCAGCAGGGGGGCCTGAGGGGCTGGCAGGGCTGTGGCCTCCAAGGCCCCGGGACTCCTTGGGGGCAGCAGCGTGGAAGAGTCTGAGGCAAGAAAAAGAGGCTGGGTGACTGAGGAGGTCTGGGCCAGACAAGGGAAGGAAATAAAAGCAGGCTCGGTGCTGGCTGTGTGACCTGAGGTGGGCCACCTGCCTCTCTGTGCCTCAGTCTCCTCACCTGTAAAATGGGGATGTTCATTATACCCACTGGGTAAGGTGGTCATGAAAATTAAACGAGTGGCCACACAGGAAGTTCTTAGAACAGTGTGGCACCAGTCAGTTTGCATTTTCTTTTACAATTTGACATATGTATTTCTAGTGCTTATGTATTGATTAGTTTATTCCTTTTTCCTCCAGTGGGCTGTGAGCTCCCGGTGGGCTCTGGGGTCTTTGTGCCCTCTATACCCCCACCCTGCTGCTCTCTCTTCCCCTCACTTGCCAGACTCCAGGCACATGTGCCTCTTCACTGTTCCCTAAACATGAAGGCAGGTTTCTGCCTCAGGGCCTTTGCACTGGCTGTTCTCATTTTCCCAACCCTCAGCTATGTTCTAGCCAACCACCTCACGCCATGATTCGATCACCCTGCTGTAATTTGCCTGCATGGGGCTCAGTACACTCAGATCTTTTCCTGTTAATTACTTGGTTGCATGTTTGTTGCCTGTTGCCTCAATTAGCATGTCAACCCTACAAGTGCAAGCACCTGGGTCTCATTCTGAGCTGTGTCACTGGGTACCCAGGAGGTGCCTAAGAAAATGTGGTCGAATGAACAGTCATAAATGTAAGTACAAATGAGCAATGAAGCTTAATATAGAGGGCAAGATGATCGGAATTATGGGGAGAAAGTAAGAAAATTAGAGGGGAAGGTTTTTAAATATCTTTCTCAGGGGTGCCTGGAAGCTCAGTCGGCAGAGCATGCTACTCTTTACCTCACGGTTGCGAGTTTGAGCCCCACCTTGGGTGTAGAGATTACAAAAAATAAAAATAAAGATGAGAATTCGACAGATGCAGTACCAAACACAAGGATAGAAAGCTTCCGAATAATACCAGGGTAAGGTGGGGAGAATACGTTCACACAGACTCAACCCTGATCCTGCCAAGAAAATTAATCTCATTTTTTCTTTTCCTCCTAAGACAGGGTCAGTTACAGAACTTGTTATGGACTTGGCCACAAAAGTAAACTTTTCTTTTTTTTTTTTAAGATTTTATGTACTTATTGGAGAGAGAGAGAGAGAGCGCGCGCGCGAACACATGAATGGGGGTCCAGGAGAGGGAGAAGCAGGCTTCCCGCTGAGCAGGGAACCCAACGCAGGACTCGATCCCAGGATCCCGGGATCATGACCTGAGCCAAAGGCAGAAGCTTAACCAACTGAACCACCCGGGAGCCCCAAAGTAAACCTCAATATGCTGGGTCAAGTCAAGTATCCACAGCGCATAGTCTCTCACACACTCTGATGACATCATTTCTCATTGATCCCTTAGAGCCGTGGTCTCTGTTGACTCTGAATTCCCACGTGCCATCCTTGTTAAATACACACTTGTGATAGAGACTTAGTAGGGGATAGAGGATGTAAAATATCTTACTAATTTAAAAAAAATACTTTAAATCTTTAAAACAAAACAAACAAAATAGAATCGAAAACACAGTATCAGGTATGTGTTCAAATAGTACTGCTTTGGAGACATTTGGTTAAATATGATTTGTGATTTCAATGATGAATTTTTTTTTAAAGGTTTTATTTATTTATTTAACAGGGAGAGAGATCACAAGTAGGCAGGGAGGCAGACAGAGGGGGGCGGGGAGCAGGCTCCCTACTGAGCAGAAAGCCAGATTCAGAGCTTGATCCCAGGACCCTGGGATCATGACCTGAGCTGAAGGCAGAGGCTTTAACCCACTGAGCCACCCAGGCGCCCCTCAATGATGAATTATTTATTTATTTATTTATTTATTTTTTATTTATTTATTTGACAGATAGAGATCACAAGTAGGCAGACAGGCAGGCAGAGAGGAAGCAGACTCCCTGCTGAGCAGAGAGCCCGATGTGGGGCTAGATCCCAGAACCCAGAGATCATGACCTGAGCCGAAGGCAGAGGCTTTAACCCACTGAGCCACCCAGGCGCCCCTCAATGATGAATTATTAAGAATAATTTTAAAGGGGCATCTGGGTGGCTCAGTCAGTTAAGCATCTGCCTTTGGCTCAGGTCATGATCCCACGGTCCTGGGATCAAGTCCTGCTTTGGGCTCCGCGGGAAGCCTGCTTCTCTCTCTCCCACTCCTCCCTGCTTGTGTTCCCCCTCTTGCTGTGTGTCTCTCTGTCAAATAAATAAATAAATAAATCTTTTTAAAAAAGAATAATAATTTTAAAATTATGAAGCCAATAGCATCGTTCTAAAGGACTGATTTGTTGCTGTCCAAGGCTAAGGGTGGGAATTATTCAAAGGGGGTCAAGTTAAGTCGTGTGATTGCAGTGGGGATCACAAGAAGCCACACGTATGATAAAATTGCAAAGACATCTATGCTTTTAGGGAGTGAATTGTGTCCCTCAAAATTCATACATTGGAATCCTAACCCCCAGTACCTTGGAAGGCGACAGTCTTTACACCGATAATCAAGTTATAATGAGGTCATCAGGGCGGGCCCCTCAGCCCATATGACAGGTGTCCTTATAAAAAGGGGAAATCTGGACACGGAGGCGTGCACAGAGGGAGAAAGCCAAGTGAACGTGAAAATGGCCATCAGCAAAGCCCAAGGAGAGAAGCCTGGAGCAGAACCTTCCCTCTGAGCCTTGGGAAGGAGCCAATCCTACCGACGCTTTGATTTCAGACCTCTGACCTCCAGAATCTGACATAATCTACGTCTGTTGTTTCGATCACCCAGTTCGCGCTACTTAGTCCCGCCAGCCCTAAGGTACCAACACGCGCGGGCACACAAGTGCGCATGCGTCACTCGTAAACTGGGCATCAACTCTGGACTATAGGGCGGGACTGGACCCTGCCGTATTTCTGGTGTGGCTATCGTGCTATCAGGAATGGGAAGCATGGGTAAAGGGCGTCCAGGACCAGCCCCCCACCCCCTGTACAATTTCTTTGTACCCTCCTTTGAATCTGGAATGATTCCAAAAGAAAACGTTTTAAAAACAAGACCACCATTCATTTTCTACAAAAGTAACGACCATGAACATTCAATTGGCCCGGGGTGGGGGAGTGAATTCACTTAAAAAAAAAAAAAAAAAAAAAAACCCAAAACCTTTAAAAACCTTGGTCGTTAGAGGGACCCATGGATGGCTCGTTGGTTAAGCCTCTGCCTTCAGCTCAGGTCATGGTCTGAGGGTCTTGGGATCGAGCTCCGCATCCGGCTTTCTGCTCCGCGGGGAGCCTGCTTCCCCCCCCCACCCCCACCCCTGCCTGCCTCTCTCCCTACTTGTGATCTCTCTCTGTGTCAAATAAATAAATAAAAAATTTTTATAAAAACCAAAAAACCTTGGCTGCTAGAGAATCTGCACTTACACAAGCGGTTGCAATGTTTCTACAGGACAGGGCTGCCTTGGAGAAATAGGCAGGGGTTATGGTTCCCTTGTCAGAGGTGAGGAAACTGAGACCCAGCTAAAGGACCGAACTTGGGGGAACACGCCCAAAGTCACACAGCCAGTGGGAGCAGAGTGGGGTCTGGGCTGGCCAGGACAGGGTGGGGTGGGGGGTGTGTGAGGGGCTGTGGGATGGGGGAGGGGAGGGGGGCTGGGGGATGCTGGGGGGGCTTTTACCCTGCTGACACTGCAGCTCCAGACACCCAGAGAAATTCCTGCGGGTGATCCAGGGTTTCAAGGCTGCCAGCTGCTGGGAGGTGTCCTGCAGGAGGTGGGAGATGTTGGTCTGGACGAAGCGAAGACAGCTGGGGAGGGGCTGGGGGCAGGGGAGGGAGACGTCACCAGGGCTTCGCCCCCACAGTCTGCTCAGGCCAAGGGCCTTCCCTGCCTGGCAATGCCTACCAAGGGCCCTCCCTTGGAGGCCTGGGTCACAGAGGGAGTTCGGACCACTGCCCCCGGGGTTGCTAGCGGGAGAGAACCCCTCTGCAGCGCCCAGCAATAGAACCTGAGAAATAAACTCGGAATCGGTGCACTGGGCCCAGGACTCCCGCCCTCATTTAGTCTCTGGAAAAGTGCTCTTTCCAGCAAGGGGGTTCCCAGGGGGCCGGGGGTTCAAGCCCCACCTCCCCTGGGTTGCTAGTCAAAGGAAATCTTCAGCAAGGTCTAGCATAGCTTGGCTTCCAATCCCCAGGAAGGCAACTCGCTCCCCTAGCTTGTCCCCCAAGTTCAGGGCTTACCTGGAAAGCACATAAAGTGACAAAGTGTATCTCCGTGTTGACGTCCTCCAGTAGAATTTGCATGTGGGTCCCGGCCACAGCCTTGAGCCGTCCTATCCAGTGCTGGGCCAGGACCAGGCGCCAGAAGGCCCCGCAGAGCTCGTCCTGGGAGAGACAGCCCCAGCTCGGGTCCGCCCGGCAGAAGTGGCTGGGGGCTTGGACTGGTGGGGCAGGAAGGGTGAGGGGCTGGGGCTGGGAGTCCTGCATCCCCGGGATGGGTGGTGGGGGAGGGAGAGGAGGAGGAGGAGGAGGAGGGGACCACAGCCAGTCGGCCTACTCTTCCCCCGAGGGGCGGTGCTTCTCAAGTCTCTCCTTCCCACCTCAGCCCTAGCCCCGCCCATCGGTGACTCACGTCCTGCAGGTTGGAGGCGACGGTGACTGGGTAGTCCTGAAGCAGGTAATCAGACTGCGGGAGAAAACAGGGTCAGGCCGGGCTGAGGACGGGAGAAAATAGAACTATGGGGATGCAGAGGCAGAGAAAGCGGGGGACAGTGAGCCAAAGGGGACAGAGACCCACACACAGAGGGGACAAATGAAGAGAGCCAGGTACAGGGACCCACAGAGAGGGGGACAGTGGGCCAGAGGGCGGAGGACAGGGACCCAGAGAGAGGGGGACAGCAAGCCAGAGAAAGTGCGGGATAGTGAGCTGAGGGGCACAGAGACCCACAGAGAGGGAACCAATGAAGAGAGTATGGGACAATGACCCAGAGAAAGCAGGACAGCGAGCCAGAGGGACACAGACACAGGACACAAGGACAAGGACACAGAGAGTGGGGGACAGGGACCCACAGAGAGAGGGGGAAGACAGGGACCCAGAGAGGGGGACAATGAACCAGAGAAAGGGGACAGGGAACCCTAAAGAAGGACACCTAGACGGGGAGGTCAGTCCCAGTGACGGAGCCGGGGCCTCAGGCAGGCGCCTGGGGAGGCCGGGACATGCCCCTCACCAGCTTGTGGATGGTGGCCGAGAAGGTGGAGGAGATGGGGCTGTGGCTGAAGGAGCAGTCAGGGGTCCCGCGGAGGCCAGGGCTGAGCAGCAGCAGCAGCAGCAGGGAGGTCTGGGGGCGCGACACGGGGCGGGGGCGCCCTCTGTTGGCTCCACACGCACCCCTCGCCTGCGCCCCCCCAGCCCCCATCTGTCTCCCTGCTGTCTTTCTCCTTTTCCAGGTCTCATTCCTTCCCGTCCAGGGCTCGGCCCTCCTCCTTCTGGCTTCCGTGTCCCTCTGAGAGCAGCCTTCCCCAGTCTCCTCTCTGCCTCTAGGCTGGCCCTTCTGGCTCCTCTCCCCATCTGCGAGCTGTGCCCGAGGCTCCCATCTCTCCTTGCCTCAGCCCCAGGCTTTCCCTCTCTGCTCCTCTCTCCTCCTGTGTCCTGCCTTCCCGTTTGTGTCCACCTCCCTCCATTTCTTTCCCCCACCCCTGCCCATGTCCCCCTCTGTCCATGTCCCCCACCCCTGCCCATGTCCCCCACTCCTGTGCTGTGCACATACCCTGCCCTGTCCGTGTCCCACCCCGTCCATGTTCCCACCCCTGCCCATGTCCCCCCTCCTCTGTCCATGTCCCTCTCTCCTGCCCGTGTTCCCCACCCCTGTGCACGTACCCTGCCCCACCCATGTCACACCCCTGCCCATATCCCCCACCCTTGACCATGTCCTCACCCCGTGCATGTTCTGTTCCCCTGCCCTGTGCATGTGCCCCACCCCTTCCTTCTCTCCCTTACCCCTGTCCATGTCCCCCTCCTCTGTGCATCTGCTCTCTCAGCTCCGCCCACCTTGGTACTGCTCTGCCTTTCCCCCGCCTTGTCCCCCAGGTATACGCACTGTTGGGCTCCCGGCTGGCGCCAGCACTATCATCTCGGCCGGAGGCCCCTCATGCCTATGGCCGGATCTTGGAGGGGACAGAAGAGGGAGTCTCAGACCCTCACACCCCAGCCCCTTCCTCACCCGCCCCTTCACCTCCCCACCCCTCCCTTGGCTCCTTGATGTGGCTAAGTTTCCGCCTCCTACTCCCTCGGGCTTCCTGCGTGAGCCCCAGTTATGGTGAAAACTCATCTCCCCTTCTAAGAACCCCGACGTCCGGTCCTCGGAACCCTTCCCAGGCCAGGGACCCAGCGACCTGACCCCCATCCCTCCTCCCTCATCCAGGAGAGGGACCCCAGCCCCGCCCCTCGGGGACCCAGAGTCCATTTCTCCTCACGCACCAGGCTTGCCCCAGCTGGGCGTGGAAGGGGCCAGACAGGGTGACAGCCAGAGATCGAAAGCGAAAGGAAATTTTGGGGGGCGACAGTGAGCTGGGGTGGATCTGGCTGAGGCGAGGGGCGCCACCTGGTGGTGACAGGTGGCGTCCGACTCGCGCCCCCAGAGTCCTGAGCTGGGTGGAAGCTCTGGCTGGGACACACGACAAAGGGGGAGCTGCCCCCAGCCGGAAGCAATGCCTGCAGGGCAAGGAGGCGGCCAGCCTGGGGCCTTCATCCTTGCCTTGTATAGGGAATACTGGTCGGAGATGGACAGAGGCGCCAGGAGGAGGAGGGCCGGGCACTGGACGGAGTGGAATGGAACCTGGAAAGAGAGAGACAGAACGGGGTCCAGGCGGGGTGGGGGGATGACAGGTGAAGGGTGCATGTGGGGCCAACAGGGCATCCCCACCCCGAGCCCACAGACCTCCCTGCTGTTGCTGTTCTGCCCTGGCCTCCGGGATTGCCCCTTGTGACATAGCCTCACCACCATCTTGGATGTGTGGGCTAAGGGTAGTTTCTGGGGGGCTCCAGGGATCCTTGGCTTGTATCTGCATAACTCCATCCCCAACTCTGTCTTCACCTGGCCTTCTTCTCTAGAAGCGTCTCTCCTCTGGGTGTCCCTTGTAAGGACACTTGTCATGAGATGTAGGGCCCACTTGGATAACCCAGGATGATCTTTGCTCAAGATCCCCAACTTTATTATATCTGCAAGAACTGTTTTTCCAAATAAAGTCACATCCATAGGTTCCAGGGGTAAGAATGTGGACATATCTTTTGGTTGACCATTCAAACCACTAAGTTCTCACCAGGCTGTTTCCCACCTCTGGGCCTTTGCACATGCTCTCCTCTGCCTGGACTGCTCTCTAGCCACATCAGATCCTCATGGTCCTTCTGGATACAGTGCACGCACTCATCATCAGGAAGAACCAAATCACACCCACAATGAGATCACCACACACCAGTTAGGACGATCACCATCAAAAAGATGGAAGTGTTAGGGGGCCTGGGTGGCTCAGTCGATTAAGGTCTGGTGGCAATGTAAGTGGATGCAGCCACTATGGAAACTGGTATGGCGCTTTCTCAAAAAAATACTGTGAAAATAATAGAACTACCCCATGATGCAAAAATCCCACATCTGGGTATTTGTCCCAAGGAAATGAAATCAGTCTCTCAAGAGATATCTCTTTGTTCACTGCAGCCTCATTCACAATAGCAAGATAAGACCTAAGGGTCCACTGATGGATGGGTGAATGGAAAAAGAAAATGTGGTATACACACACAATGGAATCTTTTTCGGCCATAACAAGAAGGAAATCCTGCTGTTTGCAACGACGTGGATACATCTGGAGGATGTGATGCTTAGTGAAATAAGCTAGAGAAAGATGAATCTTGTAGGGTATCACTTATATGTGGAATCTAAAAAAGGCAATTCAGAGTGCGAGTAGTCCCAGCCTGGGGCTGGGGTGTGTGTGTGCAGGGGAGATGGGGAGATGTTGGTCAAAACTCACGAAGTTCTGAGGATCCAATGTACAGCATAGTGACGATAAATAACAATACTGTATTGGGGCGCCTGGCTGGCTCGGTTGCTTAAGCATCCAGCTCTTAATTTCGGCTCAGGTTACGATCTCAGGGTCGTGGGATCGAGCCCTGCATCGGGCTCTGCACTGGGCGTGGAGCCTGCTTGGGATTCTCTCTCTCCCTCTGCCCCTGCTCCCTCTCTCTCTCAAAAAATAATAAACTCTAAACAAAACCAAAAAATCAATACTGTATTGTCTATCTGAAATTTCCTAGAGGTTGATTTTTGCTTTGCTTTTGGGTATATCTGAATTTTGTTTCCAGTTTGATTAAGACAGTGTTTTCATCAGGCACAAAAAGGTAACTTTGTGAAGCGATGGGTGTGTCCATTAACTTGATCACCGTAACCATTTTACGATGTATGGGTATATTAAGTTACCATGTTCCATACACTTAAAAACCATGTTGTATATCTAAAACATATATAATCTTTCCTTGTCAATCATACCTTAATAAAGCTGGAAAAAAGCTTCAACACTCATGGCAACTTCCTCTGGAAGGTAGCCAACACACATCTTTCCCTCCCTCATACACACACACACACACACACACAAGCTCACGTAGTTTGGGTAGGGTGCCATCTCCGAGCACTCCACGTGCCCTGAGTTTCCTCTGTTATTATAGTACATGTCATCTTACCTTCTGTCTTCCAACCAGAGCTGAGCCTACCTCTCCTCTGCTCACACACCTTCTGTGGCTCCCTATTGCCCTTAGGACAAATTTCCAGCCCTTCTGCCACAGGGCCCACTTTCCCTTCATCTCTTCCCTTCACCCCCGTCCCCATAACCTTAATAAGATCCTCAGTCCTTAGCTCCAAATCCAGCCTGGCACGAGGGCTCCTCTGGGTCCCCCAGTGTCCTGCGTCCCCTCCACAGATGTACAGATTATGGGTTCCCAGCACAGGCTGGGAGCTTATTGGATTGCTGGGTCTGACTTTTCTTTGGGTTTCCAGCTTTGCCCTGCCAGGGCCAGGGACACAAGAAGACCCAGCAGATATGTCTCATCGCGTCAGGCCTGGCAAGAGTCGCTTCCAACCCTGGCTGGGTCACTGCGGGAGCTTGGCCAGCCCCTTATCCTCGCTAAGCCTCAATTTCTTCAACTCTAAATCGAGGGCTGAGGTGGTAAAAGAAAATATGAAGTCCCCTCCACATCTGTGCGTCTGGGAATCTCTTGCTTGGCTGTCCTTCCTTGTCCTTCCTTGCACCCTGCTGGGTGGGGGGGGGGAGAACCTCAGGCATGGTCACGTGACTCATTTTGCTCAATGAGAGTGAGAATGAGGACAGTGACAAGCGTCACTTCTGCGTGAGATTAACGGGGCAGGGAGTGGATCTTTAATGGCAGAAACCACATTGAATCCGGCTTCCGTCAGCCCAATTCATGTGAATCACGTCAGCAGAGCCTGCATGGCTCTGATGAACAGAGGGCCCCTGCCACCCACAATGGACAGCTAGTGTGAGCAACCAATGAACTTGTGGTTGACGACCACAGAGGTCTGGGGGTTGTTACTGCAGCAAAGCCTCGCCTGTCCTGTTACACCTGCCATCTCTGCTCCCTGCCCTCTTCACTTCACGTTCAGCCTGGCTTAGCTCCCTTGTCGCACTGAACAGATGCTTCTCGATTATTCATGTGCTTTCAGTCTATCTCCTCTTGCGGTGGGCAGGATACCTGGCCCCGGAGAGGTCCACTGGAACCTCTGATTGTTCCCTTGCATGGCCAAAGGGCCTCTGCAGATATGACTTTGTTAATTATCTTGAGATGGGGAGATTATCACGGGTTGAGTAGGTGTCGAGTGTCACCACAGATGCATTTGGAAGGGAAGGAGGGAGGCGAGAAGATCACAGTCAGAGTGATGCCATGAGAGAAGACTCGAGTGGCCACTGTTGGCAATGAGAAGTGATGCAGGGGGTGCCTGGGCAGCTCAGTTAAGCGTCTGTCTTTGCCTCAGGTCATGATCCTAGAGTGCTGGGATCAAGGCCCACAGTGGGCTCCTTGCTCAGTGGGGAGCCCCTGCTTCTCCCTCTGTCCCTGTTACCCTCCACCCCGCTCGTGCTCTCAAATAAATAAATAAATAAATAAATTCTTTAAAAAAAAAAAAAAAAGTGTTAGGCGGTCATGCACCAGGGAAAGTGATTCTCCCTCCCCTTGGGCTCTAGCTAGCAATGCAGTCCTGCTGACACCTTGATTTTTCTCTCAATGAGACCCACTTCAGACGTCTGACGTCTAGGACCCTAAGATAATAATACATTTGTGTTGTTTTACTTAAGCCACGAACTTTGTTACAGCAGTGACAGGAGCCTAATACACCTGTCTCCTGCTAGCACATGGGCTCCTGCGGCCGGTGGTCTCGCCAGCACCTAGAACAGCACCTCACTCACAGCGAGCGCTCACTGGGTATTTGTTGCCTGATTGGAGGCTGCACAGACCGGGTCCTCCTGCCCACCCCCCAGGACAGAGATGACTGGCTCAGAAGCCGAGGCCTGACCCAAGCTGGCCAATCAGATTTTCTCCCCCTGGAAACAGCCCGGACACTTGCCTGGGCTCTGGGCTGGGGGGTTGTGGACCTGGCTGGCGGTCACCTTCCACTGGTTAAAGCAACAGGATTACTAGGAAGGACACTGAGGCAGCCCATGGGATCCTGGGGGGAACTGTCAAACCACAGATGGGAACAAGAGCCTTCCAGGGACTTCCCTCCAGCTCTCTCATTCCTTTCTTTTCCAGACGTCCAGATCCTGGGAGAGGTAATTATTCTGCCCAGCCTTAGTCAGAACCTGACAGGAGGCTGGCTGCCTATTCCCATTTGCCTCATGACAGAATTAACCTCTAACAAGAAGCAAGCATTCACAAAGCATGTCCCGTGTACCCACCAGGTCAATCAGTCTGGTTGGAACTATTAGTCCCATTTTGCAGATGAGGAAACAGGCGCAGAGCAGTGAAGAAGCTTTCCTAAAGTCACATCGCTGTAAGAGGTGACAGAAGACAGGTAGGGACAGAAAACTCCAGAGATGGGACGCCTGGCTGGCTCAGTCAGTGGAGCATTGGACTCTGAATGTCAGGGTCATTGGTTCAAGCCCCATGTTGGGTATAGAGATTATAAAAGAAAATGAAGCTAGGGGCACAGGGGTGACTCAGTGGGTTAACCTCTGCCTTCAGCTCAGGTCATGATCTCAGGGTCTTGGGACCAAGCCGCGCATCAGACTCTCTGCTCAGCAGGGAGCCTGCTTTGTCCTCTCTCTCTGCCTGCCCCTCTGCCTGCACAAGATCTCTCTCTGTGTCAAATAAATAAATAAATAAAATCTTAAAAAAAAAAAAAAAAGAAAAGAAAGTTAAAGAAAAGAAAAACCCCAGACAGGGTACCTGGGTGGCACATGGTTAACCGACTGCCTTTGGTTCAGGTCATGATCCTGGAGTTCCAGGATCAAGTCCCACATCCGGCTCCCTGCTCAGCAGGGAATCTGTTTCTCCCTCTGAACCTCCCCCTCTCATGCTCTCTCTCAAATAAATGAATAAAATCTTAAAAAAAAAAATACTATTAAAAAGAAAAAGAAAGAAAGAAAAGCCCCAGAGATCAAAGAGAAAGAAGGAAAAAGAAAAGGAAGAAGGAAAAAAAGACCCCAGAAATCATGTGCCTCCAAGAAAGGACCGGTCCTGGTTCCTGCGTACTTTTGGTTTCTCCAGGACCTGGGGCCCCTCAGATGCATGTCTTGCCCTATTTTCTGTGGGAGGTCTCTGCAGCCTTCCAGAAAATTCCCTCTTATCCTAAGCTAGCATGAATGGGGTCCTGGCATCCCAAAGAATTCTGAAATGGGCATTGTGCCGGAGCCACTCAGATGGGTTCATGGGAATGGACGGTTAAAAATTCAGGAATTTTGTCAGCCTGTTTGTTGTTCAGTCATCTGCGCGGGAAATCTGACATGGTGGGAGCATGTCCCAGTTCCAACGGGAACCTGCGAGTGTTACTTACCAGGCCTTTATCCTACTCCCGAGAGCCACTGTGCTTTTACTCTGTACCAGCAACCCACGGATCCTGAAACGACGCACTGGCAGAGCAAGTCAAAGAGTGAGAGCCTTAGGATGGAGAAGACCCGGGGGAAAACAAGAGGCCCTGGGGTCCTGTCCGGGGCTTCTCAGAGTTCCCTTTATCTGTTTGACAAACACTGTGTTGTACCAGAGCCAGCCCACCCGGCGCTGAGTCTCTGAACTCAGATGGCCTCGAACAGACCAGAAGTTGCTACTCCCCCACTTCCTCCCCTCAGAAGCACAGCCAAGGTTGGTTAGAGTTTATTGGAGGACATGGAAGTCCTAATAAAAGAAAGTTCCAGGCTTCTGGTGTCTGTCAGAGTCCATCTCTCCTCTGTCCAAGGTGGAGCAGGAGGCACTCGGGCATCAGTCTCCCATGGGCAGCCACAGGGCCTTGGTCCGTGCTGCCCGCAGCCCCAGCTCTTGGCCTGCCCCCTGGGCCTCCTGATCCCAGGCGCGAGGGCAGCCCCGGTTCACCCACACCGGCTTCAGGTTTCCAGCTGAGGCCCACTCCACAAACTGGGAGCCCTGGCACGAGAAGAGGGGGATCAGGACTTCTGCCAGCTGGGATGCCAAGCAGCTGTGTCTTATTACTGAGGGGCCTGATGGCTTGACCTAGGCTCTGTTTCGACAATGCTCGGTCTGTAGTCCACAGATCTTCCAGATGCTGAGGGAAACAAGGCTGACCTTTGCGGCTATGGGATTTCCTCCCCATTAACAGCCCACATTGAAAGGAATGGGGCCTGGGTTCTTGGTGACAAGGAGTTCCCCTGTTATCATCAGGAGGGTGGACAGTGGGCCTCTGGTTCTGCTACTAGGGTGTGGTCCTTAGCAACGGGTCGTCCAATGAGATGAAGTTTTTGGGCCCTTGTTGCTATGTTCAGGAGATCCTCTTACTTAGCAACCTGGACTCTAAAAGGGCAGGCAGGACCTCCTAACCCGGTTGCCGAGGAGTCTGTGCTCCCTAGTAACTGGAACTCTAAGGTGGCAATGCCCTGATTCCAGAAAAGGGAAAGGCTGTCGGTGAGGTTCGAGATGGCAAAAAGACAGCAAAGCAAAGGGTACCTTGGCAGATCCAAAGTACCACAGGGCCTGGACATCCTGGTGCAAGGCCAGGCAGCGGGTCAGGTGGTCCCGGTCGCCAGTCACCACATTTACCAGGCCTGCTGGCAATAAGGCGGCCATATCCTAGGGGACAGTAGAGAGGATTGGGCGGGAAGGGAGTCAGATACCCGGAGGCAATAGGCTGGGTGAGGAGTGAGCATCAGCGAGAGCCCTTGGGGCTCCTGGAAGGAACGGGACGCAGGTCATGAGTGGTGAATGCTTGAGGCCTGGAAAGAACGGTCCCGGGGTGGATGAGCAATGCAGGCTTGGATGCAGGCTTGGATGGGGGCGGGGTGAGGGTTACCATGGTTACCAAGGGGGTGGGGTGAGTGCAAGCCCGGGGCACCTCCCATTCACCTGCTGCCCCAGGGGCTGCAGGGAGCTGCAGCAGGAAGTCGGGAAACTGTACCTGACAGACCTCCAGGGCGGGGATGGGACAGGCCCCGCTGGGCACCAGGACCACAGTGTTGCCATGGGCCAGGGCAGCAGCCAGCAGGGACACGAAGGCAAGCAGGGGCCACTCGTCAGGGCAAACAATGGCCAGCACGCCCAGTGGCTCCCGCAGCCGGAGCACCGGGCCTTTCAGCTCTGCCACCTGCGGGGACATGCAGGAGGTCAACGGCTGGGCACAGGAGCCTCATCGTCTGCCCCATTCCTCCTCTCCCCACCTTTCCTTTTCTGTAACAACGCCTATGATGATTCATTGGGTAAAAGTGCAGAGCCGACTGGAGCCAGGCTGTGGGCTCTGCCACTCACCAGCTGTGTGATCTCGGGGGAGTTACTTAACCTCTCCTGGCCTCAGTGCCCCATCTTTCAAATGAGCCAAACGGTGCTTCCCTCAGAGGTTTGTTGTTGAAATGAAATAAATTGTGTGCAGAGAGCTCAGAACCTGGCCCGTGGGTTTGTTTCTATGTGCATGTGTATAATTTTTTTAAAACTTTATTGAATATAATTGACATTCACTAAACTGCATGCATTTTAAAGGTCATAATTTGTTTTTTTTTTTTTTTTGAGTAACTTTATGCCCAACATGGGGCTTGAGCTCATGACCCTGAGATCAAGTTTTATACTCTACCAACTGAGCCTGCCAGATGCCCTCAAATCGCTTGAAACCATCACTACAATCAAGATAATGGACTTCACTCCCCCAAACCTCCCTGTGCCCCTTAGTGATCCTTTCCACCTGACTCCACCTGAACCCTCTCCCTCCTCAACCACCCCTCTGCTTCTGCTCACTACGGTTTGTCTTTTCTAGAATTTTCTAGATACAGAATTATATAGGCTGCACTGTTTCTAATTTGGCTTCTTTCACTCCTCAGGGTCCCTTTGAGATTCACCCACAGGACGCTGAGCAGGGTCCCGCTGTTACGGGTGAGGCACGCTTTGTTTGTTAACCTCCCAAGGGACGTTTGGATTACTCCCACTTTTTGTTTTTATTTATTATATTTATTTATTTGTTTTAAAAATAAACTCCAGGTGCCTGGGTGGCTCAGTGGGTTGAGGCCTCTGCCTTCAGCCCAGATCATGATCCCAGGGTCCTGGGATCAAGTCCCGCATCGGGCTCTCTGCTCGGCGGGGAGCCTGCTTCCCTTCCTCTCTCTGCCTGCCTCTCTGCCTATTTGTGATCTCTGTCAAATAAATAAATAAAATCTTTAAAAGAAATAAAAATAAAAATAAATAAATAAAAATAAACCCCATGCCCAAAGAGCGGCTCAAACTCACTCCCCCTGAGATCAAGAGTCACGTGCGGTATGGACGGGCTGGGCACGAGACCGTTTCCAGTCCTCAGCTATTAGGAATAATGTCATTATAAAATTGGGGCATAAATCCCATATGGATACATGTTTTCACTGTTCTCAGATTAAAACCTAGGAGTTAGGGGCACCTGGGTGGCTCTGTCTGTTGGGCTTTCAACTCTTGGTTTCGGCTCAGATCATGACCTCAGGGTCGTGAGATCGAGCCTCCTGTTGGGCTCCTCGCTCAGTGAAGAGCCTGCTTGAGGGTCTCCCTCCCTCTGCCCTCCCGCTCCTGCTCTCTCGCTGTCTTCCCGCAAGTCCAGCTCACTCCCACATCCTTGCTCTGACTCCCACCCCAAGCTGCCCTCGCTGTCTGCCGGCTCACACGACCCTCTCACCTGCAACACATGGCCCTGGGCCTGGGCACGGGCGCCCCAGGCCCGGCGCTGCCTGGCGCCCCTCTCACCTGCAACACATGGCCCTGGGCCTGGGCACGGGCGCCCCAGGCCCGGAGCTGCCTGGCGCTCAGCTTCACCTCCGCCTGGGCGTCCTTGAGCGTCACGCCATGCCTCTCCAGCCTCGAGGTGAGGGCAGACTCCCGGCGCTCCAGGGCAGCTGCGAGGGCCCACAGCAGGGTCGCCCGGGTCCCTGGCGACTGGCCTACCCAGCTGGGGAGAAGGGGACACAGTGCAAATTAGGGTCAGCTTTCTGGTCCTGGATCCTTCCAGATATCCCTCCTCTGTCCACAGCCCTGATGATGGGGCTCCAGGCCCCACAGCCTCACCTGCCTGAGGAGGGGAGTGAGGGCCATGACCCGTATCCTGTCAGCCTTGGGAGCTTGGACCTCATAGCCCACCAGTCCCAGACCCCATACGCCCCCAGCCCTTGGGGGTCTCAAACCACTCTTTCTAACGCCCCATTACCTCTGGGTTCTCCCACGTGACTTCCTTACCCAGGGGCAGCCTGGTGAGCAGCCTCCACAGCCCCTCGGACATCCTTGGCTCCGCCCTCAGCCACGTAGCTATGGAGATTGCCTTGCAAATCCTGGATGGGTCTGGAGCTCCGGGACCCCGGAGCTTGGAAACTACCGCCAATGAAGAGCCCATAGGGGGCTGCCGGGCTGGAGGAGGGTGAGGCGTGGGTGTGGGTCTTGGGGTCACGTCTCCTCAGACCCCATGCTCCACCCCGCTGTGCCTCTGGGAGAGCATAGTCCTTCATTCAGCAGAATGGGGACTCTCCTTAGAAGAGGGAGTTGGAGTGGAGCCACACACGGGGACCCCTCAAGACAGCTCTAATGAACCCCCCACTCCAGCCCAAGAGGAGCCAGCCCCAACCTCCCATCTCCCCTTCCCCACCCCGGGGGTATTCTGGGAGTTGCAGCCCCTGAGACAGCTCACCTGGGTCCTGTTTCAGTCCCTGCTGGCAGGGTAGAGGGGACAGAGAGGCCAAAGGTGTCATAGTTCAGATTCTCAGAAAAGTAAGACAGCCGGGCGGGGATTCCTGAGGGCCGCAGATACTCATACAGACCCTGGGGGAGAGGCAGTGTCAGAAGGACGCAGGAGAGGGCGTGCAGTGGCTGAAGGGGGTGACGATGGGGCGGAGGAGGGGCGCACTCACGTCGGGGCCCCCGTGCCAGGAAGACCCACTCTCCTTGCAGCCGCCTGTGGGCACCTGAGTGTTTCGCAGGCCGTGGGCATTGATCCAGACGGTGCCCATCTGGAGCCTGTGGGGAGAGAGGGGGACGGGAGCAAGAGTGGAAGGTGGCGGGGGGCCTGGAGTCAGGGAGGAGGGGTGGGCAGAACTCCAGAGAGAGGGGATAGAGACCTCAAGACTAAGAAAAAAGAGCAGAAGCTGGGCGCCCCCCAACAGGCTGCCCCCTGTGGCCCCCACAGGTGCCGACTGACCCCCAGCCCAGCTCCAGGGCCTGCCCTAGTCTCTCGCTCCACACACTGGCACTGGCTCCTCGGGGCGTCCCGTTGGCCACAGCAAGGGCCTCCTTAGCTGTGCGGAATGGGGAGGCCACGACCACGGGCCAGGGCACCTGGAAGGGGTGAGGATGGAGCTCAGGGGGCCCGGCCAGCTTCTCTCCCCAACATCCATTAGGGGAGCAGCTTCCAACTGTAAGCAGCCCTCGGAACCAGACCCAGGGGTCACCCCACGGGGGCCTCGGCAGGCGGAGTCTTGCTGCTCAGGTCTGGCCGCAGGTGGGTGGATGGAATAGGATCTCTGGGGCCTTGGAGGGCTCACCTCTGCCTGTGTACACGGGGAAGCTGGGGGTAGGTCAGAGACCAAAGTCGGGGGGAAGAACGGGCTGTCTGAAGGCACATCTCCAGCCTGGAACACCTGAAGAGAAGCGGATCGACAAGTTCACTTCTGGCGCCTCCTCCCTCAGATCTGGGAGTCCAGACCTCTAGCCCCTCCTCCCTCAGACCCAGGAGTCCTTGCCCCTTGCCACTCTTCCCTTAGACCTGGGAGTCCTCGTCCCAGCCCCTCCTCCCTCAGACCCAGGGGTCAGGTCTCCAGGTCCCTCCTCCCCTGGCATCCTGGAGTCTGTGCCCCTTGCTCACCTGTGCGCCCTGACTTTGGGCCTCATGCACATAGCGCTGGGCCAGGTCATGTGCGGCCACCCCTCGAGCCCCCATGTCCACGGCCCCATCCAGTCCTCGACCACCCCGAAGCCGGGCCATCCGCTCCTGGAGCCGCCTCATCGTCTCGTCCCACACAGACTCCTGGATGAGGAGCCTGAGTCCCCCCTGCGAGGGAAAGGGATGTCAGGGAGGGCAAAGCAGGGCCCACCTTTAGGGGACAGTCCCCCACAGAGGGTCGAGCCTTGCTCCCCCCACAGAGGAGAGTCAGGGAGGAGTGACTGGGGAGCCTAGACACTCACCAAGGCGCCACAGTCAGGGAGGGGGGCAAGTTACAGAAGAGGGTGACTCAGAGTGAAGACAAAGGTTGGAAAACTAGGGACATGCACACTCAGAAAAGTGCAGAGAACCTCTAAGAACAAGAGACATGAGCCCCTGCAGAAACAGGAGGGCCGGGACGGGGAGATCCAGAAATCTGAGGCGAAGAGGAGCCCTGTGTTCCTCTTGTGCTGGTGCAGAGAGAGAACGTGCGACCCAAAACACTGAAAATTACAACTGGTGGAGAGACAAGAGCCCCTGAGGTCTGGAGACGGACAGGCATGACCGCCAGGACTCAGGGGACCCTGAGCACATGGGCCTTACTGCGTTGCGGTCGGACCAGGCCGCATCCACGACACCCTCCACAGCCGAGTCCACATCTGCCGCCTCCGTCAGCACCAGCACCGACTCGGCCCCCAGGGCCAGGCCCAGCTCAGCACCCCTGCCTGCCAGGCTCCGCCGAAGGGCACGTCCTTCCTGCAGGATTCCCACCGAATTCAGCTGAGGGAGGGGCCTTCCGGCCTCCCAGCCACGTCCTGTCCCCGTCCCAGCCCCGAAGATACCTCGACGGTTCCACAGAAGGTCACCTTCTGGACTCTAGGCTGGGAGGCCAGGACAGGGCCCAGGGAGGCAGGGCCACTGACCACATTGAGGATTCCTGGGAATGAGTCTAGCTCCCCTGCCAGCTGGGCCAGGAGGAGGGGTGTTGGGGAGGCTGGTGGCACGAGGACCACTACAGTACAACCTGGAAAAGGTGGGTAGCTCAAAAACCCTGGATTCTGGGCCCCCAGTGCCTCCTTCCTCAGACCCTAGAGTCTGGGGCCCCAGCCCCTATTCCCTCAGACCTGGAGTCTGGGCCCCCAGCTCAGACCCAGGAGTCTGGGCCACCAGCCCTCCTCCCTCAGACCCAGCAGTCCAGGCCTTCAGTCCCCTGCTCCCTCAGACCCAGGGGTTCAGGCCCCCAGCCCCTCCTCCTTCAGATCCAGCCCATCAATTACCCACAGCCAGGGCTGGGCAAATCCTCCACATCATCTCAAGGAAGGAGAATGTAGGTGGCAAGATGAGACCAATCACTCCTGTAAGAATAAATAAGGGGACTGGGGCAGGTACTGCTAGGTCATGGGGGAGAAAGGGGCTGGGGGCCAGGACTCCTGCTTCTCACCCATGGGCTCCCAGCCTGCCAGCACCTCCTCCTGGGTGGACGCCTGGATGGCATGGTACTGGAGCAGCTGCTGGGCCAGTGGAACATCCCCGTCTCGAACCTCTCGAATGGCTCGCCCAGAAACCAGGGACTCCAGGGTCCATAGCAGCCTCTGGTGTTTCTGGATCATCTTGGCCAGCCTGCAGAGAAAGCCGGGGACAGTCATTTCCCTCTGCCCCTAAGTCACACAGTCCTGGAACACCCCCTGTGTACTTGGACTATAATCCCTACGATCTCCTGGGGGCATCCCTATCATTTGCCAGGGGTGGAGAGCACCCCCCCCCCAGAGATTTATGGGAAATGTAGTCCAAGCAATTGTTCTCTTAGAAAGTGGAAACTTTGTCTCTAGTTGCCCCAAATAAGAGAAAATGGAAAATGGGCATTGGGGTGGGGAAAATGGGAGGCTCAGTGAGCCCTGGGGCTATTCTGGAGAACAGAGCTTTCTCATATTAGCCCTGGTGTATGGGATGTTTTAGCTGCTAGAGGCTTGAGGGCGTGGAGCCCACAGGAGCCTTAGCATGCAAGTAATTCAGCGAGCTAGAGTTCTCGGGAAAGAGAGTCTCTGTTCCCACAGTCTCAGGTAGATGCTGGGGGATGGAGTCCTTCCCCACGTCCCGAGACCCACGCCTCAGCTGCGTCACCTGACTAGGTGCTGGGCCCGAGAGGCTCCAGGGAGTCCGCTCCAGGTATCAAACGCAGTCCCTGCTGCCTCCACGGCTGCCGCCACATCTTCAGCCTGTGCCTGGAGGCAACTGGCCAAGCTCTCTCCTGGGGAGATGAATGGAGGGATCCCAGATGGGAAGAGTGGGGGAGCCCGTGTAGAGCTGGAGGGGGCTGAGATTTCCAGAGCCCGGGCGCACCCCAAGGCAGGAAAGCTAGTCCCCAGTTCTGTGATGACTCTGTTGGTCATTGCTCTGACTGTCTCCCATAATCAAGGAAGGGATCTTAGTAGAGAGTGACTTCAAGAAGCATCCACACGGGCTTGGAGCAGTAATTAGAATGACCATTACCAGAAAGAGCCAGAAATCTTGGCTTTCCCCCACTGGCTATACCCTGCCCTCAGAGCCCTGAGCAAAGGGAATGGGGCATTGTTGTCGGTCCAGCTGGGGGTGTAGATGCCTCTCCCTCCCATAGCAGCTGGGGGACACCTCATACCTGTGATGGGATCCTGGCAAGGCACTGAGTTCCTGTGTTCTGGCTTCAACCACTTCCCGTTTACATAGTGACCCAAGTGTCGGTCCTGGGTGTCCAGCCAGGCCTGTGGGAGATGAAGACAGTTCGGAATGGGGTCTGGAGGCAGCTGGGGGAGCTCAATCCCTGCCTAGAATCCTCTGGGAGAGGACACCTGCACCCCTCTGCCCCCCTGCTCATTCTTTTCCTGTGTAGAAGGAAAATAATCCCTAAACATAAGATACATTATAACCAAAAACTCATCATGTTAAGCATTGTAAAGGATACAGTTCAGCAGCATTTAGGACATGCCACCATCACCAGGATCTCCTTCTAGAATACTTCCAACCCCTTGCAAGGAAACTTTGTTCACACTGGGCAGTCACTCTTCCCTCCCCCTGTCCCTAGCTTCTGGCTACCACTGATCTGCTTCCTGCTTCTGTGGATTTGCCGACTCTGGATATCTCACAGAAAAGGAACCTTACAATCTGTGACTTTTTTTGCCTGGCTTTTTTCGTCCAACACCCTGTTTTTAGGGGCATCTGGCTGGCTTGGTCCATTAAGCATCTGACTCTTGATTTTGGCTCAGGTCATGATCTCAGCATCATGAGATCGAGCCCCGCACTGGGCTTCGTGCTGGACATGGAGCCTGCTTGAGATTCTCTCCCTCAGTCTCTCCCCATCTTCTCTCCCTTTTTAACAACAACAACAACAACAAACTTATTTTTTTTTTTTCTTACACGCCTATACAATATTCCATTTCTGGATAAGCCACATTTTGTTTCTCCATTTATCACCAGTGGATGCGGGTTCAATCTGTCTCTGCCTTCTAGTTATTGTGAATAGCGCTGCTTGGAACATGCACACACAAGTTTTTGTTCCATCACCTGACTTTACTTCTTCTAGGCATGTGGACCCAGGAGGGTCACAGGTCAACTCCACCAGTAACTTATGGAGGAGCCCAGCAAGCTGTTTCATGTTCTCACCAGAGATATACGAGGGCTGGCCTACTGACTTTGCTTTTTTTTTTTTTTTAAAGATTTTTCTTTTTTAAAATTCACTGGACAGAGAGAGAGAGCATGCGAGCCAGCACAGGTGTGAAAGCTGGAAAGAGGAGGAGCAGAGGAAGAGGGAGAAGCAGACTCTCTGTTGAGCAGGGACCCATAACTGGGGCTCGATCCCAGGACCCTGGGATCAACCTGAGCTGAAGGCAGTCGCTTAAGCCACTGAGCCACCCAGCAGCCCCTGTCCTATTGACTTTGAAATGTGGCTTAATAAAACCCTTTCTCCTCCATGGAGAAACGACCTGGGCGAGCTTCCTGTTTCTCAGGAATCCTAAGATAATTCCACAGCACCACCAGGCAACAATGACTCCTGAAGGATCTACCACACCTGCCTGGGAAAACTGTGAACACTCCATAGAAATCCAACAGGAGGCCCGAGCACTGGGGCTTTCTGGAGCATCCTATGTTCCTGAGATTGGGCGCAAACCTTGTCACAACCCTGGAGGCAATGCCCGCGGAACTGTTATCAGGCAGTAACGGGTTCTATTTGGAAGGCAGGGCGGCTAAGCCAGGTGGCTCCTGTACCCAGCGGCCATCACTTCAAGGGGCAGCTCGGACCCCCGCTGTAGACACAGGCTTACCAGGTGCAACTTATTTGGCTGCGATGTGTCTACCTGAGCCCAGGGCAGAGCGGAGAGGCACTACAAACGGGACAATGTGGCGTGGAGTCTCTGGGGCTAGGAGACTGAATCTTGGCTCTAGTATTTATTGTTCAACGTCAGCCGGGGTGTAACAGTACTTTGGCCATCTGGAAAATGGGGATAAGCACAGCCCCTCGCTACTTCACGGGGCTGTGGCAAGGATTAATTAAATGCATCAATGCACATTGTACACTCAGAGCAGTGCTAGGTAGGATTTCCTCTTAATCTCACTGCACCTCGCCTTCCATATCTGCACCATGTTTCTCTCCCTGGTCCTGCCTTCCCTAGATCCTGGCGAAATCCCAGACCTGCTTTCCACTCTTTCCTTCTACAACTGCTCTCTTCTTCTTAGCATCCCAAAGCCACATTCTCCCGATTTTCCTCTTACCCTGCCAACTGGCCCTTCTGCTTTTTCTCTGAAGTCAAAGGGTGAGTCAGAAGTTTCCCACTCAAATACCCCCAGGGAAAGACACATTTTGGAAACAGCTGGAGGTGCACGAACATGAGCTGGGCATTGGATGATATTAAGCAATGAGCGCTGGGATGCCTGGGAGGTTCAGGTCATGATCTCAGGGTCCCGGGGTCAAGTCCCGCCTCAGGCTCCTTTCTCGATGTTGAGCCTGCTGCTCCCCCTGCTTGTGCTCTCTCTTTTCTGACAAATAAATAAAATCTTAAAAAAAAAAAAAGTGACCGCTAATGTGAAGTCTGAAAAATGGCTAGGTGGGGTTGCCTGGGTGGCTCAGTCACTGAAGTGTCTGACTCTTGATTTTGGCCCAGGGTTGTGAGATTGAGCCCCTTCTTGGACTCTGTGCTGGGCGTGGAGACTGCTTAAGATTCTCCTGCCCCTCCCCCTGCTTGCACGCTTGCTGGAGCACTCTTGCTCTCTCTCTTAAAAAAAAAATAAATTAAAATGGCTAGGTGATTATGTTACAAAACTAGTCTTTATCTGTTAGAAATGAGAATTCAAATATTTCTTGGAAGCTAACAGGACATCGGGGATTTAAATCGTTCCAGAAAAAAGAGAAAACAAAAGAATGCAACACTGGACCACATGTCTGGCAATTCCTGAAGCTGAGGGATAGGTAAGTAGCAGTATTAAGTATTCTGTGGAAGTTTGCAATCTCCACCCCACCCCACCAACCACCACCCCCCACCCAAGAAAAACAAAACCATAAAAGAATGTCCACAGGGCCCTGGGAAGTCATGTTAGTGTGAGAAGAGGGGCTGGTGGAGATTGGGAACTCATAACTTGTCTAAAGAGACAGTCACTATTGAATCCAGATGATTTTTGTCAGGGAATGTGAGCCAAACATTGCCAAATTTGGGGTTTTTATTTTCAAAAGAAGCTGGACTCCTCCTGGATGTTTACAGGGAATGAGTTGACCACTAATTCACATTTTCAAAAATAAAATGCAGGCCAAAGAAAACAGTTTGTTGGTTGAGTCTGGCTCACACATTGGAAGGTTGAGACTTTTGCTTGGGAGGCGGTGGGGGAACCATGGGCTGTGGAATCCTAGGGCTTAGGTTCAAATCTCAGCTTCGCCTCTTTTAAACTGTGTTAACAGTGGGCAAATTACATACCCTTTATGCCTCCCTGTGCTATGCCTCCCTGTGCTATGGCTAAAATAATGACAATAATCCCCTCTCACAGCTGTTCTGGGGATTAAATTAGATCGCACTGAGCACAGAGGCTGGCACAGAGAGCTCCCAGTGAATATAAGCTATGATTACTATTATTCCTATGATTACTATTAGCTATTATTGCTATTTCAGTATATTCCATCTCTAGCCAAGCTCCAAGTGTGGGAATGCTCTGTCCTCTGATCCAGATCCTCACTCCCTCAGTTCAACTATCTTTCCACATTGATGACTCCCAGGTCCCTGTCTCCAGACCTGAAGGCTTGGGCCCAAGTAGCATTTGATGCCTTCACAAGGCCAAGGCTGTCCAGGGTCCCTCACACTCTCACCATGTGATAACCAAGCTCAGGCCTATCCCCGAAGCCCCAGTCCTCCTGGGTTCACCACTAGTGGTGGTGGTGAGGGGTGGGGGAGACACGACAACAAAGACAGCCAAACCCCAGACACTGCCTTGCCCTCTCAACTCCTGACACTGGTCCTCCTATATCTCTGCCTCATCCCCTCCTATCTATCTATCCACTTCCACAACCCGCTCCAGGCTCTGGCCTCATCTTCCACTTGGACCACTGTCTCAGCCTAAGCTTCGCATTCCTGGGTGCTAGAGACCCTGTGGGATGAGGAGAGCCCCATGGGAGGAGTTCTGAGGAGCCTGGGTAATTATAGAATATGCGAGGCACCCACAGGAACCACAAGAGGTTCTGGGGGACCCCGAGGGATCCCAGGACGACTTGAAGGGACGCTTTAGAATCATGGGAGCCCCATGAGGGTATTCTGAAAGGCTGTAAGAGATTACAGTTAAGTTCTGAGCTATCCTGGGGTTCCCAGGATCCTAGGAGCTCCGCAATGATTGATGCGGGCCCTGAGAAATTACGGGGGACCCACAGGAGTTCGGCGGGGTGGGGCTCAGAGAGCCACGCAAGCCACAGGATGTTCTGAGGAATCACGGGAAGTCCATGGAGATTCTGGGGGTCCTTGGAAGATCAGGGGTGCCCTACAGGAATTCCGAGTCCCTGGGATTCAACGGAGGTCCGGGAAGGGGAGTCTGAAGAATCACAGGAGGCCCTTTGGGGGCTCTGACGCATCAGGGAAACACTGCCGCAGAGCGGAAGTAAGAGACGGCCTCCAAAACAAGAGAAAAGACTCAAGGGTTAAGAGGCAGCAGCCGCAAAGGCTCAAGGGAATGCCCTTCAAGGGTGGGTCCTAAGGAGTAGCCAGAGTCACGGGAACCGAGAAGGGCGGACCTGCCGCGGTGGATCACGGGAGTCCGCGCGCCAAACAAGACCTGGAGGCCTGGGGAGGGGGATGGGCAACAACGAACGGCAGGCCCTCACCAGTGCGCATGCGTGGCTCTCAGGCACGGGTCCGTACTCCAGCGTGGCGAAGATCTCTCGGGCGCTGGGCCTTGCACGCGTAGCAGCCATCACCCTCCCGGGCCGATTTCCACCAAGGAGTGCCGGGTGCTCTACCCAGAGGAACCTTGAGGTCGAAGGGCGGCACCGCCCCCTCTAGTCCAGGGGGCGGGACTACGGGAGATAGAGCGTAACCCCGCCTTAGACCCAGTGGCCCCGCCCACACGCTCCAGCTGGCAAGGTGGTTTGGAGCATGCGCAATCCTCAGAGCGAGGCGGGGTTGGGGACGGGGACAGGACAAAAATGTGTGTGTCTTGCAAATAGGAAGGCTCCAGATTTAGAAGCGTGGCTGTATTTGTGTATCTCCTTTCCACCCTGTTCATACTGAGGGCAAGGAGTTCAGCTTTTAGTCCGAAGTAAATTTACTAGAGAATCGACTCGAGCTCTGGGACGAAGCGATAGTTTAGAGGTCAGAAGGGAGTCTTTTAGGATGGACGTTTAAATTAAGGTTTTGAGTGTGCCGGTCTGGACCCAGAAGCTTGGCCAGATGTAGCCGGGAAAGAGGAGAGTTACCGCTTTAATCGACCCAGGAAGTGTAGCATTCGGAAATTAGGTTCAGGGTTTAAAGTTTTGATTGGTTGAAGTGAGAGGCGTGGCTCCAGCCTTAGACTATGATTGGCCGGAACGTAGTGGGGTTCCCGGATTGGTGTCTGAGCGTTTGAGGGGGACGGAAGCGTGGTCGGCTGAAGTTCTTGGTTACAGAGGCTGGGAGTGTGGCTGTCGTATACACGTTCGGCACACAGGACTTAGAGAGCATCTAGAACTGTTGTCTCCAGCAGATTGGACAGCCGTGTCTGGCATGAGTGGAATTGTCTCAAGCCCAGATTCTTAGATTTCATACAGAATAGTGGGTGTCGGGCAGCAGGCCACGGAGTTCTGATCCTGGCCAGGGTCCCTCCCCGCCCCTCGCCCCGCGCACGTCGGTGTTGCTGAGGACGCCTAGGTCTCTTCTTCAGGGCCATGGCGGACTCGAAGCTGCTGGTGCCGGAGCTAAGCGAGGCAGAGAAGATGGGCTCTGAGACCTTGCGTTTCGAGAAGCTGCTGCTGCAGGTGAGGACTGACCGACTCCATGGTCCCTGGGTATTCGGGGGATTTGTGTGTGTGTGTGTACGCGCGTGTTCACGCACACGTGTATGTGCACACCCAAGCGTGCTCAGGGATGGGACTACATTCCCAGAACGCACTACATGGAATTGTAGTTGCTTAACTCCCAAGTTTTCTAGGCTCTGGAAGAAATGCAAGTGGGGTTGGGGTTGTTCTTAGCGGTCCTCAAAGGAGGAGCGGGACATATTATGTCCTATTCTGTGTACACCTCATATGCATAAAATTTCTCGACAAACCTTTGAAGAACAAAGGAGGGTCTGAGGCCCAGACGCCAGCATGAAGGTGGTTGTTTTCCTTCACACAGGCCTCCAAGGAGCTCCAGCAGGCCCAGACAAACAGACCAGAATCTACACAGATCCAACCACAACCTGGTGAGAAAGGCAGAAACCCAGAGAGAGGGGGATAGAGTTGCAAAGAGAGTGGACAGGGGCTAGGGGTATGGGACACAGAGATAGGAGGCAGGAGAGAGGCACAATAATGGGAGTACACAGGCCTTGGCGGGGGTTGTGACAGAGATCCAGAGAGAGCAGGGAAGGGACTAAGATCTAAAGAGAAGAGGAGGACAGGCATGACTAGGGGGAGAGAGACTCAAAGATAGAGAGTTACAGAGGAGGCGCCTGGGTGGCTCAGTTGTTAGGCACCTGTCTTTGGCTAGGGTCATGGTTCCGGGGTCCTGTGAGCGGGCCCCGCATCGGGCTCCCTGCTCAGTGGGAAGCCTGCTTCTCCCTCTCCCACTCCCCCTGCTTGTGTTCCCTCAAATAATAAGTAAAGATAGAGAGTTACAGATTCCATGGGTGGGGCGGGGAGCAGATTCAGAAAGCAGAGGACTGATCAAGAGAAGGGGACAAAGAGGGGACAGATCAACAGAGACTGAGGAGGGAATGAATGGAAACCCAGATGTATGCAGAGGCACACACCTCAGGACAAACCTACTTCCACCAGGTTTCTGCATAAAGACCAACTCCTCCGAAGGGAAGGTGTTCATCAACATCTGTCACTCCCCTTCCATCCCTCCTCCGGCCGACATGACAGAGGATGAGCTGCTTCAAATGCTGGAGGAAGACCAAGCTGGATTTCGCATCCCCATGAGTCTGGGAGAGCCTCATGCCGAACTGGATGCAAGTCAGTGCTCTTGGAGGACCCAGGGATCTAGCTCCCTAGGTCCTTTCTTTCCAAGATCCAGGGCTTGGGACCCTCCTCCCTTAGGACCCAAAAATCTGGCTCTCCTGTCCTTATCCTTTTCTCTGTGATATATGCCTAGCCTCCTGGGCCTCCACTACCTGCTACACGGGGTGGTCCTGGTCCTGCCCGCCTGGCTAGGCTGGCCCTTCTCCCTGCCCTACCCCATGGTGAGGGAGCTGGGCAGGTGTCCTCATTAGCTGGCCAGACCAGCTCTCACATCTTGTTCCTGTTTCCTTCCTCACCCTTCTCCCCGTGTCTCTATCTCTCAGCCTTGTCTCACCTGTCTCTGTTGAGTTTCTTTCTCTATATGCTTGTCTTTCAAATCACATATGTTCCCCTGAAGCCTCCTGGACCACGTTTTGGGCAGTGCCCTGGGGAGGAGGGACTGATAACCCAGAACTTGCCCTTGAGACACTCCTAGTCTTAGGCGACGGTGGTGGGGACAGATGCGATTGCAATATGGTATGATTTGTGCTGCTCTGGCAGGTGTAGGGGGGGTTGGGGGGTGGGGCGAAACCTTCTTGGAGGAGGAGGTGTCAGATCTAAGATGTCAAGGAACTGGAGGAGTTCATCGGGCCAAGACAGAGAAGAGGGTTCTAGGCAGAGGGGAGAGAGGAGTCCAGAAGCTGGAGAGTGATTGAATTGGATTGATTGGTTCGGTCAGTCATCGGGAGAGACTGGAAGAAATTTAAACGGACCAGGTCCCCAACAGAGAAGTGAGCTTCTCTCCAGGTGGGAGGAGCAGACCATACAGGGTCTCCAGTGCCACGCGGAAGGACACGTACCTTCGTCTTGGGGCTGGGGGGCTTTGTAAGGGCTGTGTGCAGGGAAGGGGCAAGGTCAACGCTGGGATGTGGTGGGAAAAGACACGAGGGGAAGAGACGAGGGTGGTGCGAGTCTTGAGCCATTACTTTCTAATTGTCTCCGGGTCTCTCTGGTTCTTGCGGCTGCTGGCCTTTATTGGTTTTGCCTTGTCCCCACAGAAGGCCAGGGTTGTACCGCCTACGACGTAGCCGTCAACAGCGACTTCTACCGGAGGATGCAGGTTGGGGGCGGGGCTGCGGGTGAGGCCTGGGCCGGGGCCTCTCCCTCCACCCGGAGCCCTTCCGCAGTCTCCCTCTCTTACTCCTAGAACAGCGATTTCTTGCGAGAGCTTGTAGTCACCATCGCCAGGGAGGGCCTTGAGGACAAATACGGTCTGCAACTGAATCCAGGTGAGGGGCGGGGCCTGGGCCAGCGGGGACTAGATGGGGGGCAGCAGCTTGGGGACAGCCCTTGGGAATGGTGGAGCTAGTGTGGGCAGGGATTTCCTAGGTCCCTAGGCTGTTGATTACAAGGAGAAGGCGGGGATTCCCGAGGTTGGGGGCGGGGCAGGGGCGGGTCGTATCAAGAAACCAGATGAGGGGCGGAGTCTGGATAGCCAAGGGGTGGAGCCAGTTGCATCTCTAGGCGACAGATTGCAAAACAGGTTGGGTAGAGTCGGGCTAAAGTGGGCCTATTTCCTAAAGCCAAGCTTGGGGGTGTGGCCGGACCCCCGGCTTCCTCCGAGGGGCGGAGCCTTTCCCCTGAGGCTCTTGCTGTCAGGACTCCTAAGGAAGCAATGGGAATCCCAACCTTACCACCTTTGACCCCGAGCTTCCTACCCGCAGAGTGGCGCATGCTGAAGAATCGGCCTTTCCTGGGCTCCATCTCCCAGCAAAATATCCGCTCCCAGCAGCGTCCTCGGATCCAGGAGCTGGGAAACCCGTACACCCCTGACTCCCTGAGACCCGAGGAAGGGTGGGCCTTCGATGGGTTCTCTCTGTCACGTCTCTCCCTCCCCATAGGAAGCAGTGTCCTGGGGGCTCTGGGAACCCAGAGAGGGGAGAAGCAGCACTCCCACCCAGAAGGCTCCCTGAGGCAGTAGGGCTCAGAGGCGGGAGAAAGGAAAGGATGAGCCCTGGCGAGGACCTGGTAGGTGCTCCTCAGTTTGGGGTTTTGTTCTTCCCCAGCCCGGAGAAGCCACACCTGAGCCTTTGGCTGGAAGCCCCTGACCTCCTCTTGGCTGAAATTGACCTCCCCCGACTGGTGAGTGCACGCTTGACCAGAACCAGAGAAAGGTCTGGAAGGGTTAGGATTTCTGAGGGGGAGTGAGCGGGGCTCGTTGCCAGACCTGTGGGAGCCTGGTTAGCACTGCCCCCTGAGTATAGCTGCCTGCCGTGGGTCCTTCAGGCCCACTTTGGGAGCTGTCCTGAGGGTGCTCTGGTCATTGTAAGTGCTCAGTCACGGGGACTTGTAATTATGGTCTCTCATCTTTTTCCTGGAAGGCAAGACCCTTTTCATATGGTATCCCAACACAGGAGCCTTTTCTCCCTGGTCCCCGTGATTATTGCCCTGTTGCTGGGAAGGGAAGGGTGAGCTTATTTCTCTCTATTCCCAGGACGGAGCTCTGGGGCTGTCACTGGAGATCGGGGAGAACCGCCTGGTGATGGGGGGCCCCCAGCAGCTGTACCATCTGGATGCCTATATCCCCCTGCAGATCAACTCCGAGGAGAGCAAGGCAGCCTTCCATCGGAAGAGAAAGGTACCTGGGGAGATGGGGGAAGTGTGCAGGGAGTTGGGGCACTCTGGGGGGCCAGGACTCCTTGTCCCGAATCCTTATTCTGTTTTTTCCTGTCTCTCCTCAGCAACTGATGGTGGCGATGCCCCTTCTGTCAGTGGCTTCTTGATTGGATTTCTTTCTGTGCTTCCAAGTGGAGGAAGAGGCTGGTGGGGGGCTTCTCTGAAATTGAAATAAAAGATTTTTGCCTTTGTTCTGTGTCTGGCTAGGAGTACATGAGGAATGGGAGGGAAGAGGGACATTGGACTGGGTCCTAGAGTCACAGAGAAGTCACTGCCCCAGCTGTGGCCTCAGCCTCTCCCTCTCCAGATCCTCTCCACGGGCTCCTGGTCTCCAGTCTCTCCCCTCTTATCCCACAAGGTCCCAGAGCTAACCCTCCCTTCTCTTTTTCAGATCCCCTCCTTGGCTCCCTAGTGCCCCAGGAGAAGGTCCCAGACCCTCAGCCTAGCATCCCAGGCATGTTTGGTGTGGCCCCCTTGTCGCTTCTTTTTTCTTTTTTATTAGAGCACAAGCACAGGGAGGACTAGAGGGACTCCCTGCTGAGCAGGGAACCCAATGTGAGGTTCTGTCCCAAGACCCCACGATCATGACCTGAGCCAAAGGCAGATGCCCCTATGCTTCATTTTATTCCCGTCCTTACTCTCAGTCTGTTTCCTCCAGTAAAACCCAGGAAGTGTCTAATTGTCTTCCCCTCCCAGGGGACCTTTCCTGAGTCCACTGGTCATCTGATGTGTGCCATCATCTCTAGCCTCTCCTACCTCTCATCCTGACAAGCTTCCTGTTCCTGGAATGGTGCTTCAATTCACAATCCCACCAAACTATGTCTCATTTCCTGACTCTGCAAGTACTGTTTCCTCTCCTGTGGGCCCTCCCTCCGCCCCCTCCCAAGTCATCCCTTTCATTGAGCTTTCTCTGGGAAGCTTTTCAAACTTCAAGCTTTCTCTGATCTACCCTGGCTGAGTTAGAATCTGGCCGTGTCTGGCATCCAGGATTACCTCGTTGAATGTATGCCCCTGTGGTGTGATAATGCTTTAGAATTAGAAGGAACTCAAGAATGTTGAGTTAATGCATGATTGACACCTCTCTCCTTCCATGAGTCCTAGGAGGATAGGTAAGCGGAGGAACCTCAGTGGTAAATGTTGGAAGAACAGCGAGATTTGTGTGGTTAGAAAGGACTGAACTGGGTAGGGAAATAGGAACAGATAGATTGTGGAGAGGTGGAAAGGTAGGGGGATAACCTCCAATGTGGGGTCTTTGGACCTATGAAGGACCGAACGTGGCGCTTCGTCCACCAGAGGGCGTCTCGCCTAGTGTCTCAGAAAACTACAACTCCCAGCGGCCCTCGGAGAGCGCGGCTCTTCCGAAACAAATGGTGAGCTCCAGTGGCCACTGGGACTTGTAGTTCGCACGGGGATCCTCCGTGGGCTGCCGAGGAACTCATTCCCAGGTCCCAGAAAAGTGTGGAGCTGGGTCCTTTCAGCCTTCTTTGGTCTCCATGGTGATGATTCCGGCGAAGGCCCGAGATTTGGCAGCGGCCGGCGCCCCCCTCCTACTCCCTCCTCTTCACCATCTGCTCCACCTTCACACCTGGCCCGGAGCCGCGGCCGCCGCCTCCGCACCCGGGTCGGGAATTCTGCTGCCACAGGGTGGTGCTAGTAGACGGCTCCGCGGGCTACTCTTCCTCAGACCCAGGAGTCCGGGTCTCCAGCCCCTCCTCCCTCAGACCCTGTGGTCCCAGCCCCCAACCTCCCCCTCCCCGGGAGTCCGGGGGTTTCGCAAACATAGGCAAAACTGAGACCCAGAGACCCAGCGGGACAAGGCGAGAAACGGGAGGCCGTGGCGGGCAGTGGCTGCTGGGCCACCGGGTCCGTGGCGCCCGTCCGCCGCGCCGGCTGCTCCCTCCCTACCCCCTTGAGAGCTTGTGCCACATCATGAAAATTTAATCCCAAATGCATTTGCGGCCCGACTCAGGGAGGCTGTGAGGAAAGGAGCACCCTCCCGGGGCTTGGATCTGGAGGTGGACTCAGCGTCGGGGAGAAGGGCTGGTCTGGCGAAAGGAGCAGGGGCAGGACCTGGGCGGGAGAAACAGTCCGGGTTCAACCCCAAAGGGGCAGGGCTGGCAGAGATGGAGTAAGAAGGCGGGGACAGACCCCAGCAGGAGGGGACACAACTCAGGGGGCGGGGAAAGAAGTCAGTGGGTGGGGACAGAACTCCGACGGAGCGATTCCAGGGGGAGGGGGCAAAAATTAGGGCAGGGACAGATCTCAGGGGAGGGGACCGAACTCAAGGGGCGGGAAGAGAACTCGGAGGGAGTAGGCACGGAACTCAAAGGGTGGGATAGATTCCAGGCTGGTTGGGAATTAAGGGGGTCGCTAATGGGGACGGGCGTGTAACTGAGAGATGGAACTCAGAGGGGAAGGAAATAGATGAAAGAATCAGGAGGGGCATGCGCCCCGAGAGGAAATAGAATTGGAAGGGGATAGAATTAAAAAAAGGAAAGATGGAAACAGTGGATGGAAACCAAGAGGGAAGAAATCGGTTGGGGGAAGAACTGGAGGGGACAATGGGTGGATCGAAATGGGGGTCGGAATTCAGGGGGAAAGAATTCCCTGAATGGGAAAAGCACCCTCTGAATGAGGAAGTTAGAACTGAGGATGGCGAGGGATGGGGATGGAAATCGGGGGGGCGGGATGTAGAACTGGAGGGCACAGAAACTCGCAGGGATGGGCTGGGAGGATGAAAACGCAGAAGATGGAACCGTAGGGGACGAAAAGCAAGGACGAAATTAGGGCGAACTAAAAAGGAGAGGGAAACCTCAGGTGAGCAAAGAGAACTCGGGAAGAGAGCAAAGAAAAGGAGCTGGGGGGATGGAACGGGGAAGAACTCTGGGAAGCGATAGAACTGGGGCGATGCAACTCAAAGGAGCGGGTTTAGAGCCCAGAGGCGTGGTCTTGGAATGAAAGGGCAGGGGCAGAACGGAGCAGGAGGGCTACGAAAGGGGGCGGGACTAGAACTCAAGAGGCGTGGTCTATCGGGGATGGGCGGGGCATCGCCACCGCCCGCCCCGCCCCCGACGCTGAGTCCAGCTACTGCCCCTAGGCAGCCAGCACACGCAGCCTCCTTCCCCCCGAGCGGAGCTGCGGGGCCGGCCGGGCCGGGGCGGACCCCGGGAACCCGGACGCGGCCGCCCGGGCCCGCGGGCGGGGGGATCGGCGGGGGGACCGGCAGGGGGACCGACGGCAGGGGCAGCCACCATGGAGTTCCGTCAGGAGGAGTTTCGGAAGCTAGCGGGTCGTGCCCTCGGGAGGCTGCACCGGTGAGCGTGGTGAGGGTCCTGGGCGGGAAAGAGCCCGAGGGTCCGCGGAGGACGCACATTCCCACCCGGGCCTGGACAGACAGATGGACGGGCGATACCCGTGGGTGGGGGTTCCACCCATCTGTCCGGTTTTCTCCCTCCTTTTTTCGTGGTCCCCTCTCCTTGGTCCAGTCTCATCCATCACCTCGTTCATTTTTCCGTGCCCCACCCCACCCCAGACTTTATCCTTTTTTCCTCTCTTGGGTCTCTGACCCTCCTCCCCACTTTTGGTCTCCGTTCACTTATCTTCACTCTGCCTCCTTTCTTCGGATCTCTGCCCCCTTTTGGGTCTCTGTCCCCCACCCCCCCCAAGTCTCTGCTGCCCTCTCTCTAGGTCTCCGACTCATTCCTTTTGGGTGTCTGTCCCCCTCGCTCTGGGTTTTTAATCACCCATCCTGGGTGTCTCCATCTCACTGTGTCTTCTCAGTTTCCATCTCTCAGAGAGTTTAATCTGAAGCTAAAGCGGATTGGGGCCCATTGGTCCTTGTCCTTGAGGAGAGCTAAGCTGGGAGGAGAAGCCAGGGTATCCTGGGTTTCTGGGGGAGAAAGAAGTTGCAGGCCAAAAATGAGGCTCCTGGGCGACCGTAGACTTCCCAAAGGATATAGACTAGAGCTAGGAAGGACTTCCTTTCATCCAGGGAGATGACCCCAGTGACCTGAGTGTCTCCAGGGCAGTCTGGACACCTCCCCCCAGCCTCTCACCCCCAACCCCAGCCCTGGCTTCAAGTCAGAGAAATTACTCAGCTGCGGAGAAGCCTAAAAATATCTGGCCATAGTGCGGGGAGGAGAGGGCCCCATCAGCACCATGCCCCTGCTGCCGTTCCCTCCAACCCTGTCCCCTTAGCCCTGACCCTATCTTTAGTTGACCCTCAGTCCATCTCCTTAGGCTGTGCAAGTCCTTTTCTAAGACGAACAGTAGTCCTGCTCGCCGCAGGTCACCTCCTAGCCCCAAAGGTCTCCCACCCTCTAGGAACTGGAGAGATGGGAATAAGGCTGGACAGAAGGGAGGGGGCAGGAAGATGGTGCAGTGGGGGGAGGGGGAGCTGAGATAACCTCACCCCTTCTTTTCCCAATCTTCCAGCCCCTCCCCACCCTTTTTCTCGCCTCCTTTCACGAGTTTCTCAAAATACATCAGTGCGAAGTCAGGAGAGGGAGAGAGACGTGCTGACGGAGGGGGCTGGAAGGGGGGGTGGTGGCAGGAGGGATGTGCTCCGCAGGCCCCCTCCCTCGGTCCCTGCTTCTCAGCTTCTCATCTGTGTCTGGGTTTTTCTCAGTCTGTCTGTGCCTAACTTTCACCTCTCTGAGCTGCCTCCTGAGCACCCCCCCACCCCACCCCGCAGACCCCAGAGCTCAGAGCTCCCACCAGGACACTCACCAAGGAGGTGGAGTTTGAGAAGATCACAGCATCTGAACCCTGGGGTTGCCCCATATCAGGCATAACCCCCTGATTCCATTCAATCCTTTAGACAAAACTGGGGAAACTGAGGCTCAGTTCGAGAAGGGGGAGAAATCCACAGATAAGTACAAGTGCCATCATTTGAACCCAGGGCAGCCCCTCCCAAGCTGGGGATGGAGGCTACAGTTTCCTCGAGATGAGATGAGTGATCCTAGAGTGGGTGGGGAACTCCCTCAGCCCAGGAAACAGGCAGTAACCCAGAGTGACTTGGGGCAAGGATGCAGGAGGAAGGGGAACGCAGGAGAGACAGGAACCAAGGTTTCTCCTTCTTGAGAGCCAGGCCTTGACTGGGGCGATCCCGGGGGCCAGGAGATGATCAGGACCCATAACTACTCCGGTGTGTGACCTTGGACATGCTATTTCTGCTTTCTGAACCTCAGTTTTTCCTTAGCTGTGCAATGGGAAGACAGTACCAAGGGATATAAGGGAATAGAGGCTTGGGGCAGCAGGGGAGCAGACAGAGAACCCCAGAGAAGCAAAGACAGAGACACAGAGAGGGAGACTGCGACATCGTCTTCATTTTGGTGAACTGCTTCCTAAGGGCGGCTTCTTCCTCCTCCTCAAGTCCTCAGACCTGAATTCCAGGCTCCCAGAAAAGGGAGGAGGATCTCCCTCCAGGCTCTCCCCTCTCTCTGGTGGGGAGGGGAAGCACTTGGGTCATGTCATCTCTGTGCCCCTGGTTCTCCTATCCTGAGATGATCAGTATCACTTGGAGGTTCCCTCTCCGTAACCTCACATTCTACCCCTGCTCCCATTTTCTAGGTGTGGGAGCCCCCACCACATCCCATTTAGAAAGCCTTGGTCATGGGGTGCGTGGGTGGCTCAGTCAGTTGAGCGTCTGTCTTCTGCTCCGTTGTGATCTCAGGGTCCTGGGATTGAGTCCCGCATTGGACTCCTTGCTCGGCGGGGAACCTGCTTCTCTGCCAGCCGCTCTCCCTGCTTGGATTCCCTCTCTCTCCCTCTTTCTCTCTCTGACAAATAAATAGATAAAATAAAATTTAAAAAATAGAAAGCCTCGGTCAGAGATCTGGACACATTGGAGTATTAGACTGAGTGTCAAATTTCAGGGGCTATGAGCACCTCCTGAGTGTCAGGGTCAAATAGCAACCACAGGGTTCTGGGTCAAAGTCTAATCGCATTGGCTGGCACGTTCTGAGTTCTGACTTGGGGTGGTGGGTGGTCCCCACCC
Source organism: Mustela erminea (assembly GCF_009829155.1). Taxonomy (NCBI): domain Eukaryota; kingdom Metazoa; phylum Chordata; class Mammalia; order Carnivora; family Mustelidae; genus Mustela; species Mustela erminea. The sequence goes on along the minus strand of NC_045632.1, from coordinate 5,205,984 downwards.
ACCGCGGGGTGGGGACCGCCCACCACCCTGCACTGTCATTCTGGGGCATTTATCCCCCCTCTTTCTGGCTCTCATTCCTCTACCCTCCTGGGTTCTGTCCACTCCCCGAGGCTCTTTCTCCCACCCCCGTTTCTTAGCGCCCCCCCACCTCCTTAAGTTCTAGGATGGGGAGGGTGGCTGTGTTCTCTCATCTCTTCCACCCGCCTCCCCCCAGACCGTCTGGCTGTTCTTTCCTCCCCCGTCCCAGTCTCCCTCGCCTCCATCTGTTCTAGCCCCTTCCTGGGATCCAGCCCGATCCCCTGGCTGCGTACCCGCCTCAGAGATGGGCCGAATCTCACAAATCACGTCTCTCCTCGGTCTCCCAGTCTCTCCATCTTTCTCTCAACGTTCTGGTCTCTGCATCTGTAGCCTCTCTTTTGGGTTTCTGTCCCCACCTATGTTTGGGTCTCTGTTCCCCCTCCATCTCTGAGTTTCTGTCCCCTTCCCTCCTAGGGTCCCTGTTCTGTTCCCTCTTTTCTCTCTGGTCTGTCCCTCCATCTGTATCTCTGATCCTTTTGTTTCTGCCTCTGTCCCCCTCCCATCTCTGTCGCCCTCCATTTGGGTCTTTGCACACCTGTCTCAGGGCACCTCTCTTTCCCGGCAACCTCTCTCTGGGTGTGAGGTGGCTCTCCAAATACGCTATCCATCATCACAGACTCAATCCCCGTTCCAGAACGGGCGGGGGCGAGAGCCACGCTGGGGACCGAGCCAATCCCCCTACCAGGGCCATCTGTCCCTTGCCAGGACACCACCCGCCACCCCCCCTCTTCCTATCCCCTAGCTGACAGTCTGAACTCAAGGTTCCCCAGGGATGACTGGCTGGGCTGCTGGATTCTAGGGACCCTGACTTCTCCCCCGCCCCAGGGAATGGGCTTCTGGTGTCTGAAGGGCATCAGCTGGAAGTCAGCCCCACACCTGGGGCCTCGAAGCAGGGAAGGGCACGCCACTGGGGGCAGGGGATGAGGGCGGGCGGTATATATAGCAGACGTGGCTGAGAAGCATCTGTTCTTTTGACACCTTTGCTGAAGCATCTCCTTAGCGCCTTTTGCTTCCTCAAATAGACTCATATCTGGGAGAGGGGGCTGGAAAGAGTCTCTGGGCCTCAGGGTGGGGGCTGGGGGCACAGACTCTTGGATTACCAAGTGTAGTTTGGGGTCTAAAACTCCCGAGTCCAGAGATAATGGGACTGGGGGAAAGGGGGATTGAGGACCTCCACACCTGAGTCTGCAGGAGAAGGGGGCTGGCAGCGTGAGTTTCTGGTCTGAAGGGGATGGAGAGAGGGGGTCCAGCTTCCTGGATCCCGGGCGTGGGGGGAAAGGAAGCTAGAGAAGTTCCTGGACTCCTGGGGAAGGAGAGACTGCGGGCTTAGGATCCTTAGGGTCTTGAAAAGCAGCAGGTTTTGCCCTGGACTCCCGTGTCGTGGGGAGGAGGTGGCCAGCGGCCACCTGGACTTACGAGAGTGTTGGACTCTTGCTGCCCCGCAGCCTTCTGGAGAAGCGACAGGAAGGTGCAGAGACGCTAGAGCTGAGTGCCGATGGGCGCCCAGTGACGACGCAGACCCGGGACCCGCCTGTAGTGGACTGCACCTGTTTCGGTCTCCCTCGTCGCTACATTATCGCCATCATGAGCGGTCTGGGCTTCTGCATCAGCTTTGGTATCCGCTGCAACCTGGGCGTGGCCATCGTCTCCATGGTCAACAACAGCACGACCCACCGCGGAGGCCACGTGGTGGTGCAGGTAGTTAAGGGGCGTGGCCTGGCACGCGGGCCCACCTAGCTCTGCCCACGCCCTCTGATGACGTCACGCTCCCCCGGACGAAGCCCTGGCCAAGCCCCTTCTAACCCCAGCCTGAGCAGGCCCGCCCATCTGCGCGTCCCCCTACGGCTGACTCCCTTCTGCCTCAGGGCTCTCCCCTTCCTAAGCCTTGCCCCAGACCTAAATGAAGCCCAGCCCCTATTTAGTTCAGGCCCATGATTTACAAATGCAGACTCAGCGCCGGTATTGGGGTTCCTGCATGTTGCCCCTGCTCCCTTGTAAGGCTCCTAGCAACTTTGCTCCACCTGCCACCCACGCCTGTCCCAGCGTCACAACCTAATCCCAGTCCCATCGCGGGCCCCACACTGAAGTTTGATCCTGGCTTTTCTGAAGTTCTGTCTCCGCTACATCCCGCTTCATCTGCTCTGGCCTTTACCTGAAGGCCGCCTCATCTCAGAATTTTTCCCTATTTTTTTTTTTTTAATGTAACCTTTACACTCAACCGGGGGCTCGAACTTGGAACCCCAAGATCAAGAGTTGCATGCTCTACCGAGCCAGCCAGGCGCCCCACTTTCTCCCTATTTTAACTCCGGTGTAGGCCGTGCCCCTACCTTAGGAAAAATTCCCGACTTAGGCACGGGTCTACCTCGCACCTTCACACCTTCGGCTGCTTCTCATCCCTGACTAGACCCCCACCCCCGCCCCAGTCACTCCGCAAACAGTTCGTAGGTTGGTTAAGAGAAGTAAGTGGAGACACAGTCCCCACCCCATTGACGGGCCCCCAGACATTCAGAGAAGGGGCCCTGGTGCCGGGAAGCAGGCAGAGCGAGGGTTCCAGGCAGGGACAGGCCTGGCTGCTAACTGTAGTGCAAGCATCCCTCTGGGTCCTTGTTGCTGATTGGCTGAGGGAGTAAATCTATCTGTGCTGATTGGTGGAAGGTCAGAGCCTGGGCCACTGGTTTGACATGCCTTTTGGCCCGCAGAAAGCTCAATTTAACTGGGATCCAGAGACTGTTGGCCTCATACACGGCTCCTTTTTCTGGGGCTACATTGTCACCCAGATTCCCGGAGGATTTATCTGCCAAAAATTCGCAGCCAACAGGTACATGGCTGGGTTCTCAAGGTGGGCGGGAACTACTTAGAAGGTGTGGCCTGGCATTTCCGGGCTGGAGGGGGGATAGGAGGGGCCTGCGTTGGGGGCGGGGTCTTAGAGAAAGGCCGGATTTGTGGTTGTGGAAGGTAAGATTTGCAAAGAAGGTGGGGGCGGAGGTTCTGGGGGACCACAAGGCCTGGCCTTCCGCGGTTAGAAAGAACAGAATCCTAGCTTTGGTGGGATCGCTGGACCCCATTCTTGTACTATGGACTCTTCCCACCAGGGTTTTCGGCTTTGCCATTGTCGCAACATCCACTCTAAACATGCTGATCCCCTCGGCTGCCCGAGTCCATTATGGCTGTGTCATCTTCGTGAGGATCCTGCAGGGGTTGGTAGAGGTAAAGCCCCGCTCCATACTACCCTGTGCCTGTTCTCACTCCGCCTCTTCTCGTTGACTTTAGCTTTCTCCTTCCTAGGGGGTCACGTACCCTGCCTGCCACGGCATCTGGAGCAAATGGGCCCCTCCCTTAGAGCGGAGTCGCTTGGCAACAACAGCCTTTTGCGGTGAGCAAAAGGGGCTGGGATCTGGACATGCGGGTCTGAGGGAAGAGGGACTGTGGCCTGTACTTCTGTGTCCCCGGAAGGCAGGGCCTGGAAGGCCCCATTCCTAGATCTGAGAATAGATGAGCCTGGTCTACACATTGCGTCCTCCCCCTCAGGTTCCTATGCTGGGGCGGTGGTCGCGATGCCTCTCGCTGGGGTCCTGGTGCAGTACTCAGGATGGAGTTCTGTGTTCTACGTCTACGGTGAGGGGCCCCGAACGCCTTGGTCTGGGTGGCGCAGGGGCGGAGCGAGGCCGGTCGTCACCTCGCTTCCATCCCTCTCCTGACCCTCCCCAGGCAGCTTCGGGATCTTTTGGTACCTGTTCTGGCTGCTCGTCTCCTATGAGTCCCCGGCTCTGCACCCCAGCATTTCGGAAGAGGAGCGCAAGTACATCGAGGACGCCATCGGCGAGAGCGCCAAACTCATGAACCCGGTCACGGTCAGGGCCCAAGCCTGCGGGGGCGGAGGCGCCATGGGGCAAGGAGAGATATTCAGGCAGGGAGGCAGGAGAAGAGGAGGCTTCGAACCTCCACAGTGTGTAGATCGTGGTGGGTTCCCCTAGACTCCCAGAGGAGACCAAACTGGGAGGTGCGGTGGGCGGGGCTAGAACCTAGGAGGCGGAGCTAAAGCGCGGAGAAGAAAGGATTAGCAGGTGCTGAGGACAGAACCCATGTGGGGCGTGGTTAAGCCAGCAGAAGCGGGCTTGAATGTGGAGGATTCACTCAGACCTTGGGATGAGTGAGTCTAGAATTAGGCGGTATAATGGAATGGAAATAGATTCCCGGGCTCACATTTACGCCTCCCTGAGGGTCATCGTGGGGTCCGGACACCTATGCACCTGTGGGGCACTGCAGAGGCGGGACACCTGCATGAAGGGATCTTCATGAAGGGTCACTGTGAAGTGTCACTGTGAAGCTAGGATGCCGAGGTCCCCACAGGGACATGGCCAAGTTGGCGCCCCTGCGCCCGTGGAGGTTTTGGTGAGGTCGGGAAACCTGAGTCTCTGTGGGACTATGATTGGGTACCTGAAGAGACACGGAGATAGCCCAGCCCAGGTCTCTATCTTAGCGACCTCTCCTCTCCACCTCCCCGACCCTCCACAGAAATTTAACACACCCTGGCGGCGCTTCTTCACGTCCATGCCAGTCTATGCCATCATCGTGGCCAACTTCTGCCGCAGCTGGACGTTCTACTTGCTCCTTATCTCCCAGCCCGCCTACTTCGAAGAGGTGTTCGGCTTCGAGATCAGCAAGGTTGGGCCCAGGAAGGAAAGGCAGGGGGCGCAGCGGGGGGAGATGGAGCAGCGGGCCTGGATCCCAAGAGGTTGGAACGAGGGGCAGGGAGGAGCCAAAGGTACAAGAATCGGGTGGAGATGCGGGCCAGCCGCCCCTGAGCCCTCGCTCTGTATGCTTTCTGGCGCAGGTGGGCTTGGTGTCAGCGTTGCCCCACTTGGTCATGACCATCATCGTGCCCATCGGCGGCCAGATCGCGGACTTCCTGAGGAGCCGCCGAATCATGTCCACCACTAACGTGCGCAAGTTGATGAACTGTGGAGGTGAGTGGGGCGGGGCCCTGCGCAAGGTCTGGGACAGCCGGGGCGGGGCGGGATCCCCCGGAGGTCGGAGGTGGGGTCAGGGGCGTGTCCAAGAAGGCGTAGACCGGGTGAGGCCCATCTTGGATGAACAGACTCTCCAGCGGCCCTCTCGAGGCCCACCGGGTGGAAGGACAAGGCGGGTGTGACCATCGGGTGGAGCCCCGAGGAGACCAAGTTCGGTCTGGCAGGGCGGGGCTTACACGGGCGGAGCAGGACGGGAACTGGGCTATCTAGAGGGGCTATGAATGGGGGACCTGGAGAGGTCTGCGGGGCGTGCTGCCCAATCAGTGAGAACCGAAGAAAGGGGGGGAGGTGCACGGGTGGGGTTTGGACCCTGCGTCTTCAGCGCGCGGCCTAGGTAGGCAGTGGGGCCATGGAGGGCCTAGCCGGGGCTGTGGTGGTTCTGGGGCGCGTGGTCGCGGACGTTAGGGAGGTGAGGTTTTGGTTAGGACGGACGCAGGCGGAATGCTAGACAAAGAAGGCTGAACGGGACAGGCATGGAGGTGGCCGGCCTGGGGCTGGAAGGGCGGTGTGAGGCCGCCGACGCTCAGAGGACACGGCCCTCCGGCCCTCTAGGCTTCGGCATGGAAGCCACGCTGCTGCTGGTGGTCGGCTACTCGCACTCCAAGGGCGTGGCCATCTCCTTCCTGGTCCTCGCGGTGGGCTTCAGCGGCTTCGCCATCTCTGGTGAGAACCGCGAGTCCGCAGCTTGGCGGACTCGGGACAGCTCTGCAGGGAACTTCCTGGCTCAGGAAGGGGACCTTCCAGCCTGACAAAAGGCAGCCTGGAAAGAGCAGGAGGGACGGGGGAGGTTGCGATGGGAGGAGGAGCGGCTTGGCGGCGGGAGTCTCCCGAGTGTGGTTCAATGGGGAGTGATCTGGAGTGACGCCTTCTGGCTGCCTCCCTAGGGTTCAACGTGAACCACCTGGACATCGCCCCGCGCTACGCCAGCATCCTCATGGGCATCTCCAACGGCGTGGGCACGTTGTCAGGCATGGTGTGCCCCATCATCGTGGGTGCCATGACTAAGCACAAGGTCCGTGCGCCAGTCCTGACCCACTCGCCCTCCCAGTTTGTGTATGGGACCTCCCTGACCGGCTTCACCGTCGCTGGCCTCCATCCCTGCCCTCTCCTGGTCTCTCTGCTTCCCTCTGGATCCCTGCCTCCCTCTCTGTGCACTCGGGTTCTCGCTCCACCTTCGTTTCTCTGTCCTCTGACCTCACCTCCCCTTTGTCTCCCCACAGACTCGCGAGGAGTGGCAGTATGTATTCCTAATTGCCTCCCTGGTGCACTACGGGGGTGTCATCTTCTACGGGGTCTTCGCTTCCGGGGAGAAGCAGCCATGGGCGGAGCCTGAGGAGATGAGCGAAGAGAAGTGTGGCTTCGTTGGCCATGACCAGCTGGCTGGCAGCGACGAAAGCGAAATGGAGGATGACGCTGAGCCCCCTGGGGCTCCTCCCGCCCCCCCTCCTTCCTATGGGGCCACACACAGCACATTTCAGCCCCCAAGACCCCCACCCCCTGTCCGGGACTACTGACCATGTGCCTCCCACTGAATGGCAGTTTCCAGGACCTCCATTCCACACATCACTGGCCTGAGTGACTGTCAAGGAACCCCAGTTCTCTCTGTCCTGCTGCAGGCCTAAGAAGCATTCGCCCTCTTCCCCAGTGCGGTCAAGTCCTCTTCCCCTCCCAATTGCGCCTCTCAGGGGTAGTGAAGCTGCAGACTGGCAGTTTCAAGGATACCCAAGTTCCCCTCAAAGGTTTTCCTTCTCCACTTGTTCTGCCTCAGTGGTTTCAAATCTCTCCTTTCAGGGCTCTATTTGAATGGACAGTTCAATCTTTTACTCTCTCTTGTGGTTTTGAGGCACCCTACCCCGGCCCTTTCCTTTAACCACCCCCCCAACTCTTGGGCTAACCCCCACCCCCACCCCCAGACTACTCAGCCTTCCTCGCCTTTCAGAAACATTCAAGGTCTTCCTCTAGAAGTTACAAACCTCTCCCCATTCCATTTTGCATTTTCCAGGTTGGATTAACCAATCGCCCATCCCCGCCATTCTAGGGATCGATTCTCACCAGCGTTTCTGAGGGAGAATGGCGGTTTCAAGCCCCCTTCCCCCCTCCCCGCAACCCTGTCCCTTCACCAGCAGGTTCTGCTGAAGCACCAAATTCCCCAAGACCTTCTCCCTAGCTTAGCACAATGTCTAGGGAAGCAAGATGACGGTTTTAACACTATGCCTCTCTCCACCCCCACGCACTTTTTCTGACATGTTTTCAGGTCTGAATAGTGGCTGCTCAAGACCATCAACTCAATGGTGTGAAGCCACCATCATTGAACTTCCCTGTGGTGGTTTCCAGATGCCCCTCTTCCCCTTAATTCCTTGCACTTTATTCTCCTGGGTGGTTTCGAACTACTCTTGTTTTCTCAGTGGCCATTTGTTGTGTCCCTCAGGGGCTAAACGACTCAAAATCTGGGATCCTTCCCTTCTCAGACTCCCCTCTTTCGGCTTAGAATTTGGGGACCATATGCAGGAGGAGTCATGGAATCCCAGAAAGGGAATGGGGCTGGGAGAGAGGGGTGTTTTCCCCTGGAGCAGGGTTGTGTCTTTGTGTCTCCGTCTCTGTGACTGTAAACCCTGCCTCACTCCCAATAAAATGCTTTGGTGTACACACTCAGCCGTCATCGGCCTTGGCGGTCAGAGAAGCCTGGGCCCCCAGCTCCCTCATCCAGTCAGACCCAGAGTCCCAGGGCCCCAGTCCCGTCCTCTCCCAGGAAGCAGGCCAGAGTAGGGGTCTAGTCAGAGGAACACTTGATTTATTCGGCCTCAGAATGTGTTCTCCGGTCACAGCGAAAGCATCTCAGTGTGTTGAACGTCCTATCCGAGAGGACTACTATGCAGCAAAGCGTGCGGGGAGGAAAGGACCTCTGGGTCCTATCTCCGTGCGGGGTGGCGCGGGTCTGGCAGGACGCGAGTGGGGCTCACACGAAATTGTTGGGGAGCGTGGCGGGGGAGAGCGGCTCCAGGCTCTGGGGGCGGTTCCCGCGGGGCGGCGGGGGCAGCTTGGGCGGCAGCGGGGGGGTGGGCGGTGGCTGTTTAGTGGCGATGTGTGAAGGGACCCAAGCATCCGGGGCATAAAAGTAAAGGTCGTAGGGGTCCTTCGGGGCTTCCAAATGCATAACTGTGGAAGCAAAGGGGAGAGGGCATCACTAGGCAGACAGGAGTCCTGTCCCCTCTGCTGCGCCGCTGGCCAAGGAGGAGGCGGGAAAGAGGATTCAGATTGTTTTCTGGGCTTGGGTTTTCAAATTAAAGGGCGATGCCCCCCAGAATCGAAGAGGGGTGCGTGGCGTCGGAGCAGCAGGGCGGGGCCTGCGGTGGAGAGGGCGGGGTATACAGGGCTCCTCTGGGAGGGGGGGAAGGGGCAGGGCTTGTGGGGATCCAGGGATCCCAGCCTGTTGCAATTCCCAGCTGGACTGGGAGCGGCGCTGGACGTGTCGCCGGGAATTGCGGAGAATTGGGGGGCAGAATCATGGAAGGGTCGGGACTTCTATTGACCTTGGTTGGGGGACCTGAGTTTTGGCAGGGCGCCCTAAAGTGCCAGGCAAAACCGCGTTAAAGAAACATGCAGTCATTCAAGGAGAAGCGCGCTGTGAGGGGGTCGCTCACCAGGTTCATCTCCGTCGTTTGGAAGCCGGTGGTGTGCGAAGGGCCGGTGTCGAGCCGCCCGGCGGTAGAGACACCAGAGCAGCAGGAAAATGCCGATCAGTAGTCCGGTCCCCGCGAGGAAGAGGCAGAGGGCCCCGCCCGTCGCACCCCGGGGGCGCCCCACCAGAGTCACGCCTGAAGAACCAGGGTTCAAGGATTGAGCAATCTAAACTCCTAGCCCCTACTTCCAGAGACCCAGGAGCCCCGGCCTCCCTTCACCCTCACATCACCAGACGATCCCTCAGCCACCTCCTGCCTGGCACTCAGGAGTGGGAGGCGGTGGGGGAGGGAGGGAGGTGTTCCCTAGGCCGCCTTCCCTCAGACCAGGAGTCCCGACCCCCAGCCCCCTCCTCCCTCCGACGCAGAAGTCCAGGTCCTGGCCCCTCACCGGTCTCCTCCACTCGTTCCACCACGATGATAGTGCTGACTCTCTCACCTCGGCTACGCCGCTGGGGGGCCCGCGGAGTGGCAGGGGCCGGCTGACTGGGGGAACCCAGAGGAGCAGGGGGGCCCGCAATCCGGGCTGAGGGAAGAAGGGCATCATGCCCTTTCAGGCTAGCGTTCTGGGAGGCCTTCAGCTCAACTGTCCCAGGAGAAACTGAGGCGGGCAATTTAAGGGACTCAGGCTGGGTCACTGCAGGGGTTTCTGGTTTGGGACTCAGGGGCAGCTCATTTGGGTCAGTAGCTTTGACCTTGAAAGGTGTAGTCGATTCTGGGTGAGGACTGGCAGAGATCTCAGGGTCAGAGGTCATGGGGTTCTCTGTGGCATCTTGGTACTGGGGTGTGGGGGATTCTGTTTGGGGCATTTCAGTGGGGCTGAGGTTGTGAGTTCCATGGGATTCTTGGTGGGGGATCTCAGTAGAGTTGGGATGGAGGGTCTGGAGGAATTCAGAGTTTGGGGTTTTGGTGGTGTCAGGGTTATGGGTTTCTGGAGATTTGGGGTGAAGAATCTTGGTGGGGCCAGGATGTGGGGTCTCAGGGACTTCTGCAAGTGAGACTTCGGTGGAGTTAAGTTTGGGAATCTCTGGGGATTCTTGGTGTGGAGTTTGGGTAGGGTCAGGGCTTGGGGTCTCAGGAAATTCTGGATATGAGGTTTTGGAGGGATTAGGTCTGAGGGTCTCAGGGGATTCTGGGTGTGGACTGTCAGTCGGGTCAGGTTTGGGGGTCTCAGAAGGTTCTGGATCTGTCATTTCGGAGTGGTTAATTTTGGGAGTCTCCAGGGAGTCTGCTATTGAGGTATTGAGTGAGTTAAATTTAGGGTTCTCAAAAGACTCTGGGTGTGGGGTTTCTCGGAGGTCATGGTTGGTAGTCTCAGTGAAGTCAAGGCGGGAGGGCTCAGGGGAAACTGCATGAGGTGATTTGGAGGGTTCGGGGTAAGCAGTCGCAGGGGAGTCTGGGTTAGGCAGGTCTCTAGTGGCATTCTCAGAAGCAGGAGGGGAGGTCTGAGAGGGGTGGCCCATCTCAGGGAAGTCGAAGCCTGTAAGCGGCGAGGCCGAAGGGTCGGCCTTGGAACCCAGCCGGGCGAGGAGGAAGACGAGGAAGAAGAGGATCGGGCTGAGGGATTTCATAGTTCTGGAAGACGCCTATAGCTGCCGGGGAGGGAGAAGAAAAGGGTTAAGATTGGAAGCCTGCCGGGAACCCCGGCCCACTCCCAGAGGCCACGCCCACCGCGGAGACCACGCCCCGTTCCCCAGGTGGGCGGAGATCCCTCAGAGCTCCGCGCCCAGGAAAGGAGAGGAACCCAGCTGCAACTCCCTGAAGGCTATGGGGTCATATCTGCCGTAGCTAAGGGAGACAGAGGCGCGGGGCTTCTTGGGAGTCGTAGTTAATTTCCTTATCTGTTTCCCCGAGGGGGTCCCAGAAAAATTGGGAAGGACCTCAGACCTCACCGGCCTCAGACTTCCTCTACTTATATTTCAGACGGTGTAGACCTCCAAGGGGACATAGGATCCCTTCCTCTCCCATGGCTGCGGACACCTTCACCACACAGTTGTTTACACCAGAGGAGGCTCAGAAGGAATGGCTGTGGGCTGCGGGCCCGACAGGCATGGATCTGAGGGAGGAGGGAGACTCCTGGGACCTGGGAGAGAAGACTGCTGGGGGTTCACCCCAGTTTCCAGAGGGTGGATGGGCATTGTGGGTCTAAATTCCTAGTTCCTTAGGAGAGCCCTGAAGGTTCAGATGCCTAGAATTTTGAGGGAGTAAGATTAGGGGACCTGGATTACAGGGTAGAAAGGAGACTGGAAACTCCGAGTCTTTGGCCCTCAGCAGACAGGGGTGTAGGGTTCTGGTTGGGGCAGGACTCTGGTCACTCTGTTTATTGAGGATGGCGCTGAGATCCCAGACTCTCAGGATTGGTCTGGGGCAGACACCTAGGTTTGTGCTCAGGTGGAGGTGGGGGTGCCAGATACCTGAGTAGGACACGGTTACTTGGGGCCTGGGGTCTCTTACCTGCTTAGTGAGGTCCAAGATAACAGCAGATGAGCAGAGCTGGACGCAGAGATCGGTGAATGCTGCAGAATGGCTCCGGGAGGGGCAGCAGGAGGTAGGGTCCCAGGGGTGTGGGTGACGCACCTGACCCTGTCTCTGGGGATCCTGGGAACCTGGCTACAGCCTTGTGTTCTTAAAGGGACAGAGATAAAGAACATTATCTCTGGAACAGGGAAGGGAGTTGGGATTGGATCATCTATCTGGTGGAGGGATATGGCCCAACCAAACTATCTTCTCTTTGAAACCAGGCGTCCAGGGGTGCCTGGGTAGCTCAGTCGGTTAAGTGTCTGCCTTTGGCTCGGGTCATGATCCAAGGGCCCTGGAATCGAGCTCTGAGTCTTGCTTGTGCTATCAAATAAATAAAATCTTAAAAATAAAATGAAAAAGAAGAAGAAGAAGAAGGAGGAGGAGGAGGAGGAGGAGGAGGAGGAGGAGGAGGAGGAGGAGAAGGAGAAGAGGAAGAGGAAGAAGAAGAAGAAGAAGAAGAAGGAGGAGGAGGAGGAGGAGAAGAAGAAAAAAAAAAGAAACCAGGGATCCAGGACATCTGCCATCTCCTACATGCAAACCCAAGTCTAGAACCCTGCCTGGGTCTTACTTGAAGACCCAGGAGTCTGGGCCTCCAGCTGTCTCCCTGCAGATTCAGGAATCCAGGTTCCCAGGCCTCTCCTCTCTGTGGAAATAAGAGTCCAGGGTCCCATGTCTTGCCAGTCATGTACCCAGATTGCTACTGCCCTTTAGGACTTCTGAACCTTGGTCCACCTCCCCCCAGTGTGTAGAGAGCACCCTCTTAAGAGGCAGTGTGAGGCGACTGGGCCTTCACAAAGCCCCCAAACTCCTCCCCAGGAAGGCTTAGCCTCATGCACAGGGTAGCCTAGGGGCCCTGGCCTGTCTTTCCCCTCTTTGCAGATTTGCCTGTCACTTCACCTGCCTTCAGCCCCAGCCCCAGCCCCCATTACATTTTGCCTACTGCTGCCTTTCTCCCCCTCCATCTCGCACTCTGTTTTTTTGGTTCTCTGCTGCCTGGATTTCTCTCTGGGCATCCCTGTGCTAGCTGGCTGCCTTTCTATCTCAGGGCTTTCTCGGAGCCCCTTCCCTCCATCTCCAACTGGCTCTTTCTCTCCCCTCCCCCACTTCTTCTTTCCTTCCTCCTCTGTTGCTCCCTTTCTTCCCCTCTGTCACTCTGTCTTTGTCCTTCCCTCTTATGGTTACTTCATCTATGTGTCTCTGCTTCTCCCCATCAGTCCCTCTGTTGCTTTCCCTGTCTCTTTCTCTGTGTCTCTGGCTTCTGCTCTGATGGTCCCTCTGCCGGTCTCTATTTTTATCCCTCTGACACACCTCCTGTGTCCACTTCTCTGTCTGTCTGTCTCTCCCCCTCCTGCTTCCCCTCAGGTCCCAGCTCCTGGTCCCAATTAGTTGGTGGCTGCCAAGGCAGAGGCAGGGCCCCCACTCCTGGCTCCTCATTACCGCTGGTGGCTCCTAATGAGCCTGGTGGGGGGAGTTGACCCAGCGCCCCCAGCCCCCTGGTCTGCGTCACTGCCCGCTGCGGGGGCTGTGGAGGCGATATAAGGGGGCTGCTGCCTGGCTGTCCGAGCCCACTGCGCGGTAGCGGGCCCTGCAAACGGGCGCAGGAGGTGGGTGGGTGGTGGGATCCGGGGTTCTGGGCCAGGACGTGGGCCTCACTGAGCTCTTTCCTGTCTCTCCACAGGTGATGGAGACCCACCAGGTGTCCAGGAGCTCCCGGGTGCGGCTGCTGCTGTTGCTGCTCCTGCTGCTTGTGCCCTGGGGCGACCGCACAGCCGCAGGAGTCGCCCTGCCCCCAGCCGGGGTTCTCAGGTACGCGCGGCGCCCGGGACACCCAGGGAGGGGCGGGGATTCAGACAGGTGGGACCAGACCCAAGGAGAAAGGGGCACAGAGCAGAGGAGGATGGAGAGGAGGAGGACGGAAAGGAGGACGAAGACCAGGGGTGGAGAGAGGTGGAGTGTGGACAGGGAATCAGCGCGAGGAAGAGGTACAAGAAGATTCTGAGGAAAGCGTTGAGAGATTTGAGAGGAGCCGAAGCAGCAGGGATTTGTTCCTTGAGCGAAGTTTACTGGGTTCTTAGTGTGCATCAGGCCGGGTGCTGAGCGCTGGGGGTGGACACAGGCATCGATTCCGACTCTGTACTCGGGGAGCTTCGAGCCCGGTGAATAGACGGAGACCCGTACAAAGGGAGGCAGGGGGACAGAGGACAGACACCGAGCCACTCCACAGTCAGTGCAGGGACAGGGCTTCGAATTAGACCGCAGGAGGTACAGGTGGCGGCGGGCGGGGGTCCGGGACCCGCGGTAACCGGCTCTTTTGGTCTCCTCGCAGCCTCCGTTCCCCCGGCCGGGCCTGGGCGGGAACCGCCACCCAGCTGTCGCGGCGGAGCCTGGCCCTGGCGGACGACGCGGCCTTCCGGGAGCGCGCGCGGCTGCTGGCCGCCCTCGAGCGCCGCCACTGGCTGAACTCGTACATGCACAAGCTGCTGGTGCTGGATGCGCCCTGAGCGCCGCGCCCGCCCCACTTGAATAAAGATCCCGCAGTGTGCTCTGGTCTGCGTCTCCTTCCTGCGCCCGCGGCGCGCTTGCGGGATACGCGGGCGGGGCTTGCGTCGCTACTCCGGTGTATCTCATCTTCTCAGTCCCCTCTCTCTTTTCTTCCCACCTTCCCCTCCCCCAATCATCTTTCCCTCCCTCTACCCCTATTCTCTGTCTGCCCCCTGCTCTGGCCTCCCTCCATGCCCCAGCTCTGTCCCCTCCTCTCGCTCTGGGCTTCTGTCCCTCCCCACCCGCGTCTCTGCTCCCACCCCACTTGCGGGTCTCCGTCCTCTTCTCTGGGTTTCTTTCCCCTTCTCTTGTTCCCTGCAACCTACCAGATCTCTGGTTTCCCTGAGTCCCAGTCCCCTTCTCTAGGTCTCTGTCCCTCTCTGGGTGTCGGTTCGCCATCTCTCTGAGTCTCTGCACTTCTGTCTCTTTTCACCCTCCCGGCTTCCCAATCCTCTGCCTCCTCTCTCTACTCTTCTTTCTGCCTCTTAAACTCTTCCTTTCATTCCTAATCGCTTTCTTTTTTCTCTGCCTGATTCCCTCAGATCTTTTCTTTCTTCTGTCGTTTCCCTCTCTCCCTCTTCCAGCTCTTTCCTCGAATGTCACCTTTTCCGCTCTCTCCTCACTTCCCGACTTCGCCCTGGGCGCAGTGGAAAGATGGGGCGGGGGTTGCTTCTGGGGCGAGATGAACCTACAATTCAAGACCAGGTTCTCCCAGACCTCTCTGTGTGGTATTGGGAAGGGCTGTTTAACCTCTGAGCCTTTTTTCCCCTCATCTGAGGATTAACCGATACACCATGAGACAACTTCAACCCAGCGCCCGCGAAGCAAAACGCGTTTGTTAGAAAAGGGTTTCTGCCCCTTTAGCAGCAGCCTCCAGAAGTTTGTTCAGGGTTTTGACTGCGCCCGTCCCAGGAGACCGCTGGGGCGGGAGGACAGGACAGAGGGGACCAGGCGTCAGGCTCCCGGAGGCACAGGGCTGAGGCGCTGGTGAAGCGAAGCAGCAGCCAATCAGAATCCGTCTCCTTTTCTCCGTCTCGCTCCCTAGCTGCTCCCGTCAGCCCTTCAGTCCCAAAGCTCAATGGTGACCATGGCAACCCACTCTTAGGGGTACGCAGAGGGCTCCGAAGAGCGCGCCCTGGGCGAGGATCGTGCGGATCGCGCGCTGATTCGTCTAGAGAAGAGGGCGGGGCTGGGCGCGTGGGCTCGCGGGAAGGGGGCGGGGCTGGCGCCGGGTGAGTGGCAAGCCGTCGTGTGGGTTGTCTGACTCGGAGGCGGACCGCGCCCTAATTGGCCCTTAGGCTGTAGGGGTGGGCCTGCTTCTCACTCAGAAATACTGAATCCTGTAGTAGTAACTGTATTCCTCAACACCATCTAGAGTTGGCCAAATTTCATAAGTAAGACTCTGAAAGTCAAGAGTAATTTCCCCAAGTTGCCGGCGCCAGTAAAGGACAAAAGGGTAATTGGAACGCAGATCTGTGTGACTTAGTCTAGTCTAGACCTTGCCATTACTCTCCTGGAGAAATGGGAGTAAAGTTATGAGCAGTTACCATGGCCAGGCCGCCGTCTAAATCTTGCACTCCTCCTGGCTCTCTGAGCCAGCCTCACAACAACCCCGTGAGGAACTTCACGGCTTTTGGCTGGAGGGCCTGCTAGCTGGGTCTTTGCCTGAACTCCTCCCATATTTCCTCCCTAGATGTCTTCTGTATGTTCGAGGCTTTTCATAAAATGGTGCCTGGAAGCCCTTCCTACTCCACTCTACTCACCTCTCCCCAGGAAATTTCAGCAATTCCCAACAGGCAGAACCCCATCTCCAGACTGTGGGCTCAAGCCTCAGGGCTCTGGCCACTTATTAGAACACTGACATTCACACCATCTCATTTGAGCTTGGTGTTCCCCCAAACCTACTCCTTCTCATGGGTTCCCATTTTGGAACCAGTCACTGGGTCAGATCGATGTGCTGTCCTTGCCCCTTCCTTCAGCATCCTCCTTCACAGCCATCAGTCTCTGGCTCTGTCCTTCCTGCCCTGCCTCTCTCTGCCCTTCCTCTTCTTCCCAGCCACATGCCCAGCTCAGCTCAGGCCTCATCCTCTCCCACCTGGACCAAGCCCCAGTCTTCTCCCCACCTCCTGCCTCCTTTCATATTCACCCCCCATGCAGGCTCAGAAGCTCTCTTCCCAATCCTCCTTGCCCAAATCCTCCTCTTTTCTTTTAATCCCAGCAGCATGGTGGTTTCTATGGCTCTCGGCCCACAGAGGTGCTTTCCCACCACCTGGTCTTCACACTCACACACACACACACACACACACACACACACACACTATTATCTCTGCCCATGACACCCTCCTTTAGTCCCTGCTCAATGTAACAAACTTTACTCATATTTCAAGACTGCACACAGATGTTACCTAATAGGGACAAAATCCCTATCCTTCCAGGACAGGTTAAGTGCATTTTCTGGGTTCCTATGGAACCTACAGTTACCTCTATCACTATCTGCCTTTATTTTTTTAAAAGATTTTATTTTATTTATTTGACAGAGAGAAAGAGATCACATGTAGGTAGAGAGGCAGGCAGAGAGAGGGGGGGAAGCAGGCTCCCTACTGAGCAGAAAGCCCCATGCAGGGCTCAATCCCAGGACCCTGAGATCATGAGATCATGAGATCATGACCTGAGCCGGAGGCAGAGACTCAACCCACTGAGCTACCCAGGTGCTCACACCATCTGCCTTTAAATAGGGGTGACTCTGACCCTCCCTTGCTCAAAACTCTCCCAAGGAACCCTCTTGTGGTGCTGAAATTGTTCGTATCTTGACCCAGGTTTTGGTTTTGTGGTTGTTTGCATATGTGAAAACTCATGCACCTGATACTTTGATTTGTCCATTTATCTGTATGGTTCCATTTTTAGTGTATGCACTACTGAAGCGAGCATATCCATTTATCTGTATGAAGTTGTGTCTCAATTAAAGCATAAATAACAACAACAACAAAAAGCAATAAAATCTCTGAAATCTCCCATCATCCTCAGGAGAAAACCCGGGCTCTTCAGCCTGGCATTGGAGGGCCTGTTTTTCTACAGATTTATCTTCCTTTCTTTAACAAATAATAAATTTTTGAAAGATTTTATTTGAAAGAGAGAGAGCATACAAGCATGAGTGGGTGAGGGCAGAGGGACAAGGAGACTCCCTCCTGAGTGGGGAGACCTTGCAGGGCTCCATCCCAGGACCCTGAGATCACCTGAGCCCAAGTCAGACGCTTAATGGACTGAGCCACCCAGACACCCCCACAGCTTTATCTTCTAAGGTCTAATCGCGGCACATGAATGAACAGCAAGTGATGAGTAAGCTAGTGGCACACTGGTCCACTTCCTGCTGGCTGTTTACCCTGCAGGGGACATCTGTGATGTATGCCCGGCCCATGTGTCTCTTTCCCTCTTTCTGCCAGGAGAGCAGAGAGGAGCTCAGTTTCCCAGCCTCTCTTGCAGCTAGGAGGGATCATAAACACTTCTGGCCAATGAGACATGAACACAGGTCTGCTGCTGGCTCTGGGAAGGCGACGTCTTTTCTTTATAAAGAAAGGAAGGGACAAGTCCCCTTCGTCCCCTTCTTCCAACAGATGTGATGTATGAAGCCACACCTGCCAGCTCCTGAGCAAGACCGAAGGGCTGAGAGGATCACAGAGAATCATCGTTCCCTCATCCCCCAGGCTGTGGAGACTCTGAGCTGTGGGCTCATAGCTGCCCTCCTCCAGACTTGTTTTAGGAGGAGGATAAACCCCTAGTATTTAACCCATTGTTGGGTGTGTTTTGCTATTGCTCAGAAATGTAGTCACCAGTGTTACAAAACCAAAAAACTTCACATAAAAACTCAACACAGGGCTGTGGATCCTGGAGCACTGTATCTAGCGTCCCTGAACCGGAGCCCTCCCAGCTAACGGCACAACAATGGTAATAACAGTAGGATTCCCCGGGAATTCTCTGACTAGACCTTGCTCTGAGTGGCTCACACTGGGGGGGGCTGGAGGTAGCAGAGCTGGAGGTGGGGCCAGGTGGGTGGCGGGGACTGGCCCAGCAGCAGGACGGACAGCAGCAGCAGCAGCAGCAGGCCCAGGACGGGGGCTGGAATCAGTGGAGGCCGAGTGATCCTGGTGGGAGGCAGCCCAGCGCTCAGGGAAGGCCCCAGGGCGGGGGGCTGCTGGAGCTGTCTCAACAGGGGGCAGTACCCCAGCGTGTGCCGGCCACCCTCATTCTGGAGATGCCTCGGGGCGCACCTGAGTGGCTCAGGCTGCAGGGAGGGCAGGCAGAGCTGGCCCCATCTGGGGCTCCTGATTGGGACCAGCTCTCTGGGCACAGGCACCAATGCTTGCTGCGGCTCGGGCTCGGTGGGGCTGCTGGACAGAAAGGAGGGCGAGGCAATCACGCTGACCTTTTCCTCCGCCTCCAGGCCCCTTCCAGTCCCGGTGAGTACTGTTACCTCTCAGGAGGGCTTCCCAGAACATCTCCACGATGCGGGTCCGCCAGAGGGCTGTGGAGGTTGGCCTGGAGGGACAAAGGAAACAAACTTGAGACTGGGTCCTGGATTGGGAGAGGCCCTTGGTTCAAGCCACTGGACAGAAGTGACCACATGGAAGGGGGTGGAGTGCAGTGTGACACCCCACAGGGTTGGGTTCCCAGCTCTGATGCCTACAGCTCAGGAGAGATCATCCATCAAGTCAGCTGTGAGGAAACTGAGGTGGGTCCCATCTCCTTGGAGGGAAGGGGGAGCTAGGCTTTGGGGTCAGGCTGCTCAGAGAGAGCATCTTGGAGGGTTTGGACCCCAAAGGGGCCCAGATGCCTGGCACACATTCGGGCTCTCATATTCCTACCCTGAGGACCCCGGGCTCCCTGCCTCTCCTCCCCGAGCTTCCCTCCCCTCCCCTGCCTGAGAATGGGGACGGGCACAGCAGCTGGTGTGAGTGGTGCCAGGCGGGGGAGCTGTGACAGGCGCTGTGCCCCAGGGAGTTCTGGGGCTGGCTGGGGCGGGCCCACCCCCTTCCTGTGCGTGGGCCCATGTGCGTGTGCATTTTCGCATTCCGGGGGTGTAGCCACGTCTGTGAGGCCTGGGGCTTAGCTGTTGCGGCCCTTTGTGTGTGCTTGGGGGGTCCCCCGGGAACATTCTGGCCGCCCACTGGCCCGCAGGCCTCCCCACACGGCGCTGTCCGCTCTCATTAGCTATAGCAAGGGCCTTGTTATCTCTCGGCCAAATGATTTTTCTGTCTGCTGGGGAGAAGAGGGGGTGTGGGTAAGGGCTGGGAAGAGCTGCCACTGTGTCACCCTCCTCAAGGCCCCAGAGTGGGTGGGGACTGGGAGGGGGTGCTGGGGACTGCCTACCATGATCTGGGGCGCTGCTTCCTCCTCTTCCTCTCTTCTGGGCAACCTGGGGGGGATAACAGAGTCACTGCAAGCATCTTGCTTCGGCCTGGCTCCCGTTCGCCCACTGTGGCGCTGGATGAGCCTTTAAAGCAGGGGTCTTAGTGGGGAGCGGGCATCACAGATGGGCCTGGGGGTGTCCTGGAGCCCCATGAGCAAGCTGTTGTGCATATTTGGCAGGGGAATTGTCAACAAACTTTCAAAAGAGTGTGTGACCCCCAAAAAGGGTAAGAGGCTCTTTTGATTTTCTCTTCCGCTATCTGATGCTACAACTGGGAGCTGAGGCTTCTGCTCTCTTACTCTCCCAAACACCAGAGTCTCAGAGCAGAGACTCAGGGCAGGTGTAGACCCGCCCCCCACTTCATGCCTGTGGGGTTGTGCCACTTTCATTGAGTGTCAGTCTTACTGGGACTTCCTTTAGGACCGAGATTCCAGAAGCCAACTGTGTGAGCAAGTTCCCCTACAAATCATTTCTCTTGGGTGGGCAAGCCCTCAGCTTCTAACCCGCTGAGGGTTGCAGCTGCCCGAGCCCCTGAAATACCCCTCTGGGACTCAGACCTCAAGCTGCCCAACCCAGATGCCCCTTGGAGACCTAGATGTCCATACCACAGGCTACCACCATCACTGGGGACCAGGGGTCAAGCCCTCCAGCTGCCGCCACCTGATACCCTCAGGACACAGCGCCCAGCGCCTCTCAAGGTCCAAGCCCTCACCCTGGTCAGGTTTAGGGGTCATGGGTTTCATCTCCTCCTTTGCTTCCAGCTTCCAGCTTCCCAGTCTGTGGGTCATACTGCCCTGCTCCTGGGAAATTCAAATGTCCAGCCCCCACCCCCGCTGCTGCTAACCCCCTTCTCCCTTCCCTTCCCCAGTGACGCAGGGTGGGGGGGGTCCTGCCCAATCTCAGCTTTCTCAGACAAGTCCAATTAGAGGCCAGTGGCAGGCGGCTCATTAGTTGTTACAGCCGAGAGCTTGAAGGGGGTGCGGTGGGAGGCATTACAGGAAACCACAGGCCCCAAGGCCAGGCCTGAGGAGGATAGGCCCAGACATCTCATGCTTTCTCTCTCCCCAGAGGCCTGCCACTGAGCTTCCTAACAATCACAGGGCTGGGGCTCTGGACAGTAAAGCTTACAGCACCCCATCACAGGATTTGAACCCAGGCTGTCTGATTCCGGAGTCGCCAACTGTCTCCTAACTACCTGGGTGTTCTCCCTGGGCCAGTCTGGGCTTCCTTCATCCCAGGATTCCTTGGGGGCCTTGGGAGAGGTGTGTTCAGTGACAGTGACCCAGTGACTGAGCTGTCCCATCAGCCAGACAACTGTCTTCTTGTCTAAGAGTCTCCTATATGAGTACTGCTCCTATGGGGCCCCATTCAAGGCATCATGTCCCCAGAAAGCCTTCCCCCAGTTGGCTTGAAGTGCCAGATGTCCTCCCAGAACAGGCTGGGTCAGAATCTGTCTCCCTCTAGACCAGGAGATGCTGAAGGCAGGGCTGGGGGTGGCTCATCCTGGTTCACAGGCCAAGGATCACTTCAAGGGGAGGGAATGAATGAATGAAGGAGGGAATGAGGTGCAACTCCCCCCCCCCCAGGGCTTTTCCAGTCTTTGCACAATGTCCAAGAATGTGGTGTCACTCCAAGCCAGGGGGATGGCTCTGGAAGGAACAAGCTTCTTACCACATTGATCGCTCCTTCCTTCCTCCCTGAAGGTGCACTATCTCTCCCTGCAAGTGTCTCTGTGGGAAAAGGCGAGGGTAAGTCTCCTGGGCTGTGACCCTGCAAGAATTACCCACCTGCTGCTAAAACCTGCCCTCCTCTTGGGCTCCCTCCCTGGGTGGGGGGGGGGGCTGGCTCTACATCCCCTCAGGCGTAGAAGCCAGACTCCTTTTTCCTCAGCACCCAGGACTCCAGGTCCCCCAAACCTCTCACACTCCCACGAGCTTCTCTTATTCACATGGACCGAAAGGAAGCCCAGCATTTCCTTCCTTTATCCCCTTCTCCTCCCAGGTTCCTGGTCTGGGGGCAGCCCTCCCCTCCTCCCCCCCGCTGCCCAGCTGTTCTCTCTCAGGACCCAGGTCCTAGTTTCTCCTCCTTCCCTGCGGCCTCAGTCGCCAACCTGATACTGTTTCCTACATACATCCCTGAGCTCCAGGCTTGTGCACCCACTGACCCCAGGTAGCTCCCTGGCCATCCCTCAGGATCCCATCTCACTAGGCTGCAAGGCAAGTTGTTGTTGTTGTTTTTAAGATTTTATTTATTTGTCAGAGAGAGAGAATGAGCACAAGCAGGAGGAGGGGAAGAGGGAGAAGCAGACTCCCCGCTGAGCAGGGAGCCTGATGTGGGACTCAATCCCAGGATGCTGGGGTCATGACCTGAGCTGAATGCAGATGCCCAACCCACTAAGCCACCCAGGTGTCCCTGCAAGTTAAGTTTGATGTCTCTCTATCTTCTCCCTTCCTAGCACCCATCTCTCCTACCCCACTTCTCTCTGCCCATCCCTCCTCCTCTGTCCCAAGGCCCTGGCCTGTCTCAGGCTTTATTCCTCTGGACTCTTGCCCCAGCCTCCTTCCTGGCCTCCCTGCCTCTAGTCAGTCCCCATGCTCTCCATATAGGCTTCCCACTCCCCCGCCCACACCAGGGATCTTTCTAGAGGGATCTTTCTATATTGAGAGCTGACCATACCCGCTCCCTGCCCTCAGTCATCCTGGGACTCGATGGAGAAAAGTACAATCTCCCTGCTTGATTTACAGGTAATTCCTGTTGTCGGGCCCCATGGCTCCCCAGCCACCCGCCACTCCCTCTGCTGCCCAACCGTGTTGTATGCTTTCATGCCCCACATCATCGTGTGTGTGCTTTCCCCTGCCAGGAAGGCTTCTCTCTCCTGACACCGCTCAACTTCTCTCTCTTCTCCAAAATACACTCAAGTGTCGGTTTCCCAAGTGACACCTCTCCCAGTCTCCGACCTGACCCAGGTCTTCCCTTTGCTGGGCTCCCTCAGGGCCTGGCCCCCACCTATCACCCTGCATGGGGATGGCCCATTTGCACGATCTCCCCACCAGGCCCCGAGAAGCTTTGCACCTTAGTTCTAGGACCCAGAGCTGGTAGCACCCTGAGGCCTGGGTCAGTGCTCCTTTGGATGGGGTGTCGAGAGCTCCCAGAGGAATTCACTCTGACTCACACTTCCTCAGAAGGATGTGACTCTGCCACCCATAGGCTATGTGACTGGGAACGTGTGGCCTCTCTGAGCCTCAGTTTCCCATGGGTAACAGGATGAGGGGTGAGAATGCCTACCTTGCAGAGATACTGGGGGAGGTAAATGAAAAATCAGGGGCGCCTGGGTGGCTCAGTTGGTTAAGCTGCTAAGCATCTGACTCTTGGTTTCTCCTCAGGTCATGATCTCAGGGTGGTGAGATGAAGCCCCCTGTTGGCTCCGTGCTCAGGGTGGAGCCTGCTTGAGACTGTTTCTCCCTCTCCCTCTGCTTCTCCCCCAACTTGTGCTCACACGAGCTCTCTCGTTCTCTCCAATAAATAAACAAATCTTAAAAAAAGAAACCAAACAGCACAGGCATTGAAGGGAAATGCAAAAGCTTCTCTCAACCCAGGGAGAAAGTGAGCAAAGAAATAAGTTTCTCCTTTAAGAACGGTGAACAGTATAATTCTGAAGCAGTCTTATTTTTAAGACAATGCAGTTACAGAACTGTTAGCAATATTTCCTTTAAAAAAAAAAAAACCAAACTAGACAGACAGAGACACTTCTGGCACTAATAGATTAAAACCTCACTTTTCTCTTGTGGACACTGAAGATGAGTTGTCTCGGTTGTTTTGAAGGATGTGGAAATACTGCTCAGGTAATTACAGAAGTCATAAAACAACTGCCATGGCTGAGTTCAAGATTTCCACATGGGCTTTCTAAGCTGTTCTTATCGTGCCTTCTATCCCCAAAGTAAAAGCTTAATGTATCTTTATGGTGTCCGGAGGAATGATTCACTTCGTGACTTCCCCCCGCAGGACCATTGTAAACGCAGGGCTTCCTGACAGTGCTTTCTCAACGACCAAACTACCACTGTGCAGTTTGCATTCGCTTTGTTTGCTCTTGTCTACTCCCCTGGCGGGCCAGTCCCTAGAGGGCAGGGATGGTGTCCTGCCTGGCTCGGGCCTGTGTCCAGAAGGCCCTCGGTCAATGTTTGCCCATGGAATGGGCAGCAAGCTCGTGGCACATGGGAATCCCAGGGCCCTCTCCCAGCTCCTGGACTCTGGCGGTTTCGGACTCCCCCCCCAACCCATGTTCACCAGTGTCCCAGCTGGGGCTTCAGGCAGAAACTCCACTTCCTCATCTGTCTCAGTGATGACCTCCTCCCACTGCCACACTCCACACAGAGGGCTGGAGAGAGCAGCGGCTGCCACTTCTTGTTTCTGGGAGGGGAGAAGCTGTTTCTGAAGTCAGGAGGGCCAGGTGAAGGCAGAAAATGGGTCAGAGATGGGGATGGACACGTGCTGAGGCAGGGGTAGGAGGAGCCAGGTGGGGGGCTGTGTGGCGGGGGTGAGGGTGGGCTGGGGAGCAGGCGGAGGCAAGATCTGGGAGGGGTTTGGCAGCAGGACCAAGGATTGGGGTAGGAATGAGGTAAAGTACTGAGATGGTCCTGGGGGGAGATGAGGTGGGTGAGAATTAGGGCTGCGTCATAGCTGTGGCCGGCAGTGGGTTGGGATGTTCCCGAGGAGCCAGGCCTACCTGCCGAATGGCCTCAATCTCCACGCCCAGTGACGGGGGCAGCAGCCTGGTCCAGCCCACTCTTCTTGCCTGGGCCCCTTCCAGTAGCCTGGCCACATGGTCAAGAAGGGACGGCTCTCTCTGCGCCTGCCCCTACGGGTCAGTCCACCCACTCTAGGGTGGCTGCTCTGCCCACCCTGTGGCTGGAGGTTGGGGGCTCCCTGCCTTTGGGCTCCCCTCCTGCCTCCTTTACTGATGTTCCTGATGTTCCACTCACTCATCCGGCCCCTCATGGGTCTGACTCAGCTGCTCCTCTAGATGTGAGATTTCCAGCCTCAGTTCCTGCAAAGGAGGGAGTGGGGGACCCCTGTCTTTCCATTCTTCTCTATCTCCTGGCCTTGGGCTCCTCTTACAGTCAATTCCACTCCCCTGACTTCTTTGGGCTCCTCCAGACATATATTACCAAGGGACAAGGGGAAGAAAGCAGTGACAGAAACTTAGGGAGCCAAAGAGAGACAGAGAGCAGCAGGAGCAGAGAACATAAGCCAGCAGCCTGGGAAACTAAGAATAAGAAACATGGACGGACACAGACTCACAGAGAGGCAAAGACATGTGAGGGGCAGGAGACGCCTAATGATCAGGGACCAATGGAGGGTAGAGTCACCCCTGGAGACAGACAGACTAAATCAAGGAAAGGCAGACACACAGAGAGATGGGCAGGGGAAATGCATTAACAAGACCCCCACAGAGAATGAAAATGGACTGGAGGTGGAGATACACAGGGTGAGAGACAGAGAGAGAGAGAGAAAGGAACAGAAGACAAGTGAAAAGGCCAGAGACACACACACTCCACAAGACAGGGGCAGAAAGAGGCAGCGAATGCAGAGATAGCAGAAGAGCAGGGCCAGGAAGCGGGCCGAGGGCGGGAAGGCAGCAGGCTACCTGGGTGGTCGTTCTGTACTCCTCCAACGTCTTGGCCAGACTCTCCGCATGGCGAGTGCGCTGAGGAAGCCCAAAGCCCAGTAAGAGGAGACCCAGCTCCGCCAAGATGCAGAGGCAGGGGTAGGGGAGATGGGCAGGGTGAGCTTGGGGGAGGAGCTATGGCCTGAGGGAGAGCATCAGGTTTCTAGGCCCTGCAGGGACAGGCTTGCCAGGCCAGGGGAACCCTCTGACCTCTCTGGGCTGCTTATCCAGGGATAAGACCCAGGCAGGACTCCCAGACCTTGGGGCAGGAGCACATGGAAGGCAAATGTCCCCTTGCCACCCCCGGGCCCCTCACCTCTGAGAGGACGGCATCTCGTTGGCAAATGAGGCGTTCACACTCATAGAGCTGCCGCTGCCGAGGAAGGAGTCCGTCCATCTGTCCGGCCTCCCAGGACTGGCCTCAGCGGGTGCTGCCCTCCCCAGTCCACCCAGCTCTCCCGAGCCCCACTCCTCAACCTCCCGTGATGTCTCTGGACATCAGCCACCCAGAGAGAGATTTCAGCCGAGCTGCCTGGAGCCCTGGGAGCCTGATGGCTCAATGAAGGAAGGGGCGGCACCTTCAAAACCTCCTTCTCCGTGGCCAGCTCCTCACTCCTCCTTTTGACTCCATCCCGCTCCGCCAGCAGCTTCCCGTTCTGGAAGAAGGAAGGACCACTTAGGCCAACAGCAATGTTAGCGCCCGCAGCTGACATTTCCTGATCACCTGACCGGCAACAACAAGCCTAGTGCTGAGCACGTTATGTATTTGGGTCCATTGAATACCTCCACGCCCCCTACGAGTTCTCAGCCGGGGTTTCTCTGTGTGTCACGGGTGCTGGTCTGAGGAGACAGGACCCACTTCACGGAGCTCGTAACAGTATCTGCGAGCATGTCTGAGCACCTTGCCCATGTTACCTCATGTCTCCTCTCCCATCGTGCAGATAAAGGCAAGTGGGGCACAGAAAGGTTGAGCCCCGCGCCCCCAGGCTGTACAGGAGGTAATTCATTGCAAACACACGCTACTGTATGTTAATAAGCACAGAGCATTTAGAACAGTGCCTGGCACACACAAAAATGTTCAGAAAATACAAAATATATACTTTAAAGATACTTTCAAAACTTCACATTCTAAATATTTTCACACACATGTGAGTAAAAATACCAATATAATGGACTCCCACTACTCACCAGCTAGCTTCAATAATTATTTAAATTTTCCTAGTTTCTTCCCTATTCTCCAAGTTTTTTTTGTTGTTGTTGTTTAACATGACTCTAAACCAAACGCCAGGTAGCCTGTGATTTCTGCCTAGAACAACTCTGGCATTTTAACTTCCTACTTAAGTAATTGTTTACTTTACCAAACTCACAACACCATGATCACGCTTAACAAAAGTAATAATTCCTTAATCTTTCCTATATAATTCCTATATAATAATTCCTATAATATTATATCAAACTTGTGGATTTTTCTTTGCTTTTCTTTTTTTCCATTTTGATAGTCTCGCAAAGGTCTTGTCACATTTAGTTTGTTTGTAGGAGGATCCAAACAAGGTTGACTGTGGCTTTTGGTTGAAATGTCTCATTTCTTTTCCTCTGACAATGGTCGCCCACCTGTCCCAATCCAGGTACTTTTGGGGGCACGTCTTTTGGGGAATAAATCAAGTTATTTGTCCTGTAGAATTTGTGCATTCAGATTTCACTTCCGGAGTTCTCATTCCCTCCATAGGACGTTCATCATATTTGTCCAACCTCTTCATTTCCTTGAAACTGGTGGGTAGATCCAGGACCCTGTCCAGGCTCCTGTTCAATTTTTGGGGGGAGGAAGATTTCCCAGGTGCTGCTATGCAGGTCACGTTGTGCCGTTTGGGAAGAATGTCATGTCTGGGTGTTCAATGTTTTCATTGGCTTCACCTTCTGTTTTTACAGAGGAAATTGATAAGTGGAGAGGCTAAGAAACTTGGCCAAGGTCACCTGGTGAGAGAGTGGACTCACCAAATCTGACTCTCTCTGGGGTGAGATGCAGCCCTGGGTGAGAATGGGGAACAGCTTCATCTCTGGCCTCAGGGAGCTCATCGCTAGAGGTGGGGACCGGTGCCTAAGCAGATGATAACTCAGGAGGCAGACTCTGATGAGGCCTAGGGCCTGGGCCCTGTGCAGCCTGGATGAGGGGCTTTCAGAAGTGGCAGGGCTGGGCCACCCTGTGTCCTCCAGGGGGAGAATTATCAGAGAAAACAAGGGGGCCAGGAAAGGGGCAGCCCATGCCAGCTGTGAAATGGGATCTGAAAATAAAATGGCCCCCAATCCAGTTGAGAGTTTCCAGGCACCAAAAACTTAGCAACTTGTGCTGACTTCGATGTGTAGCAGCCATGGGCAAAAGCATTTCAGTGCTGGGAGGCAGTTGGAGTTCCCTTGCCACGCCCCTCCTCCCCAGGCCCCTGGGGACACCAGGGCCAGTTCCGCCCTCTCTCCAGCTGGCTGGCTGGGCTCCAAGTCCTCCATCAGCCGTCCCTCCTCCTTGGTCTCCTCAGGCCTGGGCTGCCAGGTGAAGGGCAGAGGAAGGACAGGCCAGGAATGCTGTGTCAACATCTGTCCACCTGGTGGGGATTTGGAGGCTGGATTCTGGGCTGCCCAGCAGGGAACCTGGTTACTCAGCCTCTCCTGCCTTCTTCTGCAGTAACCCGAGCCCTGCTCTGAAGATTCTCTGTAGGAAAGCCGAGTATCCTGAGTGTCCCTTACACCAGCATTATTCTCCTGTAACTTGAGAACTCGATCTATAGATGCTCTGTAGGCTGCTGTGGGCAGGGGAAAGGTAGGGAGGGAGGCAACCAAGAATAGCTCCGGTTTATCGAGCGCCTAGGATGTACCAGGCGCTGCTCAAGGCACTTGACCTGGCAGCAGGCCTTCTGCACTGGGAGGAGGCAGAGATTGCTGGCTGCAATTCACCCTTCCGAGTCCTTCCGCTTTCGTTGGGGGTGCACTCTCCAGGTGGGCAAGTGGGTCCTAGCCCCACTCTGGAGGGGTGAATAAGAGGAAGATTCGGGAGATCTCGGCAGATTCAGGAGAACTGACTGGTTAGCTAATCCAGCAGCCATTCTCGCCCCCTCTCACTTGCTCATCTCCCACTCCAGAGGCAGAGAAAGGTCAAATATTCTCCCAGCATCCCTTGCAGCTGGGGATGTCATGTGATCCAATTCCTGCCAGCGTGATGGAAGAGAGGTATGCTGGGATGGTGGGTATAGTGGGGGTGCTTTTCCCTCTGACGAAAGGAGAGCCATGGGAGGAGCATTAGCTGGGCCCGCTTGCCCCTCTTTGTCCTGCTTTGAATAAGACCACGAGGGTGGAGCTGTTGCAGCCATCTGAGATCATGAGGCCATAGGCCAATGAACAAGCCCAAGTCACCAAACCAACATGGAGAACTTCAAAGTCTCTTGTTAAGGAAGTGAGTGTCCTTCGGATTGAAGCCACCATTTCCTCAGTGTTCTCTTCCTTGGAGCTGAAAGTGTTTTGGCCCATCCAGGATTGGAGTGCCCATACCAGGGAGCGGTTTGGCTATAATCATATAATGTCACTTTGGCCAATAAGATATAAGAGGGAGGTTCTGCCATGGGGCTTTAAGGAAAATTTCTTCTTGTTCTTTCTTTTTTTTTAAAGATTTATTTATTTATTTGTCAGAAAGAGAGCACAAGCAGGGAAAGCGGCGGGCAGAGGCAGAGAGAGAGGCAGGCTCCCTGCTGAGCAAGGAACCCAATGTGAGACTCGATCCCAGGCCCCTGGGTGGGGTTATGACCTGAGCAAAAGGCAACAGCTTAACCGACTGAGCCACCCAGATGTCCCATCTCCTTGTTCTTAAAGAGAGATGTTCTGGAAGAAAACAGTCACATCCTGCCTGAACCCCATGCCTCGCACTGTGGCAGCCATCCCGTGGTGAGATTCCCGTCATCCTAGTGGACAGAATTTTCATGGAAGAGCCAGAGAACAATAGTGGAAAAATTTTGGATTTAAATGTAAAACCCAGGGATGCCTGGGTGCCTCAGTTTGTTGGGCATCTGCCTTTGGCTTGGGTCACAGTCCTGGGGTTCTGGGATCTAGTCCCACACTGGGCTCCTTGCTCTGCGGAGAGCCTGCTTCTCCCACTCCCTCTACCTCTGCCTGCCAATCCCCCTGCTTGTGCTCTCTTTCACTATCAAATAAAATCTTTAAAAAAAATAGTAAAAGCCATAATACAGATGTAGGACAAAGAGATTTGGGGGGATCGGGCAGAATCAGTATCATTGTCTGGACTGGGCAGAGATCCTTAGGGCAGGGGAGGGGTGGAGGAGGGTCAAAGAAGAGAGTAGAGGGAAAACAGGCCCTGCGCCAGCCCCAAGCCCCAGGTTAGCTGCGAGGGATGGAGAGGAAGGTTGCAGTTGAACCACACTTCCACTGGGATGTCTGGGAATCCGAGAGGGAGCATTTCTCAGCTCAGTCTCAGAACCAGCAAGGCCTGTGTAACAGAATGGAGATGGCTCTGTGAGGACTGGAGGCAGAGAGGCCCAACAAGCCCCCTTGTGGCCACAAAGTCTCAGGAAATCAGCTAAGCCTCTTCTATGGCCCTGGAAGGGTGTGGGAGGGACTGAGGGAGTACCCCAGAGGCCCTCGTGTCTTGGTGGCTCCAGAGGGCCACCGGCAGCAGATGCAGTGAGAACTGGATGTCCAGAGACCAGGGCAATGCCAGCCTCCCAGGGGACGCCAGCGTGTGGTGGTGACTAAGGCTGAGGACCAGATGGGATGATGAGCGTCAATCTTGTGACCAGCAGAGAGAACAGACGTTGAGGGAGGACGGCAGCCTCCTGGAGCACTGAGATGCCGTGTGGGTCTTCAGCCACTTAGATGGCACCTCGCAGAGGGGTGGTGATGAATTTCATCGACAGATGAGTTTCAGTTTCCACCTAAAAAGGACTAGGTGGGCCCAGGTGTACTAAGATCATGTCCTCGGTGTCAGAAGAACAGGGCTCGAATCAGACACATGGTTGAACTGGGCCGTTGCGGACACTGTGCTAGGCCCCTGGCTGAGAACTGTCATTTGTTTCTAAGACAATCCTGCCGAACAGATAGTCTCCTCCCCTTCTCAGAGAATAAAACAAAGGCTCAGGAAGGGGGAGTCACATGCCTGAAGATGGCAGAGATGGGATGTGAACTCAGGGCTGACTTCAAAGCCTGTGTTCTTTCTACCATAAAAAATGCTAACATATGAGCAACAAGGGTAAACTTCCAGCAAGCACTGCCCATGGGTCCTGCCTTGTGCCTAAGACTACAAGCATCTCCGTGTTTAAATCCCTCACCACCCAACGAGGGAGATTATTTTGGCCACTGCTACAAGTACAGAGAGGAGATGGACCGACCCATGCTTACGTAAGCAAACCCAGCACAAGCCCAGGCAGTCTGTCCCATGCTCCACAGTCTTACCAACCAGGGCACGCAGTGCTGTGACTTTCAGAGACACTTGTACATTATTGGGATTCTGGAATCTCCCTCTACAGACTGTCAGGGTATTTGGGTGCAGGCCGCTGGAGGTGTCTGGGGCAGCAGGGGTAGGGCGGGAGATCCCTGGGACTGGGCTAGGTGTAGGGGTGGGCACTGGGCCTCAGCTCACCTCCTCCTGCAGAGTCTCCATCTCGGCCACCAGATGCTGCTGTTCCTTTTCCTGAAAGACCCCAGAGGACAAAGGCTTCTATTTGGGCCTCCTAGCCTTCTCCCTTCTCCCACACCTGGGAACCCATCCTGGGTCTGGGTCAAGGAGGAGCAAGGCTGGGAGAATGGGTCTGACAGCCCTGATGGCTCCTGTTGTCCCCTCTGTCATGAGAGGAGTGGCAAATAGATCTGGACCCTAAGTCTGGGGAAAGCAGGACCTGGAGTCAGGGAGGAAGCTGGGGTAACCTCTACCCGTTCCCATTCCAATGTCAGGCTCTGTTGCTCGGACTCTAAGAAAGGGGGAAGGAAGATGACACCTTTGTACCCCTTGCCCAGAACCCACCGTCTGCCGGGCCTGGGCCAGGAGGCTGCGATTCTGATCCTCCAGGCCCTTGGCCAGCGTCTTCAGGTCCTCCAGCTCCTCGTCCACGGCCTTGGCACACTGCAGGGCCTGCTGGGTGCTGAGGGGGGCCGCACGCGAGGGAAACAGAGACCATGGAGACAGAGCCATTCAGGGAGTCAGAAGCAACAGAGAAATCCTGACAGGGACCTGGGGGGTGGGAGGAGTGGGGCACGGAAACCCAGAAGGAAAAGCGGGGAAAGAACCTAGTACAGGACACAGAGACCCCGTTTCTCCCTAAAAAACTCAAGGGGGTGGGACAGAAACCTGGTAAGAGCAGGAGATTAAAATGAAGGGAATGTGACAGATACGAGAAAGACCACAGGGCAGGCATAGGCTGCAGATATGGAGACACAGAGAAGAGTAGAGAGGGGAGTCTGAACCCAAGAGGCTGAGAGACAAGAGTCAGGGAAACACAAAAGAGAAAGAGGAAGAGAGCGGATGGGACAGTGCAGGGCGGAAGACAGGGCAGAAGGTGCAGGGAGAGCACGTGGAGAGCCCACCTGCGAAGCTGCTTGCGCAGGGTCGTGATCTCCTCCCCGAGGCGCGTGGACCCCTCCTCAGCGGTCTCCAGGCTGCGCTGGAGCTTGGAGTTCTCCCCGGCCAGCCTGCGGTTGCTGAGCTCCAGGTCCTCCAGGCTGCTCAGCAGGTCAGCGGTGGTGGGCCTGGGGTCAGGGAGGGGCTGGTCACTGGCCACAGCTCCCACCCACTTCCCTTCCCAGGTCGGGGTGGCGGTGGGGGGGAAACAAGGCTCTTCTGGAGAATGAGGAACAGGAGAGAGACTGCCCTTCTCTCCCAGGCCTAGCAGCACAGCTGCCCCCACAACCCGTCCCTCACTCCCTCTGAAGGACCCCACTAGAGCCCTATGGCAGGGAGGCTGGAGGACATGGGCTGTGGGGAGGTGTGGGGGGGCATAGGTACAGCTCAGCTCTGGGGTCTTCGCCTCCAAAGCTCTCTAGGTTGGCTGGCTCTTCCGCTTCTGGGCATCCTGGAGGGAGACAGACAGAGGGTGGTGGGCTCCTCGGTGACCTTGGGTGTCGGGGAGCCCCAGGACTTGGGCTTGGCCTCCATTAGCCTCACCCTTGCATTTGCCCTGGGTCATCTCATCTGCTCCTGGGGCTATGATTATATCCATTGTCTGAAAGGCCTCTTGCTCACTGATACCCTGAGCTCAGGCTGGAACTCTCTTGAAGCCCTGAATTCATCACAGCACTGGGCAGCAGCACCTTAGCTACCCCCAAACCTGTTCCCCTCCCCGATTTCCTTCCCACCCACTTACCTGGTCACTGGGCTGTCCTGGCTCCCTTGTTCCTCCTCATCTCCACAGTCCCCCCGATTCCAGACCCTCATCTTCCTCCCTGAATCTTCTCCACGCTCCTTGCTGTCTCTGCCAGTCCTAGCTCAGGCTTCTCCCTCTCCTCCTGGACCCATACCACAACCTCATCCCCAACCTCCAGGCCTCCAGCCTCCTCGTCCTGTCCCTTCCCCCACCCAGAGGGGTGTTTCCCTTGTCCCTTGACCTTGCTGAAAGAGGTCCAAGGGAACATCAAGAAAGCTGTGATTATTATTATTTTGCTTTTGTTTTGTTTTTGTAAGGTACAACAGGAACACTTTTTTATGGAGCACCTCGTATGTGTGAGGTCCTGGGGATAAAATGGGGGAAAGGATCAACTAACCAAACAGCAGGACAGGGAACTGAATCAGATGGTCAGATTTCTCCAGGAGAGGAATGCGGGTCTGTGAGCGAGCCCAGACAGCCAGGGACCACGGCCCGGGGCATCCTCTGGCTTCCCCAGGTGTGGGAGGTTTAGGGTTCTGAAGAGCGTGGTGGGCAGGCACCTGGTGCATTCCAGGCTGAGCCAGGAGGCCAGAGGGAGCAGAGACTAGAGAGTAGGCAGGAGCCCAGTGATGCTGACAAGAAGTAGGCAGGGCCTTGCAGGCCTCTATGATAGGGCTGCAGTTAGGAAGAGGACTTGGAACCAGCCCCTGAAGAAAAAAAAACCCCAAAGCTCAGGGAAGGTGGGGAGGGAGCCATGGAGGTGCCTAGAAAGCCAAACTCACAGCTCCAGGAGAGAGCAAATGTTCCAGGGGTCCCACCCAATGTCCCTGGCTCCCATCCCCAGGTGGGAAGTCCCTCCCACTGTCTGACCCTGGGCCTGCCTGCTTCGTTCTATATATAGTAGTCTCACCAGATGGCGGTTGCTGGGAGGTCAGGGCCCCCTTGAAGGCTGTCTCCTCTTCCAGCTCTAATCCCCTGTATCAAAGGGATGAGGCTTAGAGCCCCCTGCAGCCACCCCCAATCCCGACCAGCCACGCAGGGGGATTGCTGGTGGCGGGAGGAGGGGCCAGGTCAGGTGAGAGCAGGAGCGCTGGCAGCACTGCGGTGGGGAGGAAGGTAAGGCCAGATGGCAAGAGCCATGAGCCAGATGGAAAAGCAGGAGGGGCAAGGGCTAGGTTTGGAGAAGGGATGGGGAAGGGCCTTTATCAGCCCCTCAACTCCCCCACATCTTCCCTTTCCTTTTTACTTCTGCCTCCCCATCCTAGGAACTTTGTCTTCAGACCCTCCACCCCATCCCCCCAACCCCATCTCTTCACTTTTCTCTCATCCTCCTTCAAACACAGTGGGTCCCTGTGCCCAAAGGATGCTGGCTGCAGTAGGCAGGTGTGAGGTTAGATCTTAGGAAGGACTTCCGGGGGAGGGTTAGAGGTGCAAAGACCCACCCATCCAACTGACAGGCAGCGATCCAGTCCCTCATGACGGCCAGAAAGGTGTCCAAGTCCACAGTGGCCTGAGGGCCCTCCCCATTGGGGTCCAGGTTGCAGGCCAGTGTTTGGAGGCGTGCATCCTGGGGGTCCTGTCCTGTCACAGCCTCCAGGTACGCCAGTACGTGGGTCACAGCCACAAGGCCTGGGGACAGAGCATGCCGTGAGGGAGTCTGGGGCAGGTGGGGCAGAGGCAGGTGATGGCTTGAAAGTAGGACACCAGTGGCTGGGCTGGTGGCACCCCTGTACCACAGCTTAACCCAGACAGTTTGGGCAAGTCCTTCCCCTCCTCTGAGTCAACCTTTTCACCTGGAAATGGAGCCCGGCCATCGTCACTCACAGGGTGGAGCACGAGGACCTGCTGTACCCCATCAGGCCCACAGTGGCTGCTCTCCCTCCCTCTCCCCAGGCCATACACTCTTCCATTAATGTCCTCACCCTGAACGGCCTCCATCCCTTTATCTACTTCCTTACCGAAGCTTCCCACAATCACCCACCTCACCCTTCAGGCACCCCAAGAAGAGCCCCTTTTCTACGGCTCCCCAGTTCCCAGCAGCCCCCTCTGTCCCTTATTACTCCTCATGTCTCCCAGGCCCCTGCTGCCTGGCCCCCATCCTGCCCCCCCCAACCTGTCTTCTGGGTGTCACAAGCTTCGAACGTAGAGTTGAGTATTTGCTCCTCCAAGCTCAGCAGTGTCCCGAGGCTCCCCTCCTCCAACTGGTCCCAGAGGTACACTGGGGAGACAAGAGGGTCAGCCCACCCGTGAGAAGAGGGCCAAGAAAGAGTGACCCTAGGTCCCGTGCTCCTGCAGAGGGGAGGGAATTTATTCTGAGCTACTTGGGAGTTGGGGCTGATGGGGAACAGCAGGAAGCTTCGGGCGCACAGGGACAGCAACTTAAGGGTCTCTGAGTGGCTTCCTCGCCCTGAGGATGTGAACCCCATTTTTCATGCCAGGAAGTCCCCCCTGCTGTCTAATCCTTTGTGTCCAAGCCACTCAGGAGCCCAGAGGACAAAGGCTCTGAGATCACCCTTTCCTCTTCTCTTCCCCTGTCGCCCAGGCTCTGCTTTGCGGGGGGCTAGAAGCAGAGGAAGGCAAAGAAGAGAGGATTCTGGGAGGAGCTGAGGGTGAAGAGGGGCTCAGGAGCCAGGAACAATCCAATAAGGCGCGGGCAGCCTGGATCGATTCTGCCAGCCACATCTCCCGTCTCCCCGCCTGCATGGGGCGGGGGAGGGGAGGCAGGTCTCCCCTACCTGAATCCCCAGGCCAGGCTAGCATCATTGGCGCCCACAGCCAGGGGCCTGCGATGAGAGGGGGTGGGTGATCTAGGGAGGTCTGGTGGTGGGGGAGCAGTTAGGAGCTCAGAGCCCAGCCACAGGACTGTGGGCATGTCAATTCTCCTTTCGGAGCCTCAGTTTCCCCACCGGTAAAATGGGCAGGTAGTGATCCTTTCCTACCTTACCAGGGCTGGGAGGGCTGGGTTTGTATATGGGAACGGCCCTCCTGACATGAACATGAACCCCACAGCAGTTGGTTTATTGCTGTATCCACAGTGTCTGTATATAGTAAGCACTCAATAAATGCTCCAAGATACAGGAGATCCCAGGAGTCGCTGGGACTGGAAGTGACCTTCCAGACTCCCTGCCCTGCCCTTGAACAACTGGGTATAACAGCAGGCCTGGCACAGGTTGCAGGGTCTGACAGACCCAAGGGGAGGCCTGAGCAAGGAGCATAGACTCTCTGAGCCAGTTTCTTCCTCTGGAAAATGGGGGTGTTCCCTCCCTCCTAGGGGACAACTGAGATAAAATCTAGAAAGGCCCTGGGCGGAAGGCCTGGCAGGTGGTGGAGGCTCAGTCACAGAGCTGAATATTTATCTAGCAGTTAGTAGATATCCTTCCTCTTCTGGGGCTTTTCTATGAACCATAGTAGCTGCTATTATTAGCCACACGTTACAGATGAGGAGACTCAAGGAACAGAGAAGTTAGGAACTTGCCCCAGGTCACCTGTTCAACATATGAATGCTTTTTTTTTTTTTAAATATAGGCTCCGTGCCCAATGTGGGACTTGAACTCACGACCCTAAGATCAAGAGTCACACAGTCTACCGACTGAACCATGCAGGAGCCCATAGGCCCTCTATCTAATTCCTTCTGCTCTCTGGGGTTCTTTGTAGAGAGCTAAAATTCAGCCCCTCAGGTCTGAACGTTTGAACCCATGCTCTTAGGGAAGGGGGGAGGGGACCCAGTTAGGGGACACCAGGGCCCCTCCTGGGGCTTTATCTCTTCTTGCTGTGCTCCCCATGTTACCCAGGAGGACCGGGAGCCCAGTAAGCTCACTCCCCAGGGCTGCTCAGCCAGGGAGAGCGGAGCCAGAGTCAGCCCTGGACTGTCTGGTGCACGGGCTTTACATGGGTCTACAGTCCCTTCCTGGGGCCCCTCAGGAACATGTCACTGCTTCTCCTATTCTCTTTCCTTCATTTCCATCCTCAGTGTCTGTCCCTCTCTCTGTATGTCTCTGCCCTTCTCTAGTTTTCTCTCTGACTCCTCCTCTCCATCTTGCTCCCCATACCTCTCTTTCCAGATCCCTGCCTCTCTATTTTCTTCCTCCTCATTTCTCCATCTCCAGGTTCTCTTCCCATATCTTGGTGACTCTCCCTTCCCAAGCCTCTGTCTCCTTCCGCCACTCCCTCCGCTTCTCTCCCTCCCACCCCCAGCCCTCCTCTGTCTTCATCTCTCCCCTGTATGTCCTTCCTTTTCCTTCAGGAGCCTCCCAGAGCTGGCTCAGTCCGCACCCACGGGAGCGGTGGCCGCACGCCCTCTGCTGGTGCCCACGAAGTTGCCATGTTAGTCACTCTATCCACCTGCCCTTGGGTCCTGACAACCAGGTGTCTGCCCTCCTGCCTTCCCCTCTGGAAAGCCTCCTGAGGCCAGAGTCCAGGCTTGTGGCCTTGAGAAAAGATGCAGGCTCTGCTGCTGGACACTGGGAGCCTCGAAAAAGCGGCCCTGCCTCTGCCCTAGGGTGGGAGCCTCCTCCCCCATCACAATGAGCTCTCCCACCTAGCAGGTGAATTTCAGAGAAGGCCACCCAGTGTCTTGTCTCCCTGCCTCTTCCTCCTGAAGCTGGTTTTCACGCGGCTTTGGTTTGCATCCATCCAAATAATCAGGGATTATAACTGAGCACCTACAAGTTGGGATATTGTTTTAGGGCAGCCACTTGCCACATGCGGTTCTTGAGTATTTGAATTGTGGTGCGTGTGAATTGAGATGCTCTGTTACTGTAAATTACACACCAGGTCTTAAAGCCCTGGTATGAAAATCAAAAGACTATCTCCAATACATTCTTATATTAATTACATGCTTAAAGGATACCATTTTGGATAGAGTAAGTTAAATAAAAATCTATTGCTCCCATTTTGCCTGTTTCTTTTTTCTTCTAAATGTGGCTACTTGGGGCACCTGGGTGGCTCAGTTGGTTGGGCGGCCAGGTCTTGATTTCAGCTCCCGTCATGATCTCAGGGTCCTGGGATCAAGCCCCGTGTTGTGCTCTGCACTCAGTGGGGAGTCTGTTTGCGGGTCTCTCTCCCTCTGCCCCAACCCCTCCACTCTCTTCCTCTCTCAAATAAATATGTAATTTTTTAAAATTAAAAAAAACCCTAAATGTGGTTACTAACAAAATTTAAAATTACATTTACGGCTGGCATGTTGGACAGAGCTGCTCTAGGGACCAGGAATACCAGAGTGAATAAAACAGACCCCACCTCATGGAACTCAAGTTCTAGTGGGAGAGACGGAGATGAAACAGACAAACAGATGTCCGTGCTATGAAGAGAGGCAGGAGAGGGGAGAGAATGTGAAAGTAAGCATTTCGAAGGAAGCAGAGATCTGAATGAAGTGAGGACCGAGCTGGCAGGTTGTCAGGGAAGGGTGTTCTGAGCAGAGGTTTCTGCTCTAGCTGCCCCAGAGCCAGTGAGATACACAGTGTCCAAACAGCAGGTCCTTCAACGACAGCTCGCTCCCCGACTCCCACCCTGTGCCAAGGTGGAGGCTCAGACATCCAAGCCACCTCTCCCAGGTCCCCAAAGCACAAGCTGGCACCTGCTCCCCCACTGCTCCCTCCTCATTCTCCCACGGGGCAAACAGAGGGCCAAGCCACCTACTTTTTGCAGTGGGGCCACCCGCGCGACTCTCTGGCACATCCATGGGCCACCCTGGTTGTTCTGCAGCTGCTGGAGAGGCTAACAGCCTGCCTCCATCACCGGGAGGGGCTGACAAAGGCTCACCGACTCTGAGAGCTCCTGGAAGGACAAAAGGGAATGGCCTCCTCAGACCAGCAACCCTGCCCCACCTGTGCCCCAGGCCGCTCTGGGTTCTCAGAACCTGTTTGCCCACCCCTACTGCGCCAGAGCAGCTCAGACCTGTTTTATGGACTGGAGGTGTGGGCTGGGAAAATGGGGGGCCGAGGAGCGGGCAGCAGAGATCAAAGAGGGGGGCTAGTGGATGGGGGTCATTGCTTCCTTGCTTCCCCCCTTCCACCCTTTCTCCCCATAGCCCGTCAAGTCCCCAACCTTGTCCTTCCTGCCCTATGACTCTACCCATCCCCTCCTCTCGTTTCCTACAGTTCTGGGCCAGGCCCCATCCTCTCCCCCTGGACCCTCATCCCATCCCTCCTCCCTCACCTCCCAGTCTCAAGGATCTCCCCTCCAGTCCATCCGTGCTGGGTCCCAGAGTGTTCTCCCTTGGCTCCCCAGCACCCCAGGGACTGAGCCTAGACACTGGATCCGGCATCGAAGGCCGTGGATGGCCTGGCCCTGCCCGCCTCTGTGCCCGAAATCACTCTTGCAGTTCCAGAAGCTCTGAACTACATGCTCTCTCCCAAACTGGCCTGGCTGTTCCCACCTCTAGGTCCCTGCCTGGGATCCTCCTTTTAGCCCTTCCAGTCTTGGCTCACACGTCCTCTCCTCTGGGAAAATGTTTCTGAATGAGCTGCTGTCCCTGGGCTCCCACACCACCCTGGGTGACAGACATTCTGCCCTATCAACCTGTATTTGGAACTGTTGCCCTCTTTTGTGAGTTTGACCCCATCTTTCTCCTACTCCAACTCCTGCCATGGATCCCTGGGGCCCTCGGGACTAAGTCCCAGCCCCTCTGGCTGGTGTGGGACAAAGTGCTCCCTGCAATTCCTTGACTCATTTTGTCACTATGCTCCCCACTGGCTGACCTCCAGGTCCCTCACACTCATCATAGCCATAGGAACTCTGCATCTTTCCACGATCTTCCCAGGCCCAAATCACATCACACACACCACCCTCACCTGTGGCCGCTTCCCTGGGGAGCCTTCCCTGAGCCCATGGACCAGTTAGGGACTTCTTCCTCTGTGCCCTGACAATGACCTGTCCTGCTCCCCTCATAACCAGGTTGACTGGTTGTCCACTATGACTCATTGTCCCAAGTCCAGGGCACTTTTAAGGGTGAGAAGGGTGTTATTAATAATTACACTGGACAACAGTGCCCACTGGAGCTGAACTGGGCACCCTGTGGCACATGGTCAACACAGGATCGCCTGGGGCCTGTCTGTCCTCACCCCACCTGCTCGTCACCCCTTCCCTCACCAAGTCCTCCCCCGACCCTGATCTCCCTGGCACCTGCTGGGTCCACACTTCTTGGCAGCTTTTAGAATGTCCTAGAAAAAGTGGCCTTTAAAGGGAGACGGGTCCAGGGTTTGGACAATGGGTGACGGCTGTGGGGCACCAGTGAGGGAGGGTCTGGCACTGGGAGCCCTGGACAGGGACCGGAGGGTAAACTCCTGGTGAGGGAGTGAGGGAGGGTCTTTGACAGGCAGGTTGGAGCAGGAGAGGGCTAGAGGCAGGTTTTAAGGGGGCCTGGATCTTAAAGGGTCTCTGACCAGGTTTCTGGATTTCTGGGGTGTTTTTGGATTTCTGGGGTGTCTGGCTGGATTTCAGAGGTCTCTTGAGAGGATCCAGGAGGGGACTATGACAGGAGTTTTGGTGGGTTTGACGAGATTTCTGGGGCCCTCTGAGAGGACTTCGGGGGAGAGAAGGGAGCGTAACAGGATTTGGGGGGGTAGTCTGGTAGGCTCTGAGGGAGAAGTCTGACACAATTTCGAGAAGGTTCTGACAAGATTTCAGGGGTCATCTACGGACTTCTTGCTGAGTCCTTTTCAGTATTTCTGAGGTTATCTGGTCAGGATTTCAGGAAAATTTTAACAAGATTTGGAAGGCCTTGATATTGGGGACGCTCCCCCACGATGGGGGCTCTGACAGGGTTTCTCTGGGGAACCTCGCCACAGCCAGGGCGTACCTGGGCCCGCGTCCCAGTCCCGGGACACCGCGGGGGACCACGACTGACCAACGGCAGTTGCAAGGAAAGAAGACGCACGTGCGCCGTCCCCGCCGGGAAAACGCGAGAGAGAGTGGGGCGGAACCGAGAGCGCGCACGGCCTCTAAACCCCGCCCCACCTGGGCTCCTCCCCGCGACGCAGGCGCGACCCGGGGGAAGGCTCGCTCTAGTCTGGTCGGTTACCTGCCACCACGAGGCTGCGCATGCGTAGGGCAACGAGGTCGCGCACTTCGCCTAGTGGAGCGGGCGCATGCGTATTGGCCGAGCGCGCCAACGCCGGAGGAAACTGTGCTGGTGGGGGAAGCTAGGGGTGTCCGCGTCCCGTGTGCTGGGATCTTCTCTCCCGCGTCAAGCTTGGGTGCAGTGGGCCCCAGCAAGGGAGATTTGGATTGAGGGACCCTTGTCCATCCCCCCACTTCTTATTAGCTACTAAGTCATGCCCTTTCTGCAGTTTGTTCTGTGCCAGCTCACCGTCACAATGATGTCCTACTCTCTTGCTCTATTACTCCTACGCGCTCTGTGGCTCTGGTCCTGGAAGGATTCTTTCTCAAACCGTTTCAATCATTCCTTATAAGAGAGTGTGGGGGTAAAATATTCCCAGTTTTCCAGGCTAGAGGAGAGAATTAATCCAAAATCGATTCCCAAGAATAGGGATTTGGGGGGCGCCTGGGTGGCTCAGTGGGTTAAAGCCTCTGCCTTCTGCTCGGGTCATGATATCAGGGTCCTGGTATCGGAGACCCTCATGGGAGACCCTCATGGGAGCCCCTCATTGGGGCTGAGCAGGGAGCCTATTTACCCCCCCCCCCCCCCGCCTACTTGTGATCTCTGTCAAATAAATAAAATCTAAAATAAATAAATAAATAAAAATAAACTAAGGATTTGGGGCACAAGATGTCCCATCTACACCTTTATGCTAGCGGAGACACAGAAAAGGAGTCCTGCATCCTCCCGTTCATGCCACCATCATTCTTTCAGTTTTCACTTCCTCAGAGAGACCTTCCCCTGCCACACTGCATTAGGCCCCCATCTCACTAACCACACTTACTGTTTCTTAGTGGTCCTGATGGGGTGTCTCACAACGTGACATATTGTATATCTGTGTACCAACACCCCCACTGGAATGTGAGCTATATGCAGTAAGAAGCTGCTTTGGGGCTAGAACATGTCTGGCTCAGTGTGAGTGCTCAAAAAAAAAAAAAAAAAAAAGTTGAATGAATGAGTGAACCAATGGATGGAATCCAAACTGCTTAACTCCTGGGCAGTACAGACTTTATGACAAGGCTATGGGCCTGGCCTGGAGGCAAACGTTCTTGGGTTTGAATTTTGGTTCCATCTCTTCCTTGGCACAAT
Organism: Mustela erminea; assembly: GCF_009829155.1. Lineage (NCBI taxonomy): Eukaryota > Metazoa > Chordata > Mammalia > Carnivora > Mustelidae > Mustela > Mustela erminea. Next base: position 5,164,533 of record NC_045632.1, on the reverse strand, counting down.
GGCTTACCTTCTCTGAGCCTCAGGTTTCTTCCCAGAAATGGAGCTAGTAATTGCTTCTTAGGTTACCTTGAGGACTTAAGGTGGTAATCATTTGCTAATTGTTATTATTATGGCTATTAGACGGTGACTTGTCATAAGGCCTGGGAAAGAACCTGTTTGACAGGTGATGTGATCAGTGGTTAAAAGTGTGAGATATAGAATCAGACAAAACCAGTGCCATTGCTGTATGACTTTGGCAAGTGACCTCACCTCTCTGAACCTCAGCTTCTCTAAAATGGGAACAAATAGTACCCATCTAAAGGGGTCTTGAGAGTTCAATAAGAATGTTTGCCAAGTGTTTTCTAAGCACAGGCTGTCTAGTGGTGGACTCCTTGACTTTATTAGTATAGGTTCATTGTGTTTATTTCTTCAGTATTTATCCCTTCCCCCTTCCCTCCCTTTCTACCTTTTTGAGGTGTGGATAATTTTGTAAGACCTAACAATTAAAAAAAAATTATAGTTGTAACATACATAAAGTGCTAAATCTTAAGTTATAGCTCAATTAAATCTGTATAGAGTAGGGCGCTTGGGTGGCTCAGTCGGTTAAGCATCTGACTTCTGCTCAGGTCATGATCACAGGGTCCTGGGATGAGCCCTACGATAGGCTCCATGCTCAGCAGGGAGTCTGCTTCTCCTTCTCCCTCTGTCCTTCTCACTGCATGTGTGCTTTCTCCTTCTCTTAGATAAATATTAAAAAAAAATTTGTATAGTGCAGTACATTAATGGAACCACCCACATAAAACAAGAGAGCACTGTCCACAACCCAGAAGCCTTAGTCACATTTTCCCCTAAGCATTACCTTCCAAAGGTAACCACTTTGGATTATGGTTTCTTTTTTTTTTTTTTTTTTAAAGATTTTATTTATTTATTTGACAGACAGAGATCACAAGTAGGCAGAGAGGCAGGCAGAGAGAGAGAGAGGAGGAAGCAGGCTCCCTGCTGAGCAGAGAGCCCGATGCGGGACTCGATCCCGGGACCCCGAGATCATGACCTGAGCTGAAGGCAGCGGCTTAACCCACTGAGCCACCCAGGCGCCCTGGATTATGGTTTCTTTTGCTGAACATTATGTTTATGAGATTCATCGAATAGCAGTGGGCTATTCTTTTCACTGCTATATAATATTCCAGTGATGAATATGCCACAATTTTACCATTTCGCTTGATGGGCATTGGGTTGTTCCTGCCTCCTGGTGATTATGAGTATTGTTGCTTTGAATTATTTATTTAGATCTTCTTTAATCAGTTTCAGTAATGTTTCATAGTCTTCTGTTGAGAGACCTGGCAAATCTTTTGTTAGGCTTATTTCTAGGTATTTTATTTTTTTTTATGCCAACATGAATCATATTTTTAAAAATTTCATTTGGACTTTTTTGTTCTAAATGTTTAGGGGTATAATTGATTTTTTTAAAAAAGATTTTATTTAACAGAGAGAGAGAGACAGTGAGAGAGGGAACACAAGCAGGGGGGATGGGAGGGGGAGAAGCAGGTTTCCCGTTGAGCAGGGAGCCTGACGCAGGCCTCAATCCCAGGACCCTGGGATCATGACCTGAGCTGAAGGCAGATGCTTAACCAACTGAGCCACCCAGGCATCCCCAAACCTAAATTTTCAAAAGAAAGTTCACTTTTATTTATGCCCATGCATTTCTAAGTTCTTGAGTGCGTTGGGTCTGTCGGTGGGGTGATCTGACCCTGAGCCTGGGCTTCAAGGGAGAAAACTCATGTCATGTCTATATCCCTCAGAGGACTCAGCACCAAGAGGATCCTGATGTGTCTTCTTCTTTTTTTTTTTTTTTAAAGATTTTTGTCAGAGTGACAGAGAGAATACAGGCAGGCAGAGTGGCAGGCGGAGGCAGAGGGAGAAGCAGGCTCCCCGAGGAGCAAGGAGCCCGAAGTGGAACTTGATCCCAGGATGCTGGGATCATGACCTGAGCCAAAGGCAGATGCTTAACCGACTGAGCCACCCAGGCATCCCCTGATGTGTCTACTTCATGAGAGGTCTTGTCTCAGGGAACAGGAGACATGGTGGGCATGGGGACAAAGTGGACAGGGCACCCAAGACAGGGTCTGTGAACTTCTAGGTTTGGCTGAGGATCAGGCCTGGCTGACAAAGTTGGTGTGTCAGGAGTTGGGCATGGAGGGACAGACAGAGGGACAAACGGAGAGACAAACAGCAAGTTGAAGATGGAGTCAGCTTGTAAGTCAAGAGTCAGGGAATGTTGGGGCACCTGGGTGGCTCACTGGGTTAAACCTCTGTCTTTGGCTCACATTGTGATTCCAGGGTCCTGGGATTGAGCCCCGAATTGGGCTCTCTGCTTGGGGGGAGCCTGCTTCCCCCCTCTCTCTGCCTGCCTCTCTGCCTACTTGAGATCTCTGTCAAATAAATAAAATCTTAAAAAAAAAAAAGTCAGGGGATGAAAAGATAAAAATAAGAGTGTGCAGAGATGCCCTGGGGGCTCAGTTGGTTATGCGCCCACCTTGGATTTAGGGCATTGATCCCAGAGTGCTGGGATCAAGTCCCACATCAGGATCCTTGCTCAGGGGGAAGCCTGTGTCTCCCCCTGGTTATGCTTTTTCACTGACAAAAAAAAAAAAAAAAAAAAAAAGCAGATTCTTCCTGCATCTTTCAGCTAAGAACCCAGCAGGCCAACCCCTTGATTTTGACCTTGGAGACCCTGTGCAGAGGACCAGCTGAGGCATTCTGGATTTCTGACTTGTAGATCTGCCAGGAGAACACATACGCATTCTCTGCTGGTTTGTGATCACTCGTTGGGGCAGGGATAGGAAACAAATACAGACATTGGGGACAGGAGAAATACAGACATTGGGAACAGGAGGACAGATAGGACTGGAGGTGATGAGGTCGGCAACTGAGGGGATGGGTGGGGCTGGAGGTGACAAAAGTTGGTCGATGAGCAGGCAGACGTCTGAGTGAGAAAACTGAACCTGGAGACCTTGGCAAGAGCCAGTAGCACAATCAGATGTTATTCTTAAGGCTGGGATTGAGGGGGGGACTTGCCATGACCCAGTCAGCTGAGGCCTGGGGACAGATCCTGAAAGGAGAAAGTGCTGCTAGATGTAAGAACTTTATTTCTATATGGTGCTTGGGGTGGGGTCTGGTGGGGGGTACATGCGGGTGTTCCCCTGATCCCACCCCTATAGCTGCTGGGAGGGCCTGAGGATGTACAGGAAGTGGGTCTTCCGGGCAGGCAGCCTTGAGTGGGAGGAGCCCTGGGTCCCCTCTTCGAGGCTGTCCTCGTGGGTCCCCTCTCGGAGCCCGTCCCGGATGGCCTGCAAGCGGTGTCGCTTCTCGCTGAGCCAGTGGGTGCCCTCCTGAACATCCTGGTGGGACCTCCGCCTTGGCAGCTTCATGATCCAGAATGCCACTCGGGGATGGGGTTCTGGGTGGAAGCTGTCGATGGCTTTTGGGAGTGGCACCAAGGCCTCCTTCTCCTCTATCTTGGGTACCTGGGGAGGAGGGACAGAGAGGTCTCAAACTCCAAATGACAATCCCAAGATGCTACCTCCTCACTGGCATACTCTGCCCAATTTGCCGCGGACAGGGCAGTTTTGGAGTTTAAAGCTCATTTTGTGGTTTACAAAGCACGGGGCTTACAAGTGTATTAGAATAAAAAATACTGAGATTTATAGAATACTCTGGGATTGAAAGCACATTTCCGAGGTTTCAAAGCGTTTTAGGATTAAACATACTCTGAGGTTTAGAAAGCAATTGGAAATGTGCAAATCACTTTGGGATTAAAAGCTCCTGGCTTTCCTAATGCATGACTACAGTTGCAACATGGGATCCTCAGTCAAATCCTGGATCAAAAACCAAATCAGCTCTTAGGGACAGCTTTTGGTCCTTCTTTTGGGACATTTGAGTACGGACTGAATGTCTGTTTGGTCCTTGCTACTCAAAGTGTTGGCTGTGGGCCAGCAGCATTAGCAACATTTGAGAACTACTGAATGAGAACTACATCCAGAACTACTGATGAGAGGCAGCATTTTTCTGAGTCCTGTAGAAGATTGTTACGGGCTGAATTTTGTCTCCACGCCCCCACCCTCATTCGTATGGTGAACTCCTAATTCCCAGTACCTCAGAACGTGATCTTACTTGGAAACAGGGTCACTGCAGACTTCGTTAGGACAAGGTCATTAGGATGAGCCAAATCTAATGCAACCAGTATCCTTATGTCAAGGGCAAAATTTGGACATAGAGGAGACAAGGCCATGAAAGATGAAGGCAGGGTTGGGGGTGTGGGGAGCGCTTCTGCATTTCAAGGAATGTCAAAGATTTTCTGCAGACCACCAGAGGCTAGGGGAGAGGCGTGGAACGGATTCTTCGTCACAGCCTCAGAAAGAACGAACCCTCGTGACACCTTGACCTTTAATACCTTGAATGCCTCCAGAACTGGGAAGCAGCATTTCTGTTGTTTCAGCCGCCCAATCTGTTCTACTGTTCTACTTTGTTCTCTATTAGTTTGCTAGGCAGCCCTAGCAAACTGATAGAGATAATGGTGTGATTTTCAATGTTACATTTCTCGGGTTTAAAAATGGTACCATGGTGGGGCACCTGGGTGGCTCAGTGGGTTAAAGCCTCTGCCTTTAGCTCAGGTCATGATCCCAGGGTCCTGAGATCCTGCATCGGGCTCTCTCCTCAGCAGGGAGCCTGCTTCCCTTCCTCTCTCTCTGCCTGCCTCTCTGCCTACTTGTGACCTCTGTCTGTCAAATAAATAAATACAATCTTTTAAAAAAAATGGTACCATGGTCGTGTGGGAGAATGCATTATTCTTTGGAGATACCCACTGAAAGATTTAAGGGTGGAGTGTCGTGATGTCCGTAATTTACTGTCACAGAGTTCAAAAGTGAAACAGTAAAGAAAAAGTAAATGTGGTAAAATGTTCACAAGTGGTGTATCTAGGCCGGTCGTTCTCAACGGAAGTCTGGAGATGGTTTTGGTTGTCACAACTGGTGGGGGAGGGGGCGCGACTTCCATCTGGTGGGTAGAGGTAGTGTTGCTTATAAACATCCTGCTGGGCATAGGACAGCCCCTACAACCAAAGATTATCCAGCCCCAAATGCCAATGGTGCCAAGGTTAAGAAATCTTGCTCTATGGAAAAGGGAATACAGGTTTACTGCATTATGTCTTTTTTCAACTCTTCTGTTGATTGGGAAATTTAAAAATAAAAACCTGGGGGGGAATGTAGAAGACCCTTATGGGTTTGCCAAGTGCTTGGGGGTTCTTAAAACATTTTAGGATAAGAAAATAAGCACTTTGTGGCTAGAATCTCCCTTAAGAAGTTTATAAAGGTGAGCAACGCAAAGCATTTGGGGTTCATCAAACACTCTGGAATGAAAGATCACATTTTGAAGTTTATGAGAGAGAGATCTGCCTAGCCCTTTGGGACAGATTAAAAAATACTTGGAGGTTTGCAGAGTACTTTGAGATAAAAACACATTTTGGGGTTTACAAGGGTGAGGATTACCCGGCATGCAGAATTAAAGGCACTTCTTGGTTTACAGAACTCTCTGGGGTTTACGAAGTGAGTGGGAAATATACTGAGGTTGTAAACCTCATTTCTGAGAGCTCGTTGGTCCCTTTGACAGATGATAAAACTGAGGCTCAGGGAGAGAAGGTACTGAGCAGTTGGAATGGGAGTGTCATCTTCTCCTAGACTGCAGAAAATGTTTGGGCTTGGACGTTTTTGTCAGGGGCATGTCCTAACCTTCCAGTCACCCTCCAAACTCCCCTCTCCTGGCTCGATGGATGCCACCACCTGCTCAGAGATCAGCACCTCTCCTGTCTTGTTGTCTGTCACCTGTGAGAACAGGAGGAGAGAGTGAGAGCAAAACTGCTTCCTGCCTCTGCCCTCCTCCCCACTGATACTGCAGCATGAGGGATTGTGGGGAGACTCCAGGAGGGACTTCCTGGCACAGGCACCTTGTCAATCTGGAGGTGGCTAGAGAGCGTGTTGTTCCCCAGCCGGTGCTCCTGGTTCTCTTCTTGGTGGTAGTTCCTGGGGAGGCCCCGGAAGTCCATGGGGGCAGAGAAGAAGCTGTCCATGCCCCGCAACAAGTCATCCTTGGGCCAGAGGAGGGACCATTGATCTGCTGGGCCTCAAGACTCCCCAGTAAAGCTGCAGCCCTACCAGGATGTCCTTGAGACCTTGCCCCACATACCACCCAGCTCCTTCTCTCTCTGTCCTCTGACCCTTAGTGCCTAACTAGGTCACCTTCTGCCCCATCACCCACCTGTCCTGGGCTCTGTCTCATTACCTTCCTATTTTTGCTCCCTCCTCCCCGCCCTCATCCCACTGTCTCTGTGGCCCCATCCCCTTCTCCTTCTGAGTCTCTCTCTCCATCAGTCTTTGTCTCTGTCCCATCTCCCTCTCTGTTTGATTTCCTCCCTCTTTTCCTATCCCTCGGTCTTCCTGTCACTCTCTATTGATCTCTCTTGGTCCCTTTGACTCCTTCTCTTCCCGCCTGTCCTCTGCCTGGACTCAACCCGTCTTCCATTCGGTCTCTCCGGACCCCTTCCATCCCTCAGTCCCCATCTGCCCCCGTCCCTCTCCTCTTTACCTCTTCTTACCCCCAACCCTTGCCATTGCTCACTTTCAGGAACAGCCGGGTGAAGCCTTGGATTAGGCTCTGGAGGCCTAGAAAACCTGAGGAGCTCTCCTGGGCATCAGCATCGCGGATCGGGGCTGCAGTGGAGGGGGGCACCAGGGCAGAGGGGACCAGCAGCAGCAGGACCAGAGGTTGCCACATTGCGGGGCGGGCCGGGAGGCTGTGGCAGCGGTAGGGGGTCAGAGTCCCCGCCCCTAAATGGTCACTCCCCCACCCAAGACAAGCATTGCTTTCCCATCATCCTTGGCCCCAGCAATTCCTCACACCCCGCCCACAGCCCCTCTTCCGTCCTTCTGTCCCCTACCTCCTCCATCGCGTCAGGCCCCGCCCCTCCACCCAGGCTCTGCTCCTCAGGGTGCTGCCTCACAAACGGATCTCATTCCTCTTCTTCGCCCACATTCATACCCAGATCTCATTCCTCACCTTCTCCCACGCCCCGCCCCTTCTCCTGGGTCCCGCCTTATGTTAGACCACAGTCCGGTCACCGGACTCAGACTCCGGCCGTCGGCCCACGGACTGTTAAATCCAAACAGTTCTGGCCTCGAGCCCAGGCGGGATACCTGGAGCGTTGGGTGAGCTCCGCGAGCTTTAGCCTCGCCCCAATTATCTGACCACGCCCTATCTGCTGACCTCACTCAAGAGCCAGGTCCTCTATTGGGTGGTCACGCCCTATGACCACGCCCCAACCGTTAACCACACCCATCGTCAGACCATGCCCCTGCCGGGTGACCCGGGCCTGAAGACTTAGTGTGGCCTGTATTCTCGGATCTTGGCCCTTGTGCCCCACTCCAGTTCAGATGGCAATGCCCTTTGATTTAGAGCCGTGCCCCCACACGTGGGCCAGTCCTCTGTGCCCCAGGTCTCGCAGCCAGACCCCTCAGTTCCATTCTTCGGCTCCCAGTACCCAAGTCCGAACACTGTGGTTCATCTACCCTCGATTTGTATTTTCCTCTGAATTTTTGGGATTTGAAACGATTTCTGCATTCAACAGAGTGCCATGTCGGGACGCTGAACGGGAGCCCTCTTCCGTTCCACTAAAAAGCCCACCCTCCCTGGAAACTTAAATTTACCCCTGTGTTCCACCTTCCAAGGAGCTCGGAATCTAGGCTCCCTTCGCCTTAGGGTCCCAGAGTCCGGACCCCAGGCCCCTCTATTTCCCTGAGTTTAAACATCCAACACCTCCTCTTTAAGGGACCCAGGAGTCGGGGCCCTAGCTCCTCTCCGCTCGGGCTTCGACGGTCTCTCCTGGTTTGGGACAGCTGCCACCCCAGTCCACTGACGCGTGTGTTTGTTTGCAAGAATCTGCACTCCCGTGGCTCTCCAATAAACTCCCCGTCCTCTCGCCCGCCTCTCAACTCTGGCAAAGTCACGGGAAGCCCACCCTCACATACCTTGATCCTCAAAACTATATTTGAGGCTGAACAGAAAAGATCTTTTGTGTTCTTATCACTCTCACATCCCCAACATACAAACACACTAGAGAGCAGTCAAAAGTCCAGGCTCCCAGACTCCTGCTCCTTCAGACCCACGTTTCTTGGCCCCTATCAACCTCCTCCCTGGAATCTGGGAGTCCGGATCCCCCATCCCTCTCCACTCCAGAGACGCAAGCATCCGAATCCCGAAGTTCCTACCAAGCCTAAGCTAGACTCCACCTTTGCCAAGCAAAAATCCTCCTCCAAACTGTCACCCTCGGATCCCCCTTCCCTGTGTCCGGCGCCCGGGCCCGCCCCCCCCTCCGGTCCCTCCCACTTTTCCCAAACAAAGCTCCCGGGCAACTTTCTCCTCGCAGAGCCCCGCCCGCCCGCGGCTCCCCAGCCCCAGGCCGGGAGGTAGGAAGGCGCCGGCGGGAGTCGGGGATCCAGCTTTGGGGTGTGTGAGTTGGGGTGGGAAGCTACGAGTTATGAGTTGAGGTGTTTGCGGGAGGGTCTGTGAATTGCTTGGCGCCCTCTTTTTGCCCGCGGGCCCGAGTTTGCGCTTGGGACCGAGTCTTAGTGAGGTGTTGGAACTTTCGCCGGAGTTGGGGTGTCTCTTGCTGGGTCTGAGTTTGGGATTGTGCGCTCGGGAGTGGGTGAGGGCTGGGGACTTGGGCGGCTGTGTCCGGTGGGTGCGAGTGTATGCGGCGGTGTGGGTATGAAGTGAGAAAGGACCCCGTGCGTGTTTCTGACCGAGTTGGTTTCTGTGTGTCATTTGTGGACGCCTGATCCTCCTAATGGAGAAAGGAGGCCTCCGGGGTGGCATAGGGCCGGGCTACAGTGCTTTCTGGATCTTCAGTCTTGTCTCTTCGGAAGTTTGGGGCCTGGGGCGGGAAATTAGTGGGGATTCTTACCCGGCTCCTCCGTCCCTTTGTCTGGCCACATGGGGGAGAGCTGGGCTGGGATTTGGGCCTACGGGGGTCCTGAACGCCTCAGCGCCACTGGACTCGGCCTGGGGTCTTTGTCTGTCTCGGCCTGGGCTCCAGGGTCCGAGAGAGGAGGGGGATGGGAGCCTGGACTCTGGGGTCCTGGGAAAGCTGTGGAAGACGTGGAGCCGCCTGGGAGGCGGGATCTGACTGTATTGGAAAAAGTTTTCCCCTGTTCCTGGCCTCCGGAAAGTCACTGGGAACTTGAGTTGGATCCGAGCCCACGGCGCAGGGGGAGGGGAGGGAAGGGGCGGGGCCGAGGGCCAGAGGGGAGGCGCCCTTGCCGGCCAGCCCCTCCCCAGATGGGGGTTGTGGGAAACTGGGGGAGGGGACGCCTGGGCCCTTTGTTCTGGCTCTCCTGATGGCAGGGCGCCCTTGCCCCCCAGTTTGTGGTTCTGTGGGTCTTTCCTGGTCTGGGCTTGAGTTTCTGCCCTGAGTCTCTGTCCCTCCTCTCACTGGCTCTCTGTCCCCTTCTCTCTGGCCCTCTGGCCCCCTCTTTCTCTGGGTCTCTCTGCCTCCACTCTCTGGGTGTCTGTCCCCCGATACTGGATCTCTGTCTCCCCCTCTCTGGAAGTCTGTCTCGTGATCTCCGGGTCTCTGTCCCTCTGTCTCTGGACGCCCCCTCCCCCTCAGTCTTACTAGGGCTGGGGCCCCTCCTCCTTCTTTTCTCGCAGCTGCTATTCACATCCTAGCACCTGTTCTTGGGGTGGGACTGAGAGGATCTCATCCACAGCTCCTTTCCCTGCAACTAGGCCCCGACTCCTGTCTTCTTTCAAACGAGTAATCCATACCCGAAGCTTCGGCCCTCATGTGCCATGCGCCCCAGGCATTACTTGGGGGTCTTCAGGACTTCACCACACCCCAGGCTCCCCTGGAAACACAGAGGACACTCTCACCCTCAGCTGTCCCAGAAATCGAGCCCCCTTCTGCAGGACTTAGGAGTCCCGGCCCTCAGCCTCCTGCTTCCCTCAGACCCAGAAATCCAGGCCCCCTCACCCTCTCCTCCCTCAGACCCAGCAATCTGAGCCCTCACTGCCCTGCATCTCTCTGTGGTTTGGGGGGGCGAGGGCGGGGTGGGGGGATGCACCTTGCTGAGCTCTGTGTTCCTCCAGGCCCAGATGGGGGAACCCCGGGCTGGGGCCCCCCTGGACGATGGCAGTGGCTGGACAGGAAGTGAGGAAGGAAGTGAGGAGGGCACCGGCGGCAGCGAGGGGGCTGGGGGTGATGGGGGCCCGGATGCGGAAGGAGTGTGGAGTCCGGACATAGAGCAGAGCTTCCAGGAGGCCCTGGCCATCTATCCACCATGTGGCCGTCGGAAAATCATCCTGTCTGATGAAGGCAAGATGTATGGTGAGTCCGCCCCTCTCTTTTGCCCTGGCCCCCGCTGATTAAGACTCAGGTAGCAGCTGGCATCGCTGTTGGCACAGATGAGGAAACTGAGGCACAGGAGGGTAAAGTGGTTTGCTTGAGCTGGGATTTGAACCTGGCAGCCCGGCTCCAAAGCCTGCGGCAGGAAATCTCCCACAGAGCTGAGATGATCTGTAGGCTGGCTTGCTTGCAGACCTCTGGCAACTGTTACTTCTTCCCTGGTATGGTGTGTGTTGAGAAGTCCCATGAAAGTCTAACTCTGTCCCGTCTTTGACTCTTCAGGTCGGAATGAGCTGATTGCCCGTTACATCAAGCTGAGAACAGGGAAGACCCGAACTCGCAAACAGGTGTCAGGACTGACTTGTGGGCCTCTCTCTGGGGTGGGCTTGTCTTCTTGGGGTGGGGGTGGGTGGGCATCCTGTGATGGGCAGGTTCAGGTTCAAGGAAGATCTGGTTCATGTTTTTTTGTCTGTCTTGTTGGCACCTCTGTGAGTTTGCTCTGCTGTGCCTGTTTCGGTCTGGATCTCTTAGCAGCTGTGTTAGCAACAGGGACTAAGGTAGAGAGACTGAAAGATCCAAAGAGAGAAGATGAGGAAAGGAAAGGAGGCCTGGATTTGCTGGGTCTGGGGGAGATCAGTTGTGTAAGTGGCTAGAAGAGACTAGCCTCTGTGGACACGTCTGTGTTAGCATGTGCCTGAGATAGCTAACTTGTTCTGTGCGTTCGTCATCGTTCATGTTCTGGGAGCTCTGGGGGCCATCTGGAGGGTGGGAAGGCAGAGGGAATTCAAGGGGCCAGTGGCTGTGTCCTGAGTCTGCTTCTCTGTCACTACCCCCAGGTCTCTAGTCACATCCAAGTTCTGGCTCGAAGGAAATCAAGGGAAATCCAGTCCAAGCTCAAGGTATGGAGTGAGGCAGACACCCAGAGAGAGCGGGCAGAGACCCTGAGAGTGGGGGACAGAGAGAGGGATACAGAGACGCAGAGAGAAGGGGACAGAGATCCAGAGGAGAGGTCAACAGAAATCCAGAGAAAGGGGGACAGAGAGGCCCAGAGTGGGTAGCAGAGAACCAGAGATGGGTACAGAGTCACATGGAGATGTAGACAGAATGAAGAAGTAGAGATCCCAGGTCGGGGGCCGGTGGTTAGTGGCCCAGCAAGCTGGGTGGATAGAGGTCCTGGGAGAGGAAGAGATTTGTAGAGAGAAGGGGACAGAGATGTAGCTCAGGACAGGCAAGAAGGATAGGGTGTTGGGCCTCTCCTCTGGCTACTGCTGTCTTCCTTCTCCCTCTCCTTTCCTCTCCTCCTCCTGGTGTCCTCCCTTTCCCCTCTTGTACAATGAGGACCTCCTCTTCATCTCTTTCTGGCTCATCTTCCCAATTTTGGTCCCCACGTGGCTTGCCTGTCATTTCTGTGTCCAGAAATCTTCATTTTGTTTGGCAATTTTCACATCCTTTTTCTTCATCTGCTGGATTTCTGGTTTCCTCTTGGCCCAAGACCCTCATTTTCTTCCCCACTAGGGTGTGGGGTCTTCTCTGCCTCTTCCTTCTCTTCTTTTGGATATGGGGACCATGACTTCCTGTCCCCCCCTCTTTTTTTTAATACTCAGAAGCCTTCCTCTGCTTTCTCTCCAGATCCGAAAAACCTTCACTTCTGGTCTTTTCTGGACCTCATGGTCCCATCTCTGTCCTGTGTGGGCTACGAAGTGTCCACTGTGTATCCGTCTGGGTCTGAAGTTCTCACTTCCTGTTGCCTACATATCCGGAAACCTTCACTTCCAGCTCTTTTTTGGACCTAGAAACCCTTATACTGTATACTGTCCTTTATTCTGGGTATAGGAACTCCTTTTCCCCTCTAGGCCTGGGCCCCTCTACTTCCTGTTCCATATTCATCTTTGCTTCTCCTTCCTCCCATTTTTCAGCCCAGGGTGGTGAAACTATAGGGTTTGGGAGGGCAGGAAGGTGAGAATCCAGGCCTCACTTCCTAAGTCATGTTTTCTTTCCTCCTCTGGCACCCTCCCCCACCCCCACGGGCAGGCCTTGAATGTGGTAAGTCCCCCTGCCCATCCTCCCACCGCTGCTTTACCCCAGACATGCCTGAGGGGGCCAGGAGGGGCAGGGGGCTATAGAAGAAAGATTTGTGCCCTCCCCCAATCCTTTGCCTTGACTCCCCATCTCTGCATCTCCCCATGCTTGCCCTCACTGGCGTTGACCCACCCTGCTGTGTCGACTGGGATTCCCCATTAACATGGACCTCAACTTCTCCTCTAGGACCAGGTTTCCAAGGACAAGGCTTTCCAGACCATGGCCACCATGTCCTCAGCCCAGCTCATCTCAGCACCTTCCCTGCAGGCCAAACTGGGCCCTGCTGGTCCTCAGGTGGCTGAGAGATTGTGGGGCTCAGAACTGGAGGGGGGTGGGCTGTGGTTTCAACAAGGCACTGAGTGACCCCCACTCCCCCTTTCTTTGTCTCTTTTCCAGGCTTCAGAGCTTTTCCAGTTTTGGTCAGGGGGCTCTGGCCCCCCCTGGAATGTTCCAGAGTGAGTACTCTCTATTTTGGCTCATCACCCCCATTTCCCCCATTCCCTCTAGAGAGACATTTCTTAACCTGCTTCTGTAGCCAGCTATCTGGATTTGAATCCTGGAGAGGAGGCTGGGGTGAGGGTCTGGAGAGGAGGACGAGGCTTGACTTGGGATACTAGGGGGTGGGGGGGGCAGGGCATAGAGAGTCCAGAGAAGGGGTTTCACAGGCTGAGAAGGAGTGGGGAGGCAAGGATAGTGCCCAGGGTCTGGTAGTGACTGGGATTGGTGACAGTCTGTTGATGGGTGACCTGGGGGAGGAGCAGGTTTGGAGAAGAAAGGAGCTTAGTGTGGGACTGGATGAATGTGCGGGGACGGGAGGATGTCCGTGGGGAAAATGGCATTCCAGTGAGATTTGGTGGTCCCAGAGGCTCATGGGAAGGCGTGTTCTCATCCTGTAGGGATGTTCTTAGGCCTGAGGGGAGAGCAGGTGTCTTCTCTCAGATTCAAAAGGAAGGAAATGGGTCCCCGAGGTACATGGGAATGTCCATTTCAGCCCTGAGAGAGCCCTGAGGGTGACAGAATGTGTTTGTTGCCTGGAAGAAGAGAAACAGGCCCCAGAGACTCATGGGAAGGGCAGTTTTCAGTCCAGAGAGGAGCCAGTGGATCCAGGCGGGGTGTTGGGGGGGCCATGTGGCCACAAGACCGTGAGGAGTGGTGTTGGGGGTGACAAGTGAAGTGACATGCTGTGGGATCCAGGTTCCAGGGAGGGAAGAAATTTCCCCTGTGAGGTGCTGGGACTCAGGAAAGGGTCAGAACAAGTCCCCTAGGCAGAAGGAATTGGAGGCTTGCAAGGAGGGGGCTAAGCTGGAAGGAGGGGTGGGTCAGCGAGCACTGCTCTGGGCACTGGGGTCCCACCTGTAGGGGAGCTGATAGCCAAAAGGGAGAGATGAAGGTTAATTAAATCATCACCCACCTAAACACAAAATGAAAGAGAATGTGATATGCTCTGAAGAACTGCAACAGGTTCTGGGCTAAGGGAGAGAATCCTGGGGATTTCTGTGCAGAAGTAATGGTGAAGGCAGAGTAGGACTTGGCCAGGTGAAGAATGGGGGTTGGTAATATTTTAGGCAGTCAACACAGCATGTGCCAAGGCCCTGAGGTAGGAAAATTTGGTGAGTTCCAGGAAATGAGAAAATGTATTCAGCCACTGGCCAGTCAGTTGAATGTTTATTGAGAACCTATTAAGTGCCTGGTCCTCTGCTTACACTGGAACACAGGATTAAACAAGTTAGACAGGATCCCTGCCTTCATGGATCTTCCATATTTGGAGCAGGGTCCGGGAAGGGGGTGGGTGCGCAGACCGACAATAAACATGTAAACAAATAAGCATTCATAAGAAAAGAATCAATGTGGGAAATAAAACAAGGCGTTTGTGCCCTCTTTAGTCAGGGGTCAAGAAGGGCCTGTCTGAGGAGGTGGTGTTTGGCCAGCAGCCTTGATGATATGAGATTAAGTCAGTAGGTAGGGTCCTGGAATTTAGATTTCAGAATGGGGATGCCGAGTACGAGGGCAAGGCCCCTGGGAGTGAGGGGTCTGAAAGTCCCTGGAATTTGTGTCTTTTTCTGATTCTGGTCTTTTGACTCTTTTTTTTTTTTTTTAAATATTTTTAGTTTTTTTTTTTTTTTTAAAGATTTCATTTTGTTTTATCTTATTTTTATTTATTTGAGAGAGAGAGAGAGACTCTCAGGCAGACACCATGCTGAGCAGGGAGCCCGACATGGGTCTCCATCCTATGACCCATGAAATGATGACTGGAGCCAAAATCAAGAGTCAGACGCTTAACTGATTAAGCCACCCCAGCGTCCCTTAAGATTTTATTTTTTAAGTATTTTTTTTAAGGATTTTATTTATTTATTTGACAGAGAGAGAGCACAAGCAGGGGGAGCAGTAGGCAGAGGAAGAACGAGAAGCAGACTCCCCGCTGAGCAAGGAGTGTGATTTGGGGCTTGATCCCAGAACCCTGGGATCATGACCCAAGCCGAAGGCAGGCACTTAACCCACTGAGCCACCCAGATGCCCCAAGATTTTATTTTTAAGTAATCTCTATACCGTATGTGGGGTTTGAATCCATAACACTGAGGTCCAGAGTCTCAGGTGCCCCTGGTCTTTTGATTCTTGACCTCTTCCTGACCTCCGACCCCAAGTGTTGTCTCCATGGCCTCCGACCTTTCAGTCTCAATCATCTCCTCAGCTACCCATGGCTAATTGGCCTCTAGAGCTGGGCTGTCAGATACCACGGTCCCTAGCCTCATGCAGTTACTGAATTTTAAGTCGATTAAAATTAACTTAAAAATTCAGTCCCTTGGGCACTCTAGCCACATTCGTGCTCAGTAGTCACGTGTCATGTGTTTGGTGGCAACAGGTGGCTAATGGCTACTGTACTGGACAGTGCAGATACGGAACATGTCCATCACTGAAGGAAGTTGGATTGGACAGAGTCTAGATTGGACATGTAGACTCTGTTACACTGCTTCCCCACCCTGGACATTGGACCGATGTCCCATCTCGTAACCCTTGGTCATTTTCTCCTTACCCTCCTCTTTCTCCACATTGGCTCTCCCTTGTGTTCTTTCCCACCTCCTGAGATCCTGTTTCTCTTCTCTTTCTGCCATTTTGTGAGAGGCACTGAAATGTTGTCAACAAGACCACAGGTTCTGTAGTAGGGACTGACTTGGATTTGAGCCCAGGCTCCTCTGTGCCCCAGCTCTGTGATGGTGTGTGCCTCAGTTTCCTCCTATGCAAAATGGGAAGAGGAATAATTGCACCTAACCTCCTAGGGTGTGAGGATTCCGTGAACTTTTGCACATTATGTGCTAGCAAAGGGTCTGGCGTGGTCCCTGGTAAACCTTAGCTGGTACAGTTATCTTTCTACCTTGCTGACCCCCAGCTTCCTTTCTCCCTCAGTGTGAAGCCATTCTCACAGACACCGTTCTCCTTGTCACTGACCCCCCCATCTACTGACCTCCCAGGTAAGAGTCAGCTCTATACCTGCCTTGTCTCCCCTCTCTCCCCAACCCCAACTGCTTTTTCTTCACCTTCCACTGATCAGGGCACGCATTTCTACAGAGGTCCAGATCTGAGGCAAATCTTGCAGGGGGTATGGAAAGATGAGTGATAGAATTTGTAGTGGTTAAGATCATGGCCTCTGAATTCAGACACATTGGATTTGTGTTCTGCCGCGTGCTAGCCTGGAAGACATGGGGAAGGTGTATTTGTCAAGATTCTTTCAGATACAAGTGCAGAAACTCAAATCAAGCTCAATGACTTAAAAAAAAAAAAGGAATTTACTGGTTTAGGTAACTGCTATTTCAGGAGTGGCTGGACGGCTTCAGGCATGGCTGGATCCAGGGGCTGATGTGGTCCTAGGAACACACACTGGTGAAAGAGAACTTGAGGGTTCCACAGATTTCATCAAATCGCAGTGCTTTTGGCTACAAGTAACAGAATGCCCAAAGTAATAGTGCCTTAATTAATAAAGGCCTTAATAATTTCATATAACAAAGAGTCTGGACACGGGGTGCTCTTACGCTGTCTCAGCAGCTCAGTGATATTGGGACTGGCATTTGTATAGGTTCCTTGGTCTCTTTCTTAACGTCCCAAGATGGCTGTTGTGATTCCAGGCATCATGTCTCAAGCAGGACTTGACCAGGGCCAAAAGCTTTCTCCTCCCAAAGTTCTGTCTTTTTCATTCAGGAAGAAACTCCTTCTCAGAAGCCCCTCAGCAGATTTCCCCTAACGTCTCATTGGCCAGGACTGTGTCACATGGCCATCTCTAGTTGCAAGGGAGGCTGGGAAAGTGAGTATTTAGCTTTTTTAGCTTCTAAGCGGAGGCAGGCAAGAGAGAAGAGTGCTCTATGTATTCAATACACATTAAGGATTTTTGTCCTTTTTTTTTCTCTCTTTCTAGGGTACGAGCCCCCCCAAGCCCTGTCACCCCCTGCCCTGCCCCCACCTGCCCCATCACCCCCAGCGTGGCAGGCTCGGGCCCTGGGCACTGCCCGGTTGCAGCTGGTGGAGTTCTCAGCCTTTGTGGAACCTCCTGATGCAGTTGATTCTGTGAGTGCAATTTTAGAATCATCACTGGCCGGGGAGGGCAGGGGCTGGAGTTTGGAATACAGAGGGTGATAGGAAGGGAAAGGGTAAAGCATTGGTTCTCAAACTTTAGCATGTCTCAGGATAGCATGGAGGGCTTGTTGAAACATAGATTGCTGGGCCCTACCTTCAAATTCTGATTCGATAGGTCGGCGTGGGGCTTGAGAATTTGCGTTTCTAACGTGCTCCCAGGCGATGTTGATGCTGCTGGCCTGGGGACCACACTTTGAGAACTGCTAGCGTGGAGGAACTGGATGGTCGTGGGGTCACGGTTGGGAAGGTCAGAGAAACTTGCCAGGTCATTGCTTGTTCATTCAGTAAACGTTTTTGAGGGCCTGCTGTGTGCCAGGCATTGTGGTGGAGACTGGGAACCTGGAAGAGTAGATCTTGTTTCTAGACTTGAGCGTTTCCTGGGCTAGGATGGAGCTAGATAGCATATTAGTCATGGTGGGTTGACTGTTCGCAGAAATAACCTTAACTTTCAGGAAATGAACGTAACACCAGTTTCTCACTCATGTAACATTTCCGTGTAGGTGTTCAAGTAGGAGCCTTCCACGCAGTGATTCAGAGAATTCGGGCTCCTTCCTTTTTGTGGTTCTGATGTTTTCTAGGGCTTCAGAATCTGCTGCTGGATTCCCTGCATCTGGCCAGCAGATGGTGGAAGGGAGAGACCCAAAAATCCTGCAGACTTTTTATGGGTCTGGGTTGTAAGTGGCAACTATCACGTTCTGCTCACATCCCATTGGCCAGAATTTAGTCATATGGCCACACCTCACTGCAAAGGAGTCTGGGAAGTGTAGTTTAACTGTGGGAAAAGGAATGGGGAGTTTGTGAACACTTAGCAGGCTCTGCCACAGCCACATAAACACCAATTGTTGTGTATGGTGGTCCTAAAAAACCCAAGTTGAAACCCTCTCATTTCACTTGGAGCAAAGGTAAAGTCCTTTCAGTTGCCCACAAGGCTCTGCATGATCTGATTCCTATTCCTGCTCTGTCCTCACCTCCTGCCCTTATATCTTTGCCCACTCTCCTCTGGTCACACTGTCCTCCATGCTTTTTCTCAAATACACATCAAGGCCTTTGCATCTGCTGTTCTTGCCACCTTGAATATGTGTTCACAGATCCCACCACTGTCTCTCTCCATTCATTCAGGCCTTTGCTTATCTTCTCAGATTGGCTTTCCCAGACCGTTTTATGGAAAATACCCACTGCCATCATGCTCTACTTCTTTACTATTCTTTTTTTTTTTTTAAAGATTTTATTTATTTATTTGACAGAGAGAGATCAGAAGTAGGCAGAGAGAGAGAGAGGAGGAAGCAGGCTCCCTGCTGAGCAGAGAGTCCGATGCGGGGCTCGATGCCAGGACCCTGGGATCATGATCTGAGCCGAAGGCAGAGGCTTTAACCCACTGAGCCACCCAGGCGCCCCTGCTTTACTACTCTTTATTGAGAATTTTTTTTCATAGCGTTCATCACTCTGAAATTTATATTATCCGTGGGTTGATTTTTATTAAAATTATCTATCTTTGCTAGTAGACTCCAGGAGAACCCCATCCCCATGATGTTAGGGACTTTGTCTTCTAGCCCTACGGCCCAAAATAGTGTTTGCACACAGTAGGTCTCCCAATAGATGTCCATTGAACAATGAGTATGTGCTGGGATAGGGGAAGCTCAAGTTTTTGTGGGTGTAGAGAGGAGACTTTTTTTTGTTTTTAAATTTCTGTTTATTTATTTTCAGAGCATAAGCAGGAGTGTGGGCAAAGGGAGAAGCAGGCAAGGAGTCCATTGTGGGACTCATCCCAGGATCTTGGGATCATGACCTGAGCCCAAGGCAGACGCTTAACCTTAAACTGAGCCACCCAAGCATTCCCCAGAGGAGTCATTCTGCCTGGGAAGTTAGTGAAGGCTTCCCCGAAATGACAACATTTGAGTTGGGCTTTGAGGGTTATGTAGGAGTTTGCCATGTGCTGAACTTTATATTGCAGGTATAGAGATGAAAGCAGCATGAAGTTTTCAGGGAAACACATAGTCCAATAACGTATGGGAGCTGGTGCAGCTGCAGATAGGTAGGCAGGTGCCAGTTCTGGAGGAGCTGGCATTGCCAAGTTGAGGGATCTAGGCTTTGTCCTGAGGGTGATGGGGAACTATAGAAATGAGAAGTCTCATCTGATTGTGATCAAGTGAGGCTTCCAGGAAGAGGCAGATTTGCATAGACTTGGGCCTTGGAGGATGGAGGGAAGATTTGTAATGCAAAAGAAGATGGGGAAAGTATGAGGGTTTTAAAATCTGGACAAAAAGTGATAAGAATGGGGACAGGTCGGGGGTCTTGTGGGCTAAGTGGATTCCATCCATCTACCCATCCATTGATTGAACATTTGGGACCACCTATTCAGTGTAGGGCCAGGTTGAAGGAGTGTGGGGTTTGTCCTAGGTGCTCTGGGGAGCCACAGGGAGATTGTGAGCAGGGGAGGTCCACGGTCAGCTGTGGGGATCTGTGAGGGATGACCGGAAGAGTGGAGATTGGAGCCTGGGAGGCCAGGGTGGAGGCTGGGGAGAGAGTGGAGAGGATGGGGCTGTGGGGATGGAAAGCAGGGGACAGGACTTGGGGACTAAGGTGCCGTGGGACAGAAGGGAAGGGCGACAGTGCTTGGGAGTCAGGCCCAGTGTCTGGGTGGACAGTGTGAATCTGCTCGTGGGAGCTGGGGGCAGTGAGCACCCAGGGTGCAGCCCATCTCCCACTCCTCACCCACGGCCCACCCTTCTCAGTACCAGAGGCACCTGTTCGTGCACATCAGCCAGCACTGCCCCAGCCCTGGAGCACCCCCCCTCGAGAGTGTGGACGTCCGGCAGATCTATGACAAATTCCCTGAGAAAAAGGGTGGCCTGCGGGAGTTGTATGATCGTGGGCCTCCTCATGCCTTCTTCCTGGTCAAGTTCTGGGTGAGTTCTGCTGCCGAAACAAAGTGCCTGCAAGTCACGTGGTCTCCCATGGAAGGGGATGCTCAGAGCGTAAGCCCCCTTTGGAAAAGGGAACAACAAGCAGTTTTACCCCCAGGATGGGATGGATAGGACTTGGGCCTCCAGGCCCCTTTGCTAGGGAGTAGCCACTTGCCTTAGCGACCAGGGTCATGAAGGGGTGGGGAGGGGAAGGTTACTAGTGAGTAACCTGCCTCCTTAATAACCAGGGCCTTGGAAGGGGCTGAACTCCCGAGTTGGGGGCTTCAGGAGAAGAAAATTGAATTCTTGGTCTCCTCTGTTGGGAGGACTATTACTGGAGAGAGAGGGTCAGGACCATTTCAGGGAGCCAGGCTTCTCTAGTACCAATTGAAGGGTGGGTGTTTTCCAGAAACAGGCCCATGGATACACGGGGCTTTGAATGCAGAGGAGGGGTAGGCAGCTGCAGGGCTGTGGGGGAAACCAGGCCATGGAGCAAAATTCCCACTTGAGAAGAGTCCCCATCATTTATAAGGAATCTACCTGTGCCTCCCCACCCCCCAGGCGGACCTGAACTGGGGCCCGAGTGGCGAGGAGGTAGGGACCGGCGGCAGCAGTGGAGGCTTCTATGGAGTGAGCAGCCAGTACGAGAGCCTGGAGCACATGACCCTCACCTGTTCCTCCAAGGTCTGCTCCTTTGGCAAGCAAGTGGTGGAGAAGGTGGAGGTGAGGCTGGAGGGGTGGAGCTCTGGGCAGGTGAGCGCCCAGACACATGCCACTTTTGGGGTACAGACTGAAGGGATCAGAGCCACAATAGCTCCTGCACTTGGGGTGGGGAGTTGTCCTATCATCTTTGGGGTTTTCATTCATGCATGGGCTTAGAGCTGATATTGTGTCCCCAAGTCACATGTAGGGGTTATTTTCAGGGTTCAGAGATGATGTGTGGTACGGAGATTTATAGTCACTAAGATTCAAAAGGGTCTTATGGGTATAGAGGAATCTGTAGGGCAAGGAGGTTCGGGGGTCGCACTGAGGGATCGCTGAGGGCCTGAGGGGTCTTGAACTCAGAGGTCAAGTAGAGTTTGGAGACCTAGTGGAGGGGAGGGTCTTTGGAGGGTGTGAGGGTATCTTGGGCCTGGGGGTCAGAGCAGTCCAGAGGTCTCAGAAGGGTCAGAGCACAGTTTTGAGAGGCTGGAGGGGTCCCTTGTTTGCAGGCTCAGGGATCCCAAGTCGAGGACCCATGGGTCCAGGTCCCATCTCTGCCACACCACAGTTGGAGTGATGGTGGGGATGACGGTAGTGGGGAGTGGGCGTGGCATTGGAGAGGCACAGAGTGCCTGGGGCATGCCCTGTGTCTCTGGGTCACTGCCGTGCCCACTCTGCGCCCCCCACCCTGGTTCAGACGGAGCGTGCCCAGCTGGAGGACGGGAGGTTTGTGTACCGCCTGCTGCGTTCACCCATGTGTGAGTACCTGGTGAATTTCTTGCACAAGCTGCGACAGCTGCCTGAGCGCTATATGATGAACAGCGTCCTGGAGAACTTCACCATCCTCCAGGTGAGGCACTGGGGCTGGGCCGAGCAGGGCAAGCAATGGGGTGGGGAGTGCCTACAATGGCCCCTTGGCCCTGGGACCCTTGCATGGGGGCGGGGGTGTGACACAGGAGGAGCCTACAGTTGAGCCTTTGCTTAGGGGACCCCTTTACCCAGGAAACTGATGTGGTGGGGAGTCCACAGCACTCTCATTTAGGGGGATTCCCCCTCACTGGGGAAACGGACTTAGAGGGCATCCCACGGTGGATTCTTGGTTTAAGGGACAAGCCCCCCTTTCACAGGGAACCTAACCTTAGCCCAGGGGAAATGATATGGTGGGATCCCCCTGAACTCTGGTTAACTTTGGAGATTTTGAGAGAGTTGAAGGGAGAAGGGAGAGAGAATATGAAGTAGACTCCACCCTGAGCACAGAGCCCAATGTGGGGCTCGATCTCACAACCATGAGATCATTACCAGAGCCGAAACCAGGAGTTGGACGCTTAGCTGAGTCGCCCACGCACCCCTACTTTGGTTAACTTTGCTATGCCATCCAATGGGAGGCCCCTCACTGCTGACGCTCAAATGGGGAACTGGACATGTCAGGCATCCCCTTGACCTAGGGAATGTGATATGGTGGGGACCTCTTTCCTAGGTATCCTGTGGTACCCCGGGAAGGGCACAGTAGTCTCTGCTCTCCCTTTTGTGCACAAACCCTTTCTCTTGGCCTCCTTGGCAGGTGGTGACAAACAGAGACACCCAGGAGCTGCTGCTCTGCACCGCCTATGTCTTTGAGGTGTCCACCAGTGAGCGGGGGGCCCAGCATCACATTTACCGCCTGGTCAGAGACTAAAAGGGGACCCCAAAAATGACTCACCGCCCAGATTACCCTCCTCCCAGGAAAGACATCCAGCTTACTTCATGCTCGTTTGGGGAGGGGGCTGCTCTGTGTTAGAGAGGAACTTACAAGCTGGGGGGTGAGTTGAAAAGATGGATCCTGATATTGGGACCTCACGGTGGTGTCTGAAAAGGACAGATGGCTCCAGATCATCAGGGACTGGGGACAGAAGTGAGACAGCCCCGAAGTACAGCACTGGTTTCTCAGTCTCTAACAGGCGCCCTCCCGCAGCTTGGTTCTGGATGTTTTTGGATGGTCTTAGAAAGTATGTTGGTTTGTCCCTCTGTTTTTTCAGCACCCCCCTCCCCTTTCCCAATCTGCCTCTCTTTACCAAACCCAACCCTGTGACCTTGAGATCAAATATTGAAGGTTAACCCTTTGTGCAGGAGCAGAGCCAGGTGGGCCCTGAAAATATTTTTTTTAATATAACAAGAGATATTTATAAGTGGGTATTAGGGTCGTGACTTTTTCTCAGCTGGACAAACAGTGGGGTGAGGCTTTTAAATCTCATCCTCTCTTCTCAACAAGATGTAGGCTATATACTGTGTTGCCTCCCCTCGCCCGCAAAGTGTGTTGGTTTGTGTTTTGACAGAGGATAAAACTATTTTACCAAAACGCAGGGGATTTATTTGGGGTTTGGGTGAAAATAATCCTGTGGGAGGTGGTAAGCCAAAAGATGAGGCAAGGAAATGAGGTATCTTTGGGGACAGGAAGCTGGTGGCCGGAAGCCCCAGGTCCCGCGGGAGAGGTGACAGCAGCTGGGCAGGCAGACATCTGAGTCCCCCAGGGAAATGAGGAGGTGGAGGATTCAGCGGTTGGGGCGAACTGGGGATTGAACAAATATTTACAGACCACAGGGAAGCCCCTAGGGCACTTGGAGGGGACGGGGCGGGGCTTTGGGAAGAGACTGGGGCCTAGCGGTACCGAGCGAGCCGGTCGTAGACTTGGTCCAGGTTTCTGCACAGGAATATCGAGAGCGTCATGAAGCTGAGCTATAGAGAAAGGAGACCTGGTCAGAGAGGTCCGCAGGGTCCGGCGAGGGGTACTGGGGTAGGGATGGTGGGTGTTCCGAGGGAGAAAAAAAGGGGTAGTGCCAGGGGAAGAAAATTAAGTGTGGAGATTCGGGAGGGGCGGAGAAAGGTGAGGTTAGAGGGGGAGCTCAGCCAGGTTGAGAAAGGTGGGTCAGGGATGGGAATTCGGGGGCTTGCGGTAGACTACCAAAGATGCGGGGGGTGGGGAGGATGGAAAGAAAGGGAACAGGGTGGGGTAGGGAGTATTCAGCTGCGTCTAGCGCAGGTTCAAAGTTTGGGAAGGAGTGAGATCCGGAGCTAGCCCAGGGTACTTTATTCTGGAGGCTCATCTGTCTTTCTCACTGCCTCGGCTGCTAATTCCACCTCGACCTCCACCTCCTCGCCCGCGCTCCCGGTCTCAGGTTGTTCCTCGTCTTGATCCCAAAGCGGCCAGGGCCCCAGGGCCACGGGCAGCTTGCCCTGTGGGGACTTGTCCCCCCAGTTGGGACAGGCATCCGCCATGCCCCAGCCACCCCACAGACCGCCGCTACGCCCGCTGCTGCTCAGTACACCACAGCGCCCGCCGCCGCCATCAGTACTAGGTCCAGGCCCGGGGCTCGAACCACAGGCGCCCAGCACCTGCCGCTGGCGTTCCCGGCGGAGCGCCCTGCGCAAGAGTAGCAGGCTCAGCCCCGCCACACTCACCTGCAGGGAAAGGGGAGGGAAATTGTGGCTACGAGCAGGGGGCAGGATCGCTAAGGAGGGCCAATGAGAGCTTCGCAAGGGCGGGAGGGAACGCCTACTTCCTGCGTGCAGCCAATCGGGGCTTGCAAGGGGTAGGTCTCCCGCGTGCAGGCGGAGAGGCAGGAGAATCTGAATGGGCTGACGCTCTAGGCTTGCCCCTTTCCCAGGTGTTTGGGGTAGGGCCATCTAGGGATTGTAGGGCCAATTGCGAGTGGGGGCTGGACCAAATTACCTCAAGCAGACCGACTCCTAGACAAATGCCCACTATGGAGATGAGGTTGTTGTGCAACCATTTTTGGAGGCTCCGCGCGCAGCCCTGGGAATGTGGGATAAAGTTAAAAGTAGGGTCTTTCTGGGATTCGCCCTCAAGCCCGTGCCCACTGTTCTCCTTAGCCTAGCCTTCACCCCTCTTTCAGGCGACGCCCCTCATCCTAGTTAGTAGGGTTCTCTAGTCTCCCACTCGCCAGGTCCCACCCTCCTCGCCTTTTCTTTTAGGCCCCGCCCCTACAACCCGGGTCCCTCCTAGGGCCCCCCCACCCCTCCTGATGTGCCCCTTTCTCATAGCCCCACTCTTCAGACCCTTCCCTAGTCCAGCGGCTCTGTCTCCTGGGGAAGCAAGCCCAGACCGCAGCCCTAACCCCGCACAGGGCGCTCCCCTTTTTAGCGGGCTCCAAGCCCTCCCCACCTCGCTGTAGATATTGCTGTTTGCAGGAACCACGCAAAGGTCAGTACTGTGCCGGGGCCGCGCCAGGGGTCCGGGCCGGCTGAACTGGGGGAAGGAGAGCTTATCGAAGACTGCGGAGTCATTGGTCGCCGATGAATTATAGCAGGAGCAGGGCACGCGATGCACCTCCGACTCGTTGCTGATTAGGCTGGGGATACTGAACCAGTCCCGAGGAGAGTTCCAGCCGCAGCAGCGCAGCTGCGAAGAGGGACGGGAGTCAAAGGGACGGGGACTGGAGGGATTCAAGATGATTTGGGGTTTCAGGGGACTGGATGATGTGTATGAGGTCGTGTTGGGGAGCAGAGGGCTAGATAGTGGGCACGGCGGGGGGATGGCGGGCTAGGCTTGGGGGCATTAGGGGAATATGGGGTTGGGAGAGACGAATCACGGGCCACCTGGGGCTGTGGGAGGAGCTGCAGAAGACTGGTAGGCAGTGCAATTCAGCCTAGGTAGGGGACAGATGGATGGGAAGGCAGGGCCACGTGAATAACCAGGGAATGGAGTCTCACGTGGGCCGGGTCCCCTGGGGCCAGAGTCACTAAAGATCAGGGAGTTGGGTCACGCTAGGGCCTTGGGACTGAGGGCGAAGTCTTGTCGGGGCAGAAAACGGAGCCTCTCCAGGGTCTGGGAGCTGGAGGGAAATGGCCACACCAGTCTGTTCGGCTATCTTCTGGGGGCAGGGTGACATTGGGGGTGCGGTAGGGTTACCGGAAGGTAACCGTACCCCATCCCCGCTTCGTTGGGGCAGGGGGCAGGGGGCAGAGCTACGTCAGAATCCCAGAGCTAGAAGGAGGGATAAGCATCTGGGCAAGCGGGGACCTCACGCACCTGGAACTGCACGTAGTCCCAACTCTCCTCCGCCGCCGACTCCTCCGGACGCGAGCGGTAGTTCTGGATGGTCTCCAGCACGATTTCCTTCACCCTCCGCTCCAGCTACGAGGCGGAGAGTGAGGCTGGATTGTGAGGCTGGGTTTCCACCCGGGTTTGCCCCTACCCAGTCCAGCTACTCCCGGGCTTTCTCAGTCCCAAGGGGTCCCCGAGCGGTTTGAAGGCGCTCTCGATTTCTCACTGAAT
Source organism: Mustela erminea (assembly GCF_009829155.1). Taxonomy (NCBI): domain Eukaryota; kingdom Metazoa; phylum Chordata; class Mammalia; order Carnivora; family Mustelidae; genus Mustela; species Mustela erminea. Next base: position 5,138,525 of record NC_045632.1, on the reverse strand, counting down.
GGCTAGCTAGGTCTCTGTTCCTCAAAATCTGCCCGTTTCTACCGTCCTTCTGTTACCCCGCTATCTCCCACGGTCTCTCATTAGGTCTCTGTCTCTCTGGGAGGCACCCGTTTCTCCCCCCATTTTTTTTTTTTTTTCTGTTTGTTTCCCCTTGGATCTCTGTCTGTCTTGCTATGTCTGTTTTCCTCCATCTGCGTCGTGATCTTGCTTTGAATCTCCTTGTCTCTATCTTCCTGTGCGTCTTCTCTGTGTCCCTGTCTCTCTCTGTCTTCCTCTGCCTGTCACTGTTATTTCCCTTTGTCCTTGTCAGCTGTGTCTGCTTTTGTTTCTGTCTTTTTCCACCACCCCCATACATTTGGGGGGAGTGTGGGAGGGGAAGCCAAGCTCACCCGCATCCGCTGAGTGGAGATGAGGATTCCCAGGGTGATCTGCGTGGCAAACAGGAGCAGAAGTATCCCAAAATACTGGTGGGCAGAGTGGAGAGGTCAGACTGAGCGCCCCCCTACCAGGATACAGAGGCTGCCAGGGCTCTGTTTGAGGGGGGATGTGGACAGGGGACTCACCAGGCCCAGGAGGCAGCGGAGCTCCTTCAGGGACCCCACACAGCCCAGGAGAGCAAGGCCCATGGTGAGAATTCCTGAGATGGCCAGGGCCTTGGACCAGATCTGCAGGGGCACGAAGGACAAGCCTAGGGGAGGTGAGAGGCGGTGACATGGTGCTCAGGCGCACAGCTCCAGGAAGCCCCATTTCCCACCCACACAGCCATTCAACTGGGGAGCAGTGTTCTGGGGAACTCTCTGGGTGTCTGTCCCTGCCACATGTTGAGTCTCTATTCCTCTCCTTCTGGGATTCTTTGTCTTCTTCTCTCTGGGACTCTGTCCCTTCTGAGTCTCTGCGCCCCCCACCCCCCTGCTCTTTGTTTCTGCTCTGGATCTCTGTCCCCTTTCTCTCTGGAGGCCGTTTCTTCCTCTTGCTCTCAGTCTCTCCTCCACCTGCGCCTCTTCACCCCCAACAGTTTCAGTCCCATCACTTGATCTGTGACATTGGATCACTAAAACCTCCCTGAGGGCCGGGAAAAGATCTCTATTCCTTAGGGTTATTTTAAGGGACACATGGGAGGCACACGTTCAACACTGTCCTCAATACAGGGCAAACACTTATTAAATCTGAACCATTAGGATCGCGACTATTATTCTATTACGACTCTCCTATTATTATTAGTGTTCTCTCTGCTTTTCTACTTCTTTGCTGTGTAACATCCAGTAAATGACATCCCCTCTCTGAACTTCAAGAGAGGGGAAGGTCTGTGGGAGGGTCTGATAATCATCTGCATGAGCTCTACCGCCTAGGAAGTGCCTGAGAAATGGCTATTACCATATTTTATTATCATTCATATGCACAATTCATTTGCCAGAGGAAGACTGCAGGGGCTAAGAGCAGTGGCAGGCTGTGAAACAGAACCTGGGACAAGGGAGACCCCCTAGGACGTCACCTGGGGGCAGACCAGGTCATGCTTGCTCCAGGAGGCCCTCCCCGATGGCCCTGGCCCCCTCACCTACAAAGGACACGAAGCTGGTCTTGTCAATGAGTATCCAGATGCCAAAGCAGAAAATAAGGCTGCCTAGGACCTGGCAAGAGGAGATGGGAATATGGCGGTGGGCAAAGGCGAGGGGGACTGGGGAAGGTATATCAGGTCAGGGGGCTGGGGCAGGGGCTGGGGCTGGGTTGGGCAGCCATGTGGCAACTCACGAAGAAGAAGAGGTTGAAAACGAAGAGGAGGTATTTGATGAGGCTGAGGCAGCTGTCCTGGGCCGACATCTTCACCTAAGAGGGGTCAGCAGCCCGTGGGAGGGACAGAAGAGAAGAGGTGTTGGGCCCGGAGGAGACGAGCAGAAAGACAGAAGCTGTGAGAGACAGAGAGGGAGAAAGGAAGAACACAGAGAAAGAGGAAGTCTCTCCGAGGCACCCCCCCCCCCCAGCAGTGGAGCCCCACCCCCTCCCTCTACAGGCGAGGTGGCTTTCTGGTCTGTTTCTGCGCCCCCCCCCCCTGCCTCCCTCACCTGCCCCACTGGGACACACACCTGTGCTGGAGGGGCCTTGGAATTTTTGGGCACCAAGGACACACTGGGTACTCCCTCCCAGGTCTCCATGGTTCAGGCTGGGGGACCCCTGAGCTCCTTGCATCCACCTACTCTGGGCACCAGGACCCCAGGCCAGCCCTGGACAGCAGCCGACCTCACAGACACTCTGACCTCACTGCCTGCTAAGCTCTGCCGTCTCTGCATCTCTCTCTGCCCCCCCACCCCACCCCTTCCCAGCCCTCAGCCTCTCGTCCTCCCTTTTCTGGGTCTCTGTCCCTCCCTGCCCTCCCTTCCCCGCAAACTGCACCCCCCCCCCCCGCCCCGCATCTATCTCCTCCCTCTCTCTGGCCCCTTCTCTCTGCAGGCCAGTCCTTTCTCTGCTTATGTGCCCCCACCTTGTCATGGGCCCCCTCTCAGAGTCTGCATCCTGTTCTTGGCAACAAGTGTAGAGCGCGGTGCTCCCGCATGCTAGGGCAGGGCTTGGGCACCTGGGGGAAGTGAAAGTGCTGCAGTGCCCCCAGTGGGAAGGTCCCTGGGAGTGAGGGGGTAGTGGTGGCTGGGCAGTGCCTATACACCCGGAGAGGAAGCTGAGCCTCTAGCAGTACTTCCTGCATCTGCACTGGGGCCCCAAGAGGGGGAGGCTGGGGAGGAGTTAGGATTGAACCCGGGACCTTGACAGTTAGATCTATGTCTGCCCCTGCTTGCTTGTCTCCGGACCTGAGCCGCACACCCCGAAGCCTCTGAAAGTGCCCCCTGTTGCCCCATGGCCCCTACTCTTGTCAAGCCAGATTTCCATGTTTGGGGATGTTCCTATCATCCTGACATCCACCCAGGCCTTGGAAAACCAGTGCCTCTTAGAGACTCAGCACCCTCTCTTGCTGAGAGATCTCATCTACTTTTTTTTTTTTTTTAAAGATTTTATTAAAAAAAATATTTTATTTATTTATTTGACAGAGATCACAAGTAGTCAGAGACGCATGCAGAGAGAGAGAAAGGGAAGCAAGCTCCCTGCTCCATCCCAGGACCCTGAGATCATGACTTGAGCCACCCAGGCATTCCTCCACTTTTTTTTTAAGACTTCAAATGCAGAGGTGCCTGGGTGACTCAGTTGTTAAGTGTCTGCCTTTGGCTTGCTTGGGTCGTGATCTGGGGGTTCCGGGATCAAGTCTGGAATTGGGCTCCCTGCTTGCTCAGTGGGAAGCCTGCTTTTCCCTCTCCCACTCCTCTTGCCTGGGTTCCCTCTCTGGCTGTCTCTCTCTCTCTGTCAAATAAATAAAATCTTTTAAAAAAAGCTCCAGGGGCACCTGGGTGACTCAGTGGGCTCTCTGCTCTCTGCTCAGTGGGGAGCCTGTTTCCCTTTCCCTCTCTCTGCCTCTCTCTTTGCCTGCCTCTGCCTGCCCGTGATCTCTGTCTGTCAAGTAAATAAATAAAATCTTTAAAAAAAAAAAAAGCTCCAGATGCAATTTATTTTCTTATTAATGTCATAAAAATCAATTCATATTAATAGTTTTCTGATGTTTGGCACTGGACGTTCTATTTTTCCATTACTGAGGAATAATTGATGATTATAATTGTACATATTTCAAGTGTACAACATGATGATTTTTTTCTTTTAAGATTTTATTTACTTATTTGACAGAGAGAGATCACAAGTAGGCAGAGAAGCAGGCAGAGGGAGAGCGGTAAGCAGGCTCCCTGCCAACCAGCGAGCCCGATGTGGGGCTCCATCCCAGGAACCTGAGATCATGACCTGAGCCGAAGGCAGAGGTCCAACCCACTGAGCCACCCAGGTGCCCCCAACATGATGATTTTTTAAAAGTATTTTATTTATTTATCAGAGAGAGAGAGCACAAGCAGGGGGAGTGGCAGGCAGAGGGAGAAGGAGGCTCCCCACTGAGCAAGGGACCCTGATGTGGGGCTTGATCCCAGGACCCTGGGATCATAACCTGAACTGAAGGGAGACACTTAACTGCTTGAGCCACCCAGGTGCCCAACAGGGAGATCTGATAACATATACACTGTGGAATGATTACCAAGCTCAAGATAACACATTCATCATTGCACAGAGTTAACTTTTTTCTTCTTTTGGTGGTGAGAACCCTTAACAGATATCCTCAGCAACTTTCTAGTATGCAATACTGAATTATTAACTATAGTCACCATGCTGCACATTAGATCCTAAGAATGTATTCTTCTTTTAACTGAAAGTCTGTGCCCTTTGACCCACATCTCCCCATTTCCCCCATGCCCTAGCCCTGGACAGGCACCATTCTACTGTGTCTATGAACTTGGCTTTTAAAATTTTTGTTTTTGAGATTCTACATTTAAAATTTATATTCTTTTTTTAAAAAAGTATTTATTTATTTATTTGACAGAGAGAGATCACAAGTAGACGGATAGGAAGGCAGAGAGAGAGAGAGGGAAGCAGGCTCCCTGCTGAGCAGAGAGCCCAACGTGGGACTTGATCCCAGGACCCTGAGATCATGACCTGAGCAGAAGGCAGCAGCTTAACCCACTAAGCCACCCAGGTGCCCCTGAGATTCTACATTTAAAAATTTTTTTAAAAATTTTATTTATTTATTTGACAGACAGAGATCACAAGCAAGCAGAAGGCAGGGAGAGAGAGAGAGGAGGAAGCAGGCTCCCCGCTGGGCAGAGAGCCCGATGTGGGGCTCGATCCCAGGACCCTGAGATCATGACCTGAGCTGAAGGCAGAGGCTTTAACCCACTGAGCCACCCAGGCGCCCCGAGATTCTACATTTAAATGATCCTGTGCAGTATTTCTCTTTCTGTGTCTGGCTAATTTCACTTAGCACAATGCCCTCCAGTCTCAACCATGTTGCAAATGGGAGGATTTCCTTCCTTTTCATGGCTAAATAATATTTTATTCTCTCTCTCTCTCTCTCTCTCTCTCTCTCTGTGTGTGTGTGTGTGTGTGTGTGTATGTGTGTATGTATTTTTTTGTATCCTTCTTATTTTTTTTTTTCTCCTCTGACTGGAAAATATCAAGAGATCTGTCTTCAAGTTCACAGATTCTTCCTTCCTTGGTGGGCCAACCCCTGGGTGGCTGTCCTCATTCTCTCTCTCCTTCTTTCCCATACAGCACATCATTCCCTAATCTAATCCTTTCTGCCTCTTGCTTCTCTACTTTCTCCACTTTTCTCTGTATGATTGAGTTGGGCTGGCTTAGGATTTGTGCTCTCCCTCCTGGACCCAAACCTCATGCTCCTCCCTGGTCTTAGTCTCACCCCTCCATCCATTCCCCACATGGCCTGAAAGGGTCTTTTGAAACCTAGACTCAGTTTCTATAACTCTAAGTCCAAATCTCACTCAGGACACTGGTCCCTCATCCCTTACCCCTCAGTTCCCCTTCTAAGCCAAATTTAAGTCCCCTATGTTCTACTACTAACACACATTTCAGATCCACCCACTTGTCTCTTAGCCACCATCCTAATCTAGGCTCTCATCATTTTCCACACAAATAACTACCATTACTTCTGTACTGATTGTAGTGGGTTGAATGGTGATACCCTGCCCCTCCCCTCTCAAAAGTTATGTCCATGCTAAAGCAGTCTTTAAAAAGAAGTATAAAAATCTCAGATTTCAAGATACATTACAAAGCTGTAGTAATCAAAACGGTATGGTACTGGCACAAAAATAGACACATGGACCAATGGAACAGAAGAGAGAGCCCATGGGGTGCCTGGGTGGCTCAGTTGGTTAAGCATCCAACTCTAGGTGTTGGCTCAGGACATGATCTCAAGGTTGTGAGACTGAGCCCTGCACTGGGCTATGTACTCAGCAGGTCTGCTTGGGATTCTCTCCCTCCCCCTCAGCTCCTCCCCTCCCTCATGCTCACCTGCTCTCAAATAAATAAATAAATGGTCCCTGGGTGGCTCAGTTGTTAAGCATTGGCCTTCAGCTCAGGTCATGATACCAGAGTCCTGGGATCGAGCCCTGTATTGGGCTCCCTGCTCAGAGGAAAGCCTGCTTTTCCCTCTCCCACTCCCCATGTTTGTGTTCCCTTTCTCATTGTCTCTCTCTCTGTCCAAAAACAAACAAACAAACAAACAAAAAAACCCCACAAAAAAAAACCCTTAAAATAAATAAATAAATCTTAAAAAAAAAGAATAGAGAGCTCAGAAATAAGCCCATGATTATATTGTCAATTAATCTTTGACAAAGGAGGCAAGAATATTCAGTGGGGAAAAAGATAAATGGTGTTGGAAAAACTGGACTGCTTTCTCATACCATATGCAAAAATAAACTCAAAATGGATTAAAGACCTAAATGTGATTCCTGAAACCATAAAAATCATAGAAGAGCGCATAGGCAATAATTTCTCTGACATTGGCCCTGCAACATTTTTCTAGATACAACTCTTGAGGCAAGGGAAACAAAAGCAAAAATAAACTTTGGTACTACATCAAAATGAAAAGCTTCTGCACAGCAAAGGAAACAATTGACAAAACCAAAAGACAACCTACTGAATGGGAAGAGATATTTGCAAATGACATATCCAATAAAGGCTTAGTATCCAAAATATATAAAGAACTTACACAACTCAACACCCCACCCAAAAAAATAACCCAACTGAAAATGGGCAGAAGACATGAAAAGATATTTCTCCAAAAAAGACAGACAGATGGTGGCCACAGACATATGAAAAAGATGCTCAACATCACTAATCATCAGGAAAATGCAAATCAAGACCACAATGTCATATCACTTCACACCTGTAAGAATGGCTAAAATTGAAAACATAAGAAACAACAAGTGTTGATGAGAATGTGGAGAAAAAGGAACTCTCAGGTACTGTTGGTGGGAATGCAGACTGTTGCAGCCACTGTGGAAAACAGTATGGATGTTCCTAAAAAAAAAAAAAAAAAAAAAAAATTACCATATGATCCAGTAATTCCACTACTAGGTATTTACCCAAAGAGTACTAAAACACTAATTCAAAGAGATATGTACCACTATGTTTATGCAGCATTATTTATAATAGCCAAATTATGGAAAGAGCCCAAGTGTCCATCAATAGATGATGGATAAAGATGTGATATATAAGGGAATATTATGCAGCCAATAAAAATGATGAAATATTATCATTTACAACAACATGGAAGGATCTAGAGCATATAATGCATAGTGAAATAAGTCTCATATGTGGAATTTAAGGAAAAAAGCAAACAAAGAGGAAAAGAGACAACCCTAAAAACAGATTCTTAACTATAGAGAACAAACTGATGGTTACCAGAGGGTAGGTGGGTGGGGGGATGAGTGAAACAGGTGAGGGGGTTTAAGAGTACCCTTATGATGAACACTGAGTAATGTATACAATTTTTGAATGTATATAATTGTTGAATATATTGTACACCTGAAACTGATATAACATTGTATGTTAAATTATTGGAATTAAAAAAATATGTTCATGTCCTAGAATCTGTGAATGTGACCTTATTTGGGAAAAAAGGGCTTTTCACATGTAATGAAGGATCTGGAGATGAAATCAAACTGCGTTATCTGAGGGAGCCCTAAATTTAATGAGTGTCCAATATTGTAAGGGACACACAGAAGACACAGAGAAAAGAGAATGCCAGGCGAAGGAGGACGCAGATTAAAATGATGCAGCCACAAGTTATTTTAGGAAACTTTTTAAAAAAGATTTTTAAAAAATTTGACACAGAGAGAGAGACAGTGAGAGAGGGAACACAAACGGGGGGAATGGGAGAGGTAGAAGCAGGCTTCCTGGCCAAGTGGGGAGCCTGATGTGGGGCTTGATCCCAGGACCCTGGGACCACCACCTGAGCCCAAGGCAGACAATGACTGAGCCACCCAGGTGCACCATATCTTAGGAAACTCTTTGACTATGGCTCACAATTTGGCCTCGGTCTAGGGAACATAAGAAATTTGGAGTTTATTTGGCTCCTCAGAGGACTTAACTTTAAAAGGGGCAGGTTTGGGGCACCTAGATGGCTCAGTTGGTTAAGTGTCTGACTCTTGATTTCAGCTCAGGTCATGATCTCTAGATTGTGAGATCAAGTCCTGCATCCTGCTTACAAACCCAGCTCAGAGCCTGGTTGGGATTCTTTCCTTCTCTCTTAAGATGTTTCCTGCCCCAAAGAATAATAAAAAAATAAAAGGGGCAGGTTTTCATATATTCAGGAGAGGAGGGAGATGGAGAGAGTTTCAGGAAAAGGGAAGTTCAGTGCAAGAATTAGAACCAGGGAACAGTGGATATAGAGGAGGTGGGGACTGTGCAGAGGAAAAAGGCATGAGAGGTTGCCGAGTGTCTTGAGATAAAAAGAGGTTGGGGGCAGGGAGGAGGAAAAAGAGGCCTGAGAAGACATTCTTCTTCTTCTTTTTTTTTTTTTTTTTAAGATTTTATTTATTCATTTGACACAGAGAGATCACAAGTAGGCAGAGAGGCAGGCAGAGAGAGAGAGAGGAGGAAGCAGGCTCCCCGCGGAGCAGAGAACCCGATGCGGGACTCGATCCCAGGACCCTGAGATCATGACCTGAGCCGAAGGCAGCGGCTTAACCCACTGAGCCACCCAGGCGCCCAGACATTCTTCTTTTAATTGTTCATTTGTCTCAGTTAATTTATAGGGGTGCCTGGGTGGCTCAGTGGGTTGGGCCTCTTCCTTTGGCTTGGGTCATGATCTCAGAGTCCTGGGATCAAGCCCTGCATCAGGCTCTCTGCTCAGCGGGGAGCCTGCTTCCTCCTCTCTCTCTCTACCTGCCTCTCTGCCTACTTGTGATCTCTGTCTGTCAAATAAATTAATAAAATCTTAAAAAACAAAAACAAGGGGCGCCTGGGTGGCTCAGTGGGTTAAGCCGCTGCCTTCGGCTCAGGTCATGATCTCAGGGTCCTGGGATCAAGTCCCGCATCGGGCTCTCTGCTCAGCAGGGAGCCTGCCCCCCCCCCCCCACCGCCTGCCTCTCCATCTACTTGTGATTTCTCTCTGTCAAATAAACAAATAAAATCTTTAAAAAAACAAAAACAAAAACAAAAACAAAAAAAACCAAAAACATTTATCTCAGTTAATTTAGAAATCATATTTTGCAAAGAGGCATATTTAGTATCCTGAAAACATTTGTAAGCCTCAAAGTACCGATTATAATAGGCATTCAGGTTTTTGTTTGTTTTGGGGTTTTTGTTTGTGTTTTTGAGCTGTAGTTTTCTAATTTAATTTTGACTAAAACAACTTTGGAGAGATTGGAAGTTCCCCATCATTGCTATTGGAGTTCTGAAACACTTTTGGTCAAGTCATTCCATTTAGTTAGAAGTGTGCCAAAATACGGACCAGGGTCCCAGAAGGGGCAGAGCGGCCTCAAAGTGTTTGGATGACTGGGAATCCCATTTCTTAGAGGTTTCTATTTAGAGCAAAGAGAAAAATTCCTAGACAAGACAGTTGCAACAAGAAGCAGCCTAGTTCCAAACCAGAGTTGGAACAATGTCCAAATAAATAGTCTTAGAGAGAACAAAGTCTTAAAACAGACCCTAAGTAATGCCTAGAGAGCTGAAAACACAGAGAGTGGAGCTTGAAATCCAGGAGAAAAACTTACCCTCAAACTCCAGGGTCCTCAAGAAAGCAGTGAACTCAACTGGCTCTGTGGGTACTGGCATGTGTTTGCTCACCAGCTTTGGAGTTGTTGGGGGTGAGGTGGGTTGTCTTCTCTGGATCCTACTTCTGATCATCACGTATTCTTAAAGACAAAACTATTAGTGATTTTACCAGCAAAAAAAAAAAAAAAAAAAAAAAAAAGAGTTTTTTTTAGGACAGTGAATTGCAATTCAGGACAAGCAAGCTATGGCAAAACCACAGACAAGTCCAAGAAAAAAGGGGAAAACTACTTTTTAAATTTTTTTAAAACAGATTTTATTTATTTATTTGACAGAAAGATCACAAGTAGGCAGAGAGGCAGGCAGAGACAGAGAGAGAAAGGAAGCAGGCTCCCCGCAGAGCAGAGAGCCTGACGAGGGACTCGATCCCAGGACCCTGAGATCATGACCTGAGCCGAAGGCAGAGGCTTAACCCACTGAGCCACCCAGGCACCCCAAACTACTTTTTTATAGAGGAGGGGTAGGAGTTGGGGGTCTTTTGTCAACACAGATCTCCATTGGAGCCACTGGGAGTTTGAAGTGTAGTGACTTTTCATTGGCTGAGTTGTGACAGTCTCTCTTTGGCTGGAGTGTTGCTGGGTAGGAGAAAACCTTTCTTTCTTTCCTTCTCCTGGAGGGGTAGTCAAGTAGTATCCACCTGAAAGTTATGTTTCTTCCTGTTGGGTCTACAATTGACTGGGGTGGTAGGGTTTGAGAGCTCCCCTTTCTGGCCTCCAGACTCAATTTTAGTGGGGTTACCCTTTATTAATATTACACATCTGCAATCCCATGGGGTTCTGAGCTCTCTGTAGGCAAAGTCCATGTCTGTCTTCTTGGACACATATTTGGGGTCTGGGTAGTAGCAGGGGAAGCTTAAATACATACCAAAAGTTTGATAACAAGAAAAATAACTGGGAAGAACAAGCTTCCCACCTCACCCCTCATCTCCACCTCACCCAGGGCAATGGAAGCAAAGTGCATGCTCCAGACCAGGGATGAGGCTAAAAGCCTGACCTCAGAAGCACGCTTAGGTGGAAGGGTGTTGGGCTCAAGGTCTAAACAGGTAACTGTCGGAGGTGGGCTGGCCAGGCCGCTCACACCGGAAACTGAGTGGGTAAAGCGCGCATGCGCAGTGTCGAAGGTTGTGCTGGAGCAGAGGGGCAGAATCCCCGGCTTGATCAGTAGAGGGCGCGCCCAGGACTGTGGCGCATGCGCAGAGGAAAGGCGGGAAAGGTTACACGTGAGGCCGAGCGAGTTGTGAACTGACTTGACGAGGCTTGAAGGGTTCGGTAAGTTTCTTAGTTGAGGCTTCTTCACGTTCATTTTTATCCTAACTGAACACACATAAGAGCACGGGGCCTCCAGGCTGGGAAGAGGGGGACAGCCCAGGGAGGCCTGGAAATTCATAGGTACGGGGTGTGCTGGGCGTTGCTCCCGAGCTGGGGTTCCTGGACGTCCTGGGATCTGCCGAGCCGAGGGCTCCAAGAGGGCCGAGAGGCCTCCCCCCTACCCCCGCTTTTTTTCTCCCCCAGGACCCAGCGTACATGTTTCGGCCCCACCACTGTCTGAATCTTCCTTGGGGTCTTGGCTGTGGGTTTCCACCCTTGAGGAGGCCCAGCTGGTCAGCGTCCCGGCAGTGGAAACCCGGGCGGAAGCCATCTTCCCTCGGCCTATTAGGCACAATTCTCCCCTGATCCTTGAACCTGACCCCGGCTCCCTCATTTCCTTCCTGAAGTTGTAGTTCCAGGGAAGGAGGTATACCGAGGGCCCCCTTCCCAGAGGGCATGGGCCTGAGGGAGTGGTTGCTGGAAATGGTGATGCAGGGTCACGCGTGGGGCTCACCAGCGCCACTCAGCCCGGATGGAGGGTCTGCTCAGTCCATGGGGCTGAGTAGGGGGCACAGCGGGAGGCGGGGGGGTCAGTTCGCGGTGTCTCTGTTTGCCAAAACTCACTGCTTTCACGGAAGGGTCCGGTTTATTACTCATTTGCCAGAAAACTTGTTTGAAGGAAGACCCTTCCAGAGTGTGTTCTAGAAAGGTGGCTGTAGTTTTTCATGGATGAGATTTTCCTTCCTCCCCTGCAGCTGGACGAAGGAAGAGTGGTATTGGGTGTCAACATGGGATGAGGAGCGTCAAGTGCTCCTTGTTATTTCTTTTCTTTTCTTTTTTTTTAAAATTTATTTATGATAGAGAGCGAGAGCGGGAACACAAGCAGGGGGAGCTGGAGAGGGGGAAGCAGGCTCCCCACTGGGCAGGGAGCCCGATGCGGGGCTCGATCCCAGGACCCCGAGACCACGACCTGAGCCGAAAGCAGACACTGAACAACTGAGCCACCCAGACGCCCCTGCTCCTTGTTATTTCTGAGGTATGTTACATATCAGCTGCGGCCCGAGTATCGTAGCAGTGGGCGTTTGGGCTTAGGTGGGCTGCCAACTCTTACAGAAACGTCTCCAGCCTCCTCCACTGGGTTGACTTTTTTTTTTTTTTAAGATTTTATTTATTTATTTGACAGACAGAGATCACAAGTAGGCAGAGAGGCAGGGAGAGAGGGGGAAGCAGGCTCTCTGTTGAGCAGAGAACCTGATGCGGGGCTTGATCCTAGGACCCTGAGATCATGACCTGAGGCGAAGGCAGAGGATTAACCCACTGAGCCACCCAGGTGCCCCTACTTCATGTATTTTGAGATTTGTTATGTTTGTATACATTTGTAAATATTGACTTCATGATGAATGGACCTTTTGTTTTTTATCATTAGTGAATATCCTTCTCTATATCTGGTAATACTTATCTCAAAGCCCATTTTATATTACATTAATAAGGCCACTACAGCCTTCTTATGCTTAATTTGCAAGATAAATCTTTTCCTATTAAGTTAATTTCATTTATCTGTGTAAAATTAAGGTGCATCTCTCCAGAGGCTTATAATTGGGTCTCTCTTATTCATCCTGACAATCTTTGCCTTTTAACTGGAATGCTTAAATTGAAAACATTTCATGTAATTATTGTTATGATTGGATTTGTGTCTCCAGTTTTTGTTTTGTTTTCTGCTAATTTTTTTGGTTCCAGTTCGCTCATCTTTTTTTTGGATAGCTTGAGTAATTTTTAGTATCCATTTTAATTTATTGTCTTGGTAGCTATAACTCTTTTCAAGATTTAGCAGTTTTTCTAAGGATTACAATTTATATTATTAACTTTTTAAAAAAGATTTTATTTATACATTTGATAGATAGAGATCACAAGTAGGCAGAGAGGCAAAGAGAGAGGAGGAAGCAGGCTCCCTGCTGAGCAGAGAACCCGATGCGGAACTCGATTCCAGGACCCTGGGATCATGACCTGAGCTGAAGGCAGAGGCTTTAACCAATGAGCCACCCAGGTGCCCCCATGTTATTAACTTTTAATAGTTTATTTAGTATTAATATTTCATCAGTTCACATACAAATGTAGACATTTTACAACCAAGTAAGTCCAGTATTTATACCACCTGCTACTTTTAATATGTCTTACCTCTAAAGTTTAGTATAAAACCTACAACTTATAACTTTTGTTTTAATATTCATGTTTTAGAGAAATTAAGACAATAGTTTTTTTTACAATATAGTTTTTTATATTTACCCACATATATACCATTTCCAACTCTTTGTTCCTAAAGATCCAAGTTTCCCTCTGATGTCATTTCCCTCAGTCTCAAGAACTTCTTTCTTCATTTTTTTGTAAGGTAGGTCTGTTGGTGATGAATTCTCTTCATTTTTCTTTATTGGCTTAAGTTTTTATTTCATCCTGTTTTCTTTTTTTTTTCTTTCTTTCTTTTTTTTTCTTTTAAAAGGTTTTATTATTTATTTGACAGACAGAGATCACAAGCAGGCAGAGAGGCAGGCAGAGAGAGAGAGGAGGAAGCAGGCTCCCCGCTGAGCAGAGAGCCTGATGCGGGGCTCGATCCCAGGACCCTGAGATCATGACCTGAACTGCAGGCAGAGGCTTTAAACCACTGAGCCATCCAGGCGCCCCTTCATCCTGTTTTCTTGAAGGATATTTTTGTTGATTATAGAATTTCTGCTTTCTTTGCTTTAAAGAAGTTATTCATCTCTCTTTTGGCCTTTGTAATTTCTTTTCTTTTTTTTTTTAAGATTTTATTTATTTTTTGACAGAGAGAGAGATCAGAGGTAGGCAGAGAGGCAGGCAGAGAAGAGGGAGAAGCAGGCTCCCTTTTGAGCAGAGAGCTCGATTCGATTGGGGGCTTGATGCTTCAGGGCTTGATGCAGGGCTCCATCCCAGGACCCTGGGGTCATGACCTGAGCCAGAGACAGAGGCTTTAACCCACTGAGCCACCCAGGTGCCCTTATAATTTCTTTTCTTTTAATTAATTATTTTTATTAACATATAATGTATTATTTGCCCAGGGGCACAGGTCTGTGAATCATCAGGCTTATACACTTCACAGCATTCACCATATCACATACCCTCCCCAAAGTTCATTGGTCTTTGTAATTTCTGTTGACAAGTATGCAGTATTTGATCTTGTTCCCCAGTATGTAATCTGTTCTTTTTCTATTCTGCTCTCAAGATTTTTCTCTTTATCTTTGCCAGTTCTTTCATTGATACCTTTTTTCTGTTCTAGGAGCCGATCAATGATCTTACATCATATTTAGTTGTTAAATCTCCTTAGTCTCTTCTGCTCTGTGAGTTTTTTAGAGTTTCCTTGTTTTCCTAGACTTTCACCAAAGTTTTGATGGGCACTGATCAGATAATTGGCAGAGTCCCTCAATTTGGGTTTGTCTGATGTTTTGTCATAATTAGACTGGAGTTAAGGGTATTGGAAAAATACCACCAAAGTGAAGTAAGTGCCCTTCTTATCACATCACATTAGACTGTGATTCTCTCTCTTCCTCTGCCCCCTCTCCTATCCTCTCTCTCCCAAATAAATAAATATTTATTATTTTTATATTTATTTGTTTGGGGGAGAGAGAGCACGAACAAGTCGGGGGGGGCAGAGGGAGAGGGACAAGGAGACTCTGCACTGAGTGGAGAGCCTATTGTGGGACTCAATCCCCTGACCTGAGCTGATATCAAGAGTTGGATGCTTAACCAACCAAGCAACCCAGGCACCCCACTAAATAGATCTTCAAAAATAAAAAAAAATTTTATTTATTCATTTGAGAGAGAGAGCCAGCAAGCGCAGGAGTGGGGGCAGGAGGAGAGGCTGAGGGAGAGGGAGATGCAGGCTCCACACTGAGTAGAGAGCCCTGACTCGGGGCTCTATCCTAGGACCCTGAGATCACTACCCAAGCTGAAGGCAGACACTTAACTGAGCCACTCAGGGGCCCTGAAAATAAATAAATAAACCATTAAAAAAAGACTCATGATATCCACACGACATCACTGGTGATCTTAACACTGATCAGTTAGGGAGTGTTTTCCTTGTTTCCCTACTGTATGCTTTGCAGGAAGTTTCCCCCTTTTTATATATATATCACAGGTTTTCCAGCTTTACAGTATAATGATTACAACTGATGTTTAATGCAACTGTTTGGACTGAGTCAAGGGAAGAGACTGGAAACAGGGAGGTCCAGTTACTTACTATGGCTTTTGTAGTAGTTCAGGTGAGAGATGATAGTCATCTGAACTTACAGTGGCAATGGCAGTGATGCATGGAACTGGCAATGGAAGGATGCATTCAAGCATTTCTGGGCAAATGGGTTGCTTATGGTAGCCTTAAAAGAAACAGGGCACGTGAAAGCCATAGTGAAATACTACTTTACACCCATGATGATGACTCTAATAAAAAATTCAGATAGTAAGTGTTACTGAGGATATGGAGAAATTAGAATACTCATATACTACTGGTGAGGTTAGAAATGGTGCACTTTGAAAAACAGCTTAGCAGTTCCTCAAAAAATTAAACTTAAAACATTTTTTTAAAGATTTTATTTATTTGACAGAAATCACGAGTAGGCAGAGAGGCAGGCAGAGAGAGAGGGGGAGG
Organism: Mustela erminea; assembly: GCF_009829155.1. NCBI lineage: Eukaryota > Metazoa > Chordata > Mammalia > Carnivora > Mustelidae > Mustela > Mustela erminea. The sequence continues at coordinate 5,122,859 of NC_045632.1, read as the reverse complement.
CAGGTTCCCTGCTCAGCAGAGAGCCAGATATAGGGCTCTATCCCAGGACCCTGAGATCATGACCTGAGCTGAAGGCAGAGGCTTTAACCCACTGAGCCACCCAGGCGCCCTTTAAAATTTTTTTTAAAGATTTTATTTAAATTTTATTTATTTATGGCAGCCTTAAAAGAAACAGGGCACGTTATTTGACAGAGATCACATGTAGGCAGAGAGAGGGAGGGAAGCAGGCTCCCTGCTGAGCAGAGAGCCTGATGCGGGGCTTGATTCCAGGACCCTGAGATCATGACCTGAGCCAAAGGCAGAGGCTTAACACACTATGCCACCCAGGCACCCCAAATTAAACATTTTTATCATTTGACACTGCAATTCCATTTCTAGGTATATACCCAATAGAAATGAAAACATACATACAGAAAAACATACATGAATGTTCATAATAACATTATTCATTATAGTCAAACAGTGGAAACCACCTAACAGTCCACCGACTGATGATGAATGGATGAACAACATTTGGCTTAGTGGAATATTATTTGGACACAAAAAGGGATGAACTATTGATACACCCTATAGTATCAATGAATTTTGAAAATATGCTAAGTGAAAAAAGCTAATCACAAAAGACCACATATTACATGATTCCATTTGTATGAAATGTACAGAATAGGCATATCTGTAGAGGCAGAAAGTAGATTAGTAGTTGTGGTTGCTTAGTGCTTGAGGGTAAGCAGAGGGCCTGGAACTAATAAGCCATGATGAGCAGATGGTGCAGAATTTCTTTTTTGGGGTGATAAAGATGTTCTGAAATTGTGATGGTGGTTGACCAACTCTGTGAATATAATAAAGGCCCTTGGATTGTACAGTTGAAATAGGTAGATTGAGTATATGATCTGTATCTCAGTAAGATTATTACCAAAAAATCAGGGAACATATGACAGGGGAGCTACACTAGTTCAAACTGCACTTTTTCAAATTGAAGTACTGGTGGGACATCCAGGTACAGATGTTGTGCAGCTGAGAAGTGAGTTGGGACTAGACATATGGCACTATAAATCATTAACAGAAAGTATTCATTCAACAGAAAGCAAGATAATCTATTCATTTGGTCCAATTTACTAAACGTGGTAGCTCAGTGGAAGGTTTCAAGCAGGCACTTTTAATATTTAATCACACTGAGTTTGCAGTGTAACTGAGGACTGATCCCTTCTCTGGCATTTAAGACAATAGTAATAGTATGTTATTGGTGCTAGCTGATGTCCCTCCTAAATTTCAGTTGAATTTCAGTTTAACTGACTTCAATAGGAATTGTTGTCACCTCCTAAAATAAAAACCTTTACAATAAGTGGCTATGCCAATATCCCTTGAGTAGTTTGCAGAGTATTTGGGGATGATGAAAGTTGAAATTTAAGGTTATATTAATTTAAAATAAATTATTTTGGTATAATTTACAACCTAAGTGTATTTAGAATTAGTTGATCTCCTCACTGAAGATAATGAGTCAAGCCATAAAACCTAACTGGCTATACAGTTCATCACAGTTATTTTGTAACACCCTCTGTCTACACTTGCCACCTCCCTATCAATCCCCAGATTACTTTGGGGTAAACAGAAATTCCACAGTAAGGAAAATAACTGTCAAAAGGGAGAAAAGAATTAATGATTCCAGTAACTTTTAATGATCATGTATCCCTTGTTTACTGTTAATAAATGCTTAGTTTTAAAATCCCCCAAATGAGATACTTCTTAAATTACAGAAGATGTTGGGCTCTGTTTGCTCTTTTAATTCATCAGAATTTATGTATTTATTTTATTTTATTTTATATTTTATTTTATTTTATTTTTAAAGATTTTATTTATTTACTTGACAGAGAGAGATCGCAAGTAGGCAGAGAGGCAGGCAGAGAGAGGAGGAAGCAGGCTCCCTGCGGAGCAGAGAGCCAGATGCGGGACTCGATCCCAGGACCCTGAGATCATGACCTGAGCCGAAGGCAGGGGCTTAACCCACTGAGCCACCCAGGCACCCAGAATATATGTATTTTTAAAGTAGGCTCCGCACCCAGCACAGAGCCCAAAACAGGGCTCGAACTCATGACTGTGAGATCAGGATGTGAACTGAGATCAAGAGTAGGACACTCAACTGACTTAGCCACCCAGGCGGCCTTTATCAAAATCGTTTCTTGTAGGGAGTGTCAAAAAAGTAATTAATAGGGACGCCTGGGTGGCTCAGTTGGTTGGACGACTGCCTTCGGCTCAGGTCATGATCCCGGAGTCCCGGGATCGAGTCCCATATCGGGCTCCCAGCTCCATGGGGAGTCTGCTTCTCCCTCTGACCTTCTCCTCGCTCATGCTCTCTCTCACTGTCTTTCTCTCAAATAAATAAATAAAATCTTAAAAAAAAGGTAATTAATATGGAATACTGTGAGATAGCTAGTAAATCTTTAATAATTGACCCAAGGTTTTATTTGGTAGGTTTAATACCTGACCTTATGGCTCTGAAATCCCAAGTTCGAACTTGATTATATGCCTTAATGAATAGGCATTGACTAATGGCAATGACCAGTAGGCAATGACTATGACCAATAGTATGTACCATTTAATTTTTATTAATAAAACAAAACCAAACTCAGAGTTTGGTTTGTTCTTGTATCTAGTCTGACCATATATGGGGGAAAGGATTCTTTTTATTTTTTATGTTTTTTTATTCGACAAACAGAGATCACAAGTAGGCAGAGAGGCAGGCAGAGAGAGAGGGGAAAGGATTCTTTATAAGAGAACTTACATGAGAACTATCAGTACATCAGTTCCATCAAAAGCTGTTGGCTGGAATATCTAAAATTAGGTAAATGAAATTGTAAAAAAGCAAATTAGGGGTACCTGTGTGGCTTAGTTGTTAAGAGTCTGTCTTCGGCTCAGGTCATGATCCTAGGGTCCTGGGATGGAGCCCTGTGTTGGGCTTCCTGCTTGGCGGGTGGCTTGCTTCTCCCTCTCCTACTCCCCCTGCTTGTGTTCCCTCTCTCACTGTCTCTCTCCCTGTCAAATAAATAACATCTTTAAAAAAGATCAAATTAAATATTAGAAACTATAGAACTCTCGCCCTCAAAAATCAGGGTCCTTTTTAAATAATTTTCAACATAGCTCATTCAAAACCAAAATCAGTCATATTGTACCACCCCCAGAGGAAGAAGCTTAGGGAACTCATGGGTAATTTTCACAGTTTCACTATAAAGTTCAAGATCAAAAGGATGGCTGGTTATCTTCTTTTTTTTTTTTTTTAAGATTTTATTTATTTATTTGACAGACAGAGATCACAAGTAGGCAGAGAGGCAGGCAGAGAGAAAGAGGAGGAAGCAGACTCCCTGCCGAGTAGAGAGCAGGATGTGGGGCTCGATCCCAGGACCCTGGGACCATGACCTGAGCCAAAGACAGAGGCTTTAACCTACTGAGCCACCCAGGTGCCCCTGGTTATATTCTTTTTAAACTGGATATAAGACACACACATGATAGTTGCTTTGGCTGTTAGTCTTCCAGCTAATTCCATGATTCAAGAGATTTCTTCATCCTGGGGCTCTATCAGGTCAGCGTTTCTATTTTTCCCAGTGGATGAATCTTTCCCAAACTCCAGTGGGCCAGTTGATGAACTGAGCTGGAGTGCTGGCGTCGATGCAGGGCCTGAGCAACTCCCTCACATCCGCCGTGGTTGTGGTGGAAGCTGTAGCTGGTTTGAGTAGGGTTTTAAAAATACTATATTTGTTGCTAGAAAGTTTAGTAGACATTCCCTAAATGATTTCTATTAGTATTTTCCTGTGCTTATCACCAGGCCATTTATGTCCTAATTATTATTTTGCTTGATATCTTAGTTGACTTTTGATTTTTTTTTATGAAGAGTGCATGTACATTAAGATCCAAATGTTTCTTTCTTTTTGTCTTTGGATAAGACAGATTAGTTCTACTTTGCTTCTGGTCTAAAATTGGTGTGGCATTACATTTCTTTTTGTATTGCTATTGATCATCTGATTTTTGGTGTAGAATTAGCTCTTCATAGATCTCAAGCTTGAAGACTTGCTAACTAGGTTTATATTACTGTTGAGTAATTTAGGTGCCTGATGGAGAGGAGGGGGGAGTGGGACCATGACTAGACTTAACTCTTCATCTCTATAATGTTTCCCAATTTTTTTCCTTTTAACTAAAAATACTGTGCCAGAGATTGGTTTCTTTACCTAATTTTTTCTTCGTCTCTGAACACTGTGGTTCAAATTAATGTGGTTCAAATTAATCTCCTAATGCTGTAGCAGCACAGTTTGTCTCAGGGAGAGACTTACTGTCTCTTTCACTTTTTCTTTGCAGTGGCTCACGTATCTTTGCACCCTCTAGGAAACAGCTTCTGGAAGCTGTTGGCTACCTGGAGCAGAAAGGCTCTGTTTTATTTCTCCCACAAGCTGCCTGGAAAATTATAACTTACTTCTTAAAACATTGAGCAACTTCAGGAAGGATAGATGTGAATTAATTCCTTAGTGACTACAGTTTGGTTCTATCTATTGCATATGTAGCAGAATTTTCTCCATTTTTGACATGAAGATGGAAACTGTTTTTAGAAATGATGCAGATATCCCCATTTTTAAAAAAGATTTTATTTATTTGAGAGAAAGAGAGCATGAGCAGGGGGAGGGGCAGAGGCAGAAGCAGATCCCTGCCTGACTCTGGGCTCCATCCCAGGATCCTAGGATTATGACCTGAGGTGAAGGCAGACGCCTAACTGACTCAGCCACCCAGGCACCCCCAATATTTTGAAATCATTTACTTGTTTTTTGGGGGGGGTAATGGGGAGATGGTGGGTAAGTGTGGACATTGGTGTTCATGTAACCAGGTCTCCTAGAAGGCACTTCATTTTGATGGTAAATGGTAGGATTGGCAGGGAGCTTGCCAGTATTTTTTTTTTTTTCCGTATGTAAGACTTTATTTTTTAAGGGCAGTATTAGTTTCACAGCAAAACTGAGAGGCAGGCACAGAAAGTTCTGAAACACTCCCTGTGCCTACACATGGAGGTTTCTCCCCCATTAGGAACCTCCCCCCGTCAGAGTGGTACTTTTGTTACAGTTGATGGAGCTACATTGGCACATTATAATCACTCAAAGTCCATCATTTACATTAGAGTTCATGCTTGTGTTGTTCATTCTGTGTTCAGACAAATGCACAGTGACATGTATCTACTTTAATAGTATCATACAGAGCTTTTCACTGCCTTAACAATCCTCTGGGCTCCACCTGTTCATCCCTCCCTCAGAAACCCCCAGAAATTACTAAACTTTTTACTGTCTCTGTATTTTTTCATTTTCCAGAATGTCATATAGTTGGAACCACACAATATTTAGCATTTATGGGTTGGGCTTATTTCACTTAGTAAGATACATTTAAGGTTCCTCTACTTATCTTTAAGGCTTGATAGCTCTCTGTAGTGCGGAATATTATTCCACTTGGTTGTACCACAGTATATTTATCCAACATGATGAAGGACATCTTGGTTGCTTCCAGGTTTTGGCAATTATGTATAAAGCTTCTATATATTCATGTGCAGGCTTTTGAGTGGGCATTAGTTTTAGCTTTCTAGGATAAATACCAAGGAGCACAATTTCTGGACCATATGGTAAGAATATGTTTAGTTTTGTAAGAGACTGCCAGACTGTCTTCCAGAGTAGCTATACCATTTTGCATTTCCACCAGCAATGAATGAGAGTTCCTTTTGCTTCACATCTTTGTCAGTGTTTTGTGTTATTAGTGTTTTGGGTTTGGTAATTCTAATAGGTGTATAGTGCTATCTCGTTTGAGTTTGCATATTTCCCTGACATATGTTGTGTGGAGCATCTTTTCATACTGCTATCTGAATATCTTCTTTGGTGAGGTATCTATTAAGACCTTTGGCCCATTTTTAATCAGGTTGTTTTCTTACTGCTGAGCTTTAAGAGTTCTTTACACATTTTGGATAACACTCCTTTATCAGATGTATCTTTTCCAAATATTTTCTTAGTATGGGACTTATCTTCTCATTCTTTTGATAGAATTTTTCACAGAGCAGGATTTTAGTTTCAAGAAGTTTGCTTTCCGTATCAAGACATATCAGTTCTTTTGATTTCTCTACACAGATGATCATAACATCTGTGAATAAAGACAGTTTCACTTTTTCTTTCCAAATATATATGCCTTTTATTTCATTTTCTTGTTTTACTGCATTAGCTAGGACTTGCAGAATCATGTTGAAAAGGAGTGGTGAGAGCAGACATCCGTGGCTTCTTCCTGCTCTTAGTGGGAAAGTTCCTAGTTTCTCACCATTAAGAATGACATTAGAGGGGTGGGTGGGTGGCTCGGTGGGTTAAGCCTCTGCCTTCAGCTCAGGTCATGATCTCAGGGTCCTGGGATTGAGTCCCCGCATCGGGCTCTCTGCTCACTGCTTAGCGGGAAGTCTGCTTTTCTCCCTCTTCTCTCCCTCTGCCCCGCCTCTCCTACCCCTGCACTTGCACAGGTTTGCTCTTGCCTCCTCTTTCAAAATAAATAAATAAATAAATAAAATCTTTAAAAAAAGGATTGACGTTAGCTGTAGGTTTTTTGTAGGTATTCTTTACCAGGTTGAGGGAGTTGCCTCTCTATTCTTGGTTTACTGATAGTTTTTATCGTGTTAGATTTTGTCAAATTTTTTTTTTTTTTGCATCTTTGATACAACTGTGATTTTTCATTTTTACCTTGTTGTTCTGATGGAATACATTAATTGATTTTTGAATGTTGAACCAGGCTTTCATATTTGGGATAAATCCCACTGATCTTGGTCATGTTGTGTAATACTTTTTATATATTGTTGGATTGGATTTGTTAATATTTTGTTGAGGATTTTTGCTTTCTGTGTTCATGAGAGGTAATTGATCAGTAGTTTCCTTTTCCTGTAATGTCTTTATCTGGTTTTGGTATTGGGGTAACTCTTGTCTCATAGAATAAAGTAGGAAGTGTTCCTCTGCTTCTATCCTCTGCAAGAGATTATAGAGAATTGGGGTAATTTTTTCCTTAAATAGGAAAAGCCTGGTGCTTTCTGTTTTGGGAGATCATTAATTATTATTTTTTTAGAAGGTTATTAATTATTTTTTTTCAATTTCTTTAATAGAGACAGACCTATTCATAATTCTTCTTGTGTGAGTTTCAGAAGATTTTATCTTTCAAGGAATTGCTCCATTTCATCTAAATTATCAAATTTATGGACATAGAGTTGTTCATAGTATTTTTTCATTATCTTTTCTTATTTATTTGTTTATAAAAAATTTTATTTATTTAATTGACAGAGCAAGAACAAGCAGAGAGAGTGGCATGCAGAGGGAGAGAGAGAAGCAGGCTTCGCTCGATTCCAGGACCCTGGAATCATGACCTGAACCAAAGGCAGACGCTTAAACCACTGAGCCAACAGCACCCCTTTATTATCCTTTCAGTGTCCATTATGGAGACTTTGTGAGGATCTATAGTGATGTCCCCTCTTTCATTCTGATATTGATAATTTGTGTCCTTTTTCTTTTTTCTCAGCCTGAGTGTAGGCTTACCAATTCTATTGATCTTTTCAAAGAAACAGCTTTTGATTTTAATGATTTTTCTTTATTGACTCTCGGTCTTCACTTTTTGCTCTAATTCTTGTTGTTTTTTTCTTCTGGGTTTAGTTTTCCATTTTTCAAGTTTCCTAAAATAGTAACTTAGATTATTGATTTTAGAGCTTTTTAAAAAAATTATATATATATATATATATATATATATATATATATATATATATATATATTCAGTGCCATAAATTTCCTTTTAGGCCCTGCTGTGTTGCATCCCACAAATTTTGGTAAATCTTGTTTCATTTTCACTTAGTTAAAAATATTTACAGATTTCTCTTGAGATTTCTTCTTTGAGCCATGTATTATTTAGAAGTGAGTTTTTGGTTTTTTTGTTTTCTTGTTTCTTTTTTTTTTTTTAAGATTTATTTAATTATTTGACAGACAGAAATCACAAGGAGGCAGAGAGGCAGGCAGAGAGAGAGGAGGAAGCAGGCTCCCTGCTGAGCAGAGAGCCCGATGATGCGGGGGTCTATCCCAGGACCCTGGGATCACGACCCGAGCTGAAGGCAGAGGCTTTAACACACTGAGCCACCCAGGCGCCCCTGTTTTCTTTTTATTTTTTTTTTAAAGATTTTAAAATATTTGACAGAGAGACAGTGAGAGGGAACAGAAACAGGGGGGAGCAGCAGAGGGAGAAGTAGGCTCCCCACTGAGCAGGGAGCCCAGTGCAGGCTCAATCTGAGTAACCTGGGATCATGACCTGAGCTGAAGGCAGACGTTAACGACGGAGCCACCCAAGCGCCCCTAGAAGTGAGTTGTTTAATCTGCATATATTTTGGGATTTTCCAGTTATCTTTCCGTTAGATTTCTAGTTTAATTCAATTGTGGACTGGCTCAGACTTTGTACGACTTTTTGTTTTTTGAGTTTGTTAAGGTGTTTTATGGCCCAGCATGCAGTCTTGGGAAAGATGTGTGTTCTGCTGTTACTGGATGAAAGTCTGCAGATGTCAGTTATATTCAGTTGATTGATGGTGTTGTTGAATTCCACTCCATCCTTAGTGATTTTCTGCCTGGTGATGTTCAGCCTTTGTTGTCTTTGCTTTTTAATTTTGAAAGTTTCTGTTGAGATACCTCAAACTCAATATTTTCCTCAGTGATTCTTTCCATGTCCAGTCTACTAGTAAGCCCATCAAATGTATCCTTCGTTTTTGTTACAGTTTTTTTTTTTTAATATCTTTTAGGGCTTTTTCTTTTTCCTCAGGATTTCCATCTCTGTTTGCATTGCCCATCTGTTCTTGCATGCTGTCTCCTTTATCTGTTAGAGCCCTTAGCACATTAATCCTAGTTCTTTCAAATTTCCAGTCTGATATTTCCAGCATTCGTGCCATGTCTGGTTCTTATGCTCACTCTGTCCCTTCAAATTACATTTTTTTCCCTTTTGGTTTGTCTTGTAAGTTTTTCTTGAGAGCTGGACATGATGTATTGGGTAAGGGAACTGCTGTAAATAGGCCTTTAGTAAAGTGGTGGTAATAAGGAGGGCAAGTGTTCCATAGTACATCTCAGTCTTGTTAGGAACAGAGTGCCCTGGAGTGTTTCAGTACGGTTCCTGGAAGCATGAGGGGATTTTTATCTGATCATTCTGTGAAAAACTGGTCACTCTCCTGGAGGTAACAAAAATGTGCTCCATCCTCATGACTGGGTCTCCCTGAAGTTTTTAACTCTCAGATTGTCCACACTGAGCCTCCAGCAATTTGTTAGTTACAACTGACCTTTTCCTTCTCTGGCACTGGTTCCATGGTGGTTTTTCCTCCTGAGTATGTCTGTTCTGGAGTCTTTGGATTTGCCATCTGTCAATCTTGAGGGCAGTGGTTTGCCCCTACCTCCTTTAGGGATCCAAGAAGAGTTGTTGATTTTTTAGTCTGTTCAGCTTTTTACTTATTAGGATGGAGTGGTGACTTCCAAGCTCCTAGCATGTGAACTGGAAACTGGAAGTCCAACCCAGCTGTTTTTCAAGTTCCAGTATTAACTTCTTATTTTCACATAGGTTCAGACTTACAATTGTAATTTTAATCTTGGCAGTTCTTCCATCTCTCCTTTTCTTCACGACTTTGTCATTCTTAATGAATACAAGTTTAATGAATACAAGTTATTTTATAGAATGTCCCTCAATTTGTGTTGTCTCATGATTAGATTCTGGTTGTACATTTTTTGCAGGAATGTTACTGAAATGATGTTGTTCTTTTCTGTGCATGTATCAGTAGACTTTCATTTCTTGGCTTAGGTAGTGTCTAATACGATAAAGGTTCTGTTTTTCTGTTTTTTTTGGAGGGGGGAGGAGAATACGTTAATTAATACTGGGCAATTATTTATCCCCACCAACCTTCCTTGTGTTAGCAACCATTGATGATTCTTGCTTGAATTAGTTACCACTCTCAATGGTTTCCAAATGACGACTTTCTAATTCCATCATCATTCCTCATATATTTATTAGCTTGTATTTTGCTGTGAAGCAGAAATTTTCCTTTTGCTTATTTATATCAGTATGGATTTATGGATTCCTATTTTATTCTGTAGATTCTCATCTGTTTCTGTTTTTATGTATGTATGTATGTATGTATGTTATTTATGTAGAGAGAGTGGGCACATGAGTGAGTGGAAGGATGGACAGAAGGAGAGGGACAGAAAATCTCAAGCAGACTCCACACTGAGTGTGGCAGAGCCCGATACCAGGCTTAATCCCCGCTCCTCCCCCCGACCCTGAGATCATGACCTGAGATGAAGTCAAGAGCCAGTTGTTTAACTGAATGATCCACCCAGGTGCCCCATATTGTTATTTATTTTGATGCTTTAATTGTCCCATATATGGGTGAAAGGAGCTCCTTCAATTCAACTTCTGTGCCTAATATTATTTTTTTGTTTTTAATTTTTACTTATCAATACATATTTTTCTTGATTTTTTGAAGTAATACTTCTTTCAGACAATTGAATAAAATAAAATCAGAGAGAAAGATATAAAAATACCTGTATCCTATTGTCTATGTATTGACATATTGTCTTTCAGCCTTTGCTTTCATTACACTTTTCTTTAAACAAATATCTATATTTTTAAGTTTTTATTTAAATTCTAGTTAGTTAACATAGAGTGTAATATTAGTTTCAGTAGTAGAATTTAGTGATTCATCACTTACATACAACACCCAGTGCTCATCATAGCAGGTGCCTTAGTACCCTTCACCCATTTAGCCCATCCCCCAGCCACCTACCTCCAGCATCACTCAGTTTGTTCTCTATAGATAAGAGGCTCTTTTATGGTTTGCCTCTATTTTCCCCCCTATGTTCATCTGTTTTATTTCATAAAGTCCAGATATGAGTGAAACTGTTTTTTCATATGAGTGAAATTATGTGGTATTTGTCTTTTCTGGCTGACTTCACTTAGCATAATAAACTTTGGCTCCATCCACGTCATTGCAAGTGGCAGGATTTCATTCTTTTTGATGGCTGAGCAATATATATACACACAACAGAATATTACTCATTGCATTTTTAAATGTAGTAGAGATAGAACTAAAGACAGAGATTTGCATCTCAGTTTTTTTTAAACTTGTCATTTAATTAGAAGCATTTCTTGAGCTACTAAGAACTCTTTCAAAACAGTATGTCTCATAACTGATTGTCTCTGTGACCCAGATGCACCAGTGCTGCCCTGATTCCTGCCTGTTGCCTCTGCTTTTGGATGGCATGCTCCTTCACTGTCTGGAAGGAAACTCCAGTTCCCTCTCTCTTCCCCTCTTCCACATCCTGTTTGTTTGTTTGTTCTTCTTTTTCAGCACATTCCTTGTCCATTCTCTTGTAGAGCATTTGGGGAGCCAGCAAAAGGTCAAAGTGGCAGAAGCACAGAGAGCAGAGAGGAGAGTGGCCCCAGATATGAGGTAGAGCGCTGTCTTCTTGCTAGGGATAGAGCAGTTGGTGGTGGGGTGGAGGGCAGAGATAGACAATGACTAGATGAGAAATCAGTAAATAATCACACCAGGAGGTGGAAAATGAAAGGGAGTAGATAAAGATTTATTTATTTGAGAGAGAGAGCACAAGTAGGGGAAGGGGCAGAGGGAGAAGGAGAGAGAGAAGCAGATTTGCCGTTGAGCATGGAGCCCAGTGTGGGGCTGGATTCCAGGGCCCGAAGATCATGACCTGGGCTGAAGTCAGAAGCTTAACCAACTTAGCCACCAAGATGCCCTGCTAGCTGCTATTATAGATAGGCAGGCAGGGAAGACATCTTTGGGGAGATGATATTTGAGCAAAGACCAGGTCCTTTATAGATGAGAAAATTCAGAGAGGTGAAGCAACCTTCCTAAGGTTATAAGAAAGATGTAGTATTAAATTTCTTTCTTTCTTTTTTTAAAAGATTTTATTTTTTTTAAGTAACATCCACACCCAGTGCTCAAACTTAACGACCGACCCCAAGATCAAGAGTCACGTGCTCTTCTGACTGAGCCAGCTGGGGGACCCTGTTTCTTATTTCTTTTCTTTCTATCCTATCCTTTCCTTTCCTTCTCTTTTCTTTTCTTTCCTTTCCTTTTCTTATTTGACAGAGAGAGACACAGCGAGAGAGGGAACACAAGCAGGGGGACTGGGAGAGGGAGAATCAGTTTCCTGCTGAGCAGGGAGCCCAGTGCAGGCTCAATCAGAGGACCCTGGGATCCTGACCTGAGCAGAAGGCAGACACTTAAGGACAGACCCACCCAGGCACCCCTCTTTCTTTATTTTTTTAAGTTTTTTTACTAATGTAATCTTTTTTTTAAAAGATTTTATTTATTTATTTGAGAGAGAGACAGTGAGAGAGAGCTTGAGCGAGGAGAAGGTCAGAGAGCGAAGCAGACTCCCCATGGAGCCGGGAGCCCGATGTGGGTCTCTATCCCGAGACTCTGGGATCATGACCCAAGCCGAAGGCAGTCGTCCAACCAACTGAGCCACTCAGACGTCCCTACTAATGTAATCTTTACATCCAGCATAGGGCTTGAACTCACAACCCCTAGATTAAGAGTCACACGTTCTTCTGACTGAGCAAGCTAGAGGCCCTTAACTTTGTTTCTTGATTCAAAAGCCCACTATAAAGGGTACTTCCCTCTGTAGGGAGTATACCTCAGTGTTTCCGGAAGTGCTTTGAGTGCAATTCCCAGTTGTTAGCTTGGCTATCTCAACCCTTATCCCTTGCACCAAAACATTTCTAAGGGGTGAAACTTATAAAGATTTTATTTATTTATTTATTTGTCAGAGAAATTGAGAGAGAGAGAGAGAACAGGCAGGCAGAGTGGCAGGCAAAACCAAAGAGAGAAGCAGGCTCCCTGCCAAGCAAGGAGCCCAATGCTGGACCTGATCCCAGGACATTGGGATCATGACCCAAGCCAAATGCAGCTGCTTAACCGACTGAGCCACGCAGGTGTCCCAAAGAGGTGAAACTTATGTAAGAGATTGTGTGCTTGAATTTCAGTGGTGGTAGGAGCAGAAAGGTTTGCTTTAAGGATGTGCTGAGGATTGTTTTGGAAGTTATTTCTTAACTCTGAAATCTAAATCTAGGTTTTGGTGTTTTTAAGGTCTACTCTAGAAGGTGAGTACTCCTTTGAAAAAGCTGGAGCTGCTCTAGAGAGTCTGCCTGAAATGAAGACAGAGGCTCAGGCTTCAAAATCTTTGCTGACAAACGTCTTATTTGCTGAGACAGAGCTTTCTGAGGCTTTCCTTGGAAGCCAGACTTGGGAAGACAGGAGCACAGCTAACTGGCCTCCGATGGTCTGGGTTTCAAAATCCCAGGATTTGGAGGCCCGGATCGCAAAGGCTCTGGCCTGGGAGATTCAGGCTGGTGAGGCCCAGCACAGAGCCAACCAATGCAAGCCAGTCAATGGACTGGAGGTGGAAGCTACCCAGGCCCTGAACCAGAAACCCTTACCTGAGGTGCAAGTTGCAGAGGAGGAAAAGCGTGAGGTCCTCTTTACCTGTCCTTGCTAGTCTAGTAAGGTTGAGTACACCCTGACTGAGATGGGCTACTCCATGAAGATAAGCAGTCACTGGTGTTTTTTCCTCCTGTGGCTTCACAATGGAGGTTGTAAGTCTAGGGACCAGGAATCATGGATCCACAGGGAGCTTTAAACTCCAAGGACTCTGGGATTTGTAGAGGCTGGAAGCTTGGCACTATGAGAATAGGAGCCAGGTGCCTGAACACCTAAGATCATGAGAGCGAGAGAGGCGCAGGTTATCAGAATATGAGGATGGTGGGGTTGGAGACCTTGGTCAGGGAGACTGGGGTGGAAACTAGGCATCTGGGTCTTCCAGGAACTGGAAGATGACACAAGGAACACCTGGGGCTATGAGGGATGTGGAAACAGTTGAGCCCTGATGCGACCCTGAGGGAGGTCACTGGTGGGGAACGTGTTTTCCCAGACCCCAAAGAAGTCCAGGCACTGATGAGCCGGGTGGTTCTCAGAGCCCCTCCTGACCCCCAGCACAGGCAGTTGTCTCATCATCTACATCCTCATGCTGTTCTTGGTCGGGGTTCCTCTTCTATTCCTGGAGATGGCAGCTGGTCAGAGGACACATTGGGGCAGCATTGGTGTTTGGAAGGTCATCAGCCCCTGGATTGGTGGTGTGGGGTACAGCAGCTTCATGGTAAGGAGTCCTGGGCTGCCCAGGCCTACCCTTTATGCCCCGCTCCCACCCCAGCAGTTCCTTGTTCTGGGAGGGGTCCCATGACTTCACTTCCATGGGTTGAGTCCCTTCAAGTCTCCAGTCCTCTGTCAGATCCCTCCCTTTTGCCTCTCCTAATCCTTCCCCCTGCCAGCCATCTCCTTCTTGGCTCCCACGTGTGCTTCATCACCGGCTTGTACTTGAATGTGGTTAATGCCTGGACCCTCTTCTACTTGGGTCAGTCCTTCTACTCTCCAGTTCCATGGGAAAAATGTCCCTTATTGGGGAACTCCAGTGACTTTGGTGAGGAGGAAGCGAAAGAGGAGGAGAAGGGGAAACAGCTGGAGGGGAATTTGGAAGAGGAGAAAGGAGTGAAGAGGGTTAGAGAAGAGGAAAATAGTAGAAAAAGAAGAAATGGGAGGGGTAAGGAATAGTGGGAAGTGGGAGAAGGGCTAAAGAGGGGAGGGGTCGCCCTGTCTAGCAGGGCGAATGTGTTTGGACATCACCCTCCTTGTACTTCTGGTCCGGCTGATCTTGAAGGCCTCAGACAGAATTGAGGATGGTGGGTCACCAGTCTTCAGTCTGAACCTGCCCTTATTGGTGTCCTGGTGTCTTGTTGGTGCTTTCATGATTAATGGGCTCAAGTCCACAGGGAGGGTAAGCCGTCGTTGACATTCTTGGATGCCTTCGACCTCCTCCAGCGTTGTTCTCACTGATCTCCCAATGTCTCATTCCTTCTGGTCTTCAGCTCCCACTAGCCCTTGACCATTGCTGAAAATTTTCTTTTAACTCTTCATTTCTGACTCACCCTAAAAAAGGATTTATTTATTTTAGAGAGAAAGAGAGAGAACACATGAGTGAGGGGAGGGGCAGGGGGAAAGAGAGAGAATCCTTAGACTCCCCACTGAGGGTCGAACCAGATATGGGGCTTGATCCCAGCTCCCTGAGATCATGGCCTAAGCTGAAACCAAGAATCATACGCTTAACCACTTAACTGAGCCAGCCAGGTGCCCCCGATTCAGGTGTACCAATGGGGTCTACCAACTGTCAGTTGGTAGACCCCATTGGTACATGGTTGCTGATATGCCCCATTCTCAGTTCAGGTAATGTGTGTCCTAGTGCCAGCCCCCTATTTCATCATCCTCTGTTTCCTCTTCTGGAGTCTACTGCTGGAAGGGGAAGCTTTTGGCTTTCAGCATTTGTTGCTTGCCAAGGTAACGTAAGTCTCCCTCATTCCCCTACCAGGCCTTAGGAGATACCTACTGTCTATTGTTAGGGCATCTTTTCCCCATGACTTACTTGTGTCCTTCCCCCCATTCATGTTAAGATTCTCCTCTCCTTCTTTGATATTTCTCCTTATATTGTCTTCTCCTTTTTAGATCTCAGCTATGTACAACATGAGTGTGTGGTATCAAGCAGGAAATCAAGTCTTGTTTGCCTTGGGTCTAGGCTTTGGTCCTGTTGTCTCCTTATCTTTGCATGTGCACCCATCCACCAGCTGTCTCAGTGATGCGTTTCTTGAGGCTCTGGTCAACCTGTTCTCCATGCTGCTGGTCACTTCTGCCTTCTGTATCCTGGGCTACTGGGCTACAGTCATCATGCACCACTGCAATGAGAAGTAAGGGTAGCCCCTTAGGGAGGGTCCCAGCCCCAGGGAACTACAAAACCCAGACTCTAACTTTCAAGGTGTTGCAAGACTCCTATTCACACTTAACAACCCCAGATGCACTTGCAAGCCTCTACTCTCCCCTGGAGCAAAGAACAGAAACAGTAGAACAGTAGAATCCCTCTCACATATTTTCTTGCTCTGGGCCCTTTCTGGCCCTAGAAATCTTTAAACCTGGAGATTGCTACTATCCACTTGAGATTGCCAACCACAGAGATAGGTTAAAAGTGGCAAACATTTGGGGTGCCTGGGTGGCTCAGTGGGTTAAGCCTCTGCCTTCACCTCAGGTCAAGATCTCAGGGTCCTAGGATTGAGCCCCACATTGGGCTCTCTGCTCATTGGGGGGCCTGCTTCCCCCTCTCTCTCCGCCTGCCTCTCTGTCTACTTGTGACCTCGCTTTCTGTCAAATAAATAAATAAAATCTTTAAAAAAATAAAGTGGCAATCATTCAAGATCTGGAGAACTTTCCATTTCCTGAATGCCCTCACTTGTAACTTTCATCTCCTAAATTTAGAGATTTCTGTCAATCTATCATACTTAAATCCCAAAGAGACTCTCAGAACTAGAATCTTTATGGTCCGCTTACCCCTGTTTTTCATTCTTTAGGCATTAATTTCAAAAACACCTATTGGACATTTAGAAAGTATTCTTTGTGTACCACAGAGATGTGGACACGTGAATCAGACCATAGTTCTTGTCTTCATTGAGTTTTCAGTTTTTGAGGGAGGAGGCAGGGGAATTACATAATTAGATAGTTGTAAACTCATGGTAACTAATAGCAGGGATGTTGAGGAAGACTGAAGACAGAGCCAGTAATTCTAATGGGGCCAATCAGAGACTCCCAGAGGTGGCACACCTCAGCTGAAATTTTCCTGGTAATCCTAACCTGTGTAGATAACCACCATTTTCTTCTAGAATAAACCTGGGCATATACATGTGCATATGTGTGAGAGTTCTTTTAGGGTGTATACTCAGGAATGGGATTGCAGGGTAGAGGGTACACACCTTCAGTTTTACCATATACTGTCTCATTACCAAAGTGGTTTATGATGTGTGAGAATTCCATGTATTCTACTTTCTGCACATTTGATTAGACTTGGTCAGACTTTTTGCCAGTCTGGTGGAAGTATAATGGCACTTTGTAATGTTCAAAAACATTTTATTAGGACATATTACATACATACAGAAACACACAAAAAACAAAAAGTGCAGCATAAATAACTATAAAATAAATACCCTCCATGTTACGGACTAGAATGACCCTAGACACTCGCTATGTATCTGATTATAACCTCTTTCCTCCCAACTACTATCATGGCTTTTATGATAATTAGTTCTTTGTTTTTCTGTATCTTTTATTATCTATGTATGTGTATCTAAGAAATATAGTTTTAAATTTTTTTTTGCTGCTGAAAGTCTCTTTATTTCCACTGCAGGCCCACCTCCAGGGCTCCAGGCCCCAAGCTCAGCAGCAGAGAGTTTATAAATAAATAAGTTACAAAAGCAGGTGGGGAGCAGCCCAGACAGCCCTCCCAGGGGCTCGGAGCTCAGTGCTCGGTGAGTGAGAGCTGCAGGATCCTCTCTAAGCCCTCTAGTTTTAAATTTTTTTTAAAAAAAGATTTTATTTATTTATTTGAGAGTGAGACAGAGATAGCTATAGAGAGCACGAGTCAGGGAAGAGAGGGAGAAGCAGGCTCCCCATTGCAAAGAGCCCATTGTGGAACTCGATGCCAGCACCCTGGGATCATGACCTGAGCTGAAGCCATTAGCTTAACTGACTGAGCCACCCAGCTGCCCCTCTGAGCAATATAGTTTAATTTGTACTTCCGTGGGGCTTGAACTCATGACCCTGAGATTGAGCATTGCAGGCACTACTGACTGAGCCAGCCAGGTGCCCCTACAATATAGCTTTGTTTTTAAAGTAACTTTTTTCTTTTTTTAAAGTTTTATTTATTTAAATAATCTCTACACCCAATGTGGGGCTCAAACTCAAGACCCTGAGATCAAGAGTTACATGTTCTTCTGAGTCAGCCAGGTGCCCCTGTAAAATAATATAGTTTATGTAGTTTCATTTTTTCATTTATATACATTCTCTTGGTATTCTTTTGTGTTTTTCTTCTTTTATTCAACATATGTTTGTAAAATTCATGTTGTGTGTAGCTCTAGTCTGCCTTTAATGCTGTAGAATGTTTAGTTTATTAACATGTCACTATTTATTTATCCATTCTACTGTGGAACATTTGGAGTCTTACTAGTTTTTGGCTATTAGAACAGTTCCCTCTAAACATTTGTTTTTAAAGATTTTATTTATTTATTTATTTGACAGACAGAGATCACAAGTAGGCAGAGAGCGAGAGGGAAGCAGGCTCCCCGCTGAGCAGAGAGCCCGACTCGGGGCTTGATCCCAGAGCCCTGAGATCATGACCTGAGCCAAAGGCAGAGGCTTAACCCACTGAGCCACCCAGGCGCCTCTGCTCTAAACATTCTTACACATGTTGCTCATTTCCTCCGTGTGTGCACGTTTGTCTAGGGTATACATCAGTGGGTGAGACTGTTGATGCAGTTAGTTATTAATGTGTAACAGAGCATTCCAGAAGTAACTGGCTGAGCCCAAGAACAATTTCTAATTTCTTATGATTTTGTCGATTGGCTGGAAAATTCTTCTGTTGGGCTTGCACAAGTTACCTCACAGTTCTGCATTTAGCCGGGCCCAGCTGGGACTGCACTGCTTTGTTACCTGCGGGTGTAGGCTGGCGCACTCTAGTGCTCAGTCAGCTGGTGGGTCTGCAAGGGCTGCTCTCTTCCAGGAGACCTCTCCATGCTGTTAGCTTGGGCTTCCTCACTTATGATTCACGAACACAGATGGAATCTGTAAAGCATTGAAACCTAAGCATGGGAATGCTCCTGGTGTTGCTACTGCCACAGTGCTTTATCAGAGGAAGTCCCAAAGCCACCTCAGGTTCGCAGGGTGGAAAAATAGACTTTACCGCTTGATGGGAGGAGATGCAAGATACAATAGCTGTGTTTCTACCACATGTATCTGTAGCTTCATTAGATCCTGCCAAGTTACTTTCCATAGTATTTTTAGGATTGTAGTGATTTCTTTTTCCTCTCTTTCTGTCGCTGTTTCTGTCTCTCTCTCTCACACACACATGCATAATCTCCACGGTAGAATGCACAGCAAATAGTTAAAGATTTCTTAGCTCATACCATTGCAAAAACAAACATACTAATCCCAGGGTTCAGTATTTGTTGACACCTTTTGTCTTTGTCCTGAATTTTATAATCAAAATACTGTATTCAAAAATCACTTGGGTTAATTCTTTTTCCTACATTCAGTATGATTGTTACTCACGTGAAATACAGTTATGTTCATTTATTTCTGTTTGTATGGAATTTTAATATCTCTCCACACTTTTATTTTAGTGTTAAACATTAACATGGTTTCAAAAGACAAAATTATATAAAAGGATACTCAGAGAAGTATCAGTCCTCCACCATCACTTCAGCCCAGTTCCTGTCCATCCTCTGTAGGTAACCAATCTCATTCTTTTTTGGTTTATCCTTCTTGTGTTTGTAGAAATAAGGAGAAAGATGTATATTTTCTTATTTAGCCTTCTTTCTTACACAGTAGGTAGCCTTTTCCTTTTTCATTTACTAATATATTCTGGGAATCACTCTTCCATATTCATTCCTTTCTTAGATGTTCTGCCTTAGGCCTGGTGGTAGTGCCTGCCATTCTCTGTATCTGTGGTTCCTTGGTGTTTTACAGTTCTCATCCCCCTGAGTAACTATTCTGTTTTATGAATAGTTCATAATTGGGTGCCGGGCACCTGGGTGGATCAGTTGGCTAAGAGTCCAGTTCTTGATCTTGGTTCAGGTCGTGATCTCAGGGTTGTGAGTTCAAGCCCTGCACTGGGCTCCCTGTGGGACATGGAGCCTACTTAAAAAAAAAAAAAAAATTGGATGGGGCACCTGGGTGGCTCAGTGGGTTAAAGCCTCTGCCTTTAGGTCAGGTCATGATCTCAGGGTCCTGGGATTGAGCCCTACATCGGGCTCTCTGCTCAGCAGAGAGCCTGTTCCCCGCCCCAACCCCAGCCTGCCTCTCTGCCTACTTGTGATCTCTGTCTGTAAAATATATAAATTAAAAAAAAATTGGATGGGGCGCCTGGGTGGCTCAGTGGGTTAAAGCCTCTGCTTTCGGCTTGGGTCATGGTCCTAGGGTCCTGGGATCTAGCCCCGCATCAGGCTCTCTGCTCAGTGGGGAGTCTGCTTCCCCCCACTTCTCTGCTTGCCTCTCTGCCTACTTGTAATCTCCATCTGTCAAATAAATAAATAAAATCTTAAAAAAAATTGGATGCCTTAAAAATTCAAACCATTTTCTCTTTGAAAAGACATACTCATTAAAATAATGAAAATGCATGTCCCAAAATTGGAGAAATGTATATATCTGTACATTTATATTCAGAATATGTAAAGAACTCCTAAAACTCACTAAGAAAACAACCCAACAAAAGTGAACACTTAACTTTCTACAGTTTACTTAGAATTATTATTTTACACTCTAAGTGGAATATAAAACCTTTCCACCCTACATGGCCCTTTGTCCTCCAACCCTTTGTGATATAGTTGCCATATGTACTACGTTAACTTATATTGAAGACCCCATCAAACAACGTTAAAACTTTTGCTTCCGATTAACGTCTGTTTACTTTCAACTGACACATATTCTAAAACTTAAGAGGAGGAAAATTTCCATTATTTTTAACCTAGAAACCTAACATTTTTGTTGGTCTTTCGTTTCTGAAGTTTGGGAATTTTCCCTCCTGTATAATTTTTATTCCACCTGAAACCTTCAACTTTTTTTTTATATTGGCAGGTTATGTTGGCAGTGAATGTTTGGAGTTCCCTTCATCTGAAAATTCCTTAATTTACGTTCATTCTTTTTTTAATTAATTAATTAATTAATTAATTAATTTTTTAAAAAGATTTTTTATTCATTTATTTGACAGAAAGAGATGACGAGCAGGCAGAGAGGCAGGCAGAGAGAGAGGAGGAAGCAGGCTCCCCGCCGAGCAGAGAGCCCGATGCGGGGCTCGATCCCAGGACCCTAAGATCTTGACCTGAGCTGAAGGCAGCGGCTTAACCCACTGAGCCACCCAGGCGCCCCTTTTTTTTTAAATTTAAATTCAGTTAGCCAACATAGTACATCATTCATTTCAGATGTTGAGTTCAGTAATTCATCAGTTGCATGTAATACCGGTGCTCATCATATGACCTGCTCTCTCTAATTTACCTGCATTCTTGAAGGATATTTCCTTTGGATGAAGAATTGTAGGTTGACAGTCCATTTCCTTCAGCACTTAAGAAATGTACTGTTTCTTGCTGGACTCCTTTTTTAAAATGATTTTATTTATTTCTTTGTCAGAGCATGAGCTATAAGCAGAGGGAGAGGGAGAAGCATCTGAATCTTTGTGTGTGCCAAGAGTTTTTTTTTTTTTTTTAATTGTATCTGGCACATTGTAGATGTGGTGTGGGGACTCTGGATTTTGTAATGTTTCTTAAATGTGTATTGGTTTTGTTGTAATTGTTTTACTAAGCAGGCAGTTAACTTGACTAAACTCTAAGCGGAAACTTTCTTTCCTGTCGTATGTACCAACTGAAATTTTATTTCAGCATTTTTATCTTCTATTGGACAGCTTGGAGTTATTTAGAGGTCAGCTGGAGATTAGGGCAAAGCTTATACAGAGAATTTGGGGCTCCCTTTCTGGCTCTCTTCTTCCCATGGTCTGCGAACTTTCATTGTGACTGTTAGGCATTTACTTGTCCGTGTGGAGGTAATCTGTCTTTTCCTCAAGCTCGTTTTAAGATTGCTGCTCTTTATTTAGTTTTCTGCAATTTCATTATATCTCAAGGGGGAATTCTTCAGTTTTGCTTGGGATTCTTTCGGCTCCTTGTGTGAATTACTGTTTTTCACTACTTCTGAAAATTCTCCACTTTTACTTGTTCACATATTACCTCTGCCTCATTGTCCATCTTATCCTATTTGTCAGATTTTCCCATCATACCATCCAGCTCTCTGGAACTCTCATATTTTCCATCTATGTTTTCTGTACCCTGGCCCCAGTCAATTACTGATCTGTTTTGTATCACTATGGATTATATTTTTCTTTTCTAGAGTAAATGGATTCTAGTGCATTCTTATATCTGACTTATTTTACTTAGCATAAGGTATTTGTCTTTTTTTCGTCTATATTGTTGGAGGGGGGCGCCTGGGTGGCTCAGTGGGTTAAAGCCTCTGCTTTCGGCTCAGGTCATGATCCCAGGGTCCTGGCATTGAGTCCCGCATCGGGTTCTCTGCTCAGCGGGGAGCCTGCTTCTCCCTCTCTCTCTGCCTACTTGTGATTTCTGTCAAATAAATAATAAATTTATTATTTATTAATAGGTGTTTTGGATTGTCTCTTTTTATTGCTGAGTAACTATTCTGTTTTATGAATATACCACAATTATGTTTAATCATTTTCCTGTTTATGGGCATTTGAGTTGGTTCTGATTTGGAGCTGTGATGAGTCGAAATGCTGGGGGCATTCATATATAAGACTTTGTGTGAATACATTTTCATTTCTTTTGGGTGAATACTTAGGAGAGGGTGATATGGTTACTGTATGTTTAACTTCATAAAAAAACTGCTAAATTGTTTTAAAAGTTGTTTTTACCAATTTTACATGTTTAGTAGCAAAGTATGGGAGTTCCAGTGGCTTCACAACCTTGCTAATACTTGATAACATCAGTTTTTTAAATTGTATCCATTCCAGTAGATGTGTACAGTGCTGGGTCATTGTGATTTTAACGGCATTTCCCTAATGACTAATTATGTTGGCCGTCTTTTTTTTTTTTTAAGATTTTATTTATTTATTTATTTGACAGAGAGAGAGATCACAAGTAGGCAGAGAGGCAGGCAGAGAGAGAGGGGGAAATAGGCTCCCCGCTGAGCAGAAAGCCTGATGTGGGGCTCGATCTCAGGACCCTGAGATTATGACCCGAGCCGAAGGCAGAGGCTTAACCCACTGAACCACCCAGGTGCCCCGATCTTGGCTGTCTTTTAAAGTGTTGTTGGCATTTTACATTTCTTCTGGCCTCTCTTTTCAAATCTACTGCCTATTTTCATAACCTTTAAAAGAAACCCCATTAGCTGTCATGTCCATTATTCTCCTCTGAGCCCCTGGAAACCAGTAATCTACTTTCTGTCTCTATGGATTTGCCTATTCTGGACATTTATTATAAATGGAATCAAACAATATGATGGGAGCTTTTGTTTTTGGCTTCTTTCACCACACAGCCTTTTTCATTGTGTTTGGTGTTTTTTTGTTTTGTGTAGTGACTATGGCAGCATTTCTTTTTTTTGTCATCATGGTAAGTGTACTCCTTAATCTCCATCACCTATTTCACCTATCCTCCACCCACCTCCCCTCTTGTAGTCCTTAGTTTGTTCTCTATAGATAAGAATCTGTTTCTTGGGGGTGCTGGCGGCTCAGTGGGTTAAGGCTCACTCATATCTCAGGTCATGGTCTCAGGGATGGGATCGAGCCCTGCATTGGGCTGTCTGCTCAGCAGGGAGCCTGTTTCCTCCTCTCTCTGCCTGCCTCTCTGCCTACTTGTGATCTCTCTCTCTGTGTCAAATAAATAAATAAAATCTTAAAAAAAAAAAAGAATCTGTTTCTTGGTTTGTCTCTCTTTTTTTCTCCTGCTTGTTGTTTGTTTTGTTTCTTAAATTCCACATATGAGTGAAATCATATGGTATTTGTGTGTCTCTGACTGACTTAATCTCATTTAGTATTATACTGTCTAGTTCCATCCATGTTGTTGCAAATGGCAGGATTTCACTCTTTTTTATGGCTGAATAATATTCCTCTGTGTGTGTGTGTGTGTGTGTGTGTGTGTGTGTACCTGTACATGTGTGTACAGACCACATCTCTGTCCATTCATCTCTTGAGAGATGCTTGAGCGGCTTCCATTAATTTGGCTTTTGTAAATAATGCTGCAGTAAACATAGGGGCATGTATTCCATTTGAATTTGTATTTTTGTATTTTTTGGGTAAATACTGGTAGTGCAATTACTGGATCATGGGGTAGCTCTATTTTTAACTTATTGAGGAGCCTCCATACTGGTTTCCACAGTGGCTGCACCAGTTTGCATTCCCACCAAAAATGCATGAAGGTTCCTTTTTTTCTGCATCCTCGAGGACATCTGTTGTTTCCTGTGTTGTTAATTTTAGCCATTCTGACAGAGGTGAGGTGCTATCTCACTGTAGTTTTGATTTGCATTTCCCTGATGATTAGTGATGGTGAGCATCTTCTCATATGTCTGTTGGCCATCTGGATGTCTTCTTTGAAGAAAGGTCTGTTCACGTCTTCTGCCCATTTTTAGTAGCATTTTTTGATTAGAAAAAACATGTAACATGAAAGTTACTAAACCATCTTTAAGGATGCAGTTCAGTACTGTGAAATATAGATTTACACTGTTGTGAAATCGATCTCCAGAATGTTTTCATTTCACAAAACTGAAACTACACCATTTAAACAACATACTCCCTTTCCCCTCTCTCCTCAGCCTCTGATAAATATCTTTCCACTTTCTGTTTCTATTGGTTTGACTATTTTAGATTCCTTATATAATAAGTAGAAGCATGTGGTTTTTGTCTTTTTTCATGTTCTCCTAGGAGCTTTACAGTTTTAGCTTTTTTTTGTTGTTCACATATCCTCTATTTCAAGTAAATTTTTGTGCAAGGTGTGGAGTAAAAGTCAGGGTTAATTATTTTTCCCTTTTAGATACCCATTTGTTCCAGCACCATTTGTTGAAAAGACAATCTTTTCCTCATCAAATTGCCTTGTTATCTTCGTTGAAAGTTGATTGACCATAGATGTTTAAGTCTGATTCCAGACTATCCTAGTCAATTTGCCAATAGCATCCTGTTGTGATTACTAATATATTATAGTAAATCTTATTTATTAAAAGATTTTATTTATTTATTTGACAGACAGATCACATGTAGGCAGAGAGGCAGGCAGAGAGAGGAGGAAGCAGGCTCCCTGCTGAGTAGAGAGCCCAGTATGGGCTCTGATCCCAGGACCCTGGGATCATGACCTGAGCCAAAGGCAGAGGCTTTACCCACTGAGCCACCCAGGCATCCCTATTATACTAAATCTTAAAATCAAGTTTTGTAAATTCACCAATTGTGTTATTATTTTCCAAAATTGTTTTGGCTATTGTGTATCTTCACTCTGCATGTAAATTTTAATTTACATTTTAATTAATTTAAATGACAAGAATTAGCTTGTCGTTTTTTTTTTTTTTTTTTACAAAGATAAAATCCTACTATGTTGTTAATTGGGATTGAATTATTGATTGGATCAACAGATCATTTTGAGAAGAATGAATAATTAGCAATACAGTGTCTTCTGATTCAGGAACATGGTGTATCTCTGTTATTTGGATGTTCCTTAATTTCACATAGTAATACTTTGTAAGTTTCAGTATATAAGATGTCTTGCACATATTTTGTAAAGTTTATCCCTAATGATTTCATGTTTTATATTTGATTGTAAATAATATCCTTAAACTTTAATTCTCATTCTTCATTGTTTAGTATATTGAGGTACAATTGATTTGTGTATATTAATCTTGATAAACTCATCTTTTTGTAGCTTTAAGTTTTCTACATATATAATCATGTAGATTTGAATGAAGACTTTTATTCCTCCTGCTTATCTTTTAGAGGTTATTTTACTTGCTTTATGGCATTGATTGGAATCTCCAGTATGTTTTTGTTTTTTAAAGATTTTTTAATTTAATTTTATTTTTTTTGACAGACAGAGATCACAAGTAGGCAGAGAGGTAGGCAGAGAGAGAGGGAGGAAGCACGCTCCCTGCTGAGCAGAGAGCCTGATGCGGGGCTCCATCCCAGGACTCTGCGATCATGACCTGAGCCGAAGGCAGCGGCTTTAACCCACTGAGCCACCCAGGTGCCCCTCTTTTTTTTTTTTTTTAAGATCTATTTAGGGGCACCTGGGTGGTTTAGTCAGTTATATTAACATGTCTCCTTTCAGCGCAGGTCATGATCCCAGGGTCCTGGGACTGAGCTCTGCATCAGGCTCCTTGCTCAGTGGGGAGCCCGCTTCTCCCTCTCCCTCTGCTACTCCCTCTGCTTGTGCTCTCTTCCTTTTTTAAAAAAAGGCCTATTTATTTGAGAGAGAGAAAGACTGTGAATGGAAGGGGTGGGGTAGAGGCAGAGGAAGAGAGAATCCCTAGCAGACCCCCATGCTCTGTGCAGACCCTGACAAGAGGTTTGATCCCAGGGCCCTGAGATCATGGCCTAAGCCAAAATCAAGAGCCGACATCTAATCAACTGAGCCACACAGGTACCCCTATTTGTGGGAACTCTTAAGGCCTAGAATGAAGGTGCATTCATCCAAATAGGACTTTTGTTTCTACCTGATGCAGGGGACATTAGAAAGAGATTACTTGAATCTCAGTTCTCAGCCTGAGTTCTTGAGATGACCAGAGTCAAATATTTGGGCTGCGAATCCAAGGTAGGGCTGGCTTGTGCTTATGACATGCCAGGAACTTTAAATATTTCCCTTCATTTTGCTCATTTTTTTCTTTTTTTCTTTTTTTTTTTTTTAAGATTTTATTTATTTATTTGACAGAGAGAGATCACAAGTAGGCAGAGAGGCAGGCAGAGAGAGGGGGAAGCAGGTTCCCCGCTGAGCAGAAAGCCTGATGTGGGGCTTGATCCCAGGACCCTGAGATCATGACCTGAGCCGAAGGCAGAGGCTTAACCCACTGAGCCACCCAGGTGCCCCATTTTGCTTATTTCTGAAGCAAACTTCTTTGCATTCCCTGTTTTGTGGAAGGCTTGGGTGTGAATTTCTAGTTCTTTTTTTTTTTTTTAAGATTTTATTTATTTATTTGACAGATACAGTGAGAGAGGGAACACAAGCAGGGGGAGTGGGAGAGGGAAGCAGCCCCCTCCTGCCAAACAGGGGGGTCAATGCGGGACTTGATCCCAGGACCCTGGGATCATGACCCAAGCTGAAGGCAGACGCCCAACAACTGAGCCACCGAGGCGCCCCTCTAGTTCATTTTTATACTGAAGGTGTAGCCCTTTGAGGTGTGAAGTTTAAGGGAAAACCTTTTACCCTGATTCTTACTTGTGCAGACTCTGGTGCTTTATATCTGACCTCCATGGTCTTTTTATTTCTTAAAGATCACAAAATAGGAAACTACAGGTATAGTTTGCTATATTTCACTTTTACTTCAGGAAAAAGTTGTTTTGGATGTCCCCTTTCCCCATTGTTTTTGTCTGTACTTCAATTTTTGTCTAATAATCCCTCACTTTTTCAATATTTTAATTCTTTTAAGAAGATTTAAAATATCTTTCAGACTTTTAAGTTACCTACAGTGAGAGAGTTGATCCAAATATTTAAATTGCCTATTACCAAGAGGGCATATTTTATTTTCTAAGATGTGATCGAATAATAATTATTTCCCTGCACCTTGCATTTTGCTCTTATCACTAAGTATTTGGAATAGAGCAACAAGCCAAGTTGTTTGCTCTTAACACTAAACAGTTGGTAAAGAGCAACAAGCCAGGTTGTTTTATTTTTGTTTTTTATTAAACAAGCTGTGGCTAATTTTGTTTTTTTCCAAGATTTTATTTATTTATTTGACAGAGAGAGATCACAAGGAGGCAGAGAGGCAGGTGGAGAGAGAGGAGGAAGCAGGCTCCCCCCCAGGGCTTGATCCCATGACCCTGAGATGGTGACCTGAACAGAAGGCAGAGGCTTTAACCTACTGAGACACCCAGGTGCCCCTGTGGCCAGTTTTATTAAAGAAAAATTCTGCATGATTTACTCTTCACTGGTCTGTGTGGTATGCTTCTAATGTTATCAGAATCACCTGGACCAGTAATAGTGTGTATATTCATTGTAATTCCCATGTGCTGTGCCCGGTTCAGTATTATTGCCACTCTAGTGATGGACACCAGTTTTGGCTGACATGGCATAATACTCTATTTCAGATTTCCTCAAGGCTGGGCAATTGTTGGTGAGGATGACCAGTTTTGCTTTGCCATGTCTGATCATTTTCAGAGTCTGCTTGTACCCCAGCACATACTTTCCACTTTTCATAACAAGCTGGAGCCTAGAGTTGGTCGACTCCCACGACTTCTTTATCTTCTTTGGGGCCACCATCTTCCCACCTTAGGTGCGGATGGCTCCAACCAAGAGCAACTGCCAAAATGGCCAGGAGAGAGAAAGGCTGACTTGAATTTTTAAGGATTTTTAGGAATTAGTCAAGTGCAGAGTGGTAGCAGGGGTAGGGTAGGTCTTGGGCATGAGAGAGTATGGCCAACCCTGAAACTGTAAGTGGTTGAATCTGATTAAAGCATGAAATGTGCAGAGGGTCATGGGAAGAAGGTAAAGTTAAAGAGGTCAGCAGGGCTCGGATCTAAAGGTTTTTAAGAAGCAGTTTCTCCAAGATGGGATGGGAGGGAGACAAACCATAAGTGACTCTTAATCTCACAAAACAAACTGAGGGTT
Organism: Mustela erminea; assembly: GCF_009829155.1. Classification (NCBI taxonomy): domain Eukaryota; kingdom Metazoa; phylum Chordata; class Mammalia; order Carnivora; family Mustelidae; genus Mustela; species Mustela erminea. Next base: position 5,094,350 of record NC_045632.1, on the reverse strand, counting down.
GCTGGGGGGAGGGGGGTTGGGAGGAGGGGAGTGGGATTATGGACATTGGGGAGGGTATGTGCTTTGGTGAGTGCTGTGAACCTGGCGATTCACAGACCTGTACCCCTGGGGATAAAAATGTATTATATGTTTATAAAAAATTAAAAATTAAAAATTAAAACAAAAAAAAAGAAGCAGTTTCTCTCACATAGCACAACTCCATGGGAGCATTATGTAGGTGGTAATCTAAGTAAATGGTGCTCACTGACATTCGTAATGCAAATCCTAGAAGATTGTCTTTTACCCACTAGTCTAAGAAGAGAGAAAGGGAAGAGGTAGGTGGTGAATCAGAGACCCCACCACTGCAGCACGTACCCCAGAGTCCCCGCAGAGACAATAGAAAACCCTTCTTCCAGGGTCATAAATTCTCTAGGCTCACACAAATTCATGATCATGGAGGTGGGTACCTTCTAGGTTTTATCCCAGGCTCTACCTTACCTAGATCGGTAGTGCTAGGTTAGTGGTATACTTTCTTTTCTAGAAGATAAGGAAAAAGGAGACAATTTCTTAAGGAGCCAAATGTTCTATGTGACTCAACTCGTCATCCCCAGGAATGCCGAAGCACTTGCAAAGCTGGTAACCCTGGGGAAACTGCCTGTTGCGGCCCATTCCCCTCCCAACCTGGTTGATAACCCGACCTCCATCTTCAGCTCCTGGCCTAGCAGCCTTCCCCGGCCCATCAAGAGCATGGTCCTCAGCTATGTGACTGAATGCAACTTAGAGAAGCAGTTTTTGAAGGTCAGTAAAAATAGGTGAGGAGAGCCTAGAGTTACTCAGAGCCTTCAGCGAAACAGAAATTTCAGCTTTTGTTAGCACTAGAAAAAAAAATCGCAGAAGCAGCAGGATAACCTACAGCCCTGGTAATGCAAAGAACTATAGCCTGCAGAATGCCTTCTGTGGATGCTGTTAGGTGGCTCGGTTTTCCTCATCAGAGGGTCAGCCTGGAGTTCTGATCTTCTCAGTGACCCGCAGCTTTTAGAGAGTTTCCCGGGGAAGATAGATAGTATCCTTGTCTGTATGTTTGTGTTAAGTTCAAGGACACTTTAACTCCTGCCCTCTCTCTCCTTAACAGGTTAAGGCGGGCCCAGTCATTGCATTCATGGCCTTCCTTGAAGCCATGTCATTCGTTCCTTGGTCTGTCTTCTGGTCCATCCTCCTCCTCCTGCTTTTGCTGACACTGAGGCTGAGCAGCATGATAGGGCTCATGCAGGCCATCCTTACCCCACTCCAGGACACCTTTTCTTCTTTCAGGAAATATACAAAGCTGCTTACAGGTACTCTGACCAGTGCCCAACTCCCACCAATGGCCCTGAGTTCTCTGAGACTTTTACCCAGTCCAGGTGTATAACCTCTGCTTAGCCCTTGTCTCCCAACCAGACCTCTGACCTTGATCCAGATCCAGTGTTTCCTCCAGTGGTTGTCTTTGTGTTCATGTTCCTGTGTGGCCTCTTCTTCACTCAACCTTCAGGCATCTACTACATGAGTCTGCTGAATGAATACTGGATGGTCTTCCCCATAACCACCATCATCATACTTGAAAATGTAGCTGTGAGCTGGGCCTATCGGGTCAGGAGGTGATAGCTTGGGTCTATAGGGAAGGTTGACCCCTTTCTTGTTGCCTCTTCTATCACCCAGCTAGACTGACATAGGTACTCTTAACTTCAGGGCCTTCTGAAAAACCTGTTTGTTCATTCATTCAATACTTAACATACTTAATTGAGTGCTTATTACGTGCCAAGCACTGTTTTACTTACTAAGGTTATTGAATAAAACAAGCATCCCTGACCTTAAGGAATTTATATTCTAGTGGTAGTAATAAGCAATAATCAGATGAACATATAAAAAGATCAGGTGCTGATAATTGACAGGAGAAAATCTAAGGGTAAAGTAAGATGATCAAGAATGGGAATATGCATGGGTGTTAATTTAGATAGGATGGCAAGGAAGGCCTTCTGATAAGGTGACATTTGAGCAGACTCCTGAGTGAAATGAAGGAAGGAGCCATGACAGATTTTGAGGAAGTGTTCCAAGAAGCAGAGGAAACACTTTAGTACCAAGGCAAGAGGAAGCATTATGCCTGGAATTTCTGAGGAAGGAGATCAGGTTGGAGTAGGTTGTTGGTAGATGAAGCCAGAGAGAACAGGAGATCATGTAGGACCTTCTAAGCCTTTGCAGGAGTTAGCTTTTATACATTACTTGAGGGGTAGAGGCACTGAAAGGTTTTGAGTAGGGGAGCGGCATCATCAGATTTATTTATTTACTTTTAAATATACATAAGACTGCTGTGCAGAAAATAGACTTGAGGATTCAAGAGCGAAGCAAGGAGAGCAGTTAGGTGTTATTGTAATATTCCAAGTGAGAGCTAACAACGGCTTGGGTTAGGGTGGTAGAGGTGTTAAGTTAAGAGATGTCTTCTAATGCTGTAAGGAAGAGCCACCAGAGAAGAGGGAACAAGATAATCAGGGACTGATAGACATAAGTGTGCAAGGAAGAGTGGGAAAATCCAAATAAAACACAAAGGACTCCTGAGCCTGGCTTTTAACAGGCTGGTGTGTAGACATCCAAGTGGCATTATTCAGAAGCAGAAGGCTTAGGTGGCAGCATTTTCAGATGAGAGTTGTTCACACATTCAAAAAAATTTCTTGAGGCTTTCTCTGTGTTGGGAAGGCCTTGTCATTACTGGGATACAAATAAATTAGAGTGAGTTCCTTCTTTCAAAAAACACAGACACCAAAGAGGAAGACATATATAAGCAGATAATCCCAGTCCAGGTGGTAAGTCTATAGTCAAGGTAGCCAGGGACACTCTAGGGGGACCTGGAGAGACTGGGAAGGCATCCTAAAGGAAAAAGTGATTGAGCATCATCCAGAAAGATGAATAGGTAGACAAAGAGAATGGCAGTCTAGGCCAGAGAACCCACTTGGATATTTATTATGATTGAGAACCTGCAGTAGAGGAGGCTGTATCCATGGGCTGGAAGAAACTAAGGAAAGTTCCCAGAGGGTCAAGTGTTGCCTTTTTTTTTTAGTTTGCATTGTTCAGCATGGATACCCAGCATGTAGAAGAGTCCCTCGCACATCATGAACACTTTCATACTCTTGGAATGAATGAAAGGACTAGACCTTTATCCTGAGGGCATTGGGTACCCATGAAAGGTTGTTTTTTTTTTTTTTTTAAAGATTTTATTTATTTATCAGAGAGAGAGAGGGGGAGAGAGCAAGCACAGGCAGACAGAATGGCAGGCAGAGGCAGAGGGAGAAGCAGGCTCCCTGCCGAGCAAGGAGCCCAATGTGGGACTCGATCCCAGGATGCTGGGATCATGACCTGAGCCGAAGGCAGCTGTTTAACCAACTGAGCCACCCAGGCGTCCCCCCATGAAAGGTTTTGAGCAGTAAAGGGATGTTTGAAAATATTTTCTTCGGTTGGGGTGCAGGACTGACTAGGGAGAAGATAAGAGAGGGTGAGGCTTGAGCTGAAGCAGATGTTTGGAGGTGAAGTAGAATATTTGAAAGATGCTAAGGTCTGGCTGGCCTCAACCTCCAAGTCTGGGTGAGGCCTGACTAGGCCTCCCACAGTCTTGTGGCCCTTTCTTCCAGGTTCCTTGAAGACTTGGCAATCATGTGGGGACCCCCTGCTTCTCTCATCATTCGTGGGCTGTGGTGCTTTCTGTCTCCATTTGTGCTGCTAGCCCTGTTTGTGATTACTGTGATTCATCTGTCTCAGAAGACTATCACCTACGTGGCCTGGGACTCAAACAGTGGGAGCCTCCCTCCCCTGACACCCGACCTTCCTAGGGAGTGGGGGCTAGATTTTCCCATCCAAGCACTAACCAGGCCCGACCCTGCTTAGCTTCCGAGATCAGACGAGATCGGGTGCGTTCAGGGTGGTATGGCCGTAGACGGGAGTGGGGGCTAAATTTTCAATCTACCCGTGGCCTAAAGACCCTATCATCTCATTCCCTGACTCCCTAAAGACTCCTTAGTCCTCCGCCCTCCTTGCCCTCCTTCGCCTCCCACCCTTCCCTTCTACAGTCCTTCCTTTTCTGGGAACTTTGACATTCTGAGCCCCTTTCCCATCTTTCCACAGTCAAAAGAGGTTCTTCAACAATACCCATCATGGGGGCTGCTTACGATTATTGCCCTTTTTCTCATGGTCATCCTCCCCATCCCCACATACTTTGTAAACTGCCTCACCTAAAGGATTTCCTTCAGCTCCACAAGCCAGGGCAAGCCTGTGATATCCTCCAAGTGCTTAGCCTTAATCCAGCCAGCACTTACTACAGAGGTCCAAAAGGAAGAAGTCCTGTAAGCTGATAATCAAGTTGCTGGTTAACCTGTTGGTGATTGCCCAATTTCATTCATTTGACATCACACATTCTTTGAAACAGCATAATGGGCAACTCTTAATACCAATGTGCGACTGTTAATGTCCCCAGATGCAGAACTGCTTTTACTCCCAAGAGAAAGGCATTATTTGGTTGACTCATGCGGCCTGGATTTGCAGCCCCCTCCCAGAACCCATCCTCCCTGGTTACCACTGTTACTGTGTTTTCCCCATCCCCTTCCTCAGAGAGAGAGAGAGAGAAGTGAGAGAGTGTGTGTGTAAATACACACACACACACACACACACACACATTGTCAGTAATGCCTAACAAATCTGCTTTTTGTCTTTTCTGTTCAACTCCTAGAAGGGAGCTGGAGGAGTAATACTGTTGGTCAATAAATCAGTCCATTGGGACTCCAAGTACTGGGTGTCAGCAGACTTTTTTTCTATAAATGTCTTTTTCCCCAGGAGTTCTTTCTTTTGAGAGCCAGATGTCCAGCCCAGAGTTCCTGCCTTCTTGCCATGGCAAATTCAGAATCTCTATTACTAACCTTGCTTTATCCAGGGATTGGCCTTTAGCCTAGACAAACATGGGAAATGGTGGCTTCAGCAAGGATGGAAAGAATATAAATGCATTTGCTAATGAGGCATGGTAATCCTATATTGAGTCTAAAAATTGAAAAGAGGTTCCAAGACTGTGAATTGACACACACCAGTTTAGGCAACTACCAATCTAAATTGCTGAGCCCGCCAGTGTCCCATGTCTGTGTGGTAGAAGACATGGCAAGTTTTTTGTTTTTGTTTTAAGATTTTATTTATTTGACAGAGATCACAAGTAAGCAGAGAGGCAGGCAGGGGCGGGGCGGGGGCAGGGGTGGTGGAAGCAGGCTCCCTGCTGAGCAGAGAGCCCAATGACCTGAGTCGAAGGCAGAGGCTTTAAGCCACTGAGCCACCCAGGCACCCCTACATGGCAGTTTTACTGCAGGGCTAAATCGAATGAATTTGCCTAGTGGGTGATGGCTGAGTAGGGATCTCAGGACTTGTGGGAGGAACTACTTCACAACTGAGCTGAAGTATTTCCCAAAAGGAGATGGGGTCCATCAGTTAGTGACTGGGGTTGGGAGTTGTGGCTGAAGGTGGTTTGGATTCCAGAAGATCCAAGGAATGTGTTTCCAAATGTCCTCCGTATCTTGGATTGCTTAGCTACCATTGGGTGGCTGCTTCTCGGTAACTTTCTGCGACAAAACCCAACCATTGGCGGGTGGGACCCTGAGGATGGGCGGGGTAAGTAGGAAGAGGTGAAGGTCGCAAGTCTCTGGACCGCTTAAGTTTCTCGCTGGGCAAGCTCTGGGGATTGGAGGGCTTGACTGGACGTGAACCTCCGGCTCATCGCCTATTGGTTCCTGTGCCTTGTAGCCCCGCCTCTCACTCTCATTCGCCACCCCCCCCCCCCATCCAAACGATCTGTCCGCCGGAAGCCCGGTGCTATTGAGTCCGGTAAGGAGAAAACCCGAGAGGAGGCAATCACCTTCTCACTACCCGATGGTCTGAGTTTTAAACCCTCTTCCTTCAGGGAACACGGGTGTTCATCCTCCTTTCTGCCTCCCCGTCCAGTTTCAGCTTTGGGAATGGAACGTGTGGGAGAGGGATTGAGAAGGAGGGGTTTACTGGGTAAACCGATGGGAGTGGAATGAAGCTCTTGGTTTGTCTCTCCCACTCTAAATTTTTATCTTATCTGGACACTTGTTGAATGTCCTTTGGCGTCTAACTGCAAGGCTATTTGAATTGCGACTGTCTCAACGTTGCTGTGGGGGCTACTGATTGTAGATAGAAAAACTGATTCCTATTGTAGGTTCTTCTCTCCATAGCTGTGGGGGTCCTTACTGTCCGAAGTCCGGTTTGGTAGCCCCTTTGTGTGTGATGAGCAGATTTTCTTTCGCATTGCTCTTGGGAATCTCTGGCCTTGGACAAAATGGAGCCCCGTCCCTTGGTAGGGTACCTTACACATATCGTCACTTTTCTCACAAGAATGGTATGAGATATGGCTCTTGTCATCCTTAATTTTCATCAGGAGACTGGAAGAAAGAAGGGTTCCCACAGTGAGTCAGAGGTAGCTTGATAAAGGTTCTCGTCTTGTGGCTTCTAGCCCTTTTATGTCGGAAATGTTCAAACACATATGAAAGAATAACAATGAATACCTTTGTATTCATCACCGTCTTGTAACCAATTCATGACCAGTCTGGTTTCATTTTCCCTCCTCCCACTGCAGACCTCCCCATTATTTTGAAGCAAACCCCAAATTTGTCCTTTCATCTGTAGATATGTCCGTACTTACCTCTAAAAAATAACCCTTTAAAAAAAACCTGACAAAACTATTATCACTATTTTAAAAATAAGTAACAGTAGTTCTTTAACACCATCAAATAAATACCCAGTCAGTAGTCAGATTTTCCTGGTTGTCTCATTTTTTTTTTTTTAATCTGGTAGCTTTATCTTAACAGCTTTGTGGCTTTCTTTAAACTTTGATGTATTTATTTTTTTTTAAGTAATCTCTACATCCAGGGTGGGACTCAACCCGTGACCCCAAGATCAAGAGTCACATGCTCTACTGGCTGAGCCAGCCAGGCGCCCCTTAACAGCTTTGTTGAGATACAAGTCACATACTATCCAATTCACCCATTTAAAGTGTGCAGTTCAGTGGCTCATAAATCACAGTGTTGTGCATCCATCCCCACAGTCAACTTCGGTACATTTCCATTACCCTCAAAAGAAACCCCTCTCGCTTTTGCTGTCACCCCAACTACTCCAGCCTCCAACCTCAGCCTTAGACAACCACTGATCTACTTTTGGTCTAAGAGATTTGCTTATTCTGGACATTTCATGTAAACGTGATCATGCAACACATGTAGTCCTCTGCGATTGGCTTCTTTCAAAACATGACATATTTTCAGGCTTCATCCATGTGTAGCATATATCAGTATTTTATTTATTTTTATTGCTGACTGTTCCACTGTAGAGTTCTACATTTTATTTATCCAGTTCCCAGTTGATGGACATTTTGGGGCTATTATGAATAATGCCGTTATGAACATTCATGTAAAAGTTTTTTGGGTGAACATATGTTTTTATTTTTCTTGGCATATACTTAGGAGTGGAATTGCTTGATCATATGTCAGCTCTGTCATATATCAACTATATGAGACACTGTCTCATAATTCTTTTATATTGCTTAAATCATCATCCAAATAAAATTCGTATGTGGCAGTTTGTTGCTCTATCCATTGGGGGACCTTTTAATCTATAGATCTCCCTCTCTCTTCTTCCCCTTGCAGTGCATTTACTGATGAAACTGAGTTATTTGTCCTGAAGTTTGTAACCATCTGGAATTTGCTGATAGCCTCCTGGTGGTGACCGTTAAGATGCTCCCTGTTTCATGGATTTTCTTTTTTTTTTAATTTTCTTTTTTATTTTTTTAATTAACATATAATGTATTATTAGCCCCAGGGGTACAGGTCTGTGAATTGCCAGGTTTACACACTTCATAGCACATATCTTCCCCAATGTGCTTCATGGATTTCTTATATATTGGTAGTTAGGTCAAGAAGTTGATTAGTTTTAGGGTCGATATTCTGGCAAGAATACTTCAGGAATGGTATTATATGTACTTCTAGCAGGAGGCAAAAGATATTCTCTCTTTTTGTGATTTGAGCAGCCATGAATGGTTGTTCACTAGATACACATACTCATTAGAGATTATAAAGTGATGGTATTCTAACTTTAGCATTCCTTCTTCTTTTTATTAGCTTAATACTTCTAGAAAGAGAAACTTCCAATGACCAAGCATTTGTTACCTGAGTGAACAGTTTGTATGAGAAAAGCAAAGTAAACTTTGATTCTTTCTGCTTATTTATCAGAATTAATTTGTACATTTCATATCCCAGATCTGAAATCAGCTATTTTTCCAAGGATATCTAGTTCCTTTTGATGGGAAATGATATTTAGAGATCACAGTTTTGCGCTAGGGGTGTTCATTGCTACTGTCATTGTTCCTAGGCCTTTTTAATTGATAACAGCTGGGAATTAGTTCCCTAAGATAAAATATATTATAAAACTCATGTTCATTTTTTCAATTCAAATTCAGGATCATGGGGATTTTTACTTAGCTTCTCAGATCTTTCATTTACATATTTTTCTGTCATGTGGTCTGATGCTCATGGTGTTCTTTTCTCAGCTAGAAGTTGGTCTCCAGAAGCCCTCAGCCTCATTGTTTCCCAGAATGAGCTCAACACTGTCTCCCATCAGTTTTCCCGTCCCCAAGCCTACAAATCATCTGTGTTTCCACCTAGGGCATAGGACAGGTGAACCTATGAGTCTAGGCAGGCAAACTGAAGCAAAATCTCGGTCTTAGGAATTTGTGCAGTAGAGTTTGTAGACATCTGATATGGAAGTGCCCACATGTCTTCTCACTGATTTAGGTGTCCGTGGCAGCAAGACTAATCCCAGACCCACTCAGTGGTAGAAGTATCATTATAGCCTCTGTTTTAAGGGGCTTCCTGGCCCAGTGGGAAGAACATAGCATTGGAGACAAAGAATATGTTTTTATTATATCAAACCCTTAGGTAATTCTGTGACCCTCAGCAAGTCACTTTCTCTCTTTAGTCTTAGCTTTCGTATCTGTCAAATGAAGATGGGGAAATAATCCCACAAATTTCTTGGGGAATTAAATCATTAAGCATAGGGGAATGATTCTAAGATTAGAGAGCTAGTATAGATGATAGGATGCAAAGGTTCTATAATTTTCCCCTAAATCTATGCATTTACCCAAATTTCATACACAGATGTTAGAAACTCAAATATTCCCCACTATATAAGATATTTTAAGTTACTGAATCTAAGCTGTACTAGAAAGTAGGCTCAAAGAAGGCAGGAATTTTATTTGTTTGCTACTGTGTCCATATACCCAGAACAATGTCATATGTGCTTCCAGGCCCAAGTGGACAATCAAATATTTGTTCAATGGATAGATTAATCCAAGAAGCTGATATTTTATTTATTTTTATTTTGTCAAGAAGTTGAATTTTTAAATAGGTAAAACAATTTTATTTTAGGTCTAGGTGTGAGAATTCTCCACTTCATATGTTATTTCTCCCTTAATTAGAAAAAAATGCCCAGGGCACCTGGGTGGTGCAGTGGGTTAAGCTTCCGACTCTTAGTTTGGGCTCAGGTGATGATCTTAGGGTCGTGAAATCAAGGCCCACAGTGCAAAGTTGGCTTGAGATTCTCTTTGCTTCTCCCTCTGCCCCTCCCACTCATGCTCTCTCTCTTAAATAAATAAATAAAAAGAAATACATGTTAACACACACACATAACCTTTCAAATAGTCTGATGTGGTAGAGCACAGATATGAATAGCTTTGTTTTTCCCCAAGCTCTGTGCCTGCCCTCGTATTATTGACTTGATCTTGCCGAGTTCTAGATGCCTTAACTTCCGATCATTTCCATTCATTAAAAATCCAGTCTAACATCTACTTTGAAATTCCAATCTCATCTGATTCAAAGCTGCTTCACTCCCATTCCTGGACAAGCTTCTGTCTCAAGGGACCTGAACTGGAAAAGAGGTGGTCTCTTCTTTTATTCTTCCTTCCCCTTTGACTCATCACCTCCCCCTTTTCTTTTTTTTTTATTTTTAAAGATTTTATTTATTTACTTGACAGACAGAGATCACAAGTAGTCAGAGAGAGAGGAAGGGAAGCAGGCTCCCTGCTGAGCAGAGAGCCAGATGGGGGACTGGATTCCAGGACCCTGAGATCATGACCTGAGCTGAAGGCAGAGGCTTAACCCACTGAGCCACCCAGGCGCCCCTCCTCCCCCTTTTCTAAACCTGTTTTTCACCACAAGTGCTCCAGTGTTTTCAAACTTAAGACCCCTCCTTTCTTCAAGCCTAAGTCTTTATGGAAGAAAATAAGGGACAGTCATCTCCAACTTTGCTGGAGATAGAACTACATTTGTCCCTTGGTGGTGGTCTCTGCTTCTCTGGGGGCACGCAGCCTCGCCTTGGATTCCCCAGAGTGTAGGAGGAATCTGAACTGTGACTTTCTTGTGGAGGCTTATGTGTGACTTCTCCCTGGACAGCATGCTTTGCTGACACAGGAGATTTGACTCTAATGTAACCTCTTCTACCTCTCATATCCTCCAGAAGTCAGCCTCTGTAAGTAGTGTACCTACTGGGGTGCCTGGGTGGCTCAGTGGGTTAAAGCCTCTGCCTTTGGCTCAGGTCATGATCCCAGGGTCCTGGGATCGACCCCCCCACTCGGCTTCGAGCCTCGCATCCCATCGGGCTCTCTGCTCAGCGGGGAGCCTGCTTCCTCCTCTCTCTCTGCCTGCCTCTCTGCCTACTTGTGATTTCTGTCTGTCAAATAAATAAAATCTTTTTAAAAAAAGAAAAAAAAGCAGTGTACCTGCTAAGGAGTTTAAGCTGAATTGTTTTCGATGGTGCCTACTTGACTCATATGGAATGCAGACATGCTTGTCACCATGACCCGGTCAAGAATCTATATCCCCTAAGGTCCCATGTGCCAGTACCCCAACACCACTGTTTCGCTCCTCTCTAGAGGAAATCAATGTTCTGACTTATAGGGTAATTATTTCCTTGCTGCTTTACTGTTTTAGAACCTGTGTATGTATCCCTATATTGTTTTGCTTTACCTGTTTTGGAGATTCTCTCTCTCTCTCCTGTCTGCATAAAGTTACAGTAACTAAGACAGTGAGGTAAATATGCAAGGATACACAAAATGACCAGTGAAATAGAACAAAGAACCCAGAAACAGACCCAAAGATATATGGAGCTTTAATAAATGGCAGAGTTGACACTACAAATAAGTAGGGAAAGAAAATTCTGTTTAATAAATGGTGCTGATGGGATGCCTGGGTGGCTCAGCTGGTTAAGCCCCTGCCTCCGGCTCAGGTCATGATTCCAGGGTCCTGGGATGGAGTCCCACATCCAGCTCCTTGCTCGGCAGGGAGCCTGCCTCTCTCTCTGCTTCTGCCTGCTTGTGCGCGTGCGCTCTCTCTCTCTGATAAATAAATAAAATCTAAAAAATAAAATAAAATAAATGGTGCTGATACAATTGGATATCCATATTAAAAAATAAATTTAGAGTCACCCTTCACACCTTATTAAAAAAATCAATGTAAGATGGATTAAAGTCTTAAGTATTACAAAGCAAAAATCTGGGTGGCTCAGTCAGTTAGATGTTTGCCTTTGTTTTGCGTCATCATCCCGGGGTCCTGGGATCGAATTCCACTTGGGCTCCTTGCTCAGTGGGGAGTCTGCTTCTCCCTCTGCTGCCACTCCCCCTGCTCATGTTCTCTCTCTCTCTCTCTCTCGCTTGTGCTCTCTCTGACAAATAAATAAGGAATCTTTAAAAAAATGAAAATTTCAGATAATATATAGAATATCTTCTCAGACAATATATAGAATATAAATAAGGGAATTATCCCAATATTAAAGAGCTGATATGTATAAATATTTAGATATCTGACATCTATCTATGTAGAGATTTATATCTGTTTTAGTTACTGCAGCTTTGTTATAAATCTTGATATTTTACAAAGATTATAAATCTTTAAAAATACCTTCATTTAAAAATCTTTTTTATTTTTATTTTTTGAAGGTTTTATTAATTTGTTTGTCAGAGAGTGAGAACAAGCAGGGAAAGAGGTGAAGGCAGATGCTTAACTGACTGTGCCACCCAGGCGTCCTTTAAAATCTTTTTAAAATTGAAGTATAATTGAAACACAAGGTTTTCATTATTTTTTTAAAGATTTTTATTTATTTGACAGAGATCACAAGTAGACAGAGAGGCAGGCAGAGAGAGAGGAAGGGAAGCAGGCTCCCCTCTGAGCAGAGAGCCCGATGCGGGGCTCGATCCCAGGACCCCAGGAGCATGACTGAACTGAAGGCAAAGGCTTTAACCCACTGAGCCACCCAGGCACCCCTTAATTATTTTTTAATTTAAATTTACATATAGTAAAATGTATAGTGTATAGTTCTATGGCTTTTGACATATACATATAGAGTCATGTAACTACCACCACAGTTGAGATACAAAACAGCTAGCTCCATCACTCCCAGATTTCCTTGTGCTGCCCCTTTATAATCAAACCCTATCTCCACCTTTAGCCTGCCGCAACCAGTGATGGGTTCTCCATCACTATACTTCTGCCTTTTCCCCGTGTCGTTTAAATGGAATCATACTTTATGTAGCCTTCTGAGTCTGTCTTCTTTCATTTTGTGTAATAGATAAGAAATTCATGGATGTTGACTATCAATATTTCATTCCTTTTTACTACTTATTGCATTCTATGAATGTACCACAGTTTATTATTCAGTAGTTGAAGGATATGTGGGTTTTTCCATTTGGGCAATCATGAGTACAGTAGCTATAAACATTGGCATACTGGTTTTTGTAAATGAAACTGCTTGGGAAAATAGCTACTAATGGTATTTCTGGGTTATGCAGAAATGTAGTGCAGTTGGTTAAGCGTCTGCCTTCAGCTCAGGTCATGATCCCAAGGTCCTGGGATCGAGCCTTGCATTGGGCTCCTAAGAACCCTGATTATCCCTCTGCCTACCTCTCTCTCTCTCTCTGACAAATAAATAAAATCCTTTAAAAAAAAGTGTATTTTTAACTTTTAGAAGAAACTATGACTCTCTGTAGCTATACCATTTTGCATTCCATTTTTTTTCAAATTTTTCTATTTTGGTAAAATACACATAATGTAAAACTTAAACCATTTTAACTAGTTTTAAGTGTACAGCTTAGTGGTATTAAATATATTTATAGTGTTGCACACCATCACCACCATCTGCCTCCACAACTCTTTCCTCTTGTAAAACCGGAACTTTATATACATTAAACAATAAATTGCTATCACCCACCCCCACAGGCCCTAGCAATTACCATTTTAATACTCCTTACCTCCATTTTGATTATTCTGAGTACCTTATATAGGTAGAATCATACAGTCTTTGTCTTTTTGTGACTGGCATTGTTTCACTTAGTATAATATCCTTAAGGTTCATCTGTGTTGTAGCACATGTCAGAATTTCCTAAATTTGTAGGGCCAAATAATACCTCATTATATGGCTATACCATCTTTTGCTTATTCATTTATCCCTCAGTAGGCACTTGGATTGCTTACACGTTCTAGCCGTTGTGAATAATGCTGCTAGGAACATGGGTGTATAAGAATATCTTTGAGACCCTGCTTTCAATTACCTTGAGTATATAACCAGAATTATATGATAATTATATTTTTAATTTTCTGAGGAACTGCCTTACTGTTTTCTACACAGCAGCTATACCATTTTTTACATTGTCACCAACAGTGCACAGGGGTTCCAATTTCTCCACATCTCCACCAACACTTGTTCTTTCCTTTTTTTCCAGTAGCTGTATGAAAATGTGTGAGATAGTATCTCATGGTAGTTCTTTGCCCATTTTTGAATCAGATGTGGAGTTCTCTATGTATTCTGGATATGAATCCCTTGTCAGATAACATGATTTCACAAATATTTTCTTTCATTCTGTGGGTTGCATTTTTACTCTGCTGACATTGTCTTTTGATATACAAATTTGAAAAAATTTTTCCTTTTTCTTTTTTTTTTTTTTGAGATTATATTTATTTGTTTGACAGAGAAAGCAAGAGAAGGAAAACAAATAGGGAGAGCTGGGGAGGGGGAAGCAGGTTCCCCCAACAATGCAGTGCTTGATCTTAGGACCAGGATGGTAGGATCAGAACCTGAGCGGAAGGCAGATGGTCAACAACTGAGCCACCCAGGTACCCTGAAAATTTTTCATGATACCTAATTAGTCTACATATTTTTTGTTGCCTGTGCCTTTGGTGTCATATCCAAGAAATCATTGCCAAATTCAGTGTCACGAAGATTTTGTTCTGTGTTTTCTAATAGTTTTAGGTCTTTGATCCATTTTGAGTTAATTTTTATATATGGTGTCAGGTAAGGAAGGGTCCAACTTCATTCTTTTGCATGTGGATTTTCCCAGCACCATTTGTTGAAAAGATTATTCTTTCCCTATCAAATGGTCTTGGCAGCATTGTAAAAAATCATTTGACAGCATATGCAAAGGTTTCTTTCTGAGCTCTCCATTCTATTGTATGTCTGTCTTTTTTTTCTTTTTAAAGATTTTATTTATTTATTTGACAGATCACAAGTAGGCAGAGAGACAGGCAGAGATGGGGGCGGGGGTAAGGGGGGGGAAGCAGGCTCCCTGCTGAGTGGAGAGCCTGATGTGGGGCTTGATCCCAGGACCCTGAGATCAGGACCTGAGCCGAAGGCAGAGGCTTTAACCCACTGAGCCACCCAGGAGCCCCCTGTTGTATGTCTGTCTTAATGCCAGTCCCACCTTGTTTCCATTAGTGTACTGTTTTGAAGTCAGCTCAGGTATGAATCCTCCATCTTTGTTCTCCCTTTTTAAGATTGTTTTTGGCTATTCAAGACCCCTTAAGATTCCACACAAATGTTCTATTTATATTTTTTCAAAGTCACTCGGATTTTGATTGGGATTGAATTAAATCTGTAGATTGCTTTGGGTTGTATTAACATTTTAACAACTTTGTCTTTCCATTCATGAATACGAGGTATGTTTCCCTTTATTTATGTCTTCTTTGTTTCAGCAATATTTTATAGTTTTCAATACGCAAATCTTTTACTTCTTTTTGTTTATTCCTAAGTATTTTATTCTTTTTGATGCTACTGTAAATGGAATTTTTTTCATAGTTTCTTCTTTGTTCTATTCATTAAGAGTATGTTGTTTAATTTCCACAATTTTTTGTATTTTCCAGTTTTACTTTTGTTATTGATTTCTATTTTTTTTGTCAATTTTTAAAAGACTTTATTTGAGAGAGCAAGCAAGAGAGAACAAGTCAGGGGCGGGGAACAGACTACCCACTGAGCAGGGAGCCCCATGTGGGTCTTGATCCCAGGACCCTGGGATTAAGACCTGAATCAAACATAGCAGCTTAACCAACTGAGCCATCCAGGAACCCCTTGTTACTGATTTCTAACTTCATCTCTTGTGGTCAGGGAAGACATTTCAAATGATATCTACCTCTTAAAATATGTTGAAACTTAATTTGTGACCTAACATTTGATCTACACTTGAAAATCTTCTATGTGCACTTCAGAAGACTATATGTGCTTGTTGTCATTAAACTGTATTCTGTTTGTTTATGTATCAGATCTAGTTGGTTTATTGTCTTGTTTAGGATCTCTGCTTCCAGATGGTAGGTAGTCCTATCTGTTACTGAGAGCCGGGTATGTAAGTCCCCATCTGTTACTGTAGAACTCTTTCTTCTTTTAGTTCTATTTATTTTTGCTTTATGTATTTTAATCTGTTATTGGGTACGCAAATACTTAGAATTGTTATATATTCTTGCTGCTTTGAACCTTTTATTAATACATAATGTCTTTCTTTGTCTCTTGTAAACTATTTCAGTTTAAAGTCTGTTTTTTCTGATACTAGTATAGCCACCCTTGCTCTCTATTTTTATGGTATATCTTTTTCTATCTTTTCAATCTATTTGTGTCTTTGGATCTAAAGTGAGTCTCTTGTAGACAGAATATAATTGGATCGTGTGTTTTTATCCATTCTGAAAATAACCTGTCTTTTGATTAGATAAGTTTATCTATTTACATTTAAAGTAATTAATGATAAGGAGAGATTTACTGGTGTCATTTTGTTATTTGCTTTCTATATGCCTTATAGTTCCTCCATGCTTATTCCCTTATTACTGTCTTCTTTGGTGTTTGGTTTTTGGGTTTTTGGTTTTTTTT
Source organism: Mustela erminea (assembly GCF_009829155.1). Classification (NCBI taxonomy): domain Eukaryota; kingdom Metazoa; phylum Chordata; class Mammalia; order Carnivora; family Mustelidae; genus Mustela; species Mustela erminea. Next base: position 5,078,132 of record NC_045632.1, on the reverse strand, counting down.
GTAGTCAAATGTTAAAATTCCTTTCTTATTTCATTTTCTGTATATTTGAGAGCTATTTTCTTTGTGGTTACCATGGTGATTACATAAAACATCCTAACATTAGAGCACTCTAATTTGAATCCCTACCAACTTTTCAATAACATACAAAAATTCTACTCCTTTATAGCTCTCTCACCACTCTTTCTGGTTGGTGATGTCACAAAATTACATGTGTGTTCCCAAACACAAACTAATAATTCATTTCAATGCACTAGTATCTTAACTTCTATAGAAAACCAAATGTGGAGTTACAAACATAGGTTACAATAAAGCCAATTTTTAAACTAATAATTTTTTTAAAAGGTATTGGTTTCTTGAAATCATCTCTTTTGGGGCACCTGGGTGGCTCAGTCAGTTGAATGTCTGACTCTGGATTTCAGCTCAGGTTATGATCTCAGGGTTGTGAAATTAAACCCTGTGTCAGGCTTGAGATTCTCTCTCTCCCTTTCCCTCTGCCCCTTCCCCTGCTCACTCTCGCTTAAATAAATAAGTAGATCTTTTTAAAAAAGAAATCCTCTCTTTCATGTAGAAAATAAAATATGGAGTTACAAACTATTGTTACATAATACAGTTTTTATAATCACCCATACTTTACATTTTTGAGATCTTTATTTCTTCATATGGCTCAAATTAACTTCTAGTGTCCTTTCATTTCACCCTGCAGAATATTCTTCAGCATTTCTTGTAGGCAGGTCTAGTGGTAATAAACTCCCTTATATTTTGTTTATCTGAGAACGTTGGGATTTCTCCTTTTGTTTCACTTTTCCAATGTAAGCATTGGTGATAATAAATTTCCTTTTAAACATTGCTTTAATTGCAATACAGAAAATTTGACATGTTGTATTTTCATTTTTGTCTAGTGCAAATATTTTCCAGTTTCCCTTAACAATTCTTCTTTGACCCATAGATTATTTTTAAGTGTGTTGTTTTACTTTCAAACATGTAGGAGTTTTAAGGTATCTTTGTTTTTTTTTTTGGTTTTTGTTCTTACGAATTTATTTACTTGAGAGAGAGGGAGATAGTAAGAAAGAGCACCAGGTGGTGGGAGAAAGAGAAGTGGGCTCCCAACAGGCAACCCAACCCAGGGCTTGATCCCCGAACCTCAGGAACACGACCTGAGCCAAAGGCAGATGCCTAACCGACTGAGCCACCCAGGTGCCCCAGGTATCTTTGTTTTTTACTTCTAGTTTAATTCTATTATGGTCAGATAACATACTGTGTATGATTTTATTTTATTTATTTTTTATTTTTTAAAGATTTTTTATTTTTATTTATTTGACAGAGAGAAATCACAAATAGGCAGAGAGGCAGACAGAGAGAGAGAGAGAGAGAGGAGGAAGCAGGCTCCCTGCTGAGCAGAGAGCCCTATGCGGGACTCAATCCCAGGACCCTGGGATCATGACCTGAGCCGAAGGCAGAGGCTTAACCCACTGAGCCACCCAGGTGCCCTGATTTTATTTTTTATAATTGTTAGGACTTGTTTTATGAGCCAGGATATGATCTTTCTTGGTGGATGCTGCATGCATTTGAAAATAAAGTATATTCTGCTGTTGTTGAAGTATTCTAGAGATATAAATTAGATTATGTTGTTGATAATGTTATTTAGGTCTTTTATGTTCTCATTGATTTTCTGTCTGCTTGGTCTGTGAATTACGCAGGAGGAGTGTTGAAGTTTCAAAGTGTAATTGTGGGTTCTCTGTTTCTCCTATCATTTCTATCACTTTTTGCTTCATGTATTTGGATCTCTGTTTCAAAGTGTATATATATTCAGGGGTGTTTTGTCTTCTTTGTGGACCAACTCTTTTAACATTATGTAATATCTTTCCTTAAACCTGGGAATTTTTTTTACTTTCTAAAATCTGCTTTGTGTGTTATCAACCCAGCCACTCTAGATTTGTTTTGATATTTGCATAGGATATATTTTACATCCTTCATTTTTTAAAAAAGATTTTATTTATTTATTTAACAGATCACAAGTAGGCAGAGAGGCAGGCAGGGGGGTGGGGAAGCAGGCTTCCTGCTGAGCAGAGAGCCCGATGTAGGGCTCGATCCCAGGACCCTGATATCATGACCTGAGCCAAAGGCAGTGGCTTAACCCACTGAGCCACCCAGACACCCCCATCCTTCATTTTTTAAACAGCTTTACTGAAAGAAGCCACCCAGGTGCCCCAGTATTCCATTTTTAAAAAGCTTTTATTTATTTCACAGAGAGAGACACAGTGAAAGAGGAAACACAAGCAGAGGGGAGTAGGAGAGGGATCAACCTGGGGGTGGATCCCAGGACTCTGGGATCCTGACCTGAGCTGAAGGCAGATGCTTAATGACCGAGCCACCCAGGCACCCCAGGATTCCATTTTTAATGTATTATAATTTTTTAGTTATATATCTTTGAATTAAGTTTTTTAGTGGTTGTTCTAGAACTGATTTTTTTAAAGATTTTATTTATTTATCAGAGGGGGGGAAGAGAGCGAGCACAGGCAGACAGAATGGCAGGCAGAGGCAGAGGGAGAAGCAGGCGCCCTGCTGAGCAAGGAGCCCGATGTGGGACTCGATCCCAGGACGCTGGGATCATGACCTAACCCGAAGGCAGCTGCTTAACCAACTGAGCCACCCAGGTGTCCCTAGAACTGATTTTTTAAAAATTTATTCATGAGAGAGAGAGAGGTAGAGACAGAGGGAGGATGTGAGACTCGATCCCATGACCCCAGGATCATGACATGACCAAAGGCAGACACTTAACCAACTGAGCCACCCAGGCACCCTAGAACTGATGATATTAAGCATATCTAATTTCACACAGACTACTTGAGCTAATATTTTATCACTTCAAGTGAATATAGAAGCCTTATAACCTTATGAAACCCTTCCCCTTTAAATTATAGTTGTCACTTATATGATGTTTATATACATTGAAAGCCTCCCCAATCATAAGGTTTTTTTTGTTTTCAACTGCAAACATTTTATTTTTTTAAATATTTTATTTATTTATGTAATTTTTTTTTTTTTTTTTTTTTTGAGAGAGGGAGAGAATGAGCATGCAAATGGGAGATGGTAAGGGACAGAGGGAGAAAGAGAATGGAGCCCAACATGGTATTCTATCTCATGACCCTGAAATCATGACTGGAGCCAAAATCAAGAGTCTAATGCTTAACTGACTGAGCCACCCAGGCACCCTTAAAGATTTTATTTTTAAGTAATTTGTGTGCCCAACATAGGGCTCAGACTCAACAATCGTGAGATCAGGAGTCACACACTCTACCAGCTGAGCCAGCCAGGCACCCCACAACTGCAAACATTTTAAAGAAAGTCTATAAAAGGAGGGGGAAAAGTCCATTTTACTTATTGCGGAATTTATCCTCTCTTATTTCTGATGTTCCTAGCTTTCCTCTGATGCCATTTCACTAACACCCAGAGAACTTTCCGTAGCCTTTCTCTTAGAGCAGGTCTGCTAGTGGGGGATTTTCTTAGTTTTCCTTTATCTGAGAATGTTTTTATCTCATTTCATTCCTGAAGGATAGATATCTTTTATGGATATAGAATTATGTGATGATACCTTTTTTCCTGTTCTCACTTGAAAGCTACTGTTCCCCTTATTTCTGGCTGCCATCTTTTCTAATGAGAAATCCACAACTATTCTGATCTAGCCTTTTATGTAATCTGTTGTCTTTCTTTGTTTACCTTACAGATTCTTCCCTTTGTCCTTTTAGCAGCACAGTTATGATATGCCTGAACATGGCTTTCTTTGAGTTTTTTTTCCTATTTAGGATTTGATGAACTTCTTGAATTTATATATTCATATATTTTATATATATATATATATATCACATATATTCTGTGAATTTATATATTTTGCCAAATTTGGGGAGTTTTGCATCATTATTTCTTCAAATATTTTTTTCTTTACCCATCTCTTTCTCCCTCATTCTTGGACTTTTGATATTGTCCTATAGGTCCCTCAGACTCTGCTCATTTTGTTTGCAGTTTTTTTCTCTCAGTTCTTCAGATTGGACCATTTCAGGTGCACCTGGCTGGCTCAGTCTGAAGAGCATGGGACTATTGATCTTGGGGTTGTGAGTTGAGCCCCATACTGGGTATAGAGATTACTTAAAATCTTTTTTTAAGAAAAGATTTGATCATTTCTAATGATCTGTCTTCATGTTCCATCTAATGAATTTTTAAATTTCCATTTTTACTTCTTGGCTGTAAAATTTCCGTTTGGTTATTTTGTTTGCTTGTTTGTTTCTCTGCTGAAAACTTCTATGTTCCATTAATTTCAAGAGTTTTCACCTTTACCTCACAGAGAGTGAGGTAATTTAATATCTTAAATATAAAGATTTAATATCTTTGTCTAGGGGTTTTTTTTCCCCTAATAAGCAAAATGGTGGAATAAGAGGTCCCCAGCTCACTTTCCCCTACACATAAAACAATCTGGGAGCCATCCACAGACAAAAGTGCCTTTGTGGGAGCTTTGGGATTCTGGTAGGAGGTTGTGAAATCCCAGGAAATTCCAGGACTAAGGAAAATTGCTTTGAGAAGGCACTGGCCCTGGTGGCAGGCCCACCAAATATGTTCCTGGGTGCAGAATGAAAATCACTCCATCTCCTTATGGACTTGGCTGCACCCCCACTTGGCTACAGTCCTGCATCCAGTTCCATCCATCAAGGCTCCAGGAGGAGCCACGGTCATCCGTGTCCCGGTGTCAGGCCTGCTAACCATGGGTCCAATTGCAGATCCTTGAAGCATCCCTGTGATCCAGCTACAGCCCCACTCTAACTGCCAGTCTAGGGTCAGACCTGCCTCCACAGGGGCCCTGTGGGAGACATCATCCTGGTAACAGTCCAGCCAATGTTGATTCTGACTTTGGATCCTGAAGCAGCTCTGTGACCTGGCTTCAGCTTTGATCTCAGTCCTGCCTATGCAGGGATCCAGCATAGGATCTGTGTTCCTGTCTGTGTTCCTCATAGCAGGCCTGCCAACCTCAGTCCTGATGTAGACCCTAAAGTCAGTCCCAGCTATGTACCTTGAAATGGCCCTGGGATTGAGTGCCAACCCCTCTCTGCCATGGTTGGGAGCAGTTCTGACCACCCAGAGAAACTGGTGAGAGACATGCCCCTCTGAGCTGCAGAGGCCAGCCCAGAATTAGGCTGACCTAATTCTTGATGGCAGAACTTGAAGCAGTCCTGTGATCCAGCTCCAGCCCACTCTGCCACAGTCTGTCTTCCCACTCGGGGACTCATCCAGAGACATGGTGCAAGTGCAACCAGGGATTGCCAGGAGCTACAGCCATCTAGGCCCCTTAACAGACCTGCTGTCTATGGACTTGACTGGGGACTCATTTTGTGAGGCCTGCATTACCTGATACCAAAGCCAGCCAAGGAGACTATAAGAAAGGATAATTATAGGCCAAATTTTCTGATGAACGTAGATGCAAATATCCTCAATAAAATCCTAGCAAATTGAATTCAACAGCCCATTAAAGGGATCATATACCATGATCAAGTAATATTTATCCCAGGGATGCAAGCATGATTCAACTTATTCATATCAATAAACATTATATACCACATTAACAGAATAAAGGATAAAGCCGTATGATCATCTTGATAGATGCAGAAAAAGTATTTAACAGAATTCAACATTATTTTATGATAAAATCTCTCAACAAATTAGGTATAAAGGATGTACCTCAGCAAAGGCCATATGGGACATGCCCACAGCTAACATCATACTAAAGGGTGAAAATTTTAAATGTTTTCCTCTGAAATCAGGAACAAGATAAGGATGCTACCTCTCACTACTGTTATTCAATATAGTACTGGAAGTCTGAGCCAGAAAAATTAAGCAAGAGAAAGAAGGTATCCAATTTGGAAAAGGAGAAGTAAAATTGTCTCTGTCTGCAGATGACTCCTCAAAAAAACTGTTCGAACTAATAAACATATTCAGTAAAGCTGCAGGATACAAAATCAACATGCAAAAATCAGTTGCATTTCCATACACTAACAATCATTTGAAAAAGAAATTAAGAAGACAATTCCATTTACAACAAATAGAATAAAATACTTAGGAATAAATTCAACCAAAGAGGTAAAAGATCTGTACACTGAAATGTATGAAATGTTGGTGAAAGAAATTGAGGAAGACACAAATAATTAATACTGTGTTCATGGACTGGAGAATTAATAGCAAATAGTATGTGTCAACATGTCAGTATAACCCTACACAGTCTACAGATCCAATGCAGTGCCTGTTTTTATAGGGATTATATTTCCAATGACAATTTTTCAGAGAAACAAAAAAATCCTAAAATTCATATGGAGTCACAAAAGATCCCAAGTACCTACAGCAATACTGAGCAAGAAGAACAAAGTCAGAGGCATCTTACTTCCTGATTTTAAATCATATTACAAAGCTACAGTAATAAAAACATAAAAATAGACACAGGGATTAATGGAACAGAATAGAGAGCCAAGAAATAAACCCACACATGTTCAGTCAACTAAGGTGCCAAGAATACACAATGGGGAAAAGGATATTCTCTTCAATAAATATGTTCGGAAAACTGGATTTTCACAGGCGAAAGAAAGAAATTGGAACTTTGTCTCATGCCATACACAAAAATCAACTCAAAATTGGTTAAAGTCTTAAATGTAAGACCTGAAATTCTAAAACTCCTAGAAAAACACATGGGAAAAGTTTCTTGACATTAGTCTCGACAATGGTTTTTTGGGTTATGACACTGTTATGCCCCAATAATGGGTCCGTGATTAAAGGAGCGAGACTGATACAAAGCGAAGGTCAAGCAAAGCTTTACTTCGCGCCAAGCATCAGGAATCTAACCGAATGTTCGGGCCGCACCTCTTACAAGAGAGGACGACCCTTCTCGGTTTCACAGGTTAGCTTGTAAGGGCAAAGGCCATGCGGTCTGGCCTACGCACAGGTGGCCAGTGAGATTGTAGCACACACAGGAAGCTCCACAGTGATGCTAGGTGACCAGTTGAGTTACAATTTACCCTAGTAGACATTTGAACCAGCCTATTACACCTTGATTGGGATTGGCGCCAAAAGGGCTCCCAAAGGGCGGGGCCCATACTCCTTGGTAACCAGGGAGACAGTATGCATGCCCCCCCACTGATTGGATGTCTCCACCTGGCCTGACCCACCTTTGTATCTGGACTTTGTTACCTGTAAATCCCCTGGGGGAAGGGGAGCAGGGACAATTTCTAAATAGGTCCTCACAACACCAAAAGAGCACAGGCACCAAAGAAAAAATTAAACAGGAGGGGCTGCATCAAATTAAAAAACTTCTGCACAGGAGTGCCTGGGTGGCTCAGTCATTAAACATCTGCCTTCCGCTCGGGTCATGATCCCAGGGTCCTGAGATGGAGCCCCCCCCCCCCCAACCCCTTTCGGGCTCCCTGCTTGGCAGGAAGCCTGCTTCTACCTCTCCCACCCCCCTGCTTGTGGTCCCTCTCTTGCTGTCTCTCTCTCTGTCAAATAAACGAATCTTTAAAAAAACAGTTTTTGCATGGAAAGTGAGTCAACAAAATGAAAAGGCATCCTATAGAATGAGAAAATATTTACAAGCTGTAAGGTATTAACAGCCAAAATGCATAAAGAACTCATACTACTCTGTGGCAAAAGAAAAAAAAATGAGCAAAGCACTTAAATAGACCTTTTTCGAAAGAAAACATACAAATGGCCAATAGGTGTATGAAAAAGTGCTGAACATCACTAACCATCAGCGAAATGCAAAATCAAAACCACATGAGTCTCATACTCTTAAGATGGCTGTTATCAAAGAGTCAAAAGGTAACAAGCGTTGGCAAGGGTATTCAGAACAGGGAACACTTACACAGTGTAATGTAACTGGAATATAAATCAGTACAACCATTATGGAAAACAAGATGGTGGTTCCTCAAATAATTAAAAATAGAACTACCGTATAATCCAGAAATCTCACTTCTGAGTCCACGGCCAAAGGAAATGACATCAGTATCTTGAGGAGATACCGGCACTCCCATGTTCATTGTAGCATTATTCACCATAGCCAAGATTTGAAAACAACCTAAGTGTCCCATCAACAGATGATTGGATAAAGAAAATGTAATGTATATATACATACAATGGAATATTATTTAGCCTTAGAAAAGAAGGAAATCCTGCCATTTCCAACAACATGGGTGAACCTCAAGGACATTATACTAAGTAAAATAAGCCAGGTACAGAAAGACAAATAAATACTGCTAATCTCAATTATATGTGAAATTTTTAAAAAGTCAAACTCCTAGAAAGAGGGTAGAAGAATGGTTACCAGGGGATGGGGGGAGGGAGAAAATGCAGAGATGTCTGTTGGTCAGAGGGTACTAACTTTCCATTTTAAGCTGAATGAGTTCTGGAGACCTGATGTGTAGCATGATGACTGTAGTTAATAATAATGTATTGTCTAATTGAAAATTGCTAGGAGAGTAGATCTTAAATGTTCTTAACACACACACACAAATAATAGCTGTGAGGTAAGGGATAAATTAACTTCATGGAGTGACATATCTCACTGTATACATATATCAAAACATTACATATTATGCCTTAAATATATACATTCTTGTATATAATACCTCAATGAAGCTGGAAAAATATATGCAGTTCTAAAAATAATAAAGTCTTTAAAAATAATAAATTTCACCATCTGGGTCATCTTGGAGTTAACATCTGTTAATTGTCTTTTCCCTTGAGAAATGGTCAGATTGTTCTGTGTGTGTAAGTGATGAGTAATTCTGGATTTTATCCTGGGAATTTTTAATATTATGTTGTGAACTCAGGATCATGTTAATATCCTGTGGAGAAAAAAAAATTTTTTTTAAATCCTGTGGAGATGGGGCATCTTGGGTGTCTCAGTGGGTTAAAGCCTCTGCCTTTGGCTCAGGTCATGATCCTGGGGTCCTGGGATGGAGCCTTGAGTTGGGCTCTCTGCTCAGCAGGGAGCCTGCTTCCCTTCCGCTCTCTCTGCCTGCCTCTCTGCCTGCTTGTGATCTCTGTCAAATAAATAAATAAAATGTAAAAAAAAAAAAAAAAATCCTGTGGAGATGTTGAGTTTTGTTTGCTTTATTTGTTTTAGGAGGCAATCAGCCTGGGTAGGTTCAGAGAGCAGGTTTTGTCATATCTTATGTGGGTGCTGGTAACAATGTTAGTTCAATTTTCAAATCCTTTGCTGTGCTTTTTGTATTAGCATGTGCCCCCCTGGAGTCAGTCTATGACTCGGGCAGTGGTTTATATTGTTCAGTTGTCACAACCTTGTTGCACTTCTTCACATCTGTTCTGCTTGTGTAGTTCAGGGTGAGCCTCTGAGGTGAGAAGGGAAAATTGGTATTTTCCCCCGCCCCCCACTCTCTGGTGCATAGAAGCTCACTTTTCCTGGTCCTTTGGAAATAGGAGACTTCTGGAGTTTCTGCTGTTGGTGCTTGTTGCACAGTTATGTGGTTTGGCTTATTCTTGGATCAGGAAAAAAGAGGGGAAAGAAATACGAAACTCACACCCCACCTTGTAAGTCATTATTAAGGCTGTAACTTAATTCCCCAATCTGCCTTTTTTTTTTTTTCTCCAGTTTGCTTTTCAAAGCTCTCAGGTTGTTGTTTCTTATATTCTGTTTTAGCTGTTATTGGTGAAGAGACTAGTTGTGTATCACTATGTTATTCCATCTTGGCCAGTGACAAAGAACTTAGTGGCAATCTCTTCATTATTTTCAGCACATTATTCTTCTATATAAATTGTAAAATCTTGTTAGCTTTCATGAAAAATTATGTTGAGATTTTGATTGGAATTGCATTCATCTATAATCAGTTCATCATATCAATCTATAAATTCATCATATGAATCTACAAATCAATTTTGGGGAGAAATTCTATCCTTTTACAGTATTGAGTATATTCATGAACATGGAATCTTTCTGCGTATTTGAGGTCTCGGTTTAATGTTTCGGTTTATTTCTTAATACCATAGAATTTTTGTTGCTGTGTGAGTGCTATCTTTCTTTTTTAAAATCTACTTTCTGTTTATTATTACTATATAGAAATCCAGGGGTTTTTGTTGGTTTGTTTCCCAGTGTTTCTTTTCTTTTTTTTTTTTTTTTTAAGATTTTATTTATTTGACAGTGTGAGCCCACAAGCAGGGGGAGCTGCAGAGGGGGAGGGAGAAGCAGGCTTCCCGCGGAGCAGGGAGCCAACGCTGGGCTCCATCCCAGGACCCTGGGATCATGACCTGAGCCAAAGGCAGACGCTTAGTAACTGAGTGAGCCACCCAGGCGCCCCCAATGTTCATTTTTAAGATAAACTTTCTTTTAACTAAGCTTACAACCCAGAGATCAAGAGTTGGATGTTTGGGCGCCTGGGTGGCTCAGTGGGTTAAGCCGCTGCCTTCGGCTCGGGTCATGATCTCGGGGTCCTGGGATCGAGTCCCGCATCAGGCTTTCTGCTCAGCGGGGAGCCTGCTTCCTCCTCTCTCTCTCTCTGCCTACTTGTGATCTCTCTCTCTGTCAAATAAATAAATAAATAATCTTAAAAAAAAAAAAAGAGTTGGATGTTCTACCAACTGAGCCAGCCAGGCGCCCCTAAGATAAGCTGTCATTAAAGTATCACATTCGAAGTATGTTCAAATCATAATTATAAGTAGATAAATTATCACAGTGTAAGTACACTATCCTGGCTTCTGATACCATGAGTTTGTCTTGCCTGTTCTTGAGCTTCATATAGCTTCTTTCATTCAAAGTAATATTTCTGAGATTAATCCACGTTGTTGTGCATATCGGCATTTCACTCTTTCCATTGTTGTATACCCATTATATGAACGTACTGTCTCCGGTCTGTTCTGCTGTTGAAGGAGATCTGTGTCGTTTCCAGATTCGGACTGTTACGAATAGCACAACTCTCAGCATTCTTGGACATGGGTTTTGTTGTACTTAGATATACACTTCTCTTAGATGATCACTTTGGAGTGAATTATAAAACAAGAAAATATTTAAGGTATATAGTTTTGTTCAACTAGTTTTCTGAAGTAATACCAATCTATGCTTCTACCAACTGTGTGTGTGAATTCCAGAAGTTTCCAAATGTGCCATCATTTGGTTTAATCAGACTTTTAAATATTAACTCCTCATCTAGGGGTATATAGTGGTCTCATTGTGGTTTCCTCCCAACATTTTATTACGAAAAAATCAGCATACAGGAAAGTTGGAAGATTTATAAAATAATGACCACCATTTCCAATGGTTATCAATTTGTATATCTTTAGTATATGAGTAAGCTTGTCCAAGCTTTCTCTTCCACTTTAAAAAAAATTTTTAATTTAATTTAATTTTAAAAATTCATTTATTTGATAGACAGAGATCACAAGTAGGCAGAGAGGCAGGCAGAGAGGGGCGGGGAAGCAGGCTCCTGCTGAGCGAAGAGCAGGTGGGTCATGGGGCTCCATCCCAGGACCCTGGGATCATGACCTGAGCTGAAGACAGAGGCTTTAACCCACTGAGCCACCCAGGTGCCCCTTCCCTCCACTTTATAACTTGTCTACTTTTTCTTATTTATTTGTACGTATTTCTTTGTTACAGATATTGTTTAGGAAACAACCCTTTTTTGGTTATATATTTTGTTAGTTTCCTACTTTTGCTCTCATAATAACTACAAACTTAGTGGCTTAAAACAACATAAATGTGGGATGCCTGGGTGGCTCAGTCATTAAACACCTGCCTTCCGCTCAGGTCATGATCCCAGGGTTCTGGGATCCAGCCCCGAGTCAGGCTCCCTGCTCAGCGGGAAGCCTGCTTCTCCCTATCCCACTCCCCCTGCTTGTGTTCCCTCTCTCGCTGTCTCTCTCTCTGTCAAATAAATAAATAAATCTTTTAAAAAAATAAAACAACATAAGTGTATTATTGTATTGTTCTGGAGGTCAAAAATCTGAAATCTGATTCACTGGGCTAAAAGCAAGGTATTAGCATGCTTGTATTCCTTAAATAGGATCCAGGAGAAAATCCATTTCCTAGCCTTTTCCAGCTAGCATTCCTTGAGTCATGGCCCCTTCTTCCACATTCAAGGTGCATCACTTAACTTCTGCTCCTGCCATCTCATTTTCTCCTTGGATTCTGACTCTCCTACCCCCTTTTCCCATAAAAGGACTCTATAATTACATTGCACCCATCATAGATAATCCAGGATCATCTCATTTCAAGATCTGTCACTTAACCACATTTAAAAAGTGTTCTTCACACAAGGTAACATATTCACAGGTTCTAGGGATTAGGATGTGGATATCTTGGAGAAGGGTATTGTTCTGTCTACCACATACGTTGTAAATATCTTCCTCCGCTCCAGGGATTGTCTGTTTACTCCCTTATTTTTTTTTTAAAGATTTTATTTATTTATTTATTTGAGAGACAGAGATTTCGAGAGAGAGCACGAGTCAGGAGGAGAGGGAGAAGCAGGCCCCCTGCAGAGCAGGGAGCCTGACACAGGGCTCAATCCCAGGACCCTGAGATCTTGACCTGAAGTGAAGTCAGATGCTTAACCAACTGAGCCACCCAGGCACCCCTGTTTACTTACTTAATGCAAAATTTTCATTGAAGAATTTTCTCCTTTTAATTTAATCCACGGTGTCAAACTTTTCCTTTATGATTGGTGCTTTTTATGTCCTTTTAAAATTATTTTTGGTTTTCATTTTAGCACAGTAGTTTTCCTTTTCTTTTAAGATTTTATTTATTTATTCGACAGAGAGAGAACACAAGTAGGCAGGCAGAGAGAGAGGAGGAAGCAGGCTCCCTGCTGAGCAGAGAGTCCAACATGGGGCTTGATCCAGGACCCTGAGATTAAGACCGGAGCCGAAGGCAGCGGCTTAACCCACTGAGCCACCCAGGCGCCCCTTATGTCCTTTTTGATATTCTTCCAAGTTTTTTATCTGGAAGTGTTACTGTTTTACCTTTCACATTTAGAACTTCAATCTCTGAATATATTTTTGTTTAATATGTGAAGTTGGGGAGGGCAGGATTCATTTATCTCTGTGTAGATTTCCAAGTGCTCTAATGACCAGTGTTCATTGAAAAGAATGCCCTTTCTCTACAGCTTTGCAATGCCACCTTTATTGTAAATCAGGCGTCCATATTTGTGTGTTTCTGAACTCTCTCCCAGAGGTATCCACAGAACTTTCTGTGGTAATGGAAATGCCTGATATCTGTCCTTCCAATGTGGTAGCCATACAGCTACTGAGCACTTGATAGACATACAGGTAGCCATACAGCTACTGAGCACTTGATATATGGCTAGTATGACTGAGGAACTAACTTGTTAAAGTTACTTAATTTTAATTAATTTAAATAACCATATGTGCCTAGTAGCTACTGTATTAAACAGTATAGGATATTGATTTATGGACCTATTTGTGCCATAGATCCCTGTGCCAATACCATACTCTCTTAATTATTATAGTTTTATAATTAGTCTTTACATTGTGTTCTCTTTTGTCAAGATTGTATTAACTATTCTAGGGCTTTTGCTTTTCATGTACATTTTAGAGTCAGCTTGTCAATTTCCCCCAAACCCTGATGTGATTTCAATAAGAATTGCATTGAATTTATAGATCAAATTGGGGATAACTGACATTGTTATACTTCCATTTCGCAAACATGTTCTATCTCTTCATTTTATTTTCTCTCAGTAATATTTTAGTGTGTGCACTTGTGTGCGTGTCTAAAGATCTTGCTCATCTTTTGTTAAAATTATTCCTAGACATTTTATGTCTTTTGGTATTACTGTAGATAGTATTATTTTAAAATTATTACCTTCCAGAGTCATGCATGTCCTTGGTATGTTTTCAGAGGTAGAGACTTCATGTTCTTCTCACATAAGGATGAAAGGGTTTGGGAGGCCTCAGGGGTTCTTATGGGATGAGTCTTGTCTTTCCTTAGCTCATGTGTCTGAAGTCTGTAGTTCTTGATGTCCTTAAGGTCAACAAAGGAGGAAGCCCCATCCCTGCAGAAGCAGGAACTAGAGTCCACCCAGGATGACATCTGTTAGTGAAAACACGGAGGCCCAAGATGAGAAATCCCAGATTTCTAGACCTTCGGATTCCAAATCCCTGATTGCTACTACCTCAGCTTCCCAGCTCTTAAAGTCTGATTTGGCTATTGAGGAACTGATGGCAGAGGAACAGAAGTGTGACACGGTGTCATCATGTATTTGGTCTGATGAAGATAATGATGAAATACTGGAGGCCATAAACAAGGATGAGCCAAAGGAGGAACCCCCCACCAATCGACCATCCTGGGCCAATAAAATTGAGTACTTGCTGGCCCACGTGGGCTTTTCTGTGGGACTGAGCACCATCTGGCGCTTTCCTTATCTGTGTTTTCACAATGGAGGTGGTGAGCCTGGGGACTAGGAATCATGGACCCAGAAGGGGGTGGGGAGCCAGACGACTATCCTAGCTACTCTGGGGTCTCTGAAATATGTAGGGGTGGGGGGATTTGGGAACCTGACTAGGGCAGAAACCAGGTACCTGGATGGCAGCTGTGCTCACCACTGTACCACCAATGCTGGAGCCAGGTACCTGAACACCTAGCGTGTTAGGTGGGTGTGAGCAGGATATCGGAACACTTAGGCTCGTGAGGATGGTGGGGCTGAAGGCCGAGATTGAGGGAGGGAGTGGAAACTGGGCCTCTGGTCTTCCAGGAACTGGGGACTCAAGGGACACTTGAGACTATGAGGGATGTGGAAACAGTTGAGCCCTGATGCTGGCGGCTCTGAGGGAGGTCACTGCGGGTGGCGGGGGGGAACGTGTTTACCCAGTCCCCAAGGAAGTCCAGGCACTGAGGAGCCGGGTGGTTCTCAGAGGCCCTCCTGACCCCCTGCACAGGCAGTTTTCTCATCATCTACATCCTCATGCTGTACTTGATCGGGGTTCCTCTTCTATTCCTGGAGATGGCAGCCGGTCAGAGGATGCGTCAGGGCAGCATTGGTGTATGGAAGGTCATCAGCCCCTGGATGGGTGGTGTGGGGTACAGCAGCTTCATGGTAAGGAGTCTTGGGCTGCCCAGGCCTACCCTTAATACCCCGCTCCGACCCCAACAGTTCCTTGTCCTGGGAGGGGTCCCATGACTTCACTTCTGTGGGTCAAGTCTCTTCAGTCCCACAGTCTTCTGGTCAAATCCCCTCCCTTCTGCTGGCCTTCCTTTCTTCTCCTGTCTCCAGAACTTTTCATGGTCCCTAGGTGTGCTGCATCGTGGGCTCGTACTACAGTGTGCTCATGGCTTGGAATCTCTTCTATTTGGTTCAGTCTTTCCAGTCTCCCCTGCCTTGGTCAACGTGCCCCTTACTGAAGAACTCCAGTTCTTTTGGTGAGAAGAGAGGGAAGAGAAGGGCAAGTGGGAGGGCTGTAAAAGGTTAGAGCAAGGAAGAAGGAAGAGGATCACTGAGAGACTAGGCATGAGCAGGAAGATGATGGAGATTGAAGGAGCGGGTGGAGGGGGACTGGAAGAGGGAGGCTTGTGGTCTTGCAGTTTCCTCCATGGCGAGTTCACCTCAGATCCTGAATGTGAGCGGACAACGTCTACCACATACTTTTGGTACCGGAATGTATTGAAGGCCACAGATGAAATTGAAGTGGGTGGGCTACCCATTATGCACCTCAGTGTCTCTCTCTTTGTTACCTGGTTTATTATCTGCGTCTCCATGATCAAAGGACCAAAGTCCACTGGAAAGGTGAGCCATCCTCTAACTTAAAATCCGATAGACTCCTTTCTTTCTGAGACCCCCTTATATTCTCCTAACTTGATGCCTGTAGGTCTCCCAACTTCTAACTCCTTCTAGTATGACCTTTGACTCTCAGTAGTCTTGGATCCCACTGTCCCAGCTTCTGCCTTTGCTGACCTCTATTTCGGAATCATACTTCCTACTCAGATGCTGTATGTCTCAGTACTCCTTCCCTACTTCATCCTTTTCTGTCTCCTAATCCGGAGTCTCATGCTGGAAGGTGCACATTTTGGTCTCAAGAATTTGTTGGCTGCCAAGGTGAGGTGTTCCCTGCCCTTTGATCCTCTAATCCACATGGGGGTGTCAGGGACAGAATTGTTGTTTTTCTGATAGAGGCCCTCCGGGCTCCCTCCTTCAGCGCCTTCTCATCCTCCATCGCATCATGGTTTACCCCATGGTTTACTTCCCTTTATATCCCAGTTTACACAGTACTTCTCCCCAGTTGCCAGCCCTGTACTCTGTGGAAGTATGGCGCCGGACAGGGAACCAGCTCTTTTTATCCATGGGCCCTGGCTTTGGCAGCTTCACTGCAATCAGCTCATACATCCCTCGGGCCAACAACTGTGTCATGGATGCCTTTGTTGTGGCTCTTCTCAACTTGACTGCCTCGCTAACTGCCACCGTGTTTGTATTTGCCGTAATGGGCCACGTGGCCACAGAGAACACCGAAAGATGTTACATGAGGTGAGACCAATCTTTCATGTGGAGATCATCAAAAAGACCAAAGTCTGAGAAATAGCTCAAGAAATTCCAGTCTAGGCCCCCATCCTTCAGGGGGCTATTGGCTCAGTCAATATGGGACCCTCAGACAGGAGCCTCCTGAAGCTTTGAAACACCTGAATCACTCCAACTCTATCTCTTTCAGATCTGCCTTTCTAAACTAGGGAAGCCCTCAAACTTGGAGGTTTTCAAAGTTGTGTTCACCCCATTCTTAACTGGGGTCTGCCATGGAAAATTGGGAGAATGGCTTCAGTGGAATCATTAGATAAGAAAAAATAATAAAGGAGCTACTGCCCCACCAGAGTCCCCTTAACCCATTCCTGATTTTCTTCTCCTGTGAGATTCATTCTAAAAATCCTCATCAGACATTTATAAAACATCTGTCTGACAACCCTGTGTTTGTATTGGGTTCTGGGAACACAACCAGTGGTGAAGCAGACCATTATCCCTGCCCTCAGGAAAATCAGTCTTTTGAAGAAGATACTAAATAGATAATGACAAGGAGATGAGAACTGTTAGTAGGGGTGATGAGAAATGCACAAGAGCAAGCTGTTAACATCCTGAGGCAGTCAGAGAAGACTTCCTCCTGGAGGCACTTCTGAGTTCAGTGTGTCTCCTGACAGATAACCACAGCTAGTAGTCTTTCAAGTGTTTCCCATTCTTAGACCTACATAGAGAAACACGTTATTGAAAAAACTGGATGAAACCATACTACTTTCCTGCAGCTTGTTGACTTGCCCTTATGGAAATAGATCTTGAATAGCTTTCCATAGCAATAAATAGAGTTCAGGGAGTTGAGTGAGCGTTTGTAGGAATTTGCATATGGAGAACAGTATAGTGGTAGAATTGGGGGAGACTGAGCAGGAGCAGAGTGTGGGTGGTTCTAGGCAGAGATAATGTCGTGTGCCAAAGATCTGGGCATGCTGGAGAGCATGGCTTGTTGCAGCAGCTCGAATAGTTGAGTGTGGCCGAAGTAGAGAAAGTGAAGAGTTATACTTTAGGAGACTAGAGAGGCCAGTTGGTCAGGAAAGTGGAGAAGATTTAACATTGTCCTGAGATTGTCTAGTAGGAGGTACACGTCCTAAAGCCCTCCATGACGATGTATGAAAGACCAGCTCCAGGGCCCCACGTGAGTCAGAAAAACTCTCTGGCCTCGGCAGACGCCTTATGAAAGTAGGTGTCCAACAGGTAGCACTAGGACCCTGGAGACCTAGGTTGCAGTGCAGTTCAGAAACTCTAGACTAGCGGTTTTCCTTCTCATGTAGAAGAGAAGAGAAGTTATCTTAAAGGGCCATAATGGTTTTATGTGATTCTACCTCTGTCCCCAGGAATGCTGAGACAGTGCTGGGTCTGATAGCTTCCAGGGTGCTGCCTGTCGAGGCCAGCCCTCCAGAGAGTATATATCTTCATCCAAGCTCCATCTACTCCAGGTGGCTCAAGAGCCTCCCTCAACAACTCAAAGACATGGTCCTACCCTATATGTCCACTTGCAGCATAGCTCAAGAATTGAAGGAGGTAGGTAAGGGCTGGGGATGGGGTCCTCATGTTCCCCTCAAAGCCCCCCCCCCCCCAGTGCACCAGAAACTTCAGCTCTGCAGAGATGTCTCTAGAATCCAGAAAGACAATTCTTGGCAGCATCCCGGACAACCAAGACAGAGGTTTACCATACGCTGTTGCAGTAAGGCAGTTGTAGCCTCTGTAGCACCAAGCACTGGAGTTCACATAAGCCTGTTCATACCATCCCAAAGAGTTGCCAGACCAGCAGCTGTTGCCGGATGAAGTCCTCATGCCTCAAGGCCAGATGAATTCAACAATGTCTATTAACAGAGCTACAGATGGTTTCCTAGGGGAGGGGCAGGAAAGCAGTTAGGATTCTACAGAATGAGCTCAGAGCCCTTGCTCTTCCTCGCTTCACTCACAGGTTATGGAGGGTCCCGGTGTGGCCATTGTGGCATTTACTGATCTCATCTGTGTGTTTTCCGGGTCCACCTTCTGGGCCATCACCACTTTCGTGTTGCTGGTGAGCCTGGGGCTGAGCACCATGACCGGAATCATGCAGGGCATCATTACCCCGCTCCAGGACACTTTCTCTTCCCTCGGGAAATACAGAAAACTGCTCACAGGTACTCTAATCTATGGCCCCACTCCTACCTAACACCATTGTTGAGCTTAACCTACTGGGACTCTTACACAACCTAGTTTGAATTCTGAACTTGATCCAAATCTGATGTTTTCCTTCAGTGGGCGTCTGTGTGCCTATGTTCCTGGGCAGCCTCATTTTCGTGAGGCCTTCGGGCAGCTACTATGTGAATCTGCTGGATGATTACTGGGTATCTCTGCCCATCTTCTTCATTATCATCTTGGAGAACATAGCCATGGCCTGGATCTATGGGGCCAGGAGGTGATGCCCCAAGCCCCGGATCTGCAGTCACGCATCCACACAGCGACAGCCCCTAGGGAGTACTGCCCTCCTGCTCTCACTGTCAGGCCTCTGACCCAGGCTTTTGGAGAGCCCCCAGGGGTGGGAAGGAGAAAGCATGGGCTAATTCCTGGAGAAAACAGGTGGAGAATGAAAAAGTGGTGGACAGTCCATATCAAGTCCTAGTGGCTCCTGAACCTTAATTTTAACCAGGATAGTGTGGGCAGGTAATCCCTTGCTTCTCTAAGTGTGCTCTGGAACAGTAGCATTGGCGTCACCTGGGAGTTTAAAAGCAGACCTTCAGGCTATACCCCAAACCTTTAAATTTGTATCTGCATTTTAATAAGACCCCCAAGTAAATGGTATGCACACTAACATTTGAGAAACAGCATGTAATCCAAATGTGGCGGTGTTTCTAGGCAATAGTGGCTCTTGGCCTCAGTTTGCTGATTCTACATTCACTCTCACATATTACCCAGGTGTGCCCAAGCAGGCACACCAGGCAGGCCTTGTGAGCACTGAGGATACTGGGATAAATTACATTGAGTTTTCCGCTCTCAGAGTTGAAAGAAGAAGACATTAGGTAGATTTGGGGGCAGGATAGTAAGCCTATGATAGAGGCAGCCAAGGGCACTCTGGGAACACAAATGGTTATCTAAAGAAGGCAAGGAGGGGGTGCTTGAACAGAATCTAGACAGGAAGGGGAGTTTGTCAAGGGAAAGAAAGGAGGACATTCTAGGCAAAAGAAACCCGATGTGCATCTATGTTGGGGCTAAGAAGGTGTACCAAAGAAAGCTAGATATGTGAACTTGAAGAAACTACATTTAGAAACCAGATGTATTGACTTTGATTCTAAAGGTGATGGAAGAGAGAAGTGTTTAGGGGTTTTGTTTTTTAAAAAATCTTGGGACTGGGACAGAAATTAGACTGAAAGGTGATGAATTAAGAGGCAAGAAAACTGGTTGTGGAGGTGAACAGAAAGGTTTAAGAAATGCGAAACTTTGTCTCCCAGGCTGGGTTTGGATTGACCCCTCCCCAAGGCTGGATAAAGCCTGAAAAGGCCCCCTAAAGTCTTGTGGCCCTTCCTCTCAGGTTCCTTGCAGACTTGATTACCATGTTGGGCCGCCCCATATCCCCCATCTATCGTTGGCTGTGGTGTTTTCTGTCTCCGTTTGTGCTGCTAGTCCTGTTTGTAAGCACCCTGATTCATCTGCTTCTGAAGAACCTCACCTACTTGGCCTGGGATTCGAGCATTGTGAGCCTCCCTCTAAGACCCCAGAACCCCCTAGGGAGTGGGTGAGGACGTTCCAGTCTCCTCTGGCCTCTAGGACTCTGTCGCCTTATTCCCTGGTTCCCTTAGAGATTCAGTTATCTAGTCTCTGGCCTTGGTTCATGACCTACCCCGAACCTCTACAGCCTTCCATTTCAGAGAACCTGGGTATTCTAAACCTTCCCTTTCTCCACAGTCCAATGAGGTGATCCGAGTTTATCCATCATGGGCTAAAGTCTTGCTCATCATCCTCATCGCCATTACCATCTTGCCTGTTCCTGCCTACTTCTTGTACACACTCATTGGTGTGGATTTCACAGTCTCCATGATTCACAGTAGGACAGCAGTTATCTTCACACCGGAAGCTAAAGGGAACTCACTGAAGCCCCATCCATGGCTTCAGGTGAGGAAAAACCAAAAGAAGGTTAATATGTTGAATAAATAACAGAAAAACCTCTCTGCCATGTGAGTAATTCATCTAGGAAATAAGGACTTGGTTTATTTGGCGAAACACTTCTTTTTCAAAGTGGAACTCCCTGGCTGGCAACTTGACATTCGAAAAGGTAAAAGTGCACTTGCTAATGTAAGTGGACCCAAGACATTTTGTTTTCCTGGATTAGGAAAGTTTTTTCTGGCCAGGTGGAGGTTAACACAGCAGTCATTCTCTCCATCTCCTATAGTTGCCTTCACCAGACACATAATGATGGTGTTCTTTGACTTCCAGTATTTGGTTGATGGTGACTGCTGACCCTACTTCTCCTAGGCGGCCTTCCTCTTGGAACTGGTCTGTGTCAGGTCTTATCCCTATGAAACAAAGGTAAAAATGGTGCTGGTAACTACATCAGTGGAACTTTGCTTTTGTCATAAAAAAATGTGTAACTCCCATTCTTAGTTTCCATTAATTGTTCAATTCAAATGCTGGAATCCCAGACCCTCTCTGCCTGGTCCTTCCTAACCAGATAGAGACAGTTTTCTCAGAATGCAGCAGATTCACTAATTATGGCAAAGCAGTTAATAACTGGTGACTTCCTCATGTATCTCTTAAATTCTTGGAATAGTTGATTACTTGTACCAAGTCTACCAAGGGACTTAAAACTTTACACATTATATATGTTTACTCAGTTGGTCTAGGAGCCTGATGGAAGGATATTTGGCAGGGAATGACAGAGAATAGATGTTAGCTGCAGGGTTTGAAGACCCATGGAATACTTCATTTAGGGCAAGGTGACAACAAAATGAGACGAACAAGACACACGGTAGTAAAAGACACCTTAAACATACCATAAAATATATTTCAACAATCCTCTGTAAATGTGTAGATGAACTTTGAAGAAATTAAGGGAAATCTTTAAGAGGCCAAAAATTAAACTTAATTAAGCTTGAATTCAGCTAGTGTTAAAGCTAGTGATTGCTTTGGGATAATTGCCCTGAAGGGTTATACTCTCCATGAAAGGGTTAGATGGCAATAAAATGTATGTCTTGGTTCTTTCTCTAATAGCAAGCAACTAATGTCTTTTCTTTTCTTTCTTTCTTTCTTTTTTTTTTTGAGAATTTGTACCCAAACCCACTCTCTTGTGGGATTTTGGTTCAGATTCACACAACATGCATAGTCTGAAAACCCCAAGTTGAGATTAATATAGAAGGTGCTTGGTGGATAGCAGTTTGCCCCCCAGCACCGGTCATTAGTAAATATAAATAATCTCTGGGGGAAACAGAACCTCCCTGCCAAACCTCATAGAACTCCATGAACATGAGCTCAGAAAAAGAAATTATAAAATGTGTAAGGCAAAAGGTACCCCAAGGGAGGATTCGCAGAAACAACAAATAGCAAGAATCACGGCTCAAGGACCTAACGTGCTGGAATTATCAGATGCATAATATAAGCTAAAATATGTTTAATATATATTAAAGACAGGGGTGCTTGGGTGGCTCAATTGTTAAGCGTCTGCCTTTGGTTTGATCCTGGGGTCCTGGGATGGAGTCCTGTGTTGGACTCCCTGCGTAGCTGGAAGCCTGCTTCTTCCTCTCCCAATCCCCCTGTGTTCCCTCTCAGAAATGATTAGGGTATTCGTAAAAGAACCAAAAAGAACTCTTAGAAATGAAAAAAAATAACAGATTATTTTTGTTAATGGATGGGTTAAACAACCAATTACAGAAATAGGAAGAGAAAATCCAAAAAATTACCCAAAATATAGCACAAACTACAGTATTAAAAATATGAGATTAACCATATGTGAAATTTAAGAAACAAATGAACAGACAGACAAAAAAATAGACTTAAATACAGATAGGAAACTGGTGGTTGCCAAAGGGAGATCAATGGGGTGATAGGTGAAATGAAGGGGATCAAGAGTGTACTTATCTTTTTTTTTTTTTTTTTTAAGATTTTACTTATTTATTTGGGAGAGAAGGAACATGAGCTGGAGAAGAGGCAGAGATAGAGAATCTCAAGCAGACTCTGCACTGAGCATGGAGCCCAACTCGGGGCCTGATCTCACAACCCTGAGATCATGACCTGAGCTGAAACCCAGAGTCAGATGCCTAACTGACTGTACCACCAAGGAGCCCCAGTATTACACTTACCTTGATGAGGATTGTGTAGAATTTTTGAATCATTATATTATACACCTGAAACTAATATAACACCATATGTTAACTATAGTTGAATTAAAAATGTTTAAATGTTTATGAGACATTGAGAGTAGTAGGAGAAAGTGCAGCATATGTGTAATAGGAGCTCCAGAAAGAGATCATTGGAAGAATAAGGGAGAGGCAATTTGCAAAGAGAAAAAAGCTGAACACTTTCCAGAAACAATCTATAATTTATGTATTAGTTATGGTAAATAATAATAGATACTCTAACAGTTTCAGTACAAAAATCTCAGTGACTTCATACAACCAGGCATCAGAATATTCTACAGTGTAGGCTGGAACAAGGGTGGGAGTGCCCTACATTCAGTCATTAAAGATCCAGACTTCTTTCACCTTGGTGTTCTTCCCTTCTCTAGATTTTGGAGTTTTTGCCAGCAATCTGGTGGACAGGGAAAGAGAATGAGTTATAAGCCAGATCTGAAAGTGGAGTACATGACTTCTGTCCACATCCCACTGGCCAGAGTAAAAAGGCTGGAAGAACAGAGAACAGTTATTAGAAAGCACTAGTGGTTTCTGCTACATTCGCAGATCAGCAGAGTGGAAAAAAAATCAAGGAAAAATCAAGAGAATGTGAAACAAAATATAAAATATTAGTGTAAAAAAAGTTGGACAAGAAGAAGATAAAGTATTATAAATCCACATATACTAATAATAGGTATTACAATTATTTACAAATGGACTAAATACACTAGTTAAAAGGCAAACATTGAAGACTAAACCGTTTTAAATCCAGCTCTCTTCAATTGATGTGAGACACATCTGTAACATTAGGACACAGGAAGATTTAGAGTAAAAGGAAGGAGGAATCCATACCTGCCAAATACTAACCAAAAGACAAAATCATTATGGCAATAAAATATTTTTTGAGATAAAGAGGTTGCAAGGTTACATTTATGAGAAGGATACAAAGGTTATAAATTGCATGGACCTAATAATACGGGTTCAAATGTATAAAACTGATGGAATTGTAAGGAGAAATTGACAAATTCAACATTTTTGTTGAAAACTGACACAATTTTAGCAGAAAAACAGTAAGTATGTAGGTTTTAAAAATTTATTTATTTATTTGACATGGAGAGAGGCAGCGAGAGAGGGAACACAGGCAAGGGGCATGTGAGAGGGAGAAGCAGGCTTCCTGCTGAGCAGGGAGCCCGATACGGGGGCTCTATCCCCAGATGTTGGGATCATGACCTGAGCCAAATGCAGAGGCTTAATGACTGAGCCACCCAACTGCCCCAATTATGTACATTTGAACACAGTTAACAAGTTTGACATAATGGACATATATGTTGAACACTATATTCAATAATTAGAGAATACGTATCTTCTGAAGCACACAGAATATAAAATTGATCACATAGTAACCCATAGTACAAGCCTTGACAAACTGCAAGTCATTATACAGACCGTGTACTATGACCACAATGTAACCAAGTCAGATATGAATAATGAAAATACAATAGAAGGAAGTCATATAATTAGACATTTTAAAAACCACATTAAAAAAATTCATGGGCTAGGGCGCCTGGGTGGCTCAGTCAATTAAACATCTGCCCCTAGCTGGGATCATGATCTCAGGGCTCCCTGCTCTGTGGGGAGTCTGCTTCTACCTCTCCTTCTACCCCTCCCCCCATACTATCTCTCTCTTTCTCAAATGAATAAATAAAATCTTAAAACAGCAAAGTCTCCTTATTTTATTTTATTTAAAGATTTTATTTTTTTTGAGGGAGAAACAGAGCATGAGAGGGGAGAAGGTCAGAGGGAGAAACAGACTCCCCATGGAACAGGGAGCCCGATGCAGGACTCAATCCCAGGACCCTGGGATCATGACCTGAGCCAAACGCAGTTGTTCAACCAACTGAGCCACGCAAAGTCTCTTTAAAAACAAATTTATGGGTAAGGGACTACATCATAATAGAAATTAGAAACTACATAAAAGTAAGCAATAAGAACTGTATATCAAAATGATGGGAGGGAGCTAATTTGGTAAGCATGTGTGTGTGTGTTTGGCCTGTCCTACATCCAAACCTATTTTCCATTTAGGAGAAATCTGCATTGTGTGAGTCTTGGTGGGAGAAGCGGATGCACTAAATTGGTAAATTAATTTCAAATTATTATAAAAGAAGGCTGAAAATTGATTAGCTAAAACATCCAATTTAAGAAGGTGGAAAAAGACCAATAAATCTAAAGTAAAAGGAAGAAAATAAGCAGCAGAAGTTACTGATACAGAAATACTGATACAGAAAATAGAATTTTCATTCCCAGGTTTCACCACTGACAACCCCCCCACCAAAGAAAACAGGATGGACAAACTCAAAAGCTGAGTCTCAAAAAACAAAAATCTGTGTTTTGGGTTTTTTTTTTAATTAATTAATTTATTTTTTCAGCATAACAGTATTCATTATTTTTGCGCCACACCCAGTGCTCCATGCAATCTGTGCCCTCTCTAATACACACCACCTGGTTCCCCCAACCTCCCACCCCACACCCCTTCAAAACCCTCAGATTGTTTTTCAGAGTCCATAGTCTCTCATGGTTCACCTCCCCTTCCAATTTCCCTCAACTCCCTTATCCTCCATGCTATTCGTTATGCTCCACAAATAAGTGAAACCATATGATAATTGACTCTCTCTGCTTGACTTATTTCACTCAGCATAATCTCTTCCAGTCCTGTCCATGTTGCTACAAAAGTTGGGCATTCATCGTTTCTGATGGAGGCATAATACTCCATAGTGTATATGGACCACATCTTCCTTATCCATTCGTCTGTTGGAGGGCATCTTGGTTCTTTCCACAGTTTGGCGACCGTGACCATTGCTGCTATAAACATTGGGGTACATACGGCCCTTCTTTTCACTACATCTGTATCGTTGGGGTAAATACCCAGTAGTGCAATTGCAGGGTCATAGGGAAGCTCTATTTTTAATTTCTTGAGGAATCTCCACACTGTTCTCCAAAGTGGCTGCACCAACTTGCATTCCCACCAACAGTGTAAGAGGGTTCCCCTTTCTCCACATCCTCTCCAATACATGTTGTTTCCTGTCTTGTTAATTTTGGCCATTCTAACTGGTGTAAGGTGGTATCTCAATGTGGTTTTAATTTGACTCTCCCTGATGGCTAGTGATGACGAACATTTTTTCATGTGTCTGATAGCCATTTGTATGTCTTCATTGGAGAAGTGTCTGTTCATATCTTCTGCCCATTTTTTTATATGATTGTCTGTTTTGTGTTGTTGAGTTTCAGGAGTTCTTTATAGATCCTGGATAGCAACCTTTTGTCTGTACTGTCATTTGCAAATATCTTTCCGCATTCCGTGGGTTGCCTCTCTGTTTTGTTGACTGTTTCCTTTGCTGTGCAGAAGCTTTTGATCTTGATGAAGTCCCAAAAGTTCATCTTCGCTTTTGTTTCTTTTGCCTTTGGAGACATATCTTGAAAGAAGTTGCTGTGGCTGATATAGAAGAGGTTACTGCCTATATTCTTCTCTAGGGTTCTGATGGATTCCTGTCTCACGTTGAGGTCTTTTATCCATTTTGAGTTTATCTTTGTGTATGGTGTAAGAGAATAGTTGAGTTTCATTCTTCTACATATAGCTGTCCAGTTTTCCCAGCACCATTTATTGAGGAGACTGTCTTTTTTCCACTGTATATTTTTTCCTGTTTTGTCAAAGATTATTTGACCATAGAGTTGAGGGTCCATATCTGGGCTCTCTACTCTGTTCCACTGGTCTATGTGTCTGTTTTTATGCCAGTACCATGCTATCTTGGTGATCACAGCTTTGTAGTAAAGCTTGAAATCAGATAACGTGATGCCCCCCAGTTTTATTTTTGTTTTTCAGCATTTCCTTAGCGATTTGGGGTCTCTTCTGATTCCATACAAATTTTTGGATTATTTGCTCCAGCTCTTTGAAAAATACCAGTGGAATTTTGATCAGAATGGCATTAAAAGTATAGATTGCTCTAGACAGTATAGACATTTTAACAATGTTTATTCTTCCGATCCAAGAGCATGGAATGGTCTTCCATCTTTTTGTGTCCTCTTCAATTTCTTTCATGAGTGTTCTGTAGTTCCTCAAGTACAGATCCTTTACCTCTTTGGTTAGGTTTATTCCCAGGTATCTTATGGTTCTTGGTGCTATAGTAAATGTAATCAATTGGTGCTATAGTAAATGGAATCAATTCTCTAATTTCCCTTTCTGTATTTTCATTGTTAGTGTATAAGAAAGCCACTGATTTCTATACAGTGACTTTGTATCCTGCTACGTTGCTGAATTGTTGTATGAGTTCTAGTAGTTTGGGGGTGAAAGAATCATCAGAAGTTATTATCAACAGTTATATGCCAATAAGCTAAGCAACCTAGATGAAATGGATGCATTCCTGGAAAACTATAAACTCCCCAAAATCTGGTTTTTACAAATGCAGCAGAGATTCCAAAAAGTCAGTAAGAGAATTGAATGAACAACTTTCAGCCTCAAAATTTTTGAATAAACATAAAGAAGTGGTAGCTCCTGCCTGGAGATCTGGGGTTTCTGATTGCCTAAAAATTCCAAGTGGGTTTCCCTTGAGACGGTTGTGGGACAGTGGGTGAAATTGGAAGCTTGGTGTGCTTCATCAGAAAAGAACTGTAGTACAAGGGGCCATTTTATCTGGATTTCCTCACTCGCTCTTGCTGGTAAGAGGAGGTCAGTTGTCAGTTATGGAGGAGTTCAAAATTTCTGCTCACTTGGAGGGTGTGCTTCTACTTGCTGATACCCACTGGGTTTCCCTCCTTTCTTGCCCTGCCCACTGCTCCTCCTCCAGGCTTCACCTCTCAGCAGTACAGCGAATCAGGAGTTGGATGCCCCCATCTCCCTTGTCTGCCCTCTTTTCACAGAGTACCCAAAACCCAGTCATTAATTCCCTCGGCTATCTACGTTTGCCTGCCAAGTTCCTTTTGTACAGAGACCTAAAATTTTCTTTTACAATAGCTTTATTGAGATACAATCCATATGCCATACAGTTGGCCTATTTTCTTTTTGCACAATGCCACTTCTTTGCAGCTTACAGTTCGGTATTTTTTAGTGTATTCATAGAGCTGCTGGATTTTGCCAAGTGCATTTTCATCTTGTTGATTTTTTTTTTTTTTCCTACTGAACCGGTGCTGTGGAGCCAGTCCTTCTTAGTCATGATGTATCCTCCTTTCCATAACTTGCTGGGTTCCATTTGCTAGTGTTTGTTTAGTTTGTTCACCTTGTTGATGCAGATGGTTTCCCCCCTACTGTCTTCTTCTAAATTTTGGTATTAAAGTGATGCTTTAGGGGCACCTGGGTGGCCCAGTGGGTTAAGCCTCTGTCTTGGGCTCAGGTCATGATCTCAGAGTCTTGGGATCAAGCACCGCATCGGGCTCTCTCTGTTCAATGGGGAGCCTGCTTCTCTTTCTCTCTCTCTCTCTCTCTCTCTCTCTCGCCTACTTGTGAAGGAGCTCTCCATCTTCTTCTGTGATTTAAGCCAATGGTTCTCAAAATTTAGTATGCCTAAGAATCATCAAGAGAGCCTGTTAAAAAACAGATCCCCCCACCCTGAGAGTTAATGATATCTTGGCTGGGTAAAGTTTCCTTGGGTTGCAGTTTCTTTTATTATCTCTGTAGATGCTGTCTCATACTCTTCAGCCTTCTACTGATAAAGCTGAGAAGGCCAATGCCAATCTGATCCTTTTTCCTTTGTAATTTGTTTTTTCTGTCTAGAAGCCTATAAGATTTTTCTCTTAATTTCTGGAGTTTACAGATTTCACCAGGATATGCCCAGATATTTTTTTTTTCTCATCAAAACTGCCTGGAACTCAGTGAAGCCTTCAAATTTGTAAAAATGGATTTTTCTTTAGGAGGATGTTAATTTCTAGTATTGGTTTGCTTTTTGCCTCTTGTCCATCTATTCTCTTTGCTTTGGGGCCCACTGTTGTTCATATGCCAGTACTGTATTTCTTCAGCTTTACTGAGGTATAATTGGCATATAACATGTCAGTTTAAAGTGTGTAATGTGATGATTAGATATACAGATCTATTGCAAAATGATTACCATAATAGAGTTAGTTTACACTTTTCATCCCCTCACATAATTACCTTTTTTTTTAATGTGGTGAGGACATGTAAGATCTATTCTAGCAGCTTTCAAGTATGTAATATGGTGTGTTGAGGTCGCCATGTTATATACTGGAAGTTTGTACCGTTTTACCAACATCTCATGATTTCCTCTACTCCCTAGCACCTGGTAACCACCATTCTACTGTATTTCTATGAGATAAATCTGTTTAGATTCCACATATGAGATCAACAGTATTTATCTTTCTCTGAATTATTTCACTTAGATAGTGCCCTCAGGGTCCATCCGTATTTTCACAAATGGCAGGATTTCCTTCTTTCTCTTGGCTGAGTAACATTCCATTAGTCTACATATAATATTTTCTTTATTCATTCATCCATAGGTGCACCCTTAAGTTGTCTCCATACCTTGGCTATTGCAAATAATGCAGCAGTGTCCGGGTATCTCTTTGAGAGAATGATTTCATTCCCTTTGATATATGCCCAGAGGTGGGTTTCTGGATCATAAGATAGTCTGTATTTTATTTCTGAACTGTCTCTTCATTTTGTATGCCCATTTGTCTATTGGGTTATTGATCCTTTTGTGGAATTTTAAAAGTTCTTGGCATATTAGGGAAATTAAGCTCTTTGTTATAAATGACTTTTTGTGACTTTGATGCCTTTTAACCTATTTTATTTTCTTATAATTTTGCCCTACAGAAGTTTTGTTTTTATATAGTTGAACTTAATCAAACTTTTCCTTTATGGATTCTTGTTTTTATGCTATTCTTTGAAAGCCCTTCCCTGTGCCAAGATTATAGAAATGTTCACCTATCTTTATTCCTGCTGAATTATGTTTTCACTTTTTACACTGTGATCCTTGACCCATCTGAAATGTATTATGATGTAAGGAGCATAATCTATCCCAGATGCCAACTGTTTCAACCCAGTCACTGTATAATTCCTGTTTTGTCCATCAATTTTAAATCCCACTTTGTCACATCCTGATTTCCATCAGTAGCCAGGTCCTCTAGACTTTGTATTCTTTGCCATTAATTTACTTGCAAGTCTGCTCCAGAACCACCCTTTTAGATACTGGAGCTTTACACTGTGTTGAATCTCTATGTTGAATAGCACAGTGACTAAGAGCATGAACTGTGAAATAGGCCCCCTGTGTTCCTATCCAGCTAGGTTCTCCCCTTCTCTCAGTCCACAAAATGTGTTAACCATGAAGTCTACCAGCCAGACTAAATCTGCATGGCAACCAGTGACCTCCCTCGGCCCACCGAATCCGGCAGGTAGCCCAGCATCTTCCCGGAAGAGAAGATCTTCCCGGAAGAATAAACTCGGAGAGAAGACGCTCCAAGCAGTAAGGGATGGGGGTGGGGCGGGGAAAACTGAATGGTGCTTGCTTCACACTTAAGCACGCAGATGGTCAGATTTCTGACCTTGGGAACCTCGGAGCAGACGCCATCCTACAGAAGATGGGGCCAAGACGTCGGCAGTAGTCTGTGGGCTGTGGATCCGGAGCCCAGACGAATGGATCAACGTGCGCACGCCTACGGGCTGGGCCCGGGTGTGAGCATCTCCAGGGTGAATTGCCTAAATCACCTTCCGGCTGCAGCGAAATATTAAAATCGCCTCTGGCTCCAATAGCGGTGGTTCCCACAGACCTTCGGACCGTCGCGTGCCCAGGCCACTCTCCCCCCACCCCCACCACGACCGCAGAAGCGACCGGTCTTCTCCAGACTCGCGCATCAGTGGCGGGTAAAGTGGGGGGTGCAGTGGTCCCTGCCCCCAGCTCCTGATCTCTCGGGGAGCCAGGCATCTGTTACCCCCAGCCACCCACCCCCACCTTTGGACTTAGACCACTGAGCCTCCCCTCCCATCTCCCTTTCTTTCCAGGGATTTAGGAATCCAGGATGCCCTGACTCTGGAAGGGGCCAGTTGGACTCCTGACGCAGAGGGGCAGGGTAATAAACACCAGCTGGTATAACCAAAGTCTGCTGGCACACCTTGCCCCTTCCTCACTTCCCATCCCAGCTCCCCTCTCCTCCCCCTTTCTCTCTCCTTACTTAGGTCGCTGATGGGCCCACCCTGGAGACACCAACTTTCCCCAGCAGGTCACCTGGGCTGGTTTGTGGAGTTGGGATGCTGTAGGTGCTTCCTTCACTGACTGGTTCTGGACGTGGACTCCTGGGACTCTCCCATCTGGATCAAAGAGTTTCTGGGCTGGTCTTCAAACAGGTTGTTGCTCCTTTGATGCTCTGAGAGCCCAGCGGAGAGTAGAGAGTGCAGGGGGCCCAGAAGGCGTGGCTGGACTGGTGACAATTAATCCCAGGCAAGTGCTGTCCCTGGGCTGACACTTCTGGGGGGTGGAGGCAGAAGGAGCATTGGCAATAGAGTGAGTTGCAGGTACAAAGCCTTGATAGGGTGACAAGGGGATGACCACAGCTGCAGAGTGGTCAGCTGTAGAGTGGGATTGGGAAGAGCGGGAAGGAGCCACCCTTGAGGAAGGGCCGTGGGTGTGAAGCTAGACAGGGCTGAGTTCCCTCAGGAAGATCTGAGCCAATGATAGACTTGGTTGGGTTTATATACAGTGATGCTGGAATATTAAGTACCCATTAAAGATCATATTTTTAAAGAATATCACATAGGAAAACACTCTTGACATATTGGAGATTATATGTAATCTATTGCAGATAATATTGGAGATTACATATAATCTCCAATTTGTAAGTAATGCCTAATCTGCAATTTGTAACTAATACCTAAACATATGTTCATTGAGAATCTATTGATATATATATGGCTAACATTATCCGGTACATAATATATATTAGTAATATCCAGTTTGTAAGAAATACGTGTGTGTAAAATACCCATATATACATATACTATGATAATACCCAATTTATAGAATTGGCTGTGCCTCCTTCCAAAACCTAAAGGGAATCCCAGCAAAAAGAAAGAAAGACTAAAGATAACAAACACTTTAGATCATGGTGTCTTTTAAGATTGCGTAAATTTTGCACCTGAATTTGCAACTAAAACCTCAAAACTTAAGGAGAGGCCAAATGGCCTGCCTTACGAATAGCGTCGACCCTGAGCCGTCTTCTCAAGTCACCAGGCTGAACTGAGCTGGAGCGTGTGCTGCTTTGGTACAGAAGCTGATGCTGATCAGTGCCAGGACTGCCCACACAGGAAGGCATTTGCAGGGCAGGGTAACTGACTGCCCCCCTGGCTGGAGTCTGGGCAGTGGGCTGTGAGAGGGGCCACACATTTCCCAACCCATAATTGGAAACTGGGTACCTGACAAAGAAAGGCTGTTCTAGTGAGAGAAAAAGCCTGGGGTTCGTGGAATCATTTTAATCAGGACATCCCCAGAAGGGGCTACTGGGGGGATTGGACTAGACATGCAAAAGGGTGTTTTTATGTATAAGATGTATTAAAACCTCAAGACACCTCTGGGGAGTTCCAACTACATAGTGGGCAACACAGCAGGAAAGTGGCAAAGGTGATCAAGGTTGTCTTCCTGGAGGAAGTGAGATCTGAGAGGAGACACCAGTGATGAGTAAAAGTTATCTGGGTGAGGGAGAATGGGAAGGGGCAGAAGGGGGGTGTTGCGTGAGAAAGAAAACCCAGACAGAGTTCTCTATGCATTTACGTTCATATGTATGAATACTTAGAATGTGTCATTTTCTTTATATGGATTTTTTTTACATGATACAAATGGTATCATATGTTTGACATTCTGTGACTTTTCACCTACAAGTAGGTTTTAGAGACTTTATTATGTTCTTGCACACCTAAATACCTTTCTTTTTTATTATAAAATATTATACATATTCACAAAAGTATATAAAACTGAAATGCTCTACTCAATGACTTATAAAGCAAACATCCCAACTATCCTAATCAGAAAAAGAACATCAGCTCTTCCAACCCCTCCTGCCCCTCAGGTGGGAATCCCCACTCTTAACACTTAAGGTTGACCCTTCTTTGTTTTTATTTGTGGTTTTACCACAACTGTGTGTGATCCTAAACGCTTTAGTTTTGCCTTTTTTTGGGGGGGAGGGGGATTTTGATATAAACAGAATCCTATGACTGTGTGTGATCCTAAACGCTTTAGTTTTGCCTTTTTTTGGGGGGGAGGGGGATTTTGATATAAACAGAATCCTATGACATGTATTCTTTAGGATATATCTTCTTTGGCTGAATATTAAGTTTTGGGGACTCATCCATGTTGTTAAGTGTAGCTGTAGCTCGCTTTTTTCCCCTTTGCTGTGTAGTATTCTTTTTTATTTTTTATTTATTTTTTAAAAAGATTTTATTTATTTATTTGACAGACAGAGATCACAAGCAGGCAGAGAGTCAGGCAGAGAGGGGGGGGGAAGCAGGCTCCCCGTTGAGCAGACAGCCCAATGCGGGGCTCCATCCCAGGACCCTGAGATCACAACCCAAGCTGAAGGCAGAGGCTCAACCCACCGAGCCACCCAGGCACCCCGCTGTGTAGTATTCTTTCATACTGATTATATCACTGCGTGTGTGGTGTGTGTGTGTGTATTTGGACTTCCGGATGGTTTCCTTTTAGGGTTGTTGGAGACAGTGCTGTTAAGGAAATTCCCGTATGTGTACTTTGCTGCACATGCAAACACAGTTTTGTTGCAATTATGCCTGGGACTGAAATTGCTGTTGTTGGGATAGATATACTTTTAATCTTAATAGAAAATCGCCAGCCCATCTCTCAAAAAAATAACTTTGTCAGTTTCCATCCCTACCAGCAGTGGGTACTATTCCCCATGGCTCCTCATTCTTGTCAATATTTGCTGTTCTTGGTCTTTTTGTTCTAGCCAGCCTGACTGGTATGGAGGAATGACCCCTCAGTGCAGTTTTAATCACCATTTCTCTTCTGTTTAAATAGCTCGAACCCTTTCAGATATTCACTGGCCATTTGGAGAACCACTTTGCTGAAAGAACCACTTTTTTGCACTTTACATTTTCTGAGCATTTTTCTACTGGGTTATTTATACTTTTCTTACTAATTTGTAGGAGCTTTTTATAGATTCTGGATTTGAAACAATACAAACCGTCTATTAGCTATATGTGTGGCAAATTTTTTCTGCTCTGTGGCTTTTGACATTTTTAATGCTGCCTCTTGATGTACAGATGTCCTGAATTCTAATGTTTACCTGTTGTTTCATTTATGGTTAGTGTTTTCTAAGTCCTGTTTCTGATATCTTTCCTAACCTGCAGATCATGAAGATACTCGCTCCTATTAACTTCTTTAGAAGCTTTATGAATATGCCTTTCTTTTTTAAATCTCATGAATTAATTTTTGTACAATGTGAGATAATGATCAAATTTCATTGTTTTCATATGAAAATACAGTTGCCCATCCCAGTTATTTAACACGGCCATTTTCATAATACTCTCAGTTGACATGAAATATCTCTCCATTTATTTAAAACTGTTACTTCTCTTAAAACACTTTTTCTTCTCTGTAATAATCCTTTATAGGTTTTGGTATAGAAGTCTCATCTTTCTGTTAGATTTATTCCTGAGCACTTGAAATATCTTAATGTTATTATAAATGTTACCTTAAATTTTTTTCATTATCTATTTATTTCTTGCTAGTATGTAGAAATGCTATTAATTCTATTCCATTAACTCTGGTACCAGCCACCTTGCTAAACTCACTTATTAGTCCTAAAAATGTATTTAGAGATTCTGTTTTATTTTTTACATACACAACTGTATCTGTAAATAATGACATTTTTAATTCTTATTTTCCAAACTTTACACTTGAAAAAATCTTACTGCACTTTCGAGGACCTTGTACCAATTATCTGGTGCCACCAAAATGCTGCATTACAAGCCACCTCAAAATCCAGTGACTTAAAACAACAGGAATTTATTTTTATACCTCATGAGTCATTATTATACCTCAAAGCGCCATTAAGCTGGGCTCAACTAGTATGTGAGGGAGTTGGCTGGCTGTTGACTGGTCTAGGCGAGCTTGTGCTGGGACTACTGGAGTGATTCAGCTCAGCTCGGATTTACGTGTCTCGTTTTCCAGCAAATTAGCGTAGATATATCCTCATAGGGTTAGCAAAAGTGTAAGAGAGTGGGCAGCAGCAAGAAAGGTCTTTTGCAGGCTAGGCTCTGAATAGCAACCCTGATTCAAGGGTAGGAAAGTAGATGATGGTCTCATTAGTGAGAGGAACTGCAGAATCACATTGCAAAGGGGATGGGTATAGGGAAAACGGAAGAGTTGGAACCATGAATGCTATCAATCAACCTAAACTTTATTTTTTTTAAAGATTTTATTTATTTATTTGACAGAGCGATCACAAGTAGGCAGAGAGAGGGGGGAAGCAGGCTCCCCGCTGAGCAGAAGCCCAATGGAGGGCTCGATCCCAGGACCCTGAGATCATGACCTGAGCCAAAGGCAGAGGCTTAACCCACTGAACCACCCAGGTGCCCCATACTTTATTTATTTTTTTAAAGATTTTATTTATTTGACAGAGAGAGAGAGGGAACATAAGCAGGGGGAGTGGGAGAGGGAGAAGCAGGCTTCCCGCTGAGCTAGGAGTCCGACGGGAGGCTTGATCCCAGGATGCTGGGATCATGACCTGAACTGTAGGCAGGCTTAACAACTGAGCTCCCCAGGCACCCAATCAGCCTAAACTTTAAATCCAGTGTGACTAGAAGGGACCAGAGTGGGCATCCTTGTCTTATTCCCAAACTCCAAGGGAAAGCCTTTAACATTTTATCCTTAAGTACAGTGGATGCTATAAGCTTTTTTGGTAAATAACCTTTATGAAATTAAAGATGTTCCTTTCTAGTCCTAGTTTCCTCAAGTTGTTTTTTTCTTTTTAAATAAATGGTTATTACTAGGTTTTGTAAAATATTTCCACAAATGAATGATTGTATTATTTTTATCCTATATTATGTTATCATTGATTAATTTTTTACTTCTAACCCCCCCGCCCATATTACTGGAATAAACTCAACACAGTTGTGTTGTGAAATTGTCTTTATACATTGGTGGATTTGACTTGCCAGTATTTGAGACATTTTTATCAGTGTTCATGATTGACGCTGATATGTGATTTTCTTTTTCTTTATTCCCTTGGCTAGATTTTGGTATTAAGGTTATGCTGGTCTCGCCAATTTTTCTATCCTGGAAGGTTTTATGCAAGATTAGTAGTATTTATTTCATAAATGTTTAGTACAATCCATGAGTGAAATCATTCGCTCCTGAAATTTTCTTTGGAGGAAAGTAACTAATTACAGAAGTAGTTTATTAAAAATTTATAGAACAGGGGCAGCTGGCTGGTTTAGTCATAGGGCCATGCGACTCTTGATCTCA
The DNA here is from genome assembly GCF_009829155.1 of Mustela erminea. NCBI lineage: Eukaryota > Metazoa > Chordata > Mammalia > Carnivora > Mustelidae > Mustela > Mustela erminea. The sequence goes on along the minus strand of NC_045632.1, from coordinate 5,041,820 downwards.
GGGTAGTGAGTTCAAGCCCCATGTTGGGCAGGGAGATTTCTTAAATAACTAAATATTTTTAAAAATAAAAATTTTTTAAATAAAATCTATAGAACAATTCAGAATTTCTGTTTCTTCTTGCTTTTGATTTTGATGAAGTCCCAAAAGTTTATTTTTGCTTTTGTTTCCTTTGCCTTTGGAGACATATCTTTTTTTTTTTCTCTTTTTTTTAATTTTTTATAAACATATATTTTTATCCCCAGGGGTACAGGTCTGTGAATCACCAGGTTTACACATTTCACAGCACTCACCAAAGCACATACCCTCCCTAATGTCCATAATCCCACCCCCTTCTCCCAACCCCCCTCCCTCCAGCAACCCTCAGTTTGTTTTGTGAGATTAAGAGTCACTTATGGTTTGTCTCCCTCCCAATTCCATCTTGTTTCATTGATTCTTCTTCTACCCACTTAAGCCCCCATGTTGCATCACCACTTCCTCATATCAGGGAGATCATATGATAGTTGTCTTTCTCTGCTTGACTTATTTTGCTAAGCATGATACGCTCTAGTTCCATCCATGTTGTCGCAAATGGCAAGATTTCATTTCTTTTGATGGCTGCATAGTATTCCATTGTGTATATATACCACATCTTCTTGATCCATTCATCTGTTGATGGACATCTAGGTTCTTTCCATAGTTTGGCTATTGTGGACATTGTTGCTATAAACATTCGGGTGCACGTGCCCCTTTGGATCACTACGTTTGTATCTTTAGGGTAAATACCCAGTAGTGCAATTGCTGGGTCATAGGGCAGTTCTATTTTCAACATTTTGAGGAACCTCCATGCTGTTTTCCAGAGTGGCTGCACCAGCTTGCATTCCCACCAACAGTGTAGGAGGGTTCCCCTTCCTCCGCATCCTCGCCAGCATCTGTCATTTCCTGACTTGTTGATTTTAGCCATTCTGACTGGTGTGAGGTGATATCTCATTGTGGTTTTGATTTGTATTTCCCTGATGCCGAGTGATATGGAGCACTTTTTCATGTGTCTGTTGGCCATCTGGATGTCTTCTTTGCAGAAATGTCTGTTCATGTCCTCTGCCCATTTCTTGATTGGATTATTTGTTCTTTGGGTGTTGAGTTTGCTAAGTTCTTTATAGATTTTGGACACTAGTCCTTTATCTGATATGTCGTTTACAAATATCTTCTCCCATTCTGTCAGTTGTCTTTTGATTTTGTTAACTGTTCCCTTTGCTGTGCAAAAGCTTTTGATCTTGATGAAATCCCAGTAGTTCATTTCTGCCCTTGCTTCCCTTGCCTTTGGCGATGTTCCTAGGAAAATGTTGCTGTGGCTGAGGTCGAAGAGGTTCCTGCCTGTGTTCTCCTCAAGGATTTTGATGGATTCCTTTCGCACATTGAGGTCCTTCATCCATTTTGAGTCTATTTTTGTGTGTGGTGTAAGGAAATGGTCCAATTTCATTTTTCTGCATGTGGCTGTCCAATTTTCCCAGCACCATTTATTGAAGAGGCTGTCTTTTTTCCATTGGACATTCTTTCCTGCTTTGTCGAAGATTAGTTGACCATAGAGTTGAGGGTCTATTTCTGGGCTCTCTATTCTGTTCCATTGATCTATGTGTCTGTTTTTGTGCCAGTACCATGCTGTCTTGATGATGACAGCTTTGTAATAGAGCTTGAAGTCTGGAATTGTGATGCCACCAACGTTGGCTTTCTTTTTCAATATCCCTTTGCTATTCGAGGTCTTTTCTGGTTCCATATAAATTTTAGAATTATTTGTTCCATTTCTTTGAAAAAGATGGATGATACTTTGATAGGAATTGCATTAAATGTGTAGATTGCTTTAGGTAGCATAAACATTTTCACAATATTTATTCTTCTGGAGACATATCTTGAAAGAAGTTGCTGTGGCTGATATCGAAGAGGTTACTGCCCATGTTCTCCTCTAGGATTCTGATGGATTCCTGTCTCATGTTGAGGTGTTTTATCCATTTTGAGTTTATCTTTGTGTACGGTGTAAGAAAATGATCGAGTTTTATTCTTCTAGATATAGCTGTCCGGTTTTCCCAGCACCATTTATTGAAGAGACTGTCTTTTTTCCACTGTATATTTTTTCCTGTTTTGTCGAAGATTATTTGACCATAGAGTTGAGGGTCCATATCTGAGTTCTCTACTCTGTTCCACTGGTCTATGTGTCTGTTTTTATGCCAGTACCATGCTGTCTTGGTGATCACAGCTTTGTAGTAAAGCTTGAAATCAGGTAACGTGATGCCCCCAGTTTTATTTTTGTTTTTCAGCATTTCCTTAGCGATTTGTGGTCTCTTCTGGTTCCATGCATAAGTATTATTTTTCCCAAAACTTACAGGCATAGAATTCTTTTTTTTTTTTTTTTAAGATTTTATTTATTTATTTGAGAGAGAGACAGTGAGAGAGAACATGAGCGAGGAGAAGGTCAGAGAGAGAAGCAGACTCCCTGTGGAGCTGGGAGCCCTATGCGGGACTCGATCCCGGGACTCCGGGATCATGACCTGAGCCGAAGGCAGTCGTCCAACCAACTGAGCCACCCAGGCGTCCCAGGCATAGAATTCTTTACTGGAGTGTGTGATTATGTTTTCAATACCTACAGTATTTATGATGATGATGCTTTTTTATTCCAACAATGGTTGTTTGTGCTTTCTCTCTTTATTTCTTGGCAAGTCCTATTAGAGATTTTTATCAAATTTATTTGTCTTAAAGACACAAAGAACCGACCTTTGGGGTCCGTAGGTGGCTCAGTCAGTTAAGCCTCTGACTCTCGGCAGGTCATGATCTCAGGGTTGTGGGATCAAGCCCCACATCGGGCTTTGTGCTCAGCACGGAGTCTGCTTGAGATTCTCTTCCTCTCCCTCTCCTCCTCCCTGCTTACATACTCTTTCTCAAATAAATTGAATCTTAAAAAAATAAAGATCCAACCTTTGATTTTGTTGATCTTCTCTATTGTATGTTGTCCTCCGTCTTGTTAATTTCTCCTGTTAACTTTATTATTTCCTGCCTTCTTCATTTTGGGGTTTATTTTGCTATTATTTTCTAATTTCCAGGGATGGAGTCTCTGCTAATTTTAGTATTTTTAAAATTTCTAATATATGGCTTTAGTTGCATCCCATTTTTTAAAGTTTGTTTATTTATTTATTTTTAGCAATCTCTACACCCAGTGTAGGCCCCAGATCAAGAGTTGCTCACTCCATCCACTGAGCCAGCGAGGTACCCCCCCCATGTTTTGGTATGTAGTATTTTCATTATCATCAAAATATTTTCTGATGTCCATTATGATAAATTCTTTAACCATTGGTTATTTTTAAATGTAGTTTTTAATATCCAAACATAGGAACTTTGTTTTGTTTTGTTTTAAGATTTTATTTATTTATTTGACAGAGAGATCACAGTAGGCAGAGAGGCAGGCAGAAAGAGAGGGGGAAGCAGACTCCCTGCTGAGCAGAGAGCCCAATGCGGGACTTGATCCCAGGACACTGAGATCATGGCCCAAGCCGAAGGCAGAGGCTTAGCCCACTGAGCCACCCAGGTGCCCCAACATTTTTGTTATTCTTTTAAGGGTTCCCCTAGATAATAATTATGCATACATTTTATCAGATAATGTTTATTTGTACTGTAAGCGAACCAAATGAGAGTTTGTCCACCTGATGCTAAACAAGCCAATAAAAACTGGCACCAAGAATTTCCTGGTGTGGTGCCACCCAGGAGAACCAGGAGCTAATGGTGAAAAGTCCCAAACTCCCCAATAGCTTGCAAGCAGGTTTTTTTTTTTTTAATCAACATATAATGTATTGCTTGTTTCAGGGATACAGGTCTGTAATTCATCTTACACAATTCACAACATTCACCATAGCACATACCTTCCCCAATGTCCATCATCCAGCCACCCCATCCCTCCAAACCCCTCCCCTCCAGGAATCCTCAATTTGTTCTTAAAATTAAGAGTCTCTTATGGTTTGTCTCCCTCTCTGGTTTTGCTGTTTCCATTTTCCCTCCCTTCTCCTATGATCCTTTCTTGTTTCTCAAATGCCTCATATCACTGAGATCATATGATAATTATCTTTCTCTGATTGGCTTATTTTACTTAGCGTAATGGCCTCTAGTTCCATCCATTTTGTTGCAAATGGCAAGATTTTGGGGGTTTTGATGGCTGCATACTATTCCATTGTGTATATATACCACATCTTCTTTATCCATTCATCTGTTGATGAATATCTAGGTTCTTTCCATAGTTTGGCTCTTGTGGACATTGCTGCTATGAACATTGGGGTCCATGTGCCCCTTTAGATCAATACATTTGTATCTGTAGGGTAAATACTCAGTAATGCAGTGGCTGGGTCGTAGGGTAGTTCTATTTTCAACTTTCTGAGGAACCTCCATGCTGCTTTCCAGAGTGGCGACACCAGCTTGCATTCCCACCAACAGTGTAGGAGGGTTCCCCTTTCTCCGCATCCTTGCCAGCCAGATTCCTGACTTGTTAATTTTATCCATTCTGACTGGTGTGAGGTGGTATCTCCCTGTGGTTTTGATTTGTATTTCCCTAATGTGGAGTGATGTTGAGTACTTTTCATGTGTCTGTTGGCCATTTGGCTGTCATCTTTGCAGAAATATCTGTTCATGTCTTCTGCCCATTTCTTTTTTTAACTCTTTTTTTTTAAGATTTTATTTATTTATTTGTCAGAGACAGAGGGAGAGAGAGCGAGCGAGCGAGCACAGGCAGACAAAGAGGCAGGCAGAGGCAGAGGGAGAAGCAGGCTCCCTGCCGAGCAAGGAGCCTGATGTGGGACTTGATCCCAGGACCCTGGGATCATGACCCAAGCCAAAGGCAGCTTCTTAAGCAACTGAGCCACCCAGGCATCCCACTTCTGCCCATTTCTTGATTGGATTATTCTTTGGGTGTTGAGTTTGATAAGTTCTTTATAGATTTCAGGTACTAGGCCTTTATCTGATGTCATTACAAGCAAGGGTTTTTAAAGGATGAAAATTCGGGTTCTTGGATCATGATGATTAATTAAAGATTGGGTTAACTCTATTCCCTTTTTTTTTTTTTTTAGGATTTTATCTATTGGGGCACCTGGGTGGCTCAGTGGGTTAAAGCCTCTGCCTTTGGCTCAGGTCATGATCGTAGGGTCCTGGGATCAAGCCCCACATCGGGCTCTCTGCTCTGCGGAGAGCCTGCTTCCTCCTCTCTCTCTCTGACTGCCTCTCTGCCTGCTTGTGATCGCTGCCTGTCAAATAAATAGATAAAATCTTTCTTAAAAAGATTTTATCTATTTATTTGACAGAGAGATTGAGAGAGAGCACAAGTAGGCAGAGCAGGAGGGAGAGGGAGAAGCAGGCTTTCTTCTGAGCAGGGAGCCCGATGTGGGGCTCAATCCCAGGACCCCAGGGATCATTACCTGAGCCGAAGGCAGATGTTTAACCGACTGAGCCACCCAGATGCCCCTCTATTCCCTTCCTTGACTATCCTGTCCCTTCTGGCATGTTCCTGTCTGGTTTCAGTGTAGCTGTTGTGCCACGGTTGCTCTGCTTTAGGGCCCCGGAACTGGAAACCACTCTGGGCAGACTGCATTAGTGACGTCATCTCTAGAGTACAAAGACAGAAGTTTTACATCCTGTGGTTACTGCTAAGCTGCAAATTATTGTATTTTCTTGCAAACACCACCCGTGAGATTTGTTATCTCGGGCAGAGCAGCATCCCACAGACTTTTCAAGAGATAACTTGATGGTATTTCCTGAGACAATTTTACAAGTTCCTTCAACAATAGCTAAGGGCCCTGTGACTCTGGTCAGAAGCCCCTCAGAGCCCTATGTCTGGATTGTGGGGTCAGCGGGGGCTTGTATCCCTACTTGCAGTATTTTTATCCTCTTCCTGGAAAACACAAAGTACTTGCAATTCTCTTCTATTTGCTGCCCTCTGAATCTTTGATGTCATGTAATTCTTATTCTTTACTTAATTAAAACCAAGTAAGATGTTACTGTTTGTGTTCTGTGCAGTCTCCATTTTATCCACAGACTTACGTTTTCATTACTGTCGATTCCTTTCTGCACGTCTAACCTTCCATCTAGGATAATGTCCCCTCTTACAGAGGAATCCACTGTAGTATTTCCTGTGCCACAGGGCTTCTGATGACAAAACTCTGTCTTTATTGCGTCTTCATTTTTAGGACCCATGAATTTCCAGCCAATGGCTCTATTGTTTTTGACAATGGTCTGATGCACAAATTGTTCCACAATCTGATGCAATTAAATTCGGTCTACTTTCTAGGAGTAGTATTTGAACTCAATGTTTGAGGTTTGTTCTGACCCCAGAATGGATCTTCTTACCTGTCTCTTTTCTTAGTTCTGTCTCATATGTAACCGTTTATCTTATGTCTTCATGAAGTTACCAACCTCTTCTCAATTGCTACCACCAAAACCTCTGCTGATTTTGAGCGTGCCCTTAGCCCTTAGGCTCCAACTTCCTCAGATTCTGCTTCAAATGAAGTTAGTTTTTCTGGGAAACATTTCTGGGCTCATGTGTTCCGAAGGCCTGTCTCTCTCCCATGGACAAGGTCTTCCGAGCTGGATTGGAACAGTGGCCTGCTTCTTTCTGAGTGCTTTTGGAGCAGGATGCCATGTGGAGCGTTAATCTCTGGTCTTATGACTTGCCCCTCTTACCATATAACCTCCACCTCACCAATGAGCCGGGGTCAGGGGAGACCAAGGCCCCCATATTCCCAGTTATGTCATGCCAGAAATGAGGGCAGAGTAGAAGGGCGCTCCTGACTTTTACTTATACCACACTTGCCTGAAATTGTGTCTGCAACACGTCGCCAAAAAGAAATGTGAAATGCTGGTGGTCTGCCCTTTCTGGGAAAATGCTGTAGCCTCTGAGTGTGACCTGGGGAGAGGGGGAGCCCTGTGGAGTTTCCATAGCACTGGGCCAGGAGGAAGGAGGGGGGGAGCAGGCTGCGGGTCCAATGCCATCCGACGCTTCACTGTTCTTAATGAGTTTTACCAGATTTTCTTGAATAAATGTTTCTTCATTGGCTACATGCCCTTAGGACAATTTCCAAAGACCTTAAATGTTTCTTTCTTGGCCATGGTCACAGAGGCATGGTTCCACAGAGCCTTTATGCTGCCTGTCCTGAAATGGAACCCCAAGGAAGCTTTCGAATTCTACCAATCCTCTAGACCCCACCTTAGATCTACTGAATCAGTCTGGAAGAGTGAGGCTGACAGATGGAAAGGCAGGAGTCTGTGTTTTGAGGTTTTGTGGTTATGATGGGTTTGAGAACTGCTGGCCCAGAGCCCTGTGTGCATTAGCTGGGCCAAATAGACCAGAAAGAGAAAGGAGAGGAATCTGAGTGCTGGAATGTCCTTCTGACTGGTGCTCACACTGGAACAGTTATTAAACATTTTGAAATTCATCTATTTGTTAGATGAGGAAAAAAAACAAAACTAACCTGAGTCTCAGAGATGAAGTTATTTGTTCAACCAGTGAGAAGGACCAAGAATTAAATTCTGGCCCTTTGTTTGCTCTAAAACCCTGCTGTCCTGAACTTTTACAGGCTGGTCTCTGAGACAAAGACCTTAAAGTCTGTTCTTCTTGGTGATTCCCTCAGGAGTTGGCTGGCCTGTAAGAAGAAAATCATGGGGTCCATTGAACTCTCAGAAGAAAAGACTTACACGCAACCCAGAAAATCCTCATTACCGTCCTGGAAGCTCACAGCCAGGGAGATTCTGGCCACCAAGACCCAAAACTACTTTGCTCAGACAAAACGATCCAAGAACGTCTTGATGCAGATGGCCTTCTCCATTGGGCTGGGCAGTGTATGGCGCTTCCCCTACCTGTGTCATCGGAATGGAGGAGGTGAGGCCAGGGGCCCGGATCTTGAGTTTCGGGAAGGAGTGTTAAGGCTTGGAGCCCAGACTCCTGGGTCCTGGGTGGTGGGGGAGAGAGTTCTAGGGGATGAAGAGGAGGGGGGCCGGGACTCCTGGCTGCCTGATCACAGCTCCTGGCTCCCTCCTTCAGGCAACTTTATCCTGATGTACTTCTTCATGCTCTGCTTGTTCGGGATTCCCCTCTTGTACATGGAGATGATCATGGGGCATTGGCTGCGTGTGGACAACATCCGGGTCTGGAAGCAGCTCGTCCCCTGGCTGGGCGGCATAGGATACGCTAGCATATTGGTGAATGAGGGGCCCAGCCAACCAGCATCCCCACTCAGCCCTTGTGGTGTCCAGCTCCCCCGTCTCTGTCCATCCTGTCCCTCAGGCCCACCGTGTCCACCCCTAGGTGTGCATCTTGATAAGCTTGTATCACAGTGTCATCATCACATGGAGCATTTCCTACCTGGGCAACTCCTTCGATAACTCCCTGCCCTGGAACCAGTGCCCACCGGTGAAGACCATCAATGTCACCGGTGAGGAGAGGGAGAGAAAAGGCCGGCAGGGCCATGGGAGGCAAGGGCACCAGGGAGCAAGAGATGGGGAATGAGAGCCCAAAGGGAGGCAGCGAAGAGCAGGGCCAAGACACCAAGTGAGGTGGTGCCTAAGCGCCTGCGTGCTCCCCAGACCTCTCTTGCCTCCGGACCGTGTCCCACCAGTACTTCTGGTACCACAGCACCCTGAGTGCCTCAGGCCATATTGAGGAAGGGGTCGAGGCCCTCGTCCTGCAGCTCACCCTGGGCATCTTTGCAGCCTGGTGCATCCTCTTCTTAATCATGATCACAGGGCTAAAGACTTCAGTGCTGGTGAGCCACCTTGACCACGGACTCTACCCCTTCACATTCGCAAATCCAAGTATCCGGCTTCCTGCCCCGATGCTGTCCAACTCCTTCCTGTTGACCCCTCTTCTCTAATCCCCATGACCCTCCCCCACTCCTAGATGATGGGCTTCGCCACCCAGGTCCTGAGGAAGGTGCCGTACTCTCCCCAGGCTGTGGCAGCCACCAGTCGTCTCACAAAGAACTACTTCCCTCTGGCCCGTGGCCGGAACGGGACTTTGTACTGACCCAGCTCGCTTCTCACCAACCCACACCCCCAAGGCATAGCAGTGGGCACCTTCCAGAGCAGACCGGGGCCTCTCCCCGTGAGCCTTGCATCCTGCACCTGCCTGCGCGTTGACAGCGCCTGTTAATCCCTGAAAGAGCTGATTGCCACCGGCTCCTGTCCAGAATTTCCCATTTATTTTCTTCCAATCCATACTTCCAGCCTGTGCCCCTGGCACCTGCATCATATTCTCCTTACGTGGAAAATTCATTTCAGTGCGTGAAAAATCTCTGCTCAGCTGGGGTTCCTCCCCCATCACCTACGACGCTGTTTCATGCAGCCCTAACTCAGGCACAGACTGTAAACCCTGGCCAACGAGTGAATGACATCCAGCCGCCCCACCACTCAAAACCATTTTTACTTGGGGTTTCATCCCTCACTTTGGAGCAGCTCATTGGTGGATGATCCCCCCCAACAACACTGTTGTCTCCCTAGAATAATCCTCCTACAGCTCCCTCCTGTTCCACCATACCACCTTAAGCCAGCTCATGCCCATCTCTCCTCCTGCTGACCTGTGTTCCCTGTTAATGCTTGCCTCTGAACCGCCCCCATCACCGCTTCTCCTGACTTCCGGTTTCTGTCCTGACCCACCTGGCTAGATCCTGGTTTTCACGGTGTTCCTTCCCTGCATCATCCTCCTCTGCTTCCTCATCCAAAGTCTCTTCTTGGAGGGTGCCATTGCCAGCCTCAGACATATGGTGGCCACAGAGGTAAGGCTGGGGTCTCCAAACCCTGTCCCTCCCCCAACTCCCCAGTCCTTCAATGACTCTCCTTCTCCGACATCTTCCTTTCTGCCCCCAGCCTGTTCCTCATCCCTCTGCTCTTTACCCCAGCTCATCCCTCTTCCAGTTCACCAATGGGTTCACTCCGAAGCTCAACCCCAAGCATCTCTCTCTCTCTCGTCCCCATCCACAGCTCTCAGCCTGGGCCTCGCTGGACCTGTGGCGTCAGGCCGGAGGCCATGTGCTCTATTCCTTGGGCCTCGGCATGGGCACCACCATCAACTTCTCCTCCTACAAGGCTGGAGAAGACAACTATATCCAGGTGGCCTCCTTGATGGCCCTGGTCAATCTGGGGACCTCATTGCTGGTCACATCCATCATCTTTATTGTGCTGGGGTTCTGGGCCACCACCAGTGGCCCCACCTGTGTTGAAAAGTGAGTAATTACAACCTTGTAGGTCCAACAGGGGGTCTCCTTCCCTTAGCGATCCCCCAGCTTCATGGGCCTTCAGACTCAGACCTATCCAATAATAATGATAACAACAACAATCATGATAGTTGTAATAATAACATATTCTCAGAGAAAACTGGCAAATTATAATATTCCAATAGCCAGCACTTTATAGGTAAGAAAACAGTCCCAGAGCAAGACTGTCCGAAGGCTTCCATAAATTGCAAATGGTGTAAAGAAGATTTCAAAATCAATTATTTAACTCACAAAGGAGCTTGTTACAGAATTCTGAGCCACAATCAGTGGTTACTGGCCTGAGCTGCATGTTGGACTCATTTGGGGAGCCTTAGAAAACACTTATATACCTGAGTCTCACCTCCAGAGATTCTGATTTACTTGATCTGGGGTACATTCAGGCACCGGGATTTTTTTTTTTTTTTTTATCTCAAGGTGGAGTTTCTCTTCCAGTTAGGATGTTGAAGGCTGCAAAAGTCCATGCTTCCTTGATACAGCAATGTTAAAAATGAGAAAAAAAAAACACGCTAATACTTTCCTTGTAACATTACTGAAGAACAGTGGACACAAAGGAGCTTTAATGAACTAAATACTGGAGAGTGATAAGTTCATCATAAGTGAGCAAAGAGCCATGAATGTCTTTATACCTGGGGGTAAACGCCTGACCTGGGGCACGTGGCTGGAGGCACAGGCCTGTCATGGATGGAGAGACTTTGCACAGATAAGAAATCAGGCAAGCATTTTTATCACAGTATGCACTGTCAGTAGTTCTTGGAATCACAACGAGCCCCCAACAAATAAATTGCTTGACCCAATAGTTTTCCTCTCTATACCTAGGAATTGTTTTGGAGAGGTGGCAGAAGCTGCAACAGAGACAGGGCTAGCAAGCAGATGAACTATCCATGGTCTCATGGTGCTCATATCTGTGGGCCCACTGGAGCTGAATGCATAGATAAACCAAAAACATCTACAGCTAACAATCCAGCCCAAATAATCCAAATAATGACAACATCAAAGAAATTAGTCCTCACCAGGAGGAGGAGGTCATGCAGAAAGTTGGAGGGATGGCTCGAGGGCAAAGGGAGACCTCCTTGATCCCATTTGAAGGCAGAGAAAAAACTCAACTAATTAAAACTGCCCCCCCCAGCTCGCCTCAGGACTTAGAAAACTCTAAATAAATAGCCCTCATCTAGCTGCCTCCTGGAATAAAAGACTTAAATGTATTGAGACTACACAAAATAAAACAAATAACATGTTGTTCTCTATGCAGTGTCCAACATGGAATTAAAACCCTCAAGACATTCCCAAACCCAGGAAAATACAATCCATAGCCAAGAGAAAAAAGAAGACCCAAAGACCATCCAGACATTAGAATCAGCAGACAAGAACATTAAAACAGCCATTATAAATATGTTAAGGAATTTAAGAGAAAAGATGAATACAATGAAAGCCATGGAGATATTTTAGGGAAGATACAGAAAATCTAGAAAAGGACCACATGGAAATTCTAGAAGTCAAAAGTAGATGAACACAAGGTTTCGCTGGATATATTTAGTTTAGATTGGAACCAGCAGAATAAAGGATGAGTTAACTTGAGGACCAGGTTAATAGAAGTTCTACAAAGTAAAGGACAGAAAGGACAAGAAGAATGAGAAAAACTGAAGAAGAACCCCAGTGACCTAGAGGACTAATAGATGTATAATTGGAGTTGCAGGAGGTGAGGAGAGGAGAGAGAATTAGGGCAGGAAATCTTCAGCTTTATTTGTAACGGCCACAGCTCCAGGCAACCCAAATGTCTGTCGGGAGATGAGCAGATAACAATCCTTAGTACATTCATTCAACAAATGGAGTACTATCTACAAATAAAAATGAATGAACTGTTGATGCACACACTGACATGGATGAATGGATGAATGTCAGACATTATACTGAATGTAACAAGCCAGACAGAAAATAGTACACACTGTATAAATCTATATGAAATCTAGGAGTAGGCAAAATGAATGTGCAGTGATGGAAATCCGTAGTGGTCTCTGGAATGGAGCAAATGCCCTGGAAAGGGGCCCAAAGTAATTCTGTGGAGTGATGGAAATACTCTATATCTCGATTGGGTGACTTCTCAATACTCACTGAAGTGAATATTTAATATTTGTGCTTTTTATTGTCTCTGATATAGCTCAATAAGAACTGAGTTGGTTTTTTAAAAAGCTTCTGGTTGATTCCAATGAGAACCATGACCTCCTCAGGCAGCACTGTCCAGTAGAACTCTTTGTGGTGCCAGAAACTTCCTATACCTGCACTATCCAGTGTCATAGACACCAGCCACAAGTAGCCAGAGCTCTCGAAATGTGGTGAACGTGGCCAAAAAATGCAAATGTGACCAAAGACCTGAATTTTTCAATTTATATCATTTTTAAAATTTTTATCTATCCATTTGAGAGAGACCACACACTGGGGAGAGGGGGAGAGGAAGAAGCAGACTCCCTGCCATGCAGGGAGCCTGATGCAGTGGTCAATCCCAGGGCCCTGGGATCATGACCTGAGCTGACGGCAGATGCTTAACTGATGAGCCACCAAGGTGCCCTCTCATTTTTATCATCTTTATTAGCTTTAGTTGACATGGCCATATGTGCCTAGTGGCTATTGTGTTAGTGCAGCCCTAGAAGAACTACCACATGAGCCCCTCGCCCTTCATTATATAGAGCTTGTCAAACTGCAATGAGTATTATGAATTAGTATTAGATCAGTCAGTAAGTCTGGGATGAACCCAAGATTCTGCATTTCTTTTCTTTTTTTTTTTTTTTGAAGATTTTTTTTTAAAGATTTTGTTTATTTGACAGAGAGAGGAAATCACAAGTAGGCAGAGAGGCAGGCAGAGAGAGAAAGAGGAGGAAGCAGGCTCCCTGCAGAGCAGAGAGCCCGACATGGGGCTCGATCCCAGGGCCCTGGGATCATGACCTTTTGAAGATTTTTAAAATTGATTTGACAGAGAGAGACACAGAGAGAGGGAACACAGGCAGAGGGAATGGGAAAGGGAGAAGCAGGCTTCCTGCTGAGCAGGGCGCCCAGTGTGGGGCTCGATTCCAGGACCGTGGGATCATGACCTGAGCCAAAGGCAGCCACTTAATGACTGAGCCACCCAGGCGCCCCAAGATTCTGCATTTCTAACAAGTTCCCAGGTGATGCTGCCCCTCCACGGAGCTTCTACTTAGAGGAGCAAGGCTATAGGTTACTCTCTCTTTAGGTAAGGAAGGGTGGAGGTATACTTTATTAGTGTTTTCTAATCAGGAGAACAGAGGACAGCTGAGGATCTGTTAGCATTTCCTTAAATTAAGCAAGCACAGTATTTATGGCCCCGTGATCCCCATTCCCAAGTGTGTATCCTAGAGAAGTCCTTACACAAGCCCTAATGGATGGTTATTGTGGCAGTTTGTCATCTCAGGGAGTGGGGTCATTATTTGGGGAATAGAGTATAAAATGCAGGTTGCAAATGCAGCAGAGGGCAGCAGTCAGAAACAACAAACCAGACATATACTCAGCAATATAGAGATGTTGCCAGAAAAACTGAGAGAAGAAAAGTAAGAAACAGAAAATGAAAACACAGTGACACTCAAGTGATGACACACAAAACATACATTTTTGGGGGCTCAGGCAGGTGAGCATCTGCCTTTGGCTCAGGTCATGAGCCCGGGGTCCTGGGATAGAGTCCCTGCATCAGGCTCCCTGCTCAACAGGGAACCTGCTTCTCTGTCGGCTGCACCCCCTCCTTGTGTTTTCTCTCTCTGTCATATAAGTAAATAAAATATTTTTTTAAACCCACATATTGGGGCGCCTGGGTGGCTCAGTGGGTTAAAGTCTCTGCCTTCGGCTTGGGTCATGATCCCAGGGTTCTGGGATCGAGCCCCGCATTGGGCTCTCTGTCCAGCAGGGAGCCTGCTTCCTCCTCTCTCTCGGCCTGCCTCTCTGCCTACTTGTGATCTCTGTCTGTCAAATAAATAAATAAAATCTTTAATAAAAAAAAAGGGGGGGGGGGAAGAAATCTACACTCCCACCCATCGGAAGAAGGCCACATGTTGTTTAAAATAAAAACCCAGGGCGCCTGGGTGGCTCAGTGGGTTAAGCCGCTGCCTTCGGCTCAGGTCATGATCTCAGGGTCCTGGGATCGAGTCCCGCATCGGGCTCTCTGCTCAGCAGGGAGCCTGCTTCCCTCTCTTTCTCTCTGCCTGCCTCTCTCCATCTACTTGTGATTTCTCTCTGTCAAATAAATAAATAAAATCTTTTAAAAAAAAATAAAATAAAATAAATAAAATAAAATAAAAACCCATATATTTCTTTTTTTACAAAGAAATATCCATATTTAATGTTTTTAGTCAAACACATGAGAGTAGGTTAAGGCATGAAAGAAAGAGTGAAATTCAGACTTGGAGGGAAAATTTTAAACAGATTTTTCTCTGCTGGTTGAGGAGAATGATTGTGAGGGGGTTTGATTATCGCAGCATTCCAAACCTGAGGTCCAAAAAGAGAGATTCTGAGTGTATTCCTTCCTGGGGCTGTCATCACAAAGTCGCACAGACTGTGTGGCCAAAACCAAAATCTGTCCTCTCGCAGCTCTGAGGCAGAAGTCTGAGGTCAATGTATTGGCAGAGTTGGTTCTTTCTGAGGACAATGGTGGAGAATCTGTCCTGTGCCTCTTCTTGTGCTTTGTGGGCAATCTGGTGTTCCTTAGCTTGTAGGTGTCTGCCTTCATCCGCACGTGGCTTCTCCCTGTGCGTTTGTGCCCCACTTTCCCCCTTTTTATAAGTGCACCAGTCATATTGGATCTGGGGCCACCCAGGATGATCTCATCTTTAATTACTTCTGTAACAACCTATTTCCAAGTAATTTCACATTTTCAGGTAGCGGCAGTGGGGGTGGGACAGTGTTAGGACTTGAACAAAAGAATGTAGCCGGGGCAGGGGAACAGTTTTCAACCCGTAACACTGAGGAATCTTAGCTACTACAGAAGGGGCTTCTGTCCCTTAGGGGGACAACCAGGGCAGTTCACCCCACGTCCACGTGGTGAGTTTCCAGACCCTTGTTAACCAGCTGCGCTCACCTTGGACCGCTCACTTTCCTCTCCAGTCCCCAGCTGCCCTGGTTTGCGCAGAGCAGTTGGGGGCAGCCTGGTCACCATCTTTCCTGGCCTCTGCTACTTTTCAGGAGCGTCTCAAAGCTGATGAAACTGATAAAAAGGGGCGTCCTGCCTCAGGATGCCAAGCCCCCGGAGGACATCCTGCTCCTGCCCCCCCTGGACTACCTGGAGTGGGTCAGCCACCTCCCTCAGCACCTCCAGAACCAGATCATCCGCTTCTCCCCTTCCTGCAGCATCAAGGCGCAGAAGGGAAAGGTGTGTTTGCAGGGGCAGGAGGGTGCTTCCCGACGTGTCCTTCCCCAGTGCCCTCTGAGGGCCACTGCATGCATCGCCCGAGGCAGGCAACAGAGTCATGTCTCCACCACCACTGCGTATGTACCAGGGTCTTTGCTAAGTGGTCACTTGACTTTAATTCTCACATCAACCCTAGGATCCCAGTCTGTTAGAGGAGGAGACTGAGGCCCTGGGAGGTAAAGCTCACACAGCCCAGCAAACACTCAGCATTCTGCCGTCCGCCCACCCATCTAGGTGTCTTTCCTCTGCCCGACACAGGCATTGCTAATCGATCACTGCACCATTCCCCCCATCCAGACCCACCACTGCCTGAGCGCCCTTCTCCCCCACAGTTCATGGAGGGCCCCGGCCTGGCATTCGCAGCCTTCTCCCAAGCCGTCTCCTTGTTCCCTGGTGCCTCTTTCTGGGCCATCCTCTTCTTCTTGATCCTGGTCATCACAGGGCTAAACACCTTGATAAGGATCTTGGAAAGCATTACTTATCCCCTCCAGAACTCCATCTCCATCTTCAGGAGGTATCCCAAGCTGCTATCAGGTATATGGATTCTCACCCTTCTCCCCAGGCCATCCCAATCTCCCGGGCTCATTTTGACCCCTGGCCCACCCCTGCACATAGACCTCAGTGTGGCCAAACCTGCCTTTGCCACAGTGTTTGTCTGCTTGGGAGGTTTTCTGGGCAGCCTGATCTTCACCAGTCACGCTGGCAGCTACGTAATGTCCTTGTTTGATGATTGCCTGGTCCCGCTCACCCTCATCATCATTGTGGCCTTCCAGAATATGGCCCTGGCCTGGATCTATGGAGCTAGGAGGTGATGTCCAAGTCCTGGGGTCTACCCAGCCAGGGGCCCATCCCAGGTCTCTGAGGATGGGGCGGGGGGGGGGGGGCATGGTCTGCTCTGTCTGTCCCATAGCAAGGGGGGGTCTAGCTAATAGCATGGGGGGCAGGAGGGAGTGATCTGAGGGCAACCACGTGGGTGCTGACATAAAGAGTAGTCAGAAAGCAGGAGGCTCAATTTCCCCTACCATGGGCCACATGGGATAGTCTGAAGGCAGAGGGCCGGAGCCCGGCACTTGGGTCAGGGGGCTCCCATGAGGAGACCAGATCCAGGGCCCAGCCTCAGGGAGGGCCCAGCAGGACCCAGTAGCCCCTACGAGTTGAGAACTGGTGAGAGAACCAGAGGTCTGGCAGACCCAGAGCTCTAGGCCCTGGTGGCCAAAGGAGGGATCCTTCTAGACATCTGTGCCCATGGCCCCCACCCCAGGGTCAGGGAAGAAATATTCGGTGATCTGGGCCGACTGCTGTGGTCCTTCCTCACTGTCCTGTGGTGCTATGTGACCCTGCCTGGGCTGCTGGCCCTGACCACCATCAGCCTCATGCAGCTCTACCAGACAGAACCCCCCTACTACATTGCCTGGAACAGCAGTATGGTGAGATCCCCCTCCCTAGCCTCCTGCCCCCATTCTGGGCAACCCTCCTCTGATCTCCCATTCCATAGAGTCCTAGGTCTGGGTTCCTTCCGTCCCCAAGGACCCTTTAGCCAGCTTCCCAGCCCCTAGGGAACCTGATCTCCAGTGTCACACGGATTGAAATCCCCTAACAGCCCCCTCCTCCTCCACCTCACTCCCTTCTCTCTGCCTGCAGAGCCAGGAGGTGAAACAGCCCTACCTGCAAGGCACCCTGAGCTGGGTCACCTTCCTCAGCGTCCTCGCCTTCCTGCCAATCCCCATCTACCCGCTTCAACACTGGTGGTACCTCCAGGACCACATTGCTTCTGACCCCTTTGAAAAGCTACAGTCCAAAAAGATGCCTTTGGTGCCCCCCAAGCCCTGGCCTAAGCACGGCATGAAGTCCCAGGAGGGAAACAAAGACAGCTCCTCCAAGAGGCGCAGCCTGTCCTTGACTAGGGGGCTGAACCTGAACTCGTGGCGGCGGTTCAGCTTGCCCTTGAGCAGCCAGAGCTCTTCCTGGTTCAGCCTGCCTATCATGAACTCGCTGTCCACACTCTCCACGAGGAGTTTCAGCCTTCCGGTCTCAAGGCAGGTGAGCCCGGCCTTAACACCCATAGACAACAGTGACCAGCACGTGAAGACCAAAGACGAAAACCAGCAGGGGAACTCTGTTCCGTAACTGGTGACGCCACCCCTCTTTCCAAGGCAGCGAATCTGTCCAACACGTGACGGCATGAGCGCCCATTTTACTACAGAAATAATGGGTTCTGCCGGAAAGGAGGGGGAGGGGTACATGGGAATCGTGCCCATCAACCACTCATTTGGCCTTGGGAAGAAATGGACAACTCAGGAGCTCTTTCCTCTCCTGGAATAATACCAGTTCTGCTAAGTGGAACATTCTGCTCTGAGGTCAAAGAATTCAGACCAAGAAGTCAACTCAGCCATTCGCAGAGCTGGACCTAGTTCCTCCTTTCTCCCTGTGAGTGGGGAGTACCGTGTTGGCACAATGGGGATGGGCTTCATGGCACTGGCCAGGACCCAGCCTTTCCAGTTATCATGGAGATAGACAGTGTTCCCTCCAAACCCCAAACTCCACCGCCAAACTGGATCTCGGGGTGGGGAGGCTGATTTCTCCAGGGCTACCCTCTCAGAGTGGGCTGGGATAATAATGCTAAGTCAATAAATTGATCCGCTGAGACCCCATGCACAGGCTGTGGCACCGTTTTCTTTCTGTCAGCCTCCTCCTGCCCATATACCCTCCAAATCAGCAACCTCTAGTGAACTGAGAATCCGGTCTGGTGACTCCAATCTCCTTCTCCCTTTGGGACACAGTTTATGGAGTTTCTGTGTTCTTCCTTGTTCTGGAGTTGAGACGAGCCTTTGGGGAACTTTGCAGCAATCTGTCTTACTCAATCCAGAAAGTGTGTTAACCCTTAAATCTAACGTGGTTCGGGGACCATACTACTGAATGTGTCCCATCGTTATCATCTCACTTCTCCTGCCAAGAGGGGAGCATGCCTGGAGCTGCATCAGGTGGGTAGGTCCCCTCTAGCTATCATGCTTCATTCTGACTTGGGGTAGAGTCGCTCACCCACTTGGGCATTGGGAGGTAGGTCACGTGGTTTCTGTGGGCTCAGGACCAAGGAGTCTTAGAGAACTCAGAGCTTCTTAGGGTTGTCTGCGGGAATAGGTAACACTACCCTGCCTCTTCAAACACCAAATGGAGTTAAGGCAGCTCAGGAGGTGGAGGCACCTTCTAGAAGCCACATCTCTTTGTATCTTCCTGGGTAACTCCCCATCCCCAAAGACCATGACCTTGAGAATCAATGCCAGCTCCCATCACCACCCACTCTGGCTCCAAATCACCTCCCAAATTTCTGCCTGCCCATTCACGCCTTTTATTTACCTCAGAGGTCTCTAAACATTGCTTATCACACTCCTTTATCGGTGACAATTTTTTGAGAAAATATTCCCAACATGTGTAGAAAATCTACTCGTGAACGACTGTCGTTCTACATCATCTTGATAAAGCTTAATTCATTTTGCTTATTTCCGTTAAAAAATTAGCTATAAGTAGAAATTCTAAATGTTTCTTCCTGCATCCCCAGTGTAATGGCTTCTACAACCCAATCTGGAGAGCCCCGAAAAGGTCACCGGCAGAAGCTCGCAGGCCCTTCGCGTGTCTGAGACTCACACCTCCTGGCGTCCTGCCTCCACCTTACTCTCCAGGGACGCTGGGTCTGGGATGACGTGGCTCCGGAAACCAGCTGCAGGGAGAGGGCCTGTTCTCCCCTCCCTCACCTCTGCGTCACTTCCCCTCTCAGAGGCAGGACGGGCCGCCATGAACCAGGTATGGGAAGAGCCTGGCCGGATGAGCTGCAGACCAGTGGAGATGATGCATCTTAAACCACGCAGGGCTCTAGCTCTAAGGTCATTGTTTTTGTGTGAGGTTGGAGGGGTGGGGAGTCCTGGCATGACACTGTCCCAGGGGCTGCAAGCCGCCCCCTTGCCTTGGTTAACACTTAGACAAGGCACAGACAGGCCCTTTGCTGGGCCTGTGAGTGGATACCGCAGGAGGCTCGAGGAGAGAGAGAAAGGCCCTGAGATAACCAGTCCACAACTAAGGTGGAAATAGAGTTGAGGTCTTCTGGTTGCTAGTCTGGGGTCCTTTTCTTTCTTTCCTTTTCTTTCTCGTTTCTGTACCAGGTTAACCACTTGGCCCCTGGGGCTACGGTGCTGGCATGTGACCTCCATTCCCCAATCTGAGGTGCTTCCACAAGCCTGGAGAGGAAAACGAGGACATTTGAAGCGACCTCTGTGTTGCGGGGAGGTTGGTTGTCTTGGCGGATGTGGAGTGGAAGCCTCTGGACCCCCTGCAATGAGGTCTCGAGGCATGCGTGAGGGCTTTTGTTGTTACCCTTGGCCGGGATGGCCGTTCCATTGGCTTAGGTAAGCCGCTCGGTAGCCGGCAAGTAGCTGCGGCTTACACCGGAGTCAGCAGACTTTCCTGTAAGGGGCCAGATGGTACTCTTGGCTTTGCAGGACACAGGGTCTCTATTGTATATTCTTTGTTATTTGTTTTTTATAACTCTTTAAAGATGTACAAGTCATTCTTAGCTCAAGGGCCAGAGGATCTTACAGGCTATGGTTTGCCAACACCTGGTCTGGGGCCACGTCAGGCCAACAAGAAAATGCCGGTGGCTAAGGCAGAATTCAGTTTGGACTCCCTAGTCGGCCGACATCGGGCAAGGCTGCCACCCAGGCAGTCCAGCAGAAAGAGGGGTGACCCAAGAATTGCCAGGGGCCTGAATCCTTAATTTTCAAAATAAGTCTTTACAATTCCCTGCTCCCTTCGGCCTCAGTCTAATGACGAGATGAAGCTGCTCTGGAAACACCCAGACTCACTGACCAAAACTCCTGCCCAAGGTGTGTGGACTGGGACATGAGAAAGGTTGTCAGAAATAGTCAGAAATGTATTCTGAGTGGATTTTTGAGGACCTGACAGTCGATAATACCAGATGCATGTGGAGAGTAGGGAAAATAGAAAGTCCCTAAACGTCAGTCTGTCTTCCAGGGTTGGAGTTGGGACTGGGTGGTGGCCGCAGCCCAGTGGATACAAGCAGCCTTTAACTTTGCCCCAACAGCGAACTAGGCCATCGTTTAGGGGAACCTTTGTAAATGGAGGCCCCCTGGAGCCGGTGGCGGGGACAGTTCCTTCTGGTAGGCTCCTGCCGCTTTCAATTCCAAAACGGATTAACACAAGGACCAGGGTAGCTCTGCTCTCGAATCTTCCATTTACATTTAACCATTTCAGACCGTACTGGTTGTCAAGTTCAGGTTGACGGACCCTAAAATGAAGATGTAAGGCTAGAGATTTAAGAGACCTCCACGTGTCGAGCCGCCTCTATCTGAGAGCTGAAGAGGAAATCAACGCTGCCTTTCCTCGAAAGCGGCGTTCGCGGCGGTTGTGTCGGCAGGTGGCGCTGTGGTACTGGGAACTGGCCTCCCTGGGTCCTGAGGCGGCCGTGAAGTCAGGAAAACGGATTCTTCTTTCTCCTTTTGGGAACCTGTTGTTTCTTTACGCGGTTCTAGAGAGAACCACGCATGCTCCAGTCTCTGGATGGGAGAATCCCCTGACACTTGGAGGACATTCACAGTATGGACACATGAAACATCAATTATACACTTAATAGAAGAAGCCAAAACAGCACATCGCATTAGCCCAAAGGCCCCACCAAACAGGGTCACTTGGACTTCCTTCCCCCACTGTGTGCTACATCAGTGGTTAGGTGCGTGCTTTCCTTCTGGGGAACATGGACCTAGAAGTCTAACATCCTTGAGTCGTGAAGCATCAGCTTCAGCAAAATTTTCCACCTGTGACGCATGTAAGGGCCATGAAGGCTGGTCCATGCTGGACCTTCTTTATAGTTAGAAGCTTCGGGACCAACCATGTGTTTTTCCTAAACTATGAATCGTCTGTTTGAGCCCAGGCAGTCCTCAGATGGTGACTTGGGTAGCAGGGCCTTTATCTTCATCTTCCCTCAAGGCCCACCCATTCCTAGCTGACTGATTAGACAGAGGCCATTACTGACACATCATTCCTTCCAGAGATGTACAAATGGCGGACAAAGCACAGGAAAAGCAGCTCAGTGTCTTCAGTCATTAGGGAAATGTAAATCAAGCCCAAAATGACACACCACTTCACACCCACCAGGATACTGAGAACCAAAGAGAATGCAAAGTAACAAGTTTTGTGGAGGATTTGAGGAAACTGGAACTCCTGCGTCACTGGTGGGAACATGAAATGTTGCACTCGCTGTGAAAATCAGCTTGGCAGCTCCTCAATTTCCACTCTAGGTCTAGACGCAAAAGAACTGAAAACAGCGTTCAAACAAAAACTTGTACATGAACGTTTACAGTAGCATTATTCGCAATTGCCAGAAAGTAGAAGCCACCCAAACATCCATCAACAGATAAATGGATAAAATAAAAGTGATGTATCCATACTAAGGGTAGTGTTCAGTCCTAGGCAGGAGGGAAGTTCTCATACAACATGGATAAATCTTAAAAACATTCTGTTAAGTGAAAGAAGTCAAACACAAGGGACCACGCATGATGATTCCATCTATATGAAATACCCAGAAAAGGCAAATCCAGAGAGCTAGAGAACAGAATGGTGGTCCAGGCCAGCGTTGAGGGGAGAGAAGCAGCAGCAATGAGTACTTAGTGGGTACAAGGTTCCCATGTGGAACCTGGTGGTCATCACGGATCAACTTTGTGAAAGTACCAAATGCTACGGACTCCCATGCTTCTAACAGATTAAAATGGTGAATTTTATATCCTGTATATTTTACCATGATTTAAAAAAATACAAACTGGAAACAATGAAATAAAATTGCCTCTACTTATGGACAGCATGACTGTATCCAGAGAAGACCCCATTCTGCAAAAATTGTACTAGAACTAATAAGAGTCTAGCAAAGTCAGAACACGTCAGTAAGTAAGAGATCAGCGGTATTTCTGTATACTAGCAGTAAGCAATCAAATTTTTTAAATGTCAAACAGTATTAATATTGCCACCATTGTCACTTACATTATTATTACTATGACTTGGGTTAGAGAATTAATTCGGCATCTTCCAGAGAAATCTGGATGCCACACAATGCTTGGCGGTATTTCAGACCTCCTCTGCACCCGAAGTGGCAGATAATTGGAATTCCTCCAATTTGGAGGAAGGATGTTTTGGTTGTGATTTCTGGATGTGGTGGTTGTTGGTGG
Organism: Mustela erminea; assembly: GCF_009829155.1. Lineage (NCBI taxonomy): Eukaryota > Metazoa > Chordata > Mammalia > Carnivora > Mustelidae > Mustela > Mustela erminea. Next base: position 5,018,925 of record NC_045632.1, on the reverse strand, counting down.
TTGTCTTGCTATTTAACTAATAACTGCTGTCAGTTCAGTCTTGTCATTACCGGTTTACTTTGTTACGGGTTTAGTTAAACTGCATGGATAATCATGCACATTTGCCTCAATTCCATGTGCGCGTGGCCTGCAATTTCCCACTAATTAGACTCTTTAAAGACATTTCTGCAGTTATCTACTCAAATCTGCATCATCTGTTCCCCTCTTGCCAAAGCAGATGTACACAGCTCCCACCCACCCCCACTCCAGGAAATAATTTGCTTATTATCACTGAGTTCTTTCTCCGCTGGAAAGTAGGAACGGGGCGGGGGGGGGGGGGGGGGGTGCAGACGGCTGGGATTTCTGTCCCACTGAAGTGAGAACCACCAAAACAGCGTACACAAGGGGCTGGGCCGAGTCAGACAGGCAGAGTGGACCTGGGAGCGCAGAACAGACGTGGAGATTATCTAAAATATGGCAAAAGACTGACCAAAGACCTCAAACACAGCCCCGTGGCAAAAGGATCTAGATACCCGCCATTTCCTCAGGAATCAAGCACTGGACTCACTCCTCTCAAATGGCTTTATTTCCCCAGTGTGGGGGGCTGCAGGTAGGATCTCTGATCCCTGAACCCCAGGACCCCACAGCCTTCTCCCGCCCAGCGGGCTGCGGCAGTGCCTTCAGAAGAGCAGTGCCTGGGCTCAAGGCTGAGCCTCCCATTGTCGGACCGGTTCTGGGAGGAGCTGGGCCTGGGTGGTTCCCGTGGATCAACACTCCCTGAGGGGGTCCTGACAGCAGCTCGCAGTGGTCCTCCGCCAGCGTGGGGCCCACGTGCAAGACAAGCCCACGAGGTGTAAGGGTCAAGGACCAGCTAGGACTTTAGGAGCAAACACTCCCTGTAGGGACGACTCCTTGAAGTCTGCCAGCAAGGCTCAGTCTGGAGGGAAGAGAGAACAGGTGGTGGGATGGAGAAGACGGCAAAACATGGGCGGCTGGCAAAAAGAAGGAAGCATGAAAAGCCCAAAGGAAACAGAGTGCACCCCAGGACAAGGGAAAGGCAGCGCACGGGAGAAAATCACTCTGAGATAGAGGAGCAAAAGCCCCAGAATGTGGGGTGGTGACCACAGAGGCCAGCGATAGGCACAGACGGACCCCACAATACTGACCTTTAGGCCCAGACGGGGCAGGTGGCGGCGGCCCCCCTGGAGGCAACAATGCAGAGCGGCTCAGGGCGTCAGCCACCCAGCCCAGGACTCGGCTACAGTGCTGCACCTGGGGAGCGGGAGGGACAGAAGGTAAGAGACCTCCCCCCCTACCCTAGCCCCCCCCACACACACACCCCACCACAGCCTGGCCCGGGAGTCCTCACCTCCTGCTCCAGCCCTTTCAGACGCTGCTCATACTCCCGGATCCGCCTCAACTGCTTCAAGGCTGTGTCCACCCTGCAACCACAACCACCAAGGGCATCAGGCCCATTCCCGCCGCCCGCTAGCCCCGCCCACCTCGGAAGCCCCATGCCCGCAGGCCCGCCTTCCTCCCCAACACTCTGGCTTCGCCCCACTCTGGCTCCACCTGGAGCCTGGCTCCTCTCTCCTCTTCCACCCTCCCCCCCAGGAAGCCCTGCCCTCACTTTTGCGACGTGCGTTTCAGACGCTCGGAGTCGCTCTCCCGCTTGTCCCGCGCGCGAGCCAGCAGGAAATTCTCCTTCTGCACCGACTCCCACGTCAGCAGCCTCCGCTCTGCTTCCTTGGAGAGGTAAACCCCTGGCAGGGGGGGTAAGGGCAGAGTCAGTGGGCCTGCCCCACCAAGGCCTCCCGCCGTGAGCCCGCTCAGACCACGCCCTGTGCAGGTCTAGGCCCCACCCTAATACTTAACACCTGCCCCCCTCAACACCTAATCCCTAACCACTCAGTGCTCCCCGACATCTTCCCGCAGCCTGTCCGTGCTCTTCCTTCTCTCCAGGGCCTGACCCCTGTGCTTTTCCCTTTCGCATCAAACCCCGCTCTCACGAAAATGTTCGATGACCGGGGAGGGCGGCAAGCGGGACCGACGCCTGCGTAGGTGCCGAATGAGGAGGCGCACGTGAGAGATGATGATAAGGGGCGGGGCCAGCGCCGGCCGAGAGTGAAATTCCCGGATGAGGCTGTAGCGCTGAGCCTTCCAATAGAGGTCGCTGTTTCCCTGTACTTTGCCGAAGGTGTCGCTGTGGGGAGGAGAGGTCAAGGGTCACCAGAGGTCAAAGAGGGCAGATGAAGGTTAGATATTAGACAATATGTTTTAAGACCAAGGCAGCAGGCCAATGTCAGAATCATTAAGGTCAGAGATATTACAGGATGCACTTAGTAGGAGCTGGATTAGGAGGGCAAAGAGATGTCTGGCATCAAGGGGAAACAGTGTCAGGAATTAGGGTAGAGGTTATAGACAGGCTCAAAAGTCACACAAATAGCTAAAATCAGAAATGAAAATGGAGACATCACTATGAACCTTACAGAAATAAAAAGGATTATAAGAGAACACTATCCCAACTGTACACCAAGAAATTAGATAACCTAAATGAAATAAATGGACAGATTCCTAGAAACACAAATTACCCAACTCAAGAAGAAACAGAAAATCTCAAAAGACCTATAACAAGAGATTAAATCACTCATCAAAAATGTCCCAACAACAAAATCCCAGGCCTAGATGTTGTTGTTGATGAGTTCTACAAAACATTAAATAAGTAAATAACACCAATCCTTCTCAAATTCTCCCAAAAAACTCCAAAAAAAGAGGAGAGAACAGTTTGTGACTCATTCTGTGAGGCCAGCAGCATTACCAACCCAGATAATGATAACACAAGGAAACAAAATTACAGACCAATAGTTTTTATGGATACACACGCAAATATCCCCAACAAAATACCAACAGACCTACTTCGGCTGCATAGTAAAAGGATCATATACCATGACCAAGTGGGATTTATCCCAGTAATGCAAAGGTGCCTCAACATGCAAAAATCAATATAATACACCACCTTAATAGAACAAAAAGAAAAAAAAACAACTACATGATCCTCTCAAGTGGCCGAGATACAAAAAGGCATTCGACAAAACCCAACATCCTTTATGGTTTAAAAAAAAATCAGATAGGATTAAAAGGAAAATTCCTCAACATGGGTAGAGGGTACTTATGAAAAACCTACGGCTAACATCATACTCAATGAAGAAAGACTAAAAGCTTTCAGCTAAAATAAGGAACAAGACAAGGATGCCCACTCTTACCACAGCTCTTTGTTGTTGTACTGAAAGTTCTAGCCAAAGCAATTAAATAGGAACAAGAAATTAAAGGCATCCAAACTGGAAAGGAAGACATAGAACTATTTCTACTCACAAATGACACGATCCTATATATCAAAAATCTCAGAGAATCCCAAGAAAGCTAATAGAGCAAATTCAGCAAAGTTGCAGGGCACCAGATCACCAACCAAAAATCAGTTGTGTATCTCTACACCTGCAGTGAACACTGCCACGTCTGCCAGCCAAGGACTGCCAGCAGTCTGCCAGCAGGGAACAGAGTCTCCTTCACAGCCCTTAGAAGGAACCAATCCTACCCATACTTTGGTTTTGGACTTACAGCATCCAGAACTGCAACGGAAAAGTTTCTGTTACTTAACACCATCCACTTTTTGTTACTTTGTTAGGGAAACCCCAGGAAACTAATACAATGGCTAATGGCCAACTAATTTTTTTAAAGATTTTATTTATTTATTTGTCAGAGAGAGAGAGAGTGCGCACAAGCAGGGAGAGCAGAAGGCAGAGGGAGAAACAGGCTCCCTCTGAGCAAGGAGCTCAATGCAGGACTTGATCCCAGGACCCTGGGATCATGACCTGAGCCGAAGGCAGACATTTAGCCAACTGAGCCACCCAGGTGTCCCTGGGTGACAAGTCCATTCGATATGGAAAAATAAAACAGTCTCTTAGACACAGAGACCTGGAATAATGGGATTTCGGCATGCAAAAAGAACGAAGTTGGACCCCACATCACATCCATATACCAAAATTAAGTCAAACAGACCAAGAAACTGAATATAAGAGCTAAAACCATAAAACATAGAAGTGAATATTACCTTGGATTGGGAGATGGGTCCTTAGATACGACATCAATAGTACAAATAAAAAACTTTTTTTTTTAAAGATTTTATTTATTTGACAGAGATCACAAGTAGGCAGAGAGGCAGGTAGAGAGAGAAGAGGGAGGAAGCAGGCTCCCTGCCGAGCAGAGAGCCCGATGCGGGGCTTGATCTCAGGACCCTGAGATCATGACCTGAGCTGAAGGCTGAGGCTTTAACCCACTGAGCCACCCAGGCGCCCCCGAATAAAAAACTTTTAAATTTTTGTGCATCAAAGGGGCTTATCAAGAACAGGAAAGGGGCGCCTGGGTGGTTCAATGGGTTAAAGCCTCTGCCTTTGACTCGGGTCATGATCCCAGTGTTCTGGGATCAAGCCCCGCATTGGGCTCTCTGCTCAGTGAGGAGCCTGCTTCCTCCTCTCTCTCTGCCTGCCTCTCTGCCTAGTTGTGATTTCTCTCTGTCAAATAAATAAAATATATTTAAAAAAAGAACAGGAGGGGCGCCTGGGTGGCTCAGTGGGTTAAGCCGCTGCCTTCGGCTCAGGTCATGATCTCAGGGTCCTGGGATCGAGTCCCGCATCGGGCTCTCTGCTCAGCAGGGAGCCTGCTTCCTTCTCTCTCTCTCTGCCTGCCTCTCTGCCTACTTGTGATCTTTCTCTGTCAAATAAATAATAAATAAAATCTTAAAAAAAAAAAAAAAAAAAAAAGAACAGGAAAAGACAACCAACAGAATGGGATAGGAGAACCTGGGTGGCTCAGTGGGTTAAGCCTCTGCCTTCGGCTCAGGTCATAATCCCAGGGTCCTGGGATCGAGCCCCACATCGGGCTCTCTGCTCAGCAGGGAGCCTGCTTCCTTCTCTCTCTGCCTGTCTCTCTGCCTACTTGTGGTCTCTGTCAAATAAATAAAATTAAATCTTTAAAAAAAAATCTTAAAAAAATCAAACACCAGTTCGCCCACTAGCTAGGGCTGCAGCATTGTTTTGAAAAGGAAAATAACAACTCATGGCAAGGCTGTGGGGAAATCCGAACTCTCCTACATCACTAATGAGAACAGAAAATGGTGCTTCTGCTGTCGAAGACTGTTCAGTTTCAAAAAGCTAAAGAGAATTGCCACAGCATGCCCAGCATCCTACTTTAGGAATATATCCAAAAGAAATAAAAACAGGGGCGCCTGGGTGGCTCAGTGGGTTAAGCCGCTGCCTTCAGCTCAGGTCATGATCTCAGGGTCCTGGGATCGAGTCCCGCATCGGGCTCTCTGCTCAGCGGGGAGCCTGCTTCCTCCTCTCTCTCTCTGCCTGCCTCTCTGCCTATTTGTAATCTCTCTCTGACAAATAAATAAATAAAATCTAAAAAAAAAAAAAAAAAGAAATAAAAACAGACTTGAACAGGTACATGAACACTAACGTTCAGTGCAGCATCATTTGAAAGAGCGAAGGGATGGAAACAAGTGAGTTTCAATGAACAGATGAACAGATGAGGGAACGGGATAGACTTGTACAATGGGATAGACTCGTACAATGGAATATTATTCAGCCATGAAAAGAGTACTGGTCCGTGCTGCAACTTGGATAAACACTGAAAACTTTATGCTAAGTGAAATAAGCCAGACAGAAAACGATAAATGTTGTATGAATCAACATACAACAAGGGGGGGCTGAGACTTAGAGGGGGGTACGTATTCATATACATGGTATGAATCTACGTATATGAAACCTCTAGAATAAGCAAATTCCTAAAGACAAAAAGCGGGCTCCAGGGGGCCAGGCGGGTCAGTGGGGAGCAGGAAGTTGCCGCTGGCTCATTGGGTACACACTGTGTGTCTGGAGCGATAACATTTTTTGGAAGTACATAGTGGTAGTGGTTGTAAAACATTATGAATTTAATTAATGGCACTGAATTGGTACACTTCAAATTGGCAAATTATATGTATTTTGTCACAAAAAAACATTTTTTTTTTTCATGTTCTGCCTGGGCTCAGAGAGAGGATCAGAGTTCACAGTCCAGGTCCGGGCAGTGTCTGAACTCTGGGACTAAAGACGGAACTGATTAGGCCTGGGTCTGGGTCAAGCTGGGACAGAAAGTCACACTGGGTGAGGTCAGGTCAGAGAGTAGTTGGGCCTCACCTGAACATGGCGATGAGCAAATTGAGCAGCAGGATGTTGGCCACCAGCAGGAAGATGATGAGGAGGAGAACCACCAGCCAGTTGGCATAGAGCGAGACGCAGGAGCCTGCCTGAGCCCCCAGCGGGCGAGCCCAGAAGCCCTGCTCCGATGAGCAGTTGACATGCTCCATGAGGGCCACTGTGAAGGGAGACACTCAGAGATGGGCCAGGGAGACAGAGACCAGAGAAAAACAGAAATTCAGAGGGGTGTGGGAGAAAGAGACCCAGAGAGAGGGAGACAGAATCCCAGAGAGAGACAGAGGAGGCGTCAGAGACCCAGAGACAGGGAACAGAGATATGAAGAGAAAGGAGACAGAGTCCCATAGAGATGAAGGGGGTAGGGGCTACTCAGAGACCTAGAGAGAGAGGGGGGCTGAGACTTAGAGGGGGGTACGAACCCCAGGGACGGGGAGCCCTGGGAGGGGGAACTCGAAGGGACGGCATCAGATCCTCTCATCCCTCCATACCGTCCATGTCCTCCTGGGGGATCTGCCCAAAGATCTGCAGATAGGGCCGGTAGAAGACGCGGCGCAGGACATTCGGGAGGTCACGATCCTGGGGCCTGAGGAGCCCCTCCGTGGCCACGCCGTAGGCAACCAGCCACACACCCAGGAAGAAGAGGAAGAAGAACACGTCCTTCATCTGCCGGGTGGAAAGAGACCAAGTCTGGACCCGCCCCCTGGAATGACCCTGCCCCTAGCCCCACCCATGCCCACACCTCCATGCCCCGCCCCTTTCCTCCTCTGGACCCGCCCACCCGACCCTGCCCCCCTCACCATCTTGTTCACGATCACGATCTTAGGCCCGAGTTGTTTGTTGACCGTGAAGATGTGCAGCAGCCGCAGCGTGAAGACCATGAAGTCGAGGCAGAGGACGGTGCGGCCCAGGTCATACAGGCCGGGGGTCAGCCTGCGGTGCAGGGAGATGCGGCAGGGCTCACTTAGGGGTCATGGGGTACAAAGGAAAACCCAGGTCTTCCCAACACCAGGCTTAGGGTGACCCCGGAGGGGCTGCAGCCAGGACCTGCTGATTCACTCCGGGTTTACCCAGATTTCACTGGCACCCGCTTAGGAATGACTACATAAATCAGGGTCTCGGCAAAGATTGGGGAGGCCTCTGTAACAATCAAGTCGGAAAACCCGCTGGAATATTTGTCCAACCTATAAAGGGGCAAAATAGAGTTCCAGCAAGTGAGTAAGCAGAAGACAGATGACCTCACGGGGAGAGTGGATAACGAGAACACGGTTCACAGAGGGAGGTCGGATGGCCAACAGCACCAGCGACCCCTATGGGGAAAATAAAACTGTATCCCTATTTGCTTCATCATGTACTTGAACCCTGAGTGGATTAAAAACCTAGAGTGAAAGGCAAGGGGCGCCTGGGTGCCTCGGTAGGGGTTAGGCCATGATCTCAGAGTCCTGAGAAGACACCCGCCTTTGGCTCTGTGCTGAGTGTGGCACCTGCTTAAGCTTCTCTCTCTTCCCCTCCCTCCCCCAACTCTCTCTCTCAAAAATAAATAAAAAATAAAGGTACTTAAAAAAAAAAACAAACAAACAAAAAAAAAAAAAACCTAGAGTAAAAGGCAAAACATGAAAATCTGAAAATACAGAATTTATTCATGAGCTTGACTGGATGAGATGTCACAAGACAACAAAACCTTCTACGCAAGTAATGTGTAAAACCACAACATAGGGAAAGACTGATAAGTTTGACTACTCTGAAAGATAAAATTTCCCTCCGTCAAGAGATAACATAAATACGATGAACAGAGAAAGGCAAAACTATCTGCCAAAAACGCACAACCTAAATTTGATCACAAGGGAACCTGAGGCAGACTCAAACAGAGGCAAGTCCTACAAAATAACGGGGCTGGCCTGTTCAAAAGTGTTAAGATCATAAAAGCTGAAGAAGGATCGAGGAACTGGGTTGGTTCCTGGGGTAGAAAAAGGACATTGGTGGGACAACTGGTAAAATTTAAGATCTCTTGGTTTTGATAAGGGAAGATGTTGACATCTGAGGATCTGGGTGAACGGTATAGAGGAATTCTTTGCACTGTTTTTGCCACATTTTTTATAAGTCTCTGGTTATTTCAGGATGCAAATGAAAAGAATAAAAGAATGTTTAAGATAATATACAAAAGTTTAAATGTTTAAGATAATATACAAAAGATGAGCTGCAGACAATGAGAAGGTATTTAAAACAAAGCCACCAAAAGGGGGGCGCCTGGGTGGCTCAGTGGGTTAAGCCTCTGCCTTCGGCTCAGGTCATGATCCCCAGAGTCCTGGGATCAAGCCCCGCATTGGGCTCTCTGCTTGGCAGGGAGCCTTCTTCCCCCCTACCCCACCTATCTCTCTGCCTACTTGTGATCTCTGTCTGTCAAATAAGTAAAATCTTTTTAAAAATAAATAAATAAATAAATAAATAAAGCCACCAAGAGGTTAGGGTGCCTGACTGGCTCAGGGGGCAGAGTGTGCAACTCTTGATCTCAGGGTTGTGAGTTCGAGCCCCATGTTAAATGTAGACATTACTTAAAAATAAAATCTTAAAAAGAAAAAAAAAAAAAAACAAGGGTTAGGAGAGAGCACCGACCCATCCATACACATACACAAGAGATCAACAAACACAAATGAACATGTATTTTCTAAAATGGCGGCAAGCCTATGAAAAGACATTGACAGACGGACAAGTGGTCATTTGCTATGAACAGATGTCCAAGCTAACTAGTAGTCAGGGACGCATAAGTTTTAAAACGAAAAGTCATTTTTACCTGTCAGAATGGAAAAAAGACAGAAAAAGATCTAAAGGTTAAATTGAGAGCTACAAAAGTTTAAAGATTGAAAATACCTGGTATTGTCTGTCAGGTGCGTCCTCAAGGGGCACCCTCTTACCCTGATGATGGGCGTGTATGTGGGCGAAGCTATTCTACAAGGAAACCTATCCATGTCAAGAATATATGTACCCTTGGGGCGTCTGGGTGGCTCAGTGGGTTAAGCCTCTGCCTTTGGCTCAGGTTGTGATCCCAGGGTTCTGGGATCGAGCCCCACATCAGGCTCCCTGCTTGGCAGGAAGCCTGCTCCCTCCTCTCCTACTCCCCCTGCTTGTGTTGCCTCTCTCGCTCTGTCTCTCTCTGTCAAATAAATAAATAAAAATCTTAAAAATAAAATAAAATATCACTGGTATTCCTAAAGCATGATAGCACATGGCTCTTTCATCTCAAAAGATACTTTTTCTTTTTAAAGATTTTATTTATTTATTTGACAGAGATCACAGGTAGGCAGAGAGGCAGGCAGAGAGAGGGGGAAGCAGGCTCCCTGCCAAATAGAGAGCCCAATGTGGGGCTCGATCCCAGGACCCCGAGATCATGACCTGAGCCGAAGGCAGAGGCTTAACCCACTGAGCCACCCAGGCGCCCCTCAAAAGATACTTTAATCAAAATATAAGAGAAACAGGGGCATCTGGGTGGCTCAGTGGGTTAAAGCCTCTGCCTTTGGCTCAGGTCATGATCCCAGGGTCCTGGGCTTGAGCCCTGCATTGGGCTCTCTGCTCAGCGGGGAGCCTGTTTACTCCTCTCTCTCTCTCTGCCTACCTCTCTGCCTACTTGTGATCTCTGTCTGTCAAATAAATAAATAAAATCTTTAAAAAATATATAAGAGAAACAGAAGCATAGTGTCCTGCAAAACTTTCTTATCTTGCTCTTAGAATAAATTATTCATGCTGAGTTACTTTGTAGCATCTCTAACAGCACAGAGGAAGCAAGCCTCTGTCAGGGGAGACAGGTAAGGAGGGAGTCACTGCTGTTAATGATCCAGATTATAAAACGGGGTGTCGGGACACCTGGGTGGGTTAAAGCCTCTGCCTTCGGCTCAGGTCGTGGTCCTGGGGTCCTGGGATCGAGCCCCGCATCAGGCTCTCTGCTCATCAGGGAGCCTGCTTCCTCCTCTCTCTCTACCTGTCTCTCTGACTACTTGTGATCTCTCTGTCAAATAAATAAAATCTTTAAAAAAAAAAAAAAACGGGGTGTCAGGTCCCTTCCGTCCTTGGAAATAGTCACTAGGTTGTGTCCACAAAGCTCTTTGTCTTCTCTCTTCACAGGAACAGTGTCCTAACTGCTAGGACTTTAAAAAATAATAATAATAATTGTTAATAAATAAAAGGAAAAGAAATTTCATCAGCTAGTATCTGATTATAATGTCATGTTACCTTGAGTAGAAAATGAGACTTTGTGGCCAGACTTTTGGCTTCATTTCTACCTCTTGAAGTTTAGAATTTTTGTCTCACTGCCTTATGAAAAGAATTCATTCATTCCTTTCATTCTGGCAAGGAGAAGTCTGCCTTGTCTGATCTTTAGCCAACAATGGTTGAAACCCCTTCTTCTGGAATTTGATGCCAGATTTTCAAAGACTAAGGTATCTTTGCAAATATCGATATGGAAAGCATGTCAGGACATATTAAAAATGAAAAAGAGGGGCGCCTGCGTGGCTCAGCGGGTTAAAGCCTCTGCCTTCGGCTCAGGTCATGATCCCAGGGTCCTGGGATCGAGCCCCACATTGGGCTCTCTGCTCAGCAGGGAGCCTACTTCCTCCTCTCTCTGCCTGCTTCTCTGCCTATTTGTGATCTCCGTCTGTCAAATAAATAAATAAAATCTTTAAAAAAAAAAAGGAAAAAGAGTTGCAGAAAAATACATGAAATATAATGTCCTTCATTTACAAAAGTATGTGTATCTGTCCATGTAAAAACACAGAAAAAGAACAAGCAGAAAATGCACCAAACTCAGCACCAAAGGAGAAAGTGGGGAGTCTTAGAGAGATGTGGTTTCCGTTGTGTGTTCCTCATTTCTTTAATCGTGTTCACTGAGGACATACTTCTGCATTTCTTTGGTAATAGGCTATATTTCAAAGATATTTTCTGTTGCTGGGAGATGAGCTAAGTATCTTTTTTTTCTTAAGATTGATTTATTTGTCAAAGAGAGAGCACAAGCAGGGGGAGCAGCAGGCAGAGGGAGAAGCAGGCTCCCCGGCGAGCAGGGAGCCCAATGCTGGGCTCGATCCCAGGACCCCGGGATCATGACCTGACTCGAAGGCAGAGGCTTAATGGACTGAGCCCTCAGGTGCCCCCAGACAGATGTGTCTTGAGGATTTTAGAATCTTTCTCGATGAAAGAGACTGCACAAGCCGTACCGAGAGCATCATTTGGGAAGGACTGAGAGTCAGGAGAGGATAAGGGAGGACTTCCAGAGATGGAGGCAGCAAAGCGGGAGGCCTCAAGGAAGTGTAGGTATTGGCTTGGCCAAGGAGAAGGGGGAAAAGTGTTTCAAGAAGGGGGAACAGCATGCGCAAGACCCGAAGACATGAATGCCAAGACCCAAAACATCCATGTTCCCAAGGGTGTTTTGACGTGCCCTTTGCCCTCTCTCTGGGCACCACACAGTATAATCTGGAAGCCACAGATGAAATGAACTAACATGACACAGGCCCGTCTTGGCAACAGGAAATATCTGAGGTGAATTCCTGACAATTTGTTTTTTATCAATTAGCTAAGAAGTAAGCAGAAACAGTCAGGTTTTTATGAACTAAAAGGTGAAAACATTCAAGCTTCCCCGGTGACACCTGAATCTGTAGGAGCGCCTGGCGGCCTCCTGGGCAGAGCCTGGGAACTCCAGATCTCAGAGCTGTGAGGTCTAGCCCCACTTTGGGGGTAGAGATGATTGAAAAGATTTTTTAAATCTTAAAAAAAATGTGAATCTAGGGGCTCCTGGGTGGCTCAGTGGGTTAAAGCCTCTGCCTTCAGCTCAGGTCATGATCCCAGGGTCCTGGGATCGAGCCCTGTATGGGGCTCGCTACTCAGCAGGAAGCCTGCTTCCTCCTCTCTGCCTGCCTCTCTGCCTACTTGTGATCTCTCTCTCTGTCAAATGAATAAATAAAATTTTAAAAATAAATAAATAAAAATTAAAAAATAAAAAAATGTGAATCTATAAAATTTGACCCAGGAAGACAACCCGAATGACATTAAAGCCAGAATGTAAAATTCGCAAACACAGAACCTAGATTTTGGCAAAATTCAATACAGACAACACCAATGAAGAGCCAAATATTTGTTGTTCGATGCACCCCAAATAATAATTAACAAAGTTGAAATAATTTTAAAAACAAACTGAAAAGGACTGAAATGAGTTTCACTGCCCTGGGATAAAACTGGTCCAGGAAGTTTGCGGAAACTGGGAACCCTTCCCTTGGTTAAAAGCTCATCCCACTGGTCACAGTGTTATGATTACGAGGTTAACCCGGATTATTACTGCAATCCACTCGGAGGAGCTGGAGCCTGGATGCAGAGAAAGGAGTGGGGCGCGGGCCTGCAGAGCTGGGCAGGCCGCCACTGGGCAGCGCCCTCAGGACTGGGTGCGGGGGTGCGGGGCAGCCCTGGGAGGCAGGCCTGGCAGCTCAGAGAAGAAGGAGCCTCGTGGGGACAGACCAGAGGCCAGAGGCATCCTGGAGGCTGGGCGGAGGGCCGGGCGGGAGACGGGGACAGAGGCGGGGGCAGAGCGGGGAAGGTGAGTGTGGCGCCCCCGCCTGGCCGGGAGTCTGGGGGAAGACTGTGCTTTGCGGGTGCCACCGCGGGGCCAGGTCGGGGGACCAGAGAAAAGTCCGCCAACCTGCAGATCTAGAAAAACAGCAGCCGCGGCCCTAAAGCCCGGTACCCAGGTGTGAGCGAACTGCTCGTTGACCCCCCAGAGGCGATGCTGTCGATGAAGAAGGAACTTTGGTTTGTGTTTCGGGATGGAAAAGCAGGGTTGGCTCCAGCCCAGCAGGGGGCGGGGGCGGCAGGTGGCGGGGACACTCACCGACAGCCCACGCCCAGGAGGAAGCAGGTGAGGGCCACCAGGTCGCACTGGTTCCAGGTGTCGGCGAGGTAGAGGCTCAGCCGGCGGCGCAGCGGGGCCTGCTGGGGGCCGGGCCCCGGCCCCCGGGTGGCCAGGCTGCCCCAGCCGCCGCCCAGGCCCTGGCGGAACTCCTCGCAGAGCAGGGTGAAGGCCCAGAAGTAGAGCAGCAGCTCCAGGGCGCCGGGCGCGCCAGGCTGGAAGTCGACGAGCAGCACCCAGGCGAAGAGCAGCAGGAAGAGGAGGTAGCTGACGACGTTGCCCATGAAGGCGGTCACCGGCGCCCCCCAGAACTGCGGCCAGCGGCGCAGGCGAGGGGGGCACCCCCGGCAGCAGCCGCTGCGCCTGGACTGTCCCAGCACCTGCACGGCCTTCTTCTCCCGGGGCTCTGCCGGCCTGGGGGGAGGGGGAAGGGAGGAGGCTCAGTCTGACCTCTGAGCCCCTCTTCACTGTCACCAAGACCTCTCATCTTTCACATCTGACCTCTAACCCTGCCTGTACCTGAAACCAAATCCCAGGTCAACCATCTCCTTGACGTTTGACCCCCTATATCTAACCTTTGCCCTCTAAGATCTCCTTCAGGCAAGACTGCTGACCTTCCACCTCTGACCTTCTCCACCCTCCAACCTCTGGGGCCTTGGAATGACCTCTGACCCTGGTCTGGCTTCTGACTCCGAATCCCTCTTCTTGCATCTTCACAACCTCTGACTCTGACCTTGGACCATCCACCCGACCTCCGACCCCCTCACTTTCATGAGCTTGGCTCCTCGGGTTTGAAAGCCCCTGCCTGAGTATTAACGTCCGCCCCACAGATTCTGATGTCAGATCGTCCGGCCCAGGCTCCCTGTATATGACCTCAGAGCGAGCAGCCATATTTGGCTTCTGGATTCTGACCTTCTTAATCCGCTCCCCTCTCTGACCCTTCTTGTCCGAGCTCTGATCCTCTGTCCCAATTTCATCCTGACTCTTCATTCGGACCTCAAACGCCAAAATAAATAATACACACGATAACAAACTCAACCAGCTAACGGGAAAAGTAAACTGGCTTGGGGAGGCATCTTCTTCTCATAAACCAAGCAGAAAGATAACAACCCCAACGTGTAAACAACCCAAATGTGCCTCAACTGATCAAAGGTGCATCAGCCCAAACGGGTCCGTGAAATGTGGTCTATCCATTCAGCGGAGTATTATTTAACGCTGAAAAGGAAGGGCGTACCAATGCGAGCCACAACTTGGAGCGATCCTGAAAGCAAGATGCTAGGTTAATGAGACCCATCAAAGAGGACCACACGGTGTGTGGCTCCATTCATACACCACGTCAGGAACAGGGAAATTCATTGAGACGAAACTCTCCATAACGGAAGTTATTGGCCACTGAGGGTGGGGGGAGGGGAGGAATACGGAGTGACCATGAAGGGGTACAGAGGTTCTTGTGATGGTGACAAAAATGTTTTAAGATGGATTGTGGTGACAACTGCACAGTTCTGTGCATATACTAAAAACCACTGAATTGTAACACCTTAAATGGGTGAACTGAATAATATGTGGATTTTATCTCAGTAAAGCTGTTCTCAGGAAAACAAGAGGAGAGTATTATAAAAGCTAAAGAAAGTGCGATGCAGAGAGGACAGAAAGTTCCCTAACACTGAGGGAAAACAGACCTGGTATTTTACGTTTCACCCTCTGCAGGGCCCTGGAAACAAGAACGTGTGGTCAGAAAACTTCCTGCCATCTGCCATCTTGAATCAGGCACAACCAGGCCTCCCAGACTCCGGGGCCCATCTTGAGCCTCTCTGGGGAAGGATCCAGGAACCTGTCCTTTTACAAAGCTCACCATGGAGGTGGCGCTCCCCAGCAGCTAAGAGCACTGCTTCAGGAACAAGATCTGGGTTCAAATCCCAACTCTACCACCTACCAGTCACATGAGCTGAGGCAAATGACTTAGTGCCTTGGTGATTTCAAATGTGAAATGGGGATGATAATAGACTCTACTGCATAGGGTTGTTGAGAAAATTAAATAAGCTGTTTTTCAAAAGGATTTAGCACACTGGCTACCCTCTGTAAGTGTTCTGTAGCATCGGCTGTCGTCACCGTCACTGTCATCATCATCATCATGTAAAAGTTGGGAACTCCCTGGGCAAGGACATCATGATTGGTCCTGACACTAGGGACTTCTAGCCAGCCTTTTTCAGTGGTCCCAACTCCTTTCTCAGTTTTCTCTTCTATCCTGACAAACATATTGTATTCATTGTGCGTTGTCTCAGAAAAACATGTTTGCATATATGTATCTCAATTTGACTGCTCCTCGAGGCATGTAGTGGGTCTTACAGACTTCTGGCTTCTGACCATGATTTGAATAGTTACCTGAAACATTTTTCTTCTGGAATATTGGGGGCCAGGGTCCTTTCCTTTTCTTACTACATCACTAAAGTAGAGAAGGAAGGTACAAGGAGGAACATAAATGTGGGCCTCTCCTCCCTTTCTCCACTACCAGAGATTCAGACCCTGATGCTCATACCCACCACTCAGCAAGATAACTGAGACATGGATCAATAAGAAACTCCATTAACTGACTACTTACTACATGCCAGACGCCATGATGCATTCTCCGCATTCTCTCTCGGCTGCTCCCCCAGGCGCTGGGCACACTGAGCTACTCCACACGGAATATTCTGGTTCCCTCTCGGTGAGAGGCCCAGGAGCCAAGGGATTACCATATGCCTCACTTCTGCCCATGAGATGTGGGCACAAGTGACGTGTGTCCCTTCCACATGAGGCTATAAGAGTAAGTACCTGGTTTGCCATTTCTCTTTTCCCTCTGCTATGAGACCAGCCACATCCCAGCTTGGAGGGGCTCCCTCATCCCAAAGTGGAAACCAGAACGGAGCCAAGACACAGACAACCCAAAAATGGGGCAGGAGGAGTAAGCCTTCGTGGTTGACAGTCACTGAGAGTGTAGGATGCTTTTTCTTTTTCAGATTTATTTACCTATTTTAGAGAGAGAAAGAGAGCACAAGTGGGAGGGGCAGAGAGAGGGAGAAAGAGAATTGCAAGCAGACTCCACGTGGGGCGTGGGGCCTGATGCAGGGCGGGATCTCACAACGCTACGATCACCTGAGCCGAAACCCAGAGTCAGACGCTCAACTGACTGCACCGCGCAGGTGCCCCTAGCTGTTCTCCTTTGCACCCTGCCCAACCTATCTGACAGAGACACAGCTTTACACATATCCATTTTACAGAGAAGAATCCTGAGGCTTGGGGTCACTTCTAAGGTCAAAGTTAAGATTTGAACCCAGGTCTGTTCGGCTCATAGCCAAGTCCCTCAGCACCTCCACTCTGCAGCCTTATCAGACTTTTGATAGCTACCTGCTTAGGCCTGGGTACCCCAGCATAGAGATTTAAGAGCAAAGACCCTTGGAGTCAGGAAAAAAAAAAAAAGACGGATGATCTCTAAATGAAGCAAATCCACCTGATTCCACTTGCTACATCGAGATGGTAGAACGTGTAACGTGAAGTAAACAAGTTTACAATGAGGATCTCCTTCATGGCAGAACCAAACCTGGACCCAAGCCTCGAGCTTGGCATTTGGGAAACTTCCTTGGTTTCTTCAGTGGTTTCATGAAGCCATCACCCCCTGAAGCTCCACTTCTCCCTTCTGGCTTTGTTGCTAGCACCTGGTGCTCCTGAAGCTGCCCAGGGTGCCCCACCTCACTTCATCCCACCTCACTCACCCAACAGGGCCTTCCCCGTTGAGGCCCCGATCCATGTCGAATGCCAGGTCCTTCTGTACGGACTCCTCCTCTGACTTCCTGGCATGGAGAAAAGCACAGAGTGAGGAATGGGGGCAGGGGTGAGTGGAAGAGGAATTCTCCAGAAAGACACCCAAACCTCTTCACCCAGAGGCCTGGCAGGGAGACAGGGAGGCACTTTCCAGAGTCAGCCCAAAGAGACCTTCTCCCAGAGCCATGGCCAGAGGGCAAAGAAACTGTTCCCCAGAGGCATTGCAAAGAGCCCCCCAAGGAGCTCACCTCCCAGACACGCCCCCAGCCTGGGGGAGGGAAAGAGAGCAAACAGGGAGGAGAAGCACTGGACAGTCCAAGTAGGAAGGCAGCCAGAAGTGAGCAGGAAGGAGAAACCGAGCGCCCCCCTCCTGCCATTCTAATCCCAGGGGACTGACCTGAAGGTGATGAGGTTGGTGTAGATGAGTGGGGGGCAAAAGAAGGCGAGAACCAGGGCCCAGATGGGAGTGGTGCTGTCCATCTCCCCCCACCACTTCTGTGTCAGCAGAGACTGTGGGGTGTGAGGAGGATTAGGAGCCTGAATCTACCCCAGAGCCCCTTTCTAAAGACCCCAGGCCAGAACTGGGCCACAGCTGCAGCATCAGCACAAGTGCTCAGGCAACTAGAACTACTGGGGATGGGGGGCAGGAGGTCAAAGGTGAGGATGACCCGCCCAAGGTTTTAGCTGGTAGAGTTAAACAGCCACCATTTATTAACACAACATGCTAGATACCGGGCTAAGCCCTTCACATAGGTTAGTCCACGTCCCCCTCACCACACTCCCAGAACCAGTAATGATATTTTCTCTTTTCACAGATGGCGTACGGGGAGGTTAAACAAGAGGCCCAGGCTGGAATCCACGAGTTTAACCACTATTCGAAGCAAAGAGCTCTGGGTAAGTAGGTGAAATGCCAGCCAAATCATTCTGACAAGTGAGGATGGGGCTTCCTGTTGGGGTAAGTGGACTTCCTATATTGAGGGTAGGACTCTGAGCCCATCAGATTTTTTTATTTTCTTTTTTTTTTTTAACTAAGCTTTACACAGTGTGGGACCTGAACCCTGAGATCCAGTGGCATGCTGTAACTCACTGAGCCAGCCAGTGTCACGCCCTTATCAGATTTACATTAAGGATACAGAGAAGAGTTTTAAATGTCAGGATGGACATGATGGGAGAGATGTGGAGGCAAGCAGGGCTTCCTGAAGGAGAGGACTTCCTATGGGAAAGGTGGGCTTCCTAAGCCAAAGTTTGTCTATGCCTAAAACACTAGGTAATTGTTCAGTGAGGTCATTCTAATTGTCAAGATCTGGAAGGGAGGACCCCTTAAGGAAGTGGGAGGGACTTCCTATAGATGACTAGGCCTTCCTTTGGGAGAAATGGGATTTCCTATGGGAGTGAGAGGACTTCCTGTGTGACAGATGGGACTTCCGGTGGTCACCAGGAATTTCTGTTCAGGAATAGAACTTTTTAGGAGGGTGGGCTTTGCTGTGGGAAGGTTGGCTTTCCTGTGGCAGGGGGTGGGGCTTCTTCTGGGAAGCGCAGCCCTTCTGGGAGAGAGTTTCTGGAGGACAGGTGGTCTCCAGGAAGAGCGGAGGCTAGTCCAGACCATTCACTGCCCATGATGGCAGGGGCTTCTCCTCCATACTTCCCGAAGTTTCCAGGTGGGAACTGTGTGGGATGTTGGCACCTCAGGTGCTTACCTGTACCCCATCCTGGGCAAAGAAGGCACGGGCATCAGCCTGCATGGCCAGCTGGAGGCAAGTGGCATCCCCCCAGAGTGGGCAGCGGCGGAGGAGCAGGCGAGCGGCCCGTTTCTCGCTGCTGCGGTAGCACTCACCGAAAAGGTCTGGCGCCGGGAGATTTACGTGGGAGGGAAGAAAGGGAGTGAGGACATGGTGTGAGAGGAAAGATGAGTGGATTGAGGAGGAAGGAGCAGGGTTGGGAGAAGAGGAGTGGGGAGATGCACAACCCCCTGCATGGCAGCTCCCTGTCCCCCACCCCCCCCACACACCCATGCCTTACTCACCAACGCCCAGACCCTCAAACTTGGCCGCCAGGTCTTTCCTCCGTGCTGCCTCCTCAGCCTCAGACTCCAGGCGTGCCAGCACTCGGAGCAGCAAACAGGCCCCAAGAGCTGAGGCCACAGCGTTAGAGCCCTGGAGAGGCAGAGAGAGGGGTCACAGAAGGGGAAGGGGAGGGGGGCAAACCTGTGGTCACAGGAAAAGGAAAGAACCAGAAGTCAGAAATTAACCAGGGTCATCAGTGGCCAAGGATGAGGTAGTGTTTGTATATGAATCTGGAAGAAGCTGGTGGTCATCGGGTGAAAAATGTCCACAGCAGGTTGTTCAGGGACCAAGGGCTGAGTCAGAGTTAGAATGACATCAGAGGTTAGAGACAGGTCAGGAAGTGGCTGGTGATGTCACCTAAAATGGCAGAATAGAGAACTTCAAGACTGTGTCTCTCCACAAAAGCAACAGATAAACTGCCAAAAGCTGTCAGAGGCAACTTTCTCAGAGCTCCAGAACAGAACATAAAACTTACAACAAGTAGGAGAAAGCTCAATGAAGAGAGAAAACACAAGTTTCAGCAAAAGAGCCCTGTGACATGTGAACTACTGCTGTCAAGTCCACAGCTCCAGGGCAGCCTGGAGGGCAACAGCCCACACTCTCAGTGCAAGCTGTTGCTACCAGAAGGGGCAAATCATATCTGACTCTCAAATCACTGTGGTTGCCCGTGTGGACTTAGCGGTCCCTGGAGGGTCAGCTCAAGGGTTTGTCTTCATTTCACTGTTTGGGGGGCTTTTCCCCAAGCAGAAATGGCTCCCCAGGTGGTGTTTGAAAGCATTTCAAGACAAATGCATTAGCCTCAGCTGACTGAAGCCAAGAATAACAGTCAGGGTTCAGCAAAAACTGGATAGTGGGGAGGGAAGTGGCTGAGGAAGGAGCTACTCTGAAGAATAAGGGGCTTGAAGAGCTCCTACGTGGATCAGGGAAAGGCCACCTGCATGACCAAGACTGGGTGCAGGCTCAGAAAAGTCCAAAGAAAACCCTGAGCTTTTACCTCTTGCTCAACTTTCACCCCAGCAAAAGCAGGAAGTGAAGACTAAGACAGAACTGTAAACAGCCCGCCTGAGTATTGAAATACAGCTCCGACTTGGAGCCCGTCTGCAACCCAGCAGTGTTTTGCTCCCCAAACCCAGCCTGGGCACTTAAGGAATTCTCTGATGAGTCACTAGCTGGCTACCTAGCTAACAGAACAGGGACTTCAGTGGCCACACATGACAAAGCATACACGAAAGCAAAGCCTTTACATAAATAGCACAGAAAAGTCACTAAGCAAACACCACCACCAATAAATAGCTCATAGCAAGCTACAACAAATCCCAGAGGAAAGGGTAAGCTGGTTTCCAGAGGTGCAACATTATAATATTCAAAATGTCCAGTTTTCAACAAAAAACTATGAGGCTTGCAAAGAAACAAGAAATTATGGCATATTCCCAGGAATAAATTAATAATAATAATAACAATAATAATAGATAAAAGAAAGACGGAAAAGAAAAGAAAAAATCAATAGAAACTGTCTCTGTCAAGCTCAGACTTTGGACTTAACTGCATAAAGATTTTAAATCAATTGCTTCACAAATGCTCAAAGAGCTGAAGGAAATCATGGACAAAAATGAAAGAAAGCCAGGAGAAGGATGTCTTACTAAACAAAGAATAGGAACAGAGAGAAAGAAATTATCAAAAAGGAATCAAGTAGAAATTCTGGAGATAAAAAGTACAATAACTGAAATGAAAAATTCACTAACAGGCCTCAATAGCAGCTCTGAGGAGGCATAAGAAAGAACATATGAAGTTGAAGACAGATCAGTTGAGATTATCTGGTTTGGGTGCAAAAAAATAAAAACCAAGAATAAAGAAAAATACACAGATCTGAAGAAACGTGTGGGGCACCATAAACCATATCAATATATGCATAATGGGAGTCCCAAAGAAGAAGACAGGGAGAAAGGGCTAGAAAAGAATATTTTGAGATTTTAAAAATATTTCGAAATATAAAGATATTTTGAGTTTTGGGGACTAAAACTCCCCAAATTTTGATGAAAGACATGAATCTACACATCCAACAGCAAAGAAAACAAAGCAGGATAAATTTTCAAAGAGATTCACACTGGAAAAACATTATCATCAGGGCGCCTGGGTGGCTCAGTTGTTAAGCATCTGCCTTCAGCTTGGGTCATGATCCCAGGACCTGCTTGGGTCCCACATCCGGCTCCCTGCTTGGCGGGAAACCTGCTTCTCCCTCTTCCACTCCCCCTGCTTGTGTTCCCTCTCTCACTGTGTGTCTCTCTGTCAAATACATAAATAAATAAAATCTTTAAAAGAAAGAGAGAAAGAAAGAAAGATAGATAGATAGACATTATCATCAAATTGTCAAAAGCTGGGGGTGCCTGGGTGGCTCGGCTATTAAGCATCTGCCTTTGGCTCAGGTCATGACCCCAAGGTCCTGGGTTCAAGCCCCGCATCAGGCTCCCTGCTCAGCGAGAAGCCTGCTTCTCCTTCTCCTGTTCCTTCTGCTTGTGCTCCCTCTCTGGCTGTGTTTCTCTCTGTCAAATAAACAAAATCTTTTTTTTTTTTAAATTGTCAAAAGCCAAAACCAAAGAGAGAATCTTGAAACCAGCCAAAGAGAAGTGACTCATCACACATAAGAAATCTCAGTAAGATTAACAAGTAGACTGTTGTGCTGAAAAAAAAAAAAAAAAAAGATTAGCAAGTAGGATTAAATAATGATAATATATATAATTTTAAAACTATAAAGCCCTCAGAAGATAACATGGGAATAAAACTTCATGACCTTGGATTTGGCAATGGTTACTTAGACATGACACCAAAAGCAAAAACAAAAACACAGACAAATTGGACTTGATCAAAATTTAAAACTTTTGTGAATCAAAAGACACTATGAACTGAGTTAAAAGACAACTCACAGCAAAGGAAAAGAGATCTGCATCATATACCTGATAAGGGATTAATATCCAGAGCATTTAAAGAACTCATACAACGCGGGGCGCCTGGGTGGCTCAGTGGGTTAAGCCACTGCCTTCGGCTCAGGTCATGATCTCAGGGTCCTGGGATCGAGTCCCACATCGGGCTCTCTGCTCAGAAGGGAGCCTGCTTCCTCCTCTCTCTCTGCCTGCCTCTCTGCCTACTTGTGATCTCTGTCTGTCAAATAAATAAATAAATAAAATCTTTAAAAAAAAAAAAAAAAGAACCCATACAATGCAACCACAGAAAATAAGACAAACCAATTTAAAAAATGGGCAAAGCAGGGGGCAGGAGTGGCTCAGTCAGTTAAACATCTGACTCTTGATTTCAGCTCTAGTCATGATCTCAGGGTCATGAGCTTGAGCCCCTCATTGGGCTTTATGCCGGGTGTGGAGCCTGCTTAAGATTCCCTCTCTCTGGGGTACCTGGGTGGCTCAGTGGGTTAAAGCCTCTGCCTTTGGCTCAGGTCATGGCCTCAAAGTCCTGGGATCAAGCCCCACGTTGGGCTCTCTGTTCAGCAGGGAGCCTGCTTCCCCCTCTCTCTCTGCCTGCTTCTCTGCCTACTTGTGATCTCTGTCAAATAAATTTTTTAAAAATCTTAAAAAAGACTCCCCTTCTCTCCCTCCCCACTCACTTTCTCTCTCTCAAAAAAAGGGGAGGGCGACCAAAGGACTGAAACAAACATTCCTCAAAAGATATGCAGATGGTCCATAAGCACATGAAAAGTTGCTCCATGTCACCAATCATTAAGGAGACAGGTCAAAGCCACATGAGGACAGCAATTACAAAAAACAAACCGAAAATACCAAGGGTTGGTGGAGATGTGGAGAAATTGGAACCCCTGTGCCTCGCTGGTGGGAATGTAAAAGGTGCAGCCTGTTACATACAGTATGTACACTGTATGTACATACACATACAGTGGAAGACAGTATGGTGTTTCCATTACAGCTTAAACCTAAAATTATTATCTGATCCGGCATCCCCATTCCTCGATGTGTCCTCAAAACAGCTGAGAGCAAGGACTCAAGCAGATACCTGCACACCGATGTTCCTTGCACTGTTATTCACAATAGCCGGAAAGCCCAAACAAGCCATGCGACCATCAAGAGGTGAATGGAGAAACAAAACATCACACGTTGACAAATGGAGTATTTTCAGTAACAAAATGGAATGAGGCGCAGATATGCCCTGCAACTCGGATGACCCGTGGAAACACTATGCTGAGCATAAGAAATCAAGAGCAAAGGGCCACCTACGAGAAGGTTCTGATCTATAAACATCCAGAAGAGGTAACTCCAAAGTCCATAGGGATAGGGAGAAGCTTAGTCATTGCCAGGGGCTGGGGGAGGAGGCAATGGGGACTGAGTGCTAATTGGATATGAGGTTTCCTTTTGGGATGACGAAAATGTTCTGGAACTAGACAGACATGGCACAACACTGAGTGTGCTAAAGGCTACTACTGAATCGTACAATTTTAAGTGGTTCAAATGGTGAATTTTATGTTATATGAATTTTACCTCAGTGAAAGATAATCTATATTTAACCCATGACTTGAGGGTTTAAAAACAACCCAAAGCTGAAGAAGTCCTGTCAAGATATTTCTTTTTCTTTTTTTTTTTAATTTTATTTATTTGAGAGGCCAGGGGAGAGAGAGAGAGAGAGCTCAAGCAGGGGGAGGGGCAGAGGGAAAAGCAGGCTCCCCACTGAGCAGGGAGCCCGATGCGGGGCTTGATCCCAGGACTCTCGGATCATGACCTAAGCTGGAGGCAGACGCTTAACTGACTGAACCCCCCAGGTCCCCCCCATCAAGATAGCTCTACAGCATAAAAATAGGTTCTCTCTTAAATTCCAATAAAATCCTATGACCTTTTTTCCTCTCAAACTTCCCAAATGTGTCCCAATGCCTCCATCCCACCCGTTTTTAGTCTAGACCCCCACCTTGGCTTCCTGGAAGCTTCCAGATCTACCTTCTTAGCTGGTGTCCTTGCCTCTAGTGTGCAAGTGTAACTACGTTTAAATGACTCCCCATCAGCTCCGGGATACCGTCAAATTTCCCCATACAGGGAACCATTCCGAGAGAACGTGACTGATTCTCAGGTATGAACAAGGGGAAACGCAATTTGCACTGCTAGCGGAAAACACAGGTTAGGAGAACTGCACGATATTGGGGGGTGAAAAGGAGAAGTAGCAGGTGGAGTCACAGATCGGCAGGGAGGGGAGGCTGGGATGGGGGCCAGGGTGATGCTGGAGGTCGGGGACTCTTACTGCTCAGGCCCTGGGGTCCAGCAGGGATAAAGGATAGGAATACAGAAGAAAGGAGAATCCGAGACCAAAGCAGCACTCACCATCTCCCAGAAGTACATGGCCATCTGAGCTCTGTTCAGTAGCAGCGCCCAGAGGAGCAGGTCACTCCAGGGGGCCTGCCCGAGGATGGCATCCAGCATGAGCTCAGAGGGGGCCCTGTCCGACAGCAGACCTACCTGCAGGCAAGGGAGGCGTGGTGAGGACCAGCCCCTGACTCTGCCCAACCACCAGCTCCACCCTCATCCAGGGGCAAACCCCCAGATCCTTCAGTGCCTTCCCCCCACTCCCCACCCCCAGGCTCGCGGGCCTCGTCCTT
Organism: Mustela erminea; assembly: GCF_009829155.1. NCBI lineage: Eukaryota > Metazoa > Chordata > Mammalia > Carnivora > Mustelidae > Mustela > Mustela erminea. Next base: position 4,994,358 of record NC_045632.1, on the reverse strand, counting down.
ACGCTCTCCCTGCAGCCTTGTCCCTGGTGGGGATCCCCGGCGCCCCCTGCGCTGTACCTCGGTGCACACGTCTCCCCCAGCAACATTCGCAGCACCTGCCCCACGTCAGGGGGTCGGGGCTCCACAGAGGATTTAAAGACTGGGCTTTTGGTGCCTGTGCCGTGGGACGCCTGGTCCAAAAGGCTGCGGATGAGCGAGTTGGGGGGCGCTGCGCTGTACAGCTGGGTCAGGCGTGCCGGGGTCAGGAAGTGGCCCACACTGAGGCCATGGGAGATGAGCAGACGCACGAACTCGGGCCGGTCATTCAGGAGGGCATCCATGAGGGAGGCTTCCAAGTGGATGGACTGGCAGGAGCGGGATGGATTGGGAAAGAGGTGAGCACACAGTCAGAATGCCAGGTGAGGTCAGACATTAAGGACAAGAGATGGGGTACAGAGCTATGAGTGACAGGTGTGTGGGTGGATGGGTGGATGGATGGATGGATGAACGTATGGATGGATGAATGGATGGGAGGAAAGATGGGAACAGATGGACAATTAAGAGAAGGCTGGACAATAATGGAAGACAGAGCCAGATGCGGAAGAAGTCAGACAGGGAAGAGAGTGCATCCCCCTTGTCAAGACCCACAGCCCCCCAGGCCTGCCCCCTCACCCGCCATTCAATGTCCCCCCGGAAGAGTTCACTTTGCGCAATGTCCACACGATTCCAAGCCACAGCCAAACGCAACTCGTCCAGGTAAGCTGAAGCCTCTGAGCTCCCACAAGCTGAAAGAGGGAGAGGGAGAGGGGGCGAGAAGTCGGGGGTGGGAGGCGGGAACTTCAGATGAATGTCTGCTTTGCTTCAGTGGGAGATTACGTGACATTAAACCCCAAATGAAAGGGATGTTTTTGGGTAGCGTCTGGGGTCTTTAAATAGTCAGGCTGTTGCAAGCATAAGATCGTTAAGCTCGGCACAAAGCAGACCAGCACTCTAGAGTCCTCAAGAGGAAGGAAAGGGAATCATGAATCCATTTCACACTTACTGACGTAGATTATGGACCAGGCAATGGGAGGAATGGAGAAAGACACTGGATACAGGCCCTGCCTTGAAGGAGGTCTTTCCAGAGAAGTGTATCCAGGAAATACATAACTACCCTCCAAGGGATTGGTGCCCTCGCAGGTGGGCACAGAATATGATGAGGGGAGATGGCACTCACAGGGGTGTGGCGTGATCCAAGGGCGCCTCCTAGAGGACAGCATGCAGGTAGGGCTTTTGAAAGATGGGCATGATTTGGAGCTGCACATCTAAGATGAGAAAAGAAACTTCAAGGAAACAGGAGAAGCCTGAGCTAAGGTCTGCATGCAGGCAAGCGCAGGAAGGGACAGCAAACGTGAGTCACTCTGATTTCCTAGAAACATATGGGTATTTGTGAGAAGACAGAGAAATGAGCAGCAGAAAAGGAGGTGGGAAAAAATCAGAGCCTCAGCCGTGCTCTGGAAGGCCCTGGAGGTCATTAAGAAGAACGAGGAAAACCAAAGGCCTTTAAAACTTTGACGAAACAATTAACACATCCAAACATGTACGGCCAACAAGGGACCAGAAAAATCGAAAGCATCCAGCAAAGGTTCCAAGGAGAAGTCAAGCAAAGTCTAGGCACTGCTGGCGCCCAGAGCACCTGTGCCATGGAGTTAGTTTTTCTTTCTGTGTCCACTTGCTCCACATCAATTTCCGAAACAAAGGAGCGCCATTTTGGTTGTTCCAAAAACTGGAATGGCGGGACTACGCAATCTAGTGGAGTGCAGATGCGCAATGGGCTCTGAGGCAGGCAGACCTGGGTTCCAATCCCAGCTCCAACAACACCAGTGAGCATCTTCAGAAAGCCACTGGACCTTGGGAGCCTCTGCTCCCTCATCTATAAAATGGGAATAATCATGGTCCCCACTTGGCAGCACTGTTAATGGTGATAACTGTGGGATGGAATTTCAGAGAGGAATCTGCCACTGGGCCACCGGAAACTCGAAGGGGTTGAGGAGACAGGTCAAGAGAGAGGCAGTCACATGCCTAGGACAACATAACTTTATATACATATTTTATAAGTAGGCTCCATGCTGGGTGTGGAGCCCAGTGCAGGGCTTGAACTCACAACCCTGAGATCGAGACCTAAGCTGAGAAGAGTCAGACATTTAACCGACTGAGCCATCCAGGTTCCCCTATATTTCTTTTCAAAACCCAGAGAATTGAATTCACGGTGGGATTTTCTAAGATTCTGTAGATCTCCCTGACTTTCCTCACAGTTTCAAGACAAGAAAAAATATATATATCTCATTTCTATTCTGTCTTAACACATCTCTCCATTTATCACCTAGACCTCCCCCCAACCCTTCATGCTCACCATGCCCCACATGGAGCTCAGCCCCGACCCTCCCTGGGTTCTGCATCTTAGGGTTGGCCCCTTTGTCCACCCAGTCAATGAGGCAGCCCCCCACCCAGCTCCCCGTGCCATCTCTGCCCCTCCCTCCTTTCCTTCACATCCCCTAGCTCACCAATCCCCAAGTCCCATCCCTCTAGCCCCTCCCCAAACCCTCTCTGCCCTACACACCCCTGCAAGCAGGAATGGAGGATTATGGGCCAAAGGTCTGCCAACTGCTCGGCACCATGCCTGGGCTTATGCCACAAGGAGCATGCACCCCTTCCCCACTTCCTTCCTCAACTGCCGAAACCCCACCCAGTCAACTCCGCTATCACTGAGCCTGCCCAGCCGGCTCCAATATCCCCAGTGGAACGGGATTACTTCTACTTCTGCAGGCAATGCACTGATAACACTATCCATGCCTCTCCCAGGGCCTCCCTCTGTTCTCCCAAGAGCCTGGTGAGTTGGCTGCTGTGAAGTGAATCAGGTTTGCTCACTGACTGCCATTCGCCCTTTATGGGATGTGGAGTTTTTACCTAAGTGGATGTTTTCCATGTAAAACTCCATGTAAAACGCCCCTCCCCCCCACCTCAGCCCCACAGAGTTCTAGGAATCCTCCTTACCATTTATTTACCCTACCTTCCCATCTCACTAAGTCTGGATTCTTAGCTCTTCAGAACCCATTTAAATAGCTCCTCGTCCTTGTCTCTTTACTGCCAACAGTTTTCCTCACCATGCTTTGGTCTTCCATTTTACTTAAGGTTGTTTCCAAAAAACTCTGGTAGGATTTGTGGTCCTTCAGAGCAAGAAATGGGCCTGCTTTAGTCTCTGGAGCCTAGGGTGATGTTTGTTAAATGAATAAATGATCCCCATCCCCAACCTCTACCAGGTGGCCATTCTGCTGCCTACTTTGGTTTTCATCAGCCATTCCTGTAGTAAAATATCAGTTCCTCCATGGGAGACAGTACTTTGGTTCATCTTTGACTCCTCCACCCCTTAGTGCCTAGCATATGGGAGCCATGTAGGAAAGGAAGAAAGGGCAGTGTGGGTAGATAGAAGAAAGGATGGATGGGTGGATGGGTGGATGGGTGGATGGAAGGATGGATGGATGGATGGAAGGATGGGTCAAAAATGGGAGGATGGAAGAGTGAGTGGTTGGAACTGTCAATGGATATGTGGACAGACAGGTGGAAGGATGATTGGCCAGAGAGAAGAATGAAGGATGAGTGGAACAATGGGTAGACGGAAAGAGCACCGTACAGACAGATGGAGGGGTGCATACATGAATCCAACAGGAAGAAAACAATTTGGGATATAATGAAAGTATCTTGGGAAAGCTGTCCAAATAGCACCATGCAAATCCCCAAGAAATGCTCCCAAGGGAAATAATAAAAAGGAAAGAGATAAAAAGGAGTCCAACTTTAGATTAGAGAAGATAAAGTCCCCAGACCAGGAAAGGTGTCCAAAGTTGAGCTGAGAGAGGAGGAGAATTTGCGGGTTCGAGACTTACCCTTGACAAGGGCCTTCAAGACGATGGTCTCAAATTCCTCAGGGCCGTCCTCAGATGAATAGACTGTCAGCAGCTCCTTCCGGGTCATGATCCTCTCCACCTGCAGAACACCATGTTCCACACCCCCCTGCCCAACGCCACCTGTCCCTCTCCACAGAGTCACAGGAGACCATTCCCTCCAGGACCTAGTAATCTAGATCCCCGGCACCCTCTACTCCCAAAAGCTGGGAATCTGGGCCCCTAGGCCTCTCCACCCTCAAATCACTGAGTCTGGGCCTCCATTCTCCTTTTCCCTGGGATCCAGGCTCCCAAGTCCTCAGTATCCTCATCCCTCAAGACCCAGGGATCTGGGTCCCTAGCTCCCTCCCATCTCAGGATTCAGAGCTGGGCCCCCAATTTCATACCTGGGCCTGCAGGACCTCAGGGTCCCCTTTGGGGAAGAAACGCTTAATCCGATCCCGGGCTTCACCTCGCCTGCTCTCCCCTCTCCCTGGAGCCACAGTGTCCTCCAGAATCTCTGCCAGGCAGTCTGCAGCTCCCCCAGACCCAGCCACCAGGAGGCAGGGGAGCTGAGCCTGGGTAGCATTCTCTATCCGCTACAGGACAAAAAGGGCAGTCTGATCAGGGAAGGAAGGTGTTCATCACACCCAGAGTCCAGATCCCCAGCCCTGTCCTCCCCTGAGACTCAGAAGCCAGGAGTCAGGGCCTCCAGCTGCCTCTCCACTTAGACTCTATACCTTTAACATCTTCTCATCACCATCGATCAAGAGGAGGAGGACAGGGATGTCAATTCCAGTCCCTGAGGAGAAGAGAGCAGGGGGCTTCGTCACCTCCCATGAGTCCTTGCCAGGGATGGAAAAGAACCACATTTCCCATGAGTCCCTGGGACAAACTTGACTCCTGCCTAATCCTGTGTCCTGGGGCCCATGGGAATCATCATATATTTTTTTATTTTTTTTTTTTTATTTTTTTTTTTAAAGATTTTATTTATTTATTTGACAGAGAGAGATCACAAGTAGGCAGAGAGGCAGGCAGAGAGAGAGAGAGGGAAGCAGGCTCTCTGCTGAGCAGGGAGCCCGATGCGGGACTCGATCCCAGGACCCTGAGATCATGACCTGAGCCGAAGGCAGCGGCTTAACCCACTGAGCCACCCAGGCGCCCATCATATATTTTTTTAAAGATGTTATTTGTTTATTTGATGACAGAGATCACAAGTAAGAAGAGAGGCAGGCAGAGAGAGCAAGAGAGGAAGGGAAGCAGGCTCCCCGCTGAGCAGAGAGCCTGATGTGGGGCTCGATCCCAGAACCCTGGGATCATGACCTGAGTCAAAGGCAGAGGCTTAACCCACTGAGCCACCCAGGCGCCTCATGGGAATCGTCATATCTTTAAGCAGGTTAGGCAGGACCAGATTTTGAACAGCAATACTTGACTTCCCAGGGAAGGGAGGGGCTGGGGCCTGCACTCCTAGGTTCCCAAATGAGGCAGGTATTTATGGCATAAGTCACTCCTGTAATTGGTTAACAGCCCAGGAGCCAAGAAAGGATGGAAGTTTAAACAGAAACGAAGGAAATAAGAAAAAGGAAGCTCTAGGGGCACCTGGCTGGCTCAGTTGGTAGAGCACATGACTCTAGAGGGGGATTGTGAGTTTGGACCCCATATTGGGTGTAGAGATTACTTAAAAATAAAATAAAAGGAAGAGGGTGCCTGGGTGGCTAAGTTGGTTAAACATCTGCCTTCGGCTCAGGCCAAGATCCCAGGGTCCTGGGATTGAGTCCCACATCAAGCCCTCACTTTGAGCCCTGCATCAGATGCCCTGCTTGGCAGGGAGCCTGCTTCTCCCTCTGCCCCTCACCCCTCTCCCCTCCTGCTCTCTCTCGCTCGCTCTCTCTCTCTCAAAAACAACTAAATAAAATCTTTAAATGAAAGAAAGAATAAACTATCTAAATATAATACATTTCTAAAGCCTAACAACAAAATCATGTAAGAAGTTTACTACTAATTCTATTCCCAGTAAAATAACAAATAAATATTACTTCTTTTCACACTCATCCAGGAGTTTTGAGCTAATGGAATGACGCAAGGAAGTAAAATTGGAAAGCTAGAAGAGACAAAGTTATCTATTGGAAGAAAACCTGACTTAGATTCTCAGAAAATTGGAGAAACTGCACTCAAAATAAATAAATATTCTGGGTGTGGTGCAAAAACAATGAATACTGTTACGCTGAAAAGAAATAAAAAATTTAAAAAATAATATAAATAAATAAATACGGGGGGATAAATAAATATTAGTAAGATAATTTGGTAAGACGATTGATACCAAAAAAATACACAAAAATCAAAAACTTTCCTCCAAACTAGTAATGTCCCTTATTCATGTTTTCATAAAAATGATAAATTACCTGGGAATGAATTCATCCAGAAAGGTATGAGTTTTTTTTTAAGATTTTTGTTTATTTATCTGACAGACAGAGATCACAAGTAGGCAGAGCAGCAGGCAGAGAGAGAAGAGGAAGCAGGCTCCCCGCTGAGCAGAGAGCCCGATGCAGGGCTCGATCCCAGGACCCCAGGATCATGACCCGAGCTGAAGGCAGAGGCCTTAACCCACTGAGCCACCCAGGTGCCCTAGGTATGAGATTTTTATGAGGAAACTGACAAACCTTACTTAAGGACCAGGCTTAAATAAAGGGGAAAACAAACACCACGTTAAAATATCAAAAAGTGACATAAAATTCAATGCAGCTTGGGGAAAAGAAAGGGGGATAAAACGTGTGTGGAGGTGTTTTCCCTTTTTTCTTTCTTTCTTTTTTAATTTATTTATTTGAGAGAGAAGGATAGCATGTGAGAGAGAGAGAGCACAAGCAGGGTGAGGGGCAGCGGGGAGGGAGAAACAGGCTCCCTGCTCAGCACAGAGTCCTAGGTGGGACTCCATCCCAGGACCCCGAGATCATGGTCTGAGCTGAAGGCAGTCGCTTAATTAACAACCACACAAATGCTCCTCTTTCTTTCCTTTTTAAGATTTTTTTTCCTTTTTTAAGTAATCTCTATACCCCATGTGGGGCTTGAACTCACAACCCCAGGTTCAAGACTCACAGGCTCCACTGACTGAACCAGCCAGGCACCCCATGCCCCTCTGGTCTTTTTTTTTTTTTTTTTTTTTTTAGTATTTTATTTATTTATTTGACAGAGAGATGGAGAGCACAAGTAGGCAGAGTGGCAGGCAGAGGGAGAGGGAGAAGCAGGCTCTCTGCTGAGCAGGGAGCCCAATGCGGGGCTCAATCCCAGGACCTTGGGATCATGACCTGAGCCTATGACAGAGGCTTAACCCACTGAACCACCCATGTGCCCCTGTTTTGTTTTGTTTTTAATTGGAGGGTTAAAACATTGACTTTCAGACTTTCTTCTTTTTTTTAAAGATATTATTTATTTATTTATTTTCCCATTTATTTATTTGACACAGAGAGAGATCACAAGTAGGAAGAGAGGGAGGTGGGGTTGAGGGGTGAAGCAGGCTCCCCGCTGAGCAGAGAGCCCGATGGGGGACTTGATCCCAGGACCCTGAGATCATGACCTGAACTGAAGGCAGAGGCTTAACCCACTGAGCCACCTAGGCACCCCCCCCCTTTTTGATATATGCATTTAAATCTACAAATTTCCCTCTAGATACCACTTTGGCTGCATCCCTAACAGGCTCTGTAGGTCATACATTTCTTACCATCCAGTTCAAAATATTTTCTTGTTTTGTTTTTTTTGACCCGTGAGTTATTTACTGACCACAACTTGTGCAACGAATCTCACAGAAATAACACAGACTACAACAAGCCAGACTCGAGAATGTGCAGGTGCTGTAGGATTCTGTCCACACGCATGGAGGCGCGGCCAGAACCCCTCCCTGCGCTACCGGAGGGCGGGGGGACCCTCGCCGCCAGAAGGAAAAGGCTTCTTGGGGCCGGTGATAGGTTTCTTGATCTGGGTGCTGGTTTCACACATGGGTTCAGTTTCTTAAAACTTTACCAAGCCATCTGCTTTCATGTCGTTTAGATTTCGAGGCAAATATTTTTTTTAAAACAGAGCAAATAGTGGGAGAAGGTACTAGACCGAAGGTAACTCTTCAGCCCCTCAATCCCCAAACCTCAACCAGACTGGACCATGGGGACCCTGAGCCTCACACCGTGGTCCCCTGTGGAGGAAGCCACTCACCACCCACGCCAGTCTTCTGCTGCGCGACGTAGGACTCGAATCGGAGGCGAAAGCGGTTCTCGCCGCCCAGGCGGCCATGGGTGCCGTCGTCCACCAGGAAGAAGGCCGAGTAGTTGTAGTCGAGCGGAAATTGGACCCCATCCTCGCGGTCGCCACGCCACGGGTACCTCGCAGGGAATGAGCCCTGGGTGACAATTGGCCAGACCAAAGAGTTTTTCCATCAGGACCAGGACAAACAGGAGCCCCTCCTCCCTCAGACTCCGGTCAGAGGCCCCAGACCCTCCTCCCTCGGACCCAGGGATCTAGGCCCTTAGCCCCTCCTCCCTCAGACCCAGGGGTCCGGGCCCCCAACCCCTCCTCCCTTGGGCCCAGGGATCCAGGCCCCCAGCCACTTCCTCCCACAGACTCAGGATTCCCACCCCCTCCTTTTCCAAGACTCCGGGTCCCACCTTGGGGTTAGTGAGGGCATCTCTATTCCAAACCACGCCCCAGGGGGCCACGCCCATGGCCACCACCTTGGTACCCCCGGTGCTGGCCGTCTGGTGGTCCCGCACAGCCACACCAACGTGCCGGCCGATGCCCCTGTGCAGACCCCCGGTGACAATCCAGGCCCCTGCCCAGAGACCCAGAGAGTGACAGTGAGGTCCAGAGACACGGGTGTGCAGGGACAGAAAGAGGGAAGAGAGAGGAAGACCAAAATAGCCTCACAGCTGGGGGGAGACCGCATCCACCCCAGAGAAGTAGGGGGCAGGGGCCCCAGACTCAGGGGGCACAGCCAGCCCCCAGCCTCAGTCACCTGTGCTCTGGGCAGCCCGCACCAGCCCGCGACGCAGCAGGTCCTGCAGCCAGGTCTGGAGGATGGGGCCCCCTGACCCCCCCAACACTGACACCACCAGGTTCGGGGCCGGGAAGCCCCATGTGCGGGTGACCAGATTATACACGGTTGCTGGATCCGTGCGGTCGGAGAGCCGGAGGAACTGCGGACACACAGGAGGAGGGGACATGGGGAAAGGGACACCAACAGAGAAGGGGACAGAGACGCAGAGAACAGAGATCCAGACAGAGAAGGATGAGGGGAACAGTAACCCAGGAGGAAAGGACAGAGACCCAGAGAGAAGGCAACAGACTTAGAAAAGACAGGGGTGGAGGGAGAGAGATTCCGGGAGAGGGGAAGACAGGGATGGGCAAACAGGGAGAGCATTCAGCAGCGGCAACCCCAGACTCTGACGGGGGTGTGGGGGGTATGCAGCCCGGCTCGCGGACCCCGGCCCTGCCCAGACATGCAGGCCTCACATTGCTGGCCTTGCGGCCGGCGCCCAAGAAATCCAGGTCCCCGTAGGCATCGGTCGGCTTCTCTGTAGTGTGCAAGTCACTGTCCCACACGGTCACCACGGCTGCCCCGAAGGCATCCTCCACAGCCACGGACGGGTGGGCGCTCCGGGGACGCCCGCACTGGCACAAGTCTCCTCTGGGGAGGAGGGGGAAGGGGAGCATGAACCCCAGGGGTGTCCCTCCATACCCCTGACTCTAAGGATCCTGTAGAAGCGCCCCCCTCCCCACAGGTAGACGCACAGTCCGTGCGGACTCTGGCGCTGCCCGGCGCTGGGGACAAAGTACAGCCCGAGCCAAACAGGCCAGCAGAAGGGAGCCACAGGGGCTCAAGGAAGCCGAGCGGGGAGGAACCCCGGCCCCCCTCACCGTGCTGCACTGCCCCAGCACCACCAACCATCAGGGGCCAGCCTGCTGCCCCCAGTCCAAACAAGAGAGAACCCTCGAGAAGGAAAAGCCAGAGGTTTCAGAGAGCACTCAAAGGCAGGGGCAGCTGTGGGACATTAGGATTCACCTCCCTGAGCCCCCATTTCCTCCTCAGATCCAGACAACGGTAAGGCGGTGAAATCACACTGTGCGAACTAAACAGAGGGCTGCGTGGAGAAACCACTGGCCCCAAGGGGGGCGGAATTTCACACAACCTTGCCTTATTGGTGCCGCATCACTGTCAAGGGGGGAGGCTTCCGGGGCGCTAGAATGTCTGCAAGGCCTAACCCTTCGCTACTCTTTTGTCTGTTCTGAGTTGTTTTTGTTTTTTAAGTTTACTTATTTAAGTACTCTCTACACCCAACATGGGGCTTGAACCCACGGCCTAGAGATCCAGAGCTGCCTGCTCCCACCAACTGAGCCAGCCAGGAGCCCTGCTGCCCTGCTTCCTTTTTTTTTTTTTTTTTTTTTAACAGAGAGAAGTCTCCGAAAATTGGGCTGCCAACACCGTCCAGTTAGAAGGAAAATACCTTCATTTGCTTCTCATCGTGATGGTCTTCTGTGGCTTCTTTCTTTCTCTTTGCAGCAAATGGAAGTTTTTTCATTTATGGTTATCAGAGACGAAACTAATGTTTCCCTTAAATGCACAAGTAGGGGCGCCTGGGTGGCTCAGTGGGTTAAGCCGCTGCCTTCGGCTCAGGTCATGATCTCAGGTTCCTGGGATCGAGTCCCGCATCGGGCTCTCTGCTCAGCAGGGAGCCTGCTTCCCTCTCTCTCTCTGCCTGCCTCTCCATCTACTTGTGATTTCTCTCTGTCAAATAAATAAATAAATAAAATCTTTAAAAAAATAAATAAATAAATAAATAAAATAAATGCACAAGTAGCCCTTGCGTCCCTTAAATAAATGGACAAGGGATGGGCCTCAGAGTTTTCAAGAGCAAGCAACATAGGTTTGGGGAATGAAGAATTCACTTGAAAATGTATCTACATCTCTTTGGCCCTGATTCCAGATGGCACTGCAGATAGCAGAGGAGACCCCAGTCTACAAAAGCAGAGTGAGCTTTGACTTAAGGACCAATTTCACAGAATACCACTGTGGGTACACGGATCTGTTAAAAGCTGTAAAGACACTGAAACAACGGCTATCAATCCACACCTGGGATGGACGGAGCACACTCAGCCCGGCTCTTGGCGCAGTGTTTACAGTGAAGGACACATCCTTTCTCATTTCTGAGTCCATCTCCAGGGACCCAGCATGCCTCAGGTGACCCTCTTGGTCCTTTCACCTATCTCGGTCCCATCCCTAGACCCATTCATTACCTTCCATCTACTTCCCACTAGTCCTTGTAGATAAAACTTCTGCATGGAATGTTCCAGAACTTAAGCTGTCTAGTCTAGTTGACTTTAGTCACATATGGCTCATTACATTTAAATAAATTAAAGTTAAATACAATTAAGAATACAGTTGCTAGGTCACTCTGGCCACATTTCAAGTGCTTGGGAGCCGCATGGGGCTAGTGGCTGCCATACTGGACGTGGATATAGAACATTTCCCCCATTGCAGAAAGTTCTGGTGGACAGAACTGGCAGAATCCCCACTCTGCACTTCTCACCTCCTACCCCTCTTTTTCTATGTGGCCACTGAAGATGACACTGTTTCTGACAACATCAGCAAGGACCAGCATATCCCCAAACACAACGGCCTCTATTCAGGTCTCGTGTGACGATCATAAAATGGCACTGGTCACAGCTCAAAGACTGATTCTAAGAAACCTTTTCTGTCCCTTGGCAGGGCTCGCCTGCTCCCCTGGCTGCCTTGTCCTTGCCACATCTGTAGCTTTTCTCTTTCTCGGTGCCTCCCTCGAGTGGAGGTGTTCCCAGAAGCCCAGACCACATGGCTTCCCTGCATGGATCTCAAAGTTGATGCCCCAGGGGCCAAGAAAGTAATTTAGGGGAAAGAAGCATCAGGTGGGGGAGCGCCCGGGTGACTCAGTCAGCTAAGCATCTGCCTCTGGCTCAGGGCATGATCTCGAGGTCCTAGGATTGAGCCCTGTGCCCTGCTCAGTAGGGAGCCTGCTTCTCCCTCTGCCTCTGCTGCTCCCCCTGCTTGTGCTCTCTCTCTCTCAAGTAAATAAATAAAATCTTTAAAAATAAAAAATAAAAAATAAAAATAAAAGTTCTCTTCTATGCAAAAAAAGGCTATAGAGTTGCTAGCACACCTTCCCCAACTTTGCACATATCCCCCCGCTCCAACATTTCACCTTCTACAGTTTCAGTTACCATCTTCAGCTAAGACTTCTTGAATGCTAGACAGAAGTCACAGACCCAGGTCTGCGGTGTCCCCTAGTCCCCTCCAAGGCCCCTGACACGTGAAGATCCACGCTGAGCTTGGAAATACTCCCCAGACCCACTCATCCTCCTGGATTCCCTATCCTGGGAACAACCCCACTGTCTCCCGGGTCGCAGACCAGATGTAGAGGACCCATCCTCTCCCATCCTCCCCTCCTCTTACTCCTCAAATCCAGCAGTCCCCAAGCTCTTGTCCCCATCCCCATCCTGTGTCCCCACAACTGAGCCAGCCAGGAGTCCTGCTGCCCTGGCTCAGCCCTGGCTCAGGCCTCTTCCCAACCCAGCCTCTCTTGTGGCTTCTCGAACTCCTCTTCATCCTCACACAATCCCCAGAGGCTCTTTCCACACTCAGAGCTGATCCCGCCCCTCCCACTTCTCCCCAGCACCCCAGGCCAAGGTCCAGGTTCTTGAGGCCCAGTGACATCTGGCCCGCCCTCCTCCATGGAGACCTCCCGCACCTTGAACTTTGCACATGTTCTTCTCACGCCTTTAAATGCACGCTCTCCTCTCCCTGCTGCCAGCTCATCCTTCAGACGCCTCACCTGCCCCTCCTCCTCCAGAAGCCACCTGTGACACCCTGTGTGCCCTCCTCAGCCACAGCCAGACCGGAGAGGGCCCAGCTGCTCGTCATTCCAAGCTCCCGTCTCTCTGCCTTAGTCCTCGTCCCACTAGACCAGAGGTCCCTACACTGCCTTGGCCACACTCCCCACCAGTAAAAAGGTCTGGAGCACTCGCCCCCAATAACATCCGTCTGTTTATTTGGGCATCATTGCACGAACTACTATGTTCCCAGGACTCACTAAGTAAGGAATGGTGACATCTCCCATGCCCCCAACGATGGTCTTGAAAACAACTTCAAAGCCAGAATCCACTGGAGAGACCGTCCCTGAAAGCTAGGGGCTCCCCAAGATAGGCAAATGCTGCACGGGCCTCATGCAAGTGTCCCCAGCCACCAAGCCCAAGCACGGGGCCTCCCCCCGAAGTAACTGCTACCTTCCAGGGGTCATCGTGGGCATTTTCCAGCACCAACCACATGCTGGGCCCCGTTCCAGAAATTCACAAGCAGGTACTTGTTTAAATCCTCACAATAAATGCCCACTCAAGACGTATGGCCTGGCTTTATGTGCAGGTGACAGATGAGGCCCAGGGAAATGAAAGGATTTACCCAAAGCCATACAGCGCCAGTCCCGGGTGACATCTGAACCCTGCCAGGGCCTGTGCTCCTGATAATTACGGTCCCTTGGGAGCACTGAATGCAGGCTTATTGGATGAATGAATGAACGAACGAACAAACGAATGAATGAATGAAACAAACAGCCTAAAGAAAAAGAAAGTGACCTAAGAAGACACAGAGAAGAGACACAGGGAAGGAAAGAAACAGAACCAAGCCTGGGGCTTTAACACTGACCCTGCCCAAAGGGAAGTTGGAAGAGTCTGCACGGACCCAAACCCTCCCCAAACCGTCCCACTGGGGAGAGCGCCACCAGGGCACGCCCTTGGAAGTGACCGCAGTGACAGGAGGGCGGGGTCAGCAGGCCGGGGACGCTCTGGGGTCGATCCCAGGGGCGAACTCCTCACCCCGCATCTGTGGGGTCAACGATGAATGTCGTGCACGTCTTCTTCTTGAAGATCTTGGGGATCCAGCTCTGGGGACAGGAACAAGGGGTGGGAGGGCTCCAGCTCAGTCCTATGGATACGAGTCCCCCATCCCACACCGTTCCCCGGACCCAGGAGTCCGGGACCCCAGCGCCTTCCTCTCCCAGCCTCAGGACTCCCCTGGCCCCCCACTCCTATCTGTCCCCAAGGACCCAGGAGTCCAGAGCCCCCCAACCTCCGGGATCCCGCACCCCAACCCCTTCCTTCGTCTAAACCAAGAATCTGGGTCTTCAGCACCCTCCTCGCTGGGAACCCGGAGGCCAAGCCCGGGAGTCCGGCCGCCGTACCTGCTCCTTCTCTGGACCCACCATGCTGCCGCAGCCGCCGCAACCTACCCGGCTCCCCACATTCCCTCCACCAACCCCGATTCCAGACCCGCCCAGGACAAACCGGATCCGCCACTTCCCAGCCGGGGCGGGGCCAGGCCTGGGGGGTGGGGCGGGGAGTCCTGCGGATGCGAAAACGAGAGGCGGGGCAAAGGGGCAGTCGCAGGGGCCAGTCGAAGACCCAGAGGGGGCCAGAGAGCTAGAAGGAGGGGGCCAGAGAGCCAGAGAAGAAGGGACAAGAGACTGAGAGAGGGAAAAGGAACCAGAGAGAAGAGGACAGGACCCAGAAAAGGGATGTCAGAGGCAGGAGAGAGAGAAACGGAAATTGGGGCGGGGAGGGGGGAAACAGAGACCCAAGATGGAATGCCAAAGGTAGGGAAGGGGGTACATTAATCCATGGTGGGGGTGGGGGTGGCACAAAAACTTAGGTAGGGGGCAGAGAATCAGAAAGGAGGTGAACAGAGATGGGGGGGTACACTGTCTCAGAGAAAAACAAAGAGTTTGGTGGAGAGTAGACACTCCGAGTGACAGGAAGATAGTAGAATCCTGTGGCTGGGGAACAGTGGGTGGCAGAAATGAGAGAGGGAGTCCCATAAAGAGGGCTGGGGACCCAGAGGGCCAGGGCAATAGTGACAGGGTGAGGAGTGGGAGATAGTGACCCACAGACAGGCAGGGCCACGTGTCTCCTGCCAGCTCTGACAGGGACAGCTGCGGCCTAGCTGGGTAACCTGAGCCCCCCACCCCCCTCGCTGTATTTATAGCGCTGGCCTGGCCTGGTCTCCTGCCCTTGGCTCCAGGGACAGCAGGTCACAGGTGTGTGTGCTGGAGAGAGGTCCTTCCACCCCTGTCCAGGGCCTCCATACTGTCATCCACACTCTCGGCAAAGGCTCCCTCTCTGGCCAGAAACTCCCCAGAATCCAATCCCCAATCCTTCTGTGGCAGAGGTCTCTCCTCTCGGATGGGTCCCTCCAGCCCCCACAGTTGTCTTAGGCTCCCCCCAACTTGGCCCACTAAAAGTCTACCCATTATCTTTGCTGCTACCAAACATGAACTTGTTGGCAGCCAAGTCAAGCCCTTGGTCCCCAGTCGTGGCCAGGCTAAGACCCCTTCACCTGCCCCTTCCCCAGCTCTGGGAGGAGGAAGACCAGGAGGGGAGGGGCAGGCGGGGACTGACCCAGAATAACTCAGGGCAGAAAGTAAATTTAGCCACAGAGAGGGGAGGAGAGAGACCCTATTGGCTGGGAGGTGGGGAGGGAGGGCCTGAGAGGGGGGTGAGGGGGCTCCTGAGACAGCCTCGGAGGGGGGTCCAGCAGTGAGGGCCAGAAGGAAGGCAGACAGGCAGAGGCAACGGGACATAGCAAAGGAAAGACACAGGCAGAAAGAACCAGAAGGACCCAAAAAGGGGCAAGGAACGCAACATTCGTCCACAGAACCACAGAGGCAGCTGGAGCCAGCCCTAGGAGAAGCTCTGCTGCCTGTCTGTCCCCATGGGCCACCGGGGGCCATGGCTGCACACTTCTCTCCTCTGGGTGGCCGTGGCCAGTCTGCTCCTCCCCCCCGCCATGACCCAGCAGCTGAGAGGGGCTGGGCCGGGCCCCAGCAACTGGAACAACAATGCAGGAGTCGTGGGGCCCTCAGAGGACATGTCTGGTGACTTTGGCCACTCCATGCACAGCCACAGAGGCCACAAAGATGAGAATGAGGACGTCTCCAGGGAGTACAGTCACGGAGACCACAGGTACCAGGTCCACGAGGTCAGAGAAGAGAACATCCCGGATGAGGAGGTCTTCGCCGAACATGCTCGGCAGGCTGATGGGCACAAAGGCCACAGGAGCGAAGATGTGGATGATTTAGATGAGCCCGGGCCCCACAGAAGCCACGGCCACCAAGACGAGGATGAGGATGAAATTGAGTCCAGCAAGGATCACCATCATACCATCAAGCACGTTCATAGAGGCCACGGAGAAGAGGATGATGAAGATGAGGAGGAAGGGGTGGTCTCCACTGAGTATGGACACCAGGCCCATGGGCACGGAGGCCACGGAAGGGAAGAGGATGAAGATGCTTCTGATGAACATCCCCATCACATCCCCAGCCACAGACACCGAGGCCACGAGGATGATGATGATGTCTCCACCGAGTATGGACACCAGGCCCACAGGCACCAAGGCCACGAGAAGGAAGAGGATGAAGACCTCTCAGATGAACATCCCCATCATGTCCCCAGCCACGGGCACCGAGGCCATGGAGAAGAAGGTGATGATGATGATGAGGTCATCTCCACCGAGTACGGACACCAGGCCCACAGGCACCGAGGCCACGGGAAGGAAGAGGATGAAGACCTCTCAGATGAACACGATGATCATAGCCCCAGTCACGAACACCAAGGCCACAGAGAAGATGAGGAAGAGGACATGTCCACTGAGGATGGACACCAGGCCCACAGGCACCGAGGCCATGGGAGGGAAGAAGACGAAGACATCTCAGATGAACACCATCACCATATCCCCAACCACGGACACCAAGGCCATGGAGACAAAGATGGGGATGAGGATGAGTCTACCGAACACTGGCACCAGATTCCCAGACATACTCACCTTGGAGACGAGGAGGAAGAGGAAGAGGAGGTCACAGTCATGTTCAGCCACCACGTTGCAAGCTCCCAACACCCGGGCCCCGAGAGCACGGAGGAGGACGACTTTCCAGATGAATATAAGTCAGTAGCCCCTGCCCACGGAGTCCCCAAGGACGAAGATGAGGACATCTCTGACAAGCTTGGTCAACAGGCTCCCAGCCACAAGCAACAAGGCCACCAAGATGAAGGGCCTGGCCACAGAGGGTCTGCGGAAGATGAGATTAGCCACCAGCCCCTGGAACACATGGGGGTCAAGGATAGAAGCCATTTGAGGGAGAGAGATTCTGAGGAGGGAGAGAAGGAGGAAGACCGGAGCTCCCACGAGGAAGACGATGAAAGCTCAGAACGGGGAGAAGAAGGCACCCGCCATGGCAGCCTAGATCAGCAGGATGAAGAAGATGAGGAGGAAGGTCATGGCCTCAGCCTGAGCCAGGAGGAGGAGGAGGAAGAGAAGGAGGAAGAGAAGAGGGAAGGGAGGGCTGAGGTTCAGACCCCACTGAGCCAAGACCACCGGGAGGGGGAAGAGGAGGAAGATGGGCTGGAGGAAGAGGAGCTCCCCTTCACCATCATCCCTAACCCGATGGCCAGGAGGGAGGTGGCCGGGGGTGGCTCCAGTGAGGAGCGGAGTGGCGAGGAGGCAGGTAAGTGGTCTGGCCAGGTGAGGGCAGGGAGGAGCGGAGTCAGCGTGCTTCACTGCTGCTCTCCTGTCCCCACAGATGTGCAGGGGGCACAGGAGTACAGCAACTACCAGCCTGGGTCCCTGTGCGGCTACTGCTCCTTCTGCAATGTGAGTGCCCAGCCCAGGTCCCTCTTCCAGGCTGTCCCTGGAATTTGTCCCGGGGCTCTAAGGTGCCTGGGGGCAGTGCCAGGTGAAGAAGGATGCTTCTGGGGCCATGCAGCAGGCAGACTGGAGGCTGGGAAGCTGAGAAGGAGGCCGGGGCAAGGGTCTGGGAGGAAGTGGGGCTTGAGCTGTACCTGCCAACTCAGGGATGGAGGGGAGGATCTGTGGCGGAGTCGAGGGTGGGTGGAATGGGACTGGGGCCTGGCAGGCTGTGGGGAGAACAGGGAGAAGGCATGAAGAAAACACCCACAGGTCCAGCCCACAGCGACAGGGAGACCTCGCAAGAGGGGAACAGGGGGGAAGCTGCTGAGCTCAGTGTGGGAGGTAATGAGTGTGGAGAGCTGGGGAAATGTCCAGGGGGCAGGGTGAAGGGCTGGCGGGTGGCTCTTAAATGGTATCCCCAAACCTGAATTCTCCCGTCCTCAGAGATGCACTGAATGTGAGAACTGTCACTGCGACGAGGAGAACATGGGGGAGCACTGCGACCAGTGCCAGGTGACACTTTCCCGGGACCCAGGTTCCACCAGGCCCCAGGACGGCCGGGGGCCCCCTGGACACCCACAGTCCCAAATCCTCGCCGCTGCCTTCAGACTGACCCAACCCTCTATCCCCATCCCTGGTGCTACCTTGACTCGATCCCACCTCTAACTTTAACCTCCGACTAGGGCCCTGTCCGGCACCTGCCCCCAACCCGGCTCCACCCAGACCATGTCTTACACTTGTGTCTCTCCCCATCCCCGCCCCCAGCACTGCCAGTTCTGCTACCTCTGCCCGCTGGTCTGCGAAACGGTCTGCACGCCGGGTAAGCCAGGCAAACTCCGTGGAAGCAGAGCCCAGTCCAACAGGCGGGCCGGGGAGGCTGCAGGGCGTGGCTAAGCGCGGAGGCGTGGCCAAGGCTGCGAGTCCGCGGGCGGGGCGGGGCGCGCGCGGAGAGGCGGGGCCTGGGCCGAGGGAGGGGTAGGGTTAAATACTGAGGCCTACTTAGGCTAGAGGTGGCAGGCAGGTTGAGGGATGGGCCTGCTAAAGCAGGTAGAACTGGAAAAAAAGGGGCTTCAGGAGAATGGGAACACCAGGAGCAAGGAGAGAGGCACAGGACCTTGAAAGGCGTCCCAACAGAAGGAATTCAATTTAGGGAAGGAATTAGGACAAGGGGGAGCGGGGGTGGGGGTGCAGAGCTAGTCTGGATTCCAGGTTCCTCTAATTTCGCCTTTGGTGTACCGCTCAAGCCTCTTATCATTTCTCCCACAGGAAGCTACGTCGACTATTTCTCCTCCTCCCTGTACCAGTAAGTGTGTGGAGGGGGGCAGTCTGAGGGCCCTGTTTAGAGAGGCGCAGTCCCGCTGAGTGATTGGACGACCCTGGGACTCCATTGCCCTGTCGGTAAAAATGGGCAGGTTAACATCCCCATCGACGCGCCTGGGGCGAGCTTTGGGCACTTGGGCTAACCTCGAGTCCTCCTCTCCAGAGCCCTGGCGGACATGCTGGAAACTCCAGAACCCTGACCATCCGGCCGCGGCGCAGACGCACCGGCCTGGTCCTCCGACCCCTTCCCATGAGCCGTATTTATTGAATTGCAGTATGAATAAACATGCTCCCCGAAACCTCGTCGTCAGGCGTGGGGTCCGGATTCTCGGGGCACCAGTGAAGGCGCGGGTGGGGACTTGGAACTTAAACTCATGGGTGGGAGGGAGGGGCGGTCCGGCCTCCCGGTTTCCTGAGGAGGTCGGTTTTCCTAAGGTCCTGACAAATAAATCAGGCAACACGGGAGCTTTTTGAAACAGTTCTCTTTACCCGTGATCACTGAGTGACGCCTGGGGCAGGGAGGCCGACCAAGAGTCTCGGGCGAGGGCTCCCCCACCGTCCTCCCTCCCCCCACGCCACGTCGCCCAGTGGCATCGTGGAAAGAGGATTCTCCCATGCAAACCCCGGAGCCGGAGGGGAACCGGGAGCGCAGTTCTGCACCCCCTACCCCCGGGGCACGGACACGGCCACAGCACGGGGGGCGGAGAGGCCCCGGGGACACGAGACACTGGGGAGGAAGAAGGGACTCCACCCGCAGCTGACCCCAGGCACCGGCGACCTGACGCGGCGGGGCGGGGATGAGTGGCACATGGGGCGAGGCTTGTAGCAGCGAGTCCCCCCTCCCCTCCTTTCGGACGAAGAAGGAAGACTTGGGCCCCGCGACTGGGGAGGAGAAAAGGGAGCGGGCAGCCTCTCCTAGCATGCGGCCTGGGAGGGAAGCCCCGCTCCCTTCCCGCGGGGAAAGGGCACCCATCTCCCATCGGAAACTGATCAATAAATTACAAAGTAGAGAAAAGGGAGGCGGAAGTTTGGGGCGGGATTTCTTCCTGCCCTCTTCGTTCCCCCTCTCAGTCCAGTTCGTGTGGTTTGGTCCAGGCCCAGTCCTTTTGTGAGGCGGGGACTCGCACTCCCCGCTCGTCTGTACAGATGGTCCAGTCCGCGGCGCGAGCTCCCCCGCCCGCTCTCCCCGGCGAGACCATACTCTGGGCAGGAGGGGGAACAGCCCAGCCTCTGGAAGATTCTTCCATCCGAGTGAGGTCACCTGCATTGACGCCGGGGGCAGTACGTGGAGCCGTGAAGATCCATAGTGCCGCCCCGACCCCCCAAGATCGCCCAGGACAGTCCTCACCTGGAGGCCTACACTAGCAGGAGTAGGTCCGGACCGAAACGCCGTCTGCCCGGGAGCTCCCAGAAGTCTGGCCTAGAGGGGGAGCGAGCAGTGGTTTGGTCTGGTGCGCACGCGTATCTTGCTCTCTCTCAATCACACACACACACACACACACACACACACACACGGTAGGGTTTCTCTGATCCTCAACCCCAACACACACACACACACACACACACACACACACACACGGTAGGGTTTCTCTCACACACACACACACGGGTTTCTCTGATCCTCAACCCCAAGCGTCCTCCACACACACACACACACACACACACGGTAGGGTTTCTCTCACACACACACACACACACACACACACGGGTTTCTCTGATCCTCAACCCCAAGCGTCCTCTCTTGGATTTCCCTTCCCGCGATGACGAACACCCAGCTCCACGCCGGTTTCCCTCCCTTTCCCGCAGCTGCGGATTCATCTAAGGTGCCCCAGGTGACTGTGGGCGGATTCATTTCCCACTTCGGAGAGGGGTGGGGGTTAATCCACTCCACACCCGAAGGAGGGAATTGGCAGACTGAGCAATCCATTCGTCATGTGTCGGGGCTAAAAGGACTAGGCCATTTCACAGAACCTGGAGGGAGGCTTCTGGAACGTTGGTCCTTTTCCCACCCCGAGCAAGGGGAAGGGAGGAGGGGCCGTCGCCCTGGGGAGCCGCCCACCTTCGGGCTGCAGCTTGCGGAGAGGGAGCCCCGGAGATCCCAGGGCCCCCGCTGCGGCCGAACGAAAGTTAGGGGGCAACATCTCAGCTGAGTCGGGGGTTACGCCTCGGAGGTCCTTCTCTCGAAACATCTTCCTCCAGGACGGGGAGCGGCTGAAGGACTTGGCGCTGTCCTAGGTATAAAGGCCGAGCGGCGAAGAGCAACCCGCAGGAGTTCAGCCCCTTCTTTTGACTCCGCCCCCCTCGGGTTGCACCTCTCCCTTAGCCCAGCCGCTCCCCTGGCCCCGCCTCCAGCCGCCTCCGGCCGGTGCGGTCTAACCCCATCCTTCAGCTCAGGCCCCGCAGGTATCACTAGCAGCTGAGCCTCCACGGGGTCTAAGCCTCGGGACTGCAGCTGCGCCCACCTCGTCCAGCCTCCTGTCGGTGCCCAAGGAGATGAGGTTGCTGAACTCCTTCTCCAGGAGCTGCCGGGCCTGGGGACGAAAGATGGAAGAAGGGTGGCAGCGTGCAGTCTGCGAGGTGGGGGGTGCCCCGTGTGCCCCGGGCCGAGCGGCCACTCACCTGCGCATTCTGTGTGGGGATCTGCAGGAGCAAGGCCAGGTCGGAGTAGTCGAAGGTCTCGTCCAGGGCGAGCAGCGCCCCATGCACCCCACTCTCCGTGAGGTTTGTGGCGAATTCCTTCAGTCCCAGCCCGGACACCCAACCCATGACCCGCTCGTTGGACCACACCATCACGTCTGGGACAGAAGCGACTCTCAGTGTCCGGCTGGTCCGATTTAAGCCCCAGGTCTCCTCCATTTCCGTTTTCCGGAACCCGCCCCCTACTCTGGCCCCGCCCCCCTCCCTTAATCACACCTCCTCCCCACCTGCTCCAAACTCCTCCACCGGGTGTGGGGAGGGGGGGGAGGAGACTCCTATGCTTCTACTCACCCCGGATCTGGGTCTGACTCTCTTCCCGCCTCCGCTCCAAGTCCTTCCGGTCATAATTGAGCCGTTTCAGGCACATGATCCCATAATGCAGACTCACCCTGGGCAGTAGGGAAAGCGGGGTCACAGAGGAGCCTTCACAACTCCAGCGGCTGCTGCTGCTTCCCTCCCCACTGGCTGTGGTCTTCTGGGAAAGGTTGGGGAGTTGTTCTACTGGGTCAGTTTTTGGGATCGCTGACCCTCCCAGGACTTGGGGTATTTCCAACAGGAAGTTCCTACTGGATATCCTGGACAGGATGTGGGGTCAACGAGCCAAGCTGAGGACGTGAACTTTTCCTAGCAGGCCGCCTTATTGGCGGAAGGGACACAGAACTCGGGATTTCCTGAGAATCCGGGTGAAAGGGCCACAGATAGTTCCCGTCACCAGTCCCACCGGCCAACGACTCTCTAGGAGCAAGGCCTCCCCTCGGACTGTCCCCCTTGGCCAGGCAGCCCCCACCTGTGGAAGCTGTCCACCATCTTGAGCTGGCCCCGGAGCTCCTTCTTGTTAAGATGATCTAACATGCGGGCGTCCACCAGCGACTCCATGAAGTAGCTGCGGTACTGGGGCAGCCCCAGGCTGGGCAGCCAGTCGTTCCCCACCCACTCGTGGTTCATGTCACCATATGCCAGGATCTGGGGCCATGGGCAGGTGGGGGGAGGGGTCAGGCCCTCTGACCCCTTCCCATGTCCGTAGGAGAGTGCGCTCCAACCCCCTGACCCAAGGTCGTTCTTTCTCCACCCCACCTTAGGACATCGGTCAACCTCTGCTCAGGACGATGGACCCATCCAGTGGTCTCCTACACCTTCCTAATAACAGAGCAGACCCTTGTCTCCTGGGAGTGTGGGCCCGGGACCCACAGGATCACCATCACCTGTGCACCTGCCGGCACTGCAGCATCTCAGACCCTCCCCCTGCTGGGAAGCAGAAGCTGCTCTCCCACCAGAGCCTCAGGCTACTGGTGCGGTCAGTGGGGAGAAGCACTAGTCCCAGCTCCGAACAATGCATCAGCCCAACCTCGCTCTCCCCAGTAGGAACAACCGATTCTTTCAATGTAGCTGTCCCCACAAGACACGATAATGGATCCATCCATCACTCTAGCACTGTTCAAAAATACCAGTCTTATGCTATAGCTGCCCCAGGACAGTATTCTGGATCAGCCCAAAGTCCTTCACTCCGCGCAAGGAAGCAATCAACACCTTCCCCCACAACCCCCGCGCTTCCCCCACCCCACTGGAAAGGAAGACCCAGGTCCAACCTAGCTGGCTACCTCAGGGGAGTTCACGCCTCTCCCTTCTTGAGAACAAAGTGTAGCTCTTCCTTCCCCGACAACTTCTCAGCCTGACCTGCGGCCCCTCCCCAAGATGCTTCCCCCCTTTGCCTCAGGACACTGGAACAGCCCCAGTCCCCCTTGATCAGAAAGAAAAGGTCTCCCCCTAGTTACAGCACTGGATCAGCCCCTGGAGCCCCCGCAACCCACGATAATGGAATGGCCCGAGCCCCACGCTAATGATGGACTAGTCCAGGCTTCTCCACCGACCCCCACCAAGCCACAGTGAGACAGTCCAGAGCCCGGCTCCACGCAGCAGCCCCCCCGCGGTGATGATGGAACGCTCCGGAGAGGGGGCGGGGCTTCGGGAAAGAGGGGCGCGCATGCAGCGTGCACAGCCTGTTCATGCGTCCAAGTCCCACCCCGCGCCCCCTACCTGCTCCCAGCTGATCTCCTTGGTCTCCTGACCCGTTAGTAGGAAGAGGGGAGAGAAGGGATGGGTTAAGGGGCCGGCGGAGGGCGGGAGGAACAAACAGACGGACGAACAGACGGAGATTCGCCCCCCCCCCCCCCGCACTCCTCCCCAGGAGAGTCAATGCCACCCCCAAGGCCACCGGCAGGGGTCACTCACAGGCTTAGTCGTGGCCGTCAGGGACTCCATCTCCTCGTGTGTCATCCACACGTTTCCTGTGGACTGAGGGGCGAGGGGTGTTATGGGGATTGAGAGAAGGCTTCTGGGTAGGGGAGAGATGTTCCTAGAGGACCAGACCAGGTCCACTTACATACATTCTGCTTTCTGCCTCAGAAAGGCCCGTCACTGCTGTGGGCCAGGCAGTGAAAGAGAAACCGAATGGTCATTTATTGAACACCTGCTGTGTACCAGGCAAAAGTACTTGGGCTTTGAGGTCTGGCAAGTTCAAGTTTGAATTGAGGGCCTGCCCAGGTATATGGCTGTGTGGCCCTGGGCTCATCACCTCTCTGACCTCTTGCAGGTGTGTGTAAAGTGACTTTCAGAACGAGGGGGCAGATACAGCAGTGGGGTGGGACAAAAGTTTGGAGTGTAGTAAAGGGGCTGTGTATTCACATTTACTGAGCACCTGCCCCCAACAGCCCCATAAGTTCAGATGTCACACATGGATTCAGACGCCTCTGTAGCTCCTAATGGGAGCCAGGCACAGTTGTAGGGTCTGGGACACAGGCGGGGAAATTTGAAAATGGACTTAAGAGTTGAAACTGACAATAATGGTCATGTTCTTAGGTATAAAGACGCGGTGGCTGCAGGGGAGAACATTCTTACTGCTCGAAGATGACCCGATGAAGTAATTTTTGCGGGCTAACCAGTAATGGTGTCCACAAATTACACTGGAGAGTCTCAGATACACACACGCACGCAGGGGCGCACGCGCAAACAGCAACTCGGGCAAGTAGTTAACAATTGCCGGATTGGGCATGGCACGCAGATGTTTGGGGACGGAACAAAAGGATAAACTATTAGAAGGCCATAAACACCAGGGAGTAAAATTAGGTGTTAATGTACTGGGGTGATGGGGCAAGTGACTAGTTTAATCGTTGAGTTTGGGAGGCTTCCTGAAGGCGGTGACATTTGAGCTGAGACCTCGAGGATGAGAAGGTGGGGGTGGGGGGCGCTCATCAACGAGTTTGTAAGGAACCATATGAATTCGGATTTCTCCCCCGGATGGGGATGGGGTCCTGTCTATGTAAGACAGACCGAGGTAGAGGGGAGGCTGGGAGACCTGAGAAGGGGCTCCCCCGCCCCCGCAAAAATAATCCAATCCAGTTGAGACACCAGGGATTTAGAGTCTGAGAGACAGGGCCGAAGTGCGCGAGCCCTGGATTGGCTGGTCTGAGGGCAAGAGGCGGGGCCCCAAGGCGGCAAGGGGTGGGATTGGCCCGCGGACGCTCACCGTGCGGGAGGAGGCGGGCGCTGAGGGCGAGGTGAGGGAAACCATCTCCTGGATGGCCAGGCGCAGTTTGAGCCGGTGCAGCGGGTTGCTGATGCCGATCTCCCGCTGGATCTCCGTGTCGGACAGGTTGGCCATGATGGCCCCGCTCTTGACGTTGGCCCGGCAGGCAGCCACATACCATGCAGGCATGCCTACCCACAGCTGGACAGAAGGAGGACGGGAGGCGGGGAGAGGGAAGGAAGAGACACACAGGGAGAGACAGAGACAATATTAGGGGAGACACCAGAGAGACAGGAGAGATACAGAAAGCAAAGGAGAGAGGGAGATGGGAGAGGCGGGAAAGTGGTCAGTGAGCAGCGATGGAGATGGGGCAAGGCAAACAAGAAGAGAGGGAGTCAAAGGGGACACGGGGAAAGTGGGGGGTGAGGCAGGGGAGTCGGAGGGTAACGTCAGAGTCGCCAGAGTCACAATCACCGTCACCGGATGGGGTTGGGGAAAGAAGGGAAAGAATGATGGGGAGGGAAGGGAGCAAAGACATTGGGAGAGACACGTGGAAAGACCCAGAGACGTGGGAAGAAATGCGGGGAAGGACAGTAACACAGATGGGGAGAGAGGCCCAGAGAATCCCAGACAGTGAGAGAGAGATGTGGGGAGACACAAACAGAGAAAGCCAACAGGACAGCAGGACCGAGTGGGGCACGGACAAAGGCGCAGGGGGAGGGGGACAAGGAGGAGGAAGGCGTTCAGATCAACAGGAAGGCTGAAGTCTCTCAGGGCCTCATCCCCCTGCACCCACCCTCCCTGGGCCAGGAGGAGGATGCTGGGTGGCCCGTGGTGACTCTGAGTGGCAGGGCTGTCACAGGAGTTGGGGATCAAGAGTCGGGGTATTTCGGGTCCCAGTACCTCCAGCCAGGAGACCACGGTGGGCCCATCCCAAGCAGCAAAGGGCAGGCCCTGGCGGCAGGCCTCTTCCAGAAGTTCGTGCCTGGGGACAGAGGCCTAGTAGGGTAGGAGCTCTCAGGGACAGAGACACCTCCCCCCCCACCAGCTTTCCTGGATGGGGCCCTTCCCCACAAACCCCTTTCAAGCACAGTTCTATTTCTCAATGGGACGCTTCATGAATTTGCCTGGCATCCTGGTCCAGAGGCCATGCTAATCTCTGGATCGTTCCACTGTTAGTACAGCAGCTGCCAAACTGAGCCCGCAAAGCACTTTTTATGAAAGGTAGAAAACGTAGAAGGTTTACGGGGCAAAGAAAAAAAAAAAGGGACTCTCTGTAAGTGGCCTCCCCTAACCCCCAACCCACCCTACACACACACACTCACTTCCTCTTGTTCCGTCGGTCCTTGTCTCCTGGGCCCGTCAGCTTGGCTAACCCCAGAGGGTCTGTGGCCAGTGTCTCATCTGAGGGTGTTCCTGCTGAAAGCAGGGAGAGACTGGAGTTTGGAGAGTCTCAAATAGGAAAGAGACTCTCTGAGGTCAGGGGTGCTGAGAAGGAGGCCAGCGAAGCAGAGGCCCCAGGGGAGTGATAATGCCAAATAAGAAGTGATTCCACCTCCCGGGTGGG
Source organism: Mustela erminea (assembly GCF_009829155.1). Classification (NCBI taxonomy): domain Eukaryota; kingdom Metazoa; phylum Chordata; class Mammalia; order Carnivora; family Mustelidae; genus Mustela; species Mustela erminea. The sequence goes on along the minus strand of NC_045632.1, from coordinate 4,967,611 downwards.
AACTGGAGACATGCCCAGCATAGGGCTGGGTTCACTGGGCTAGCCTCGGTAAGGGGGCAGAGGGATGCTGGTAACAGTTTCACCACTCTCTGCACGGGAGGGAGGGAGGGAGGGAATATTCCCCGATTTGTGGTGTTCACCGATTCCCATGATGTAAAGAATCCCACCGATTTCAGGCTACTGATGTAAGGTCAGGCAAGCCCATAAAACCCCTGAAAATTAAACTCTTGGCTTTCACAAGCCAGTACAAGCAGGTTCCAGCACACCATCTGCCCTGCCTTTAGGTGGTCCTCTCTCTTTCTCTATTTAAAAAAATAGGTAAATGCAATAATAACATTCATTTAGCTCCCCACCTCCAGTAACCCAGACAGGCCTCAAAGGGCCCTGTCCTTGTCCCTCTTCCTTTACCTCTGCCGAGTCCTGACCCTTTCACATCCTTTGAACTACCAAATGAATGAAGACTCTCAGATGAATGTCAAGTGAATTTGTGAAAAGGAAGAAGGAAGGAAGAGAAGAAGTAAAGAAGGGAGAGAGGAAAGGAGACAGGGTTCGCATCAGGGTCCTCACCCAGAGAAGAGCTGTCCCGGCCTGGTGGTCCCATTCGCCCCTTCTCCTTCTTGCCAAAGAGACGGCCTATGGATGACTTGATGCTCTTCTTCTTGGGGGCTTTGTGCAGGGAATCTGGGGTGCCCTCACTGGGTGAACAGGACAGAGTGAGGGCACACCCCCTGAGATGTCTCCTCCCTTGCAAAGTCCTTGCCCCTTCCCCCAACACACCCTCCCAAGCAAGCCCCTCCCTCATCCCATCCACTGTCCCTGCTGACCTTCCCCGCGAGGGCCCACCATCTTCCAGGGATCCCGCCTGCAGTGCCAAGGCCTGTGTCATTCTCTCAAGGCGGGCAGAACGGGGAGTGGGAGGTGGGGTGTCTCCTGGGATGGCTGGCCCCTCCCCTCGTGGAGCCCCAGCTTCCTCCTTGGGGACATGATTCTGTGGACAGAAAGGCAGAGAGGCTGAAATAAATTAGAGGAGTCATGCTGGGGCTCTTCATTAGGGATGAAGAGGGATCCCTTCATTGGGATGTCTACGAGGGGGTGTCCGGGATGCCCCTAGTTTGGGGTACCATTTCTTAAAGCAGCCTAGCCCAGGTGGGGTGAGCTGCAGAAACATAAAGGCAATGAGTCGGCCTGGAGCTTGACCGGCCGGTTTTGAGGTATCCCAGCTTCTGGTGTCAGGAGTGGGATCTGCTCAGGCTCAAGGAAAGCTAATGAGTTACACATTCTAGAAGTCAGAAAATTGGGTGCAAGGCAATGAAATGGGACTAATATGTCCTATTCCTCCTCAAAGATCCATTCTGAGGATCTAGTATTAGCTCTCAAATGTATGTTTAGTCACAGAAACCTTAAAAAAAAAAAAAAAAAGAAGACATGTACTGCATAAAACAGGTAAAAGCAGGCCAGATCTGACTAAAGTACTAGTTAGGGTTCAGAAACCCCATGGCTCAGCCTCCCCACTACATTCTCTAAGTTGGATCTTGTAAAGAAAGTGAAGGCTGCTTTTGAGAAATCACTGGTGTGAGGGGGTTTTGCTGCTGTTGGTTGGGGAGCCTTGTCTCCAATCTCACCACCCCCCCACCACCCCACCAAAATGAGACTTCAGAACACTCACGGCTTTGTCGGTGCCCTCACGGGCAGGGCTAGGTGGTGCCAGACGGGGTGTTGAGTGGCCAGAGCTGGGAGGGGAGGGGCTGGCAAGGGTAGAGGTAGTGAGGGAGGGGGGCAGTGAGCAACTACTGCGGTAGCGGCCCAGGGAGTCAAGGCCAGAGCCAGACACCCGGCTCTCTAGCTCCTCTGCCCTTTGTTCCGTTGTCTCCTTCTCCTCTTGGATAAGCCTGAGGAGGAAAAGGGGGCAGACTGGGTGAGAGAACAGAAGCAAGCAATGGGGACAGAGGCAAGCAACTGGGGATTTCAAAAGGCCAGGAAGGCTTGGAGGTAGGGGGGAAAAGATTTCTGAGGAAAGCATAATGAGGTCAGAGGGTCTTGGTGCATTCATCATGGCCTCATAGGTTCAAGGGCAGTCAAGGGGTCATGAGAGGCTCAGAAGGTCATGGAAGTATAAGGGACAACAGGAATATCAGGGTCTGCATCAAGGCTTCCATGATGATAACCACATGGTTCTATAAAATCATAAAAAAATCATTAAGGGGGGCGCCTGGGTGGCTCAGTGGCTTAAACCTCTGCCTTCGGCTCAGGTCATCATCTCAGGCTCCTGGGACTGAGACCTGCATCGGGCTCTCTACTCAGCAGGGAGCCTGTTTCCCTTTCTCTCTCTCTGCCTGCTTCTCTGCCTACTTATGATCTCTCTCTCTGTCAAATAAATAAATAAAATCTTAAAAAAAAACACACACAACAAAAAACAAAACAAACAACGAAAAAAAATCACTAAGGGAAAGAGGTCCAATTCTAAGGAGGAAAAAAAGAGCAATATCATAATAAGATCGGGGGAGATCAGGGACTCTGAGGTCAACCTAGGATCTGAGAAGTTCATGGAGTCATCTGAGTCAATGCCTCAACTCACAATGACTTTAGATGGAAAGTGGTGGTCACGCTGGTGTATTTGCAGAGGCCCATGGACAGCGCATTGTTAGAGGATTGCCAAGTAGGGCAATTTCTGGGAAACCAGGGTAGACTTTATGTCTACCTGGGGATTCGTGATAAATCAAGGATTCCTGTTCTATTAAGTAAAAATTCTTGGTATCTTGAATTGAGGTTCTTGAAGTATTAGGGTGAGACTCTTGGTGTTTGAGACTGGGGACCTTGTGTTGTGTTGAGATTCCTGAGGCAGTGGGAGACCCTGGCTACTAGCTGTGTGAAGCCATGACATCGAGGGTGTGCTGAAGGATTCTTGGTGTACTGGCTTGCGAACCTGGGTATTTTGGGAATGCAGTCTTTGCTGTGCTGGGAAATTATGAATACTGGAGAGAGGACAGATAGACAGGAAGCACAGAGGAGGCTGCTGGGTATATCCTGAGGGATTCCTAGTTACTAGAGGGAGTGTTGGAGTGGGGGAGTTCCTTGAGGATAGTAAGAGAGGAGATGCACTCAGGCTTTCAGAGGAGCTACAGGGTCAGCTCGGGCAGGGTGGAGGAGGACTGGGCCAGCGCTCACTTGATCTCCTTGTTGATGGCTTCCAGCTGCTCCTGAAGCATAATGGCAAGTGTCTGCACGTCGGCCTGTCCGCTGGGGGAGAGCAGCTCAGCCCCAAACATCCCCTCAGCCTCCTCCTCATCTGAGCCATCCAGCTCCCCAGGGAATGGAGGTGGCATGGACCCTGCAGGGGCAGACCGCTCCCACTCCTGTCTCTGTGTGGGGACAGAAAGATGTCAGGTGTTGGGGCTTCCCTCACCTCTGCTGACCTTGTCCACCTTCCATGACCTTGCCCACGTCCCTTGACAAGGACTGGCCTCACCTTATGATCCAGCCCACACACTTTTCCCAGCCCAGCTTTGTCTCTTAACAAGTCCCTTTCCTTGACCAACTGCCCCAACCAGGACTCTACCTCGTCTCCTGATTCCACCATTTCCCTTTTCCCTTGACTCAGGCCACTTCCTTTGTTCATCCTGCATCCCCATTCTAGGATTTTACACCGTGCTCATCCCCCACTCACCGCCCCTCTCCCCAACTCATCATTCCGCTAAGGTTCTCACCAGGTAGCAGGATATCCACGTGGAGACATCAGGCAAGTGGAGAGGATGGAGTTCCAGGAGAAAAAAAACAACGTGGGTCCACGAGACCCTGCTTCTCAGCCCAGCCCCCTTCCAGAGCCCTGCTTATTAGACTCTCTTTCCTACTGTTGTCCATCCACCCCCTATTCAGTCTGGGCCCCAAAAGTGGCTGCTGACCTTGGAGGGCTCATCCTTGACCCCTGACCAGCGGCTCCTCTTGCCTGCCCGGCCACTGCCAGCCCCATACGGGTCCAGGTGGGCACCAGAAGGTAGTGTGGGTGCCTGGGAGTAACGGAGCTCCAGGGCACTTCCGGGGAGAGACCTGTGGGCATGAAGAGAGACCAAGGGGTCAGGAAAGGGGCAGAGAGGTCAGGCATCATGGGAAAAGCTCTGGGGTCAGAGGACTGGGAGAGGGATCTGAGGCCATGAAGCCAGGTGTCAAATATAACAGGAGTCAGTGAAAGCCATGGGAGAAGAGGGAGTGGAGGTGGGGAAGACGTGGAGATCAGAAAGGATGAGCTTGGCCAAGGGGGCTCCTATGGGTGGGAGTGAGGCAGAAGGACTAGTGTCACCTGGAGTAGGAGGACGGTGGCCTCCCCCGAAGCTGGTCGATCTCCATCTGCATCCGCTCCATCTCTGCCAAGAGCTGCTCCTGGTCGGAGGAAGTTGAAGGTATCAGGTCAGAATCCACCCCATCCCTGAAGAATTGCCCCTCCCAGCCTGGCTGATGCCAACACCCCCCCAACCCCGCCAGCAATGTCTGCTCCACGTCCGCAGTCCTAGGCCCCCATATGCTCTCCTCCAGACCCCTCCTTACCTTGTTGAGCAGGAGTTCATCCTGAAGCTTCTTCATGTTTGCTATCTCCTCGCTCAGTGAATTCTGTGGAGGACAGTAAGGGGCAGTAAGGGGCTGGAGCCTGGAAGGGGCTCTAAGAGTCCAGAGACTGGTCGAAGGCGATTCCAGGGGAATGAGGTGGGCATAAGTGGTGAGCTGGAGGGCATGGGGCTTATGGGGCCAAAGATGCATCTGGGGAGGGGAATGCCTGGGAGCCCCAGAATCCTGCATCCTGTGTAATAAAGATTCAAAGTCTGAGGGTCCATGGACGCCTGGGTGGCTCAGTCCCTTGAGCATCTGACTCTTGGTTTCGGCTGTGGTCATGATCTCAGGATCCTGAAATCAACCTCCCCTCCATTCTCTCCCTCTTCCTCCCCCGCTGCCCCCGCCCCCTGCTCCCGCTCTCTAAAATAAATAAATAATCTTCAAAGTGTGAGGGTCCAAAGGGTCAGAGGCTTGGGGAAAAGCCAAGAACTCAGGGGGTGGGTGCACCCAGCTGTTGGGGTGTTTAGACCAGGTACAGACCCGCGAAGTCTGTTGAATTCAAATTCCAGATGCCCAGATTTGACATTTCAGCTAAGGGTTTGGGGAAAGGTCTAGGACCCCGGGATGGTGGCAGGAGGCGGTCTAGGATTGCAGGTTACTGAAGTCCTGGGCACACCTTCTCCTCGAGAGCCCCCATGCGCTCCTTGAGGTGCAGCTGTAACCGTTCGTTGGACTCGCTCAGCAATTTGTCTACCGTCTCTGACAGCCGCTTATTGTGGTCATCGTTCATCTTCTCCCGTTGCCGCGCCTGCCCAAAGGACAGCAAGACAGGGACGCTCTAGCCCACCCGGTGCGGAGCCCCGCCCCCAACTCCACCCCCTTATCTAAGCTCCAGCCCCAGCTTCAAAGCCCCAGCCCCTCTGCAGTCGTCCACCCCCTCACCCGCTGCAGCTCCTGGTTCTTCTCCTCCAGCTGGGCCTCCAGCTGCCGAAGCCGCTCCTCAAAATTCCCGTGACGTTCCTCAGCCTAATGGACAGGAAGCCAGGGCCTCTGACTTTGCCCCACTAGGACCCAGTCAGGCTCAGGCCCCGCCTCTTCCAAGGCTGGGGGCCAGGCTCCACCCCCCAAGCCCCAGGCTCCTCCCCTGAGAGACTCCAGACCCACAGTAGGATTCTCACCCTGTCCCTTCCTCGGGGGTCTGTTCTGTCCCTTTTGTGTTCCAGGCCATCCTGTCAGTCAGGACTAGAGAACCCCCAACCCCTCACAAACCTTCAGGTCCTGCCTCCGTTCCAAGTTCCCTCCCTTTCCTAGACCCCTGGCCCTGCCCGTTTCCCCAGAATCCACGAGGCAAGTCTCCTACCCCTCCAAACCAAAGGCCCGGCCTCATTCCTCTACCCCACACCCCCACCCTCCCGCCCCACACCTCTCCTCACTTTGTTGAGCGCCGCCACCCGCTGGGCCAGCTGGGCCTCTATCTCCGGCAAGGTCTCCGCCTTCTGCAGTGTCTGCTGCAGCTTCTGCTTGGCGTCGTCTAACCACTCCGCCAGCTGACGGCTCTTCTCCTCACTCTGAGGGAGGGCAGACATGGGGGTGGGGGGTGAAGGGGGAAGGACAGGAAGCAGGTCACACAGGCCGTGGCCTCGTCCCCAAGTCCCCTCCCTGGCCGTGCCCCTACCTGCCGGTACAGCGACTCCTTGCTGGCCAACTCATTCTCCAGCTTGTCATTGGCATCGTGCAGAGACGTGGCCTCTCGCTGGGCACTCAGGTAGCGCTTCTCCAGGGTGGTGATCCGCTCCTCCATATCCTCCCGCTGCGCAAGCGCCTGCAGAGGCCGCAGAAGGTCACGTGGACGACAGCTCCCAGCAAGCCCCGGGGTGGGGGTAGTGTAGGCTTAGAACCCCAGACCAGGCACCCCACGGTATCCTGGGAAATGAAGTCTCCCACTATCTGGGCATCAGAATGGCGGAAGCACACCTCCCAAGAACTGGAATAGCCAACCTTAAGGACCCCGACCACCCAAGAGTTCAAACGGTGGTACCACACCTCCCATGAGCGTCTAGGATGTACTGTCTTAGACCCTCCCCATATGGATGACCTGAAGCCCATGGGATCGGAAATCTCCCCTCTCCTTGGCCCCCTCCCCTCAAAACTCCAGGCCTTAGAGGCGCCTGGCTGGCTCAGTCAATAGAGCCCTGTGACTCTTGATCTTGCGGTGCTGAGTTCAAGCCCCACCTTAGCGGTAGAGTTTACTTCAAAATAATAATAAACTGGGCGGCTCAGTGGGTTAAAGCCTCTGCCTTCAGCTCAGGTCATGATCCCAGAGACCTGGGATCAGGCCCCACATCGGGCTCTCTGCTCCGCGGGGAGCCTGCTTCCTCCTCTCTGCCTGCCTTGCTGCCTACTAGTGATCTCTGTCAAATAAAACAAATAAAATCTTTAAAAATAATAATAATAAACTACCTTTAAAAAAATTCTAGTTATATTCAACTGATGAATCACTAAATACTACCTCTGAAGCTAATAAGAAAGAAAGAAACATATCAATAAATAAATAAACAAATCCAGGACAGATTTTTCAGCAAATTCTAGCACAGCCCAGCTTTAGAATTACAGAGAAAGTGTCCTAGGGTCTCATGAAAAACAAAAGTCCCTTCCACGTGGGAGCAAATATCTCCCAAGAGGCCCATGTTAGCACAGGCTCAGAAAAACCTAAGTCAGGACTCCAGGGTCTCATGGAAGATGGACTTCTGTCTGGGAGCCCCAACAGGACCATCCAGGCTTAAAATCTGAGGTGAAAGTCCAATGAACAATGAAAAACAAAGTGCTCGCTCTTCTTTCTCATCCACAGACTTCCAACATCCATATCCTACATTTCCCAGCAGTCCCAGGGACACAGGAGTTAGGATCAAGGGGCCTAAGCCACGATGGGATGAAACGCAGACAGAGGAGTTCAACTTGGGAGCACAAGAGTAGGGTGCCTGGGTGGCTCAGTCGGTTAAGTGTCTGCTTTGGGTTCAGGTCATGATCCCAGGGGTTGTGGGATGGCCCTTCCCACAGACCCCTCCCTGTTCATGCTCTCTTTCTCAAATAAATAAATAAAATATTATTTTTTTAAAAAAGATTGTATGGAGGCGCCCAGGGTGGCTCAGTCAGTTGGGCGTCTGCCTTTGGCTTGAGTCATGATCTCATGGTCCTGGGACAGAGCCCTGTGTGGGGCCCTCTGCTCAGCAGGGAGTCTGCTTCTCCTTCGCCCTCTGCCTGCCACTCTGCCTACTTGTGCTCTCTCTCGCTCTGTCAAATAAATAAATAAAATCTTTAAAAATAAATAAGTAAATAAATAAATAAACATTGTATGTATTTATTTGAGATAGAGCGAGAGAGCACGAGCAGGGGAAGGGGCAGAGGGAGAGGGGGAGAAGCAGGCTCTCCACTGAGCAGGGAGCCCGATATGGGACTGAATCCCAGGACCTGAGATCATGACCTGAGCCGAAGGCAGACGCTTCACTGCTGAGCCACCCAGGTGCCCAATAAATAAAATCTTAAAAACAAAACAAAACAAAAAAAGACCAAAAAAAAAAAAAAACCGCAAAAGAATTTCCCAATGATAACCTATCTCGGACCAGTTACTGAATGCCTACCATGTAGGTGTCATTCGCCAACACCCTGGCAAGGGACATAAATCCCATTCTACCGGTGAGCAAACTGAGGCACAGAGAGGAGGAGAGTCCACACAGCTTGTGGACCGATTCCAGGTTCCACCATTTATGAGCTCTGTGACTCTGGGCAAAGGGGGACAGGGAGGGTTAGGGGGAGGGAGGGACAGAGGGCAGCCCACCAGGGGCTCCGGCCTCACCTCCTTGAGGTCGCGCTGGAGCTTGGCGTTAGCTTCCTCGGCCTTACCCAGCTCGCGGTGGGCGGTGCCCAGCTCCTCCTCCAGCTGGCTCATCTGGCGGCACAACACCGCCAGGCGCTCTCGCAGCTGGCACACCTCCGCACGCTGCCGCTCCAGGGCCTCCTCCAGCTCCGCGGTCCGCCGGTTCGAATCCCCGCCAGGACCAAGGCCATTGGCCAGGGGCTGGAGTGGGAACAGTGAGAGAAGAAGGAACAGAACACAGAGTGGGGAACACAGAGATATAGAGAGAATACGAGGATAAAGTTGATGCAGGGGATGGGGGGGTTTGGGGGGGTTAATCAAAGGTCAGTCTAGAGGTCGCAGAAGTTAGCTAGGTGACTTGAATCAGAGGTCAAAGACCAGTAAGGGTCTTAGGACTTCTGGTGTCATAGAGCCAGTGAGGATCACACCAAACATTAAAAAGACGATCACAAAGTCAGGGGGCTGAGTGGAAGTCACAGGGATGGGGATCCTTGAAGAGCCAGGGGAGCGAAGGCCTACCGCCTCTCACCTGCCCATCCCCATCCTTGCCGGGCTCCTCCAGCCCCGACCGGCGCCTAGACAGCTGCTCTCGAAGGCTCAGGGTCTGGGAACAGGAAACAGAGATCAGGACGAAGAGAGTCCTAGAGCCAGCAGCTCGACTTCCCACTGGCACTGGTCCTGCTGGAGCCACCCCATCCCACAGTCCGTCTTTAAACCCTGTGCCTTCATTATATATCTCCTTAGCTGCTCAGCCTGAATAAGTCCACTGTTACTCTTCCGCCTAGCCTCCTTGTGGCGCTGTCCCCTATATCCCTAATTTTCCCCATCCAACTATTTCCTCCACAGTCGTCGGTTCTTTCCCTTAGCCCCAACCCACTCAATCAGCTCCACCCCATTGGTAGTCCCCTTAGTCCCTCCTCCTCCTTAGCCACGCCCCCACCTCCTGATTGCTCAGCTCCAACTCCTCCTCTAGCACCGCCACCCGCTCCAGCGCCATCCGCAGTCGCTCCCGGACCTGGGGATGAGGGCAGGACGGAGTGAAGTGGGGATCAGACACAATCTAAGACATTTGACTGTGAGGCCCAACACCCCTGAGACGGCCTGATAGGGCAACATTAGCATCCCTCTACCTATAATTGTTGTGCAGCTCCAACCAGTTACCAAGGCAGCCCTACCCACCCGTAGACCCCACTGAAATTCATTTTTCAACCAGTCGGTTCCCAGTCTGAGTCGCCCGTCCCAATCGATCTCAGTTAAAATTCTTCCCACTTAGGACATCCCCAATCAATCACAGCCGGAATCTCGCCTATCCAGGACAACCCCAGCTGACCATGGGCTTAAGTTCTGCATCCAGGCTCTTCCGATTCTCATACCTTCTCATCCAGGGCCTTGTGGTGCTCGAAGAGGGATTTTAGAGCCTTGAGCACCTCCACCTCGGAAGAGACCCCACCCGGGGACTGGGCCTGGCGCTTTACCACGGTCATGCGCAGTGACCTCTCGTGCCTGGACACCAGGCATTCCAGATGTTCAAGGAGAAGCTACAGGGTTAGGTCACCGGGCCAAGAAAAAGAGGCAAGGGAAGAGAGGCAGGGTCGAGGACAAGAGTAGTCCAGACAGGTGGGGCGGACACACGGAGGAAGAAGGGAGCCAAGCCAAGAGGTAAGGAGAGCAGTCAGGATAAAAAAGGCATATGAGAGGTAGGGGCATGGTCCAGGAAGGAGTGGTGCAGGAAAAGAACAATTATGGAGGTAAGGGAGGAGATGTGAGGGAAGGAGGGACCAGAGGAGACCAGCCAGGAAGTCGGAGTAGGGAGAAGACGGGAAGGCAAGGTGGGTTAAAAAAAAAGACGGGTTAGGCAGCAACACCTTTGTGGCCCCGCCCACCCCATTTAGGCCCCGCCCCCACACCCCTCACCCTCGTGTTGTTGCGCTCCGCCTTCAGCTCTGCAATCTCTTCCTCCCGCTCCAGCAGCTGCTCCCGACATAAGTTCAGTTCTTTCGTCAGAGCCGCAAACTCCTGTCCAGATGTGAGTAGGATCGGGACAATTAAATCAATCCTTTCCCCATGTCCCTCATTACACGGGCCTGGAAGTTTGAAGGCCCCGCCCCTCCCTGCTAAATCCCGCCCCTTCCAGCGGCTCAGGCCACGCCCATCACCGGCAAGGCCACCCCCCCCACCGTGTACTCCTCCCTTCCACGCACCAAGTCCCGCCCCTTCCGGACCGCCCCCTCCGCGCCTTCGGTGGTCGAGATCCCGCCTCCCGCAGGCCCCGCCCCGGTCCCGCCCAGACCTGGGGCAGAGCGATGCTGAGCTGGCGCTGCAGCGAGTCCTTCTCGTGGCCCAGCTCGCGCAGCCGCAACTGCGCCGTAGCCAGCCCGTCCTGCGCCTCGCGGAGCGTCTCCAGCAGGCGCTCGCGCTCCGTAAGCATCGTGACCATAAGGCGCTCCAGCTCGCCGCCCGCCTCGTCCGGGCCCAGCGCCGAGCCCCGCCGGCCATCCTCGCTGATGGTGGGCATCACCTCGCACATCATGGCGGCGGTGCTGGCCTGCGGGAGTGGGGAGGGAGCAGGGAACAGAGACCGGCCTTGTCGAGGCACTGGCAGAGAAAACTGAGGCACGGCCACTGGGATACTCCATAGTGGAAACTGAGGTGGGGCAACCCGGGCATTGTACAGAAGAAACTGGGGTCCATCCGTTCTGACCATGGCACAGGATAAATTGAAACCCATTGCTCTCAGGAAATCAGGCCCAGCTACGTGGGTGAGAGAATCTGGGGAAACTGAGGTCATACTCCATCAGGCACTGGCAGCAAATCTAAGACCACTCTTGTCGGAGAAGCCAAAGCCAGGTGACCCATTGCCTCAGTCAATGTGGGAAAAATCAGTCCACCTGTTCTAACCCTACTGGGAATACCCATGAGCCCACTGCATGAGTGAGAAGACAAGCACAGCTGAGAACCATGCCTTCAGGAAGTCAAAGAACCGGGACCACAGAATTAGGACAGTGGTACTAGTACAGGGTCACAGGGATGGCCGTCACCTATCCAGCCCAACTCCTGCTGCCAATTTCCCAGACATCTGGACCCCAGCTCCAGATATCTAAAAAAAAAAAAAAAAAAAAAAAAAAAAAAATTATTTCTCCTAGAAAGAATCTTAAAAACACTCCACTTGCTAGCCATCTCCCACAACCCAGGAGTCCAAGATCCATCTCCCTCCTACCTCAAGTCACAGGAGGCTGGGTCCCCAGCTCCCTTCTCTCCCCTAGACCCTGGAGTCTGAGCCTCCAGCCGCCTCTTCCCCAATCCTGGGGATCAGACAGGGACACAAGAATCCGAGCTTTCCACCTCCATCCTCAGACCCAGAAATCCCGGCTGGCCTGCAGTCCACTTCCCCCCCACACACCCTGCCCAGAACCCAGGAGTCCAGGCCCCCAGGCCCCAGGAATCTGCCTGTATTAGCCGTGGGCGGAGATGAAGGGAGGTCTCCTGAACCGCTCCCTCCACACACATCAGGTCAGACGGGTCCAGCTGGCCTGGTCGAAAGCAGGAGGGACTTTCACTCCATTCCCTCCTTTCCTTCTCTCCCTCCAGGCAGCGGCATAACCGGTTCTGACAGTGGATAGTTCCCAGCCCCACCCAGCATGCAGACTATGTCCAAAACCTGGAACTGGGGTCTTGGACTTCAGTGAGAAGAGGAGGGGATGGAGGACCCTGGAAACTGGGAGTGAACGCAGCTAGATGCCTGTACCCTTGGATCTTTGAAGAGGTGCCCCTGGGAATCTAGACACCGGCATGTCGGCACTTAGAGGCCAGATTTAAGACAATATTTATAAGGAGACAAGTCAAACCAAATGGTATCTAAACCCAGAACCTACTCGGGAGGTGCAACACAGGATGTTTCCGAGAAGCCACTCTAGAACTTCCAATTCACTGAGAAGGAATAGAACTTAGCAAGGCTGGGTGTAGGATTTAGAAGGCCATTGGCATGAAGACAGTACAGAGTGCAGAAAGGACATATGTATCCACATGTACAGTGTGCTTGGGGTAATTCCTTACATAGGGCCAACTAGAGGGGCATAGTCTAGAACCCAGGTCTGGAACCCGAACCAGTCAAAAGCAATCCAATAAATTAAAGAGTGGTCTGGGTCACCAAAGAACCTCAAACACAGAGGGGAGCATAATGATACCTAAGAACACACCTAATGAGATGCATGACAAACCTAGTCAGGAGACATCTAGAACTCAGAACCCATCAGGGAGGCAGTTGTAACAAAGAATATAGCAGGGGTCACACTCTCAGTGTTATCATGTGTCTAGATGACAGATAGAAGGCGGAAGATAGACTCTAGAATATGCCCTGGGCGTGGGGGAAAAAACCCTAGAAAGTCGCAAGGAGTTTGCCCGGAACTTACAAGTGTTTGGGGGAAGATTCAGAAGCATGCTGGGAATTGAGAATTTACTGGCATAAGGACTGAGCTGGCAAAGGAAAGGGGGAGAGATGTTCTGGAAATGAGGACATTTCTAGCTGAAGACTCCAAAAGAGGAGATGAGCCTAGAGCATGCTTAGAATGCTAAAGTGGCAGATGGAGGAAGAAGCCCACAGTCCTCCAGGAGATAAGTTCTAAACGAAGGTCACGTTAGGGAAAAGACGGACAGAAAAGGTCGGAATGGATAAGCCTAGTACCGAGTACCTGAAAAGGAAAGATGTACAACATTTCAGTGAGAATCCTTTAGATTTAAGACGGTAGACGTGGATGGAATCTAAAATAGGAAAGTGCATTTTAAACCTGATAGCACAATGTGGAGAAAGGCTAGAGCATATAATTGGAACACATATATTCTAGAATGGAGACTGCCCCCGGGAGGAGAACGGAATCTAGAACAATGCCAAGGATGTGGCTGGAACCTAGAACACACCTAAAATAGAATTTTAGTAGAGAATAAGCAAGTGCTGGTTTCTAAAAATTCAGAACACATGTGAAGAGAAGGTGAGATCAGAATTTGGTTTGGGGACATTATCAAGACATTTGAATTCCCCTGGGGAAATGCATGCCTAGAATTTAGCATCTAACCTAGAATTGAGAACATACTGTGGGCAAAAACAGAAGATACTGACTGAGAGCATTCTAAGATTAAGAAAGAACCTAGAACATTGCAAGGGCACAGTTTAACTGGAAATATAGAAGACAGTAGGTAGGTTCTGGGTCATCTAATGAACCTAGGTCACAGAACACATCTAGAGGAAAGCGTGTATGTTTGGTTCATCAGCCTGAGAAGATATACACAGAGGATGGGACAACATGACACAAACATCATGATAGGGTGCTGGAAACATCTCAAGAAGAGAGAATATCTGGGAATAGAGAAGAGAAAGCCCAGGGAGCACAGTGCCTGAGATGATATGGGGATGAGGCAGGGATTTGTTAAGGACACTAAAGTTGTCAAGTTGACGGGGGACCTGGTTCCCTAAGAGTAAGAGCTAACGGGCCTGGAATTCTGAATCGTTGTGGAGATAAAGAACAGTGCAAGCTTGGAGCCTGAGTCCTTGTTGGGAAGGAAGGTTGTGGCAGATGGCTTTGGTGGGCAATACGGAAGCTGGGTTCTGAACTCCTTGGTCCCTGAGGGGATGCAGGACCAGGGACAAAGCATCTAGGTGTCCAAAGGGGAAGGTGGGCAGAAGCCAGAGAATTGCATTAAGAATTGCATTCCAAGCTCCTGAAAGGGAGAGTGTCATGGTGCCTGAATCCCTAACCAGGCAGATACTGGGATGTGGGGAAGCTGGATATATTTGCCTGAGGGGCACAGAGGCTGTTGAACTGGGTCTCTAAAGGGGGCAAGACCTGGGGAACCGGATTCCCAGGTCCTGAGCAGGTGGGGGTTACCAGCTAGGGCCTTCAGCTAGACGGAATGAGCACAAGCAGGGCTTCCAGAGACAGGTGGGAGCTAGATCCCTGGATGCCAAGGTCCCTAAGGTGGACCAGGAAGGAACATTCAGAAGCCCTGACTCCTAAGAAGCAGCTGGGGTCCCAGAAACCTGGGATACTGAGGACGGGCCGGGAGGCTCGCCAGCGGAACCCTGAGGCTCGGGCGCCGGGGTTGGAGAGGGCCCCGGGTATCTCCGGGTCAAAGGCGCGGCGGGGGGTATTCCCCCCGGCGCCGCAGGCACCCCCTCCCCGGCAGCAGGAGCAGCAGGAGGTGGGGGAGGTGAGGCTGCCGATTGCGCTGACCATGGACAGCTCCAGAGCGGGCTTGAGTCCAGGGCGGCTGCCGAGCCGGCCTGGACCGAGGGAGGATGCTGGCTGTTCAAGCCGGAGGCTGGAGATGGGCAGACCGGGTGCACGAATAGGGGACTATGCACACCCGACGGGGGGCAGCTGGCCCTGGCTGGGGGTCTGGCACAGCCACAGCAGGTGTCTGGAGCTCCCGGGAATGGGCCGAGGAGGAGGATGTAGGTTCAGAGGGGGCTGCCGGGGCTTAACTGGGAAATCCAAGCTCCTGGGCCCTGGACGAGGCGCCAGGCGGCAGTACGCCTGGGATTCTAGGGTTCGGTTGGGGACTCTGAGAGCCGGGAGGGGCACGCCTGAGTCTCTGGGGTTGAGCTGTGAAATCTGGGCTCCAGAGCCCCCGGGGATAAAGAAGGCAGTCCAGGATCTCGGGAAGGAAAGGGAGGCTCGGCTAGGGGTCCCCGGGGTGGGTACTGCCAAGCGGGCTGGGCCGGGCTCTTACCTACCTGGTCCGCGGCGGTTGCGGGCGGAGCTGGGCTGCAGGAGGGACGTGGGGTGGGGTGGGGGGACCGGGCGGGGCCCCTGGCGGCGGCCGGGGCCCGGATCTGTGGCTCCGGAGCCCTGTCTCCGCCGCTCGCGCGGGCTCCGCGTCTCTGGCTCCGGCTTGGGCGCTGGGGACCCCCCCTCCCCCTCACGGTCTCACAGCCCTCTACCCTAAAATAGCCCCCTGCCCCTATCACCGTTCAGCCTCCCCCCCGCGAGGCCGCAGCCGCCAGATCCAGGGGTGCCCACCAGCGCCCCCCAAATCCCACCTCCCCCCCAAAAAAATTCCTCCTCCCTCCCCCCCCACAACAGCTCCCGTGCGGTCGTGGCCCCTTTAACAGGAGACTGACAGACGGCTCTGAATGGCCAATGGGAGACGTTGTCGGAGCCGGCCGGTGGCTAAACCCCGCCTTCGCGCGGACTGGGAGGGGTCGCGCGGGCGGAGAGCGGAAGGCGGAGCTCAAGGAGCGCCGGCCAATAAGTGCGCGGCGTGAGGCGGCTGGGGCGGGAGGCGGAGCCCGGCAGGGGATGATGTCACCTGGAGCTAGTGGCGCGCGGCGTGGAATGCGAGTTGCGACCCCAGATCCCGGAGGTGGCGTGCGCCGGCCCTAGCGCCACACGGGACGCGAGGGCAGGACCGGCGGTGAGGTGGGAGTAAAGGTTGGATTTTAAGGCGGGGGCGGCTCCCGGAGCCACGCGCTCAGGCTGGAAAGCGGGGTGAATGCCGGGTCGGCGGGTGCACCTTTTTCTGCACCCCCTGCGCCCACCTCGGGAAGTGCACACGGCACCCCCCACCCCGCACGTACTTTCATAAGTACGGCCTGCAGGGCTCCCCTGTCGAACGAAGCTAATGGTTTGCTCCGCCCCGCCCACACAGAGGCCGCCCACAGGCTCTGCAGCTTCTCAGGACTCCTCTGTCAGACCAACTACAGAAGGCGCTTGGCCTTCGCCCTCTCTTCAAGGCTAGGGGGCGTTGTCTTCGGTTGTGACCCCGCACTTGGACCCAAACAGGGTCCTAGCCTCCGCCTTGGACTTATGCCTAGGAAGCGGGCCAGCCTCCCGCTTCAGACCTTGGGGGAAAGTCTCTACCTCTGCTCTCAGACTCTGAAAAGCGTTTCTTCCGGGCCTGCTCTAGACTTTAGCTTCTCTCCCTCCCCCACTTCCCAAGACACTCTAACCCCAGGATGCAGGACAGACGCACAGACACTCAGTGAGGATCAAAGATCTTTAAATAAGGAGCCGGTGACAATAAATACTGTACAGGGAAGGGGGCGGGGTTAGGGTCCAAATACTGTGGTTTCAGCCTCGAGACTCCAAGGACCTGCAAAGAGGGTGAAGAGATGGGAGCCAAGCTCAGGGGAGGGGACCTGGGGAGGCTTGGGAGAGAACCAGGCCTGGGGTTCCAGAGCCAAGGGCCCAGGGAAGTGGACTGAGGAATTCCAGAGAGTAGGCTGCAGATCTCAAGATGACAGTGAGCTAGGAGTCCCCATGGGATGTAGCCAGAATGGCTTGTGAGAGCCTGGGTCGGGGTCAAGGGTCAGAACCCCAGGGAGAGGAGCCAGGGCTGGGGGTAGCCATGAAGGTCCCCGAAATCACTGGCCTGGCTTGGGACTTTGGGGATAAAGGAGGCAACAGAAGCCCCAGGGGTGTGGTGGCAAAGGGCTCACGAGTAGCTCTGGTGCTGCTGGCGCCGGCGGGCAGAGCGCATCTTCTCGAAGCGGGCCTCCATCTCCTCCAGCACGCGAGGCGTGTAACGCACCACCAGCTTCACCGAGCCCTGGGCTGCCTTCAGCAGCTCCACTGCCTTCTCGTGCTGCTCACCCTCAACGCTCTGCAGGGCAGTGCACAGACACCTGGGCCTGGGACCTACCACCCTCCCCCAGCCCCAACCCTGGAAATGGGACCTACTGTTGGTGGGCCTGGTGCCAGCCCAAGAGGTCAAGGCCTCGTGGCCTCAGGGGAGAGTAATTATTTTTGGCTCAGTGTCCAACCTCAAAACCTTGCAAGTTCATGTCGGGGACAAGCCCTATCTGCCCTCCCTCACTAAGCCAGAACTCCAGGTCCATCTTTATCCCCCTCCGTCCCCAAAGCCTGCTAATCCCAGCCCTCTCCCTCTTGCTGATTCCCTCTTCTTTGCCCCACCACCCTGGCCCCAGCTCAGGCCTCCTCCTCTCCCTGGTCGACTTTTACCTAGCCTTCTTCCTAGAACTTTCTGGCCTCTAGTCTCTACCTTCAGTCTGTCCCCTGTAGAGTCCCAAAGGGATCCTTCTACACCTCAAAGCTGAGCCTGTCCATCTCTTCACAGCCTTCCCAAGGCTCCCCAGAACCCTTGAGACAAAGTCCCAGCTTCTCAGGCTGGCCCTCCGGCCCTGCATAGCCAACCCCCACTACCGATCCAGCTGTGCTGCCGTCTACTTCCAACTGCAGTGATTTTAATTAACCATGTGCTCCACTCCTCCACTAGACCTAAGCCCTTTCTGTTCAGCTCAGAGGAGTGCAGAGTCCCAGCGCCTACCTACAATACCCTTAGCTGCTAATACACTTCTCTACCTTATTTGCCTGGAGAACTCCTCCTCATCCTTCAAAACCCAACTCAAATGTTCCTTTCCCTGCAAAAACTTCCCTCATCTACACTGGTCTGGTGAGAGCCACATTTGGGCTTCTGCAATGGTTTGTGCTTCCTCATTATGATCTCCCCAGATTAGGACAATTCCAGTCAATCTCCCTCACCAAGAAGGGAGTCCTTGAACATAGGAGCTGAGGCAAACTTATCTCAGGCTCTGTAGTGGCGCCCAGCACGCAGTACTCTATCGTTGCATGTTGAATGAATGTGAAAAGCAGGGACTGTGCTACCTGGAACAGACTGTGAGCCCAGCCTCAGTCCCCACTCACCACACCATTCACTGACAGCAGCTGGTCCCCACGCTTGAGGCCTCCATGGCGGTCAGCCACACCTCCAGGGATGACACGGGAAATGTAGATGGGGGAGTTCTGCTCCTTGCCCCCCATGATGTTGAAGCCCAGGCCCTCATCTGTTTTGGGCAGCTCCACTACCCTGGGATGTGCGTGGCCCTCGCTGGCTGTGAAGGCAGCCACTGTGGCCTGGGGGAAGAGAAAGCATTGGGAGATGAGGGCCGTTCCATGGCTGGGGGGTGGGGGGAAGGTGGGTGAGGGGGGAGGATCTGGGCCAGGGAGAGCAATTTGGATCAGATTGCTTTCCCCACATAGGGGACACCTGCCACAGTTCAAACAAGCTTGCACTGTAATGAGTCTCTCTTAATGCAGTCTGGATGCTTCAGGCATGTCGAAGAGAATGTCTCCATTTGGTGTTAGTGTACCTTCAGTAGTCAACTCTCGCCAATCTCAATTTAAAAAAAAAATTTTTTTAATTTATTTGACAGACAGAGATCACAGGCAGAGAGGCAGGCAGAGAGAGAGAGAGCGGAGGAGGAAGCAGGCTCCCTGCCGAGCAAAGAGCCCGATGTGGGGCTCGATCCCAGGACGCTGGGATCATGACCTGGGCCGAAGGCAGAGGCTTTAACCCACTGAGCCACCCAGGCACCCCCAATCTCAATTTTTAATAGAGAAAAACAAGGGCTGGAAGAAGCTGAGAGCCTCCAGGAAGCAGCAAGAAACAGCATACAACTAGAGTTTGATAAGATTTCAGTGTTTCGTGCTATTTCATTATGTAGGTGTTAAAAGGTATCTTCAGGGGCACCTGGGTGGCTCAGTGGGTTAAAGCCTCTGCCTTCGGCTCAGGTCATGGTCTGAGGGTCCTGGGATCGAGCCCCGCATCGGGCTCTCTGCTCAGCGGGAAGCCTGCTTCCCTTCTTCTCTCTCTACCTGCCTCTCTGCCTACTTGTGATCTCTGTCAAATAAATAAAATCTTTAAAAAAATTAAAATAAAAAGGTATCTTCATGTCAGGTATGCGGCAATAGTTTCCATTTGAAGTTGCTAAAGATGCCTTTAAATGACATTTAAGTACAACTTAAGGGATTATAATGTCAGTAAATAATAGTAACAAAAACTGGTACACAGTTTTGGCAAAAATCATGTAGGAAGAAACAGGCATGACTGACTTTAGGAAGTTACTAAGCTAAACCAGGCGGTTCGGTGGGTACCATGAGTGATGGCGTAGGGGGCACCTACCTTGGCTGTGGCGTGGGCCCGGATCTCAGCACTGCCCGTGATGTCCAACGTGTCGTAGAGCTGCTCATACACCTGGTGAAGACGCCGTAGCGTCAGAGAACCACCAGGGGGGCTCCCCTTCCGCAGATCCTCCCACCCAAGGATCGGCCCCGCCCCCCGCAACCCGGAGCCCAAGGAAACTACAACTCCCGAAGAACCCCGGAGCTGAAGCGCGGGCTCCCCAAGGCGGGCCGGCCCAGCCGCTGCTGGGAGGCGTAGTCCCTGGGCTCTAGGCAACGACTGGGACCGCGGCCGCCCGCTTGTGTCCGGCGCCGCGCTGTTCTCACCTCCCGGATGGCAGAGCAGAAGCGGCTCTGAAGGACTCGCTGGAGGGCCTGCAGTTTCTGCGGGGGCAGCTCCCCGCTGCGCTGGAGCCGCTCGAGGAGCTCCACCGCCCGGGACACGTCTGCGGGGCGGGGGCGGGGCGCAGAGACAGAGTCAGAGACTCGGATAAGCACGGAGCGATGCGGCCAGAAACCGAGTAAGGGCGAGCGCTGACAGATCCCAGGAAAGACAGCCGAGTCCCAGTAGGACACCCGCAGAGTCGCCGGGGGCAAAGGAGACTGCGGCCGCAGTCCTGCGCCCCCGGATCCTCAAACGCACACAGGAAGGGCTGTGCGGTGGGCGCCGCTCCTGGGCCCGCTAAGCCCACGGACCCTCCCACACCCACAAACCGCGGCGCCCCGCCCCGCCCACCCCCGCTCGATCTGCCCGCCCACCCGCCGGGGCTTAGCGGTGGAGGGGCGGGGACCGGGGTCCCGGACGCGGGCCGCGGCCGGTGGGCAGGGCCCCCTGGCGCGCTTACCCCGCTCCAGCCCCAGCGGCTCCACCAGCGCAGCCATGTCTGCGCCGCCGCCGCCGCGAGCCGCCCGCCTGCCCGGTCTCCGGCGAGGAGGGCGGGGCTGCTAGAAGCCACGCCCCGGACGGCGGGCGCCCCCTGCGGGGGCGCGGCCCGACTTGCGCTCGGATCCCGGCGCCGGGGCTGTCCCACCTGCTGCCACGCCTGTCTGGCTGCCCAGCCCACGGTCGCCAACCGTCTGTCCGCTTTGCGACCCCTCCTCTTGCAGCATTTATGTACCTCCTTCCGTTTCACTGCCCTGCCCGCCACACCTGTCTCTCCGCTTTCTCTTTTTACCACGTTCATCGAACAAACGTTGTTAAAACATCTGGACACGATGGTGAGCAGGGCAGACAAGCCCACTCCCCTTAAGGAATTTAGTCTATGAGGAGGGGAGGTAGACTACCAACTACGGCTATGATGAGAAATCAGGAGTGAGGAGGTGTTCTAGGGCCACTGACCTAGTCCTTGGAGGGAAGATCATCGGGAGGTGGGGCGCGAATCATTTTCCAGCAGAAAGAGCCCGCGAAGTAAAAACTAGAGTGGCTTGTGAGGGTGAGAAGGTAGGCGGGATCCAGGTTCTACACGACCTTGGTTTTAGCATACACATGACGACCTTGGACGTCATGGTAACTCCTAAGAGTTAAATGTGATATTCAAATGCGTATTTTAAGATCCGTGTAGCCATAGTGTGGGGACTGGATTGGATGGCAGCAACAGAGGAAGCAGGGGGACCAGCGAGTAAGGCTCCCCCAGCAATCCTGTGATGGCTTGGAGGAGGTCAGGAGACAGGAAGGACGACAGCTGGACAGATTTGGAAATGTCTGGCCCTGTCTTAGTGATCGGCTATGTTCATTAGCTGGCGGCAAGGTAATATACAACAAAGAGGACCTAGGGCTGAGTTCCTGAAACTTCTACCATTTCAAAGTTAGGAAAAAGACAAAGAATAGCAGGAAAGTGGGAGGAAATCCAGGTGGGAGGAACTGTTAAGAGAGTGCTTTCAAAAAAGAAGTGGGCAGTGGTATCACATACGCTAGAGAGGCCAGAGAAATGTAGGAAAGGTGGAGAAGATTGTGGAGAAGGCTGACTGTTGCCTATCAGCAGGATTAGCTGGATGGGGAATGGAATCCTGAAAAGGACTTTTGCCAAGTGAGAGGACTAGAGCAGGTATGTCTATCCCTCTCCGTAGTATCTTTCTCTTGTTTTAACAAGTTTAATGAAAACAAAATCAAACAGAAGGGCTAATATCGAAAAGCATGTCCTAAGTCTCCCCGCTGCAAGAGGCAACAACTTAGAGATGTTTTGCTTGTATATCTAAGTAACCTGTTTCTCAATTCTAGGTGTTAGTAATATATTACGTATTGATTTTCTGCTCTTACAACCTTTCCGCTCTCTTCCCATGGTAGTTTTATGCTACCAGTTTTTAGGGCAATCAATAAAGTGCTCACATGGTAAGTACTGACTGTTTACGAGAGGGCCTAGGAGTGTTCTGTGATGACATTTCCTTTCCTGAACAGCTTTATTCCTGCAACTTCAGTCTGCTTTTCTTCCACGACATTCCCAACTTTTCAAACTTTCCATCACAGCATATTTTATTCAGTCCTTTTTAGCCAGGTTTACAGAGGAATTGACATGCATCACTGCAACAGGTTAAGGGGTACATACAGCACGATGGCTTGGTTTGTGTACCTCGTGAAATGATAAATGCCATCCATTCAGCGACTGAACCTTCTTTATTCTGAAAGTCCTTGGGAACCTGAGTCAGAGCCCTGACTCCAGCCTGAACTAACCGCTCTCTAGAAACTGCCATCCTGGGGTTTTTTCCCCTCACTGCTCTGAAATGGATCCTGTTTCCTCTCCTGTAAACCCTTTGCTTTGGTGACATGTATCATTAACTTCCTTAAGAGATTGTGAAGTTCCTCTTACTTTCAAGAAAGTTTGTCTCTTTTCCCCGTTAGAACTTCTAATGTGTTGTTAACAGAAACATTTTGGGTTATGTAGTATATGAACTGCAAAATGCACCTAAATTCTTAATTTGTTATTTTCAGTTCTAAAGCTTGAAAAAAAAATTTTTTTTCTTTTAAAGATGGCAGATCTCTTCAAAGCTCTCCATCCTTTCCTTGTTTCGTGAACCTGTGGTTATTTCACTCTCTGGTAACTCCCAACAGCAGAATGCGTGGGTCTGTTGGCTACTTCTCCCTTGGTTTTCAGCAACTCATGTCTTCTTTCTAGAATACCTAATGGTTGGGGCGCCTGGGTGGCTCAGTGGGTTAGGCCGCTGCCTTCGGCTCAGGTCATGATCTCAGGGTCCTGGGATCGAGTCCCGCATCGGGCTCTCTGCTCAGCAGGGAGCCTGCTTCCCTCTCTCTCTCTCTACCTGCCTCTCCGACTACTTGTGATTTCTGTCAAATAAATAAATAAAATCTTAAAAAAAAAAAAAATAGAATACCTAATGGTTTTTGAGTAAATGCTGAGCATTGTGTACTAGAAATCACAGAGGCTCTTGAATTAGATCTTCCCCCAGAGGGCTAAGTCCTCTCCCAGCAAGGAGATCACCTGTAATCCCAATGGGTCGTTTCAGATCTCCACAGAGATGTCCCGCACGGCCACCGCAAGTGCAAGTGTGCAAGTGGCTGCTACCACCTCTGCTCAGCTCGCTAGCATCCAGCTACTGCTTTCTGATGTGCCCTTTGTGGGCAGGTCTTACACAGACAGCAAGCAGTTTAGCAGCTGGCAAATGTCTTGAGGGAAGGCTGCCCATGGAACTGGGGGCTCAGCGGCCCATCTGGAAATTCTGCTCTTAAGTCCTACCTGTGCGGTCTAACCTGTGTGAATTCAACTCAGCGGACTGCCACTTTCTGAGTCTATTCCCTTAGGCTCAAGTGGCAAATGCCCTCAGGGAACAGGGGAGGGCTTACAGGTTCATCTGTGTGCTTTCCTTTCTTAGGCATCACCCTCCAGCCAAGCTCCCCAGTACCTTCCGCGGGTTTTGTCCGGGCTTCGTGTAACTTGCCTGTGCCACGCTAGCCCCAAACCCTGCTCTTCACGGCCAATTCCAGAAGCGCAGGTACAGTATCTGGGATATCTATGAGCATATACTAACTAGAGGCACAGAGTTCTCTTTTAGTCCCTAAATTCTTCCTTCCAGAACCAGTTTTTTCATTTAGCTTGTGGTCTCCTGCTGCAGGATTTTCTCCATTGGCTGTCATTTTTGCATGCTTAGGTAGAATGAGGCAGTTAAAAAGCATAATCCTTGTGTCAGATCTAGCGGACAGGCTGCCTCTGGGTTATCAGGCCAAGTCTACCTATCGACAGAAAATCCTCAGACACAAAAATAGGTCCTGTATTTGCCTACGCAGGAAATGTCCAGCTCCTAGGCATCCGAAGGGCTGAAATGGAGGACAGCCATTCTAGGCATCGATTCTGGAGTCTGCTACACTCATACTTGCAGCTGTGGTCTCGAGCCCCTCTGGGGTTCTGTGAGATTCACTGGCTTCATTCTCAAGGGGTCACCAGCCTGACGTGTCCTCACCCTCTGGAAATGGCTGCAATCTCAACTGCTGATGTAAGCTCTCCTGGACTCTTGTTAATCCTCCACTGACACTGGCAGCCAAAAGTAAAAATACTCATGAACTTGCTATCATTAACCACAGGCCCTTTGTACTCCCCACCTTGTGCAACTGCTCTGTGGCACCCCATCTTGTCCCTCTGCAGCTTGTGCTCCTGGTTCATCTCCTCAGCCTTTCCCTGCTTTCCCAACTCCGACGACAGCTTCCCTTTCATGTAAACCTGCGGCTCCCACTGAGCAATAGTGTCTGGAGCCCCACCTGGCCACCAAGACGAGGGCAGGGATGGCCCAAAGGGAATGTATGGCAGACATTAAAAAAAGAGGAGGAAGGAAATCACAAAGGGACCAAAAATCCTAATGGAGGGAACCCTTAGAGAACACCTCCTTATCCCATTTTAAGCAGGTCTGGTGTAGTGTGGGTAGGTCCAGCCTTAGGTCATCATAAAGCCCAGGGCCTGATACAAACCCAAGTGGGGCTATTAACAGTCAGGTGACGACCTTGGTGGGGGAAAGACAGGAAGAACAGTGAAGAAACCAAGGCGCTCATTATCAACAGGAAATTAATTTTATTTTTAAATCTGAGGGGCCTGAACAAATAAGGAGATTCCTACCCTTGGCTGGCAAACTTAGGTGGTGGCCAAGGTCAGGGGAGAGGATGACAGCAGGGGGTGGGTAGGAACACGTCCAAAACAAAACAGGGGGAGGCCCTCATCACTCTGGTGCGGCCTCCATCAAATACCCGTTCTCCGGAGCAAGATACCCATCACCTCCCTCAGATTCCATGTACATGTCTCGGCTTTCGTTGCCCAGACCCTCCAGCCCGTTGTCCTGGCCGCCACCACCCCCACCTCGGGCCTCATCCCTGCCCCGTTCGCCACCCCGCTCCCCCCGCTTGTGCTCGCGATCCCGGTCTCGGTCACGGTCCCGTCGCCGCTCCCGCTCGCTCCGGTGGCTCCGACGTCGTTCCCTGTCACGATCTCGGCCCTTCTCCTCTGGACCATCAGGGCCATCAGGACCCAGCTCCCCAGGAGGCCCATCGTCAGGAGGCGCATCGCCGGCCTCAGAGGGCTCTGCCATGTCACCACCACCTCCACCACCACGCAGCTCCTCCTTGCGCTCTCGCTCCCGTCGTGCCCGCTCCCGGCTCCGGCTACTTCGCCGCTTCCGTTCCCGGTCCTTGTCTTTGCTACGCTCCCTGGAGCGCCTCCGCTCCTCCTTGTCGCGACTCCGTGAGCGCCGCCGCCGGTCCCGAGAGCGGGAGCGTCGCCGTTCTCGCTCCTTGTCTCGCTCGCGGCTTCGTTCCCTGCGCTCCCGCTCGCGGTCCCGGTCTCGGTCCCTGTGGGGCAGCGGGGAGGGGCCGGGCCTGGATGAGGTGGGCAGAGGTTTGTGGCAGGGCTCCCCCACGTGACCACCCCCATCCCAGGAAACCGGCTGCCCAATCTTACCTCTCATCATAGCGGGAAGTATCGTCCCGGCCAGAATGCCGGATGTTCACGTCGGCCCCGCCTCTTCTGGTCCCACCAAGGCCACCTCCTAGGGTGGGAGCAGGCGAGAGAGGGTCAGTCTGGGCAGGGCGCGGAGGGAAGGGAAATGGGCACTGAAGAGCGAAAGGAGGCACTGCAGCCACACTACAAAAGCCACGTGAGGACTTTCACGAGGTGCCAGCTGGGAAACACCTGCACTCAGACTCCAAAGCGCATGCCCCAGCCTCCAGATACCGCAGAGCCTCGCACACCCTTCCCACACAGCGGCTGCCTCACACCGCCCTAAGCCAGTAACTTTTTTTTTTAAAAGATTTAATTATTTGATAGAGAGCATGAGTGGGGGTGGGGCAGAGAGGGAGAAATAAGACTCCCCGCTGAGCAGGGAAGGGGCTCTACCCCAGGACCCAGAGATCACGCCCTGAGTTGAAGCAGACACTCAACCAACTGAGCCATCCAAGCGCCCCAAGTCAGTGACCCTCTGAACTGACCTGCCTCAAAGCCTCCAATGGCTTCGCACTGCCCACCTTTCAACCAGGGGCCCCCGGTTCTTTACGTTCTGGGTGGTCTCAATCTCCTCGCAGCCTCTGCCTCCTTTCTGCCCCTGTCTGCGAACACTCATCTCTCCCTAGAATCTCACCCTCCCTGGGGAGCTAACTTACTCACCCTTCCCGTCTTAGCCGGAGCGGCACTTCCTCAGGCCTGCCCTGACCTACCGGACTCAGCTGCCCTCCATCATACACTCACAGACCATATGAGCCTCCTGAAACTTCCGGAAGCTCACATTTACACACCCGTGCGAGTTGAAGGGCGCCTGCCCTTCCCGGCAGACTCTCAGCACCATCAAGGTTGGGACTGACTGGCTCTGCTCACCGTAACCGGCACGTGGTAGAGCAGCCAGAAGATTAAAGTCTAGTGCTAAAGTCAGGTGACTGACCCAACGACTCCAAGGAGCAGGAGACACCTTATGCAGACGGGAAAACAAAGTCACTTGCACAGGGCCTTGGCAACGAAGGTGCAGAACCGGGCTCGGGCTCCCAGCCGACTCCAGAACTTCCCCTCTCGTGCCCCTCTCTGCACCACTCGGACTGGAAGAAAGATTCAGTGAGGCAGGCCCGAGTTCCATATAAGGAAATGGCTTCTAGCAATGCCAGTGAAAAAGGAGAAAGACCGCTTGAAGAGCAAACATTCTAGGCAGGAGAGACCACTGCCAAGCATCTGGAGTATCACAGGCAGGGCGTAGCACGGGCTACTGTCTCCCCTTTTCAGGTCACGATCCGCTGTGGATCCCATCATCTATCGGATGGCTTGCAACCAATATATTAAGAAAACATAATAAAACAACAGAACATAAAATACTAGTACATATTCCCTGTAAAAAAGATGATTATTGCTCACAGAACTTTTGTTCTGGATGCTATTTTTCCAGATATATATTGGGTCAGGATGTACTGCTATCACCAAGTCTGAATGCCAGCTGAACTAGAAGACTCTGAGATTCCAGAATCCTCCAAGTGCAAACAGCACACTCTGAAAAACTCAAGCCACCCCAGAGAAATGAGGGAAGGTAAGAAGCTCTCTCCTGTCTGAGGCTCAGCAGGTGCATGTGTGGTCTGGGTTACCCTGGCCAGGCCAGGATGAGAAGAGTGACGGGGAGGTGGGAGAAGAGCAGCAGTCCCGCACCCGCCTGAGGTGTCAGCCAGGGTAGGACCACCTCTCTCGGAGAGCCATCACTCACCCTCGCAGGAGCAGGTCCTTCACAGGCCTGAAAGGATGGCAGGACCGGCAGCCCCAGGTCTAGGCCCCACGCTGAGCCCCTGAGATCCAAGCACCTCAGAGCACAGAGACGCACCCAGGACTAGGGGTAAAGCGGAAATGGCAGAGCAGGCACGGGGCCTGTGCAGGGAAGCACAGAAGAGACCAGTCTGCGGGGACAGCAGACAAGGTGGACGCGGGCTGCAGGGACGCCAGGGGCAGCTCTGGGCAGCTCTAAGGCCCAGCCGCCAGGTGTACGGGAGGACCATCACACATGTCTGGGCTCCAAGGGACTCCCAGGATTCTTTCCCAACAAGGCTCCTTTGTGATTTAAAAACCTCAAATGTGCTTTTAATACTTGCAACCAAACTGACCTTGACCGACAGGCTGAGTAACAATCAGAGACAGAGGCTGTCCACGTCTTGCTCCGGACTGAAAGCACAGTACACAGCTGGTAACCGATGAATAAACAAAGGAGCGAGAGCTAAGACTATATGGGTGACAGCGAGACCTTCAGGAGCCCTACTGTGGGCCAACTGCCAAACTAGGCATCCTGTGCTGAGCTCAGTGAACTCTGCAGTTACCCCAACTTTCCAGGATCAAGGGAAATGAGGCAGGAAGAAGGGCAAATGCACCAATTAGTAAGTGCACAAACTGACATCTGGTCTCAGACTCGCCTCTCCAAGCCAGTGCTCCAACTCATCAATGACCCAGAATGAGAAGACAGCCACCAGGAAGGATGATGGTGACAAGAGAAGCCGGAGGGAGGGAAGGGTATGATGAACAGCCAGGCAAGGTGAAAGAGGAAGGGAAGATAGGAAGCAGCAGAGGGAGGCAGAAGGGGGTCAGGCCCACGAGGGCGCAGTCGCGGCAGGAAGTGCTCACCTAGCCGCCGGGGCCGCCAGCCCTTCACAGTTCGGCCCCTCTCCACATCCACAAGGACTCTCCTGCCATCAATCTTCTTGCCGTCTGCGTGCTTGTAAGCGGCTGCAACAGACGTGGGGAGGGGGGAGGGGGAGGAGTCCCCAGAGGGTCCTCTAGTCAGGACAGGGCCCAGCTCTGTGGCATCCCCACCTGCACGTCCCCATCAATGCACTCTGTGCGCTTGCACGCGCGCACACACACACACGCCCACCAAACAGCCAGGCAACTGACAGCCAGACCAACCCTCTCCCAAACCAGGAGGGGCCTGCTCCATCTTGGCACCTGTTAATCACCCCCCAATCGCTACTGGGGGGGGAGCAAGACCACCCCAACCACCATACCCCTGGGCACCCAGGCCCCTCCTACTCCCATCTGACAGAGCAGCCCCCTCCTGCCCAGGCGGCCAAAGTTGCTGCAAAGAAACTGGAGGTTAACTTAAGGCTGGACTCTGCTGTGGGGGAGGACTCCTCCACAACCCCAGGCATGCACCCTAAACCATCATGCTGGGGCAGGAGGCCCAGCTGGGCCGCTCTGCACCCCAGTTCACACCGGTTTTGCTTTTTGTTTTTTTTGTGTTTTTAGGGGTGGGGGGCGGAGGTGAGCGTGGGGGGGGAACAGACATCAGAACAGAAAATGAACCAGAAAAGGGTGGGAGAAATCTTTAGGAGATGGCAGGGAGCAGAAGGGTGGGTTATGGTGCTCCCAGGGGGCCTGGAGGGGCCCCCTACAGCAGCTGGGGGAGAGGGAAAGTGGAGGGAGGCATGGGAGGCGTGCGGTGCTACCGACAATTCCTGCCTTACCTGAGCCGACTGACTGCCACCCAATCCCAGCCCCCATCCCATCTCTCCCTCCACACCCCCAGCTCAACACATGCTGGGAGGCCAACCCCAGCCGGAGCCTCTCGGGATGGGTGAGGAGTAGAGGGGGAGATTCAGGGAGAGGCATGTTCCTGCTCTTGGGCAGGGCACAGTGATGGGCAGGCCTGATCCCGGGCCTGTCTCACACGGGGCGTCGGGAAGGCCAAAAAGGTCTCTTTCCCACCCCCAGCCCTGGCCTAGGGAGTTGTCCTCAACCAACCACAATACCCTGCCCCGCCCCAGCCCTCTCCCCCCCAAATAACAACCAGAGGAAGAGAAAAAGGTGCCATTTACCGATGCCGGCCTTGCGGGTGTCCAAACCGAGCGGGATGGGGGGGGCTCGGCAACTCCTGGGGGCCTGGCGAGGAGGCGGGCTTCCCGGGGGGGGACACGGGACCGCTTACCTGGAGCCCCCAAGCTTACCTGAGCACGCGCACAGACCCCACACCCACCACCATGGGGTCAGCTAAAGCTACAGGGAAGGGAAGTGGGGGGTTCTAGGGAGCCACAAAGAGGGAGAGGAACCACATCTCCTGCACCACCTGGAGACAGGCAGAGGAAGTGGTGGACCCCAAAGAAACCTCATGGAAGCCTTGAAAGACGGGGGAGACAAGGGTTAACGTCAAGTCTAGGAGCTGGTAAAGCCCGGGGACTAGCTTGTTGAATTTTTAAAAAGAAGGCTGGGGAGACCTTAGTGAACCTGTCCGCCCTTACCTTTCCCAGTAAAGTCCACACTAAACTAAGCACACGCCCCACCCCCTCGCAGCACATAGAAGGACTTTTCCACCTCGAATTCCACACTCCCTCCCACCACCTGCCACTCAAAAGGCTGGCACACAAGGAGACAGCCTGGGGGGTCCAGGAGATGGAGTGCTGCCCGTGATTTGAGAAGAGGGGCCATTTGGCCCCCAAACCCAGAGGAGGGTAGTGGGGGAGAAGGGATTTAAGGACTGGGAACACAGTCAAGCAAAGGAACCCTGCTCTGGTTCAGTATCCCAAACCCCAGAAAAGGCCCAACCCAAGAGTACCAACAAAGAAACCATGTGACATGTGTACTTCTAGGCTTCTCTTTCTCTCCCTCTCTTAGGTCTCTAGACAGTGGAAGGGTCTTAAGTAAAATCTGCAACACCTTCAGCTGCTTGCAGCCTGTCACTCGGTCCCTCCCACACCCCAACCCCCAATTCCATGCACTCTGCAGAGCCGCTGGCCACCACAGCCCTTTGGCAAGCCTCAACCATGATAAGGCAGACAGAAAAGGGGCACAGCACCCTGAGTCTAGCAACCAAAAAGATTCTCCAGGGCCACCACAGTGACAGCCCCACAAAAGCACAGGGGCCAGGAGCAAAGGGTTGAAGGGTTCCCCACGGAGCCCTCGCCCTAGTGCGCCCGGTCTGCAGTATTCCTGTAACCCTGCCGCTGACGCCATGAAGCCAGTTTAAGTCAGGGGTTGAGTGGAGCCCAACCGGAGAGGCTAGCTGCCTTTCCCATCAGGGCTCATCCTTCCCTTCCTGGGATCAGCAAGACTATCAGAGAGCATATACGGACTGGGGGAAGGGTCGGCAGGAGGGACAAAGGGCACCCAAACAAGGAAAGGGTTCTGGGTGCGGGGAGGCTGAGGGGGCAACTGGGAATGGGAGGAGGGATGCCTCACTGCTCCTGAGCTGCCTGGCTAAGCTGGGCTGGTGTGCGGTGCTGAGTGATCTTACCCATGATACAAACCCTTATACCAACCATACACTGAGGTGTTGTAAGGGGAGCGTAAGCATCAGCTGCAAGCCAGCTGCGTGGTGGCTGCAGTGACAATAAGAACAGTCAATTAATACGGCGGCCCCTGGACACGCCGCAGCCCTGCCCGCCCCCCACCACCCGTCCCTGCCCGTGTGGACGCCGCCGCAGCCTCAAAGGGGGCTTTGGAGAGGTGGGGGCAGGCGCTAAGCACGCCTACCAACCCAATGCCCGCTGAGGAACAGGGTGGGGGGCCAGGGGTGGGGAGGCGGAGGGTCGGGTGGCCCAGCCCCAGCACTGCTGAGGGAAAGAGAGGGCAGGTTCAAAGGCCAGTCCTCATTCCATCCTGGCCGGCCCCCAATGCTGGTGGGGGGAATGGGGAGAGGCTCCCCAAACATCCGACCCCTCCCCCACCTCCAGCTGGCCCCAGCCCCCACCCAGTTCCCTCCTTGCCCCTGAGGTTCAACGTGTGACACTTACCTCCCCAGGTTCACACACACACACACGTTGTGGGGGATTTTGGTTTTTGTTTTTTAAAAAACACGTATATAAAAAAAAAAAAGATATATCAGAAACAGAGGGAGGAGGAGGAGAGACATCGCTAATGTCAGGTTTGGCAGGGTGGGGGGTGGGGACAGACGACGGGAAGGGGCTGGGCAGCAGAGGAGAGAGAGGGTCAGAGCGCAGGGCTCAGGCCGGGAGGTACTCACAGTGCATGTCTCGCTCATGTTCGTACTCGATGAAGGCGTAGCCTCGGGGCTTTCCTGACCGCTTACTGTACACCATGTGTATCTGGGCGGGGCCGCAGGTAGAAATCAGTTCTCAGACTAGGAAATCCCACCCCTTCAATCATCAGCCTGTGCCAAAGGCCCTGGGCTGGGTGCTGCCAGCGACAGAGGCCTCAGACCCTCTCCCTGTCCTCAGGAGCCCAGAATGACTGTGGCTCTCACAGCGCCGGGCTTGGCAGTACGTGCGCAATAATCCCCAGCCCTCGCTAAGGCCCAGAGCGCTCATGGGACTTTTCAGTGAATTTAAGACACATTGGTTAAACATAAAGCCTTCTTCTGAAACAGGAGTCAGCACACACATTTACACTTTTTCTCTGAAGGGCCAGACAGCAAGTACTTCAGCTGAGGGCCTCAGGGTCTAACTACCGGACTCTGCCTTCAGAAACAGCAGCCACAGACAACAGTGAATAAATGGGCTCGGCTGGTCACCGACAAGCCTGTATTTACAAACATTAAGTTTGTAGTTTGCCTACTCATACCCTAAATCAACAGAAAGCCACCCTTTCTGCTACCCAAAGCCAGCTGCGTGTTAGTGCACTCAGAATGTGAACGTAGGCCATGGCCTCTGAAGCCCCAAAATAACGGGACACATCCTTGGGGCCAGGAGCCGGCCTTCTTCCTCCCCGCATCGCGCCCCAATTCGAGTAGCCAAAGCCCCAGTTCACTTACTCTTTTGATGGGTCCGTACACCTCAAACTCTCTCCGGAGCTTCGATTCTGTCGTGTCATAGTTCTATTGGGAGACAGACACAACGTTAAGACAGAGAAGTGAACCATCCCAAAGCCCTCAGAGCATTCCAGGACTTAGTCTATTGTCCTTTGTCCCACACTCAAGCTCTTAGCAGCCCAGGGATCTAGGCTCCTCTGGCGCTCCAGGGACGGGGAGCTGCAGACTCACCACTCTAGCCACAAAGAGAGTCTTGAAGGCATCACCCTGAGCATTGGGATCATTGTGAGGGTCCCCTGCGCGAGAAGAACACAATGTGTAAGGACTGAGTGTCCACAGCCTCACCCAGCAAGACAGACACACACAGATGGGCAGAGGCCCGTTAGATAGAGGAAAACCGCTGGTGACCTGGAGACCTTGGGCATGCTCCTCTCTCCAGCTGCCTTAGAGCACGGTGGCCCTTCTGTGAGTAGTCAGTTTAGGCTGACAGGGGAAGGGGGAGGCTGACCTCAAGCTGACTGGGCAGCACCACCCTAAGTGCCATTCAGACCTATACATGCAAAGGCTCCAGTCCCTTCCAGGGGAAGACAGGGCACCTCTGTGGAGGCAGCCAGATAGCCACTGGTGTGTGTGTGGGGGGGGAGCTTTCCTCCATCATCTGCAGGGCCCCACTGCCACCCGCTGGCACAGCTTGCAACTACAGCCCGTGGGAAAACCTTAGCTCAAAGGCCGGGAGAGGGCCCCAGAGAGGCAGAGCCTTGCTTTCTTCCCTATGAGCTTTGGCCTCTGTGCCTCAGGGAGAAAGCCAGGGCACAAGATGCTGATCAGATTCTCCGACCACAAGGCCACGGAGGAATAACCATCTCTGCAGACAGGAGCCAAAATCTACTACAGAACCCATTCCGGAAGGGATTCTGAAGGCTCAGGCCCGGGAAGAAATCCTTTTCAGACTATGGTGACCCAACCCCACACGACGGCCCTCGACTCCCGCCAGGGCCCCAGAGGCACCCTGCCTAGTGCCCAGCGGAGGCGGTTCCTCCATGACACAGTGCCACCCTCAGGAACAACCTGCCGTGTTGTAGGGGAACAGGAGAAAAGGAACATTAATAATTCATCGCACATATAATCAGGCCCCGACACGAGGATTCGTCATCTGGCAAATGGAAACAAAGCCAACCCCTGAAGCATGGAAGAGGAAGAAGCATCAGAGCAGTGAAGAGGCCAAGCCCGGCTTTATACCTCAGCCTGACCTCACAGGCCGGGGGTTCTAACTACCAGGCTCCACGCTGAATGTCCAGGCACCGGCTTCTCAGGAAGATAGTCCAGGTGTTGCAAAAAGCCAGCGAAATAAAGTTCCAGATCTGTTTCCTGTGAGATGGCTATACTGCAAAGTGCAAGGTGACTTCAGAGAATTTACTAAAAACCAACAGACTGAGCCCACATTTAAAGGAATAACTACCTGGAAACTGACGGCAGACTTTGAAGACAACCCCATCTTTGCGCCTGCCCCCTTAAGCTGCTCACCCTACGTCACCCCTCCGCGCTGTCATTTTCTGTGCCCTGGTCTCTAGGTCTGCACCAGGACGCTCTCATCCACTCATTTAACAGGTACCCATTAAGGACTAGTGAGTGCCTGGAGCCGTCGTTAAGTGTCCAGGATTTCACAGCAAACCGGACCAAAAGAGAGCTGTGCTGTCTTGGAGATCAGACACAAATGCAGGGAGGCTGACCATCAACAAGGTAAGGCAACCATTTAGTTCTATCAGACAGTGACAGACCCAGGCAGGAGAGCTTTAAGTGGAAAATCAGGAAAGACCTCAGTGGGATGAGGGCACCTGATCGAAGACCCAGAAGTCTCAGGGCAGCAACAAGAAATGCATCTGCCAACACCAGGCAGTAGGTGGTCGAATAGGTGCAGAAGGAATGCAGCAGAGGGACGGCCAGCCGACTGACTGCTGCCTGGGGGAGTGGAATTCCTGACGGGCAGCGTGGAGGTGCCCAGCAGCACCACAGGTACACTGCGGCAGGCTCTGTGGTTCCTGCTTCCGCGAGGGGCCCATGAATGTGACTAAAGGCAAAAGCTAGTGCAGCCAGCCAAGAGCACCCCTGTACCTGAAAAAAGAACATGTCAGCACAATGACCGCGGCAGAGAACTAGAGCTGGTCGGCAGGTCACCAGTGAGCGCTCCATTATGCTGGCAGAGAAATTCTGCCTTTGGGAAATCCTTGGCTAAAGGGCTAATCGAGGTACAACCCTGAGCAGGGGCTCAAAGAACTGTACTGTGTGGTGGGGAAACCTCATGAGACTTTTGGGTTGGGGGGAAAAGTATTTCAGAACTACAGTAAGGGGGCGCCTGGGTGGCTCAGTGGGTTAAGCCTCTGCCTTCAGCTCAGGTCATGATCTCAGGGTCCTGGGATTGAGCCCTGAATTGGGCTCTCTGCTCAGCGGGGAGCCTGCTTCCCCCTCTCTCTCTGCCTACTTGTGATCTCTGTCAAATAAATAAATAAAATCTTAAAAAAAAAAAAAGAACTCTCAGTAAGCATACTAGGCCTCAACAATTCTTGATTTTCCTTGTCTTAAAAATATGAGTAATAACCTCTGCCATGCCTTGAAGCTATGAGAAATCAATCATAGAACGCAGACCAACTGCTTTAGAAAGGACAAGGTCCCCTTGAAGGGCAGCCGTTTAC
The DNA here is from genome assembly GCF_009829155.1 of Mustela erminea. Lineage (NCBI taxonomy): Eukaryota > Metazoa > Chordata > Mammalia > Carnivora > Mustelidae > Mustela > Mustela erminea. Next base: position 4,932,950 of record NC_045632.1, on the reverse strand, counting down.
TGCGATGAGACACAGCATGCTTCAGCAGTGGGAACAGAGGCTCTCGGAGAGACGCATAAAAACTCGAATGTACTTGATGCATGCTTTTTTCTTTTCAATTATGCAAAAGTCCAAACATGTAGGACTGCAGAAAACAATACAATGAACCATAGAAATCAGCTTCAATTATCAACCTTGGCTATCCGTTTCAAGTGCACCCCAATCCCACTGAGGTATTTATTTTTTTAAAAAAAGGGGTTTTTATTATTTGACAGAGACACAGGGAGAAAAGGAACACAAGTAGGAGAAGCGGGAGAGGGAGAAGCAGGTTTCCTGTCGAGCAGGAAGCTTGATGCGGGGCTTGATCCCAGGACCCTGGGATCATGACCTGAGCCAAAGGCAGACGCTTAACCCACTGAGCCACCCAGACACCCCTCACTGAAGTATTTTAAATCAAACCCCAGATATACCATTTCCGCCTCTAACAGAGACTTTTTTTTTTTTTAAAGATTTTATTTATTTATTTGAGAGAGAGACAGTGAGAGAGAGCATGAGCGAGGAGAAGGTCAGAGGGAGAAGCAGACTCCCCATGGAGCTGGGAGCCCGATGTGGGATTCGATCCTGGGACTCCGGGATCATGACCTGAGCCGAAGGCAGTCATCCAACCAACTGAGCCACCCAGGCATCCCTAACAGAGACTTTTTTTTTTTTTTCCAAAGATTTTATTTATTTATTTGACAGAGAGAAATCACAAGTATACTGAGGCAGGCAGAGAGAGAGAGAAGGAAGCAGGCTCCCTGCTGAGCAGAGAGCCCGACGTGGGACTCGATCCCAGGACCCTGAGATCATGACCCGAGCCGAAGGCAGCGGCTTAACCCACTGAGCCACCCAGGCGCCCCCTAACAGAGACTTTTAAGAAACCAGAACCACCACACTATTGCGGCACCTTAACCCGTTACTTCCTTAACTGAAGACCCAGTACTCAAATGCCAATTGTTTCAATACTGGATTTTTAGAGTTAGCTCATTTAAATCCAGATCCAAACAAGTTCCACCCACACCACGTGGCTGACAGAGCTTTTGATTCCTTAATCCATATGGTCTGGCTCCCTGCCAACCTCCCTTGTCATTTAACTGGTTAAAGAAACTGTGTTACAAGTTTGTTGTCTATAATTTCACACATTCTGAATTTGACTGACTGCACCTCTGTGGTGGTGGGGTCATTTAACACAACAAGACCCCATTCCTAAAGGGAGGAAAATAACTTCTAGAGGGACAAGTGATTTACCCAAGGTCACTTGGCTGCAAGGGACAGAATCAGGGTTAAAGCGCAGTGGGTTAGACTGCAAGGCCTGTGCCTTAACAATTGAGCGAAAGACTCCCAGACTAACTGGGGCCAACGGTTCCGTGTGCCAGGTCCTGTGCCAGGCTGGGGCCATGGAAGTGAGCAAACCCCATCCGAACCCTGCTCTCTCGGGGCAGTCGGGCAACTCCAGTGAAGAAAGATCCCCTTCAAATCCCCCACGCAGACCGAAGTGACCAACCTGCAGTGGGTCTTGGGGCTTTCAGCACACACAGGGACTCCACCTGAGCAAGGAAGTCACAGCTGAACGGGGATACCAAGGGCTGCTACAAATAAACCACGGTGTCATCACAGACTGGGGGAAGAGTCTGGGCAAAAGCCCAAGCCCTTCCGGCAAGAATGAGGCAAAGAAGAGGCAGCTGTGGCTAGAGCCCGAGGGGAGCATGGTACCCAACGAGTCTTAAACAGTGGGCAGGAAAGAGACTTTGGTCTTTATGCCAAGAGCAAAAGGAAACTGTTAGAAAAAGGGAGAGAATGGACACCTAGGTGGCTCAGTGGGTTAAGCCATTGCCTTCAGCTCAGGTCATGATCCCAGCATCCTGGGATCAACCTCCTGGGAATCCCTGCTCAGCAAGGAGCCTTCTTCTCTCTCTGCCTCTCCCTGCCACTCTGCCTGCTTGTGTGCTCTCTAACAAATAAATAAAATCTTTAAAAAAAAAAAAAAAAAGTTGGGGTGCCTGGGTGGCTCAGTTGGCTAAGTGTCTGCCTTCAGCTCAGGTCATGATCCCAGAGTCCTGGGATCGAGTCCCACAATGGGCTCCTTGCTCAGCAGGGAACCTGTTTCCTCCTCTGCCTGCTGCTCCCCCTGCTTATGCTCTCTCTAAATAAACCTTTTTTTGGACACAGAGAGAGAGAGAGAGAGAGAGATCAGAGAGAGTCAGGCAGAGAGAGAGGAGGAAGCAGGCTCCCTGCTGAGCAGAGAACCCAATGCAAGGCTTGATCCTAGGACCCCGAGATCATGACCTGAACCAAAGGCTGAGGCTTAACCCACTGAGCTACCCAGGCGCCCCAAATAAACAAAATCTTACCAAAAAAAAAAAAAGAAAGAAAAAAAAAGGTTAGGCATCTGCATAATTGCCCTGAGGAAACATGCCTCTCCAGGAAATAAGGTCCAAAGAGACATGCTTCACCAGCCTCACAGGTGTAGAAGGAAAGCCCAAGTCTTCTGACTGTAAGGCCCTTCTCAGAACCATCTGATGCTGATGTGCCCTTCTTGTGAAGTCTGGTTAATGGCTACAGTGTATCTGGTTCTGTGTCCCAATTCCTCCCATACCTGCAAGGGATGGAAAACTCCCATGGTCAAGGACCAGAAGTGGGGCTGTAACTGCCTCACTGCTTCAGCCCATGACACTGTGGCAGCCCCTCCATGTGCGCTCCCCAGTTGAGGGAGCCCAGCCCAAGGTCTCAAGGCTCCCTTCCTGCCAACCCAGACCCCATCCTAAACCAGTGTTTGGCCAACTTTGTGAACTAAAAAAGTGAACCATCCCACCTTCCCGTATTAGAGTCCTGGGGTGGATCAGTGGGAGACAAATGCAAGAGCGTTTGAAGAAGAGATGGGAGAGAAAGAGACACTTACACATTTTTAGCTCTGTCTCCACTTCCTGCTGTCGCCGCTCAATCTTTTCTCGTCTCTGTCAGGAGAAAGGGGTACAAATGAATGCAGACAGAAGTGCCCTGATGTCAGGGAACATCCTGGAGAAAGTAGGAAAAAAAGATGTGGGGACAACAGGCAAAAATGACCTACCTTTCTCTCCATGCGTTCCTCCCGAGTTTCTGCTCGAGTCGGGGGAGGAGCATCTCGAGGGTCCTGGGAACAAGAAGAGAGGTGACAGGGTGGGAGGGACAGAAGTTGCAAGGGACAGTGATCCAGAAAACAATAGACACCTCAGCCACTCACTGCCCCCTCCACACAAGAAACATGGGACAGTTCCCAGGCCAGTGGAAGTGAGGGGGTGGCAAAGATCAAAAACACGGGTCTGTGGACAAATGCTATCCACAAACCTCTGCTGGTCTGTGACAAGAGAAGTACAGAAAATGGAAGAATTCAGAAACTTCTACAGTAACCAGATAGAGCAGTTTTACACCCACCGAGCTTAATAAAAATTTGATCTTTTGGGGCGCCTGGCTGGCTCAGTGGGTTAAAGCCTCTGCCTTTGGCTCGGGTCATGATCCCAAGGTCCTGGGATCGAGCCCTGTATTGGGCTCTCTGTTCAGCGGGGAGCCTGCTTCCCCCCACCTCCCCGCCGCTCTGCCTACTTGTGATCTCTGTCAAATAAATAAATAAATCTTAAAAAAATTTTTTTCTATCTTTTATTCTGTAGTCTTTCTTTAAAGGTACAGGAAAATCAAAATCATTCCATTGTAAACATAAACATCACCCTGCAAAAGATTTGTCCTTTATCACAGAAGGCGATCAGGACCAGGGTCGAAGCAAAAGGAGCTGACAGTGGAGTCCAGAAGCAATACCTGGACACCTTCTGATGGTCAGGGTAGTTCTCGAAGGGCTCACCAACCGCTCATTAAACTCTGCCACATAACCTACGCCATCTAGGGTGCCACAGGCCTGCAGCCACTAAATTAGTTTAATTAGCTAATAACATTTTCCCAGGACCGGTTCACCAAGGGCGGCAAATCCTACTGAAGAACCAGTCTCCTGTTATCTCTCCTCTACCTTCAGCGGCCCGTTCTTACTTGATACCAGAACTGGCCTCCTCTGACTTCTGGCTGTGTGCCAGCCCTTCTCAGGTGTGCTCTGACCCACCTCTGATGTTGTCACCCGCAGTTTACAAATTAAAAGACGGGAGGGAGGCCCAGAAGCCCAAGCCATGTATTTGTGTTTACCCTGCAGTTACAGAGCTGAAAATCTCAAGCCCATATGAACATCATTCTATTAATAATAAAACTGGTGACCATGGTAACATCGATGATTGCTGACTACTTGAAGTCAAGCCCTGTACCAAGTTTTGCAGTTAACTCCCTGCCAATATTGTGAGAAAAATACTACTACCCATTCCTAAAAATGAAGACATCAACTAAGAGAACATACCACTCGCCCAAGGTCACACAACTGATAAATCGTGTGAGCCGAAGATGGCCTGACTCCAAAGCCTGAATCCTCAACTGCTAGTTCCTGAATTTTCAAAAAAAAAAAAAACAAAACAAAAAACCAGAAACAAAACAAGACAAATCCTACAAGGAATACAGTATCAACACTATTTAAGACAGGATTGGAAAAAGTGAGTCCCCTGCCTAAATCGCACGGCTAGAAAATGGCCAGAAACCAGACTCCCAAATCCAGCTCTGCAGCCCCCTGAACCCAAACCATTCCAAGTCTGCTCAGTGAACTCACCTCAAACTCTCGAATGTAGGGCGCAATGCCACAGTAAGGTTGGTTGTGGTGTTTTTCATGTGGCAGTTTCTCCAAGGGTGGCAGGTATGGGATAGGGTCACGGGGAGCAAAGAGGGCCAGAAGGTTGGGTGGCAGGAACTGGGTCATCTTGCCAAGTCTGAGAGCAGAAGCAGGACAGGCTTAAGTTAGGGTGACCGGGTACTGATGAGGCCCCTACCGTCCCCTGACTCCCAAGAAAAGAGAGATCCAGGAGCAAGGTCTTAATATAAAAAAGGTTTTGTAAGAACACGGGAGTGATCCTAAGGCTCAGTCTGAAAAAGAAACCAGGTGGGGGTGGGGGTGGGGAGCGCTGTGTGAAGGCGGGGTAAAGCCGCTCATGGAAACAAAGACTGAAAAAGAGTTTCTGAGGAGTTAAGTGTCAAGAGTCCCGAGCAAGGGCCGTGAGGCTGAGAGGTTCCCTGTGAGCGTGCCGGGGCGGGGGAGGGGGGAGGATCAAGGATCCTTACAAGGGAGGGCCCCCTCCCCACCCTGGAGAACAGGTTATGGGGGCGGGAATCGCAGGAAGTCCCAGGTCAAGGAAGGGGCTCAGAGGCAACAAGCCCCTCGAGCTAGGGGCTTGTGGGTAATAGATCCAGGCCCCCCACAGACGAAAGGAATTGTGGGTAAGGGTCCAGGCTGCCGAGGCGGCGAGGGAGAAAAAGGCAATACGCCGCAAGGGCCTGTGGGTAAGGGGCCGCGGGAGAGCTGCGGAAAGAGGGCCCAGGTGCCCAGAGGACTCTGGGTAAGGGGTGCAGAAAGGTGCGGTGGCGCGGGAAAGAGGCCCGGCCGCGGGGAAAAGACCGGGGCCCACCGCAGGGAGTTGTGGGTAGCGGCTCCGCACCCGATGAGGCCACTCAGTCACACTCACCCGCCGCGCGGCGCCCTCCTCGGCCTGGCGACGGTCCGGGGGCTCGCGGCGGCTGCGGCGGCCCCTCAGCAGCAGGGACTCCTGCTCTGGCTTCGACTCCGGCGGCGTCCGCGTCCGTCTGCCTCCGTCGCCCGCCCAGCGCGCGCACCAGGCCGCTGCTCACGAGCCCGCGCGGCCTCGGCTGGCGACAGGGGCAAGGGGTGGAACAAGTCGCAAATCCCTCCGCCGTCCGCGCTGCGCACGCGCCGCTCGATTAAGCACAACCCACACACAGGAACCTGGCGCTGGCGCGGGCACTGCGCACGCGCCGGGTCACTTCCCCGCCCCCCGCCCCCCCCCCCCCCGGGCGCCTTAAACTCCTGTGCCCCGGCGGGCTGCGAACCGCAGTGCGCACGCGGGTAGCGTACCCAGCAGGAGCCCTGTCCATCTTGTGCTCACGGCTCCAACCGCCTCTAAGCGCGAGACTCCTCGATGCTCCGCCCCTTTCTCCTAACACACTTCCCGGATCTTGTACGCATGTCTCTGTTGTCTTGTACGGTGAAATACCCCTCCGCCGCCTGGCAAAGAGTCCCTAAGTGAATGGTGTCATTACGTTGAAGTCCAACCTGCTAAATCAGTAACTGGTCTTCCGGCGGCTAGTGTATGCTGGGCACTGTTTGGGCTGTGCAGATGTAGTACGTGACTAAGGCGGTCTTTTTCCTCTTGGAGCTTACATTTTACTGGGGGAGACGATAAGGCATTTAAAAGGAATAAATTTCGGAGAGGGGCTTGGGCAGTGAGAGTGGGACTGTTTTAGAAAGGAGATAATGGAAGGTTCGTCTGGAGAGGTGAAATCCGATTCGGATGGAAGGGAGATCTAGACGAGTGAGCAGCAAGTGCAAAGGCCCTGATTTGGGACAGTTGGCAGGAATCCCAAGTTGTTGGCCGTGAGATCTGAGAGCTGGCAGCCGTGTTACGTGGGACCCTGTAGACCTGTAAGGAGTTAAGTGTTGTAGAAGTTTTTCAGATAGATGCAATGGCTTGTTTAATAAAACCACGGCAGGGGCGACTGGGTGGCTCAGAGGGTTAAGCCTCTGCCTTCGGCTCAGGTCATGATCTCAGGGTCCTGGGATCGAGCCCCACATCGGGCTCTCTGCTCAGCAGGGAGCCTGCTTCCCACTCTCTCTCTACCTGCCTCTCTGCCTACTTGTGATCTCTGTCTGTTAAATAAATTAAAAAAAGTAAAACTATGGCAGTTATTACAAAACTTAACTAATTTCATAGTTCAAGAAACATGTAACATGAAAGCACATACTTTAAAAATATCTTGACATTTGTTTTATTTATGTACGTATGTGGAACTCTGCCATATTTTTTGGATCTTATCTGTGATTCTAAAATTATTTCAAAACAAAAAGTTTAAGGAAAATGAAGCTAAACCTGCTTTATTTTTATGTATTTTTTTTCCCGTACCATGTGCAAGTAATTACTGTGGCACATTACCTCTGAATGTGTCAGTGGGTGCCTCCTAAGAATAAGGATCTTCTGCATAACCACAAAATTATTTTAACCCCTAGGAAATTTTCCAGCCCATATTCAGATTTTACCAAATGACCCAAGAATATCTGCATTGTCTCTTTTAATATTGGATACACACACGCACACACACAGACACCTTTTTTGTTGTTGTTCTTGGGCTTTCCCAGAGTCTGGACCAGTTTTCAGTAGAATGTCCTACATTCTGGATTTGTCTCATTGTCTCCTCATGGTGTTTAGTTTGTTCCACTAACCCTGTTTCGCTTGTAAAATGGAAATTGAATCTGAAGTTTTGAATAGGTTGAAGTTAAGCATTTTTGGCAAGAACATTTCCCTAGTAATACTGTGAACTTTATCTTGCATCACACTTGAAGGTCCAAAACGTGAGATGGTCGCACTGTTCCGATGCTGAGTTTGGCCACTTAGTCAAGGACGTAACTACTAGATCTCTCCTTCTAAGGGTACATCGTTCCCTTGGTAATCTGGGTGGTAAAACTTTGCCACCATGCAAACACTCTGTTCCCCAGCCTGTCTCACTAGCCATTGGTCATCCTTGCCTGCAGCTGAGTACTACATGAGAGAGAGGCAGATTTTATTTGAAATGAAAGAGGAGAGGTGCCTGGGTGGCTCAGTGGGTTAAAGCCTCTGCTTTCAGCTCAGGTCATGATCTCAGGGTCCTGGGATCAAGCACCGCATCGGGCTCTCTGCTCAGTGGGAAGCCTGCTTCCTCCTCTCTCTCTGCCTGCCTCTCTGCCTACTTGTGATCTGTGTGTGTCAAATAAATAAATAGATAAAATCTTTTTAAAAAATGAAAGAGGAAGTAATTAAAGGGTTTTGATCAGGAGGACAAACATTTTTAAAAGATTTTTAAGAGATTGCTTCATGGGCTATGGACAGAAAGAATGTAGGGAAGGGACTGAAGAAAAACAGGGAGATGGTTAGGAGACTGCATTTTCCAGGGAAAGGATGGTGTTTTGGACTGAGATGGTAGCAGTGGGGTGGAAAGAAGTGTTGGGATTAGGGATATATTGTGAAGATGGAGCTCACCCAGTAAAAATAACTCCTAGGGCCACCTGGGTGGCTCAGTCAGTTGAGTATCTGACTCCTGGTTTGGGCTCAGGTCATCAACTTGGGTTGTGGAATTGAGCCCCACATCAGGCTCCCTGCTCAGCACAGTCTGCTTGATTCTTTCTCTCTTCCTCTCCCTCCCCCCTACCCCTCCCCTCCTTTCTCTCTCTCTCTCTCAAATAAATAATAAAATTTTTTTATTTAAGATTTACTTATTTATTTATTTGACAGAGTTCACAAGTAGGCAGAGAGGCAAGCAGAGAGAGAGGAAGGGAAGCAGGCTCCCTGCTGAGCAGAGGGCCCAATGTGGGGCTCAATCCCAGGACCCTGGGATCATGACCTGAGCTGAAGACAGAGGCTATAACCCACTGAGCCAACCAGGGGCCCCAATAATAAAATCTTAAAAAAAAAAAAACAACTCCCAGATGGGACACTGGGTTGACTCAGTTGCTAGAGCATGAGACTTGATTTTCAGATGGTGAGTTCAAGCCCCACCTTAGGTATACAGCTTACCTAAGAAAACAAAAGAAACCAAACCAAAAAACTCCTAGAGTAAATTAAGGAGACGAATAAATGCAACATGGGATCCTGGATTAGACAACGAAGCAGAAAAAGAACAGTTGTGGAAAATCTGTGAAATTCAAGTAAAGTTTGTGGGATGATTGGTTAATAGTATTGTATCAGTGTTAATTTCCTAACAAATAATGGTACTATGGTTATGGAAAAAGACTTTTGAAGATTTTTGTGAAGGATATATGAGGACTCTGTGCAATATTTGCAACTTTTCTGTAAGTCTGAAATTAGTTCAAAATGCCACGTTTGAACATTTTAACATTCGCTTATTATTAAATAAAGGATTAAGTCCTGATCTACCTTCTCGGCACAATGCAGATGCTCGCCACGGTGTTGCTGCCATTAACTGATGCCAGAACTCTTTGCCAATAACTGGAATTAGAAAATGTTGTTAAAAAGAAAGACACGGGGCACTTGGGTGGCTCAGTGCGTTAAGCGTCTGCCTTTGGCTCAGGTGATGGTCCCAGAGTCCTGGGATCGAGCCCTGCATCAGGCTCTCTGCTCAGCGAGGGGCCTGCTTCCCTCTCTGTCTGCCTGCTTGTGATCTCTCTCTCTGTGTCAAATAAATAAATAAAATTAAAAAAAAAGAAAGAAAGAAAGAAAAGAAAGACACTTGGGCACCTGGGTGGCTCAGTCAGTTAAGTGTCTGCCTTCGGCTCAGGTCACGATCTCCAGGTCCTGGGATCGAGCCCCAAGTCAGGATCCCAGCTCGCTGTGGAGTCTGCTTCTCTCTCTCTCTCTGCCTCTCCCCCTACTTGTGCTGTCTCTCTCTCTCATATGAATAAATAAAATCTTTTTAAAAATGTTCTCCTGTGAAAACAATTGCTTACTTGTTGTTTGGTCAAAATTATGACTCCATAAAGAACAGTGGCCCTAGGAGCGCCTGGGTGGCTCAGTGGGTTGAGCCGCTGCCTTCGGCTCGGGTCATGATCTCAGGATCATGGGATCGAGTCCTGCATCGGGCTCTTTGCTCAGCGGGGAGCCTGCTTCCCTCTCTCTCTCTCTCTGCCTGCCTCTCTGTCTATTGTGAACTCTCTCTGTCAAATAAAGAAATAAAATCCAAAAAAAAGAAAGAACAGTGGCTCTGTTTCAACAAATATTTTTTTTAAAGATTTTATTTATTTATTTGATAGACAGAGATGACAGGTAGGCAGAGAGGCAGGCAGAGAGACAGGCAGAGACAGGAGGAAGCAGGCTCTCCACGGAGCAGAAAGCCCGATGCGGGGCTCGATCCCAGGACCCTGGGATCATGACCTGAGCCGAAGGCAGAGGCTTTAACCCACTGAGCCACCCAGGCGCCCCTCAACAAATATTTTTGAGATGATTGTCTAGAAAGCCACATTATGCAAATCAGCTTGTGACCTTGCTGAGTATATGAACTGGAAATTCGGATACATTCAAAATTATGGCTTTGCTAGGGATGCTTGGGTGACTCAGTTAAGTGTCTGCCTTCAGCTCAGGTCATGATCCTCGGGTCCTGGGATCCAGTCCTGCATCGGGCTCCCTGCTCAGCGGGGAGCCTGCTTCTCTACCAGCCACTCCCTCTGCTTGTGCTCTCTCTGTGTCAAATAAATAAAATCTTTTTAAAGGGGCGCCTGGGTGGCTCAGTGGGTTAAGCTGCTGCCTTCAACTCAGGTCATGATCCCAGGGTCCTGGGATTGAGTCCCACATTGGGCTCTCTGCTCAGCAGGGAGCCTGCTTCCTCCTCTCTCTCTCTGCTTGCCTCTCTGCCTACATGTAATCTCTCTCTGTCAAATAAATAAGTAAAATCTTTTTTAAAAAGAGATCACAAGCAGGCAGAGAGGCAGGCGAGGGGGGTGGGGAGCAGGCTCCCTGCTGAGCAGAGAGCCAGATCCCAGGCTCGATCCCAGGACCCTGAGATCATGACCTGAGCTGAAGGCGGAGACTTAACCCTGAGCCACCCAGGCACCCCCAAATAAATAAAATCTTAAAAAAAAAAGATATTAAAGTAATGAGTCTTCTGACACAATTGTTTCCTGATGGGGAAAAAAAAGGACACCCTTCCACCCATCCACTTATCACACAACCCAGCAAGCCCATTCTTAACTAATTATTTAGGAAACCTGAAAAACATGTTCATACAAAACCATGTACATGGATTTTTATTACAGCTTTATTCATAATCACCAAAAAATGAAATAGAACTCAAATGAACGGAACAACAAATGACCATCGGTCCATGGCTTGGAATAGTACCCACCGACACAATAAGAATGAACCTTCGATGCATTATGCTAAGTGACAGACTCCGGACTGGGTGATTTCATTTATTTGACATTTTAGGAAAAGCAAAACTGCAGGGACAGGGGTGGGAGTAGAAAACAGAGCAGTGGTTTCCAGGAGCTGTTAGAAGGGAAGCAGTTGACTACGAAGGCGGGAGGCAACTTTCAAGGAGTGCTAGAACTTTCCTATGTTTTGATTTGCACTCACAGTGATGTGGCCGTGTAGATGTTGGCCGGAACTCAGAAGTGTACCCCATGAAGGGTAAATTTTATTGTGTGTCAACTCAAGCTCAATAAATGTGACAGAACAAGAAAGTCGGCTCCCCCAAATGCTCATTAATTATAGGTAGACAATAACTCTACAGTGGAGAAACCCAGCAGACACTACCCTAGCCAAGTGGTCCAAGTTTCCATTGCCTGCAGTGAGACGTATCACATGCCTCCCATATGACAGGATGAGAAGGGAATTTCACCTCTGTGGTATCCTCCACTCCAAAAAAAAAAAAAAAAAAAAAAAAACACCTCTATAATCCCTAGTCAAGATAAAACACCAGATAAACAGAGGTGCAGTCTACAACATAAATGACCAGAATTCTTCAAAAATGCTGAGGTTGCGGGGCGCCTGGGGGGGGGGTTCAGACAGTTAAGCGTGTACCTTTGGCTCAGGTCATGATCCTGGGGTCCTAGGATCGAGCCCCGCATTGGTCTCCCTGCTCAGTGTGGAGTCTGCTTCTCCCTTCCCTCTGCCCCTCCTCGCCCCAACACAGGGGCGTCCCAAAAACTTTTTTAAGAAAAGTAACAAATGAAGATGTTGTTACAACATGGGAATGAAAGGAATGATACAGAGGAATGGGAGAAACTGTTTCCCATTGTTGCTGTAACAAATTACCACAAATTTAGGGGAGCCTGGGTGGCTCAGTGGGTTAAAGCCTCTGCCTTCTGCTTGGGTCATGATCCTGGGATCGAGCCCCACATCAGGCTCCCTGCTCAGCGGGGAGCCTGCTTCCCTCCCACCTCCCACCTGCCTCTCTGCCCACTTGTGATCTCTGTCTGTCAAATGAATAGATAAAATCTTTTTAAAAAATTACTACAAATTTAGTGGCTTGAAACCAAGCCATATGTATTCTCATTCTGTTTTGGTACCCAGTGGTCTACCACTGGGAGAGGGAGAAGCAGGGTCGCAGCTGAGCAGGGAGCCCCACTGTGCCAGTGTCCCAAGGAAAAGAGTGGGGCTGAGAGTTGCACGTGGTATTACCCCCAAGGTGGTCAGTTGGTTGGGGGAATCACCAAAACCTGGGGACATGGTCTCCATGAGCTAGGGAGTGGCAAGATTCAGGATTTATCTTGTAAAACAGGAAAGGGGTGTGGTTTTGGAAAAGACAATCTAGTTACAAGTTAGGTTTTTGTAGGATAATTTGCGGGGATATTGAAATTACTAGGGATTGGGGTGCCTGGGTGGCTCAGTGGGTTAAAGCCTCTGCCTTCAGCTCAGGTCATGATCCCAGAGTCCTGGGATCGAGCCCCACATCGGGCTCAGCAGGGAGCTTGCTTCCCTTCCTCTCTCTCTGCCTGCCTCTCTGCCTGCTTGTGATCTGTCTGTCAGGTGAATAAATAAAATCTTAAAAAAAAAAAAAAGAAAGAAAGAAAGAAAAAAGAAATTACTAGGGATTAGGACAGTAGCTTTAGAATGAAGGATAGAGAACCTGGATCTAAAATCTTCCATGAAAGAGCTGGAGTGGCCAGAGGGAAAGGGGTAAGTTCAGTAGGGAAGGAGGGGAAGTGTGTGTGGGTAGCTTGAGGTTCAAAAGAGCTGAGGGAGGCGGCGCCTGGCTGGCTCCGTAGAGCATGCAACTTTGGGCGTAGAGCTTACATAATTAAATAAAAAAAAGTCAGAGTTGCTAAGGGAGGAAGAATGGATGGTCTGGAAGTGGCAAGGAGGAGTACCCATTGCAGATAGGAGGGTGTAAGACAAGGCAGCACGAAGGAGGGACCAGTTCACACATAGTTCAGAGACCCACAAGGAGAGGGGTCTCTCTGTGGTCTCTGAGAATGACAGAAACATAGACACTGACAAAGGGAGGAGCGAGACCCAGAGAAAGGGACTCAGAAATCCAGAGGGATGGTGACACAGCTTCCCAGAAATTGCAGATGGAGGAGAAAGAGTGCCAGCATTCACAGGGAGTCATAACCTTCGTGTTTCTCTGCACTTGCCCAGCAGAGGGCGCTCGGGGACCCCCCCCCCCCCGCCATTCCTATGAGTCCCGGTAACCGTTAATCCCCACCACTTCCCCCCAAGCCCATCAGATGGGGCTATTTTTGCGCGGTGTCATAGGACACCGGTGACTGGAAGGCCATCGTCTGTCTGTCCTTTGGTCCCTTCGAGTGACCCTGCGTCATCTACCCAGCCCACCCCACCCCCACCTGTTCCTGGCAGGCCCGGCCTCCTTCTCCGCTACCCAGGGCTCTAGCTCACGCTTCGCTGGGTCTCCGAATTCTTACCGAGAATACAAGTGGACAAGACCTTGGCGAGGGAACGGGGCGTGGGGCACACATGATCATGGCTTGCAGCTGCTGTGGGGTCTCCAGGACGGGACAACCACCAGGGCAGTGGCAGAGCCGACCTACAGTTACGGTCAGAAAGAGATCCAGAGATACGACTCGAGAGACCCTGAGTCTTCGAGCGCGCCTGAGACAGAAACTCGCAATACTTCAGGAATACAGGGAAAGAGACCCAAGGGGAGCCTCAGGGAAACCCAGGGACAGAGATACAGAGTGCTAAGAGATAATGAAAAGAGATCCCAGCAGAGGGGAGAGATAGAGACCAAGGGAGACAGATAAACTGAGACAAGCCCCTAAGAAAGAGTCAAAGGCGGAGATCCAGGGACCAAGGCACAGACAACTGACAGACACATACACCCCCAATAGAGAGTCCTCTAGAATGGCAAAACTCAGAGATAACTGACCGATAGAGATACCCAGAGAAACAGCCTTTGACAGAGACTTAAAATGAAGACATAGGCAGCCGCAGAGACATACAAGATGACTAGAAAGACGTGGAAGTTTGTGACTCCAACAGAGGGGCTCAGATATTCGTAAAAAAGACACAAGAGACACATGGGAAACCCGGAGAGACGCGGGGCCAAGGGAAAGGGGACTGGAGAGCCTGATGGGCGCGGGGAACTGCGGTTTGGGGGAAGGGGATGGCACCCCGGCAGAGGGCGCGCAGCCGCCCTCTGCCCCGCCGGGGTCAGGCGCCCCCTCCCCCGCGCCCTGGCCGGACGGCCGGGCTATTTTTACGCGTGGACACCGGACACCAGACTGGGGCGGCGGCGGCGGCGGCCGAGGCGGGGCCGGGCCGGGCCAGGTCGGGCGTCGGGGCCACACGTCCGTCCGCGGGTCGCCGGGGCTGCGCGCGCCATGGAGCCGCGTTGCCCGCCGCCGTGCGGCTGCTGCGAGCGGGTGGTGCTCAACGTGGCCGGGATGCGTTTCGAGACGCGGGCACGCACCCTGGGCCGCTTCCCAGACACGCTGCTAGGGGACCCGGCGCGCCGAGGCCGCTTCTACGACGGCGCGCGCCGCGAGTACTTCTTTGACCGGCACCGGCCCAGCTTCGACGCCGTGCTCTACTATTACCAGTCGGGCGGGCGGCTGCGGCGGCCCGCGCACGTGCCGCTCGACGTCTTCCTGGAGGAGGTGGCCTTTTACGGGCTGGGCACCGCGGCGCTGGCGCGCCTGCGTGAGGACGAGGGCTGCCCCATGCAGCCAGAGCGCCCCCTGCCCCGCCGCGCCTTCGCGCGCCAGCTCTGGCTGCTTTTCGAGTTCCCCGAGAGTTCGCAGGCCGCGCGCGTTCTCGCCGTCGTCTCCGTGCTAGTCATCCTCGTCTCCATCGTCGTCTTCTGCCTCGAGACGCTGCCAGACTTCCGCGACGACCGCTACAACCCGGGGCTCGCTGCGGTAGCGGCTGCCGGCCCGGTGAGGGGGCGGGGCCTGGGTAGAGAAAGGCGGGGCTTGGGAGGAGCCGAGCGGGGTGGGGTTACGGGGAGGCGGGGCCTCTCGGGAAGGAGGGGCCCCACTGTGGGTGGGCGGGCACCGAGGGGCTTGTCACGATACCTGCCCGTGATGGGTGGGGCGAGGGGCTCGAGAGGTGTGCAACCCAGGGACAGGGCCTGACCAGGGGAATCAATCTTTTAAAGGCGGGCTGGGGGCGGGGAAGGGATAGCCTCATGGGGGCGGGGCCCGAGGATCTAAGCAGGCGAACCTGCCAATCACAGGGCAGGGTTGAGACAAGGGCGGGAGGGCAGGAAGACCCCTACATTAAGAAATGAAGCTGAGGGCTGAGAGACCTAAAAATCAGGGGTCTGTGCGGCTGGCAGTAACCAATAGAAAGACGGGCTGGAGGTGGTGAGAGTGGAGCTTGAGGGAGCTGGAGACAGAGGACCCAGGTGGGAGGAATCAGTCACAAAGTGGGGCTGAGAGGGCCCTGAGAGCCAGGGCCACAGGGCTTGGTGAGCAAACAAGGTGTTCAGCCATTGTAGTCTGGGCTTCTAGGGGCTGGTTAGGGAGGGCAGAGCACAAGGAAGCATGACCTGGGTGGTGACCCTCCCCATCTGGAAAATCAAAGCTGGGGGTGGGACTTTGGATGGAGCCTCACTCAGGAGACCTCACTTTAAGGAGTCCCCCCCACACACACACCAGTGAAGGATCAGGGACCATATAAGGTCAGCCGCACAGGCATGATCCCTAGAGCTCCGGAAAGGGATCTAGGACAGCTGGGTCACTGGAGGCCTGGGGGCAATGACTGCTGACCAATTTGTATGGAAGTAGTTGCACATTTGAATCACAAATGTGGCTGTTCCTGTGTGTCCCAGCCCTGGTGTGGTCCTCTCTGAACCCCTTCCTCCCTGCAGTTCCCCGCTCGGCTGAATGGCTCCAGCCCAGTGCCCGGACCCCTGTCTCGCATGCCCTTCGATGACCCGTTCTTTGTGGTGGAGACGTTGTGTATCTGTTGGTTCTCCTTCGAGCTACTGGTGCGCCTGGTGGCCTGCCCGAGCAAGGCGGCCTTTTTCAAGAACGTGATGAACCTCATCGATTTTGTGGCCATCCTACCCTACTTTGTGGCTCTAGGCACCGAGCTAGCCAGGCAGCGGGGTGTAGGCCAGCCGGCCATGTCCCTGGCCATCCTACGAGTCATCCGTCTAGTACGTGTCTTCCGAATCTTCAAGTTGTCCCGGCACTCAAAGGGCCTGCAGATCTTGGGCCAGACGCTACGGGCCTCCATGCGTGAGCTGGGTCTCCTCATCTTCTTCCTCTTCATCGGTGTGGTCCTCTTCTCCAGCGCAGTCTACTTCGCTGAGGTCGACCGGGAAGACTCCCATTTCACCAGCATCCCCGAGTCCTTTTGGTGGGCGGTGGTCACCATGACCACAGTTGGCTATGGAGACATGGCACCTGTCACTGTGGGTGGCAAAATAGTGGGCTCCCTGTGCGCCATCGCTGGAGTGTTGACCATTTCCCTTCCTGTGCCGGTCATTGTCTCCAACTTCAGCTACTTTTACCACCGGGAGACAGAGGGTGAAGAGGCTGGGATGTACAGCCATGTGGACACGCAGCCGTGTGGCCCACTGGACGGCAAGGTCAATGGGGGGTTGATGGATGGGGAGATGCCTGAGCTACCACCTCCACTCTGGGCCCCCCCTGGGAAACACTTGGTCACTGAAGTGTGAGGGACAGTTGAGGTCTGCAGGACCTCACGTTTCCTTGGAGGGAGGGAGGGAGGGAGGGGTAGAAGGGAAGGTTAGGGGGAGGGGGTTGGGTTTAGGAAGAACTAGGTTAAGTGGTAATGAGTTGGGGAACACTGAGTCTTGTTGGGTCTTGAACTGTGGTTTGGTAGCTCCCGTGGGTACTTCCTTAATTGACGGTGAATGGCCATGAGTTATAATGAGTTGATGGGGAGGCTCCTTTGGTTTGTACTACACTAGGTTGTGCAAGACTTACGGAGCCTTTCGTGGTAAATGTTGAGACAGATTTGGTCACATAGTTTTGTTTTTTAGGTCCTTGTTGGGCTGGGCTGTGTTGTTGAGTTGGATGAGTCTTGTCCAATTGCATTGTGCAGGATTCTGTAGTTTTATGAGTCCCCTAGGGCCATTTTGGATCAAGTTAGGTGGTCACCCACGGCATTGTTGGGACTGAGTGCGTGTTCATGCATGGTGTTGTGGAGTTGAGTTGAGACATGTTGAAAATTTTGTGGCTTTGTGATTCTTCTAGGGCTATGTTTTTTTAGGTTCTGTGAACTTGTGAGTCACGTAGAAATACAAAGAGTCAAGTGATTGAATGTGAGCTTTCTAGGTCATGTTAGGGTAAGCTGGGTTGGAACATATGACGGTCTGAGTCTTTCAGGGTTCTGTTGGGTTGAATTGTGTAGAGTAATGTAGCTGGAAGTTTTGAGGGGCTACACTGAGATGAATCATATCAAACTATATAACCATATGAGTCTCGTAGGGGTATGCTGAGGTGAATTACCCCAGGTTGTGTCATTGTGAGTCCTGTAGGAATGTTAGGTTGAATTGGACTGTGCGTATGGGCTCCACTGGGCCATGTTGGTTTGTTTTGCATTTAGTGGTAGCACCAGGACCCAAGAATAACAACACTGGGGAAGAATCATGTATCAGGGAGAAAGTGTGGCGTTAGGGACTCTGCAAGACAAACAACTGACTTGCCCAGTGTCATTTACTGTAAGGGGTGGGGCTGAGTGCTGAACCCCCAGATTTAGCTGTTTGTGCAGAGGGCCTCCGGGTGAGCTAGGAAGATGTAGACAGTCCTTCCATTTACTCTACACCCGCTTCATTTTGCCATTCATACCCTCTCTATCTGTCCTCCCCTACAGTTTTTCTTCTGACCATGGAGCTCAGAGCCGCAAGGGAGGGGGAAAGGGGAAGAATCTGTACTTTGTACAGGCATGATGGGAGAGAAGGGGACAAAAACGCAAATGAGGGGACAGAGACCTGGAAGTGATAAAGACTCAGAGAAAGAGAGAGACAGAAACCCAGAAGAGAGGGAGCAAAGACCCAAAGAGGGAGGAAGAGAGATTTAGGGAGAAGGAAACAAGGACAAAGACCCAAAGAGATGGGGAGATGGAGACCCAGAGGAGGGGGGTCAGAAACTCCAAGGAGAAAGAGAGATAGAGACCAAGAGTGGGACATGGAAATGGGGGTGTGTGTGTCAGACACCTGGAGAGGGACAGGCACCAGAGCTGGAGCCAAACCAGCGCACCCCCAGAGAAAGAGAACCAAAAAGGGAATAGAGAGAAAAAAATCAGTGCCTCTGAACCCAAGAGATATGCAGAGACTTTCTTCTACAGAATCACAAAGGGATCCCAAATCAGGGAACCCCACCCTATCCTCCCACAGCTCAGGAAGAATGTCAGGTAAACTTGGGAGCTCTATTTTCCAGGGGAGAAACTAGAGTCTTAGGGCACGGGAGTAGCTTCCTGGGGTCCCATGGCACTTCCCAGGAGCTGGGGTTTATGGCAGGCTGTCCGACTCCCCCTGTCCCATCAGCCTGCAGGTGTCCTCCGGCCAAGTTTCTCTAGAACCAAGAAACTGAGGCTCAGAGGGGAGGGTGGGATCCAAGGCAGGAAGCCAAACGTTTTCAGGCGGCTTTCAGTACCAAAAGGGCATTTGGAGGAGGAGAGGAGGATGCCTCAATCACGAACACATAGAGGGCTTCCTACGTGCCAAAACATCGTCTGAAGTCCTTTACTTTTATTAATTTATTAAAACCAGTGGTTTACAGAGTGGTGGTGTTTTTATTTTCAGCTATTGGCCCCTCCCTTTTTGGGTCCAGTGAAATCTTACTTTGATGCGGTGTGGTTCCTCAGAGGGGACCTGGTCTGAGGGACACACACATCCACGGAGTCCTTCTTGGTGACTCAGAATGCAGCTACGGAATTCAGTCTGGAAACCCGTGATTTAATCCAACTCCCTTTTTTATACAGAGTGACAGTAGAAGGGACAGATGGTGGGAAGAGTTTGATCAAGGTTGAAAGCCATAGAATCAGTAGGTGGTCCCTTCCCTCTGAAATGGAAAGTCACATCTGGAGACAGAAATGGAGATAGACCCCCTCACAGTGACAGACACAAGGCAGAGTCTGGGTCCCAGCAGAGACCCGAAGAGGAGGAGACACATGCAGAGAGGGACCAAGACCTGGAGAGATGACACTGAAGGGGCAAAGGGAGAGCAGGAGGGCAGTGACCTAGGAGGGGGGAGTCAGAGACCCCCTCCAGAGATCCGCAGAAGCTGGGAAGCCAACCAGAGAGGAGAGGTCAGAGATCCAGAGAGAGGGAGCGGGGCTAGAGGCCCAGAGAGGGAGAGGGGGACAGAGACTGGTCTACTTTTCTTTGAAAACTTACCTGTGTGACCCCATCAGAGACCGGAAGTCACATAGAGGGTAGGGAGTGGGACCTGTTGGGTGCTTAGGGATGGGGTGGGGGGGGAAGTGTGGAGAGGTCAGGGAAGTAACCCCAGGGGACACTCAGACTGGGAAGTGCCCCTCCTCCACCCTCAGTAAACAACCCACAGCTACCTTCCACAGCCTCCTACGTTGCCTTGGCGGGGACTGGGAAAAGGAGAGGGGAACACCCTAATCCGGGGACACCCTTCCTGCCACCTTGCCATGCTATATTTAGGCTGATGGAGGGGTATGGGATGACCCCCTGCCCCTCCCAAGATGGATATCAGCTTTCCTCCTAAAATAGCTCTGGGGGAGGGGTGGAGGGCCTGGGACTCTAATTCCATCTGACCTCAGTCTGTCTGAGGATCTCTCTCTTCTCACTGGGTCTCTGTCCCCCTTCTGGGATTGTGTCCCCTTCTCTCGAGTGTCAAGTGTCTTTCCTCTCTCTAGGTTTTTGTCCCCCCTTTCTCTCCATTTCTGTGCCTTTCCCATCTCCCTTTGTCACTCATTTTTTTTTTTCCTCCAAGCAGGTCGTTGTGTTCCCACATCAAATCCTTGTCTATCTCTGAGTCCTATAATACCTTGAATTTCTCTTATCTGAGTTCAGGACAGACCCTCTCCCCAGTCCCCACCCAGGAAATTCCAGCAGAGGGGACTCTGTGGGAGAACACCCCCAACACCATATCCACTGTCTCCCAGGGCCTGGGGCCTTATCGCTGCCCAAGTCCAGCTGGTTAATGTCTGGCCTAGAGCTCCTGGGAAAGTGGGGATGAGAGCAGAGGGTGGGAATCTGCCCAGAGATTGACACTTAATTGGCAACAGAACGCAAAGAAATCTCAGGCCCAGACTCCCGGCTCTAAGGAAAAGAGGGAGCTGCTGTCAGGACTCTTGGGTCTGAGGGAGGAGGGGGTTGGGGGTCCTGACTCCTGGGTCTGAGGGAGGAGGGCCTGGTAAGGACTCCAGGGTCTGAGGGAGGAGAGGGCTGGGGCGGGAAGCAAACTCCTGGGTCTGAGGGAGGAGGGGCTTGGGGTGAGAACTCCTGAGTCTGAAGAAGGAGGGGCTGGGGTCGGATCCCGACTCCTGGGTCTGAAGGAGGAAGGGACTGGGGGTGCCCAGACTCCTGATTCTGAGGGAGGAGGGGCTGGGGATGAGAACTCCTGGGTCTGAGGGAGGAGGGGCTGGGGGTCAGAACTCCTGGGTCTGAGGGAGCAGGGGGCTGGCGCCTGGCCTCCCGGAGCTGAGACGGGCCAGTTGCTGAGCGAGCCAGGCCGGCCTTCCGAGGTGCCGGCACGCGTCTGGAAGGCGGGATCCC
The DNA here is from genome assembly GCF_009829155.1 of Mustela erminea. Lineage (NCBI taxonomy): Eukaryota > Metazoa > Chordata > Mammalia > Carnivora > Mustelidae > Mustela > Mustela erminea. Next base: position 4,912,193 of record NC_045632.1, on the reverse strand, counting down.
CCGGCCCCTCCTCCGCCGTCGGGCACCGCCCCGCCCCCGCCCCCGCCCCCGCCCCCGTCCGGGCCAGCCGGAGAGTGTGCGGCGAGGAGCCGGCGGGCGAGCGGGCGTCCCTGCAGCCGACGAGCGGGAGGAGGAGCCGCGCCGCGCTAGGGGCAGCGGAGAAGCCGAAGAGGGCGCCCCAGGTAAGAGCCTCCGCGCCTCCTCCCCCGGGATTCCGGCGGCTGGGTCGCCCTGCCCCCGGGTAGGGAGGGACGGGGGCGGGGCCAGAGGGGGCGGGGCTTGGCGGAGGAAACTGAGGCAGGAGCGAAGTCCTCCAGACATGCCGCCGGTTACCCCCAGAGGGGTCTCAGGAGACCATTCCCCCAGCTCAGATCTTCTTTGGGAGGAGGGCTTTGGGAGTTCGTAATTCTGGATACCTGGGGAAGAGAGCCCTGAACTCCAGAGCTCCCAGGTCTGAGGGAGGAGGGCGCTGGGGGTCTGGACTGCTCGGGCTTTCAGGGAGGAGGTTGCTGGGCTCCTGGACGCCAGCACGTGAAAGAGGGAGCTGGAGATCTAGACTCCTGAAGGAGGAGGAGGCGGGGAACCAGGACTTTCGGGTCTGAGTGAGGTGGCGGCCGGGAACAGGGACTTCTGGTCTGAGTGAGGAGGTAGCTGACTTCTGGTCCTGGTTGGATCGGCATCGTTGGGTCTCTTCACACCCTTCTTTCCATTTCCCCATCTCGGAGCCAAGGCAGGCAGCCACTCCAGGTATGTGCGGTAGACGTCTTGGACGGGCCCCGGCCTGTCCTGTGAGGATAGAACATTCCAGGAAGCAGCCTCAGGAACCCAGGGCTTCTTGAGTGTGGGCCCTCAGGGACCCGGGTGTCCAGACCAGCGCCACCCCCGCCCTGTCTGGGAGATGAATGGGCCGTGGAGGATGTAATCTTTTCCAGCCTCCTCTATCCTCCCCCCTCCGCCCCCACCCTCCCAACTCCCGCCTCTCTCCTCACCTCCCCCATCTGCTTCCCATCCCAGCCAGGAGCCATCACCTGGTCAGGGAAGGGGCTTCTGGGAAGGGGGCGCGGCCTTGACTCTTGGGTACCCTGCACTTTAAGAGGAACGCTGGGAAGGGGAGTGCTCAGGCCTCCTCCCCCACTTGCTCACACAACCTCCCTGTTCCCTTCTTCCCCTAGGTGGCTGCCCCTTCCCTCTCCTGAGATGTCAGGAAAGGGGGGACCACCTGTGTCCCCCACAGGGGCCCCCCAGAGCCTGGGGGCCCCCAGCACTGGAGCCTGGAGGTGGACGAGGTGCTGACAGGTCTGGTAACCACCTGCTGCTTCCTACTTCTCTCCACACCACTTTCCCAGAACCACAGATTTCCAGAATATTGCAGAGAAACCGTAGGGTCCACGCCCTCACCACTATCTCCCAGCCCCTGGTTCCTTCCTTCCTTCCACTTTTTTTTTTTTTTTTTTTTTTTTAAGATTTTATTTATTTATTTGTCAGAGAGAGAGGGAGAGAGAGCAAGCACAGGCAGACAGAATGGCAGGCAGAGGCAGAAGGAGAAGCAGGCTCCCCGCCGAGCAGGGAGCCCGATGTGGGACTCGATCCCAGGATGCCGGGACCATGACCTGAGCCGAAGGCAGCTGCTTAACCAACTGAGCCACCCAGGCGTCCCTCTTTTTTTTTTTAAGATTTTATTTACTTGTCAGAGAGAGCTCGCACAAGCAGGGAGAACGGCAGGCAGAGGAAGAAGCAGGCTCCCACTGAGCAAGGAGCCCGAGTTGATCCCAGGACCTTGGGATCATGACCTGAGCCAAAGGCAGATGCTTAACCAACTGAGCCACTCAGGTGTTCCCCCGGTTCATTTCTTGGATAGGGAAACTGAGGCCCCACACGGGAGAGGAAATGTCTTACCTTCTCAGTGGCAGTGTTGAGCTGAACTTGGGTCTTACTAGGATCCCAGAACATGGTTTTTCTTAGAATTTGAAACCTCAAACTTCCTCTAGGCTGCAGGACTTAGGGTCCCGCAAGGCTGTAGGTAAGGGTAGGATTCAGGGCAGAGTTGCTCTGACGGGGCTCCTACTTCTGGCGTTTGCTGGCTGTGTGATCTGGTATCAGTCAGTCACCTCTCTGAGCCTGTATTTCTCCATTTTCTGATTTGTTGGCTATTATTGGCAATAGTAGTAGAATAATTATGATTAATCCAGAAGTTGGGTGTTATGTAAGTCCTAGAATATAAGGTCCTCCCAAGGTTCTAGAACAAGGGCTTCCCATAGTTCTGGCATTCAGGTACGCCTGGAGTTCCCAACCTCTACCCCCCTCCCCCACTAAGTTTTTATCCTCATCTCTAACCGCAGCTTCCCTCTCTATCCTCAGGTGCTCAGCGAGATGCTCCCCAGCCCCTCCTGCTCCCTCCCCATCCTCCTCCTTTTCCTCCTCCCCAGTGTCCCAATGGAGTCCCATCCTCCACCCTTACCACTGCCCCCATTTCTAGCCCCTGAATGGGACCTCCTGTCCCCCCGAGTAGTTCTGTCCAGGGGCACCCCCGCTGGACCCCCTCTGCTATTCCTGCTGGAGGCCGGGGCCTTTGGGGAGCCAGCAGGCAGCCCCGCCAACCGCAGTCGGCGAGGGGTGAGCGAGACAGCACCAGCAAGTCGCCGGGGAGAGCTGGCTGTGTGTGATGCGGTCAGCGGCTGGGTGACGGACCGCCGGACAGCCGTGGACCTGCGTGGGCGTGAGGTGGAGGTGCTGGGCGAGGTTCCTGCGGCTGGAGGCAGCCCTCTCCGCCAGTACTTCTTTGAGACCCGCTGCAAGGCTGACAGCACTGCTGAGGAAAGTGGCCCTGGTGCGGGTGGGGGAGGCTGCCGGGGTGTGGACCGGAGGCACTGGGTGTCTGAGTGTAAGGCCAAGCAGTCCTATGTGCGGGCATTGACCGCTGATGCCCAGGGCCGTGTAGGCTGGCGATGGATTCGAATTGACACTGCCTGCGTCTGCACGCTCCTCAGCCGGACTGGTCGGGCCTGAGGCCCCTGCTCAGGAATTGGGCAGGCAGAGGAAGAAGATAGCTGGATGCTGAGGGACCGCAGGGGCGGCCTGACTGCTCTGGGCCTCAGTTTGGGAACTTGTGAAATGGTCACAAAATCACAGCTTTCCGAGTTGGAGAGCTCAAGCCATGCAAGACAGTGAAACCAAATGGGGTTTTGAAGGATGAATAGGAGTTCTTCTGGATGAACTTGAGGGTGATGATGATGATGATGATATCCAATACTTTCTGAGTGTCTACTGTTTATCAGTGCTAATACACAATTTGTCAGATCAACTCTGGTGGATTTAACCATCGGAGGAACTTCAGCTTCTAAATTGCTAACTGCTTGATCTCGGAGGACATCTTGCTCACCCTGGAGAGAGTGACAAGGAAGTGATACCTCAAGAAGTGGTGGGGGAGTATAAAAGCAGACATATAAGCAACCAGCTGGGAGCTGGGGTTTGAATGAGAAATCTTACTTGGTCACATGGGGAGAGTGTTGGCTTAGAATGTTCTGTCTTAAGGTAGTAAGCTAGCCATCACAGTAGGAGCACAAGCAAGGTTGAATGATAAGAGGTCAGGATGCTGGAGAGTTTAACCCTGTTGGGGAGTTTCTGTCCCAACTTTTACCCCATCTTGGGAAAGAAATAGACCTTAGAATCATCCAGCTTGAGTATGGTATAAAATTCGGACCAATTGACCTGACTCCTGGCTAGGATCAGGGGTCATGTGGAGGCTGCGAGTGGTTCAATAAAATCCAAAAGAAGAAGTAGCCCCAGGGGCCTGAACGAGGGGTTCAGTGGGACCTGGGGTCAGGTTGCAGAAGATAGCCTCAGTTTTCCCCATCTGAAGAATGGGTTAGTGGGATGAGCTACTGGGAGCTGAGAAGCCAGAGCCCTTGACCAAAAGGTCTTTAAAGTGAGGAAGTGACAAGGGAAGTCAGGAGTAGACCCCGTACCTTCAGGATACCCCCTTCATGTATCACCAGTCCGTACCTTAAGCCTGTTGCCAACACACACACACACACACACACACACACACACACACACACACACAATATCTTTTAGAACCAGCTTTAGGCTAAGGACTGAGACCATAGACACACCCCCCCCATTCCTCTGCCAACACAGACTGGGCCCCTGGGAAGGGTAAGGGTGAGCGGTTCCGGCTGCCTCTATTTCTACATCTCTGTATTTTTAGGTCTGTGGTTCCCACTCTCCGTTTTGTCACCTCCCTCTCTGTCTCTTGTGTCTGGGTCAGTAGCTCTCTGTCTCTGTTTCTCATTCACTGTTTCCCATCCATTCTTGCCTGTGTTTCTTTCTCATCAAAGTTCTTTCCACATACCCTCCCCTCTCTTCTTGCTAAGTATTTCCCTGTGTCTGTGTCTGTGGGTCTCTCCCTCGTCACCCACCCCCATAACCAGGTGGAAGTTTTCAACAAAATCAAAGGCAGGCAGGGCAGATGAAGGCCAAGCCCTGGGCTGATGCCTCCAGCACACACAGGGAGGGAGGGAGAGACCTGGGGAAGTCTGGAAATCGTTACCCCTGAGGTAGGCAGGCCTGGCAGAGGGAGGAGGGGAGTGAGAGAGTTGGGACCCCGTAGGAAAGGGGACTGCTTCTCATGGATTCCCTGATGGCAGTGGGTGGTCTCCGTCCTCCTCCCCCTCCGGGTCTCCCGTCTCCCCCAGGCCGGGTTCTCTGTGTCTCTAAAATTCCCTACAATTTGAGCTATTCCCCCTTCCTCCTTCCTCCCCCTTTCAACCCTTCACTCTCTCTCTGGGACTCCCCTCCCCCATTTCTCTGAGTTTCTGTGCCCTTCCCTCAAAGTCCCAGTCGCTCTGACCCTGGGTCTCTTTCTCACTCTGTCCAACCATTTACACACCTGTAGGCCTTCCATTGGCTGAGCTCAGGGTGGGCGGGTTCTGTTACCTGGGGCAACAGGAACAACAAGCCTGCCCCGGCGTGGCTCCCCCGCAGGGGTGGGACCATGGCTGGTCGGACCCTAGCTCTGCGCTACGGTCCCCCATGGTCCCCAGTCTCTGGGACCGAGGTGCCTGGATCCTGGCCCAACTGGCATCTCACCAGCAGTGGTGTCGCCCACCACGTTATCCCGCCTGTTTCCTTTCCCCCGCCCACTGTGCAGGTGAGAGGACCCTAGGTTCCTGGCCAGGAGACTGGGGGCCCAGGTTCCTGTGTCTGAAGGAGAGGCCTGGGGGTCCAGACCCCTGCCGAGAGAAAAGGGGGTTGGGGGCGCGGGCTCCTCTCTGACTGAAGCAGGAGTGTCCCCGAGTCCTGGATCTGAAAAAAGACGGTCCAGGGAACCTGGATGCCTGGGACTGGGGGGAAGGAAAGGGTTGGGGACCGCGAGAGGTCAGGGCTCGCGGGCCGGACTTGAACTCTTTTAGCTGACGTCCTTCTTCCCAGTACACGGTCGTGGAGTCCCTGCCACCGGCCGCCAAGCAGGATTTGCACATCTGGGATTTTGATGAGGTCATCAGCAGATGGGAGACAACCTCTGGCTCGGCTTACGTGCCTAAGCAGCACGGCGGGCCCTACGCACAGCCCAGGGCCCCAGAGCCTTCGGACCCCACGAGAACTGTGGGGATCAAGGATTTAGACGAAAAGGTAACGTTCTGGGATGCAGAGGTCTCAGGGGACAGGGCTGGGGATGGCATCGGAGTACCGCGCACCCTCACGTTGGATCTCCGCGTCGCCTTCCCGCAGCTCAGACACCGTGGCTGGCGCCTCCCGCTGATCACGAAGCACCAGTGCAGTGAGATGCGGGCGCAGTACACGGCCTGGCCCGACCCGGATCAGCAGCGCCCCACCTTCTACGTCGGGCCCCAGCCCCTGGAGCTTGCGGAGCACCTTCGCGGAGGCCCTTCCCAGGTAAAGAACACCCGTTGCCACCGCGGGAAAGAGCTTGTAGCGCCTGGGGCGGGGTCGGAGGGGTTCTACGGCTGGGGACCAGGCTAGCAGACCCTGGGGTGGAGAATTTTGAGTCTGGGGTCGTGGACAAAAGGTCTGGAACGGAATCAGGTTACAGAGTATGGGGTGTAGCTTGGACCTTTTGAGGTAGGGTCAGGAGGAGGGGCCTTGAGACCGAAATCCCAGCTCTGAGGCTGAGGCCACCGAAAGTAAATCCCGAGTGGGCGGGGGCTTGTGTAGGAGGGAGTTTGGAGGCGCAGGGTCCCGGCGCAGAGGCGGACGGTACGTGGGGGCGGGTTTTGAACTTTCCGAGCCAAGGTCGGGAGGCGGGGCTAGGCTTTCCCGGAGCCGACCTGCTCCGAGGAAAGGTGGCCCGAGGTGCGGCTGAATTCCAGGGGCGGGAGGTGGAAGCCAGGAGTCTGGGGGCGGAGCTGGGAAGGTTTTTATGTGGTTGGGGCCTGGGCTTTGTGTTCGGTGACCCGCAAGTGTTTGGATTTTGGAGTAACCCTAATAAGGGTTTTGATATGGGGAGCGAAGCTAAAGTGCGCTAGCTTGCGATTGGTCAGGAAGGATTTGGATTCTCGGGGCGGGTGTGAGGGTCTGTTGGGTCGAAGCGGAATCCTGAGTCTAGCGACCCAGGGCCTTGAATGCGGTAAGAAACCTTTCTTGCTCATCCCTCCTCCCTGGATCCTCCTCAGGCTTTAATCCCTTGGACAAAGAACCCCGAGCTGGCCGGCCGGCCTTTCACAGTGTCTGACCAGGGCATCTTGGACCGCCGTCAGCTCTATCTGACCACCTCGGCCAAGGACTTCCGGACCTACCCGAAGTGAGCCTGGGTCCTCGCTCGGCGCCGCCCCCCAGCGTGGGCCGGCGGGACGCCGAACCCGGGTGTCGGCTCCCCCTTGTCCGACCCAGGTGCCTCAGCCTTCAGCTCCCGCACGCTCAAGAAACCGAAGTTCAGACCCCAGCCCCTATCTTTTTTAGCGCCCTGGTTTCCTTAGTGTCAACTCTCAGGAATACGAAACCTGCCACTTGCCCAAGAAGGGGTTCGGGACCAGGGGCGGGATCCTGAGGGTCCAGGGCGGGGCCTGTTTTGGTTCCCAGATACTCCTTCCCTTGGATTCGAAAACTCCAGATCCCAGGCCCTTAAGGACCTCCAGGACCCAGGAATCCAGGCTGGGGTTCCCCAGCCCCTATCCTTCCTGAGGGGTCCCCGAATCCTACAAATGTGTCCTTGCCTCGAAGCACAGGAGTTCAGGTCTACAGGTTCCGCAGAACGCGAGGTCTGAACCTCAGCCTTGTCCCTAGGAACCAACTGTGCCTTCCCTCTCCTGCATCTCTCACCAACAGGAAGGAGTTATCTAGATATCCCCGCAAGGACTCGCTGACCTCCTGGAGCTTTGACAAGACGCCTCAGGCCTGGGAACATGACCCACAGAGGCCACCCTGTCCGCGCCCCTCTCGGCCGCCAGGGATCCGCGTGCCCCACGTCCACCCGGTGACGACTGCAGTGCCACACCGCGGGGCGTTGTCTCTGGCTCAGGAGTCCTACAGACCCCCGCTGCACCCCCTCCTCGGGCTCGACCGTTTCTGCTCGCTGGAGCTGCCCTGGGGCGGCCCCCACTGGAAGCCAATGTCGGGGATCTACAGCCTGCCGCAAGCCTACCGCACTGAGAACTCCACCTATGGCAGCATGAAGCCTGCGGGGGTCTGAGCCTGCAGCGCCAGCCCCGCCCTGGACACGCCCCCCCTCCCCGGGCGCGGAGCTAAAGGACCGCGACTGGTAGCATATTGGGCGGGGCTAAGATCGGGAACCCCGCCCATTACGTGGGAGTGAGACCAGGACACGCCCACTGAGCTGTGGGCGGGGCGACTCCCCACACTTGACCACACTGCCGACCGGGGCTGGGGGGACTGGGCAGGGAGGTGGGAGCTGAGCGAGAAAAATGAACTTTGGGGCTGTAGGCTCGCGGGCGGGACACGCCCTCTGCGACAGAGGGGGCGGAGCTTCTTAGTCAACGACAGAGTTAAATAGCCTAAACCATGCCCATTGCTGGTGTCGGCTCTGGGAGCCTGGGTTTGGGGGGAAACGGGGCTCCCGCTGAATCCCTTGCGGAAGGAAGGCTCATCTGCCTGCGGGTGGCCACAGAATCCAATACTGAAGCCACGCCCCTCTTAGGGTTTAGACGGTGGTACAGGAATGGCTTTCAGTCTATGGCAGGTGGAGGGGGGCTGACGTCTCAGCCAGTTGAGGGCCCTTGCAAGGGGCTGACCTTCAGCCTTCCTTGGTGCCCACCATAATGGGCACAGGCCAGGCTACACCGCCAGCGGCAAGGCCAAGGGCTCCCTCTGGCCTATTACCTAGGACCCGTACAGGACTTTGCCAGCCCCGGAGGACTGAGGCCGTGAAGTCAGCTTCCCTGTGGGCGTGTCCCGCTTCTTCTTGGTGTGGGAGCCACTCAGGGAGCAGGGGGAAGGGGCACTCCAAGGAACCACTCCTGCACACCTCCCTGACCTTTTCTGCTTCTCGCCCCCGGAAAGATTAGTGTCCAGGTTACCCCATCATGCCGCCACCCCCAGTGGCCTTGCCGCCTCCACAGCCTCCAAGTATAAGACCAGGTAAACCTCACAGGGAAGGCACTGAGAATGGAGACGCTCCAGGTAAGACTGCAGGGCCCCTGGGCACCTTGCAGGTCCAACTGGCCATAGCTGGCACAAAGAGGGAGAGTTCTGTGACCTGATGAAGGAGGCTTCCTTCTAGAAGGGTGTGGATGGCCAACAGGCTTCCCACCAGGAGGGAAGCAGGTGCACCACGGCCTGAAGGGGGGGAATATGAAAAGTTGGGGAGTATCTGGTGTTCCCAAGTATGGAACAGGGGATCACAGTGGGAGGGTTGGGTCCCGAATAGAAGATGCCAGGTAGGGGATGGGAAGGTAAGGGCTCAGGGTAGAGGGGTCCAGCAGGCCCTGAGACACTGGCCTTGTCCCAGGGGCTGCTGCTGTGGCTGCTGCTGAATGTGGGTGGGGTGTGGGCATCCAGGGGGCCACTACGGCCTCTCTGCCGGCCCATCAATGCCACCCTGGCTGCTGAGAACGAGGCCTGCCCGGTCTGCATCACCTTCACCACCAGCATCTGTGCCGGCTACTGCCCCAGCATGGTGAGCAGCAAGGGGTGGGGGGAGTGCCCAGGGCCAGCCCTGCTGGATTGGGGATGGAAAGGTGGCCTGCCCCCTGGGCAGGGGCTGGGGAATTGGGAGGGCAAGCTGGGCACGTGGGAGTGACAGCACAGGGGGTCTGCTGGACACCGGAGTCTGAGACCTGTGGGGGGCAGCAGGGGAGCTCAGGGGAGAGTCTGACCACAGGTGGACCATGCCCCCACCCCCTACCCCGGCCTACAGGTTCGAGTGCTGCCAGCCATCCTGCCACCTATGCCCCAGCCAGTGTGCACCTACCACGAGCTGCGCTTTGCCTCCATCCAGCTCCCCGGATGCCCGCCTGGGGTGGACCCCACGGTCTCCTTCCCCGTGGCCCTCAGCTGTCGCTGCGGGCCCTGCCGCCTCAGCAGCTCCGACTGTGGGGGTCCCAGAGCCCAGCCCTTGGCCTGTGACCGCCCCTCGCTCCCAGGCCTCCTGTTCCTCTAAGAATCCCCCCCTACCCCAACTCCTGAAGCCAGCAGATGCTTCTTTCCTCCCCTCCTAATAAAGGCTTCTCAAACTGCACTCAGGTTGTCTTTTGTCAGACTCAGGGTGCATGTACGTGTGTAAACACACACACACACACACTCAGAATGCGTTCAGTTTCAGGGCAGCTGGGTGGCTGTTGGTTGAGCGTCTGATTCTTGATTTCAGCTCAGGTCATGATCTCAAGGTCATGGGAAGGAGCCCCACAATGGACTCCACACTGGGTATCCTGGAGTCTGCTTAAGAGTCTCTCTCTCGGGGGCGCCTGGGTGGCTCAGTGGGTTAAGCGTCTGCCTTCAACTCAGGTCATGATCCCAGGGTCCCGGGATCGAGCCCTGCATTGGGCTCCCTGCTTGGTGGGAGGCCTGCTTCTCCCTCTCTCACTCCCCCTGCCCCTGCTTGTGTTCCCTCTCTCACTATGTCTCAGTCAAATAAATTAAAAAAATCTTAAAATCTTAAATCTCTCTTTCATTCATCTTCTGCCCCACTGCCACCCCCTGCCCCATGAGCTCTCTAAAAAAAAAAAAAAAAAAAAAAAAAAAAAAAAAAAAAAAAGAAGAGATGGGGGAATAGGTCCAGTTTCAGATCCATTTTATACAAAGTAACAGTGTCAGAACTCTAGTAGAAAACAGGGTGGGCTGGGGCGGAAAGGGCGAGGGTGACATCAGCTCAGGAGGTGTCCATGGTTTCGCCTTCTGTGGGGAGAAGGAAGGCCAGGTGGTCAGTGTGGGCTGGGAGCAGGGACTGAGGTCTCCAGATCAGATACCCGCCTGCCCTCTGGCGGGTGACCCTGGGGACAGGCATAGCAGGGGACACTCACTAAGCTCGTTGAAGAGAAAGGCGTCCTGGTATTCCTTCATGTACTGTGTGGAACGCGACTCGTCCAGAAAGAGCGAGTAGACTCGTTTGATGTCATCTACTTGCACTTCCGTGCCCTGCCGGGGGACGGCCACACCTCAGTGGGGCCCCTGGCAGGTCAGGGTGAAAACTCTGGGGTCTGGGTTCAAATCCTGCCCGGCTGTGGGCCCAAACCCTCCCTTCCTGGGTGGCTTCATCTGGAAGATGGACTTGATGGTGTTAACTTGGAGCTCCCAGACATCCGCGAGCACCTGCTCTGTCAGGCCGGGAGATACAGGTATGAACTCCACAGACCCATGTTTCCAGCCTTTGAAAAACCCTGGTTCAGAACTAAATCCAAAAAACGCACACCAGGCCCTTGGAGAGGCAAGCGGGGCCTCCCACGCCCTCGGGCCTGCCCCAGGGGGCTTACTGTTGGCCTGACCTTGCGCTTCCGGCACACGAGACTGGCCGCAGTGATGAGCTGGATGGCGTAGCGCAGCGAGGTCTCTAGCCCGATGCGCGTCAGCACCGTGTAGGCGTCCTCACTCATTTCTACGTCTTCCTCCTCACACCTGTGGGCAGGTGGTGGTGGGGGTGGTGAGCCAGGGCCCGGGTTCCAACTGCAGCGAATGCTCGCCCCCTGGCCAGCCCATCCCCCTCGGGCGCTGTGGGACATCCTGGGGGATGTGCAGAGTTGATCTCCTCAGAACCACAGAACGTGTAGCAAGAAGAGCCTCAGAGGCATGGCTGGGCCTGCAGCCTGGGATTCCCCCCTCGACCCCCCAATCAAGCCCCGCCCTTCCACTCCTTCCCTACCCTCAGATCGGAGGCCACTGCTTGGATGCCCAGCCCAGCCCTGCCCTACCTCCTGCAGGCCCAGGGACCTTCCCCCTCAAACCTCCCTGCCCCCACTTGCCAAGCATGATGGGTGCTGCCATGCTGTTCAAGCTTATAGCCTGGCCCCAACCAGGGACAGCAGGTGGCCTGGCCCATACCGGATGCGGAGGATCTGCTTCGTGTCCTTCTCACTGTAGGGAGAGGTGGAGACGATGAGCAGTCGGTCCAGTAGGTCGATGGGGATGCCGTGGGGGCTCTGGTAGCTGGTACCCCGGATCCTGGGGAGGAGTGGAAGGGAAGGTTGTCAGGGCTACGCTCCTAGGACCCGGCTCTCCATTTCCTCTCCTTGGAATACTGCCCCCCCCCCCCCACTTCCCCAACGCCACTACAGCCCACTCACTGGGCAAATACCACTTAACCTTCAGCTCCTGGCTGCTGTCGCCACTGACAGTGCAGCTGGCCCCCAGCTGCGTCCCCCCCTCCTCAGGGATGGGCTGATTTTAGCTAGGTATCTTTATCCGGGATTACTGAGTCAAGGTCCCACTCCTCTGCGTGAGGTAGAGCTCCACAGGGAAGAGATGGCCAGTCCTACTCCCTGCTGCACCAGGCCCAGCATAGGGCCCAGGAGACACTGTGGGTTCCCATTACTCACGGGAGCTACATTCTGTAAAATGGGGCGAATGCTCAGTGGCAAGTGTCACACCGCTGCTTCTTGGGGACGCACGTGGTTAGGTTCTTGTGAACCTCTGGTCACAATATTGCTGTCAACCGACTGACATATAACCTGGTTCTGTGTGCTTCTGTTTAAAGACATCTTTTGTAACATATGTCATCGCCCCACTGCCCTTGAACTCACGGCTAACACTTTCCATCAGGCCCGAATGGAGCTCACCCAACACACACACACACTCTCTCTACGAGAGGCATCCACTCCAGCCTTGTGGTTGGGGACACTGGGAAGGGACAGGCCCCTTTAGACATGAAATCCCCAATAAAAAGCATAAAATGCAGCAAATGCGGCGCTGAGCCAATCAGGAAAAGGACATGCTTTTGGGGCACGTGAGCCGAAACCAGAAGGCGGGCAGGGTGGCACCCTGTTGGAGCTTGGTTTGGAGCATTCCTAGAGGGCGACTCAAATGTGTGGCCTCTCTACGCACATCTGCCCCAGGGCACTGGAGTGTCACAGGTACTGGTGTGGGGGGTGGGGAACAAATCAATGTTAGTGAGAGGATGCGGACTCCCAAATACACAATGTGCAGATAATGAGGGACTTGGGTTGGCATCCTGCTCTTGGCCAGTCTCCTCCCATCCCTGTTCAGAGATTGGCTCTGGCCCTGACCCCTTCTCCCTGTGACCTCAGGATCCGTCACAGGGCCTTGCTGTCCTCACCTGTAATGTGGGGCTGAGACAATATCCACCTCCCGAGCTTTTTTTTTTTTTTTTTTTAAAGATCTTATCTATCTAATAGACAGACAGAGAGAGGCAGGCAGAGAGAGAGGGGGAAGCAGGCTCCCTGCCGAGCAGAAAGCCCGACACGGGGCTCGATCCCAGGACCCCGAAATCATGACCTGAGCTGAAGGCAGAGGCTTAACCCACTGAGCCACCCAGGCACTCCCTTCCTCCCCAGCTTTAGGGTCCAAGCAGTTCACCAGGGACACAAGCCAGGGACAATCTGCCCATTTGTCCCCAGCAGCGATGACGGGGCCCCAGCTTCCTGGGGGCCGTTTACCCCCGGCTTCCACCTCCCTGTCCGCCAATACAGATGAGGCAGAGAAGGCGGCCAGCTGGGACGACAGAGTGAGCGGTGCAGGCAACACCCTAGGGCAGAGGTTCTCAAGCTTTTCCAGAACCTGGGGTATTCATGGCTCAGGAAGGTTTCCCAGGCCAAAAGTAATATCCAGCTCTGTTCTGTAAGGTGGTTAGGGCAAAGTGAGCTAAGCATAGTGATTTACGCAGTTTCCAACACACACCTCTATGCACCCCTCAGAGACTTAAACCATCCCACAGCCCTCTGTGTGTGTGTTCTGTAGCACCCTGGGATGCCTCGGCACACTGTTTGAGAACTGCAGCCTCAAGGGCTACAGGAACAAAGACAGAAAGAACGTGGTCCCTCAGCTTCCTTGTGAAGCAGAGCAGAGTACCTGCCTCCCTTGTCTGAGGGAAGCACATCTTTCCATCTGGGACCTGGTACTTGTGGGGCCTCGTTCCAAGCTCAACAAACGTACTCTGCTTACCCTGGGCCTATACCCACTGCCTGGAGCACCCCCTTCTCCCAGAGGCCTTTGAGGGGGCCAGCAGCTGGCTCACCGGGTGATGCCGCGGTTGGTGGCCATGATGAGGACTGGTGCCATGTCACTCTCCAGGGCCCGATTAAGAAAGGAGAAGCTTTCAATGTCCAGCATGTGGACCTCGTCGATAAACAGCACCTGGGAGCCATTGGGGGGTATGTCAAATCCACCACCCAAGCCTTTCTCCTCCCATTTCCCACCACCGCAAGCCGTCTGCCCTGGCCGGGCCCCGATACTCACCCCGGGGATGATCTCTGCCTTGCCCTCCTCACGCCACTCAGCTACCTTGGCATTGATCTGTTCTCGGACTTCTGACTTGATCTCCCCTGTGTCACCTAGGGAGGCAGGGGTAGTGCGGGGAGGGTCAGAGAGGAGACAGGGACCCAGAGCCGGAGGGTGGATGAAGACAGAGAAGGATGGGACACCAGGGACAGAGGGAAGACAGACCAAAACTGGAGTGGCAAAGGGACAGAAGGGGTGGGAGTTCTAAACGTCCCAGAGAGGAGGAGGACCGGAGACAGAGAACCTGCGAAGAAGAGAGGGCAGGACACGCAAGCTCCCATTGGACCACCCAAGAGAGGTACAGATGGCAACAGGGTGGGACGGACAAACCAGGGGGATACGCTGGAGGGTGGGGAAGGGGGGTTGCACAGAGCAGGGCCAGTCTAAGGCGCCCCACCTGAGAAGAGAGCCAGGAAGCCCTGGGTGCGGGAGTTGATGACGTCAATTTCATGCAGGGACACGGTGTGGACCACCTCCTTGCGTTTCTGGAGCTCCCCGTCTGGACACTGCACGAACTTGGTCTATAGGGTCCGGGGAAGGGGAGGGAGAGACATCGGCAGAGAAGAGCATGAAAGGAGGCTCAGAGGGGCCTGTGCAGGGGGAGTTCGGACTCCGGACTCCTCGGAATGGAGCTGAGAATCTGGAAAACCCAGGTCCAAGAGTAGTCACCACTAGGGGATTCAAGAGCACTGAAGGATGGGGAGTTCCCAGAGGACCTTGGAAACCACCAGCAAGAGCCAAGATAAAAGGTCTTGGCTGCCCTAGAGGTTACAGGGAAAAACCAAGAGTGCCACGGCCATAGGGCTGGGGTGACTGGAGGACCCAGACCCTCTGGGCCATGGAGGTGTTGGTGAAGACACAAACATCCTGGTGTCTGGAGCAAGGGGACCACCAGAGCCCTGGCCCACCTGGGAGCCCATAGCGTCATAGTCACGAGCGCGTGTGAAGGAGCGGCCCAGCTTGGAGATCTTGCCCGTGGCCTTGTCAATGGTGATCACATCCCTGTGGGGGAGTGGGGGAAGGAGGGCGGGAGTGAGGACAAAAAAGGGCCCAAGATCCCCCACCCTGGCCACCCAGTGTGGCCCCCTGCCACTCACCCGGCCTGGACCTTGTCTTTGGTCAGGGACTCAATCATCTTGGTGCCCAGGTCGTAGATGGTCTCCATCTCTGTGGTCTTGAGGGTCAGCTTGCCTACCTTAGAGCCCTGAGAGGGGTGACATGCCAGGCAAGCAGTTCAGAGTGGGCCCGCTATCTCCCCAACACGGCTTTGAAATGGGCATGACACAGGGATGCCTTAGGGGCTCATGGACATATTCACTGTCACGACCATGGTGACGGCCTCATGGGTACACACGTATGTCAACCTTCAACATATACAGCTTATTGTCTGTCAACTTCTTAACTAACCGATTACTAAAACCACAGCAAGCAAACAACTTGCCTAAAAGGTTAAGTTTTGTTTGTTTGTTTGTTTTAATTTATTATTTATTTAACAGAGATCGCAAGTAGGCAGAGAGGCAGGCAGAGAGAAGAAGGGAAGCAGGCTCGCCTCGGAGCAGAAAGCCCGATGTGGGGCTCAATCCCAGGACCCTGGGATCATGAACCAGAGCTGAAGGCAGAGCTTTAACCCACTAAGCCACCCAGGTGCCCCAATGGTTAAGTTTTTAAGAACAGCAACACGGACTAGCAGTCCATGACATGGCAGGGGCGGGGATCACAATCCCACATTCTTCATTTTCTATCCAGGTAACTTTTTTACCGTTCACAAACCCAGATGACCCAGAGCTAAGCTAAACACAGCTAAGAAAACAAAAATGCCACTCTCCCTCCCATAAGGTAAGCACAATCAGTGCATAGCTGTCGGTCTTGTTTCTAGGGAGCGGTCCTTTCTATAAGGACAGGTGGCGGAAAGAAAGAGCCAAGATTTGGAAGGGAGAGAAAGATGGTTTTGGCTTTACATTTTTTTAAGATTTTATTTATTTATTTGACAGACAAAGATCACAAGTAGGCAGAGAGGCAGGCAGAGAGAGAGGGGGAAGCAGGCTCCCTGCTGAGCAGAGAGCCCGATGTGGGACTCAATGTGGGGCTCGATCCCAGGACCCTGAGATCACGACCCGAGCTAAAGGCAGAGGCTTAACACACTGAGCCACCCAGGAGCCCCAAAATATTTATTTAAGCATCTCTATACCCACCATGAAGCTCGAACTCATGACCTTAGAAAGCAAGTCACACACTCTACTGCCTGAGTCAGCCAGGCGCCTCCAGTTTTACATTTTTAAAGGGAGGGTGCATCCATGAATGTCTTCTGTGACAAAAATCTAACTTAAAGAACTATCTTGTGGGGCACCTGGGTGGCTCAGTCAGTTACGTGTCTGACTTTTGATCTCAGCTCAGGTCTTGATTTCAGGGTTGTGAGTTCAAGTCCCACACTGGGCTCCAGGTTGGGCGTAAATCCTTACTAATCAAAAGATAAATAAAAATAAAATAAAAACATTTGGGGGTGGACACCTGACTGACTCAGTCGGAGGAGCATGAGACTCCTGATCTGAGGGCTGTTGAGTTCCAGCCCCACGTTGGGGGTAGAGTTTACTTTAAAATTAAAAAAATAAATAAAAACAAGGGGCGCATGGGTGGCTCAGCTGGTTAATTGTTTGCCTTTGGCTCAGGTGATGATCCCAGATCCTGGGATTGAGCCTTGCATCAGCCTCCCTGTTCGGCAGGAAGCCTGCTTCTCTTTCTCCCACTCCCCCTGCTTGTGCTTTTCCTCTCACTGTGTCTCCCTCTGTCAAATAAACAATAAATAAAATCTTTAAAAAAAATAAAAAATTAAAAAAATTAAAAACTAATCAGAAGAACTATCTTGGGGATGGCTTTCTCTATGTTTAAATATTCTCCTACCACATTTTTAAAATTCAAAAGGTAGGGGCACCTGGATGGCTCAGTGGGTTGAGCCTCTGCCTTCAGCTCAGGTCATGATCTCAGGGTCCTGGGATGGAGCCCCACCGTGGGCTCTCTGCTCAGCGGAGAGCCTGCTTCCCCCTCTCTCTGCCTGCCTCTCTGCCTTGTGATCTCTGTCGAATAAATAAATAAAATCTTTAAAATTCAAAAGGTAATTGCCAATGGATGAGACTAACTAAGGAGTTAGAGACAAGGGTTAAAAATGCAAGTTGAGGGGCACCTGAGGGGCTCAGTTAGTTGGGTATCTACCTCCCCCTCAGGTCATGATCCTAGGGTCCTGGGATCAAGCCTGGTGTCGGGCTCCCTTCTCTACGGAGTGTCTGCTTCTCCCTCTCCCTCTGTCCCTCCCCTTGCTCATTCTCTCTCTCAAATAAAGGAATAAGGGACGCCTGGGTGGCTCAGTTGGTTAAGCAGCTGCCTTCGGCTCAGGTCATGATCCCAGCGTCCTGGGATCGAGTCCCACATCGGGCTCCTTGCTCAGCGGGGAGCCTGCTTCTCCCTCTGCCTCTGCCTGCCGTTCTGTCTGCCTGTGCTCGCTCTCTCCCTCTCTCTCTCTCTGATAAATAAATAAAATCTTAAAAAAAAATAAAAATAAAAATAAAGGAATAAAATCTTTTTTAAAAAAGAAATTGCAGGGTGCCTGGGTGTCTCAGTCATTAGGTATCTGCCTTCAGCTCAGGTCATGATTCCAGGGTCCTGGGATCTAGTCCTACATTGGGCTCCCTGCTCAGCAGGGAGCCTGCTTCTCCCTCTCCCACTACCCTTGCTTATGTTCCCTCTCTTGCTTTGACTCTCTCTGTCAAATAAATAAATAAAATCTTTAAAAAAAAAAGAAAAAAAAAAAAGAAAGAAATTGCAAGTCAATGGAATTGTGCTTCTGAAACCTATTTCCACTGAGAACGACGAGCAAATGAAAGAAGAGTACAGTGTCCACGGGACAAGACACAGGAACGGAAGGTGACTCGGTGTGAGGTCAAGAGGCCTGCAGCATGTCTAAACTTTCCATCTTTTTTTGTTTTTTTAAAGATTTTGTTTATTTATCTGATAGACAGAGATCACAAGTAGGCAGAGCAGCAGGCAGAGAGAGAGGAGGAAACAGGCTCCCCGCTGAGCAGAGAGCCTGATGCAGGGCTCGATCCCAGGACCCTGGGATCTTGACCTGAGCCGAAGGCAGAGGCTTTAACCCACTGAGCCACCCAGACGCCCCTAAACTTTCCATCATTTGCCGTGTTACCAGCAACTACAACTGAACATGTACGAGAGAATTACAGATAGAGGAAGAGAAGCCAGCCATGGCAAGTCACCTGCCACAGGACCCTGTGTGTAAGAATGGCCCCAAACCGGCAAATCCACAGAGACCAGAAGTGGATCCATGGCTGCCAGGGGTCGGGAGCCAGCAAGGTTCTAGGTTTTTTTTCTTTAAAGATGTTATTTATTTATTTGATAGAGAGATCACAAGTAGACAGAGAGGCAGGTAGAGAGAGAGGGGGAAGCAGGCTCCCCCAAGACCCCGAGATCATGACCCAAGGCAAAGGCAGAGGCTTAAACCACTGAGCCACCCAGGCGCCCTGAAGTTCTAGTTTTTTTTATCTTGCTGGTGGTCCTAAGGGGATTTATAATAACTTACTAACCACATGATTACTTTATGTGCTTCCTTACGGGTTTCATTTTACAACAAGAACGTTATCATTCTCAACTTTAAAAAAAAAAAAAGGGAGGGAATCACAACAACCTGGATAGGAAATGCTTTTAAGTGCTAAGCTGCATAAAATCTCAAAGAACAGGTTCTTAAGCCTGACCATTAAGAAACAGTCATGAGACGGGACGCCTGGGTGGCTCAGTTGGTTGGACGACTGCCTTCGGCTCAGGTCATGATCCCAGAGTCCCGGGATCGAGTCCCGCATCGGGCTCCCAGCTCCATGGGGAGTCTGCTTCTCCCTCTGACCTTCTCCTCGCTCATGCTCTCTCTCACTGTCTCTCTCTCAAATAAATAAATAAAATCTTTAAAAAAAAAAAAAAAAAGAAAAAGAAACAGTCATGAGAGGGGCGCCTGGGTGGCTCAGTGGGTTAAAGCCTCTGCCTTCAGCTCAGTTCATGATCCCAGGGTCCTGGGATTGAGCCCCGCATCGGGCTCTCTGCTCAGCAGGGAGCCTGCTTCTTCCTTCTCTCTCTCTGCCTGCCTCTCAGCCTACTTGTAATCTCTGCCTGTCAAAGAAAGAAAGAAAGAAAGAAAGAATCAGTCATGAGAGAGTGCAGCAGCTCCTTCTGCCCACAGGTCCTGTCCCCATCCTTTGAGAAAACCACCATTTTGCACAAAAAAAAAAAAAAAAAAAAAAGATTAACTATGAGAAGGCCCCCCAGCTGGTTCAGTCAAAAGAGCATGCAACTCTTGGTCTCGGAGTTGTGAGTTTGAGCCCCATGTTGGGGGTAGAGATTACTTAAATAAATAAAACTTAAAAAAAAAAAAACTAACTATGAGAAACTTCCAGACTTTCTCTGTCATGACACTATTTGGTATTAACTGCTCACGGTGCTGCTCACCAGGGGATAAACTGACCCCCAACCGTAGGCACCCAGAGAGGGCTCCAACCTGCAGATCAAACATTCCACGGATTCCGTCGCCCCACCCCCCAGCCCTGGAGGTGGCCTAGGCTGATAGCAGACTCACCGTCCCTGTCGCTGGCCGATCAATCTGGATCTCCACCACCTCCCCTTCGATGATCTCTGTCTCTTCCCTAGGCAGAGAACAGGTATGAGCAGAGAGCCCAATGCCTGGGCCCTTGGGAATGGCTAACTCTCACGAGCCCTTGGGCACAGAACAAGTCGAACAGGACAGGGTCATCCCGAGGCTCTGCGAGCTGGCTCCATCCCCAGCCCTGGGTCCTGTGCTTACTTGATGCGAACACCAATAGACCGCCGGAAGGCCTGCGTCAGCGCCTCTGTCTTGCTCATTTCCAGGGAGAAGATCTCACTGCCCGCAATGGCTGTGAACGGGGTGTCAGGGCCCAGGGCCTGTGCCATGCCTAAGGAAGAGGTGGTGTGGGTAGGGGGGGTGCAGCCTAGCAGCAGGCACCACCTACCCTGTGTCAATCCAGCTCTCTCCCTGCTCAGGAAGGAGCATAGCTGAGACGGGCTCAGCGCCGGGGGCAGACAGGGAGACATGGAGAAAGCCAGGGACGGCAGGCTGCACACGGAGGCATGGTTTGAACCCGATGCTGACCAGAGGGCCAACTTCATGACCTGATCTTCTTGCCAAGCCCATCTCTCAACCTCTAGGAGCTGTTTAGCCTCCGGGCTCACGGGCAATGCACAGGAGTAGAGGCCAAAAGAGGGCTGAAACAGTTAAGGGTAATGGCTCTGGAGCCAGACTGCCTAGGTTGAATTCTGGCCCGACCGCTTAGTACCACGTGATCCTGAGAAGTCTTGTCTGCTTTGAGCCTGTTTGCCTCTCTGTAGAACAGGGACCACTAGTAGGGGAGGCACCCTGCAGAGAAGCAACCTGGGGGCGACAGGTGGGTACTGGTGTCCAACCATGAACCCGTCACATGACCGGGGACAAGCCGGGGAACAGGTCTTCTCTCTGGCCTGGGGTTGGCTGGTGGCCAGTGGGGCTGATCTTGCAGTCACTCCAAGCACCACGCTGAGTCCCAAAGACAGGAAGTCACTGAACCCTTCTCACCAGTGGGAGGTGGGGACTCTTCCTGGTCCCCTTTTCAGAGATATGCCACACTCTGTGCCTGGCTATCCTGTTCTTTACTGTCCAGACACTCTGCAAGTCTTGGCTCAGGGCCTGACTTCTCTGGGAAGGCTCTCCTGGTAACTGCCACCGCGTCCTTCCCTGCTCCCTCATTAGGGTCAGGATTTGCCTCTGTCCATTACAGCATCCATCAGCCTGGAAGGAACTGTGTCCCCAAGACCAGAAACTCCCTAAAGTCAAGGCTTTGCCCTTCCTCATCTAAGTGTCCCCAGTGTCTGGCCCAGGACCCCCACTTTACTAAGGAAGCAATGGTCCACATTAAAACAAGAGATGTGCTCATGTCTCATCATGTCGCAGTAAATGTGATGATATGATTAAGTTCTGGTCAATGAGATGTTAAGTAAAACCGTGTGGGAGTCGCAAGACAGCTGCTTAAAGGGAGCTACCTTTAAAGGGAGGGAGGTACATAATCACTGCAAGATCTCTTTCTTCTTCCTCCTATGTGGAAGTATGGATGGGAAGGCTGGAGCTTAGGCAACCCTCTTGGAACAGGAGGTGACCCTGACATGGAAGCAAGTACAGAGGATGTTGAGGTGGGAAGGCAGATTCTTCTACGTGAGAGAATGAGCCAGAGTGTTTACGTTCCTGCCATTTTGGGTGGCCTGTTAAATGTGGCTGAAGCCAAGCCGGATTTATACAGTAAGGATTATCTGGCAGAGACCCGAAGAGCTCCTGCCCCGAGAGCATTCTTACCCATGGCAATGGCTGTCTTCCCGGTGCCCGGCTGGCCAGCGATGAGCACTGCCCGCCCGGCGATCTTCCCTTCCCGGATCATCTCCAGCACAACGCCAGCCGCCCGCCGGGCTGCCAGCTGCCCCACCATGCCCTGGGAAGCCTATGGGGTGGAAGGCAAGAGCACACCAGGTGACTTCCCACTAGGCTGCCACCCCATTTCCACCACCTCCAGGCCAGGGAGACAAAAGGGCATGCTGTTGGCTAGGACTTCGGGAAAAAAGCTGAAAAAACCTTTTCCACCCCAATTTTTAAAAATTAATAAAACTCTACACGTGGCTACATTTTATAGATAGGTGGCCAGAGGTCTGGGAGACCCTAACAGGGAGACCCCCTGTGCCTGGGACCTCCAGGGATCAGCCTCCCCACCTCACCGCCCTCAGCTCTACCTGCCGTGGCTCCAAGGCATCGTCCAGCCCCAGCCCCCGGATGTGCGAGTGTGCACCTGCATGAGGGGAAAGAACCAAAAGACACAGTCACCAGTCAGCTCGGGATAATGTGTGGCCTGAGAAAAGGGGCTTTGTCTCTGAGCCCTAGTTCCCTCCTTGGTCAGATAGGGGGGTCTGAGTCTCTACCTCACGGGGAGGAGGGCTGGTCAGGGTAAAGGCTTAATAAACTAGAGCTGCCCTTAAGCTACAGCACAGTGGGCCAGAATCACCAAGACCTGGCTTACCGCACCATCAGATCAGACTCTAACTGGAACGGCTGACGATCACAATTACTTTACATTTATAGCCCAAGTGGCCCTACAGATTCTTATCTCATTCCACATAACCCTGAGAAACAGTCGCAGCTATTACCACCCCAGAGTGCTTCTGGGGTTCAACAACCTTCTCAGGCCCTCACCACCATGAAGTTAAGGAAGGAGCCCAGAGAGGTTAGGCCCCTTGGCCAAGACCACACAGCCCAGTGAGAGACACCGATGTGGGATTTCAATGTTTCACACTAGACCAAGGCTGCACAAACTAGAGCCTGTGGGCCAGGCTTCTTGTTTTTGTAAATAAAGTTTTATTGGCACAGCACCACGGCCGTTCCCTTACACAGGGCCTGTGGCTGCTTTTGCACTGCAGCAGGAGAACTGAAATATTTGCCAAAGAGAAGAGAGTTATATCTGGCTCTTTAAGAAAAGATTTGCTGACCCCAGCCCCAGATTGTAAGCACCCTGCGGAGAAGGTACTGGGTCTTCTGCTCCAACAGCACCTGGCCCTCTAAGAGCTGAAACAATGTTGGCCCCTGCACGTTAAGGGCTCTATCCGTTGAAGAGGGGTACTACCTCTGCTCCATTCTGAGGAGAAGGACACTGAGGCCGAGAGCAATCAGCCTCTTGCAACGGAAGTGGTTCCCAGCACGGTCCCCCTGTGCCATCTGAGTCCACTCTGGCACTCAGCCCACTTCCCTCTCAGGGTCACTGGGCAGGCTGGCTCTGCCTCAGGGGGCATGCAGGGGTGGCTATGCTCACTCACCGATACGCTCAATCCTCGTCACATCTCGGATCTCTGGGACCTTGGTTGTGGCCGTCTGGGAGCAGAGGAAGACACGTCTGAAGAGTCAGATGATCCCAGTTTTCACTACCTCCTCTGTCCCTCCCGCCCGCTTCCAGGAGGCAGTACTTTTCATTCCTCTTCCCTACGTAGGGCAGGCCAACAGCCCCAACATCTGTCACTCCTCCCACCCTTCTCGTCTGTCACCAACAAATGCTGGTTGGTTGACCCCAGTACACCAAGTCCCAGAACAATAAGGACCGTGTCTGTCTCATTCACAGCTCTGTCCCCAGGACCTGGCACAGTACGTGGTGTCCTGGAATGTTATGGTGAAGGAAGAAGTTTTCTCCACTCCCACAACCAGAAGGACAGACACCAAATGGAGTAGCAAGCTGGGTCGATCGCCCAGCCCCTTTGTACCTTGCTGCCCAAATCTGTCACCAGGCCTTTGCACGCACAAGTCCCAGGGTCCAGCCTGCTCTCCCCAGCTCCCCCACTGAATTAGATGAAGTGAACGAAAGGAGGCCCTCCCCGACCGCTGCCCCAGCCTAACTTGTTCCAGGGTCTCCGGATGTCTGGGCAGAATGTGAGGTCTCCCTTGGGAGCCCAGTCTCCCTGTGTAATCTCACATTTAAGAGGGAGACTGTCCAATCAATGTTCTCGGCTCCAGCGGATGGGAGTCCCATGAAGGGCACAGCCCACATCTTGCTTGTTCACTTGGGGTTCAACCCTTGGGGTTTGGATGAATGATGTACTAAAGTCTGAGCTGACTTGACAAGCAGGTATTGGGTCCTCTGGTGTCTCCAGCTCTCTGAAAAGAGCCCCCAGTCACCATTCCTTCTCTATAGGGGAGAGAGATGAGTAAATGCCCCCCGGGACAATTCAAGAGCCCCTGGAAGGGCACCTGGGTGACTCAGATAGTTAAGCACCTGCCTTCGGCTCAGGTCATGATCTCCAGGTCCTGGGATCAAGCCCTGTCTCAGGATTCCAGCTCAGCCGGGAGTCTGCTTCTCCTTTTCCCTCGCCCCCTGACTGTGCCCTTTTTGGCTCTCTCGCAAGTGAATAAATAAAATCTTTTAAAAAAATTCAAGTGAGGGGCGCCTGGGTGGCTCAGTCGTTAGGCCTCTGCCTTTGGCTCGGGTCATGATCTTGGGGTCCTGGGGTCGAGCCCGCATCGGGCTCCTTGCTTTGCAGGAAGCCTGCTTCTCCCTCTCCCACTCCCCCTGCTTGTGTTCCATCTCTCCCTCTCTCTGTCAAATAAAAAAAAAAAAAAAAATTCAAGTGATAACCTACTGAGCATCAGCCCCAAGTATGAGGTGCCGAAATATGAAAATGGCCCAAACAATCCCATGACAAGATCCCCAGCCTCTGCACCCCCAGCTGTGTCCCCTTCCCCACGGATACCCTCCAGGTCCTCAACACTCTTGTGGCTCAAGGTTAAGCAA
This sequence comes from Mustela erminea, assembly GCF_009829155.1. Classification (NCBI taxonomy): domain Eukaryota; kingdom Metazoa; phylum Chordata; class Mammalia; order Carnivora; family Mustelidae; genus Mustela; species Mustela erminea. The sequence continues at coordinate 4,887,960 of NC_045632.1, read as the reverse complement.
CTCCTCACTCTTTTTTTTTTTTTTTTTTAAGATTTTATTTATTTATTTGACAGAGAGGGAGGGAGAGATCACAAGTAGGCAGAGAAGCAGTCAGAGAGAGGAGGAAGCAGGCTCCCTGCTGAGCAGAGAGCCCGATGTGGGGCTCGATCCCAGGACTCTGGGATCATGACCTGAGCAGAAGGCAGAGGCCTAACCCACTGAGCCACCCAGGCGCCCCGCAACTCCTCACTCTTAAGCACACAGGACAAGTCCCCATCTGAGCCTCCTCCTGTACTCAGGTGCCATTCATACCATCAACAACCCAAGGCTCCTGAATGGCTTGAAGCCCAAGATACTACAACCCTCATCAAACTTTAGGGCAAAGTTTGCAGAACTATCTGCGGATTGCACCCAGAGGACTAGAAGTTGGGAGTTCCCATAACATGATAGGGTCCGATCGGACCACTGAGACCTTGAATAACACTTGAATCCAGGATTCCAGGATACCACCCCCTTACTCCTCCTCAGACCAGGAGTCCTGGCCCCCAGACTCCTCCTACCTCAGACACAGGAGCCCAGGCCCCAGCAGCCTTCTCCCTCAGACTCAGAAGTCCTGCCCACAGCTCCTCCACCTCCCTCAGACCCAGGAGTCCTGACCCCAGCTCCTCCTCCTCCCTCAGACCCAGGGATGCAGGCCCCCAGCCTCCTCCTCCCTCAGATGCAGGAGCTCAGGTCCCCAGCCCCCTCCTCCCTCAGACCCGGGAGTCCAGACCCCCAGTCACCTTCTTCCTCAGACAAGAGAGTGCTGGCTCCCAGATCCTCTCCTTCCCCAGACCTGGGAGTCCTGGCCCCAGCCTCCTCCTCCCTCAGACACAGGAGCCCAGGCCCAGCAGCCTTCTCCCTCAGACTCAGAAGTCCTGCCCACAGCTCCTCCACCTCCCTCAGACCCAGGGATGCAGGCCCCAGACTCCACCTCCCTCAGATGCAGGAGCCCAGGCCCCCAGCCCCCTCCTCCCTCAGACCCAGGAGTCCAGACCTCCAGCCACCTCCTTCCTCAGACAAGGGTGTGCTGGCTCCCATGCCCTCTCCTCTTCCAGACCCGGGAGTCCTGGCCCCCAGCCGCCTCCTCCCTCAGACCCGGGAGTCCTGGCCCCCAGACCTTCTCCTCCCTCATAACTGGGAATCCTGGACCTTAGGCCTTCTCCCTCAGACCCAGGGGCCCGGGTCCCCAGCACCGTTCCCGCTCAGACTCAGGAGTGAGGGTTCGCTCCTCAGCAATCCCCACGCCGGCACTTACCACGGTTGCCATGATGCTCACCAACCGCCAATATCCTAGCGGAAACGGAAACGCGCTAGAAACGAGGCGTTCTGGTCCTTCTAGATGGCTAGGTCCTCCAAAGATCTCGACGTTTCCTCATAAATATGCAAACTCTCCTTGTGGGGGTGTGGCGTCACTTTTTAGGCCCCGCTCCTCTGCAGACTGAGATGGTAAAGGGTTTCCCGGAACTCCTGGGTCGTTCCCAACGCCTCCGGGCCCCTCCCTTTACCCAGGCCTCTTTGCTGAGGCTGACTGCAAAATTCTTAAGACTTCTTTGGGCCACCACACGTCCCCCACGCTCCTTTTGCTCCCTCTTCCACCCTCTTTTCTCCCTGCTAACTCTGGGGCCTCAAGATTAGGATTGACAGAGTTGAGGGCCAGTCGGCAAGCGCGGCGGGCAGCCACGCCCCCCAAGGCTCTCATTGGCCGCTAAGGTGGCGGGGCAGAGCAAACCCTGCCTTGTTCACCAATGAGGAGACGCGGCAGCCCCCTCCCCTAGACGCGGGCCAATGGCTCTGGCCCGGGGGCGGGCCCCGCCTCCTCGCGGCCGCAAGATTTCACTGCAGGGGCCCCATCAGCCTCAGTGACGCTGCGGCCGCCTCCTGCCTAGGGCAGTGAGCTCCCGGGCGGGGGTGCGGTCGTGCAATAGGAAGCCGAGGGCGTTGCAATCTTCCCGTTGGGCAGCAGCTACCTGGCCCCGCGCCCTGCCCTTTGCATTCCCCAGACACCTCTGGAGCCCCCACCTGTGGCCCCTGGAGCCCCCTTCACGTGTCAGCCATGCCTCTAAGTCGCACTTTGTCCATGTCCTCCCTGCCAGGACTGGAAGATTGGGAAGATGAATTCGACCTGGAGAACACAGTGCTCTTCGAGGTGGCCTGGGAGGTGGCCAACAAGGGTGAGCACGCCAGGCGGTGGGTCGCGGACGAGGAGGGCAGTCGGGGATGGGGGCTGAAACTCTTGAGTAATAGGGGAACAAGACTACATGGCACGACTCTTGGGTTCTGGAGCCTATGACTCCTGTGCCCTTGGGGAGAGGCCGGGATATGTCTTCTGGACCCTGGCGGGGTAGGGATGTGCCGCCTCACTGTTAAAACGAAAGGGTCCTAGGGAAGAGGGGGCTAAAATGAAAGATTCCTAGATCCTGGAGGGAAATTTCTGAGGGACCAGAGATCTGGGTCCTGAACAGGGAAGGAGATGGGCGGGGGGGGGGGGGTGCTGGTTGGCACTTCCTAGTGCAAACCGGGGAAGTGGCTGGGTTTCAGACCCGTGTCCCAGGGGAGAGGAGTCCGGGGGTATAACTCTGGATTTGAGAGAGAGCCAACTGGCAGATAGGATGCAGGAGGCCTGGTGGCACTTGAGAGTAAAGATGAGAGGGGCTACAGACTCTAATTCTTAGGTTTTAGGGTGGGAGAGAGTTGGGGTCTGAATGCCTAGGCTCTGAAGGGAGCGGAGGGTGTGAGCTGTAGGGTGTGAGTAGAGGAGCCTGGGGCCTCAGACACATGCGTACTGGAATGAGGGAAGGCTGGGAAGTCCTAAGTTGGTCAGGGGCTGGGCCCAAGGATGGGAGTGGCTGGGGGCCTAGATTTCTGCGGGGCCTGAAGTTCTGAGTTTGGAAAACCAGCTGGGCTGGAGGGAGCTAGGGTTTGGCTTTGTCCCGTCTTGGGAGAGAATGGGACCTGGTCTTACACCATGGCAGGCAGCCCTCAAACTGGGAGCCATGTATCACCAGGGCCCAGGCTCCCGCAGTTAAGGAGCCCAAGAGCCCAGACTCTTGGGTCTGGAGTGGTCATGGGACACGCAGGGCCCTGCATGTGTGCCCTCAGTTGGGGAGAGAAGACTGGGGGACAGGTCAGCAGAGCCCCTGGGGGGCACGGAATGACAATTCAGCCTTCTTTTAGGCAACTGTGGGAATCTGAATGGGGTCATGAAGAGAGAGTCTCCCCTGCTGTGACCTAGAGCCTGACTTGAGAATTTAAATCCAGTTCCTGTAAGCTGGGAACTTGGGAACCTGGGTCTTGCTAATCCTTGTCAGCTCCTGTCATCCTTGGGACCCCAGCACCTAATTACCTCAGGACCCAGGAGCCCGGATCCCTAGCCCTTTCCTGTCTGACTCAGAAGTATAGCCTGAGCCCTGTTCTCCCTTCAACCTGGGAGTACTGCCCTTGAACTCCTATCGCATTCTCTCTGACTCAGAAATAAGGGCTTCTAGTCCCTTCCTCCCTCTAAGCCTCTAAGGAAATCCGGGGCCCCAGCACGTCCCATGCCCCCCACCCCAGGTCCCAGACTTGTGGACCTCGGCTGGGTCTTCACACACTTGGGCCCACAGTGGGTGGCATCTACACGGTGCTGCAGACGAAGGCGAAGGTGACAGGGGACGAGTGGGGTGACAACTACTACCTGGTGGGACCTTACACGGAGCAGGGCGTGAGGACCCAGGTGGAGCTGCTTGACCCCCCAACCCTGGCCCTGAAGAGGACACTGGACTCCATGAACAGCAAGGGCTGCAAGGTAGGACATGGCCTGGCTAAGGGTAGGGAGGTGGGCACCCAGAGTTAGGGCAGTCGCCGTGGATGGTGAAGGGATGGCTGGGGAGGGAGGATCGCCCCTGATCGGGGGAGAGAGAGGCATGGACAGAAACAAGGATGACCCAGTACTTTCTCAGGCAGACATAAAGGAGGGAAGGTTAACAGACACTCAGACAGATGCAGGATGCTGTGAAATGGGTCGGTGAGCTCCAAGCTATAAGACATTGGTGAACGGACAGACAGACAGCAGGTACAAGACAGACTGAGAAACAGTTCCTAGAGGCCAAGATCATCAGACCCACAGAGAGAAAAAGAGCCAGGTAGAAAGACAGCTGGCCAGGCAGAACCCAGGGCAGGTGGGCGTGGGGTGAGGCAGGAGGGCCAGAGTAGGGGAGCCTGAAGTTCAAAGTCACGTTCTCTACCCTCTGCCTCCGTGACCTTGGCTAATAAACATGCTAATAGCACCTACCTTGTATGGTTTTGGGGAGGATGCAGTAGTTAATAAAGTCTTCAGGCCAGTTCCTGGCTTTTGTGTTATGAGATACTGTGATCAAGGTGATCGTTGTCATCGTCATTATTACTATAAACAGTTGAGCTTGCTATGAGGTGGAGAGGTGGACCAAGGGAGAGAGACTGAGCGTCCCAAAAGGTGGTGATAGCGCCAGGGGCTAGAGCAATAAGGAGAGAGAAGAAGAAAAACAGCCCGTGAACATTTCAGGGAGAAGGACTTGGAAGGGAGAAGAAGATGGAATACTAGCAAAGAGAAAAGAGAGCTAGGTGAGCAGACCCAGGGGGGTAGAGGCGGGGCAGCCAATACAGAGGAGCAAAGCCAGGAATTAAAGCTAGGAGGGGAGATCTCGTCCCAGCATCCCGGATGAGGACTGAAGAATGAGCACAGGGAGAGGGCCGCCGTCTGCAGAGATGCCCAAGACATAGCCAGTCTCAATCTCATGACAGGTTGGAGTGTGGGAGGGAAGAAGTACAGTGGTGCCTGCATTCATTCGCAGCCTCTGGCTTGGGGTGGGGTCTGGAGTCCAGTCAGGCCGGGCCGTGTCCCTAAGGAACCCTAGGACAGCCTAGCCATCCCCCATGGCAGCTGCTCCCCACGTGCTGGGGGCCTAAGAATAGCCCCCCATCCCAGTGAAAGGGCAGGCAACAGCTGGCAGGGGGAGGGGCAGGGCATCAGAGTCCGGCTCCCCAGGCTGGGAAAAGCCAGGTTGGGGAGGTATCTGACTGCTTGCTGGCCTGCACAGGGCCATGGCAGCAGGCCCAGAACCTAGGCCGTCATCTCGGGAGGAAAAGCAGCCGCCGACCTGAGCAGCCTGGCAGGGGCAGAACAAAACTGATGGCATAGTTTGGAAACAAGGCAGTGGGTAGAAAAATGCAGCCCCTGGGGGAGGAAAGAGGGCACCTGATGTTAGAAAGGGCGGCTAGCAGAGTACGAAACAGGCCTCAGGGCAGAGTAAGGAGGCAGCAGGTGACAAGCTTAGGGTGACAGGCTCAGACGCCAGGCAGCGGGTGGAAGAAAGAGGGCGGGGAGGACAGGAAAAGAAGCATCCAGTGGAAGGAATTTGCAGCCGAAGGAAAAGATCACGGGAGAGAGCAATGTGAGGGGAGTCAAGAGAGAAGTGGCAGGAAACATGGAAACAAGGCAGCAGGTTGGAGACACAATAAAAGTGGAAAAACAAGGCAGTGGAGGCACAGAGGAAGGAGGTGTAAAATGCACGGTTGTAGGTAGAGAAAGATGGCAGTGGATAGGAGCAGGGTAGTGGTTATAGAAACTAAGCAAGGAACAGGGTAAGTGTAACAGATGGAAAATCATGGTGGGAGTAACTAAGCACATAGAGAAATGAGGCAGCGGGTTAGAAATCGGCAGCGGGTTAGAGATCAGCAGCAGATACAGAGACAGGGTGGAGGAGCTGCGGATGGGAGAGCCACAGGTGCTGAGCCCAGTGACCTCTGGCCGCAGCCCTGAGCCTTCCCTTGACCCCTACCCCCACCCCCCACCCCACCCCCAGGTGTACTTCGGTCGCTGGCTGATCGAGGGGAGCCCCCTGGTGGTGCTCCTGGATGTGGGGGCCTCAGCCTGGGCCCTGGAGCGCTGGAAGGGGGAGCTCTGGGACACCTGCAACATTGGGGTGCCCTGGTACGACCGGGAGGCCAACGATGCTGTCCTTTTTGGCTTCCTCACCACCTGGTTCCTGGGTGAGGTAGGTCCCATTTCCTGTCCCCAAGTCACTCCTTCCGACTCTGGCCCCAGACTACAATGGTCATCAGTCCCTGGCCAGGGGGGTGGCTGGGTGGGGGATTTTTTTGAGCTGTTAGCTTTAGGGGGTCCCCGTTGGGTCCCTCTGGAGGGTTTGTACCAGGGAATTCTGGGAGTTGTAGTTCTAGTCTGATAGTGGCTGCACTTAGCTCTCAGATGGGACCCTGGATGTTTTGGGGGATCTCCAGCCTATATGAGAACCAGGAATGCTGCTTCTGACCCCGTTTTAGGTTTTTTTTTTTTTTTTTTAAGATTTTTATTTATTTATTTGACACACAGACATCACAAGTAGGCAGAGAGGCAGTCAGAGAGAGGAGGAAGCAGGCTCCCCGCTGAGCAGAGAGCCCAACGCGGGGCTTGATCCCAGGACCCCGGGACCATGACCTGAGCCGAAGGCAGAGGCTTTAACCCATTGAGCCACCCAGGCGCCCCCCGTTTTAGGTTTTAAAAGGCTCCAGAAACTTCACTTCTCATGCCCCAGGGTAAAAAGTCTAGGAACTGGTTACTCCTAGGGCATTCTGGGATTCTGGGAGTTGTAGTCCTTTAGCCCATACTGGGTACAGTTCTACTCTTGACTGAGATAAAGAGTCCAGGAATTGCATCCAGGACTTGGGGCTGCTTTCCAATTCAGCCCTGCGGGGACTTAGAAGGTTGGCCAACCCCCACCCCAAACTCCCATCAGCCTTTGGGGATGGGGTCAGCTGGTCTGTCTCAAGGATTTACAGTTCCTTATTCTAGGGGGATGGCAGTGGGTGACCATCCATCCTGTGCAGGAGTGGTGATAGCTCTCCCCTGCTCCCTCGCCCACCTTGGGGGATTGTCAATTGCCTACACGACACATATGGAGACACAGTGGCCCCGTTCCTGTTGCCCCATAGTTCCTGGCCCAGAACGAGGAGAAGCCACATGTGGTTGCACACTTCCACGAGTGGCTGGCGGGCATCGGACTCTGCCTGTGCCGGGCCCGGCGGCTGCCTGTGGCGACAATCTTCACCACCCACGCCACGCTCCTGGGACGATACCTGTGTGCGGGTGCTGTGGACTTCTACAACAACCTGGAGAACGTGAGCTGGGACTGTGGCACAAGGGGGCTCCCAGTGTTTCAGGACGGCCCAGGGGGATCAAGGGGTCCAGGGGGACTCCTCTCTGGAGTCCAAGTCCTCAGCTCGGACCTCCCTCAGACCCAGGAGGAGTTCACCTTCTGGCCTCAACTACCCCAGAGTCTAGACCTTCAGTCTTCTCCCCAGTTCTTGCGCCCTGACTGCCCTCCCTTCCCATCTAGTTCAATGTGGACAAGGAAGCAGGTGAGAGGCAGATCTATCACCGCTACTGCATGGAGCGGGCAGCAGCCCACTGTGCCCACGTCTTTACTACTGTGTCTCAGATTACCGCCATCGAGGCTCAGCACCTACTCAAGAGGAAACCAGGTAGGGTATAGGCTGGGGTCCCTAGACATGAATGAGGTGGTCTGTGCTAAGGCCTGGACCAATTTTTCTTAACTGTAGAGAGCAAAGAACTACACCTCCCAGAGAACACTAAATTGGTGACCTGAATATGAAGCTGCCTCACCCAACGCCCTAGAGATTAATGGGAGGTGTTGTTTCTTTGACATGAATTTCAAAATGGTAAAGTTGTTTTATTGGCTAATGTAGATATTGGTCTTCTGACAGGGAAGGGGGTTTCACTGGGTTTGGATTTTGAGAATAGCAGTGTTGGGACCAGTTAATCTTCCTGAGTTATGGTACCCATTCTCAATGGGTGTATTGTGAGAACTACAATTCCCAGAAGGCACTAGGCTAGTCAGCTCCTGAGCCTTCTGAAATTTTGCACCAGGAGCAGGTGGAGGTTATAGTTTTTCATTGACATGCTTTAATTTCTATGAGGATAGGAAATGGTTGGGACCTTAAGAAAGGCTTGAAGGTTGAAGATACGTTCTGGAGAAGCAGGAATGGGGATGTTTAAATCATTCTCAGAGCAGGGTGGACTAGGGGCAACAAAATTACTACAACTCCCAGAGACCCCAAGGTGGATCATTTCTCTGTGGGGGCTTAGCCATTTGCAGGGGATTGCTGGGATTTGTAGTTGTGCTTGTGAACCTATGCAAGTATCTTTGGGCAAGAAGCCATCCCGAGTGGCAGGGCAGCTGGGTCACCATGGGAGCTCCCAGAGGAGCTACTAAAGCAGAGACATTGTTCAGGAAAAGGAGTCTTTCCTTTGTTTATTCATTCAGAATGAATAAATGAAGATCTAAAACGTGGACCTTCTCCCCTCACCCCAGATATTGTGACGCCCAATGGGCTGAATGTGAAGAAGTTCTCCGCCATGCATGAGTTCCAGAACCTCCATGCTCAGAGCAAGGCTCGGATCCAGGAGTTTGTGCGGGGCCATTTTTATGGGTATGTGGACCAGATACCCAGGTCTTGAGAGAGGAGAGGGTTGGGAGCCCATGTCCTGAGTGTACAGCTGGCGGATCAGCCTCTTGAGCTCCTGAGCTCCAGAACAGTGGCTAAGTATTGAGGGATTGACCCCCATCCAAGCAGAGGAGAACCACAATTCTCAGGAATCCGCATGATGCCTCTGTTCTGACTAAGAGGCTCTTTGCTGCTGTAGCTGCTGGGGTTTGTAGTTTTAAGGTCAGAGCTAGAGGGTCCCCACCTTTGGCTTCACCCTGCCTTGTGGCTTTTTTAGGCACCTGGACTTCAACTTGGACAAGACCTTGTATTTCTTTATTGCTGGCCGCTATGAATTCTCTAATAAGGGGGCCGACATCTTCCTAGAGGCCTTGGCCCGACTCAACTATCTGCTCAGAGTAAGGCCTGGGCTGTGTGTGAGGACACGGAAAGAGGACGAGGATATCAGGACATAACTGGGTGGGGGGATGGGAGAAACCCATGTATGGAGGGGAAGTGTCAAGACCCAGAGGGCAGACCGGAGTCCCCTTGGGGATGGTAACTTCAGTTTCCTGGACAGGAAGGGGCATGGTGGGGCCAGAGTGGTCTTGATGGGGTAGGTAAAGGATAGGTGGCCTCAGCCTTCTCCCAGGTGATCCTGATCCCCTTCCCCTACCCCCATGTCTTTTACTCTGCCCAGGTGAATGGCAGCGAGCAGACAGTGGTCGCCTTCTTCATCATGCCGGCTCGGACCAACAATTTCAACGTGGAAACCCTCAAGGGCCAGGCTGTGCGCAAGCAGCTCTGGTCAGCAGCCCTGGGCCCAGGAGCCCTGCTGTTCCCACTCCCAATTTTGTGCTTCAGGAAGCTCAGTTTTGTTCTTTGGAGCACGAGCAGCTCACCTCACCAGTTCTTAGGAAAGCCGCTTGCTTGAGAGGCCCCCAGTTCAGGGCCAGTAAGGAGTTTGAGGGAGGACGAGTGTGACCACACAACCAGGGCTCTGGCAAGGTCCCCCTTGTGCCACTGCCCTTTGCTGGCCTTGTGACTTTAGGCAAATAATTCTGCCTCTCCCAGCCTCAGTTTCCTGAAGTGCAAAACCCATTCATCGGCCATCAGATATTCGTTGCACACCTACCATGTACCAGGCACTGTTCCAGGCCCTGGGGACACAGCTTGGATGAGAAAGAGAAGAATATGAAAGATACAAATGACTGTCCTCGCCATCAAGCTCACATTCTAGAAAGTTCATATATTAAGTGCTCTGGGGTACCTGGCTGGCTCAGTCACTAGAGCATGTGACTCGATCTTGGGGTTGTGAGTTCAAACCCCATTTGAGGTATAGAGATAACTTAAAATCTTTCAAAAAGAAAAGTGGGAGTAAAAAAAAAAAGTACTCTGGCAAGAAAATAAAGCAGGACTGGAATATGAGACAGCACACGGAGTTGTCAGGACAGGCCACACTGACAAAGTGCCATTGGGTAGAGATCAATAGGAAATGAGGGAGGGAGCCCTGCGTGTGTTTGGGGAATAGCATTTCAGGCAGAGGAACAGCAGATGCAAAGGCCCTGTGGTGTATTTGAGAAACCACAAGGAGACCAGTGGCGCTGGAGCAGTGTGCTGTAGGGAGATAGGGTAGGAAATGAGGCCTGAGCTATGAGAGGATTAGGAGCCGAGGAATGTCGATGAGGCTGTAAGGTGTCACTAATTGCTAGCTTCCCTTGTGTACCTCAGGTTTCCTCTCTCAGAACATAATTTTCCCACTTTATAAAAATGGGGCTTAGCATTACCACTGCCTGGACTAGTGCAAGTCCTAAAAATAGCTGACATTTCTGGAAGGCTCACCATGTGCCAGGCACTGTGCACTTTTTGTCATGAGTTCATCAAGTTTTCACTGCAAACCTATGAGGTTGGTTCTATTTTTATCCCCATCTGAGTCACTAAAGTCAGAGAGGGAAGGCCACCTGTCCCTGGCCACACAGCTGATGCAAGGCACAAGGGATTCAAGCCATCCAGGGCCCGTTTCCCAGCCCCCCATCCTCCAGCTCAGAATCCCCCAGGGCCTCTCTGCTCAGACCTCGGTTTTCCAGCTGCCCCAGGGACCTGACAACATACAGCAGCTGATGCGTGTGCATGTGACGCTGTGGCTTTGCTCCTTCCAGGGATACGGCCAACACCGTGAAAGAGAAGTTTGGAAGGAAGCTTTACGAATCCTTGCTGGTGTGAGTGCCCCACCCCCAGCCCTGCATCCTCTGGGCTCTCAACTGCCCTCCTTAGCCCTGATTCCCAGATGCATGCGCTGCTCACCTTACAGGGGGAGCCTCCCAGACATGAACAAGATGCTGGACAAGGAGGACTTCACCATGATGAAGAGAGCCATCTTTGCCACGCAGGTATGGTTGGGACCCCTCAACCCAGAGCTGGCAGCCCTGTTGGGGGAATCCATTCTCAAGTCCATCGAAGGTGGGAGCTAACTGGTAGGGCTTCAGGTTCCTGAGGGCAGCCTGTTTTCCCGGGGCTTACTCTGCTACAGTTCTGGGATTTGAAGTTTTCTTTCTTTCTTTCTTTTTATTTATTTATTTAATTTAATTTTATTTATTTAATTTAATTTATTTACTTGACAGAGAGATCACAAGTAGGCAGAGAGGCGGGCAGAGAGAGAGGGGGAAGCAGGCTCCCTGCCGAACAGCGAGCCTGATGTGGGGCTCGATCCCAGGACCCTGAGATCATGACCTGAGTCGAAGGCAAAGGTTTAACCCACTGAGCCACCCAGATGCCCCTCTTCCTTCTTTCCATCCTTCTTTCCTTTCTTTCTTTCTCTCTCTCTCCTTTTTTTTTGGGGGGGGGGGGTTTTGGTTTTGTATTTTGTTTTGCTTTCTTTTTTTGAGTTTTACTTTCTTTGAGTCCCTGGGGTCAAAGGATAAGCCAACCCAGCCACAGAAGGAGAACTACAAGTTCCTGCCGTCCCTGGGTCTTGGGGACTCCAGTGGCATACCCATTAGAGCCCGACAGTCCACTAAAATGCTTGTCATTACTGGGAGAACACTGAAAGCTCTCAGCACCCCCTGCTTTTCTCATCCCACTGGCTGTGTCTTTGTCCCCAGAAGTGCCTGGGAGTTCTTTCTTCTTTAGATTCCTGAACTTAATGCAATTAGGCAAATGTGAAACAGTAGTAGAATGTACCAGGAACAGAATGAGAACTACAACTCCCAGCAGCCCCTTCTTCATGGAGTCTTCCCTAGCCCCAGAGGCTTTGGGGAGGTAGAGTTCTTTTCTTCTCTGGAGTCAAGAATCTTTGGTACCTGCACTCAGGGTTGGTGAACCATTTCCTGGGGAATGAAAACCTAGGTAAGCCAAAATACGGTGTCATGTGCTTTTGGCCAAACTACAGTTTCCAATAGTCCTAAGGCAGTTGGCCTCCCTGAGGATGTATATGCTATGGGGCTGCTGGGAGTTGTAGTTTCTTGCAGCCCCTGGACGACAACTGAAGGTGAGTAGAACTTTTCATGAGATGGAAGAGACCCATAACTATCTGTCCCAGCACCCCATGGAAGTTCCTCGCTCTGGCCTCTCCCAGTGTCTCTGGAATTGTGGTTTTTCTGGGCCTCGGTTGGGAGTGGGGATGGAGGGCAGTACAGGATAGAGAGTAAAGAGAACTTGGAGAGAAAGTGAGCCAGATTTTCACAACAAAACTACAACAAAAGGTGCCTGGATGCCTCAGTCAGTTGCGGGTGTCTTGATTCCAGCTCAGGTCACGATCTCAGGGTTGTGAGATCGAGCCCTGCGTCCGGCTCTGTGGTGGGCATGGAGCCTGCTTGAGACACACACTCTCTCCCTCTTTCTCTCTCTCAAAACAAACAAAACCAAAACAAAAAACCCCTGCAACTTTCAGCAGCCCCTGGAGCTTGCTACCAAATTGGCAAAGTCTTGGGAGTTTTACTGCCTTTGGGTTTCTTTGATGACAGTGCAGGACAGAGTAACTACAACTCCCACAGTCCGTGAGGTGTGTGAACGCTGACTTCGCCCCAAAGGCAGCTGGTAGTTTTAGTTTATTTCCAGCCCATGGTGATTAAAGGGAAAAGCAGACCTTTGCAGATAGGGCCAGATAGGAAATCTACGACTCCTCATTCCTTAGCCTTGTGGTTCCCACAGCCTGGCAGGAACTGTGGTCTCCCCAGGGTCAGCATGGCTCATAGGGAACTCGGGAGCCCCTGTCCCTTCTCTGACCCCCATCCCACTTGTGGCCCCTGCAGCGGCAGTCTTTCCCCCCCGTGTGCACCCACAACATGCTGGACGACTCCTCGGACCCTATCCTGACCACCATCCGCCGAATCGGGCTCTTCAATAGTAGTGCCGACAGGGTCAAGGTAAGGGCAACGGTCAGGGTGGGTTAAGCATGGTGGGGTGGGGTGGGGGGAGGGGAGCCTGGGCCTCCCATTCCCCCTTTCCCCTAGTTTGTCCAAGGATTGCTGTATTTAGAAAGGACCTTAGCTCTTTTTTTTTTTTTTTTTTTTTTTAAAGATTTTATTTATTTATTTGACAGAGAGAGATCACAAGTAGGCAGAGAGGCAGGCAGAGAGAGAGAGAGGGAAGCAGGCTCTCTGCTGAGCAGGGAGCCCGATGCGGGACTCGATCCCAGGACCCTGAGATCATGACCTGAGCCGAAGGCAGCGGCTTAACCCACTGAGCCACCCAGGCGCCCGGACCTTAGCTCTTTAAGCAGACACACTTAGATTCAGAGCTTTGTCATCCCACTGACTTGTGTGACTTTAGACAAGTTTTTCACTTTCCGGGCCACTCCAGGATCCCAGGAAGCAGCCAAATAAGGCGCTTGGGCTGAGCTCTTCTTTTCTCGCTGGTAGGTGATTTTCCACCCAGAGTTCCTCTCCTCCACGAGCCCCCTGCTCCCCGTCGATTATGAGGAATTTGTCCGTGGCTGCCATCTTGGGGTCTTCCCCTCCTACTATGAGCCTTGGGGCTACACGCCGGGTGAGTGCGGCATGGTGGTGGGCTTCTGGTCCGATCAGGCATGAATGATGGAGGTACTTGCCCCATTCTGTGCAAAACAGGGACAATGGTAACAGTTAAGCTACAGAATGTGTTTTGGGGACACGGTAGCTCATGTGATATGTAATTAGAGGTCACACGTGATTTCCTCACATTGGCTGATGTTTGGCCCCCCAGAAAGCAACAGCTGAATGCATAGTTTACCCATGGAATGTGGTCAGGGCTCTCCCTGAGAGAGGAAGAGGCCCTGACTCCAGGGCCGGTCAGCTTCACCTTCCACTTTGAGGTAGGGGTTGGCTCCGTTTAGAGACACGGTGTTTTTTGTTTTTTTTTTTTTTAAGATTATTTATTTATTTATTTGACAGACAGAGATCACAAGTAGGCAGAGAGGCAGGCGGGCGGGTGGGGGAAGCAGGCTCCCCACCAAGCAGAGAGCCCGATGCGGGGCTCAGTCCCAGGACCCTGGGATCATGACCTGAGCCGAAAGCAGAAGCTTTAACACCCTGAGCCACCCAGGAACCCCTAGAGACACGGTCTTGAACTTAGACCTTATTTGCAGTTCTCCCTCACTTCTGGACATTCTGGTGTAGCCCCAGACTCAACCCTGCCTCGTAACTTTTCAATCAAGCTACCTTCATGTTTTTCAAGCTAAGGAAATAATCACATTTGCTGTAGTATTTCTTAATTTATGAGTAATTTAACAAATCTCTCAAACCATGCTTGCATGAGAATTAGGATGATGATTTTACTAGCTTTATTTCTGTCGTGGTTTCAGTGATGCTGAGGTTTTGTGTGCTTGGCCCCAACCCTGTTTTTCCCCATAAGCCCTGTTACCTCTGGAGCCTGTGTTTGCAGGTTATGTGGGTTTTTAGGAACACTTATATTTGAATTATAACAAACTGCTTGAAGCATTTCTCAGGCTTATTTAGGGTATCAAACGAGGCAGTAGTGAGAGCCCTTCTCTTACCTTCTATCAAAATAGACTGAAGCTGGGGCACCTGGATGGCTGAGTCGGTTATGTGACCGACTTGGTTTCATCTCCAGCCCTGATCGCAGGGTCATGAGATCAAGCCTGGCACCAGGCTTTGCACCTAGTGCACAGTCTGTGTGGGACTCTTTCTCCCTCTTCCACTATCCCTCACCACTGCAGCCCCCTAAGGAAATATATAAATTTTAAACAAACAAACAAAAAAAAACGAAAAACAGACCAGGGGCACTTGGGTGGCTCAGTGGGTTAAAGCTCTGCCTTCGGCTCAGGTCATAATCCCAGGGTCCTGGGATCTAGCCTGGCCTTGGACTCTGCTCGGCAGGGAGCCTGCTTCTCTTCCTCTCTCTCTGTCCGCCTCTCTGCCTGCTTATGATCTCTGTCTGTCAAATAAATAAATAAAATCTTAAGAAAAAAAACCAAAACAGACCAAAGGTATGATTAACCAGCACACTCTGGGACGAGAAACTATCTTCCAGGTTGTGTGGATTAAGTAAAATGGTAGACATTGGCACAGAGTCCGTACTTAATAATTCAGCATCCTATTGCCTGACTCTAGACTCTTCGCCATCCTGAAGCCTTGGGAGAAGTGAATTTCCTTTTCCTAGCCTCCTAGCTTCCCCTCTGAGACACTATGAGAGTCTAATGGACAGCCTGGTTTTGTAGGCTCAGTGATTTGCTCAAGGTGTCAGTAGAGGGCGCTGTTGGGGCTTTATTGCGATGTAAGAGGCTGCAAAGGCAAAAGCTAAGTGGCCCGCCCTTCTCACGCCTTCCTGCAGCTGAGTGCACGGTTATGGGCATCCCCAGTATCTCCACCAACCTCTCCGGCTTCGGCTGCTTCATGGAGGAACACATTGCAGACCCCTCAGCTTACGGTCGGTGCCCAGGAAGGGGTGGGCTCCTGGGTCCCCGGGGGAGGAGGCGGCGGCGTCCTGGCGCCAGAGAGTCCCTGGAAGAATGAAAGTTTCCTTAGTCTGATTTCTGAGCCCCTGTCCTGGCCTCCACAGGCATCTACATTCTGGACCGGCGGTTCCGCAGTCTGGATGATTCCTGCTCGCAGCTCACCTCCTTCCTCTACAGCTTCTGCCAGCAGAGCCGGCGGCAGCGCATCATCCAGCGAAACCGCACGGAGCGCCTCTCAGACCTTCTGGACTGGAAATACCTAGGCCGGGTAGGACTCCCTCCCACGTCCTCTGCTGGTGAATCGGCCGTTTCCGGCCCGAGGTCTGATTCCTCAGCCTCCAAGGCTGGTGCGGAAGACAGCAGCTTTCCACTTGTAAACAGCCGCGGTCCCTTTAAGAAATTAACCAGCTTTTGCAGGTAGACCGCAGTGTGGCGGAAGAGGTAACTATCTATTTAGGGAGTGGAGCCAGAAAGATGGATAATTGGCGCAGGGGCCCTCTGGAAGGCTACTCATCAGCATAAGGAGCGTGGTTGGGGTCCGCCCCCTTCTACCTCTGCCGGGGGCGGGGTCTGACTCCCGTCCCTTGACACCCGGTCCCGTTCTTTTCCCCAAGTACTATATGTCTGCACGCCACATGGCGCTGGCCAAGGCCTTTCCAGAGCATTTCACCTATGAGCCCCACGAGGCTGATGCGGTGAGTGGACTCTGATCTCTGATGGGCTTGGAGCTAGAGGGTTGGGGTGGGGGCGCATCTGGAGTGGGAAGGGCCAGGCGGGGGCCGGGGGTGAGGGGAGGACCGTAGGGGCCTCTGTTCACTCTCGGGTTTGTGCCCACACACCCCGGAACGCAGGCTCAGGGCTACCGCTACCCACGGCCGGCCTCGGTGCCACCATCGCCCTCACTGTCGCGACACTCGAGCCCGCACCAGAGTGAGGACGAGGACGAGCCCCGGGACGGGCTGCCGGATGTAGACGGGGAGCGCTACGACGAGGACGAGGAGGCAGCCAAGGACCGGCGCAACATCCGCGCCCCTGATTGGCCGCGCCGCGCCTCCTGCGCCTCTTCCACCAGCGGGAGCAAGCGCAGCTCGGTGGACACAGCGCCCTCCAGCTCGCTCAGCACTCCCAGCGAGCCCCTCAGCCCTGCCAGCTCCCTGGGTGAGGAGCGCAACTAAGTCCCGTGCCCCACATTCTCGGTCCATCCTGCAGCCCTTGTCTAGAGGGTGGACGAGGCCAGAATGGCGCTGTTCCTAGACCCCACTCCAGATCCCTAATCCTCTTGGGGGTCCACGGCCCTGCCCCCTCCGCCATACACTCCAGCCCCTCTAGCTCCGCTCTTGGAATCCCCAACACTCCAGAATCCACAACGCCGTGCCTTTCCTGGGTTCCAGAATGCATACTTTGTGCCCTGGAATCCTTCGGACCTGGCCTGGGGGCCAGGGGCCAGGAACCTGCCATTTCCCTGCAGTGGTGCAGGAGGTTCTAGGAAACCTGGTCTGTTGCCTTCCAGGCAGGGGCTCCTAGAGCCCTTTTTATAGCCCACAGGCCATGCCATGCTCAGACCTGGCCTGAGGGCCAGCAGGCTCTGGAAACCATGTGGTTTCCCTGCTAATGGGACAATCAAGTCCAAAGCTGGGGCACTTTCAGGGACTTAACTGAACGCAGAACGTCCTCCATTTCAACTCCAGGACTCAGGCTCCAGACCAGGGCTCTCCCCTGTTTACTCTGATCTGGCCCTTCCTGGGGTGTTTGGCTCTGCCTGGAGGGCCCTTCCACCCCTGGTGTTCTCTTTCTCCGTCCTTTGGCCAATGGGGGGTGGTGGTGGTGGTGGTGGTGCAGAACCACTTGGCTTCTCATTCCTGTTGGAGAATATGCAGTCTTGGTCTAGATGCTTTTCTGGCCATTTCTGAACCAGAACGTCCTTTGGTTCCCTGAGTCTGATCTCTCCTCCCTATGTTGAGATTCCTGTTCCCTCCAGGGACTCCCCCTGCAGAGGACCTGACTGTCTTGGACCTGACTGTCTTCCCCTGCCACAAGCCCCAAGCCCTAGGCCCACCATGAAACCACTGGGTTCTAGGTCCCGGCTACTGAATCCAGAACCTTACCACTGTGCCGCTTCCTGGTCCCTTTCCCCTGGTCTAGAACTGAACCCACTAGGTTCTAGAACTTTTCATATTTACCTCGAGGCTCTTCCATCCTTAAACTGCCCTGCCCCCAGCTTTGGTGAAAGGGAGGGGCCCTTCTGTGTGTGCTGTGCTGTGTCTGATACACACGGTTTGCAGTTGGGAGGGGGAGGGGAGAAAGGGGTGTGATTGATGAGTGTCCAGAGATGAAAAATACATCTATATTTAAGAATCTCAGGTTTGGTCCACTGTGAGGGCTTGCTGGGCCTTGCTCCTGGCCCCTCCCTCCCCTTGGCTTCTCTACCTCTTTACCTCCTGTCTTCTTCCCCCTCTCCTCTGCCTACCCTGGAGTCCCTGATAGCCTGATGTCTCCGAGCGACTTGGATTGCTGTTCTCGATTCTAGTTTTGTTTCAAGGGAAGGCACCCCTGTTTAGTTGGGACTTGCAAGCAGGCAAAAGAGTGGGCTCAGCCTCTTTGGCAGCAAGGGGCTTTGTCACCTGAAAACAAAACAAAACCTTAGCCACAGCTGGGTGAGGCTATTTAAATTTAAATGAACCAGATTCCTCAGTAGCTCTAGACAGAAGCAAACGACAAATAGCCACTTGTAGCCACATGAAGCTTATAGGTACACAACTAACAGCGCAAATACAGAATATTTATTTTCTTAAGATGTTATTTGAGAGAGCGCATGAGGGGGAGGGGCAGAGGGTGAAGCAGACTCCCCGTTGAGCGGGAAGCCAGCAGCGGGGACTGGACCCCAGGACCCCGGGATCATGACCTGAGCAGTGGGCAGAAGCTTAACTGGCTGAGCCCCGGGAATATTTTCATCATTGCAAAAAGTTCTATTGGACAACACTAGCTTAGAACATGTTTTGAGGACACTGGCCTCTGGACTTTAGCCCTACCGTGTCCTGAATAGCTGTTTTCCAGGGAAACTTTTTTTTTTTTTTTTTAAAGATTTTGACAGAGACACAGCAAGAGAGGGAACACAAGCAGGGGGAGTGGGGAGAGGGAGAAGCAGTCAGCCTGATGCAGGGCTCGAGCTCAGGAGCCTGGGACCATGACCTGAGCTGAAGGTAGATGCTTAACTGAGCCACCCAGGTGCCTCTTCTTTTCAGTTCTAGAGTGCGTCCCCGAACCAATAATGTTTCAGGGGAATAGAAAACTGGATTTGCATGTGTGACCATCCCCGTTAACTGTTAGTGATGGACACACCTCCCCTCCAGAACCCTGAGTGGCCACCAAAGTGTGGTGACAACAGCAGGTGCTGGGTGTCCAGGAACCACTTCCTCCTAGATTCTTTGACCAAAACCAGAGAGGGTGCAGGGGGTCAGAGTTCAGTTTCATAGTTTGGGCCCAGCAGCTGCCTGCTAACCCTTGAGTTCCCATTTGGAGAACCCAGTTCCCAAGTTTCACATCCTGTTTCTGTGCTGCGTCCCAAACCCCTAGCTTAGGGTCTCTTATCACGCGCTCTTGCTTTA
Source organism: Mustela erminea (assembly GCF_009829155.1). NCBI lineage: Eukaryota > Metazoa > Chordata > Mammalia > Carnivora > Mustelidae > Mustela > Mustela erminea. The sequence goes on along the minus strand of NC_045632.1, from coordinate 4,868,985 downwards.
CAAAGTTACTCATCAGAGCCCATTTCTGGTTACAGTTTGTTATTTCTAACAGTGCCTGCTTCCAGCCACCAAGCTAGGTCCTACTGGACTCTCCTTGGGAGTTTCGTCTCTGCCTTGCAAGGGGGCAGCTGAACAGCCTGGCCCAGCAGGGAATCTGCTACTCCACCCCACCCCACTCCTAAATTAAGACTAAAGGTTTAGAGAACCCCAGAGATCGTCTGCGGGGCCAATACCTGTCTCCCCGCCAGGGCAGTCCAGCTGTAAGCCTTGTGGAAGTGAATCCCCCCCTCAGTTCCCACACCATACACACAAGCTCAACACCAACACAACCCAAAGCGCCAACTGCTGCAAAAAGCTTTATTGTTTCCATTTGGTCCAGGGCTTGGGAGAGGGCTCCAGGGTGGTTACAAAGCTGCCTCTGGCTGCAGGGAGAGGCTGAGGCACGGATGTCAGCGAGGCCCCCTCAAAGGATGCTGCTGGTCTCCGGAGCTCCTAGTCGTGCTTGAGGGTGAGCCTCTCGAAGAGATACTCGCCCAGCCCAGCCTGGGGGCCGGCCAGCCTGCGGAGGTTCGTCAGGTGGTCGCCCATCTTCTTGATGAGCTTCACCTCCTCATCCAGGAAGTGGTTCTCCAGGAAGTCACAGAGCTGAGCGACAGGAGAGACCACATTGCCACTTATCCATCGACAGTGTGACAGATGGGGAAACCCGGCTCAAAGGGAAATGTGCCCAATTAAATGCGGATGAAGGGGATACTTACATGGGGGTCTGTGCGGGCAGAACCCAGGGCGTGCAGATCCAGAAGAGCCTGGTTCAGGCTCTTCTCCAGAACCAGGGCAGCTTCCATGGCGTCCAGGGTTTTCCCCCACTCATCTTGGGACGGCTTCTGTAGAGAGGGCAGAGCGCTCAGGACTAGCTACATCGTCCGCTAAAACGTCTAAGAGCTTGCATCTATCACCTCCAGGCTCCTACAACCACCCGTCTCAGGAGTCCCCGTTGCAGTGTCTTCGGGGAAGGGCGCGAGCCTCCATTTTGCGCCGCACAAGAGTAAACACAATCGTCCAGATGCCCGCGCGGGGCCTACAGCGCTACAATCAGGGCGCTCGGCGCGCGCAAGGGCTACTGGGACATGTAGTCCGCTGCCCACACACTATTTACCTGGACGTCCTGGAACAGGGCGCGGCCGCCGCGCTGGTTTTGCATCTTCAAGAGACGCTCGGCACCCTCGCGCTTCTCCTCAGCCAACTCGCGGAAGAAGTGCCCCACACCTTCCAGAGCCACATCGTCACGGTCGAAATAGAAGCCCTGCGGGAAGGGAGGCGCGAAAAGTGGTTAGCGGGAAGAAAGGCCGGCCAGAAGCCCGGACTCCGCCCTCCGACTACTCTACGGGACAAAGGCAGCCAGCGCGTGCGCACTTGGGGGAAACTTGGACTGGGGGCTTCCTAGGGACCCTCACCAGAGAGAGGTAGGTGTAGGAGGCCCGCAGATGCATGTTGACCAGACGGTTGACGGCGGCCTCCACCTCGGTGGAATAATTCTGACGAATCTGGGAGCTCATGGTTGATTGAAGATCAGGAGGTAAGCCCGAAATTGGCTGTGGGCTGGTCCCGGAGGCAGCGGGCGGCCAAGAAGATGGCTCCCAAAGTTGCGACTGGAAAAGAGGTTGGAGGGTGGTCGTTGGCTGGTTGCAGGGGCGTCCCTGGGTCTGTTCCGTCCAAACACTGTTGAAGCAAGAGACAGATCCGCAGGACCGCCGGGCGCACTGCGAGAGGCTGTGGCCAAGGCGGCTTCTTTTATAGCGCGCGGGCCCTGGGAGGTGGGGCGTTCAGGGAAAGCGATCGGCCAATCCGCGGTACTGGGAGGCGGGGATTAGGACCCCTATTGACCAATCTGAGCTGATAGCAATCCCAGGCCCCCCGCCCAGAAGTGGGGAAGTCACGCGCCAGTAGCGCGAGGCTGTTGTGAAATGGGGAAGCGGAGGTGGGGGTGGGTTGCGGGGTTCAAGGGTCCTGGGGCTGATTCTGGGACCTCAGGGAATTGTGGGGATCTCCCTGGTAGGTGAAAGGTTAATGGGGACACTGGGAGCCCTGGAAAATTATGACTTTGGGGTCTTGGGGGTGTCTCAGGAAAGTAGGTTGGATTCTGGGTTGTCTCTTAGTGCATGGACCTTTCTGGCGCCCTGGAAGTTTCTCAGAGGTGCGGAGACCTCCAGATGACTGGGGTTTGCTCTGGAAGATAAGGGGTCCCTGGATCATTAAGAAGTTTGGAAGGCGGTGCGGTGAGGTATTTCTGCCATCTTTGGGATCTGATAGATGGATTGAAAGGGGGGACCTGGAGCCCTGGGGTTCACTCAAGGATTGGGAATTTCTGTGGCACTCGAGTTCACGATGAAGTCCCTATTTTCTGGAATCTTCCCCTGGGAGAGGGGTGGTGGTGGTTTGTGTCTTTAGACTCATGATCTTCAAGATTAAAAGGAACATTTCTAGAGCCATGGGGGTCCTCCTGTCCCCCCCCCCCCATAGGGGACAGGGATATTTCTGGAAGCCGCCTAGGGGCTTTTCTAAGTGGTAGGTCTTTGGAGCCTTTGGAAAGATTGGGGCATTTGGAATACCCTGGGGCTATTTCAGGGGCATGTTGTTTTTCTGGAAGCTGCCACGTGTAGGGTGAAATGACACTCAAGCTTTAGGGTCTCTCTGAGGTTACTTTTCCAGGACACTATTCTGAGGGCAGCGAGACTTGGAATTCTCTTTGGCTCTGAAGCAGTCTCTGTCTTGTCCTAACACATGCTTCTCGAAGGTCTCAAAGCCCTGGGTCCTGCGGAAACAAGGTCTAGGGACCTGTGGATGGGATGGGTCTCTAACCAGTGTACATTTTTTTAAGTCTATCAGTTGCGGGCTGGTGTCTTGGAAGCAAAGCTGGCTCAAACCAGGACCCTGCCCTCAAGAAACTCCCCATGTCCTAGAAGGGGGAAAGGGGACAGACAGGAACTTGACCCTGTTTTCAGTGCCCTAAGGGGTAGCCAGCAGGTTGGGCAGGGGAGCTGAAGCCCCTGAGGCCTGCTTTGCAGGTGGGGGGGGGGGCAAACAGCCCAGGCAGAGGGGGTGTTTCCTGACCTAGGGGATGCTGGACCAGGCTGTTATCTGGGGTCCTCAAGGGGTGCCTGGGCCAGTGGCCAGGGAAGCAGCAGTGCTGAGTCATGCTGAACTCAGCGGGAAGGGTCTCGGGCAGAGGCGGGGTGGGGCCACTGACTGACCTCATGTCCGCGGCAGACTGCAAAGCGGCTGGGACCCTGAGAACTAGGCCTGGCTGGGAACCAGGTCTGGCCCACTCTCCCAAGAGGCGAGTGTGCTTGGTCTCCGAATCTTATAGTCTTTTTAGCTGCCTTGATGTTTTTCCTGGGCTCCTGCCTGTGGTCATAGTGTCCCCTCTTTATGGACAGTTGACTCAGTCTCCCCTCATGGCTGTCTCATCCTACAGCTCTCCCCTGACCTGGTGTCTCTGGGGAGTCTCTGGGGGAGGGGCAGTTGCCCCAGGCACACAGTCACAATGGGGCCTGAGTTACTCATTCACCAAATTTCATACCTCAGCCTAAAGACCTTTAGCCTCCATCAGGCCCCCACCTGCCGTGAGCTGGCTTCAGAAGTGCTCACTGGTGGAGGGAGAGGAAGTGGGGAGACAAAGATGACCTGAAGGACTGAGATCTTGAGGGTGGGGTGAGGGGTAGATCATTGGAGGGGGGAAAACAAGAGGCCCAGAGAGACAGAGGGAAGACTGAGAGATTGGAGAAGAGACCCACACAGAAGGTACAACAGACCCTATCTATGACCAAGTGATCTTTATCTCTGGTATCTTTTTCCGTGTCTAATCTGCAAGGCAGCTTTCCGGAGTCTTCGGAGTCTTCACGAGGGCCAGCTCTCCTGGAGGGCCCCACCCAGGTACTGGGCCAGCCCGTCCCCTTGGAGCACACAGCACAGGTGCAGGCCTTGTCCTCTCTCTCAGAACCTGATTCCAGCATTCCAACCAGTTAGCTTCTCCACAGGGCTCTAGAGCCCTCTCCTGGTCCAGTAAGTCCTCCTCCCAAGGCCTCTCCACCGCCCCCCCCACCCCCGCCCCAATTCTCCACCTCAGTTAAGTGCAACTTCCTCCCATCCATATGGCAGAAGCTTCCATGCCCTAGTTCTCCAGGGCCTCTTGCCCTGTTCTCTTTTCCTAAAGCCTCAGGCTCCACTGCCTGGCTTGGCCTTGCCCACTGCTGCCTCCAGCACAACACCTCAGGCTTCCACACAAGTGATCTTCAATTCCCTCAGGACCCCAAGCTGCTGGAGGGCAGAGCTGAGACTAACTCATCACTAACCCAGAGGGCACCAGGCTCCTTCAAAGAAGGTTTGTCAGCACACAGGTCTCCTTAGACAGCCAGCAAGTGGGCTCAGTGATTCAGACTCCGAAGTGTGGCCTGAAAGAGGTTTATTGCCCCCCCAGACCACTCCTCCCCGTGCCCCCCACCCCAATAATTACAAAAGTAAGAAAAATGCCCATGACCCCCAATCCCACCCCTCCCGGAAAAATGCCATAATTTATGCAGAAAAGACACAGTCCAAGGCAGCTGGTGGCCTCAGCCCATCTTTTTCCAGATGGTGAGTGATGCAGTGAGCACTCCAGCCACAAAGATGGTCACTGTCTGCCACGTGGGTGTCCCAAAGTAGGAGAGGAGGCCGTCCTGTGGACAGGGACATCAGTCACTTCAGCAGCCAGCACATAGGAATCAGGGAGGGAGTGGTCATAGGGCATGAGTGGGGGCAAAAGCCTAAGATGAATGGATAATGGGGTCAAAGGATCATCAAAAAACTAAAGGGAAGCCACAAGAAGTGGAGGCACCAGGAAGGACAGAAGGTACTAGTGGGGTCAGAGGTCACTGAGAGGTCAGAGGTCATAGGGAGGTCAGGGATCACCAACAGGTCAGTGGATACCAGACCAATTAGAGGAGTTGTTCAGACCTGTGAGGAAAGGCATTACAGACCCCGTATGATGACCCAGAGTCAGAGAGAGCAACACTAGTGGGCTTGGAAAGACCCGAGGAGTGGGGGAGGGGGTTAGGGGGCCTCACCCAACCACCCTGGTCTTGGATCCAGCCCAGCAGTCGCTCTCGAAGGAAGTCCAGTGTCCAGCCCATGATGGTCCTGATCAGCTCGGGCACCTTGGTACACAGGGCCTACAGGAAGTAGGGTGGGCCTTAGGGACTGAGCCTTGTCCCCCCTGTCTGGGGACAATGGCCCCAAGCCTCCTTTCTCACCTCTGCCTCCCCTCGTACCCTGCTGCAGTCTACTTCCACTCCTACTCAGAATGAGCCTCATGAATTGTCAACTGGATCTTGTTATCAGTTGCCTGTTCACATACCTTCCGTGGCTTCCCAGGCAGTAAAGACCAAAAGGCCTCTCTCAGCCCACATGGCCCTGTATGAAGGCTCTGACTTGACTGCTTTCCAATTTTCCACTTCTTTTCTGTGTGTCATTTACCTTCTCCCATATCTTCATTCCCACCAACTCTTCCCTGCCTCAGGACCTTTGCACATGCTGATTCTTCTATCTAAATAGGCTTCAACCAAGCAAATTTTTACTCCTCCCTCAAAGCTCTCATGTTAGGTCTAATGTCACTTCTCTAGAGAGAGCTTTCCTGACCTTCAAACTAGGTAGGACCAGACATACCTGCCGATGACTTTCCATCTCCCTGAACTTTCCCCTTCCCACCCTTTATGTATCTGGCTGCTTCCTCCCTATTGTCCCCAATACCTTAGACAGCTCCATCAACATTTTGACCGCTCTCTCCCTCACCTCCAACATTCAAGCCCTACCAGCTGAATCTGGCAAACACATTAAGAAATCTACTCCCCACCTCCACTGCTACCAGTGGATGCCAGGTCAGTCAGTCATCAACCAGAATTACTACAGGTACCCCCCTCACAGCTTTCCAGCTTTTACCCCATACTCTCTTCTACCCAAAACAGCCCCCCAAAATTGTTGGGCTTCCACTCCCGATATATCTTGAAGTTAAAAGGATTTCACAGTGAACAGCCATATGCCTGCAGCTGAGATTGTACAATTACCATTTTGCTTGCTACAACAATCCTTGAAATTTACAAATCAGGTCACCTCACTCTGTTTCAAAACCAGCCAGTCACTCCCCTTTTGCTTACAGCAAAGTTAACATCTTTAACATCAACTATGGGGGCCCTCACAAGACCCCTTCAAGTCCTCCCTCAACACATCAGCCCCTTGGCCTGCCTCAGGACCTTTGCACTTGCTGTGGCCCCAGGATGCCTCCCCCGCCCCCGATCTTCTTAGATCACCACAACTTTGACTTTAATGTCACTTGCTCTTAGAATGTTCCAACCACTTTGCATTACATCATCCTCGCTTACTTCTTTTGGCCCCATTGGACAATGTGAGCTCCAAGAGAGCAGGGACCTAGCCTGTTCTGTTTGGCACTGCATCTCGGGTGCCGAGTACAGGTCAGGCACATAGTAGGCCCAAGAAATGTTTGCTCCATGAATGAATGAAGGTGCAAACAACCAGCCCTTAGCTCTCTCCAGTCCTTCTGGTAAACGGGCTTCCCAGGGCTTGTTGCCCTCAGAACCCCCAGGTCCTCCCAGGTCTGAGTGGAGCTTCCCGGGGCTCATGCCCTGCAGCCGCCCACCTTGAGCACCAGTTTGCTGGCAAAGTAGAAGAGGGCAACGACCCGACCCCAGTTGAAGTTGCCATCAGAAAACATTTCAGCTGCCACTCGGAAAAAGACCTCGCGGGGGGAGTCTGTGTCCACAGCTGCGATCATCCTGCAGGGAAAAAGGAAAGCCAGAGCTGGAGAAAAAAGATCAGGCATAGTGTAGAGACCCTGACATCCACCTCGTACCAAAGACAAGGACACTGAGGCTCAAGCCAAGCTGATGTGAAAAAGAAGGGGCCAACATGGGGGAAAGGAATGAGACAAACACTTAGGACTGTGGGGGAAATGACTGAGGGACGGTTTCAATATTCTGAAGGAGGGAATGGCTGAGTGTCCAGGGTGCTAGAAGGTGTGGGGAGGGGAGCTGGACCCCTGGGTCTGAGAGAATAGGAGGCTGCCGGTCTGAACTCCAGACTCCTAGGAGAAGGGGGGCCTGAGAGCTAGGACTCCAGGGTTCTGAGGGAGAAGAGGACCAGTGGCTGGACTCCTGGGGCCCCCGGGGCCACACCTCTGTAACTCCATGTTACTGTCCAGTTCATCTCCGATGCGCTTGAGACACTCGCTCAGCTTCTTGGTGGATGCATCCTGTGGCGCCTGCTCAAGGGCCAGCTCGGGTGTCTCTCCCCCCATTCGCCCTGCTCGATCTTGGATGAAACTAGAGTGGGAATGGAGTTTGGGGGGTGCAAAATCAGAATGGGACATCACTCCTCAAATCCGCTCAGCAATAATCACACCTCAAACTCACCCCTGAAGCAAAAGGGCCCCTGTCTTCATGATCTGCTCAGAGCTGGTGGGCCCTAGAGGAGAAAGGAGGGAAGAGGTGCCTGGACTGTTGGATTCTAGGGGATCCAGGGACTAGGGTAGCTCATGATCTCTGAGGGAGGACAACACTAGGAGGTCCTGCACTTCTGGGTTCCTAGTAGATACAGTACTTAGGGGCCCGGACAACTGAGTCCCTGATGGAGAAAAAGGCAGGGAACCTAGGCCTGTATCCTACGTTCTTCCGGTGGAGGCGGCTGAGGGAACGCTTCATGCATCCAGACCCCTGGCCTGAAGGGGCAGAGGAGAAACCCGCCCCTCCCACCAGGAAGTGGTGCCGGCGACAAGCCCGGGCCTGCCCCAGGGGCTTGGATTTTGGGGTCTCCAGCTTCTCGGGAGTCCGAAAGCACCAGGCAGGAAGGAATCGGGGCACAGAAGCCAGAGAGCCGGGAACCCCCGGGAAGGGAGGGGGTTGGAAGCTGGCAGCGCCCGATCCGGGAGTTTCTGCCCCGGAGTGCTTGGAGATCGCACGGCCCCAGACCGGCAGGAGGGATCGTGGGGCCAGCCAGCGAGGGGGCTCGCCCTCCTCCCGCCCGTCTGCCTCCTGCCTCACCCCCGCCTCTGGGTTGCTCCCCGGACCCGTCCATCACCGCCGCTCCCGCCGCCGCCTCTCGCCGGGTCCGCCCGGGCGGCCGCAGCACGCCCCTGGTCACGTGACCGCCCCGCTGAGCGTGCCTCCTCACGTGATCGCCCCGCAAAATGGCGGCCACGCGCTGTCGCCCCGCAGGCCCGTCCGGTCACGTGAACACACCTGCCTCACCTGCTGGGGGACCGCTGGCCCCGATCACGTGACCGTGAAATCCGCACTTCCCTGTAGGAACTGCCGGTGGCGCTCTTTTACCGGCCGCCTGTTCCGAGGCAGCTGTGAACTTTCATTCATTCCTCTGTGCAGTATTTTTGGAAGTTTCAGTTGGGATCTGAGCTCTCGGCAGAACAGAAGGAACACCGAAGGCCAAAGTTATCATCCTCTGAAGCAGGACGTTTCAGATGATTTTGAGTTGTTTTTGTGAAAACAAAAGGAATGTGAGGTTCAAAAAGTGGCAAAACTGGGACGCCTGGGTGGCTCAGTTGGTTGGACAACTGCCTTCGGCTCAGGTCATGATCCCGGAGTCTCGGGATCGAGTCCCGCATCAGGCTCCCAGCTCCACGGGGAGTCTGCTGCTCCCTCTGACCTTCTCCTTGCTCATGCTCTCTCTCACTGTCTATCAAATAAATAAATAAAATCTTAAAAAAAAAAAAGTGGCAAAACTAATCTATGCAGAGGGACTGGAAGGGTATGAAAGGGGAAGGACCCCAAGTCAGGCACCTGGGGGGACCTGAAATGAGCTTTATCTTGATCTAGGTGATGATTACTTGGGTAAACATGCTGAAAAATTCATGGAGCTGCACATACGAAATGTGCATTTTACTACATGGAAACTGTATCTCCTTTGACAAAGAATAAAAAGATCAGAAAATAGACTGGGGTCAGATAATGAACGGTGGAGCATGTAAGAGAAGGTATCTAGGTCCTAAGGTGGGTGGGAGCCGTAGCAGTAAGATCGTAAGAATCCTAATACATCAGCCACCACCACCACCAGAACACAGCCTGACAAAGTCAAGTTTACTGACCCACTGTGATGATAGAGATCACACAGAGAGAAACCATGGAGCATCTTGACAAAGGAAATGGTAGAGTTACTATAGGACCTGCCAGAAGGGTAGAACTTAGGTGACAACTAAATGATGGGCTCAAGGCAGGGTCAACATCAGGCACAGACTGTGAAATGGAACCAAGGTCTTCTATCCCCTGGAAACTACAAGGTCAATCCAGATGTGGAGTACTGGGTCCAGAAACCCTTTATGTGAAGCTCTGCACCTAGACTGGAAATCTAGGCTGCTACTTTGTTTCAAATGACTACAGGGAAAAGTGGGATGTTTCATTTTTACTGATAAAAATTTCAATATTTTATGATTTTAGGGAACAAAGTCTCCTGAAAGACAACATATCCTTGGAGGAAATAGTGTTTCCTATTTGAAGCTAATGTTATCTGTGCCTATTATTCCAGCCCAGTAAATTAGCCTTCCCTTTTCCTTAACTAGAGAGGGCTTTTAAAGTAGCTACAGACCACTGAACAGTACAGCCATTGAGTAGTGGGGAGAAAACTTCTTAGTTCTGAAGTAACAATGAAGATGCCTTCCAGACACTGGAACCTTGAAGCCCACCTCCAAGAAAGCTCCTGATGATTTTACTCCCCAGGCATTCACGTCCGGTTCGGTCCCCTCCCACACTGAGTCGGGCTGAGCAACGTGATCAGTATGATACTGTGGAAATAACAGAGTGTGACTTCCAAAGTTAGGTCATAAAAGTTATTGCAACTTCTGTCGTGCTCTCTCTCAGATCACTCAATTTATTATTATTATTATTTGAAGATTTTACCTGACAGAGAGGGAACACAAGCAGGGGGAGTGTTAGTTTGAGAATCAGGCTTCCTGTCGAGCAGGGAGCCTGATAGGGGCTCCTACAAGTTGCGGGGGAAGGTAAGGAAAAACGAAGGATTCAAAAGAACTTTCATATGCTAAAGAGGACCTACAAGATGCTGGAGGCCTTGCCACTGTCAAGTCGAGGTTGTGTTTCCCCGCTAGCAAGGCATTAACGTTAAGATAGTTGGGAGAGTCCTACATCTCTTGGCATCCTGGAAATACAAATCAAACTCACACTGAGATACCACCTCACAGCAGTCAGAATGGTTAAAGTTAACCAGTCAGCAAACGACAGATGTTGGGGAGGATGCGGACAAAGGGGAACCCTCCTACAGTGTTGGTGGGAATGCAAGCTGGTGCAGCCACTCTGGAAAACAGCATGGAGTTTCCTCAAAAAGCTGAAAATAGAGCTACCCTACGACCCAGCAATCACACTACTCAGTATTTACCCTAAAGATACAAATATAGTGATCGAAAGGGACACATGCACCTGAATGTTCATAGCAGCAATGTCCACAAGAGCCAAACTATGGAAAGAACCTACATGTCCATCCACAGATGAATGGATAAAGAAGGTGTGGTATATATATACAATGGAATACTATGCAGCCATCAGAAGAAATGAAATCTTGCCCTTTGCAACAATGCAGATGGAACTAGAGGGTATTGTGCTGAGCAAAATTAGTCAATCACAGAAAGACAATTATCACATAATCTCTCTGGTAGGAGGAATTTGAGAGGCAGGTAGGTGGCTGTGGGGGGGTAAGGAAGGAAAAAATAAAACAAGCTGGGATCAGGAGAAAGACAAACTGTAAGAGACTCAACCTCACAAAACAAACTGAATGTTGCTGGGGGGAGGGAGGTAGGGAGAGGGTGGTGGGGTTATGGACACTCGGGAGGGTATGTGATATGGTGAGTGCTGTGAAATGTGTAAGCCTGATGATTTGCAGACCTGTACCCCAGGGCAGTAACACATTATATGTTAATTTAAAAAAAGAAGAAGAAGAAGATGGGGTGCCTGGGTGGCTCAGTGGGTTAAAACCTCTGCCTTCGGCTCAGGTCATGATCCCAGGGTCTTGGGATGGAGCCCTGCATCGGGCTCTCTGCTCAGCAGGGAGCCTGCTTTCTCCTCTCTCTCCGCCTCTCTGCTGCTTGTGATCTCTGTCAAATAAATAAATAAAAATATTTTTTAAATAAATAAATAAATAAAAATTAAAAAAAGAAGAAGATAGATAGTTGGGAGATTCCTGAAGAGTGTCACCCGGGGCCCACCCAGTAGCAGGATGAGATCACGTGGTGCGAACTTCTGCTTTGTCTTCAGCCAACCTTCTGTTCCCTCATTATCTCCTCCCTGAAAATTTTGATCCTTCAACCTTTAAGTTTGTTGAAGGTGGAAGGTCTCATCTTCTGTAATTTCTTCCTGCTGAATAGGGGCCTAGAGAAGTCCTTCCCTATGCATCAATACTGGTTAGCTGGGGAATGTACAGAGGAGCTGCAAAAGGCAGAGGCAGCTGAGTCCAGGGGAAACTGCTCAAGGAATCTTCCCGAGTGGAAAGGCTCATCAGTTGACGTGAAGTTATGGCAGCAAAGCAGTCAATACCCAGTGGAAAGACATGGGAGAAAATCGCAAAACGTGCTTAGCGAAACAAAAAGAAAAAGATGCTCAAATAAGGGGCGCCTGGGTGGCTTAGTGGGTTAAAGCCTCTGCCTCTGGCTCAGGTCATGGTCCCAAGGTCCTGGGATTAGCCCCACATCAGGCTATCTGCTCAGCAGGAGGACTGCTTACCCCCACACCCCTGCCTGCCTCTCTGCCTACTTGTAATCTCTGTCAAATAAATAAATAAAAATCTTAAAAAAATAAAAAAAAAGATGCTCAAATAAGAGTTCTTTGGTAGTTGACAAAAATCCTTCCCAGTCCAGGTATTTAATCAATCATTAAAGGAAGAGAGGGATTATTTAAAGTGCCAATTTTAGTATTTACATCAGGGAGAAACCCAGAAGTATTTTGTGGTTATCTGGACTGAATACACAGCATTTTTTTTTTTTAAGATTTTATTTACTTGACAGGCAGAGATCACAAGTAGGCAGAAAGGCAGGCAGAGAGAGAGGAGGAAGCAGCTTGATCTGAGGACTCTGGCATCACAACCTGAGCTGAAGGCAGAGGCTATAACCCAATGAGAGCCACCCAAGCGCCCCCACAGCATTCTATTTTTATGCTAGCCCAAGTTTCACCTTGTGTAACAGTTGAAACATCTAATGCCGTTCTATTTTGCAGAACTAGCTTTACGCATTTGTGTCATCTCAGCGTGTAGCAGACAGATGCTATCGTGGGGATCGTTCAGGGCCTTTCCTATGTACTTAAGAACTTCCATGAACCAAGCAGCATCTTCAGGTCTCAAAGAGGGAACAAAGATGGCCGCTCGGAGGCTATACTAACGTAATACAAACCGTGTCCACCATTGTTTTATATTTGCAAGGCTGGCTGGGTTGGTGATGGTTTTAATAATGCGTCTGTGCATCCAGGAAAGCCCAGAGTACAGTGGCCTGTCTAGCTTGGGGAAAGCTATGGACACAAGTTAGGGCTACAGAGCCACTGGGTCCTGTTAGAAGACAGTCCTGTAGTTCTGGGTTTCTGTAACTACAGCCAAGACATCTAGGACTGTTGAGTGTTGGAGAGCCATCTTTTGAATGTATAATAAAAGGCAGTCTGCTGTTACTTTGTACGGATGAAGGGAGTCCAAATATAGGGACAGTTTTTCTTTGCAAAGTTTCTGTCACCTCTAAGGCCTTTTACCCATATCAATGGCCTGGTTAAAACCCTGTATTCCTTTCTACTGGTTCCTAAGGTCATATCCTTTTTTTTTTTTTTTAAACATTTTATTTATTTGACAGAGAGAGATCACAATTAGGCAGAGAGGCAGGCAGAGAGAGAGAGAGGAGGAAGCAGGCTCCCCGCCAAGCAGAGAGCCCAATGCGGGACTCGATCCTAGGACCCTAAGATCATGACCAGAACCAAAGGCAGAGGCTTAACCTACTGAGCCACCCAGGCGCCCCAAGGTCATATCCTTTCATGTCCTTTGCAGTGAATTACAGCTATCTCCTTAGGCAGGTGTGTACCAGCCTTAAGAAGAATAGTATTTCCAGCCCCTATTTGATTGGGGAGTTACAGCTTGATAATAACCCCCCTTTCTTCCCAACTGCTCCACAGACATGTTGGACTAGGAAAGCACATCTAGAGTCAGTATCAATATTAATTTTTAAGGCTTTGGCAATTGCAAAGCACCACACATACCCTAAAACCATAAAGTGGGCAGCACACATACGCAGCTTTTCTTAGTCTCTTTTCCATAAAACTACTGACATCAGTAAACCAAGGGTCATCTGTCTTTTCAATGTGGGCATCTTTAAAATCTGGCTGACTAGCATCAGCAAGATGAATAACCTCTTAACAGTTATGCTCTACAGAAGGACGATGGTCAGGTCCAAGCACGGGTAGCTGGGTTTAAAGTCTGACGGGTCAAGGATTATTTCAGGGGGATCTATATAAAGCATAAGTCTGGGGGCGCCTGGGTGGATCAGTGGGTTAAAGCCTCTACCTTTGGCTCAGGTCATGATCTCAGGGTCCTGGGATCGAGCCCCGCATCGGGCTCTCTGCTTGGCACGGAGACTGCTCCCCCCCCCCATCTGCCTGCTTGTGATCTCTCTCTCCGTATCAAATAAATAAAATCTTAAAAAAAATGCGTAAGTCTGCCTCCATCATCCGTTGGTGGCCTTTGGTTTCAAAGACACTCTGGGCCTGATGTGAAGTCATTACAGTCAGGGACTGTCCAGTAGTGAGCTTTGAGGCTCTTTTGTATGTACTTTGCTAACGCCTTTGCTTGCCACTCTTGCAAGAGAGGTGGCTTCTAGGATAAATATGACTGTGAGGGATGAAACAATTAAGAAGACCTCTTTGGGGTCAAGTGTTAATATCCTAATTACAAGGAATCACTGGCAAGTGGGGGAAGACTTAACTAAGAAATAAGGGCATTCCCAAGCACATTATGCAATCCGATCATAAAGAAAGTGAGGTCATGGGGACCTGGGTGGCTCAGTGGGTTAAGCCGCTGCCTTCGGCTCAGGTCGTGATCTCGGAGTCCTGGGATCGAGTCCCGCATCGGGCTCTGTGCTCAGCATGGAGCCTGCTTCCTCCTCTCTCTCTGCCTGCCTCTCTGCCTACTTGTGATCTCTCTGTCAAATAAATAAATAAAATCTTAAAAAAAAAAAGAAAGAAAGAAAGAAAGTGAGGTCATCCGTTATCTCCGGTAAGTCCACAGTTAACCCCGGAGTGGGGCATGCTCTGGCTTTTAGGAAAGGATTTTTGTCATCCCAGCCATGTGGAACTGGCCAAAGTGACAGCTGAGTTGTACAATTGGTGGGGAATCTATTCCATTCTCCAGTTGTTTAAGTAATCGTGTGCCCATGAGGGGCTGTTATTATCCCCACAGAAGAAAAAGCAGCAAGATTATAAACGAGCTATTGTGCTTTTCTCTGAAGTTTCCCTCAAGCTGTCTAGCTTAGGCAAATGACAAACATTTGAAGACAGTCAAGGTCTAGAATTTAACATCCACAAAGTGGGTTATTTAAACATAATTCCTTTCTCTAAAATAACCTTCATTTCCAGAGATAGCCGAATTAGGACTAATTTGTTTGCAAAACGAGTCCAATTTTAACAAACTTGGCCTAATTATTTACATACACTCAGCAAGAAGTGATCATATAACTCTTTTAGCATCTGATTTGCTGGAAATTTTTTTTTAATTTTATTTATTTATTTGACACAGAGATATTACAAGTAGGCAGAGAGGCAGGCAGAGAGAGAGGGGGAAGCAGGCTCCCCACCAAACAGAGAGCCCGATGTGGGGCTCGATCCCAGGACGCTGGGATCATGACCTGAGCCAAAGGCAGAGGCTTAACCACTGAGCCACCCAGGTGCCCCTGTCAGAATTTTTTTAAAGGAATCTCTAGGTTGAACTTTTAGTAGCCTCTCCAGGCCTAGAAGCCAAGCCAAGAGCTTACCACCAGGCATGTTGGCAGTTATCTGTAGATTTGGATGAATTCCTCTTCACGAGGTCCCTAAGGTGTCTTGAGGGTCCTGTACCTGCCAGGAAGGGACATTCGGGCTGCTGGGAACTCTGTAAACAAAGTACCAGGCCAATGTTTCCAAGGGGCTTTACGGCTCCACCTTAAGCTGTCTGGTCCTTTCGGAGTCTATGGATGTCCTTCTCAAATATGACATTCCAGCCAAAGTCTTGGTAAAATAACTAATTGTTTCCAATAGTGTCCTCTTACAAGGAGAACAGATTCTTACGGAACTCTCTTACAAGGAGAACAGATTCTTACGGAACTTAAGAAATGAATATGACTGCCATGGAGGAAAGAATACTTACTGAGACCTTTTGAATCTTAGAGGGTACAGGTAGAGATCTGTTTACAAATGAATACTTTAACACGTTTTTATGAGTCACAGTTATCTTAAGAAAAAGAATTCTTAATCTGGAAGAGTGAACATTAGAAAACCAGCAATGTTTCAGACAAGAGCCACAAGAATTATAATCTTTTTAGTTCATTTAGTCTAATGTCACTGATTTTTGTTCAGTTCGAATGCAGCTTTTGGTTAGTTCTGGAAATTCTTACTCATTTCAGTTCTGATCTTAAAGATACTGAATGCCTGTATTGTCCTGTAAGTCTTTTATATGAACCTCCTTGAAGATGAACTCATTTTGCAAGATAGTAAGAACAATTACAAATGACGAAACAAAACCAAAAAAACCCCCAAACGGACAGTGTTAATGATTCTGATATCAGAGTTCACTATGATATGACTGACAAGGAAACTCAAGTTATTCTGACACTTAACACTCAATAACCAGAACGAGAAGGTAACATATCACACAAATAAGCCTCATCAGTCAACAAGACTGTTCATGATTTAAATCTTGGGGAAGTTTGCTGAAACCCTAGAACTTTGTGGGGCACCTGGGAGGTTCAGTCGGTTGAGCGTCTGCCTTGGCGCGGGTCGTGATCCCAGAGTCCTGGGATTGGCCCCTGCCCAGTGGAGAGCCTGTTTCTCTACCCCTCTCCCTTGCCCTCTCATCTTTCTCTCTGCCTGAAATAAATAAAATCTTTAAACAAAACCCTCAAAAACTTTTAAAGCACATGCCTAAATGGGATTCAGGATGTTAAAGATCTGACAAAGGAAAAACATAGAAACTGTGTTTTTCTGGGCGGGCAAAAAGGAAACAACTATTTACATTTTCTTAATCAAGAGCAGACCAACAATTGGAGAAAAAACTGTTTGAACCGAGAGAAAGCAGACTTTTCAGTGTTATACCAGTGTACTTTTAAAATCCATTCATTTCAATCTTTGTCTGTCCTGACCACACCTAAAATTCTATTCTCGAGTTTTCCTTTCCTAAATGTCCTACAACTTTCCTTTGCAATCAAATTTTGTCCAACGTCATTTCTTTCCAAACAACCAATCTCGTTTAGGACAAAAGTACCTTCTTTTACCATCAACAAAAATGCATTCCCATTCCTTAAATCTTTCTTACATATCTTCTACTTTTCTAGAGTTGTTTCCCTTATTTCCATAAGTCTTAATCACACTTAGCAGAATTTTGCACTCTTACAAACACGGTAGTCCCCAATGATGACCAAGTAGTAACCAGTTGTGACCTGTTAAAACAGTGTTCTTTGGATGGCAAAATTAAGCACAAAACGTTTTTACCAACAGATTTAAACATCCTCAGTTTCTTTGCCGTAAGAAGTCAAAAGCACAAAACCTATGTCCCGGAATCAATGATTTAGCACTTTATCTGATTTGGAAAAGACCCAGATGTCCAAAGAGTTTCATCCCATTTATCATCCAAGCAAAACTTTCAAGTTTCAGGATACCAAAGCCTTTGAAATATACTGTAGCAATTAATCATGAAAACTATGATGAGACAGACAATTCATCATTTCAAGTCATCGTTTTACTAACAACTGGCAACAGAGATAACACTCTGACCTTCAGTAAACCTTGACAGAGTATAAGAGTTTCACGTTTACTGGTGGTAACCTGAGACGTTGTCTTTTTTTTTTTTTTTTTTAATATTTTATGTATTTATTTGACAGAGATCACAAGCGGGCAGAGAGGCAGGCAGGGGGGTGGGGGGCATGCTCCCCGCTGAGCAGAGAGCCTGATTTGGGGCTCAATCCCAGGACCCTGGGATCATGACCTGAGCCGAAGGCAGAGGCTTAACCCACTGAGCCACCCAGGTGCCCCGAGACATGGCTATCTTAATTAAAACAACCAACTTAACTTAGTTTAAATATTGAATTATCCTCCCTGTTGTCAGTTTTTAGCTGAGACGTGGGTGGGGAAATCTGGACTAGGCCGTGTTAAGTCCAGGAAGTGCTCTTCTCACTCCTGGACAGTGAGGGTAAGAGGAGGAGCCAACAGTTCTGGAAGCATCGAGGATGGTCATGAAGCAGTTCTGGAAGCATCGAGGTGTACCTTGGTGTACACCAAGGTGGTACAGAAACAGGGGGAGAAGAGGCAAAGTGCTGGCAGAAGGCAGAGAGAGAAGCGTTCACTGTCCTAGAGCTCCTCAGCTCCAACAGAGAAGCAGATGCCGTGTTTCGCTGCCAACAAGTGGAGAACAGGCAGTCCATGTCCAGCCAGAGAACACAGGGAATTTCCCAAAATGAAGGGAGTTTCAGCAGCTGCCTGGGAATATTCCTTGAAGTCCCCGTCCCGAGGGAGACTAAACATACCTGGCTCCTGTTATCACCATTAACCAGGGAATGAGTGAGGGAGAAGCCCCCACATCTGTTAGAAGGAACAGAGAGGAGGAGAGTCAGGGTCCCCTTTGCTAGAGAGGGTCTGCGTTTCCCTCCAGCAACCCGGGGATGCCCGGGTGGCTCAGTTAAGCATCTGCCTTCGGCTCGGGTCATGATTCCGGGGTCCTGGGATCAAGCCCCACATTGAGCCCCACATCAGGCTCCTTGCTCAGCAGGGAGCCTGCTTCTCCCTCTCCCACTCTCCCTCCAGCAGCCTGGGTTTATTCGGAGGAGGTTGGATAATTATCACCAGATATGTCAGGAGGAAGTTTACTAGCCGACCCGTTCTGCCCTATTTCCTACAAAAGAGATCTCTGACAGATCCCACTGAGACCATGCGGTGTTACGGGAGCCCTGTCCTTTCCTCAGTTTTGCAATCCGAATTGTTTCCAGTGCGTTAAAGACTCCCCGAGGAAAAGTTCTTGGGAACCAAAGGAGAAGCCTACAGAGACCATGCTTCCAGAAAAATAAAGAATGTCCATTACTACATTCCCCCCACCCCACTCCTAGATAGTGTCCCACGCAAGGTTATGTCAGAAGTACCCGTGTGTCAAAAGCGACCTGAGGCGCCCCTCAAACAAGACATCACTATTCATCACAATCTGGCTTTCCCATGAAGGCATTCCGCCCTAAAAGGCCCATAGGAGGGATGCCGGTATCCCAGGCTGCTGATGGGTGCCTGGTGAAGGGACATTAACACCCGTGCCCTGCTATCGTGTGTCCCTGGAGGCTGCGTACTGCCCTGCCATTTTAACCCATGGAAAATACTAGAAAAGTTTTACAAGGGGAAATGACCCAATTTAGTAGTTTTAAGTAGTTAGTAGAGAACATTGACAGAAAACAGTAAAGACGGACATCCACCATGGTCTAAGCGACATTCCAACATACGCTGTCCTTTCAGCCAACTTCCCTAGGAAATGGTCCCTGGTTGGGTTTTAATTCCATCGAGTACTGGTTTTGGCAGGATTCCAGTGACCATCGCTCCACCAGAAGCCGCTGGACCAGGGACATGGAAGGGATCGCATTAGATCAGTCGGGAGGAAACCTCATGTGGGAGTCTTAACACTGGCAGCTGTCCTGATAACGCAGGTGGCTGTCCCATGCCCAGGACAGACGACTTTGTATTAAGGACAGGAATGAAGAGAGGGCATCAAGTTGCTGGGTCTTATTACCATCCCGGCCAGGGTACTAACTTCCAGCCAAAAGGCAGACTTTCTCCTCCCCGTACAGAAGCCACAGGCTAGAGGACAGCGACCTGAGCAACTGGCAGGGAAACGTTCCAGTAAGACCGTACTCCCTGAAAGACCCCTGAAATGAGATTGAAGGAAGAGGAGAGAAAGTACTCACCAAGTTTGCACTGAAGCTCGAAGTCCCTTCATGGTTGCCGGATGTTGTTAGAAATACCTTAGGGTTAGGGCTGGAAGCCGATGGCCCAAAAAGAGTTCTTGAGACATCTTTGGTGCAAAAAGGTCACCAGCAAGCGGAGAACACCCCTGGGAAGAAAGTACTCCACTAGAGTCACAAGGGGTGGCCCGTTATAAACCTACAAGTTGGGAGGGAGAAGTAGGAAAAAAGGAGTTTTCAAAAGAACTTTCATATGCTAAAGAGGATCTACGAGATACCTGAGCCCTTGCCATTGTCAAGTTCAGGTTGTTTTTCCCCTCTAACAAGGCGTTAACATTAAGATAGTTGGGAGATTCCTGGAAGAGTGTCACACTTGTCCCACGGCGGGGCGGGGAGGGGGTGTGGGAGGGGGTAGGGGTGAGGGTGAGGTGGGATTGTAAGGGGTGGAGAAGTAGGGGGTGGGGGGAAGTGGAGGGTGGGAGGGGTGGCGGGGTACAGGGTGTTGGCTTCTGCTTTGCACTCAGCCAGTGTTCTTCTGTTCCCTTCTCTCCCCTTACCAGTGTCCTGATTGAGGCCCTGAACCTGAAGCACCCAGCTAAGGCACGTGTGGATTTCCAACCTCCAGGAATGGTGTGAGATAATATTTATTGCTGTTTTAAGCCTGAACGTTTGGGAGTGATTCATTTCACAGCGATAGATGACTAAGTCATCCCGGACAACAAAGGCCTATTTACAGATGAGGACACTGAGGCCCAGAGAAGGAGCTGAACTTTCTAGAGTTGCACAGGAGTTCTCGTGGATGCTCTCAGGTGTTCAGCTTGACAGCTGTGTCATTCGGACAAGAGCTTTCTTACTCAGCTCCACTCATAGGTCCCAGCCTCTTCCATGTCCTCCCAGCCTCCAGTCCCTCCCCTCTAGTGCATCCCCCCACACGGACTTCGAAGGGTCTTACTATATACCCAGAGCTGACCATGGCCTTCCCCTGCTCGCAGCCCTCCCATGGCTCCCTGGTAATGAAAAATCTCTTACATGTTTTTAAAAAAATATTTATTTATTTATTTCAGAGACGGGGGAGAGAGAAATAGCATGGGCAGAGGGAGGGAGAGGGAGAATCTTCCAGCAGATGCCCCACTGAGCAGGGAATCCAACACAGGGCTCCATCCCAGACCCTGATATCATGACCTGAGTTGAAACTAAGAGTTAGCTGCTTAACTGACTGAGCCACCCAGGTGCCCCTCTCTTACACGTTATTACAAGACAATGAAGCTGGGGCGCCTGGGTGGTTCAGTGGTTTAAACATCTGCCTTTGGCTTGGGTCATTATTCTGGGGTCCTGGGATTGAGCCCTGGGTGGGGGCTCCCTGCTCAGCGGGGTGTCTGTTTCTCCCTCTCCCTCTGCCTCTCCCACCCCTGTTCTTTCTCAAGTAAATTAATAAAACAAAAAAAAGGACAATGAAGCTAATAGGATCTGCTACTTACAGTACATCCAAAGAGGAGAGAAACTGGTCTTTTAAGACTTTTCTAACAAAGAAAAATATAATGTACAGATATTTTAAAGTTATAGACTTAATATTACAAGACGT
This sequence comes from Mustela erminea, assembly GCF_009829155.1. NCBI lineage: Eukaryota > Metazoa > Chordata > Mammalia > Carnivora > Mustelidae > Mustela > Mustela erminea. The sequence continues at coordinate 4,848,196 of NC_045632.1, read as the reverse complement.
AAATGATAGGTGGAATCTGGGTGTGGCTTCCCTGCTGCCCCTGCTTCACATTCTCTCCCAAGGCTATCAAAAGGGGTCAGCTGGGGTTCTGGTCTCATCCAAAGTTTCAGCTGGGGAAGGATCCATTTCCAAACATTTTTTTTTTTTAAAGACTGTATGGACTTATTTAAGAGAGAGAGAGAATATGAGCAAGGGGAGTGGGAGAGGGAGAAGCAGAAGCAGACTCCTCTCTGAGCAGGGAGCCTAATGTGGGGCTCAATTCCAGAGTCTCGGGATCATGATCCGAGCCAAAGGCAGATGCCCAACCAATTAAGCCACCCAGGCACCCCCATTTCCAACCATGCTTGCATGGTTATTGGGAAGACTCAGTTCCTGGAGATAGGTTGGGATGAGGCCTCCATTCCTTGCTGGCTGCTGGCCACAGGCTATCCTTATTGTCGTGGGACCTCTTCACAACACGGCATCACAGTGAGCAAACAGGAGTGTAAGGAGGGCTGACGTCCGTCTACTATCACTTAGTCTCAGAAGGGACATCCCAACCCCCCTGGCCTTTAGCAGATCACTAGATCCAGCACACCCACAGGAGGGGGAGACACAAGGACATGAAGACCAGGAAGTAGAGGTCACTGAAATCCACCATAGAAACCAGCACCGGGAGATGAGGAGCCCTTTATGTTGTGGGTGCAAAGTTATTCAGGAGCAGTGGGCCCTGGTGGCTGACCTAGGAAATTTTGCAGGGTGGGGACTACTAGGTAGGATCTGGGGGTTCTGTTTTGCTTCAACATACTGAAAATGAATCCATCTCTCATGTTCTAAAAGCTGTGGTATCAGCTGCATAACAAATCATCCCAGAGATTCGCAGCTTCAGACCACAGGAATCATCTTATTATTTTGCATAGGCCCGTGGGTGATGGAATCAGGAAAGGCTTAGCTGGGAAGTTCCAGCTTGGGGCCACTCAGTGTTTTTAGTCAGGCAGCAGTGGGGCTGGAACAGTAGAGTCTGTGGCAGCTGGAACCCACTGGCTGAGAATCTCCTTCCTCACGGAGTCTCCAGGCTTTCTGCATGGTTTCTGTGTGGGTTAGTTCGGGCTTTGTCGTGGCTTGGTGGCTTCAGGATGGCTGGGCTTCAGGCATTATGGCTGAAGGTTTCAAGAGTATTTCAGCTCGCAAGGAAGACGTTGCATGGCCTTTCCTGACAACTGCACAAGTCATGGGGGTTGACTTTCTGCCATGTTGCGGTGACTATGGCTGAGTCATGAGCACATTCAGTTTCAAGGGAAGAGGAACAAGAGGAACTCCAGTGAGAGGGGAAGTGAGTGGGACAGAAGAGATCTCTGGAAAATGCAAGGCAGCCCACTAATTCAGCTTTAGGAAAGGCTAATGTGACAATGACTTAAACATCAATGAAGCCTCTCATGGGAAGTCCAAGAAGATGCCATCCCATGTGATATGAACATAGGGAGGGAAGTTCCAAGGTCAGGAAGTGTGTGTTTAACTTTCTATCTGCTTGGCTGGGCCACAGAATATCCAGAAATCTGGCCTTATATTTTTGAGGTGTTTCTGTAAGGGTATTTTGGGTGACATTAACATTTACATTGGTGACTTAGTAAAGCAAACTGAAAGTTCCTTCCTGTGGGTGAGACCATCCAATCAGGACAAGGCCTGACTAGAACCAAAAGGCAGACCCTCCTCAGAGTAAGAAAGAATTCTTTCTGCCTGACTGCCTCTGAACTGGGACACCAGCCTTCCTCCTGCCTTCGGGCTCACGCTGAAACATCAGGTTTTTTTTTTTTTAAAGATTTTATTTATTTTATTTGACAGAGAGAGAGATCACAAGTAGGCAGAGAGGCAGGCAGAGAGAGAGAGGAGGAAGCAGGCTCCCTGCTGAGCAGAGAGCCCGATGCGGGGCTTGATCCCAGGACACTGGGATCGTGACCTGAGCCGAAGGCAGCGGCTTAATCCACTGAGCCACCCAGGCGCCCCTGAAACATCAGTTCTTCTTGCATCTCAAGCTGCAGGCCTCCTGAGGAGACGTGCACCTGGTACTCCAGCCTTTGGACTTGATACTGGAACTAAACACCAGTTCCCCTGGGTCTCTGGCTTGCCAGCTCCCGCTGCAGCCTCAGGACCTGACCACTTCCATTGTGTGTCTTTCTTCTAGCTTTCTAGCTTGTGGCTCCACCATCTGCAAACGTGGCTTCTGTCTTATGGTGTAAGACTGACACACCAATGCCCAACAACACATCTCTACTCCAGTATCAGGGAGAGGTTGAAAGGGAGACCATCCTCTTTGCTTAAAAAAGGCTGGAACTCAGACGCTGTATACATCCCATTGGCCGGCACCTACCCATGCGGCAAGACCTAGTTGCAAGGGATCCTGGGAAATTTAGTCTTTAGCTCAGCAGCCATATGTCCAGCGAATACTTTCCCATCATTTAAGTGAGGGATTACAGTGATGTTAGCCATGTTTGCCACACAAAAGATGGAAACCAAGCAAGCAGAGGGCTGAAACCAGTGTAGTGATAGCTGAACAATGTATAAGGGGACTTGGAATAGAAAATAATAGAAAACTCATTTGACTGATGTCTGGTCTCTCTTATTTGCTCCAAGTTGGAATTGCTAGTGTAAACCCAAGGTATCCACCTCCATCTTCTAGAGCCTGGTAGAGTTGGGCTTCCTGGGCTCTCTCTGGCTCATCAAGGTCGTGTGACTAGCTTTTGCCAATGAATTACAAGAGGTTATGTATGTTGTTTATGTGTTAGGGCATTTAAATTTTGGTACCAAAGCCTCCAGAACTTTCTTTTCTTGGCCACAGTGACTGGCGGGATTCCAGATGCTAGTGGTCCTGTTAGCCTAGATACCAGACGTATACAGACCAGAACCCTCAGCTAATACATAACATCAGTGAGACATACACCTGTTTACTAAGTTGAGATCTGGGGGGTGTTACTGCAACATCACCGAACTGACACAAACTATTACAGAAAAATAGGAAAGTTAGACCTTGCTTAGAGCACAGAGTTAACCCTAATTGGCTGATCAGCCACCCACACATAGCCCCCGACCAACTGCTTATAATGTTAGTGGGACGGACATCCTAAACCTGCTGCACAGAGGGGCCTATGACCCAGGCTTTGCCAATAAGCCACTGCAACTGAAGGCAAGGGGCACCTGGGTGGCTCAGTCAGTTAAGCATCTGTCTTTGGCTCAGGTCATGATCCTGGGGTCCTGGGCTATCAACCCCCATGCTGAGCAGGGAGCCTGCCTCTCCCTCTCCTGCTTTCTCCCTGCTTGTGCTCTCTCTCATGTTCTTAAAAAAAAATAAAAAGGAAGAAATGGAAGGTAAATCCTTTCTCTCCTGTTAAAATGACTTTTTGTACCATAATGGAGGCCTGGAGTTTCTAGACACTGGTTTGGAAAAGCCTGATCTCAAAGCAAAGGGCCATCAGTTAACATTTGTTGAGAATCTACCCTGCCCCCAGGGGCTGTTCTTATACCATCTCATTTAACCCTCACCAGAGGGTGGTCAGTACTGTGTCTTTTCTTTACTGAGGAGGAGACAGAGACAGGGAGAGGCTGCAGGAGAGTGCACTTAGGGACACACCTCCTACCCACAGGCGAGTCCTTGCCCAGGTCACACAGGGTATGGTAGGCAAACTAAGCTCTACCCACAGGGGTCTGCTCTAAGAGCTTGTGAAAAATGTGGTCTCTGGATGCCTGGGTGGCTCAGTCAGTTAAGCTTCCGCCTTCAGCTCAGGTAATGATCCCAGGGTCCTGGGATTGGGTCCCACATCAGGCTCTCTGCTCAGCAGGGAGTCTGCTTCTCCCTCTGCCTGTTGCGCTCTCTCTCCCTCAAATAAAGAAATAAAATCTTTTTAAAAAGTGTGGTCCTGACCCTGTCTTCCTCCCCGTCCCCACATCCTTCTACCAATTTATTCTCTAGTGACCCCTCTGGCAACCCCTTTGCTCCAGCTCCCACCAAACCACCATTGCCACAATCTCTGTGGGAGCCACGTCTTTTTTATTCAGGGCACACGTCAGTGTTTGTCTTAGGGGAAGGTGACTCCAATGGCCTTCCTCACTTCTTCAAGGATGTCGGCCAGGAGTTCACTTTCCACCAGGGGCATCACAGGACTTTCCTTCAGACCTGGGGGAGAGTACAGTTAGGGACCCCTTCTGAGTCACGCCTTTAAGATCAAAAGAACTACCATTCCCTGAATCCTGTGAGGCGCAGTCGACCGATGCCCCCAGGGGAGCCTGGGAATTGTAGTTCTAGACAGCTACTTAGAGAAGCTGAGGGTTGGGGAGCAGCCCGCTTTTCCTACCAGGTTTGCCCCTCCACCTGCCACCCTCTCACCCATCCTTCACATCCTTACCCTTTCGCAAGCACTCCCGGACATGCTTGGCCTCATAAACCATGCCCGCTCCATTTGGAAAATTGAGCTCCTTGCCTGGGGTTGGTGGCAGCGGGAACTCCTTATGCTCTCCCTTCACCACCAGCTCTGTTGGGCACCAGAAGGGCTCAAGGACCTGGTGGGGAGAGAAGAGGTGGCCACTGTGGGCTCCAGCCTAAGGATATTCAGGGGGCCTCCCTCAGCTTGTCCCCCTCTTCCCCAATGCTGGAGATTTGCTTCTCAGCCACAGAACTGTCACAATAGAAAACTGTCTGTTCATCTTCCCAGGGACAAACCCCTCTCTAACAGGATGCTTAGGCCTCGAAGACGGCTTATCTCCACATGTGTGTGACTCTCCTTTGCAAGGAGGAGACTTAGACAATCCAGCATCTTCTTATTTACTAGGAGACTTGATTTTTTGGCCCCAGAGCCCCGGGAAGCCAACAATATTCCCATTACCAAGTCTAGGCCAAACTGGAGACAGAAATGTGCCCAGGCAAGGTCCAAATTCTTCTGCTAAGAACAGAATTTCTTTTTAGCAACAGAGCCCCAGGAAGCCCAATGAGGCCAATCTCTGGTAATGCCTGGACCCAATCCTGGAAGCAATTCCACAGGCCACATCGGCCCTCTAAGCATGGTTGATAAGAACTAGTTTCTCCTCAGTCTCAAGGATTTTTGACAGGCCAGGAAATTCACCTTCAGGAAGGAGCCTAGAGGTCCAAACCCATCCCATGGCCTGGTGGTCGAGGATGCCTTCCTTAGCAATGTTGGGAAAGAGGCTGATTCAGCCCCCAGTCGGGTCCGGCAACCGCAACTGGCGCACTCCTGTTGGGAGGGGCCCCAGTTCCCAGCTTGGTCAGTCGCATCTCACCTGGGCCATGCCCTTGGTGCCGCTCACTGAGGCTGTATTGGAGAGTGGAGCACAGATGCTGCAGGTAAAGCTGGCCTGGAGCTCTCCTGGGTACTGGAGGAGCACAGTGACCGTGTCGTCCACACCTGGGGAAGGCACAGGATAGGAGAAGGCCTGGTCTCAAATCCCGCCTATGGAACACTGGGGCACCTAGGTGGCTCAATCATTGGGCGTCTGTCTTTTGACTCAGGTCATGATCCCGGGGTCCTAGGATTGAGCCCCGCATCGGGCTCCCTGCTTGGCGGGAAGTCTGCTTCTTCCTCTCCCACTCCCCCTGCTTATGTTCTCTCTCTCACTGTGTCTCTCTGTCAAATAAATAAAATATTTAAAAAAGGGGGGGGCACCTGAGTGGTTCAGTGGGTTGGGCCGCTCCCTTCAGCTTGGGTCACGATCCCAGGATCCTGAGATCGAGTTCCATATCAGGCTCCTTGCTCGGCGGGGAGCCTGCTTCTCTCTCTGCCTCTCCTTGCCGCTCTGCCTGCTTGTGCTCTCGCTCTCTCTCTGACAAATAAATAAATAAAATCTTAAAAAAAGAAAAAAAAGGAGACCTCGCCTCTACCACAGCAGTGAAAAAAGAATGAGGCACGAAAAACACACGTGCTGGGCACCTGGCTCAGCCGGTTATGTGTTGGACTCTTGGTCTCGGCTCAGGTTGTGATCCCAGGATCCTGAAATCGAACCCAAAGTCAGACTCCCTACTCAGCAGGGAATCGGCTTCTCTCCCTCTTCCTTTCCCTCTGCTCCTCCCCCCATAATACATGCTCTCTCCCTCCCCCCAAAATAAATAAATATTTAAAAAAATTTAAAAACAACAACAATCACAAAAAAAACACATATGCTAAGTGAAAGAAGCAGACCCGAAAGGCTGCGTATTGTTGAATGCCACTTGCGTGAAGTGTCTCATATCTGGAAAATCCCCAGAGCCAGAGAAGAGATGAGTGTGGCTGTGGAGGGCTCAGGGGTTTGGGAAATGGGAGAATAATCCCAGGCCATGGGATTGTACACTTTGAATAAATAAACTGTACAGTATGTGAATTATATCTCAGTAAAGCTGTTACCAAAATCAATGTATGCTGAAAAAAAAGGGGGGTGCACCTGGGTGGCTCAGTCGGTCAGGCATCTGCCTTCGGCTCAGGTCATGACCCCAGGGTCCTGATATCAGGTCCCTCACTGGGCTCCCTGCTCAGCGGAAAACCTGCTTCTCCCTCTCCCTCCTGCTCTGCTTGCTTGTGATCTCTCCCTTTGTCAAATGAATGAATAAAATCTTAAAAGAAAAAAGCTTGCATACTGGGGCCTGCTTTTTACTGGACTTGAAACTGAGCCCACCATGTGAATGAGGCCACACTAGCCAGATGAAAAAAAAAAGAGAGATTGACTTCATTAACTTTATGACAACCTCAGTTCCCCTTTCTTTCTTTGTCTCTCTTTACTCCCAATGTGGGGCTCAAACTTTCAACCCCAAGATCAAGAGCCCACATGCTCTACTGACTGAGCCAGCCTGGTTCCCTTCTGACCACCTTATTATTGACATTTTACCAGTAACTAGGCTTCAGAGATGTTAAGTGCCTTGGCTAAAACCACACAGCAAATCTCAGGACAGAGCCTGCCCACACTCTCCACTCTGATCCTCTTTGACTTTGGGTAGGAAGTTCCTACAGCTGTCTAACCTGATTCTTAGGGTCTAGGAGGCTCATCCCCAGTTCAGTGCTCCCAGTGAGGGAGGATCACCCTTATCGTGCTCATACAGTCCAGGATAGACCGTACCTGTTTCATAGAGCCTGCCCATGGCTGAAATCTTCTCGGGCTTCTGCCCACCAAAGACCATGGAGATGAACTGGACACAGTAGATACCAAAGTCCAACAGGGCACCGCCAGCCTGGGCCTTGTCTATGATCCGGGGTATGCCAGTGAGGTCCTTCCCAAATTCTGCCCGAGCCACCCGGAGACTTCCCAGAGCTCCCTGAGACACAGCCGACCTCAGAGCTTCTATAGCAGGAAAGAAGCGTGTCCAGATGCCCTGCACACCACAGACAGGAGAAAGCAGGACAATGGAAAAGGAAGGAAAGACGTCAAGACCCATGAGTTAACCAACCAGTTCCTCTCCCTTGTGGAACCCCAGCATGAGGGACTCCCTGCTGCCCCCCACTGTCCTCTCAAGAGCCCTCCCTCTCCCTTCCACAGCCTTCATCAGTCCCCAGGTTGTGTCCTGTCCCTGAGTCTCTCTGCCCCTCTCCTCTCCTCTCCATTTTCAGGGCCCCAACTCGGGCCTTGTCCTTTCTAGCTGGACCATTCCCCCAGTCTCCCAATAATTATGGGCTCAATTGTGTCGCCACCAAATTCAGGGTGAGGTCCTAACCGGCTCCCCTCCGCCCAACGCCAGGACCTCCCAGTGTGGAGATGGGGTCTTTAAAGAGGTAATTAGGTTAAAATGAAGTCATTGTGGCAGGCCCTCATCTGACAGGAAGAGATGAGGACACTGACACTGAGGAAGGACCACCTGAGACACAGGGAGAAGAGTGCACTCTCCAAGCCAAGGAGGGAGGCCTTAGGAGAAACCAGCACCTTGATCGCGGACTTCTAGCTTCCAGAAGTAGGAGAAAATAAGTCTCTGTTGTTGAAGTTCCCCATTCTGTGGTGGTACTTTGTGATCACAGCCCTGGCAACCGAATACACAGGGTCACCCCACTCCAGACCATCCTCCACGTGGTCCCGGAGGCAGCTTTCCTGCTCTGAGTTGGCCCTGTCTCAAATTACTTGCCCCACCCAAGATCACAGAGCTAGGAACCGGTGAGATGGAATCTAGAGTCTCCTCTGACTCTAAAGCCTGTCCAAGGTCAAGTTCAACTAAAGACATGAAATCTGCCCACTTTTATTTTCTGGAAGTCTTAACTCTGCTTTCCCTCTCTGGCCTGTTTACCTGGGCACTGTACTTTTCCTTTATGGCTTGGGTCAGTCCCTACCCGCGGGTAACTTCCTTGACTATCCCCCACGCTGGGCTGATGCCTCTGGGTTCTGTCAACTGCCTGGTACTGTATCTACAAAAGTCTGTGCAACTGGGCATCGCGATAGCCCATTTCTGTGACCATGGCCGACCTTGAGCTCATTGAAAACTGAGTCTGTGTCTTAACCCATTATGAATTCAGAGTTCCTAGGGTTGGATCTGGAACACAACTGGAGCCAATAAAAACAAGGAAGCAATAAATTCAGCACTTTGGCACTGCCGAGGCACAGTGAGAACCAGAAGCACCAAGGAACCAGAGTAAATCTGGACTATCTCCTCCTTGTACATAGAGAACTTTGAAGACTGGGAGCAGTAGTGGGCACAAGACAGCTAGCTAGGACATGGGGAAGTAAGAGATAGCTGTTGCTACTATTGGCAGAACCTATGGCAAGGCAGCATTTAAGAACCAGGATATTCCTTAATGTGAAAATAGCTCCTAAAGGTCATTTGGTAGCCATCTTAACTGCTGGTGCTATCTAGTGCCATTGGGCAACCATTTTAATTACTGGCACTCTGCAAACTGTCAAAGGTCCCATAGAGGTAGCCATGTCTGATAAGGGCAAAAGCAAAGACAGGTTGACCTTGAGAGTTGGTAAGGTGGAGGTGCCCTGCTCCTTCTGATCAATATCCTTGGAAATTCCCCCAAACTCAGCCTGTTGCTGTTTTGTGCCACTTTTTCTCTAAAAAGCTGACAAAATACCACTCAGGGGGCTGATGTTTGCTAAGCAAGGGCTCTCCCTCCTGACAGATGTTGCTAGCAGAGTTCATGGCCCAGCTCAACTGCATTCTGGAAAACACACCAACAACAGTTCCCTTTGCGGCGGTCTTTGTTCTTGACAAACACTTCTGTTGTGCTCCTCCAAAAAAGTCCACTGGCAGCCATGTTTAATAATGGCAAGAAGCACTCTGTTGGAGGTTGGAATGTCCCCTTCACCCTCACCTCCATGAGAAAGAGGCCTTGGGATCGGGCTTCGGCAACCATTTCGCGAACTTGCGCAGAGTTTGTGCCCATGGGCTTCTCGCACAGAAAGGCCTTGCCCGCTGCCAGACATAGCAACACTGCGGCCTTGTGCTGGACCTGCTGGGTGCCGACGTAGACCACCTCTGGATTGGAAGGAAGGAGGGAGAGACATTAGTAGCCCAGGCCACCCCAGACGTCCTGGACCTGCCCCTAATGTCGAGGCCCCGCCCCCAGCAAGCTAGGAACTGGGGTCCCACCAACCAAGGACGGTCAGTCCCATCCTAGGGGTCAAGCCTCGTGTCCCATTAGGAAGGAGCTAACCATTCTCTCCTATAACTCATTTTCTTCAGATTATTTCCAACCTTCCAAAATGATCATGAAGTCATTTGTCACGATACCACCAAGAGGCAGATACTCTTATTTCGCCTGTTTTACAAATGAGGAAACTGAGAAGGGCAAGCAGAAGAGCAAAATGCCAGTTCCAGCAGCCTAACTCCAGTCAGGTTGCTGTCCAGCTCTACCATCCTGCCCCCCACTATCCAGGCCACTCCAGAATATAGGAGCCCAGGCCACACAGCTTACTTAAAGCCCGAACAGGGGTGCCTGGGTGGCTCAGTGGGTTAAAGCCTCTGCCTTCCGCTCTGGTCATGATCCCAGGGTCCTGGGATTGAGCCCGACATCGGGCTCTCTGCTCGGCTAGGATCCTGCTTCTCCACCCTGCCCTGCCCAGTGCCTGCCTCTCTGCCTGATTGTGATCTCTGTCTGTCAAACGAATAAATAAAATCTTTTAATAAATAAATAAATAAAATCTTAAAAAAAAAAAGTCCTGAACAGGGGTGCCTGGGGTGCCTGGGTGGCCCAATTGGTTAAGCGTCTGCCTTCTGCTCAGGTCATGATCCCTGGGTTCTGGGATCGAGCCAGTATGGGGTTCTCCGCTCAGTGGGGAGCCTGCTTCTCCCTTTCCCTCTGCAGCTCACCCTGCCTGAGCTCTGCTACACTCTTTCTCTCTCAAATGAATGAATGAATGAGTGAATGAGTGAATGAATAAAATAAATAAATAAAAATCCTAAAAAGAAAAAAAAAGTCTTTTTTTTTTTTTTAAAGATTTTATTTATTTATTTGACAGACAGAGATCACAAGTAGGCAGAGAGGCAGGCAGAGAGAGAGAGAGGAGGAAGCAGGCTCTCCGCGGAGCAGACAGTCCCATGCAGGGCTCGATCCCAGGACCCCGGGATCACGACCTGAGCCGAAGGCAGAGGCTTATAACCCACTGAGCCACGCAGGCGCCCCAAAGAAAAAAAAAAGTCTTAAGAGGCTCACAAATTCAGGCCCCTTCCAAACCACGGACACCTTGTTAACAAACGCAATTTCTTGCTAGACTGTTAATCGCAGACCCAACCAGTTCCTACAGTTCTGTCCCCCCAGCCCCAGACCCTTCAGAAGCCCACAGGGTTTGGGCCATCCCGCGGAGCCGTGTTTATCCTACGGGGCAGCCTAGAGCCAGCGCCCTGGTGGCTTCGGCTGCATGTGTCACTCACCCACATTCGGGTCTTTGGCCAGCTCCTCATAGGACCCATAGGCCTTGGGGATGTCATGTTTCTTCGCAAACTCCTTCGCCCGGCTCAGGTCTCAGGCTGCTACCGCCACCACCTGGAAGGACGCTAGGGTCAGACTTGGGAGGCTGCGACAGGTGGATGGGAGGGAGGTTGATGGAGAAGGGCCCGGGATAAGAAAACTACATCCCCCAGGATGCGAAGAGAAGGGGTCCCGGGGGAGGACGTGACGGGGGCTGGACACGGGTCCTGGAAAAGAGAGATCTGGCGCAAGCGATTAAATTAAATCCCCTAATACCTAAATTTGTATTCTTCGCAGTAGTTCAGAATAAACCCTTCCCGAACTTGACGAAAGTCGAGTCCACGGGACAGAAGTAGGGAGAAAGGAGTAGGGTACCCTGGCTCCCTCCTCCCTCAGACCCTGGAGTCCCGGTCCCCAGGCCTGCTCTTCCAGAGGATTCCAGAGAGAGGGTGGACCTGGTGCTCGGAGCGAGGCAGCGTTCGCAGCACAGTCGTGAAGTCGCTGGAGATAAAACCGACTGACACGATGCCCCAGCGCACCGCCATCGTCAAAACCTGGGGTCGCAAGGTTTTGCCACCTGCGCCTAGAAATTAAAAACCTGGTGCCCCGCCCATCCGGGGGCGTGGTTATTTCTCCGCCTCTTGCACCTACGCCACTTCTCATTGGCCACTAGGCCTGCAGTCCGGACGCAAAGGAGAAGGTTATTTAAATCTAGCAGCTCACCATTGGCTCTGCTTTATGAGGGGGTGGGACCAGAAATTCTCCATGAGTCGCCGATGGGGACTTCTAACCACGTGAAATTTTTTTTCCTTTTTCATCTCTACGGGCAACATTGGGGTTGAAGTCCCCACCGACAACAAGAGTTGCACGCTCTACCCACACGCTAGCCAGGCCCTGCAGGAGTGGGTGGGGAGGCTTTCTCCCTTGTCACCTTCAGAGCTGGCGCCCTTCCTCCTTCCCCTCTTTCGCCCCCAAAGCCGGGCACCCTTAGGAATTGCCTAGGTGTGGGGGGGGGCAAGATAGTAATAGCAAATATAAACATTACTAATATTTCTAGAACACCTGTCGTGGCCAGGCCCCCAGCTCCGTGCTTTACTTTCCTCTCTTCCAATTTCTCACCGCAGATCTGCGAACTGGGTTCTATCGCTCGCTGTTTACAGAAGGAGAAACAGTCCCAGAAAGCCATGGTCGTTTTTTGGAAGCCTCGCAGCCAGGATGTGAAGACGTGCAAACTGGCTGTTTCCAAAGACCGTTAAGTCTTAGAAACCAGTCTGTTCGCTTCTTAAGAGCCCAGGAGCCAGGTTGACTGGTCCCAGCCCATCCTTGCCACTGCCTGGCTGTACTGCTTTGGGCAAAGGGTTTCCCTATCAGAGTTTCACCTTCCTATTCCAAAACTGAAGTCACAATGGCATCTACTTGTTGAAGAGGATTAACTGAGCTCCAGAGTCTACAATGTAAAATATATCAAGTGATTATTCTCTAAGTCAATTGGCAAAGGGCTGGCCAACTTCACTCATGGCAAATCTGTGCACTTCTCTTTCCTTGTAGACATTCAGTTAAGGTCTGAGTTTCAGGGGCTCCTGTGTGGCTCAGTCGGTTAAATGACTGCTTATGGCTCAGGTCATGATGTGAGGGTCGGGCATCAGGCTCCCTGCTCAGCGAGGGAGTCTACTTCTCCCTCTCCCTCTGCCCCTACCTGCCCCCTAGCTTGTGCTCTCTCTCAAATAAATAAAATCTTAAAAAAGAAAACAAACAAACAAACAAACCAGCTGATTAAATAATGTAGCAATGTCAGTTCCTGGCTTTGACAATGCACTATATTTACCTAAGATATCATCGCAGGGTGGGTTGCAGGGTGGGGGGACGCTACCTGTCGGGTACAAGGGGGAGCTTTCTGTACTATTTTTGTAAGTTCTTAAACAGTTTCAGGATGAAATGTTACGACTTCAAATTGTTGGCAGCGAGTCCCTGTACCCAGAGGAATCATTTTGCAATATCCGGTAAAGGAGAAAAGGAGGGTGCCTCGTGATCCAGCAATTTCCACTGTGGGCAGAAGACACATACCCTTGAGAAACTGTCCGATGTGTGCCTGAGAGGGTGTATGTATTATTGCAACATTGGCCGTGATAGCTCAAAATTGGGAAGAGCCATCAGTAGAAGAGCCCATGAGCAAACGGTGGCGAATTCTAACAACAGGGTACCACACAGCAAGAAAAATGGGTGAACTAACTCCACACTATGTATACACCAAATCTCAAAAACGTAAACTTTCAGTGGGGTACAGTCCAAACACTGAACTGTGACGGCTGTGTTTAATTCATAATCAAGTTAGGAAGATCACTGCCCTGGGACAAGAATCCTGTGTGCCAAAGGTCTGATAAGGAACTAGGGGTAGACCGCTGGCTGGTAAGCAGATGATAGCCTCTCTGGGAGCTGGAGTGAGAGCCAAGGGATTAACAAAGGGCATAAGACAATGTAGAATTTAGAGGTAGAACATCAGTGAATATATATTCTCTTGATGTCTGCTGGCAAGGGCTACCTGACTGGGCTCAAGTGGCCACACGGGGGGTGGGGGGGGGTCTGTAACCTGAGAAACACACCTGCTTCCTAGCTCTTACTCTCTTTGTAGAGACAAGCAAGACAATGGTGCTGGAATCATGGCAAAGCCAGTCTAAGCTTGGGCACCAGCACTTTCCAGAACTTGCAGGAAACACTGTAGGCAGACCTTGGAGGACACTGAAATCATGGCAAAAGGGGAAGACCCTGTGCCAGTCAGCTTCTAGCCAGGAATTCCAGAAAGCGCCTCTGCGGTCATTCCACAGATTGTCCTCCCAGGCAGAACACAGATATTTACTGAGCATCTAATTTGTTCTAGGTCCCGAGGACACATCAGAAATGAGACAGATACTTTCTCTGCTCTCATGGCAGCTTGCAGTGCTTTGTTATGTTCTAAGAACCCAGAACAGGCCATCATGGTTGGGTCAGTGGGATGGAAGATGGGGCTGGGGAGGGGTCAGCAACGGTTTGGAGAAGACGTGGAAGGGTCTTCAGCAGGAGACAACAAAGATCTAACCGTCATGACTCACATATTCACTGAGCAAACATTTTTACTTTTGACTTGGTCGTGTGCTGGGTGATGTGCAGGTACAACCTCGCTTTGCTCTCTGCCGCCCTCTAGTGGGCGAAAGAGAGACAACCTGTGGCAGGCACAGTAATCACCCCCTCCCAAAGACCAGAATCGATGACCATGCGACCTAATAAAACGGACTTTGCAGGTATCACTGTGAAGGCTCCTGAGATGCGGAGCTTTTCCCGGATTCTGTGGTGGACTCGTTGCAATTACAGAAGACCTAAGGAGAGGAAAGCAGGATACTCAACCCAAGCAGAGGGACCTCAAAACAGGGCAGGGGATTTGAAAATTCTGTGCTGCTGGCTTTGAAGCTGGAGGAAGGGGTCATTAGGCCAGGAATGCAGATGCAGGTGCCAGCAGAAGCTGGAAAAGCCAGGAAACAGATTTTCCACTTGAACTGCCAGGGTCTTGATTTCAAGCTCCAAGTTCGGGCACAGAGCTTACTTAAAAAAAGAAAAGAAGTCAGTCTGGAACCCAGGTTGGGAGTGGGGGAGAATGTGAAAGATAAACCTAGAAGGATCAACTGGACCACTTGGGCAGGGCTGAGGAGCTCCTATATGGGTGATAGAGTGTGAAGGTGAAGACAGCAGCGTTTTGATCAATAGAGTCATATCCAAGTGTTAGAAAAACCCTTAGGAAATTAAAGGTCACAACCACAGAATGGATGAGTGGACAGCGAGCATGCCAGGCAGCGAGCAAAGTGTGCACTCATTAGCTTGTTTGTTTCAGATAAAGCGCTACACTCTACTTGGAGCTTGGACTCGTGGCCCTGAGATCAAGCGTCCCACGCTCTACTGATTGAGCCACCCAGGCGCCCCCCATTAACTCATTCACCAGAAAATTTTCAGCACAGATTCAGTGCCAAAAAGAACTTTGCATGAACTGGGTCCGGCGGACCAGGGTTCCAGTCCCAGCCCGGACATTTACTAGCTGTGGGCTTTTTGGCGAGTGACTTAGCTTCTCTTATTCGCTTCATCTGTAGAATGGGGTTGCTAACAGTGATTGCCTCACAGTGTTTATGTGAAGATGAAATGGGCAGTTACTGAGATCATATAATGTGCTCCGCAGGGCACCTGCCACGTTCCAAGTGCTACAGAAATGTTCGCTGCTGTGTATTAGTGTCTCGCTGCTGCTGTAAGAAATGACCACCACCAATAGTAGCAACCAAGAAATTATTTTCCGAATATACATAAATAGTCAAAATAATCCTGTTGATTTAAGACTAGAACAAAAGGGGACGCCTGGGTGGCTCAGTTGGTTAAGCAGCTGCCTTCGGCTCGGGTCATGATCCCGGCATCCTGGGATCAAGTCCCACATCGGGCTCCTTGCTCGGCAGGAAGGCTGCTTCTCCCTCTGCCTTTGCCTGCCACTCTGTCTGCCTGTGCTCACTCTCTCTGACAACAATAACAAAAAAGACTAGAACAAAAGGCCAGACAGGGAGGCAGTGGTGGGGCGGAGGGGTCTTCGGGGCAGAGATGACCTGGTTCTTGACCATGTATACCAGCCATAGATGCTGCTGTATGGGGCCACGAACTTGACAGATGTGAACCTCCCTCTCCTGGCTCCTTTGGAACTTAGAGTCTACTGAAGGAGAGAGAGTAAGGAAGCCTGACACAAAAGGGTCCTGGGCAGCTGGAATGGGGGACCTCCTTCAATATGGAAGACACCGACAGATGCCCAGGGACACTAATTGCGTAAGTGTGTCCATATAATAACAAATTACTGCTTGCTGATCTCAAATTTCAACTCAGGAGCCATACTGTTCATGTGTATTATTATTGGATACTTCAAAGAACTCTACCATTTAATGCCCTTTTTCCAGATTGGCTCAGTGAGGCTCAGCTCCCAGTCTTCCAGAAGCCGAGTGGCTGTGGCTGCTGTTTGTGGTCATTGTTGGGGTTCAAGCCGGGGCGCACAGCGGGTCGTATAACTTCCCAGACCCTCCCTTGGATATTTCAGGGTCTGGGAATTTGTGTTGTTAATGAGCCTCTCAGATAATTTTTTTTAAAGTCCCATCAGTTCAGTAACAGTTAAAAAAAAAAAAAAAAAAAAAAGTCCCCACAATGGCAGTGAAAACCCTTACTTCTGGGGTGTGTTCAGGGTTCTGCAAGTCCAGGATCTTACCAGCAGGCCAGAGACAAAGGCCTCAGCGGGTTTGTAACTGTCACCCAGCAGCTCTTTGACCCATCTCTCCACATCAGTCTCCAGCCCCGCAATTTCCTCTTTCTGTGGGGGGAGCTGCTCTGGGTCCATGCCTCCCGGTTGTAGCTCCTTGCGATCATACTTGACCGTGACCTTCCCTTGAGGCCTTACTCCATGCTGCTGGAGGCCCTTGCCTGCAGCCCCAGAGGGCCTCTGAAAGTAGAGAAAGGTCCCTGGGCCACAGGCTGCCAATACCTGGCCCAGAGTCGCTATCCGTCCCAGCTGCCTGGTGGGGCAGGTGAGGGTGGAAAGTATGTGCCTCCCTGCACTGCTGCCTCCTCGAGGAGGCCCACCAGCTGGCTCCAGGCCACTGGCTTGGGCTCTGCCAGAGCCACACAGGACACCTCCCAGCAGATTTGCCTGCCCTTGGTGCCCAGGGGCCTTGTGTCTCCTGAGATAGCTTTTATCATTTGAGCCTCCTTTAAACTTCGTCCTCTTTGTGGTACCAAACCGGACCTACGCTATGCCCAGTGGTGTGCTGGCAAACACGCGCTGGCATGCAGGGGTACTAAGAGGCTCTGATTTGTCACCTCTGCCAATTTCCTTCATCAGCTGTTGGTGCAGATGAGATATCTGGAGCAGCTGCAGCCACTCTGGGGCCACAGTAGAACTAGGTTATGGGAGGAAGTGGTTTCCTGGAATCACCCTACCCTAGGATGTCTTGTGTTGGGAGATAATACTTCTTCTATACTAAACCTTTCTATCCTTGTGGCTGGGATCCTGCTGAATGGTGTGTGTGTGTGTGCGCGCACGCGCACACACACACACACACAGTGGACTTATCAGAAGACAGAAAGTTGCCAGGATGAAGCCTCTCAGCTATTACACTTGTAGTGAATTTTACAGAATGAGGACTTTAGCAGAGGAATTGGGGATGAGGTTTCAGAGGGAACGGTATATCCAAAGACACAGAGGAATGGAAAGTGTTCCAGAAAGTGTATTTGGATGGAACTGGAGTACAGAGCAGAACTTGGAGCCATGTGAAAAAAGGCCAGAAAGTGGGGCAGGGCCTCCTCCATGGGCTGAGGGGCTGGAGCCTGATACTGGGGCTGGGTTGGCTCCAGGTCCCCTCTGGGGCTGTGTGGGAAAAGGGCAAGGAGCCAGGCAGCTGGAAGCCAGGGGTCAGAGAGAGTCTGGGTTGCTGGGGTCAGCACTAGTCAGCTATGCTCAGGACTCTGCTGCCCATCGCAGCCAGCCATGAGGAAGACACTGTCCTTGAGCATCAATGGTTCTCTCGAGAACCCCCCCCCCCAAAAAAAATACCTCATCAGCCGACAGAAGCCGGACAGCAGGCATTCCAGCAGCAGTGGGGACAAAGGCAGGATGCCAGGGTAGCCATGATCTGGGCAGCTGAGGCCAAACCATCTTGAGAAGGCAGGCACAAGGCCAACCCTTCTCAGGAGGGAGAGGACTTCCCTAAGTTAGGGATGCAGTGAGGGTCCAACTAGACTTGGGGGTCTCGGAAAGAAGGGAGCACAGACTGGGAGGCTGTGGAAGCTGAGGGGCAGATGTAGGGCTCAGGGAGCAATGTGTGAAGAGCCACCTGGCCCTTCCCTCCCCCAGGCGGCCACACAAGTCGCTGGCCCCCCAGGGAGGTTGATGTCGACTCCACAGCCCCCTCCCACCAGCTGCCTCCGTAGGAACCCAGAGCGTGTGTGTGTGTTGGGGGGGGGGTCCCAGGAGGATCACAGGTGTTGGGTGTCCAACTGGGGCAGCTGTGGAGGCTGATCGGGAACCTTCTTTTCTAAAGGGTCGCCATCCTTCTGGTCACCTGCTGGAGCTGGGACAGGTGCATCATCTGGAAATGCAGGGAGGCAATGGTAGCAGTAGGCATCCCAGCTTCTTCCTCCCTCGGACCTGGAGTGGCCGCCAGCACCCTCCCCGCCCCCGGGGTGCCCAGAGCACCTGTGTCCGGGTGGAACTGGAGCTGTCCCTCGGGGCCAGGGGCTGGGCTGTTCTGGCCTCGCTGCTGCTGTTTTCTTTGTTCCATTTGCAGAACGGCCTGCAGCGAGTCGGGCAGATTGCGTGGGCAAGAGGGGATGATACGGAGTCTCCATGGCAACTTGCTAAGTGGTCCTGAACCCATCCCTTCCCTATGGGCCTTGGCATTTTTCTCTCTCTCTGAGAGTTGGGCTTAACAGTAAGAAGATCCAGTTTTCCCTCCCCTGTCATGGCTTGGGTCATACCTCGGGACCGGGAAGCCTTCACTGAACCCTTGCTGAGTCTAGCCTCCCACTCTGTCTTTGGTCTTCCTCCCTCCCACTTTCTTGCTTAGAGCCCCACTGCCCTTATCCACCATGGCAGCCACAGAGCGGTCAAGGATGGGGACACCCGCCCTTACTAAAGATGGCGGTCACCACCTGAGAGTCTAGTAGTGATGAACATGGTGGCCACAGGCCTTCCCAGCTTCTGAATATACAAGGACAGAGGCCATCAGGGACTTAGAGGATGGGGCCAGCCTCCCTGGCCAGTCACCTGCTGCAACTCTCTCTTCTGGGCCTCCAGGCGGCCCTGAGAGCGCCCCAGGGCCTCCGTCTCCTGGCTGAGGCGCTGCGCCTTGGCATTCAGCTCTGCCTCCCGGGCGGCCAACTCCTCCTCAAAACGCCTTAGTTCGTCCTCCGTGTAGGCAGGGTGCATCTCCACTGTCTGCGAGGTGAGGGCAGGGGTCTCAGCAGGGTGCCGTGAGCCTTAACCCACCTGCGCTGGGGAGGGTGCCGCTAACAGAGGCGGCCTGGGTCACGTGTGAGGGCAGAAGAGCTCTGCGTGGAAGCTGAGGGTGATAAAGACCCAGAGAAAGGGGAGAAGAGAGACCCAGAGGGGGATGGAGACTGAACCCAGAGACAGAGGGAGGCAGAGAGCCAGGGTAGGGGGACAGAGACCCAGAGGGTAAAAGAAGTGTCCAGAGACTCTGAAAGAAGGCTTCGGGCTGGGGGGAGAGAGGCATTCAGGACTCAGAGAATCCTCCATGGTCTCACCTCCCAGCCCTCCCCGGTGTCCCCAAACTCCTTCCTCTGGGTGGATGCGAGGAACTCCTCCAGGGTCACAAGGCGGTCCTGGTTGGTGTCCACCTGGGGAGCCAGGGTAAGCAACAGAGCTGGGCCTCACTCCACCCCAGCCCCCATCCTCCCCATGTCCCCTGTCCCTCATCTCACGTTCTTCATCACGTGCTCCCTCATGCGAAGCCGCTCCTCCTCCATCTCCCGCATGTCATCTTCTTCGTTCTTCGGGTCATACACCTTCTCCAGCTGCAGCAGTGTCAAGGGAGAGGAAGGACACATTGAGGGGTCCAGGGCGACCTCTCACCTAGGCTACTCCGTTTCTTTACACACAGAGACCACGCAACTTCAACTCCCAGAAGTCCTCAGGGGCACCCTGACACTCCTGGTAGCCTCCTTCTGTCCCAGGGGCTGCTGGGAGTTGTAGTTTCTCTTGAGTTCCCATCCAGGGGGACCCGAGGGGACACATGTCCAGTGCAGGCATCCTCTGCACCCGTGGTTTCCAAAATGCTCGCTCACCTCCTTGGTGAAGAGGGCCTCCAGCTCCTGTTCATCCAGGACCCCATCACTGTTGATATCTGAGAGGGAGACAATAGGGTATCTTGGGGGGACTGAGTACAGGGTGGGTCAGGTCCCTGAGGGACCTGCTAGAGAAAGAATTGGGGGCTGATATGGGCTCTGTTATGAGAGGACAGGTATCCTTGGGTCTCCAACAATACAATGATACCTTTCAGGCTTCAGTACCCCATTGGCCAGTTGCTAGGACAGCCAGATCCCTACCAACCAGGGTCCTCAGAAGGGAATAAACGAAGGCGGGCTTTGCCAGGACCACTCTTGGGATGGTCATAACGCAGGACTACTTGATCCCTAACCCCTGATGATCTAGGCACAGGATCAAGCCCTTTGCCCAGGAGCCAGGGGTGTCAGAGGCCTCTGTCCCAGAGACCCCGGCCACAGGAATCTCTCCACCTGTCACCCAGCTTGTATGGCTCCGAGGTTCCAGGTTTCTCAGCCGCATGGGCCAGGCTCGCTGTCCCCCGCACCCACCCCTTGCTCACTCAGATCAGCGCCCACACTGGTCCTTCAGAGCAGGCTGGAAACCCTGACCTCGTAAATCCAATGTTTAATTTTTTAAAAAACATTTTCTTTTTAAGCAGCCTCTACAGTGAGTGTGGGCCTCAAACTTAAAACCCCGAGATCCAGAGTTACATGCTCCACTGACCAAGCCACCCGGGGGATCCCGCCAATGGTTAATTTTTCACCAGCATTTTACTTGACTTTCTGCCCTTGGCTTCCAGAACATCATTTTCTCCTCCCAAATACCCCTTGTTCTCCTTCGTTGGTTCCTTTGGCTCCATCCTCCTCCGGAATGCTACCTATCGGTGGGCCCCAGGGCTCAGGCCATCTAATCCTGGAATCCATCATGTAGCCGCCAGCCACACTGGCCATTTAAATTTAAATCGATTAAGATAAAAAATCCCAGGGTGAGTCTGGATGGCTCAATGGGTTAAGCAACTGTTCAACTGTTCAGCTCAGGTCATGATCCTGCGAGGGATCGAGTCCCA
Source organism: Mustela erminea (assembly GCF_009829155.1). Lineage (NCBI taxonomy): Eukaryota > Metazoa > Chordata > Mammalia > Carnivora > Mustelidae > Mustela > Mustela erminea. Next base: position 4,827,462 of record NC_045632.1, on the reverse strand, counting down.
AGTCAGGCCCCCTGCTCTGCAGGAAGTCTGCTTCTCCCTCTGCCCTTCACCCTGCTCCTGCTCTGTCTCTCAAAGAAATAATAAAATAAAAATCTAAAAAAAAAAAAAAAAAATCCCAGTGTCTCACCCCACTTTTACCAGTCAAGCATTCAACAGCCACATGTAGCTGGTGGCTGCCATATTGGATGGCACGGAACATTTGGATCATTACAGAAAGACTGTGACTGGCCCGCCCCTCTTCAGATGGGTCCCTCCAGTCCCTCATCTACCAGTGCCTCTACACCTGAATATCCAACTGTCAACTCTCCTGGCCACATAAGTGTCTGACAGACATCTGCAGTTTAACACGAACGGACTTAGTTCCCAAATATGGCTGCTCCCACCAAGTACCTCAGAGTCACCCCTGACCCTTTTTGTTAGCTCATAATCCTCATCCAGCTGCATCCAAGCTGCAAGTCCTACCAGCTTGCCCTTCGAGGTAAATCCACAATCCAACGGCTCTTCCCTCCTTCCCATGGCAAAGCCACCAGCATGTCCCGTCTTCTCCAGGCTTTTGGCCCTCCCGCCATATAGCCTATCCTCCACACAGCTGGATTCGGTCAGCCCTTAAGGCAGACAGAATCAGTCCCAAAAAGACAAATTCTGTATGAGTCCACTTGTGTGAAATAGCTAGAATTCACAGAGACAGCACCCAGAAGGGAGGTGGCCAGGGGCTGGGTGGGGAGTAGTGGGGAGTTGTTGATTGACCAAAGAGTTTTCCTTTGGAAAGGATGAAGAATAATTCTGGACTTTGGCTGAACAACAACGTGGGTGTCCTTAGCCTTCCTGAACTGTCCACTTCAAAAGGGCCAAAGATGGGACATTTCATGGTTAGGTGTATTTCATCACAGTTACAAATTAAAAAAAAAAAAAAAATTCATGTCTCAAAACTAGAGAATTCAGTTCCTTGGTGTGTTTCAAGAGCTTAACAGCCACATGGGGGCTGGTGGGTACAATACACTTTCCTCCCATAACCCTCCTGTCATCTTTTCCATGTTACTCATCTCTTAGCACTCCTCGGGGCACTATTATCAAATCCCCTTCCTTGACTGTCACCTCCCCACCCCCCACCCCCAAGATCAAGAGGCATTGGTGGTCTGTGAGTTTCATGGGCGGCTTGTGTAAAAATTCTAGAACATCTGGGCGCCTGGGTGGCTCAGTGGGTTACGCCGCTGCCTTCGGCTCAGGTCATGATCTCAGGGTCCTGGGATCGAGTCCCGCATCGGGATCTCTGCTCAGCAGGGAGCCTGCTTCCTCCTCTCTCTGCCTGCCTCTCTGCCTACTTGTGATCTCTCTCTGTCAAATAAATAAGTAAAAAAAAAATCTTAAAAAAAAAAAATTCTAGAACATCTTATACTACCTGGATTTTTTAGATTCACCGAAATACAGCGTTATCAGTTTGCCTGATCACTGGCTGTGTGTTGGGGGGAGCTCGGTTCCCTTCACAGCAGGATCCACAGACTCTCCACGAAGCTTGGTCTCAGAGGGAGCTGGGGAAATGTCTGCTGAATCAATGAGCCAGGCCCAGCTAAGCTCTGCCGACTGCTGGCAGCTTCTGGGACAAGCACATCTGAGTGGGTCCTGGCAACCCTGGGTTAGGTTCCTTCAGAGGAGGAGAATGAAGGGATACGTGTGTCTGAACCACCATGGAAAAGATAGCCTTCCAGTCCCTGGAGGCCTGTTTATTTGGCAGCAGGGCTCCTAGGCTACTGTGGGAGGCATGCCCAGCCTAGCCAAGCCTGATGGCTCAGTTAGTGGGTATCAGCCTGAGAACTGAGGAGTCTAGTGTATCCCTGAAAAGAGAACTAGATCTTCACTAGAAGGTTCTAGCAATGCAGAAGGGTGGACCCTTCTAGACCAACAGGAGGGACAGGCTCAGATCTCTTTGGCCTGCCTAAGCCTCACTGCAATGGGGACACTTCTTAGAATTCAGGCCCCAGAAAGGTCAGAGCCTCAGGGTTCAGCCTGGGTCTTGGGGCTCTTCCCCACCTTACCATGCAGTATGAAGAAGGTCTTGGGGTTAAACCTGTTGGGGTCCAATCCATCCAGCTCCTCCCATACCTCCTTCAACTGGGCTTGGCTGCCCTGTGGAGGGGAGAGCCAGGGGCTCATGAGCAAGAAGTCTGAGTCCCTCCCAGCCCTCGAATGTCATGCCCCTCAAGCAAGAAAAACTACAACTCCCAGCAGCTCCTGGAGGTGGCTGAGCATATTTAAAGGGCCTTCTGGCCTCAGGATCTGCTGGGAATTGTAGTTCTTTGGCTACTTTCTCATCTTGCGGTGCCTGGAGAGTTGGACTTGGTGTGGGGTAGCCACAAATGAGGGTTCTTACAGGTACATTGACTTTGGGGTGCTCTCGGTGCCGGCGTTGTTGTTCTTCCAGCTTTCTCTCTGCCTCCTTTCGCTGCTCCTCTCCCAGGGACTCCAGATAACGGCGTCTCTCGTGTTCCTTCAACATCTCATAGCGTTTGAACTCTTCATGATGGGCTGCGTCGTACTGGGCGAGGTCCCGGGTGGCCTGGAGAGAGGCAGACGGTCACACCCAGGCCCTAATTTCAACCTCCAAATTCCAGGCCCTCAGCCCTGAACCTGGTCAAGGGCCACCCCAATCTCCACCCGGTCCTGGGCTCCATGTCCTGAGCTCACTTCTTTTTTTTTTTTTTTTAAAGCTTTTATTTATTTGACAGAGATGACAAGCAGGCAGAGAGGCAGGCAGACAGAGAGGCGGGGAAGCAGGCTCCCCGCTGGCAGAGTGCTGGACGTGGGGCTTGATCCCAGGACCCCGGGATCATGACCCGAGCCGAAGGCAGAGGCTTAACCCACTGAGCCACCCAGGCGCCCCCTACTTTTTTTTTTTTAAGATTTTATTTTTTTATTTGACAAAGAGAGACAGAGAGCTCAAGCAGGGGGAGTGGCAGACAGAGGGAGAGGGGGAAGCAGGCTACCCGGAGAGCAGGTGGAGGCCGATGCGGGCCTCGATTCCAGGACCCCGGGATCATGACCTGAGCCAAATGCAGTTGCCTAACCAAATGAGCCACCCAGGTGCCCCCTGAGCTCACTTCTTGATCTCTACAACCCACTCTTGTCCCATAACACAGACTATCTGTTCAAAACACACAGCAACAACTTTTTTTTTTGAAGTTTATTTAAGTAATCTCTACACCCAACATGGGGCTCGAACTCATGACCCTGTGAGATCAAGGGCCCCAGGCTCTTCCGACTGAGCCAGCCAAGTGCCCCTACAAGGCAACAACATTAACCCACTTCTTTCAAGTCCTCCACAATCTCAAGATCTTGGAGGAATAGGGATGCCTGGCTGGCTCAGTGGGTGGAGCATGTGACTCTTGATTGCAGGGTTTTGAGTTCAAGCCCCACACTGGGTACAGAGATGACTTAAAAATAAAATAAGGATCTCAGAGAAAAAAGTGATAGGTGATAAAGAACCCTGGGTCCCTAATTACTTTGCCCAGGGTTCTAATCCAGGCTCCGCTGTGTGAACAAATCCCACTAGGCTGTGTGATTTTGGGTAAGTTACTTAGCCTCTCTGTGCCTCAGTTTCCTCCTCTATAATTTGGAATGAACAATATGACACTGGGTTGAAGAGTATCCCCTCCAAAATTACTGTTCACCTAGAATGCTGAAATGTGAACTTATTTGGAAATAGGATCTTGGTTAAATCCAAATGAGTGGTGTCCTTATAAGAAGGCTACAGAGAGGGGCTCCAGGGTGGCTCAGTTGGTTAAACGTCTGCTTTTGGCTCAGGTCACGATCCCGAGGTCCTGGGATCGAGCCCCGTGTTGGGCTCTCAGCTCAGCGGAGGGTCTGCTTCTCCCTCTGACCCTCCCCCTTCTCATGCTCTCTCTCTCTCGCTCTCAAATAAATACATAAATAAAGTCTTAAACAAAAAAAGAAAAAGGACACAGAGAAGATACAGAGAGACATGGGGAGAACGCCATGGAAGCTGAGACTGGAATGATGGGTCTACGAGTTGCAGAATGCTGGCAACCTCCAGAGGCTGGAAGAGGCAAGAAGTGGGTTTTTCCCTATAGCTTCTTCTTCTTCTTTTATTTTTTTTGTTTTAAAGATTTTATTTATTTATTTGAGAGAGAGAGAGATAAAGCAAGAGAGGGAACAGATGTAGGGAGAGTGGGAAAGGGAAAAGCAGGCTTCCCGCTGAGCATGGAGCCCAATGTGGGGCTCGATCCCAGGACCCTGGGATCATGACCTGAGCTGCAGGCAGATACTTTACGACTGAGCCACCCAGGCACCCCTTCCCTATGGCTTCTAAAGAGAGTACAGCTCTGCCAAAGCCTTGGCTTGGACTCAGGGATACTGATTTTGGACTTCTGGCCTCCAAAACTGGGAGAGAATACAATTCTATTTTTTATTTTTTTAATTCAAAAAAGAATTTTATTTTTTAAGTAACCTCCACACCCAACATGGGCCTCGAACTCACCACTGCGAGATCAAGAGTCAAGCGTTCTAATGACTGAACCTGCCAGGCACCCCACATTTGTTGTGTTAAGCCACTGAGTCTGGGGTAAGTTGTTACACCATGTGATAATTTCAAGGTGTCTTAAGCTATTAGGTTTGTGGTAATTTGTTATAGGGCGGTGTAAGAAACGAACACAGCTGCTGTGTGGGGAACAGGTTCTCACAACGAGGATAGGTCTACAGGCATCGAGTGGGTAGAGAGCAGGGATGCGGCTAAACGTCCTATAATGCACAAACCTCCCCCACAACAAAGAATTATCCAGCTCCAAACGTCAAGAGTGCTAAGTTGAGAAGTCCTGGTGAGCTCGGAAGGCAGAAGTTGGGAGCCCACTGAAGAAGCAGCTATGAGAGATGGTGCGAGCTGAAGCTAGGAGAAGGACGGTGGGGCTGGAGAAAAGTGGGCAGTTTCTGGAATATTCTGGAAGTGACTGGCAAAAACATTTCTCAGGGACTGAGCCCAATGCCAGGAATACTCAACTGACGGCTATTATCTTCAGGGCCACTAGATGAAGCTCCAGGAGGCCAGAAACGGGGCGCTCCAGGTTTGTCCTGGAGGCACTGGGTACCCAGGGAAGGAATGCAAGCAGGGAAGAGGCAGGGTCAAGTCTGGGCACAGCCTTCCACTCCCCAGTCCCGCCGCCCTTGGCTGTCCCCATGAGGCTTGGCTGGAGATCCTGCTTCTCAGATAAGGGCTCTATTAGCTCCTATGGCTGCTATAATTGTACACTTGGTGTAAATGTAAATGGTGTAAATGTAAATGGAGGCCAGGGCGGCCTCCGCCATTAAAAGATGGCGCCTGGCTAGTTGCCAGGTTAGGATTGCCTCTTGAGACTAAGCGGAACGCCCAAAGAGGAAGTAAACAGCATTGGTTGCTAGCGAAGTTGTTCGTTTAGGTGCACAGCCTGATTCGCTCCCTCCTGTACCCTGCTCACTGATTGGTCATGTAAGCGTATATAAGTGTGTAGACTTGCGGAAATAAAGAGAAGATGCATCTGAACTGGGGCTTTTTGTCGTCCTTGCGGGCCGAGGGCGACAACATTCAGGGGCACCTGGGTGGCTCAGTCTGTCAGGCACATGACTCGATCTCAAGGTTGTGAGTTCAAGCCCCACACTGGGTGTGGAGCCTACTTAAAGAAAAAAAGGAAAGAGAGAGAGAGAAAACAACACACATTGATCATCTTGTATTATGGAGGCCAGAGATAATGAAAATAGTTTCACGGAGCTCATATTACAGTGGAGGCCGAGCCATGCTCCTTCTAGACTTCTCCTTTCTAGAACTGCCTTCCACGCTGGCAGCTCCTTCCCCTGTCTGCAAAGCCAGCAACTGAGCACTTTCTGCTTCACACTGCTACCTCCAAAGGTAGTCACACCTCCCTCTGTGAGGACACGGAGGGCCCACCAGATAACCCAGGGTAATCTCACCCGCTCAGGACCCTCCGCTTAATGCCCTCTGCAAAATCTCTTTCGCCACGAGAGGTCTATGCAGCCAGAGGTTCCGCTGATTGGGATGTGAAGGGTGTGACATCTCTGGGGGGCAGCCGCGTGATTCTGCATGATTCTGCCACCCCCGCCCCCACCCAAGTCATATGGGGAAGGACAAAGCCGAGGAAGGATCTGAAATGGTCTGCATGGAGCCCAGCCCATTCTGCCTACACCTTGCTCTCCCAGAGAGAATCTGGGGAGGCTTCTGGGGACTGCCTGGCCTTTGCAGCCACTGACCTCGGAGAATACCAGGGTGATGGAGCACATGTCCCAGGCTCCATTCCCTTCTCCCTGTCCATGAAGCCTCCTTCAGTCCACTGCCCAGAGCACCCCCACACACACACACACTACCGTCTGGATCAGCAGCTCCAGGTCCCGGGCCTCGAAGGTGTGCTGATTCTGAGGGTCCAGATGTTCAAACTGCTTCAGGAGGCTCAGGTGATCCACCTGTACATCTGGATGAGGGAGAAGTTACTTTAAAAAAAAAAAAAGTGCACAGAATGTTCCTTCTTTCAAAATCCCTGGGCTAGATCTGCTCTGAAGGAGGTCACAGCAGGTACTGGGAAAGCACAGAGGATGTCCTGAATGAAGCTGGGGCAATCAGGGAGGGCTTCCTGGAGGAGGTGACACCACAGCTGACTCTGATGCTCAAAACAATAACCATAATAATAATTAACATGTATTGAGTACTCACTATATGTTAGGCTCTGCTTTAAATACATTAAATATATTTAATGCATTTTTAAAAGACTTTATTTATTTGACAGAGAGAGAGAGATCACAAACATCAGGCAGAGAGAGAGGAAGAAGCAGGCTCCCTGCTGAGTGTAGAGCCTGATGAGGGGCTCAATCCCAGGACCCTGGGACCATGAGCTGAGCTGAAGGCAGAGGCTTAACCCTCTGAGCCACCAAGGCACTCCTATTTAATGCATTTTTTAAAAATTGTATTTATTTGTCAGAAAGAAAGAGAGAGAGAAACACACAAGCAGGAGGAATGGCAGGCAGAGGGACAGCAAACTACTTTGCTGAGCAGGGAGCCCAATGCAGGGCTTAGTCCCAGGACCCTGGGATCATGACCTGACCTGAAGGCAGAAGCTTAACCGACTGAGCCATCCAGGCATCTCTAGAGCATTTATTTCTCTCAAAAATCTTAAGACAAAGGTTCTACGATGATCCCATTTTACAGATGTGAAAACTGAGGCCCAGAGAGGGTCAGGGACTTGTCTAGGTCACCATCATCTAGGAAGTGGCAGAGAGAATATTAGAACCCATTGCCGGACTCCAGAGCACAAGTCCTGTTATGGGCTGAATTATGTGCCCCAAAACCCATTTGTTGGGGTCTTTGCCCCCAGACCCTCCAAATGTAACCTTATTGGCAGAGAGGGTCTTCCCAGAGGTGACCAAGTTAAAACAAGGTCTCGGGGTAGACCCAAATCCAAGAGGACTTGTTTCCTTCTAAAAGGGAAAAAAATTTGGACGCTGCAGGGAAGACACGAGGCAGAAGCTGGCCATCTCCAAGCCAAAGAGAGACCCAGAACTGATTCCCAGCAGAAGAAACTGATCCTGCCACAACCTGACCTGGGACTTCCGGGGTGCTAAAGCCAGCCTGTGAGGGGCAGGGGGACATGTGAATCAGACCCAGGCCAGCTCTCCAGTGGCTCCCGTTCTGGGAAGGGAGAGAGCTGTACACACACGGGAAGGCCGGGAACCTGAGGTCTTGTGTTGCTCTGCCCAGGGTGAGCCCAGAGGAGGGACAGGCTCACAGGACACAGACACAGATCAAATTTTATGATGCATTATTCATGCCACTAATGGGGGCTGAGCCCCTTCCCCTGGGCCAGACGTGGTGCCTGGCCCTGGGGCCGCCATGGGAACCAGACAGCAGCAGCATGGGATCCCCTTGCCCCCAGCACCCAGCAGGAGACAGAGGACAAACACACGTGACCCTAGCAATCCCAGGTACAGCAACCAACAGAACCTCCCTTGAGCAGCCCCGTCAGGGTAGGAGCTGAGACAGAAGCTTGGCTGGCAGTGCAAAGAGCCCTGAGAACATCCCAGGCAGAGGGAAGTGCCAGGGTCAAGGTCCAGAGTTGACAGACAGACGCTGCCCGGAAGCGTTATTAAAAACACTGACAGGAGGGCACCTGGGTGGCTCAGTGGGTTAAGCCGCTGCCTTCGGCTCAGGTCATGATCTCAGGGTCCTGGGATCGAGTCCCGCATCGGGCTCTCTGCTCAGCAGGGAGCCTGCTTCCTCCTCTCTCTCTGCCTGCCTCTTTGCCTACTTGTGATGTCTCTCTGTCAAATAAATAAATAAATAAATAAATCTTTAAAAAAACACTGACAGGAGAGGGCACCTGTAAAGGGAGGGGTCGGGTAGGCAGTGCAGCCGTGAGGACCGTGGACTTGGGCCTGCTGACCTCTGGGGAGCCGGGGTGAGTCCTAAGAAGAGGAGGGACAGGATGTGGACTGGATGCTGTGATGGGCTGCGTCACCACCCCCAAGACGCCCATGCCCTAAACCCTGGAACCCATGACTAGGGGACCTCAGGTGGCAAAGTGTGACTTGCAGGTGATTAAATTAAGAATCTGGAGATGGGGAGGTGATCTCGGGTTACCCAGGAGATCCAATGCAACCATAAGGGTCCCTCTAAGAGGGAGGCAGGGGTGCCTGGGTGGCTCAGCAGGTTAAGCCTCCGACTCTTGAAATTTCGGCTCAGGTCATGATCTCAGGGTCATGAGATCAAGCCTGGTATTGGGTTCCACACTCAGCACAGTCTTATTCCTGTCTTCTGCCTCTCCCCATTGCTCATGCTCCCAAGAATGTGCGTGCGCGCTCTCTCCAACAAATAAACCTTAAAAAAAAAAAAAAAAAAGGAGGGAGGCAGAGGGGGAAGGCCACGTGAGCACTGAACACAAAGGCTACATACTAGCTTTGAGGATGGAGGAAGAAGCCACCTGCCAAGGAATGCCACTCCAGCAGCCAGAAAAGACGAGGCAACAGGCTGCCCCTAGGGCCTCCAGAAGAAGTGCGGCTGCGCCGATGCACTGATTTTTGCTGGGTGAAACTGACTTCCGATTCTGATCTCCCAACTGTAAGGGAATTGGTGTGTGTTGTTTAACCCCTGAATTTGTGGTGATTTGCTGCAGTGGCCACAGGAAACGGCTACAGGATCCCCCTGGCTGCTGAAGGAGGGCGGGGGCGGGGACTAGGACCCAAAGCAGGGGAGGCACCAGGGAGCCCAGGGAGGAGGCGACTGCAGTGACCCAAGCGGGACCCAGGCAACAGCAATGGATGGTGAAGTGGTCAACTCTGGAACTGTAATAATTAAATCAGCAGACAGCCGTGGGTGCCTACGCAGGCTGTCTGGTCACCGTGGAGCTCCAGCACCTGCCTGGTGCCCGGCACACAGTACAACTGGAGACACGTGTTCGTCAGTGGACCCGTGGAATCAGGTAAGTCATGAAAACAGGCGTGTCTGACTTTGGCTCGGGTCGTGGTCTCGGGGTCCTGGGATCAAGCCGCGCATTGGGCTCTGTGCTCAGAGCAGAGTCTCCTTTTCCTTCCCTCTGCCCCTCCCCCTGCTAATGCTTTCTCTCTTTCGAACAAATCATTAAAAAAAAAAAAAAAAAGGCAGGGGGCGGCGCAAGGGTGGCTCAGTGGGTTAAGCCTCTGCCTTCGGCTCAGGTCACGATCTCAGGGTCCTGGGATCGAGTCCCTCATCGGGCTCTCTGCTCGGCAGAGAGCCTGCTTCCTCCTATCTCTCTGCCTGCCTCTCTGCCTACTTGTGATCTCTGTCAAATAAATATAGTCTTAAAAAAAAAAAAAAGAAAGAAATGAAAACAAAGCCCAGTTCTCCTACTGACCGTCAACACCATCCACCAAGGCTCAGCACCCGCTTCCATAACATGGGAGCCTCACAGGATGTCCATAGATAAGAGGGTCCATCTCAAGAAAGGGGGCATGTCCTTACATGTGGTCACGCCCCATACCAGACTACCACAGAGCCACAGTAAGTATAACACTATGGGCGGGGCGGGGGCGGGGCTGTGTGGCTTGGTCGGTTCAGCACCTGCCTTCAACTCAGGTCATGATCTCCAGGTCATGGGATCGAGGCCCACATCGCGCTCCCTGCTCAGTGGGGAGTCTGCTTCTCTCCCCCTCTCCCCCTCCCCACGGCTCGTTCTCTCTCTGCCTCTAATAAATAAAATCTTTAAAATTTTTTTTAGAAATTAAAAAATATATACCACTACGGTCCATAGGTCCATAGCCAAAGGGTGCAGACAACCCAGATATCCATCAACCGATGAGTCGATAAACCCAATGGGGTCTATCTTTACACTGGAATAGTACTTGGCCCCCAAAAAGGAAGTTGCTGACACATGTTACATTTTGGATGAACCTTGAAAACTTTAGAAGTGAAAGATCCAGACACAAAAGGTCACAGATGGTAGGGCTCCATTTATCTGGAGTGTCCAAGAACAGGCAAATCCAGACGCTTAACCAACTGAGCCACACAGGCATCCCTACATCAATATTTTAAATGAAAATGGTTTTTATTTATTTATTATTTATTTTTAAAGATTTTATTTATTTATTTGACAGAGAGAGAGTACAAGTATGCAGAGCAGCAGGCAGAGGGAGAGGGAAAAGCAGACTCCCTGCTGAGCAGGGAGCCTGATGTGGGACTTGATCCCAGGACCCTGGGATCATGACCTGAGCCGAAGGCAGCCACTTAACCAACTGAGCCACCCAGGTGCCCCATTAAATGAAAATGGTTTTTAAAAATAAAAATGAACAGAGAAGCAAAAAACAATCCACCAGTCATGTTAGCGGTAGATGGTTCTAGAAAGAAAACTCGGTCAATTTTCTATGCACATCTTAGGTGGCGGACAGGGGTGGGGTGGGGGGGGTGGTGAGTCCCTAGGAGGAAGGCCATCCCACCCCACCCACCCCTGCTTACTGGGCTCCTGCTCCGCATCCATCTTGGCCTTGAGCAGCATCCGTAGCCGAGACACCTCCTGCCTCTTGAGCTCGTCCAGCTTGGTGCGGACATGGTGGCTGACAAAGTCCAGCTCCCGGCTCAGCTTTCCACTCTGCCCAGGTGGAGGGGACACTGGTCAGGCTGGGGGCCCTGAAGGGGGCGCACGGGGCAGCCTCGTCCTTTCTCTGCCCTCCTGGGAGACTTCTACCAGCTTTGTGAAGCCTGGAAAGCTTACAGACCCTTGGCCCACCCACTCCCCAAGCCTCCGAGACCAGGTCCAGCCCTGCAGCCTGGCGTCTGAGGCCCTGCCCACCCCGGGAGCCCCGAGGCCCACCATCCGTCAAATCACACTTGGTTCCAGCAGTACTAACTGGGCATCAGCCTCCACACTCAAGGCTCTTTCCCCTGCCTGGGCTTTGCACATGCTGGTTGGTCCCTCTGCCTAGGATTCTCCCGCCACCCCCTTTCTAGGCCTAAGCAGATCCTCACTGCCCTTAGACACTCAAAGCACACGGCACCTCCCTTGAAAGATCCTCTGGGCAACTCCCCGCCCCCCTCCCTGGGGTGCCTTCCCTGGGCTGCCCCTCCTGTCACTTCAGATTCTGTTTGTTGCTCAGAGCTGACCCCAACCCTCTCCTGCTCACAGCCCCCACGGCTCCCCAGGGCCGCCAGGACAGAATCCCTGCGGCCGGTACCCGAGACCCTGCACACATCCACCTCTCTAGCCCCATCGCCCCTGTCTTTATGGCAGTGATCATGAACTACGGGGAGACACGGAAAGTACCAGAATGCTTTGTTTATACACACAGTTCCCGCTGTCTGAAATGCCATGCCTTCACCCCCCACCCCCCACACATACCACAACAACTTCTACACCACAGATATCCCCACTCAGACTTCAGACTTCACTTGGACAAGGGGCACCCTTGCTCCAAAAGTTCTCTCTCACTTTTCATGCTGGACTGTGCCCTCCTGAGGCCCGCCCAGGGCCCTCTGCTATCTGTCATTGCTCAGGTTGCTTTTTTGGTCACTTGAGACTCACAATGGGGCTCTCCAGCCCACAGGGCCCATGGCCCTTGAGAGGCAACAGGACACAGTGACCATGGAGACAGCCCCATTCACCCAACCAGTCAAGCATCTACTCTGGGCCAAGCCCTGTGCTGGACTCCCTGGGTCTGTCCTCTAATCTTGCCCACAGCCCCATTTTACAGATGGGCAAACTGAGAGCCCAGCAAAAGCCACTGGGTATCAGGTCAGAGTCTTGTCTCCCCATATTCTTTTCCTACTCAAGCAGATATTACTGCCACCACCAAGGATGATGACTGACATCCACCGTGGCCTCACGATGTGCCAGAGCAGGCCCTGGGGTGGGGATCTTCACCATCCTACACCTCTCATGTCCCGGAAAGTGTTGCATCAGAACCCCCAGTATCTGAGAAAGACACCAGGGTCCAGAGGGTGTGGCTGCTCAGCCCGGAGCACATGAGGAGGAGCTGGGATTGTTCACTGTACCGGGCACCGTTGCTCTCCACACTCTGCCTGCCTCACTGGCCCTTCTGTTTCCAAGATCATTTCCCACTGATATGACCTTAAACCCTGGCAGTGTGTTGGGGACGGCTGCACCTCAGGTTATCCCAGCTGGGCAATGGGAAGGACTGAGCTTTAGGGTCTCTGGCTCTGCTGGTCCGTCACTGGTGGCCAGGTAGATGGGGAGACATGGGAGCCCCAGAAATGCCAGGAGGCTATGGGGGAGCAGGGCCACCTGGGTCCTCTCTGGGACCAAGGACTCAAGGAGGCCCCTCTAGGTGGGGCATGCCCACACGCACCTGAACGGGGTGGGGGAGTCTGTGTGCGGCGGGGCAGGAAGGAGGAAAGGGGGCCAGTCATCCCCATCTCCTTGTGGAGGGGGAGGCCGCCATCAGCCAGCCCTGCGGGGACACAGAGCCTATATGGATGACAAACACTGCCACGAGGGCCTCCATGTCCCCCTTCATAAAATGACGACAATCTCGGCCCCTCTGGAGGCCCAACGTGAGCTAGAGGGGAGGCGAGCTGCAACCGCATCTCCTGTGTCTTGAATTCTTCCTGAGCAGGACACACCAGCCTGGCCCTCGGGGGACCTGCACGTGCATGGTAGGTGCGAGGACCGCCACCCTGTGCATCTTCGTCCTTGACGCGTCTCACCTCTAGTGATCCTAAGCTGAACCCTGTAACACAGACTCGGCTAGCGCGCCCTCTTTACAGATGGGGAAACTGAGGCACCGCGCGGGGCGGTCACACGGCATGGAAGCGCAGAGCAACAGGAACGAGCAGGCGCCCCTCGTTCCCTCCCACCTGGCCTGTGCCCAGCCGCACCTTGATGTCCTCGGCGTTCGCAGCCTGCAGCTTCTCACGGAAATGCCCGTCTGTCTCCAGCACGTTGATGACTTCCTGGAGGTACCGGTGGTAGTACAGGCCAGTGTCCTGAGGGGACAGGGATGAACATAGCGACCCCCCCCATTCTCCCTGTGCCTAGGAGCCAGGGCCCACATCCCTGGGGGCTGGCTGAAGGACCCCGAGGCCCCAAGGCCCCATGCTGGGAGCAAGAGGCAGGCCCGCCCCATGGGACAAAGCTTCTAGAGCCAGGTGGCCCTGGTTCTGATCCCCAGCTGCTCCGTAAGACCAGGCTTATCCCCTGGGCCGAGGTACTTGTCTCCTCCCAGGCCATTGGTGGAGACAAAGTAGACATCACACGGGGAGACAGACACCCAGCCCGACGCCGCACATGGAGCGGGTGCTCAGGGTGGACACACCAGTATTTGCTGGCGAGCCGTGAAACATACCCTCATCCATCGTTCATCAGGCAATCCCCGCGCTCCTACCGCGCACTAGGTGCTCTGCTAGGGACTCGGCAAGTGACCAAGACAGACAAAAATCCCTACGCTCCTAGACCCAGACTGGCGTGTGTAGGTGGGTGGCATGCCTGGGTGGCTCGGCCCATTAAGCATCTGCCTTCAGCTGCAGTCATGATCCTGGGGTTCTGGGATCGAATCCTGCATCAGGCTCCTTGTTCAGCAGAAAGCCTGCTTCCCCCTCTGCCTGCAGTTTCCCCTCTCTCTCTCAGTCTCTCTCTTCCTGTGACAAATAAATAAAATCATAAAAAATAAAATAGGCAATAAATTCCCTGCTTCTCAGCGCCATGGTGAAAAGTACACAAGATGAAGGGCCTGGCACGATCCTCAATCTATTACTGCCATCATTTCCTAAGTAGCGAGCACACGGTAGGAGCCGGATAACCTGATGGCTCAGCCAGGCCCCTGTGGGTATACCGACTTCCCACTGGCTGACAGCAACCCGAATGTATTCCCTTAGCGTTCTGAAGGTCAGAAGCTCAGAACAGGACAGGGCTGAGTTCATTCTGGAAACCCTAAAGGAGAATCTGTTTCTTTGCCTTTTCCAGCTGCTAGAGGTTGCCCGTGTTCCTTGCCACATGACTCTGCATCACTGTGACCTCTGCTTACATTATCCTATCACCTCTGACTTTGATCTTCTTGCTTCCCTCTTACAGAGAACACTTGTGTTTACGTTGGGCCCACTTGGATAACACAGGCTAACTTTTCCTTCCATCTCAAGAGCCTTGTCTCGATCACACCTGCAAACACTCTTTTGCCCTGTAAGGTAAGATAGTCACAGGTTCTGGGAATTAAGGTGTTGACATCATTATTTTAAAGTTAATTTATCTGTTTTGTTCTATTCTATTCTGTTCTATTCTATTTTTAGTAATCTCTACACCACAGTGTGGGACTCGAATTCAGAACCCTGAGATCAAGAGTCATATGCCCTACAGACTAAGCCAGCCATGTGCCCCAAGGTGTGGACATTTTTGTTTAGCCAACGGGCTGGAATCCCAAATCTGCCAATTACTAGCTAGGTGACCTTGTTAGGACAGCTAGAATGCCTAGTTCACTTTAAATTTCTGATAACAAATAACTTATAAATATACTGCAAGAGTTTATTTATATGCAACATTAAGCATGCTTGTCTGAAATTCAATTTTAACTGGGCATCTTGTGTTTTTATTTGCTACACCTAGAAACCTCAGTTCTTGGGCAAGTTACTTAAACCCTCTTGTGCTTCAGCCTCACCTGTGAAGTAAGGTTGGGAGCTCCCCATTGAGGCCCCACGTGACCTGCCCCCTCCCCATTCTGCTCCAGTCCCACTGGCCACCTCCATGTCTCTTTACTCACTCTGCTCTCCACACCACAGTGTCTTGGCCCAGGCTGTTTCCCCTGCCTGGAATGTCCTTCCTTGCATTTTGCATTTCAGCTCACAATCCTTCCTCTCTGACCATCACCCTGGTGTCCACTCTCAAGAAATGTGTGGGATGAATGAAGGGAAAGGGGACTTAGAAGTGCCTTCTGTGCCTGCAAAGATGTCACCAAGCACAGGCCTAGCTCACAAGGTGGGACTGCCACACAGGAGCATGGAACCATCCCTTCCAGAGACAGTGACGTGACCCTTACTGATGAAGGCTGTAGGAGCAGTCAGGCCAGAAATCAGCGCCTGAGCCTTGGGAGTCTCAAATTCCCTAAGACCAAAGGTTTCACAGCATCTGATAAACACATGTCGGGACTACCTTCACAGCTTTAACAACTCCCACGAGCTCCAGGAAGCCAGCACACCCCAGTTAAGGAACTCCACCTGCCCTAGGTGTTACTGGGAAATGTAGTTCTTTTTTCAGATTCCTTCTTGGGGATGGCACTTAAAACATAGGGGGGTAATGCAGATTTGTCACTTAAAATCTGACCTCATTTCCCCCACGCCTCAGAGCCAGGAACTTAGAAATATGCACATACACACAAATACTAGCCCCGAGTTTTTCACCACGTCAAAGCCCCAGGACGGCAAAGAATGGCAGGCAAACTTCAAGCCGCGGCCGTGGGGGAAGTATCCACCCAGGAGCGACGCGGATCCTCGGGACTGTAGTACCACTTGCAAACACCTGGCGGGAAAGCAGGGCAGGGCCACTCACTGGGCTCTCGGTCGCAGGGCTCTCCTGCTTGGGCGTCCCCCGCTCCAGAGGCAAGGCCAGGACAGTGCGCAGCAGCAGCAGCGGTGGCAAGAGGAGAAGGAGGGCTGCGCTGGGCCCAGAGGAAGGCATGGCGGCGTGGCCTGTGGGGGGCAGAAAGGTGGATAATGTCTGTCCCAAGTCAGACAGGACTCCCATGGACCCAGCAGTCTGGGCCTCCAGCGCCGCCCCCGTCCCCCTTCTAAGAGCCAAGACTCAAAGCGTCTCGTTTCCCGGGACACAGGATTCCGCACCTCCAGCTCTTCCTTCCTGAGACCCAGAAGTCCTAGCTCCCAGCACCCAGTCTCTTCGCTCAGACTGAGGAATCCGAGATCTCAACCCCTTTTCCACAGAACCAAAGGTCCAGGCCCCCAGCCTCCCTCTTCGCCAGGATCTAGAAGTACTGGTGCCCAGTCCATCCCCCCCGGGACCCAGTTTTCCAGCCCTCTGGTCCCCTTCTCCCGCTCCTCCCCAAGACCCAATATAGGACCCCTCCCAAACCCTCACCTTTCCTTCCGCGCAGAGGGCGTTTTCCCGGGCTGAGACCTCCGGCGCGTTCGGGTGATTTCCCCCCGAGGCCCCGCCCACTTTCCCGCAGAGGACCCGCCCTCAGAGGTCTGATTGGTCCGCGTTGGCTCCAGGTCCCCAGGTCCCTGTCTAGCGATCCGCCCCTTGCCGAAGTCGCTCGTCTGTTCTCGAAAGCCTCGCTTCCCTTCTCGGAAGCTCTAACTCTTGACGCCGCATTTCCTGCGGAGAGCGGAGGCTTTCGAAGAGAACTACAATTCCCTGCAGGCAGGGGAAAATGAGGCCACTTCCGCTGGCCAGGAGGCGCCTGCCTCCGCCTCCTGGCTGTTGTAGTTTTCCGCATCTATTTTTCCACAAGAAGTGGCTGCAAGTTACAGATCGGTAGCAATTGGCACAGGTCATCTTATAAATTTCTAACATATAATATATGAGATATATATCTAATAAAAGCCATGTACATCTAATATAAGACACATATATGTATACCCCATATACACACATGGATATACATATACGTATACATGTATATATGCGTATAGACATACGTGTGTACACATGCATGTACACATACGTGTGTGCATATATACACATGCACATGTTGTATGCACACACACACACGTGTGTAGTAGAGCGACCCAGAGATGCCGGCTCTCTTGGGTCCCTTTAAGGAACACCTTCCACGCCCTTCCATTTCAGAACCCTGGAGCAGGATTGCCTAGCTGCAGTGGAGGTCAAGGGTCATTGCTTTGTTGGAAGTGGAGTGTGGGGGGCCAGGAGGGAGGGGATAAGGGCAGGTCCCAGTGGGAATTCCCCCCTCCCTCTGAGCCCTCTTTCTTTGCCTGCTTAATTCCCAGAGACCCAGAGATTAGGTCCCCAGCTAAAGAGAGGGTTAGGTATTGTTTAGAAATTGGTCAGAGAGGCAAGGTACCAAAGTGTGAATGTGAAAAGCCTCCACAGGCACGAGGAGAGGAGCTGCCTGATCCCAGGCAGGTGGGTGCTGGCCACCTGGGGTCAACAGGAGTCGAGTGTTTGGGGCCAAGAGTCCTAAGTTTCCATGCCTGCATAAAGGAGAGTTAGCTATTTGGAGGGAGAGAGAACTGGATTCCTGCGCCCATCAAAGTCATGAAAGCTGGAAATAGGGGCTGGATCCCTGATGGAGGAGGTGCTAGAATTCCGGCTGCTCGGGTCCAGGAGAAAATTTTAAAGCTTAAGATCAGGTGTTGGAGGGTGGAGTCCACTGGGATCTTGGGTCTGTGTCCTGATTCTTCATTCTTGCTTCTCCAGAATGTCTCAGGAGAATGACACATGGAAGAAAGAGTGAGTGGGGCAACAGGATGGGCAAGGATGGAAACGGGGGTGCAGGAGGGGCTTAAGGTTTGATTATGCCTACACTCACTTCATGGCTTTATGGCCATGTTTGCAAGTTCAGCATTGTCAGCCTCACAGTAAGGGGTTGGGGGCCTGGACGCCTGCATCCTGCATTCTAGACAGGCCAGTGCTGAAAAAAAAGAGTTTCAGAACTGGTGGGGCAGACTGAGGTTCTGCTCCTTCTGTGACCTCACCAGTGCTCAGAACCCAAAGTTGGGCAAGAAGAAAGGGAAGGGGGGGGGGGGCTTTGGGGCGGCTGGGGTGCCCTGCTTGCTGTCACTATGACCCTGCTCCTCTCTCAGGGTGCTGGGGGATGAGCTCATCGCCATGAGGCTGCAGAAGCTGGAACACCAGGTACTATGCCAAGGAGTACTGACACCCCCCAATCCCCCCATCCCTCACCCCACCCATCAGTCTTCCAAAGCTTCCAGGGGCACCACCCCAGGACTTTGTTCTGGGACTCCTGGCCCTCCTTGGCTCTCTCCAAGCATCAAGTCTGCAACTGGGAAATGAGAAAATAGGAATTGGGGATCCTAAAGAAACAGACCTTGGTGATGAGAATGCAACGTTTCTAAGGAACAAGGGTTTTGGAGGGCAGGACTTCTAGGACCTGGGGGACCTGACGGGTGCCAGGACTCCTGGATCCAAGGAAATAGGAGATGAGGGACTGAGAGCCTGGACTCCAGGACTCCCCTCCAGGCATGCCTCCCCTTACCCCAGGCCCTCCTTCGCCCCGTCTTCCCGTTCGGTCCCTGGCCCCCACACCCCCGTTTTCCACTCCGCAGAGATGGCTCTTTGAGAAGAAGCAGCGGCGGAAGCGCCAAGAGCCCCTCATGGTTCAGGCCAATCCCGACGCTTCCCTGTGGCCCCGGCGACCATGGCGACGGGAGGAGCGCCTCGCGGGTGACAGCAGTGAGGAAAAGTTGTAGTGTCGGGCAGGAGCCTAGTCCCAGAGGGAGGGGTCTGCGGGAGTTTGGGACCAGGCCCCCAAGGGCCGAAAGGGGAGGGTCCAAGCGGAGTCCTGATGAGACCAGTACCGGGCCCTTGGGCACCGGGGAGCAGGACCCGGGAGAACTCAGGGGCGGAGCAAGGAGACCGCGGGGGCGGAGCCCGGTGCAACTAGAGGGTGGGGCGCGAGAGCTGCGGCGGGGTCCGGCCGGGGACCGTGTCCTGGCGGGGGCGGGGGAGGCGGCCGCCCTGGAAAAGGCAGAAAGGCAGAGATTCAATTCCGGAGAGTGAAGGCTGGAATTAACAAAGCCCCGGGGGCGGGTGGGGGCCCAGGCCTGGATCTTCAAGACCCGTCCCGGAGAGACCGAGAGCTGCGTGTGCGATTGTGCAGGCACGGAGTTAGCCGCAGGGATGTGCTTGCTTGAGCCTTAGGATGGACTTTGCGTTCTGCATGGGTCTCCGGGGTTTGGGCGGTCACGCAGGGAGTCACTGAGAGCGCGGATCTTCGCAGATGAGTGGAATTTGTACATCGTGTTAATGGGCCTCGCTGCACCTTCTCCTAGGCCTTGGGAACCCTTTCCTCCAGGAAAACGTGCCAGAGGCACACCTGCGCTCTGGTGTCCACAGTGCCCTGGGCATCGTGAGCTGCGGCGGAGATGGCAGCGGTGAGCATGGCCCACTGGCATCGCCGACAGAAGGAGGTAATCTCGAGTCCTTGGGCTGCCTGTACCCTAGAACTACACTCCCACCAGAATCCAGGAGTCTGGAATCTCAATCCTTGTTCTCCAAAGAAACCAGGAGTCCAGGCCCCCAGGGGCCCTGTCATCCCTCACACCAAGGAATCCAGATCCTGAAACTACTCTTTCTCCAACACTCAGGAATCTCAATCTCCAGGCCCCTTTCCCACCTCCCCAACCTCCTGAAATCCTGATCTCTAGTCCCTTTCCTTCTCCTGGCTGCCAGACAGTTCCGACCCAGAGTTGGAGGAAGTTTCCGTGGAGGATGTCCCCGCTTCTCCACCTCCTTATAAAGAGCCTCCAGGGACTCGACGCAGGGGTTGGCCAGCCCACCAACGACCTGGTAATTTCGGGGACACTGGGTGGAATCCGGTCCCCTGGTCCATATGGCCCCCTTTCTTGTAACAGTTTTGTTTTTTAAAGATTTTATTTATTTGATACACAGAGAGAGAGGCACACAGTGAGGGAGGGAACACAAGCAGGGGGACAGAGAGAGGGAAAAGCAGGCTTCCCGCTGAGCAGGGAGCCCAATGCTGGGCTTGATCCCAAGACCCAGCGACAATGACCTGAGTTGAAGGCAGCCGCTTAACGACTGAGCCATCCAGGCACCCCTCTTGTAACAGTTTTATTGAAATATATTTCTCATACCATACAATCTACTCATTTCAAGCTTACAATTCCATGGTTTCTAGTATATTTACAAAGACGAGCAACCATCACCACAATCAGCTTTAGAACATTATCATTATCCCAAAGGAAACCCTGTACCTTTTAGCAGTGACGCCATCCCCCCCCTCCCCACAACACCCTCCTCTCCACACCTCACTTCTCCCAGCCCTAGGCAACCACTAATGTACTGTCTCTTTAGATTTGCCTATTCTGGACACTTCATTTTTTTTTCTTCAAAATTTAAGCTCAATTGGCCAATATATGGCACATTATTAGTTTCAGATGTAGAGTTCAATAATTCATCAGTTGTGTATAACACCCAGTACTCATCACATCATGTGTCCTCTTTAATGCCCACACCCAGTTACCCCATCCCCCTCTCAGTTTGGACATTTCTTTGAAATAGAATAACATAGTATATGATCTTTCATGATTGGCTGCTTTTGATTAGCATTTTTTTTTTTTTTGCTTTTTTTTTTTTAAGATTTATTTATTTATTTATTTGACAGAGAGATCACAAGTAGACAGAGAGGCAGGCAGAGAGAGAGAGAGAAGCAGGCTCCCTGCTGAGCAGAGAGCCCGACATGGGACTCGATCCCAGGACTCTGAGATCCTGACCTGAGCCGAAGGCAGTGGCCCAACCCACTGAGCCACCCAGGCGCCCTGATTAGCATGTTTTTAATGTCCCTCTATGTTGTAGCATCATCAGTACTTCGTTACTGTTATTTCTTGTATGACAATTCCTTCTATTCTCATGACATGACCAGGGATTCAATAACAGGGTCCTTGATTATCACCCCAAACCCCGTTCCTCCCTCCCATTTTAGTTGCCCATCTCTCGGATGCGCTCTTTGGGACAAGGTAAAGGGAGGACTCTAACCCCACCCCTGTCCTTAGACCCAGGGGAGAGACTTCTCAGCCAGTGTAGACACCGTGCACATGGGGGAGCTGGAGGATCTGGCATGAGTAATATGGAGAGGCCAGGAACCCAGGATATCTGGCCTTTTCCAGCAGCACTGGTGACCTGGTCCTAAACTCCTGGGACCCAGGTGCCCTGAACCAGTCTTTTTTTCTGGTCCTTTCCACCCCTTAGGGGCCAGTGCGGAGGAAGAGAGTGAACCCCAGGATGTTGGAAATGAATACGAGGCCCCCAGTCCACAACCAAACCCGGTCATGGATGCTGACCTGGGACGCGGAGACTTGGCCTCCAACAAGGTAGGAGGTGGCACAGCCAATCAGGATTTAAGTGGAGGGCTAGCCTCGGACTCGAGAGAGGGTGGGTCTGCAGCCCAATCAGAGGCCCTTTTTGCTGATGGGTGGAACGTGTTATGATTGGGCTACCAGTGTTTCTGGGTGTGCACCGTTTATGAAGTCAATCTGGAGGATTTATATTGATGTAGGCATACCTCAAAATCCAGCCCACCGAAAGGCAGCGAGCTTTGGAGGGGGTGAATCAGTGATAGGGAAGGGCCAGTTGGCACTCACGCTGAGTGAGTAAGACAGTTTCAGCTGCTGAGATCCGGGCCATGTTAGATGTTATCTGGACCGAAACAATACTGGTTTTAGCGGAACCGACAGTGCTGTCGAAGAGATTCTCCCAATGGGTAGATGGGGCGGGCGTGGCTCCAGAGGGTCGCTATTAGTGGTGACCAATGAACAGATGATGAAGGCTTGACTGGGTGGGCCCCTTGAAGGTGCTGGCCAATCAGCACGTAGCTAAGACGTTTGACCAATAGTCAGAAAACATGGTTGGGAGAGGGCGTAACCCTGCGCCGGCATGGCCAATCAGCAGTTGGTAAGGCTGCGGTGAAGGCGGGTCTCAGCCATGCCTCAGTTTTAATTTGGCGCGTGGACTAGGGCGAAGACCTGGAAGAGAAGAAAGAGGAGTCGGAGTCCAGAGTGAGGACGTCCCCACCGGCAGCCGAAGAGGTGTCCGAGACCCCGGAAGGCGAGGTCGGCGCGGGAAGCAGTGATGTGGGCAGCTCTCCCCGCGCGCCTCTCCGCGCGCCTGGCCCTCGTCTGGGAGAGGACATGGAAGCTTATGTGCTGCGGCCGGCGCTGCGCGGCCGCACGATGCAGTGTCGCATCAGCCGCGACAAGCGCGGCGTAGACAAGGGCATGTTCCCTTTCTACTATCTCTACCTGGATGCCGCCGAAGGCCAGAAGGTGCGGTCTGGCCTCCTCTCCAGCAAACCCCACCTCCCAGGGGCAAGTCCCGCCCCTTACTGAGCGAGGTCAAGACTTCCACGAATCCAGGTCTTGCTCAGTGATGATACTGAGCAAGGACTTTTGAACTCCAACGCCAAACCCTGCCGTTCTCCGAACTAGGCTGCTTTCGCGGTAGCATAGGCCCTAACCAAGCCCGTAACAGCCTCGTCCACTCGAGATGGGCCCACCTTTCTCAAAGTCAGGCCACGCCGTCTGAGGGTCTAAAACCTTACCCCTTACACACCCTCTTGAAGTGTTGGCCCCACTGTGTTTGTCCAAATTCAGCCTCTCGCTGAACCTTCTAATCTATCAGGCCCCTCCCCAATCCTGGGATAAGTCCCACCCCCTAGGAACCAAGCCCCTCCCCTCGCGGATTGCCTAGTCTAGAACCAAACCACGCCCCTCTCAACTGCCAACTTCCCCCTCCGCAGGGGCTGGGCGGCTTCTCCTCAAGGCAGTCTTCCAAAGAGAGGGTTTCCCCCTACTCAGTAGTGCTAGACCTGCTTTTGCCTGATGAAATGCCTACCAAAGTCCCGCTGGAGGCTCCTTCCTAGTCTCCAAAGCCACCCAGCCTGCCACAGTTAGGCTCAACGCTGCCAGAGCTCAGCCCTGACCCAGGACCCAGTGGCCGAAGGAATGAGGGGGATATTAAGATGTGAAGCTCCCCTTCAGGACCCAGCTGATGACTTCCTTCAGTGAGAACCACATCTTCCAGAGCAAGGCTCGAGATACTTTTTGCTCTATTACCCTCTCCTCTGCCTTGGGGACACGGTGTTTTTTTGTTTTTTTGTTTTTTAATTTTTTTATCTTGGACCCCTAACCCTAGCCAGATAGTAGAAACTGATTCTTATGGGCCATGCTTCCTACCCACAGCACTTCCTCCTGGCTGGGCGCAAGAGAAAAAGGAGCAAAACCTCGAATTACCTCATTTCCTTGGACCCCACAGACCTCTCTCGGGATGGGGACAACTTTGTGGGCAAAGTCAGGTGGGCAGAGCCCTGATATGTGTGAGAAACAGGTGGCAGGAGGGCTTGGGGGTGCCGGGAGGGTTGGGGGAGAGAGGACAATCGGGCCACCAGGCACAAGTTCCACCTGTTTTAGGACCTTTCGTCTTAAGGATTGATGGGCTGTGTATATCTTAGGCGGTAGCCCCAGCATGGGTGGAAATAAGAAAACTAAGGGATTTGGAGCAGAGGTTGACGTTTAAGACGTTTGACTTACTGGGTGGCAAGAGGGTGGGACTCCTAAATCCCATAGGCCAGGGCTGTGGTGTGCGTATTCTTGTATTTTAGGGGGAAGAAGGCGCCTAAAAGGCAGGAGACTAAAAATCATGGCTCATCAAAGAAACAGAAGGGGCTGGGACTGTAGATGCACGGAACACGGAACCCAAGTGCCAACTAGAGGGTTAATGGGAAGAGTTGATGACACGATGTGGGAAAGCATTTAATGTACAGCAAAACAGTAATTATTTTTACCCTGACCACTCTCCTCCTGGGGCAGATCTAATGTCTTGGGCACCAAGTTCACCATCTTTGACAATGGGGTGAATCCTGAAAGGAAGAATTTCATCCCGGAGACCGCTCGGATCAGAGAGGAGCTGGGGGCTGTGTGTTATGTAAGTGTCTGGGAGACAAGAGAGAATGAAGCAGGACGGTGGGGAGGGAGAAAGAGCCAGGCCAACCGGAGCATAATACCTTCAGGAAACCAACGTCTTGGGATTCCGAGGGCCCCGGAAAATGACTGTGATCATTCCAGAAATCAATGCCCAGAACCAGAGAATCCGTGTCCAACCTCAAAACGTGAGTTGGTTAAGGTTGGGAATTTCTGGGTCAGTCGGGGAGGAAGGCCTGGGAGATCTGCCCTAGGTCCTAAGGGAGAAGGGGGCCCATGGCTTGCAGGTGGTCCTACGTGAAGCCAGAGGGAGTCTGTCAGATTTCCGTGTTTCTCAAGGAAGATTGATTAGGAACGCAAAATCTGCATCCCAAGAAAAAAAGTTCAGTGGTGGAAGCTTAACCACGCCCCCTGCTTTATCTTCTAGGAACATGAGTCGCTATTGAGTCGCCTCCAACGCGGGGCCCGTCAGGGGCTGGTCCTGCTGCAAAACAAAGCCCCGTCGTGGAGCAACGAGAGCGGCGCCTACGTACTCAATTTTCACGGCCGAGTCACTCGGGCCTCGGTCAAGAACTTCCAAATCGTGCATCCGGATGACCGTGAGCTCCTAGGAACCGGTTTACCTGGGCCAGGGCTGGAAGGGCGAGGGATGAGCGGACGAGAACTACTTCCCCCATCAGCCCTTGAGATTTTTCTAGGCAGGGCCGAGTCCGCGTTATTGCAAAGCCTCTTGGGAACTGTAGTTTAAACGGCCCTCAGGTTTTCTGGGCTTAGTGGGAGCGTCGACGAGCCTCTGAGAAGTGGTAATCTCGAAGTTCAGAGACTCGCGGAAGGAAGTTGAGGAGTGGGGGCTAGGTTTCCTTAGTTTCTGACTCCCTCCTCAGCCGACTACCTGGTGCTCCAGTTCGGCCGCGTGGCCCCAGACACGTTCACCATGGATTTCCGCTTCCCACTTTGCCCGCTCCAAGCCTTTGCCATCTGCTTGTCCAGTTTCGATGGCAAGCTGGCATGTGAGTAATGCAATGAAATGTCATGCCCTCACCAGCTTCTGTGCCTGCTCATTTGGAGGAAGGGCCCCCGCGAGCCTCCTTTTGCACCACCTTACTCATAACCAACACATCCTACTCTGCCTGCGTGCCCAGTCCTGTGCTCTGGGGAGTGGGCTTTTCAGCGACACCTACTTTCACCGGAGTCACAGTCATGGGAGATGGGCCTTAGACAACAACACAAAATCAAAATGCTCCTTTGCCACAAAGGAGAAAAGCACGTGGAGGCACAATTCAGCTGGGTCACATCAAGGTATCTATAAAAAAGTGATTTTCACACCACGTCTGAAAAATCACGAGGAACTAGGGCCAGAGGGGTCAGGGGCGGGAACATCAGGGAGTAGGCACAGCTCATACAAAGGTCATAAGGTGAAAAGGGGGCTTGATCGGTTTGGGAAAATGAAAGGAGACTAGTGTGGCCAGAGCCTGGGGAACCACTGAAGAGGGGCAAGGTATTTGAGCGTCAGAAAAGACTTCTGAGTTGGAGACATGAACTTGGATGGGTCATTGAAGACATGCATGGGTGAGAGAGAATGATTACAATATTAGCTACACTTAACTAACATTTATTATTTGGTGAACATTGTTTTGAATATGAACTTGGGATGCCTGGATGGCTCAGTTGGTGGACAGTGGGAATCTTGATCTCAGCATTGTGAGTTCAAGCCTCACGCTGGGTGTGGGGGTTACTTAAAAATAAAACCTATTAAAAACGCAAATAAATAAATATGAACTCCTTTGGGGGTCTTACAGTCCTATAAGGCATGTGCTATTGTTAGTCAAGTCATATAGGTAAGAAGAGTATGGAACAGGGCCTTAAGAAGGTGAAATTGGACCACTGAAATCCTCAAGCAGCCAGCAGTTGAAGGCCAGCGGGAGGACGAGTATATTCAAGGGAGGCACAGAAAACTGGAATTGAACTCTTTTCTACAGATCAGGGATTCCAGCCCCCAGCCCCCTTGGGGAGATAACTGTTGCAAGTTTAATAAAATTTAGGCCGATACCAAAGGAGAAAAAGACCTGGGGCACCTGGGTGGCTCGGTTGGTTAAGTGACTGCCTTCAGCTCAGGTCACGATCCCAGAATCCTGGGATCGAGTCCCACATCAGGCTCCCAGCTCCATAGGGAGTCTGCTTCTCCCTCTGACCTCCCTTCTCATTCGCTCTCTCTCTCTCCCAAATAAATAAATAAGTAAAAGAAAAGAAAAAAGACCCACCAGACCTTAGCTCAAAAGAAGCTTAAG
Organism: Mustela erminea; assembly: GCF_009829155.1. Taxonomy (NCBI): domain Eukaryota; kingdom Metazoa; phylum Chordata; class Mammalia; order Carnivora; family Mustelidae; genus Mustela; species Mustela erminea. The sequence goes on along the minus strand of NC_045632.1, from coordinate 4,801,068 downwards.
AGGGGCGCCTGGGTGGCTCAGTGGGTTAAAGCCTCTGCCTTCGGCTCAGGTCATGATCCCAGGGTCCTGGGATCGAGCCCCACATCGGGCTCTCTGCTCAGCAGAGACCCTGCTTCCTCCTATGTCTCTCTCTCTGCCTGCCTCTCTGCCTACTTGTGATCTCTGTCTGTCAAATAAATAAATAAAATCTTTAAAAAAAAAAAAAAAAGAAGCTTAAGACAAGAAGAGGCAAATTTGAGGGATGATGGGAAATAAGAATTTGTTCTCTATTGAGGTACAAGCCTTTATCCCCAGGGTAGTGGATTATTGTCAGGTTAGTACACACAGTGACGGTGACATTGCTTGTTACAAATCAGCAAGTTTTATTTTTTATTATAAAATGACACAAAAAAATAAATAACTAATAGAAACATAGAACTCCGTGATCTTAGCCACGCCTCCCACTGAGGTCCAGGCAAGGAGAAGGGGACACAGGAGTGGGGGGAGATGCCCCAACTTGGCTCAAGGGTGTGGCCTGGATGGAGGACAGTGGTGAGATCTGGGGGGCAGCAGGTGTGGCGGCCAGAAGGGAAGTAGGATTCCCGCAGCGGGCCCAGGCCCTGGCCCGGGCGGCAGGGGTGAGACAGGGGCCCAGCTGCTCCTGGGCCTGGGCAATCCTCCGGGCGAAGCGACTGCGATCCCGGGCGAGCTGCTCCCAGGGTCCCCGGCGGGCGGCCTGGGCTGGTCCTGCCCAGACAGCCAGGAGATGGACAGAGACCTTCTCAGAGAAGCGAACCTGGAGACGGGGCAGCACAGACGTGTGTCCGCAGGGAGGGTGGGGTGGGGGAGGGGAAGAGAGAGAGAACCCAAACAAAAATGAGTGACGCAAAAATGCTTGTTGTCTGAGTCACTCGCTCATCAGGAGCCCACGGGATTCTCCACGTGACTCACTGCAGGCAGAGGCTGTTTCCAGGAGCTAACCTGAGCCATAGCTGCTCCCCCTTCCCATGGGGCCCCAGCCTCTTGCAAAGGATTGCATTACAGTGAATGCAGCCCTCCCAACAGAGTTCACACGCAACCCTCTGCAACACGCGGGGGACCCAGAAGTTGAGGCATCCAGCCCTCCTGCACCCCCCTCCCCAAGCCCAGGAGTTCCAGCTCCTCCCTAAGACTCGATAAACTGAGCCCTCAGTACCCACCTTTCGAGACTGTAGGGACGTTTCAGGGTCTGGATGCCGGGTGGGGGTTTCTGTGGGCTTGAGTCGCCTCCGCAGTCGGAGGGGCAGCTGAGGATGAGCCCACGGAGGTGGTAGCTTCTCTCCAGGTAAATAGATGGCCACTCGGAAGGGGCAGGGCTCAGCTTCTCCCCGCTCCTCAGCAACTGCCCCTGCCCCCGTGTCCTCCTCCCTAGGCCGGTATGTCCAGCCCCTGTGGAGGGTGCTCTGAGCTTGAAGGGAGGGACTTGGCTCAGAGTGAGCTGCTTCTGAATCCTCTTCCTGCTCTGTGTCCTCTCCTGGTCTATATACCCAGGCCCTTGAGAAGGTATCTGTGGCCTCAGCTTCTCCCTCCTCCTTGGCTGGTCCTGTATCACTGTCTTCATCTTCTTCCTCTGTGTCCTCTCCTGGTCGATACACCCAGGCCCTCACGAGGGCACTTGTGGGTGGGATGGAAGAGGGACCTTCAGCTTCTCCCTCCTCCTCAGCTGGTCCCGTATCACTGTCCTCATCTTCTTCCTCTGTGTCCTCTCCTGGTCGATACACCCAGGCCCTCACGAGGGCACTTGTGGATGGGATGGAAGAAGGACCCTCAGCTTCCTCCTCCTCCTCAGCTGGTCCTGTATCACTGTCTTCATCTTCTTCCTCTGTGTCCTCTCCTGGTCGATAAACCCAGGCCCTCATGAGGGCACTTGTGGATGGGATGGAAGAAGGACCCTCAGCTTCCTCCTCCTCCTCAGCTGGTCCTGTATCACTGTCTTCATCTTCTTCCTCTGTGTCCTCTCCTGGTCGATACACCCAGGCCCTCACGAGGGCACTTGTGGGTGGGATGGAAGAGGGACCTTCAGCTTCTCCCTCCTCCTCAGCTGGTCCCGTATCACTGTCCTCATCTTCTTCCTCTGTGTCCTCTCCTGGTCGATACACCCAGGCCCTCACGAGGGCACTTGTGGATGGGATGGAAGAAGGACCCTCAGCTTCCTCCTCCTCCTCAGCTGGTCCTGTATCACTGTCTTCATCTTCTTCCTCTGTGTCCTCTCCTGGTCGATAAACCCAGGCCCTCATGAGGGCACTTGTGGATGGGATGGAAGAAGGACCCTCAGCTTCCTCCTCCTCCTCAGCTGGTCCTGTATCACTGTCTTCATCTTCTTCCTCTGTGTCCTCTCCTGGTCGATACACCCAGGCCCTCACGAGGGCACTTGTGGGTGGGATGGAAGAGGGACCCTCAGCTTCTCCCTCCTCCTCAGCTGGTCCTGTATCACTGTTCTCATCTTCTTCCTCTGTGTCCTCTCCTGAACACCACTCCCAGGCCCCAGTGTGAAAGCCTGAAGATGAGGGGGAAACACAGCTCTTTCTGACTTCTCTGTTCTCTGTTCTTTCTTCCTCTGTGACTTGAACCCCTTCTTCTCCAGCACAGTACACCTGAGCTTTGGGCTTGGATCCCGGAGATAAAGGGGCAGTAGGTGTTCTGGCAGCTTCTTTGTGTACAGCTCCTTCCTCCTCCTCCTCCTCCCCTGCACCACACTCCCAGAGTGATGGAGGAAAAGAGAAGAACGTGACCATTTCATCTTCAGCAGCAACTCCTTCCACAGATGGCTCCTCTCCACGAGGTTCTTGCAGGGTTCTTAGAAGGCTGGGGGACAGGGGAGCAGGCTGGCCATTTCTAAATTCACCTCCTTGCTCTTTAGGGAAACTGGCTGCTTGGTCCCCAGCATATTCTTCGTCATCAACTTCTGAAAGTTCCCAGGCTTTAAGAGGAGAACGGTTGGCTTTTAAATCATGGCAGGCCTCCCAGAATGCTTCTCCATCCTCCTCAGCTGCTCCACTGTCTCCAGTCTCCCCTTGAAAGTGCCTGACCCAGGGGGCATGGCAGGTGGCCGGAAATGTCTTGGTTTCTCCCCCCAGGCCAGCTTCTCCCTGATCAGCTTCGGTTACTGCTTCCAACAGCCAGGGTTCTGGAGGTCCTGGGCCCCTCAGGTGGCTCCAGGCCCTGCTGAGAAGGCCCATCAGTGGGGACAGGAGGAAAAAGGGGTAGGTTTCCCTCCAGGAGGCACAATGATGGGGCACTTGGCCTGGGGCCATCTGTCTGGGCTGGAAATAAACAAAAGGAAATAGAGTTTAGAAGTCATGTAGGGGAGAGCATCAAGGGATGACTGTGAGTCATAGCAACGGAAATAGTAACACAAATAGCAACAAGAGATTCCTGTCCCACATTCCTTGCTGATCCCTGCCACTCCCATCTCCAGCAGAGGCCCAGTGGTTCCCACCTCTCTTCTCTCCATACCCAGGAGTCTGAGCCAGCCCCCCAGCCTCTTCTCTCAGACCCAGAAGTCCCAGTCCCCAGAACTGAGAATACAGGTCCTCTACTTGGTCCCCTTGGGGACAAGGTCCTAGTCCCTGGCTCTCTCATCCTCCTGAGGATCAACAGATCAGGCCCTCATCACTCTCCTCCCTCTGAGACTCAAAAGTTAAGACCTCCGCAGGGTTCCATCCATTCCACCGGGGACTCATGAGTCTGGCTTCCAGAACCCTCCTCTCGCCAGGCTCAGGCCTCCAGGCTCCCAATTTCTTCTCCTTCCTTCTCCATCGAGTGCGTCCTTGTCCCATCTCACCCCAGACACAGGAGTCTGGGCTCCCAGGCCCTCGTTCCTCAGGACCCCGGAGTCCCGGCCTCAAACCCTCTGTCTCGGTACCCAGAAATGTAAACACCCTCCTCACTGACCAGGAGTCTGATCCCCAGCCCCCAACTACCGGTGGGGGGGCGGTACCAGGCGTTCGGACCCCTCACTCACCGACTCAGGGCTGCGCCTCACCCTGGGGGCAGGAGGGCCGGCTCGGGTTGCCACCAGCGATCGCAGATCTGGACGACTCGGGAGGCCAGAGCGTTCATCTCGCCCTCCGGTGCCGGGCTCGGGGTCTCAGGTTACCACCTGCGGGGGCAAGCACTGTCGCAACGAAAGGATACGGGGCTCCTGTCGTAGGTGGGTGTGATCCACAGCGAGGTTGGGAACAGACGCGGCCCGCACGACTTTTATAGGCCAACGCGGCCGCACGTGATGACGTCACGAGGGGAGGCGGGGTTTCGAAACGAAGGCGTCGGGGCGTGGGGTGGGGTAGGGGAGGAAGGAAAGTGAGGTCGGAATTCTCGCGGAGATTCCGGGGGGTTTTGTGTGACAACACCGCGGCGTTTCCGAACGCGGCCACGCCCCGAAATAAGCGAGCTTGTCAATCAAACACGGGCACTGCCTCAGCCGCCTGGGCGCTCTCCAAGCTCCTTTCCGGGTGGGAAACCGGCTTCCCGCCCGGATTTAAAAAGCAGGCCACAGGCTAGAGTCTCCCACCGTCACTACCGGTCCGCTTCCTTCCTGGTGGGGCAGAGCATTGTTTTTTCACATTCCGTTTTCACGGATGAGAAACTGAGGCTTGGGAATGCCATGTGCCCGAAGAAGTGGCCACAGCAGAGTCTAGATGAATTGCAAAGGAGAACAAGAATGTAGCACCCTGAAGGCAGGCACTTGGCTTTGCTCACTAATTTTTTTCCCTCAGTGCCCAGCACATAGTAGGTGCTCAACAAATATTGGGTGAGTGCACTGGAAACCAAAAACTCAGACTCCCCTTCCTGGTCTCAAGCACAAGTTTCACCCACTTGAGACGCAGACAAAAGCTCGTACACAGGGTTGCCTGGGAGGCTCAGTTGGCTGAGCGTCTGCTTTGGCCCACGTCATGATCCCGGGGTCCTGGAATCGAGCCCTGTGTCAGGCTCCCTGCTTAGCGGAGAGCCTGAGTCTCCCTCTCCCTCTGTTGTTCCCCTGCTTGTGCACTCGCTCCCTCACTCGCTCTCTGTCAAATGAATAAATAAATAAATATCTTTTAAAAAAGAAAAAAAAAAAGCAAGCTCGTACACAAATTGAAATCCTGCCTGGGCAGAATCCACTGAACCTTACCAGGCCCAGGGACACACTCCCAATTCCCTGGCCCATCCCCTTTACCATGATTTTGCTCCTCGAGATATGCCCGGGGACCGTGTCTCCCTCCAGACGGGGACATCCTCAGTCCAGAACACAATTATCACCTGGATCCCAGGTAGATGTTTGACCATGGCCTCCTGACTCTGCCCTAGTCATAATCCAGGAATCCAGGGTCACTCCCTCTTCCTTGGAAAACCTGGACCCATTGGCTCAAAAACACATTTCCCGCTGCCCAGCTCCACTAACCACTCAGGAGTCCTGACTCCAGGTTCACAGCTTGTCAGGGACCCAGAAGTCTGAGCCCCCTTTAGTTCCAGGATCCCAGCTACCTCCCTCAGGGTGCCAGTGACCCGGACCCCAGAGGTGTCGGGGCCCAGCTCCTCCTCTTCACAGAGGAATCCCAGTCCAGCAGGGACCCAGGAGGCAGGGGGCCCCCCGCCCCTCCCCTGGGCGGTGGGGGCAGCTGAACTAGGGGTCAGGCTTGGAAGTTGGGGGGGAGGCCAGGAGGGGCGGGGTCAGCCGGGATTGGAAGGGGAGACCGCAGCGTGGGCGGCTGGCTGGCCGACCAGCAGGGAGGAAAGAGAAACGGAGAGGGGAGGAAGACAGAAGGGGAATCTGAGGGAGAGGAGGAAACAACGTCGGTGGGACAGAGAGAGAGAGAGAAAGAGGAAGAGCTTGAGGGTGAGGGAGAGAGAGGGGGAGAGAACGAGATGGAAACCTGAGGAAGAGAGACTCTGAAAGTCCGAGGGGGAAAAGATCTGGGACAGAAACAGAAAGACTGAAGGGAAAGTCCTGGGTGGAGGGGGCCGGGGAGAGAATGAGTGAGAGAGAGACTGGAGGAGACCGATTAGAGACGGAGAGGCAAGGTGAGGCTGGAGGCAGAGACGCTCTGAAAGAAGGAAGAGTTGTGCTCGCTTCGGCAGCACATATACTGAAAGAAGGAAGAGTGACCAGAAGAGAGGAGAAACAAAAAGCAAAAAAGGTGTGAGTGAGCAGGTGAGAAGGGAAACAGGTCTGAGAGGTAGCCCCACCCCCCACCCCCTACCCCCCGCCCCCCGCCAGCCAGAAAAGGAGGGATACCGCAGCTGGGGGCCCCAGCACTCACACGGCCTTCTTGCCCCGTCCTTGGGACCCCAGAGCTGGTAAGTTCCCGGGCTGGCCTGGGAGGGACTGCCTGGGTGCACATTCCTGGCAACCCCGAGTTTGGCAGGGATAGCTGGCGTGATGCGTGTGGGCGGGCGGGAGACAGGTAGCTGGGGGCCGCTGGGAAGAGGCAGAGAATGGGGGCTCCCTGAGCACAGAGAGGGTCAAATTCCTGGCTAGAGTGCAGGGGGCAAGAATAAAGGAGCCCCTATTCTCTGTCTTGGGCGGCAGACAGCTGCCCCTTCCCGCAGCTGCCAGCGCCGCCCACCTCTCTTGGCACCGCGCTCGGTATGCAGTCCCCGGCCTGGGCCTCCCCCAGGCCCCCAGTCCCCAGACAACGGGCTCTTTCTCCTCAGCCTCCTCCGACCTGCAAGCCCCTGACCCTGTCTCTGTCCGCAGCCGGGTCAGCTGCAGAGACAGGCACACAGCCCCTTTCTTTCTCTCCCCAAGCCCTTGATGGAGGAGGGCAGACCTCGGAGCAGCCTCAGCCTGGCCAGCAGCGCTTCCACCATCTCCTCGCTGGGCAGCCTGAGCACCAAGGTTCGAGCTTCTTGGAGGGGCGGGGGAGAAGGGTGGAGCTCTGGGCCGCCCCATCCTCCTGTTTCGCAGCCCTGGGGGTTGGGGTTCCATGCCAACCCAAGGGCTTCCCGTTGCTAAGGGTAAGGATCCTTAGAGATGGGCTTGCCCACACCCAGTAAGGTCCCAACTGCCCATCAGCCGGAGCTAGGAATTCAGAGGCACTCCCAGCTGTCCCCACCCTTTGGATTTTCCCAATTCAAGCAAAGTAACAGTCCCGCTGCACTCCAGTTGCTAAGACAGGACTACTCCCCAGCCACGAGGCTCCCTCTGGGAACTCAGGCTGTGGCTACCCTTGACTGGGACTGAGAACTCACTCCCTGTCCTACCTCTAACCAACCTACCCAGTTGTGAAATCTGATAAGGAAAGACCTTTTCTCTGACGATGTCTCCAAGAGGTCTGAGAAACCAGCGTCACAAATTGTCACCCAAAGTTCACTGGTTTCCTTGTCCTCTGCCACCTTCTACTCATTTCCAGTTTCCCCAGTTCAGAATCTAGAGATTCGATCCCAACCTTGGTCAGCGCCAAGTAGGAAGTCCTGTGGGACTCTGGCTGTGGACACCTGAGATGCCTGCATAGACAGGACAGGGGCTCCATCTGTTGGAGGGGGAGGGGTTGGGAGTCATCTCTCTGCCTTGGACATGGTTGCTAGGGATGTCACTCCCTGGCATGGAGACATCCTCCTCAGCTGACCCATCCAGCACCCAGAACGTGGCATGGAAGTCCTTCCTGGTTAAGAGGGCACCTCCCAATAGTTCCAATTCTTTTTTTTTTTTTTTTTTTTTTAGATTTCATGTATTTATTTATTTGACAGACAGAGATCACAAGTAGGCAGAAAGACAGGTAGAGAGGGAGGAGGAAGCAGGCTCCCCGCCAAGCAGAGAGCCTGATACGGGGCTCAATTCCAGAACCCTGAGATCATGACCTGAGCCGAAGGCAGAGGCTTAACCCACTGAGCCACGCAGGCGCCCCAGTATTTCCAATTCCGATCCCAAAGACTGTACTACACTTCTGGCTCTGGTGGCCAACAGCATCCTCTCCTTGGCAGTAGACCAGTAGACCCTTGAATCCCATCCTTCTGCCTTCAGCCAGTAGCTTCTTCCTTTCCCCCAAACACCTCCAGCCACCCATTCAGACTAACAGCTCTGTACCACAAATATCCAGTTCTGATCTCAAAACTCAAGTTTCTTCCTTGGCTTGGTGTCTAAGGGCAGCCGAGCAAGGGCCTCGGGTTGCCTTCCCCCCAACCCCCAGCACCACCTCCCCAAGCCCATGTGAGGCCCCGTTCATTTCTGTCCTCCTTCTCTCCTCAGAAGCCTCCCCGGGCAGTAAGCAAGGTGCATGCCTTTGGGAAAAGAGGCAATGCTCTCCGAAGAGATCCCAACCTCCCAGTGCACATCCGAGGCTGGCTTCATAAGCAGGTGGAGTGAGCATGAGAAGGGAAGGGACACCGAGTGACGCTAGAGGCTGGGCCCCTGGCTGTCCACTGTTTCTCTCCTTCCCAGTCTCCAAATGCCTTTCGTTTTTTCTGATGTGACTTCTCTCCTTGTTCTGTCCTTGCTCCATGCACCCGTTCATTCCGCAAGCACTTCCTGAATATCCGTAATGTGCCAAGAGCAGATAAGACAAACTAGTATCTATCGTACGTTCAAGAGGGGTGGGGCAGGGACAGGTACGACAGTAGCCTATTTCGATTCTAGGAATTGTTGGAATTGCTCTGAAGAAATAACACAGGAGGATACGCACACAAGCGGCAGAGGGATGAGGCTGCCCTTTGACTCTTGGTCAGGGAAGGTGTCTCCGAGATGACATTTGAGATGAGAACGAACAGACAAGAAGGAACCCACCATGCTAAGAGCTGGGGGATGGAGAGAATCTGAGAGCAAAAGGCTTAGCCTAAAGCTTGGTGTTTAGAGCCAGCCAAAGGTCGAGACAGGAGGGATGGCAGGGCAGTGGTTTCCAACGTGTCCCTGCTAGGAACTTGCTGGAAATGCCGACTGTCAGCTCCCACCCACCCTAGATCTATGGACTCAGGAACTCTGAGGGTAGGACCCAGGAAACTGTATTTTAGCAAGCTCCCCTGGTGGTTTTTGTGCAGACCCATATTTGAGGCTCCCTGCAAGCCAGTAAAAGAGGAGAAGGAATTCGAGATTTATTCTGAGTATGATGGGAGGCTCTGTTTTGAGCAGGGAACTCCCACCATCTGACATAATTGAAAAAGATCCTACTGACTACAGTGGGAATGGATTGGCGAGAAGAGGGGCACAAGGTTGGAGATGGAGTGGTTTTGGCAGAGGAGATGGGAGATGCAGGATTCAGATTATGGGTCCCAGTACCACCTTCCTAGCCTCTGTGTCTCAGACTCCAGAAGAATCCAATCAAAAGTCTGAGTATGTAAAGTTCTGGCACACAGGCTGTACAGTTGCGTGTTCCAGCCTTCTGGTAACTTCTCAATCCCCAATTGACAGATGAGAAAACACAAGTGTCCTAGCCAGGAAATGACTAGTCTTAATGGCATAGTTTGAGGGGGCGGAGCCAGGAGCCCAACTCAGGTCTGACTGTGTCCGGAATCCTTGTGATCTCAACCAACCCCTGTACACCCTGTACAGCTCTCGGCTCACTCTGTTGCAGCAAACACGTGTCTGTTTCTCTCCTCTTTCTGGGTTTATCTGTCCCCGGGTGTCACTGTCTTCACTTCCACGTTTCCGCTCCCCACTGCCCCTCTACTCAGACCTCGCCTCCCGCTGTTTCCCCAGGACAGCTCCGGGCTCCGGCTCTGGAAACGCCGCTGGTTCGTCCTCTCCGGCCACTGCCTCTTCTATTACAAGGGTCAGTGCCCCGGCTGGCACAGGGTGGACGCCCCCCCCCTTTTTCCTTTAGCCTCTTGTGTGTTGCCTGATCCCAGCCCATCTCTTGCAGACAGCCGCGAGGAGAGCGTCCTGGGCAGCGTCCTGCTCCCTAGCTACAGCATCAGGCCTGATGGGCCAGGAGCTCCCCGAGGGCGGCGATTCACCTTCACCGTGAGTCCGTCCATCCCCCGTGGGCACTAAGGCACTAGGCGTTGGGGGCAGCCATGGGAACATCCATTATTGGAGATAAAAAAGCCTTGACCAGGGTCCATGGCATCCTCCTTTTTAGAGGGCCCGGGCGTCCAGATCCCCAGTTCTCTCTCCCCTCGCAGGCTGAGCACCCAGGCATGAGGACCTATGTTCTGGCCGCGGACACTCTGGAGGACCTGCGGGGCTGGCTGAGGGCGCTGGGCCGGGCCTCAAGAGCGGAGGGGGACGACTTGTGAGTATAGTTTCTGGCCACGCCCCTGACCTGCATTTCTAATCCTGGTCCATCTAATTAGCCCCAGCCCCTCCCCTTTAGGTCCTGCCTCTTCAACGTCCAAACACGCGTCTTCTAGCTAAGGAGCTCCCGCCCTTCAGGTCCCAACTCCAGGGAACTTCTGCAAAAAGTCTTTCTCTTCTAAGCTCCGCCCACCATTTTTTTGTCCAGCCCTTCCCTTTATCAATATTCCATACTCTCTGACTGGCTCCCTCAGAAGTCCCCGTCGGTGTCATCCGTGTCTCCCCCCTCCCACCACTCCCCACCACGCTCCCCACCCCGCCCCTCACTCGGGTTGCTCAGTGGCTTAAGCCTCTGCCTTCCGCTGCTCAGGTTCTGATCCCAGGCTCCGCATTGGGCTCCCTGCTGAGGAGACCCTTCCCGCCCCTCCCCCTCTGCTTCTCTGCCTACTTATGATCTCTCGCCCTCTGTCAAATAAATAAATAAAACCTTTTTTTAAATCTTTTTTTTTAAGGATTTTATTTATTTATTTGACAGACAGAGATCACAGGTAGGCAGAGAAGCAAGCAGAGAGAGAGAGGAAGGGAAGCAGGCTCCCGGTTGAGCAGAGAGCCCGATGCGGCGCTCGATCCCAGGACTCTGGGATCATGACTTGAGCTGAAGGCAGAAATTTTAACCCACTGAGCCACCCAGGCACCCCAAATAAATAAAATCTTAAACAAAAAAAATGTCGGGCGCCTGGGAGGCTCAGTGGGTTAAAGCCTCTGCCTTAGGCTTGGGTCATGGTCCCGGGGTCTTGGATCCGGCTCTCTGCTCTGCAGGGAGCCTGCTTCTTCCTCTCTCTCTGCTTGCCTCTCTGCCTACTTGTGATCTGTCTGTCAAATAAATAAATAAAATATTTTTTTAAAAAGTCTCCACCCCCAAGGCTGCTACTTAAGTAACGATCAAATATAAAAAGAAAGGCTTTTTTCAAACTCCGCCCTCCTTTCCAAAGTTTCAGTCTGGAGACTCATAGTCTGGGAATTTGGGCTCAGTGACCCCAGAGGACCTTGTAGCCCTGCACTAGTCATTTCCACACTTGAGGCCTCAGTTTTCCCATCTGCAAAGAGGGAACAATGATTTATAGTGCACCATTTACCCTTTAAACTGTGTGGGTTCCCCTGTGCTCATCTGTGAAATGGGAATATGGGCTGTTACGAGGTACAAAGGAGCGATGTCTTCTTCTGTGCACACTCGTTAGTGGTCGACCCAGGTCACCCCCACGTCCCCAGCCTGGAGAGGGCCCTGGTGGCCCTGGTGGTCCCCCAGAGGTGAGCAGAGGGGAAGAGAGACACGGCTTAGAGTCACCAGAGGTGGCTCGGCTCTCCAGACTTCGTGGACGACCTGGGCTGCTCACTCCCAGCCCCACAGCCGACCTCCAATCTGGACCTCGGATCCGGAGGACCAGGAGCCCAGAGTGAGTTGAGGGAGTCTGGGGACAAGAAGGTTCCACAGGCCACAGATTCAGAGGAAGAGCTATATTGGGGGTGTGGTCTAAGAGAAGAGCGGGGACTGTGGCTGATTCAGGGCGTGGCTTAGTGCTCTCTTCCTTCAGTGGATGTGAGTTGCTGGAGTTCTTGTGGGTCAGAACCCACAGGGGGTAGTCTAAGGAGGAGATGCCTCAAAGGTGGAAATTATTCAGGATCAGGCTAATAGAGAGGGATTCTACTCTAGAGGGACAGTGAGACACTGAAAGGGTATATGTACATGAAGCTGACTGGGTGGGTAGTGGGCTGAGGAGGCTCTAGTTCACCCAGTTTCCCGATTGATTCTCTCTCTGCCCAACAGCCTATTCACACCCCTCTCTCGCCCTCCCTCCCCTCTGAGCCTTCCCCGGCCCCGTTCTGCTCCTGTGCGCAGACCCCCTCCATCTTCTGGTGACATAGCACCTCTTGCTAGACCCCATACCCCTCTGAGTCGCATCGATGTCCGGCCTCCCCTGGATTGGGGCCCTCAGCGCCAGACACTCTCCAGGCCCCCAACTCCCCGGCGAGGACCCTCCTCTGAGTCTGGGGGAGGAAGGCCCCCCAGGAGTCCCCAGCACTGGAGTCAGGAGGCCAGAACACAGGTGAGCAGATGGGCATGGTCTGTCTTTCCAGGTTGGTCAGCGGCCATGGCCCCTTGGCATCATGGAAATTGTGGTTCAACATAATCACAGCTGGCTTCAGATATGAGGGAAAGGGGACTTCATCTCCCATCAGTTCTCAGGGCAGTGTTTTCAAGCCAGCCTCTGGCCATTACACCTTATGTATTATGGGGATTGTAGTCCAGAATACTGTCCTGGACAATGCCAGGAGAGGTAGTGGGGATTGCACCTGTCTTGTGTCTCTAGTTTATCTTTCCAAGATGGAATTATAGGCCCAGAATATCCACAGTTAATCACAAATGTGGGACTGAAAGTAGATTGCAACATTTATGGACCCTTGGGGCAGTTTTGCCAGGTTTCTCCATTTATTATCATCCCATGTGTCCCCGCAGTGGCACAAAGCTGGAGAACAGGTAGTTGAGGAAGTTGCAGGGGGCCCGTTCTGAACCTCAGAGACTCTCCTAAGTCACACCAATTCTGGATGCACCCACTGTAAGATCAGTTACTAAAACATGTGAATTTTGAAACATCTCTATTTCGTTATTCCTCCCAGGCCCCCTCTGGCTCCTCCACATATCTCCAACTACCCCCGAGAGCTCCCGGGACACGGGCTTCCATGGTTTTATTGGTAGGTGTCCTTGGCGCCTTGAATCTGCCAGAACCCCCTTCCTTGTTTTCTTGGCTATGGAGAATGTCATCTCCTGGACCAGTGTGCCTAGAGAAGATTGGATATTTTAAGGTCCCTTGACCGATGCTTCCATTAGTTTCCTAGGACTGCCACAAACTGGGTAGCATACATATAGAATATCTCTCCATTCACTGATATCATCTTCTAGGTATTTATTTCAGTTTTAAATTTTGTTTTCCATAGAGCTCTTGTATACTCTTAGTTAAGGTAACTCCTAAATTCCTGATAGTTTTTATAGCTATTTGAATGGCATCATCTTTTTTTTTCCAGATTATATCTTCTAGCTACGGATGGTGTAGAGATAGACTATTGATGTTTGGAAACTCGTTTTCACCTGGCACTCTTGCTGAATTCTCTTATTCTTTTTAAAAAAAATTTTTTTTAAAGTAATCTCTACACCCAGCATGGGGCCCGAACTCAAGACCCCCAAAACAAGAGGCACATGCTTCACTGACTGAGCCAGCCAGGCACCCCGAATTCTCTTACTCTAATCACTCTTTGATTTCGTTGGTTTCTCTGGGTCGATAAGCATATCATTCCCATCCTAACACTTTTATTTGTTTCCTTTTTCTTTTCTTATAGCATAGGTCAAGTTCTCTAAAACAGTGTTAAACTGTAACAGTAGTAGCAAGCATCCTTATTTTATTTTCAGTTGTAAAAGAAATGTCTAAATGTTCTCCACCAATTATAACATCGCTGAAGCTTTTTGGTAACAGAGTCATTGGATCTTCCTAAGGCCAGGAATTTGGCAGGTGGTCTACTGAGGTTTGCTAAAGCTTGGAACAAAGCTAATAAGGGGATGCCTGGGGGGCTCAGTCAGTTAAACATCCAACTCTTGATCTCAGCTTAGGTCTCTATCTTAGTGTTGTGAGTTGAAGCCCCAGGTTGAGCCCAGAAAGAAAGAAAGAAAGAAAGAAAAAAAAAAGCTAGTAAGAAGAAGGGTGGGGGGATATGCGAATAGAAGCAGGGCTTGAGAAACAGGGCTTGACTGAGCATTGAGCTACAATAAAGACTGTCTATGTGACACCTGGCTTTTCTCCTTTTCCCCAGCCGGGTCCCCCGCTGGATTCAACTTTTCACCAAAGCTTGGAGACAGATGTAAGTTCTCTGTGGTGTAAACCCTTCCAAGTACTCAGAGCTGGGGGGAGAATGCTTTAGATGGGGTGGGGTGTGGCAGGGAGGACGGGGAAGAGCCAGATCTGGTCCATAAGCTGCTCCTGTTCTCCTTTCTCCAGACTCTGTTGACCAAATTGTGTGGGCAGGACCGGCTCTTGAGGATGCTGCGGGAGGAGATAGACCAGAGACAGGAGGAGAAGGTGTGAGGCTCTGAGATGGGGAGGGACATTTGGCTTCTCCACCTGCCTTTCCCCTCCTGCTCTCCAGCATGCCCAGGGATTTGGGAGGACACCTTTTCTCTCTTGCTGGGGCCAAATGTGAACTCAGAAGTCTAACCACCTTCCCTCTCGGTGCAGGAGCAGCTGGAAGCAGCCTTGGAGTTGACCAGGCAGCAACTGGGCCAAACAGCCAGAGAGGCTGCGGCTCCAGGGAGGGCGTGGGGGCGCCAGCGCCTCCTGCAGGACCGGCTGGTCAGTGTAAGGGCTACTCTCTGTCACCTGACTCAGGTGAGCATCTGGGAAGGGGTGTGCACTCCTGCAGAGGCTCATGGGAAGGTCGTTCTTGAGAATTCCACTGCAAGGTTTTCTGGATAAATCCCCTCCAATTTTCTTTTTAGGGGGGTGAGGGGCAGAGGGAGAGGGAGAGATAGAATCTTAAGCAGGCTCCACGTCAATCATGGAACTGGACCCCGGGCTTCATCTCACAGCCCTGAGATTGTGACCTGAGCTGATTTCAAGATTGGAGCGCTTCACTGACCCAACTGCCCACGAGCCCTCCCTTTTCCCCTCCTCCCCTCCTCTCTTCCCTATCCTCCCCTCCCCCTCCCCTTCTTCTTCCCGCCTCCCTTTCCCCTCCCCTCCCCTCCCCTCCCTAAGTTTTAAATCAGTCATCTTGACAGTCTTAGAGGGTGAGAGGCAAGCAGCCAAGAAACAGCAGACCTAATTTAGCGGTTTGAGAAGGTGAATTTGACGTGCGCTTCCTCGCTTTGAATCTCAGCCCCTACTTCCTACTCATGGTAGCTGTGTCACCTTAGAGAAGTTACTTAACCTCTCTGGGCCTTAGATGCCTCTTACATAAACCTGAAGTGATAAATATAGTATTTACTTCATGGAGTCCTTGCAAGAATTTCATAAATACATATATTTATACACAACATAATAAATGCATATTTAACACACATATTTTATGCATTTATCTTATAAATATATATTTAATATATAAATATAAATTTACATATAAATATATGAATACTTAATAGGGTAAGAAATGTTAGTTATAATTATTACCTGTAAAATGGAGACATTAATAATACTTACCCCGCGTGAATTAAACGAGAGTTGAGAATAGTGGCTGGCACGTGGTTAAGTGCCTCATCACTGTTAGCGGCCGTGATGATGATCGCGATGATGGTGAGGCTTCCCAGGGGCACTTGGGGCTTATTATCTTGACTCTTACAAGAACTTACCGGATCTGTAGAGTTTACCACCCTAGTGTAGTCCAGAAGTAAGCAGAGAATTCAGGGAAATCTGTTAGTTGTCAATACTAGCGGATCATTGGAATGACACGTTCCATAGAGACTCTGGGAGTCTAATAGTCTGAGTGAAGAGGCTCTTGGGAGTTGTAGTCCATAGACGCCCCAGGGACGCTGTTTCTCTTCCTCCTCGTCAACTGGAAAAAAAAAATGGGAGTCGGGAAAGATTTGGTGGGTGGACGTACTAATCCTGTGTCTCCCCCTTTTTTGGGACCCGAGGAGCGGGAGCGCGTTTGGGACGCATACAGCAGCTTGGAACAGGAGCTGGGCACCTTGAGGGAGACCCTGGAGTACCTGCTGCACCTTGGTTCCCCCCAGGTATGTCCCCGGCAAACTCCACCCTCTCTGCCATCTTGCCCTGGAAACCCTTCAGGGCATTAAAGCTCCTCCCACTTCTTTTGAAGCGCCCCCCCCCCCTTCCTTTCATTCTAAACCCCTTATTGTGCTTCAAATCCTGCCCTTTATTTTAACACCTGCCTCAGGTTCGGAACCACTTTCCCCTCTGGTTCTAAATTCTCTCCTCTAATTTTGGAGCTCGGTCCTCCAGTTCGCAGCTCCACCCCTCAGCCCTGTCCCCATCCTGCGTCCTGACTTTTGTTGTTATATTTATCCTCTGGAATTTCTAGTTCTAAATCCAATCCCTTGGTTCAAGCTCCACTTCTGAAGTATAAGTCCCCTTGCTTAGCCTCAGGCCCACTTTTTTTTTTTTTTAAGATTTTATTTTATTTTTTTAAAAGATTTTATTTATTTATTTGACAGACAGAAATCACAAGCAGGCAGAGAGGCAGGCAGAGAGAGAAGGAAGCAGGCTCCGCACCAAGCAGAGATCCCGATGCGAGGCTTGATCCCAGGACCCTGGGATCATGACTTGAGCTGAAGGCAGAGGCTTTAACCCGCTGAGCCACCCAGGCACCCCAAGATTTTATTTTATTTTATTTTATTTTAAAGATTTTTTCTTTATTTATCTGACAGAGATCACGAGTAGGCAGAGAGGCAGGCAGAGAGAGAGGAGGAAGCAGGCTCCCCGCAGTGCAGAGAGCCCGACGCGGGGCTCGATCCCAGGACCCCGGGACCATGACCCGAGCCGAAGGCAGAGGCCCAACCCACTGAGCCACCCAGGTGCCCCCCCAAGATTTTATTTTTAAGTCATCTCAAAACCCATGGTGGGGCTGGAACCTACAACCCAGAGACCAAGAGTCATGTGCTCCAGGCGCCCCTCCCCCCACTTCTTCAATCTAAGATGAATAATTAATTGAGTTTCTAAATCATCTATCTTTAGTTTAAAATGTTGACTTCTTTTTTTCAAGATTTATTTTAGAGGTGGGGAGGGGCAGATGGAGAAGGAAAGGGAATCTGAAGCAGACTCTGGGCTGAGCCCAGAGTCGGATTCAGGGCTCAACCTCATGACGCTGAGATCAGGATCTGAACTAAAACCAAGAGTCAGAGGCTTAACCAATGGTACCACCCAGGTGCCCATTAAATATTGACTTCTAGGGTTGCCTGGGTGGCTTATCTGATTAAGTATCTGACTCTTGATCTCACATCCTGAGAGGTCTTGATCTCTTCCCCTGCATACATAATCCATTTATGACTCCATAAATAGAGCCTCGCAGGGACACCTGGGTGACTTAGTCCGTTAAGCATCAGCCTTTGACTGGGGTCATGATCTCTGGGTCCTGGGATGGAGCCCTGTGTTGGGCTCCCTGCTCTGAGGGGAACCTGGTTCTCCTTCTTCCCCTGCTTGCCGCCCCCTGCACCTTCTGAACTTGCTCTCTTACTCTCTTTAATAAAGAAATAACATCTGGGGTGCCTGGGTGGCTCAGTGGGTTAAGGCCTCTGCCTTCGGCTCTGGTCATGATCTCAGGGTCCTGGGATCAAGTCCCGCATCGGGCTCTCTGCTCAGCAGGGAGCCTGCTTCCCTTCCTCTCTCTCTTCCTGCCTCTCTGCCTACTTGTGATCTCTGTCTGTCAAATAAATAAATAAATAAAAATCTTAAAAAAAAAAACCCTTTAATAAATAAATAAATAAAGCCTCACTGATTTCAGACCCAGTTCTAACGCTCCTGGCATTCTCCCACCTTTGAGTAACAGATTCCTTTCCTTCCCCCCAAGGACAGAGCATCAGCTCAGCAACAGCTATGGATGGTGGAAGACACGCTGGCAGGTCTGGGGGGCCCCCAGAAGCCACCCCCCAACACAGAACCTGACTCCCCATCCCCTGCGCTTCAAGCAGAGGAGTCATCAGAGAGGGAGGTGAGACTCACAAGCCTCTCTCTCCACCCCCAGCTTCCTGTCTCATCTGCCCTGGCCCAACTCCTCACCCATGCCACCTTCTTCTCTCTTTCTTTCTTTCTCTCAGCTAACCAACCACAGGCAAGTGTTGTAACCTCCAGAAGCCTTTGTTTCTTTGCTTGTTAGATTGTGATCGTAGTCCAGCGGTGTGCTCCAGCCAGCTCCCAACACCTCCTAAGAGCCACTTGGGCGCATCTCCTCTCAACACCGTGTTCAGTGATTTCCTGTTGGTTGCTTGAAATTGACCATGGTGGCGATATTTTCACCACAGAGATTGGCGATCGCTACATATCGGGGCTGTTCTCTCCCGGAGAGACATTTACTCAGCATTTACGAGACACTGCTGATCATAACCCCCAACTTGTAGGGTTCTGTAAAAAGGAGAGATGATGATTAGAAATTGTCAGACATGGAGTAAGCCCCCAGCAGGCAAGAACCGCTGTTGTCCGAGCTGGCTTAGAGTGGCTGTGTTCCTTGACCCTCAGATCATGCATCCGAGAGACCCGGGTTCAGATCCCAGCTCTGCCATCTTTGTGATATCACTCGTTGACTTTGTTCTTGGAGCCTTCCCCGTCTACTAAGTAGGGATGATAATGGCCACTTTGTAGGTTTATGGAGGAGATTTAATGAAATAATGCAGGTAAAGGGCTTATCACAGCTCCTACTGCACAATCATTACAAAACCTGTGCTTACAATGCCTCGCCACGTGTCAGGTGCTGTTCTAAGTGCCTTACGTGTATGGACTCAATCCGCATAGCAAAGATGAAATATGGCTGGCCCAGAGAGGTAAAGTGACTGGCCCAGGGTCACACAGCTCAAAATGCCAGAGCTGAGATTTGAAAACAGACCAGTTTTCAGTCAGATTCCTATTGATGCTGTTTCTCCATTGCTAAGTGCCTGAGAACTAG
This sequence comes from Mustela erminea, assembly GCF_009829155.1. Classification (NCBI taxonomy): domain Eukaryota; kingdom Metazoa; phylum Chordata; class Mammalia; order Carnivora; family Mustelidae; genus Mustela; species Mustela erminea. Next base: position 4,782,239 of record NC_045632.1, on the reverse strand, counting down.
TAAGAATGATGATGATGATAAGTATTTTTTTCCTCTCCTGACCCCTCCAGAGCCTGCCTGAGTCATTGGAACTGAGCTCAACCCGGTTGCCTGAGGCTGACTGGGGGCGGCCCCCTGGGGGCGACAGAGACCTCTCCAGCCCTCGCTCAGGTGAGCGTCTGGGGCTGGATGGGACTTACTGGGCCTTCCCTGGCCTCACCAAGTCCCATTCTGCCCTCTCAGGTCTTGGATCACCGAGGGTCTCCCGGGCTTCCAGCCCCGAGAGTCGCCGCCCGGCTTCCCCACAGGCAGGAACCAAGGTAGGGGGGGGGTCCATCTCCACATCCTCATGCCCATCTTTAACCCTTTAACCTGACTGCCACCCACTCAGGGGGAACAGCTGCGAGAACGGAGCTCAGAGATCACACCCCAGGGTAGGGAGAGTGAGATTTGTTGAGCGCTGGGATTGAATTTTGTCTTTACCACTTCTAAGCTGCGTGACTTGGGGTCGTTTATGAAACCTCTCCGCCCATGTGTGCCCATCTGCAAAATGGAGCTCCTGGCAGTAACCCCCTCACCCCCCTACCCCCACCCACCTCTGCCTAGAACTGATGTGAGGATTCAAACTGGACTTCAAGCTAAGGTTGAAAATAGTGCTTAGGGACACCTGGGTGGCTCAGTCAGTTAAGCAGCTACCTTGGGCTCAGGTCCTGATCCCAGGTTCCTGGAATCGAGCTCTGCTTCTGACCCTCTCTCTCCCCTTCTCCCTCTCCTGCTCCTGCTTTCTTTCCCTATGTCTCTCTCAAATAAATAAAATCTTAAAAAAAGAAGAAGAAGAAAATAGTGCTTACATGTGATAAGGACTTCATTCATTCATTTGACAAATATTTATTAAATGTCCTCATGGCTGGGGGCGCCGGGGTGGCTAAGTTGCTGAGCATCCCATTCTTGGTTTTGCCTTAGGTCGTGATCTCAGGGTCGTGGGATTGAGCCCCGAGTCAGGCTCTGGGCTCAGCTCGGAGTCAGCTTGAGATTCCCTCTTCCTGTCCCTCTGACCCTCCTGCTCATGCTCTATCTCTCTCTCTCAAATCAATCAATCAATCAATCAATCTTTAAAATATCTATATATCTCTATTTATATCTTGTCATGGTTGTCCAATAAGGTAGCCAATAGCCACATGGGACTATTTAAATTAAAATGAAATAAAATTTAAAAATCACTCGCACTCACTGCATTTCAGGTGCTTAGTGCCCCCCCCCACCCCGTGACCAGTGGCTATCCTTCTGGACACAGCAGATACAGAACATTGCCACCCTCCAGAAAATTCTCTTGCATAGAGCTGTCCAGGCGCTGAGGACACAAATATGAACAAAGAGGAAAAAAAAAAAAAAAACCTTCCCTCATGAATCCGTCATTCTAGCAGGAAGAGGCACATAATAATCAACTTTCTCTATACTATTTTAACGTCATGAGTGCTAAAGAAGTAAAAACAACACGAACATGGTGAGGAGGTTTGGGATGGCAGAGGAAGGGGTGCAATTGTAAATGGCTTGGTCTGGACCAGTGACGTTTGTGCAGCCCCCTGAAGGAGGTGAGGGAGCAAGACTTGGGTAGAAAAGCGTTGCAGGCAAAGGAACAGCCTTTGAAGAAGTTCTGGGGGGAGGTGGGGGGGTGGAGGGTGGTTGTGAGTTGGAGGGGTGGGGGAGTGGGCTTGCCGTGTTGCCGGAGCCGCTAGAAAGTCAGAGTGGCTAGAACCGAGTATGGGAGCGAGGGGTAGAGTGGTGGAGGGAAGAGGAGAGATGGGTATTGCGGTTGGATGGTGTTGGGACTGTGGTTCAAAGGCGAGTCCCAAGGAGGGTTCTTAACGCCAGAGGGAGCTGGCGACCTCTGCCGGCCATGCGGGGAACAAGCTGTGGGGTGAGCACTGAGTGAGGCAGGAGACCCGTTGAGGACAGTCCAGATGGAAAATAACGGTAATTCCCACTAGGTTAGAAGAACTGGGTATGTTGAGAGGGAGGTAGATTCTAATTACACCGCTCTTCAAAATGTATCCAAAACCCTGGGAACCATATTTAATTCAAAATGCAAAAATTTGCAGATTCTGGGGACACCTGGGTGACTCAGTCCATTAAGCATCTGCCTTTGACTCAGGTCATGATCCCAGGGTCCTGGGCTCGAGCCCCAAGTCAGGCTCCCTGCTCATAGGGGAGCCTGCTTCTCCTTCTCCCGCTCCCCCTGCTTGTGCATGCTGTGCACGCGCTCGCTCTCTCTCAAATAAATAAAAAAAATATGATTAGGCAAAGGATTTGCCAATTCTAGGCTGGTAATAGGATTCATACTGTGTATTATATAAGACGTCTAGCGGTGTCTGGCACAGAGCCCTTAATCAGACATATTAAATTCCTCTAGCTATACATATGATGATTCGTACTTAAATGGGATTCAGTTTATAAATAACGTCTCAATTTAAATTTGTGGTTTTTAAAAATAGAGCATTGAACAACTAAATAATCGATTGGGTCAGAGTGGAATAAAAACCATTATGAATATGCACTTTTTATTTCTTTTCTTTTTTTTTTAGATTTTAGTTATTTATTTGACAGAGAGAGACACAGGGAAAGAGGGAACACAAGCAGGGGGAGTGGGAGAGGGAAAGCAGGCCTACCCTGCAGGGAGCCTGATGCAGGACTCGATTCCAGGACCCTGGGATCATGTCCTGAGCCGAAGGCAGATGCCAACGACTGAGCCATCCAGGTGCCCCCAGGGCAAACCATCTAATTCCTAAACATCTCCTCTTTTTTTTTTTTTTTTAAATATTTTATTTATTTATTTGACAGAGAGAGAGATCACAAGTAAGCAGAGAGGCAAGCAGAGAGGAGCGGGGAAGCAGGCTCCCTGCTGAGCAGAGAACCCGATGCAGGGCTCGATCCCAGGACCCTGAGATCATAACCTGAGCCGAAGGCAAAGGCTTAACCCTATGAGCCACCCAGGCGCCCCAACATCTCCCCTTTTAATCACACTGTGAAGTGCTTTCCTTCCCCGCTGAAGTCCCAGACACTCCACCCCCTTCTTGGTTCAGAACAACACACATAACCTCATTTTGCCCATCCATCTTTAGAATTTCCAAATCTGTGTGGATTCCCCTTGCACATGCTATTAAACCGGAATTTCTCCACTTAATACTATCCTTTGTCAATTCGATGCTTGGTCTGGCTGGAAGGACTCTTGATGGGCACAGGAATTTTTGCTCCCCAACAAATGATCACTCATTTCACCTTTTCTTCCATGGGGAGTTTCTCCCCTGTGCCCCCAATGTCCTCAACATCATCAAGGGGTCATCCTCTTGAATCTCTGTCAAAGTAATGAATGCCCACTAAGGGTCACTAAGTCACTGCCAGGTCCAGCATGGGCTTCTTATATACACCTGACCACTGTGGGTGGAAATAACAAGGCTGGGGATCATCTTCTCACCAGACCCCAGATCTTTGCTTGAGGACTTTGGGACAGGAGGTCCCATATGTTTCACTTGCAGTGTCATTTTATTATATTTTATTTTTAGTTTTTTTTTTTAAAGATTATTTATTTGGGAGAGAGAACAGAGCTAGCAATAGAGAACATGAGTGGGGAGTGGAGGGGCAGAGAGAGAGGGAGAAGCAGACTCTCCACTGAGCAGGGAGCCTGACGCAGGGCTCAATCCCAGGACCCTAGGATCATGACCTCAGCCGAAGGCAGACACTCGATGACCAAGCCCCCCAGGCACCTCTTTTTTTTTTTTTTAAGATTTTATTTATTTATTTGTGAGAGAGAAAGCGAGAGTGAGAACGCACAGTCAGACAGAGTGGCAGAGGGAGAAGCAGGCTCCCTGCAGAGCAAGGAGCCCCATGTGGGACTCCCCGGACGCTGGAATCATTACCTGAGCCAAAGGCAGCCGCTTAACCAACTGAGCCACCCAGGGGTCCTGCCCAGGCACCTCTTGATCGAACGTTTTAAAGCATGTCTGGAGCTTCCTTTATTATCGCAGATACAAAACAGTTCGTCCTGTCCGTCGTTTCTGAGGAGGAGAGGCACTGTGTGATTCTCAAAGGGGTGTGTCCAGGTCGGGGACAGTCGGGGCTGCTTTGAATAAGGCTGAACCAGTCACGTGGTTCTGGGGACTGTGGCTGTTTACAGCTCTGGGATGGTGTCTGTTGTGAGTTCCAAGGATTTTGGAGCTAAGCAAGGACAGTGATATGACCGGGGAGATGGAAGAAGGAACACCCGCGGGCTGTGTTTGGTCCACGCTGGGGCAGAGGTCACGCCTGGAGGCCGCAGCCCAGAAGCTTCAATGGTGGGTCTCCGTGTCAGAGAGCTCCTGAGGGCAGCAGCCACTTGGGGTTTTTTAATAGCTGCGAGTTTATCTTATCTGTGGCTCAGAGTTTATCTTATCTGTGGCTCGCAGACATGGGACACTGTTTCCTGGAGTCCTCAAAGCAGGCAGGCTGTGAATGGCTACAGTTTTCTGCCTATGTGGGCTATGTCTAAAACAAGTCCATGTGTGAACCTTGGAATTTGGTGATGGCCAGTTTGGGGCCATCATTTTTACAGCAGGTGGACCTGTGACTCACAATGGCCCCGATCAGGGCAAAGCAGAGTAAACAGCAGCGTTTGGCCCTCCGCTAGGCAGCTGATCCAAGGTGGCTCCCTAGAATCCTCTAGGTAGAGGCTGCAGCTAAGGGTTCTCTGGTTTTGTTTGTTGAAGTCCAAAAGCATGCCCTTGGGGAAGGCACGTGGGAAGGGGTCTGTTCCCAGGCATCTTGGCTAGTGGCAAGAGAACTCCAGGTGGCCCCTGGCATTCTCACTGTATGTGTCTGTGTCCACATGGCCCCCCTTTCCTGAAGGATGACACGTCTGCGGCCCAAGAGATCTGTCCGCCTGGTTCTTGCCCGAATGACAGCCTTCCTGCATTTCGTCCCCAGCCTTTTCCCCTTTAGTTCAGGCTGGTGGCATTTCCGCTGAGCTGACTTCCCAGATTCGCACATCACATGCCTAATCTCTCAGCAACACTCTTGGGATTCTCTCCAGAGTTCTGGTTTCCTTTGAGTGTTTTTTTCCTCCTCCTTCTTCTTTGATTTGTCTCTGTCCTCCCGCATTTGAAGTTCTTAAGTCTAGAGAGCCATGGTTCAGGTGTCAGTGAGGCCAGGCTTGCTCTGAAAGGTGCTGGGGAAGCATCTGTTTCAGGCCTCTGTCCTAGCTTCTGGAAGGTCCTTGGCTTGTAGCCACGCCCCTGGACTTACCACATGGCTTTATGGCGCTGTCCCTGTGTGTGTCATCCATCTGGTTTTGGGAGTGAGAGAGAGAGAGCTCAGAAAAGCCCTTTTGAAGGCCATTCCAAAAGGATCCTCGTAACAATTTAGTGAATGTCTGTCATTCCTCCTTCTGTTGAGTCTAAGCTGACTCAGTTGTTTTTCATCACCAGGAACTGAGAGTTGACAGCCCGGCTCCTGACTACCAGGGCTAGAAAGCCGAGAATGTCCAGGACCTGTGGGTGTTTGTTAGGGTGTGGCCTAACAAGCAGGGCAGCTGCTGAAAATGAGGCCAGAGAGGCAGGGAGGGCCTCAGAGATCTTTGTCCTGAGAGTGCTTGGAGACCTGGGAGGACAGCCTCAGCTCTGGCAGCCTAAAGAACCCTCTGAGTCTAGGGATGGAACTTACTGGAAAGGGCAGGACTGGAGGCTGAGTAGTTCAGGGAAGAGAGAAAGAGGAGCCCTAAAGTTGGGGCCTCAAAGTGTTTCTCATCTCCCCAGCCTCCCCTCGCCCGGCCTCGGATGAGCGCTCAGGAGCAGATGGAGAGAATACGCCGAAACCAGGAGTTTGGACGGCCTCTCCCTCGCCCAGCCTCCCCCCGGCTTCTCACTCTGGGAAGGACGCTGTCCCCTGCTAGACGCCAGCCTGACACAGAACCAAGGGTGAAGGGAACAGAGGGTGCAACGTGGGGCGGTGGGGTGGTAGTGGGTCCTCCGTGCCTAGTGCAAGCCTGAGTTTTCGCGTCTGTGAAATGGGCATTTCCCTCCCTCTTTTCCCAGAGCTGGGATTCGAGGTTCACCCCAATAAGTTCCTGTGCTGCTGATGGCTCCCCTAGGGGGGTGCAGGTGGGGGAGGCAGAGACCTCTTCACATCACCAATGTTTTTCCTTCAGGATGGGGGTCACAGTTCAGGACTGTGGGTCCCACTTTTTTTTTTTTTTCGTTACTATGTGTTATCAAAGGGGAAAACAATGAGCAAGTAAGGGAATGATTATATTCATCCTGTCGCAATGGGGAGAGCATTCCAGATCTGAAGATGAATGTCGCGGCCCATGGTTTCATCTGAGACTTTTCTAGGGAGTAATTAGACAAGTCATAGGTGGGGTGATTTTACAGCTGGGATTATTTTTGTAATCAGGAGACATCTCGGTTGAACACCAAATGTTTATCTCTGTGTCTAGTTAGTTTGAAGGGGACAAGCAGTTCAGCTAATTCTTTATGAGCCCAAAATTGTGAATTTGGAGGGCCCTTTCCTGGCCTTGTTGTAGGTAAATTAGGGGGTGGTCATCTGTCAGTCCTGTGGAGGTCATACAAAGGAAGAGAGGTTCTGTGGTAGGCCATTTCCCGGAAGCCAAAGGGATCTGTATTGGGGGGTGGGGGTGGGGCAGATTTTCTTAATGCTTGCTGTTTTCCAGGAATGCATGTAAAGTTAAATATTGTCTCTGAGGCAATTTCACTCCCTCTCAGAGCCCCCCTCATTTCGCCCTCAAAATGAGAACATGGGAACTTCCTGGTGAGGAGGAATTTTAATGCCCCAATTCCTTTGCAGCCAGTCCAGGGACACTCAGGAGCCCCCAAATGGCTCAGAAGCTCTGGATCCTGGAGCAGGTAAAGAACCGAGAGTGAGGCAAGAAGGAGGAAATCAAGTGGCCAAAGGAAAAGCATTATTATTGCTGCATTTTGAGTACTAAAGTACAGACTGCAAAACCTTTTAGAGATGCTTGAGTTCCTGGGGCATCAGAAAGCGCACAGATTCACATGAGAATTGCAGTTTCTCTGGGTCGGTATCAAACTCCTGCTCCTGTGTCAGGAAAGGGGGTGAAATTTAGGGAGGGCTAGACTCACATCCCACGAGGCACACAGGTTTTTTGAGGGCCACAGCCTGTTTAAAGTCTTTTAGGGACACGGGCTAGGGACTACAATTCCCAGAAAGACAATCGCGCACAGTGGAACTGGCTCCCTGTAGATGTCCCCCAAATCTCTTTTTTTTTCCCTAGTCCCAGGAATACCACCCCTTATTTGCCGACAGCCGAAGGGCACCGGGAGAGAGTCCTCAGCCTCTCTCAAGCTCTGGCTACTGAGGCGTCGCAGTGGCACAGAATGATGACAGGTGAGGAGGGGCTGGGGACCTTGGATTCCTGGGTTTGGGGGAAGAGGGAGCCAGAGCCTTGGAATCCTTGGTTCCGGTCAGGAGGGTTCTGAGAGCTGCTGGGATCCTATGTCTGGATGGGGAGAGCGCCCTAGAGGGTTTGGGAGTTCCAGATCCCAGGCAGGAGGGGACAGGGGTTTGGGACTCCTGAGTCTGGGGGTGGGAGTGGGGCCAGACTTGAGGTCTGAGAGAGGAAGGGACTGGGGGCTCGACTCCCGGGTCTGAGAGGAAAGGCCCTGGGGGTCCAGACTCCTGTGTCCCAAAGTTTGCCATTCTCACTACCCACTCGTGCCGTCCAGGTGGAAACTTGGACTCCCGAGGAGACCCTCTTCCCCCTGCGCCACCGCCTCCGTCAGACCCCAGCCCCCACGTGACCTCGCCCCCCAGATCTCCAGTGGCTAATTCCGGCTCCGCGGGGTTGTCCTGCGGAGGTAGTGGGCGCGGCGCAGGCCCCGCCTCCTGGGAGCCCACTTGGGAATCCGGGACCGCCCCTCCCGCCCTGACCCAAGAGGAGGGGGCGTGGCCTCTGCGAGTCACGCTGCTGCAGTCCAGCTTCTGACCCGCCGGCGCGCCGCAGCCAATCGGAGTGTGAGGGCGTGGCCCGGAGGTACCGCCCCACGATCTGGAGCCACTCAGGGCGCCTGGAGGCGTGGCTCGGTCCCCTCTGTAGCCAGGAGAGGGAGACGTTTCTATGGCCAAAGTTTGGTTTTCCCAACGCTTGTCCAAATTCGGATTAAAACTTTGAACTTTTAGTCAATAGCTTTCTCTCTGTCTGTTTGGGGTTGTGACGCGGGGTCTTTTCGGGGAAGAGCTAGAGTTGTGGACTCCTGCGTCCTGAGGGTCTGGAACCTGTAGGTCTGACCTGGAGAGCTGGGGCCTGGATTCCTGGGTCTGAGGGAGAAGGGGGCTGGACGCCGTAAATCCTGACTTTGAGGAAGGAGGGGATGGGGGCGGAGCCGGACTCCTGGGTCTGAGGGCGGAGGGGGCCGGGGCCAAGCTGCCAGGCTTGGGGCCTTCCTGGCAACGCCCCCGCCAAGGGCCGGGATTCGTGGACCAGCCCCTATTTAATGGTTCTGCTCCACGGCCTCACCCGACTTTGGAGGTGGGAAGAAGCACAGAAGAGCGACAGGAAAGACAGACAGAAGCAGAATGGCAACGGAAACGCGTTATGCCGGGAAGGTGGTGGTTGTGACAGGGGGCGGGCGCGGCATCGGAGCCGGGATCGTGAGAGCCTTCGGTGAGTAGGGGTCTGGCTGTTCAGGAATAGTGAAGCCTAGCAGACGAAGGACCCTGGGAACTAGTGGGCGTGGGATCTTCAGTGCTGGAGCCAACGTTCTTATTAAAACCCAATTTGAGATGCTAATGAAGGGGTAGGCAGTATAACCCTGGGGCCTGAGCTTTTGGCGGGTCTCCAGAAATGGTTATTCCCTTTCTCTGGGTCTCAGTTATTATACCTACAAGGTGGGTGGTTGGGGAATGGCGCTTGAGGGTTTGGGGTTTATTCTGGAACCAAGGATGGGGGGCTCAGGAACCCCAGCAGGCACCTGGAGTGGCCAGGGAGAATATGTGTCAAGTTTTCTGCCCTTTGCTCTAGAGGATCATCATGAGACTTTGGGGTCACGAGGGGAACGTTCGGGGAGATGGGCCCCCATTCCAGGTGGCCACAAGAGGGCAGCAGAGGCCTTTGCCAGAGTCTGTGCAGGGGGTGCTAATCTTTTATTCAATTCTCAGTGCAAAGCGGAGCCCAAGTAGTTATCTGTGACAAAGATGGTGAGTGTCCCTCAGTCCTCACCCCCAACCCCCTCCTTCCTCAGACCCAGGAGTCCAAAACCCTAGCCCCTCTTCCCTCAGACCCAAGAGTCCTGGCCCCCAGCCCCCTCCTCCCTCAGACCCAGGCATCCAGGCCTCCAGCCCTTTCCTCCCTGCAGAGTCAGGGGGCCGGGCCCTGGAGCAGGAGCTTGCTGGAACTGTCTTTCTCCTCTGTGATGTGACTCGGGAGGAAGATGTGAGGGTGAGCTATTTTCATCCCTGTCTCATCCCAAAGGTTTAGGCTCAGCCTCATTTCCAAGCTTTCCCTGCTGGCCAGGTTCTGGGTCTCCTGGGAAAGTTCTTTATCTCTCCCTACTTCAGGGCTTTTGTCATGCCTGTCACAGAGTCTTCGACAAAAAAACTCCTCACAGTGGACCTCCTTCCGGAAGAGTTTTCCTCTCCTGCCTCTGGGTGTCTAACCCTTCCCTTCAGTCAATGTCTCTCTGATATGTGCCCTCCGTCCCCCACCCCCACCCTGCTGAGCTCTCTGCTGTGTGAATATAACCCGCCCTCTGGTCTCTGGAAGTCCTGGCTTCCTGTCTCCTCTTCTCCTGCCATGCTTGGTGATTTGGGGGAGTCCCCTCTCAGCTGTGATCCAGCTTCCCGCTCCCCACCTTGCTTTTGGGAGTCCAGGCTGGGTGCCCGGCACTGCTCACTTACAAGACATCTTTGTCCCCAGACCCTCATTTCTGAGACCGTCCGCCGTTTTGGCCGCTTGGATTGTGTGGTCAACAACGCTGGCTACCGTGAGTTGTGAGGCCCACAGGCCATTCTCTGCTGCTGTCAACCCGGCTTCCCATCTCTTCCTCCCCCCATCTCAGTTTCCCCTTCATCTTCCCCATCCCCTTCTCTCTCCCTTTGGATGGGACAGTATAGCTTTGGGATTCCCCAGCTCCTGGGCTTACGTCCTGGCTCTGTTCCGTCCCTGCCGGGTGCCTCCAGACCCATGCCCTCTCCTCTCCATGCTTCAGTTCCTATATTTCTAGAATGGGAATGATGGTAACGATCATCATCATTGCAGAGTTGTTGTGAGCATTGAATAAGGTGAACTACTCAGCCTCGTAATTACCAGAACCATCTTGGGCAAACAGCTTCCAGAAATCTTGTGGTCTCAATTAGCTTATCCATGCAGTGACGTGGATGGCCCTTCTCGTTGCTGATGACTATGAAGTTATCCTTATGCATGAAAGTTTATGGGTCTTAGTGTGGTGACTTGGAAGGGAGAATGCCATCAGGTTAATGACTACCCTTCCTAGGAATCTCTCCTGCTGGTAAACCAGGGTTCAGAGAGGTGAACTGTTCACACTGAGGTCATACAGCAAAGTGGTGATCAAAGAGACACCCTCTTCTATTACCCTCCCCCTGCTTATTGGCTGGGCAACTTTAAGCAAGTGGCTCAACCTCTCTGGGCTGAATTTTCCACTTTAAATTGCTGTAAAGGTGAAAAAGATGGCGAATACTAGTTCATCCTTTCTCTCTGTGTACATTCAAGAGATATTTACTGAGCGCTTACTATGTCCCAAGTACTTTCCTGGGGATGGCGGAGTAGGCAGTGAATGAAACAGACAAAAACATTCTTGCTTTCTTGGGATTCACACACTCGAGGAAGGAAATAGACAAGAAAGGATACAGTTAATTTTCCCCATTTGTGGTTTCCGTATTCGTGAAATCACCAACTCACACACACAAAAATTTTTTTTTGTAACACTAGCCTCAGTCCTCACTGCTTCCCAGGGATTTGCAGATTTGCATGGGGAGTGGTGAGAAAAGTCCTAGTTGCCCGAAGCACCTGTTCCCAGACCAGGCCTACCCCTGCCTGCTAGTTTCAGAGGATGGACCTGCCCTGGGGCCGTCTGGATGATTTAGCATCCCAACTCTGGTAGCCTCCAGCTAATGGCTTAACACTTCTGATCCTTGTTTCCTTGTTTGCAAAATAAATAAATAGAGTGTCCTGGTAGGAGTTGTTTTGAGGATAAGGCTCTAATCTGATTTGCAAATATCTATTAAGTTTATGTATATACGGTGTCTACATACAGACATATATATAGTGTCTTAGGGGTTCTAGAACAGAAGTTCCACAGATGGGGAGGGCTTAAACAACAAAGGTCGATCTCTCACAGCTTTGGAGGCTGGGAAGAGGAGAGGTCAGCAGATTCGTGTCTGGGGAGGGCCTGCTTCTTGCTGTATCCTCACAGGGTGGAAAGGACAAGGGGATCTCTTGGGTTTCTTTTCTAAGGGGGTCCATCCTTGGGACTTGAAAATCCCCCTGTAGACCTCCCCTCCAAGTGCCATCACATCGAAGGTTAGGATTTCAGTATATGAATTTGGGGCGTGCGGGGGACACGTTTGGTCCATAATATTTACATCTTATTACATAATAGGTCCTATTTCCCTTGGGAGCAGTGGATGAATGATCACTAATTCATTGTCATTGGAATTTTATAGAGCGTAATGCCTTGAATAACAGGATTGGCTGTATATACGAGTATGTCCGGTGGTGATAAAGGCTATGAATAAAAACAAGTCAGCCTGCCTGGCTGGCTCAGTCAGGGGAGGCTGCGACTCTTGAACTCGGGGTTGTGATTTTGAGCCCCACGTTGGGCATAGAGCTTACTTACAAAAAACAAAAAATAAATAAAAAGATTAGGGTCTAGAAAATGGCAGGGGCTGTTTTCAACAGAGGATCCAGGGCGGATTCTCTGAAGATGTTTGAACAGCTCCTTGAGCAAGCCAGGACACAAGCTCTGGGTCCCTGAGAAAGAACAATCCAAGATTCCCTCAACTTTCTGGCCGCCGTCTTGTTTTCTTCCTCCCCTTGTCTTCTATCTTCCCAGATCCTTTTCTTCTGAACATTGATTTTTCTTTCTCTCTAACCCTAACCCCTCCCCCCAATTCCTCCTATTTATTTTACAAATATGTTATGGGACTAAGTGTCAGGCATACATATGGACTCATGAAAAGAAAATCCTTTTAAGACTTTATTTTTTATCTTTTTAATTTAAATTCAGTTAGCCAACATAGAGTATAAGATTTTATTTTTAAGTAATCTCTACATCCAACGGGGGGGCTTGAACTTATAACCCCAAGGTCAAGAGCCACTTGTTCCACTGACCCAGACAGCCAGGTGTGCTGACTTGGGAAATTTCCTTTTTTTTTTTTTTTTTTTTAAAGTAGACTCCATGCCCAACATAGGGCTTGAACTTACAACTCTGAGATCAAGACCTGAGATCAAGTGCTGTACCCACTGGGTCACTCAGGTGACCCCAGATTTGGGAAACTTCTAAGTCTGAGAGCAAAGTGTCATCCTCCTTCTGTAGACAGAGAGGCTGAGGCACAGAGAGGCAAAGTGACTTGCCCAAAGTCACACAGCCAGGAAGTGGCCGGGGCTCATATCGGAACCCGGGCCCTCTGGCCGGAGGCGGCTTTTTTATTCACTGTTATGCAACCTCCCTTCCTTTTCAGGATCCCTGACCCTCTTGTCTGTCCCCTGTCCTCCGCTGGTGCCCCCTCCTTGCCATATCTCTATTTCTTCCCTGTTCTCTGTGTCACTCCCTCATTCTCTCCACCTCTCTGTCCCCCACCCTCAGACCCACCTCCGCAGTGGCCCGAGGAGACCTCTGCCCAGGGCTTCAGGCAGCTGCTGGAGCTGAACCTGCTGGGGACATACACCTTGACCAAGGTGAGGATCGCAGCCCTGGCTGCCAGGCCAGGGGGCCTCCTGATGGTGAGATTCTCAGATGCATTTTTTCTCGGAGCAGAAGTTTTCCTCTGCCTTGGTTTGACCTGACTCCAAAAGCACTCTGTTCTTTGCAGCAAGTAGGTGGGGGCAAATCCTTACATCCAGCCAAAGCTTAATTGTGTGGCTACCTGGCCCAGTCCCCTTAGGAACCTTCCAGAACATTCCAGAGTGCTATGCTGGTGGTGTTGGGGGATGTTAGGAACAGGGGCGAAGTGTTGGGGCAGGGGGTCCGTGATAGGCATTAACAGCTTTGCCACCCTGTGAAGAGCTCTGGAGAACGAAGAGCTTTTTTACCTCCCCTATCTTGCCCTCTGAATCCCATAAAGGTCTCCTGCTTAAGGGCCTCTCCTTCCCAAGGATCCTTGCTTCTCTAGCACTAGTGTGCATGCACGTGCATATCTGTTCTCTGTAACAGCTTGTTTATTTTCATCAGAGCACATTTTAATTCATTCAACAATTATTTGCTAAGTACCCGCCATGTGCACCCAGCAGAGGACAAACATCCTTGTTCCTGAGCAGCCAACAGACTGGTAGTGGGGGACAGGCAGTGAGCAAGTAAATAGAATATAATGTCAGGGAGTGATAAATGCTGGCCAGAAGGGTGATGGGCAAGTGTAAAGACTCCTTTAGAAAACTTTTTTTTTTTTTTTAAAGATTTTATTTATTTATTTGACAGAGAGAGAGAGAGAGTGATCACAAGTAGGCAGAGAGACAGGCAGAGGGGGAGGGGGAAGCAGGCTTCCCACGGAACAGGGAGCCCGAGGTGGGACTCGATCCCAGGACCCCGAGATCACGACCAGAGCCGAAGGCAGATGCTTAACCCACTGAGCCACCCAGACGCCCCCTTTTCTTTCTTTCTTTCTTTTTTTTTTTTTAAGTGGGCTCCTTGCTCCGTGTGGAGCCCAGTGTGAGGCTTGAACTCACAACCCTGACCTACCTGAGTTGAGACTGAGTGGAACACTGAACTTGATGAAGTCCCAGAACCTAAGTCAGGTTCGGTGGGGTGAGGAGGTTCGGAGCCGACGACTAAAGAAAGAATTCTTAAGACGTCGTTGGTGCAAAAGGTGATTTATTAGAGCACAGGGACAGGGCCCGTGGGCAGGCGGAGATGCGGCTGCCCCGGGTTGTGAGGAGTGGTTGGTTATATACACAGGAGTTGGGTAGGTGAGGACAAAGGGGTGTTCAGAAGGGCTATTGGGGCAAAGAATACTATCAGGATATTGAAGGCTTAGTTGCTATCAAGTAAAGACAATTGGAAGTCTGGTGGAATGTTACATTCCTGCTATCAAGCATCCTTGTTAATGAGATTTAAGTTTAGAAGAAATTTAACTTTATTTACTTTTCCTTCTACTTCCACCTCCTTCGGTTTTTATGGAGGGGAGGGTAACATTAGGCTTGAGGAACTGAGTTCTGTGTCTTTGGAAATTGGGCTATTGATAAGGTAACTTCTTTGTTGTAATCTCAAGGAAATTTGCAAACCAAGGGAGACTCCTGTCTTGCAGGATTGCGATCTCAGCAAGTTAACTATTTATCATTTTATGGCAGTCAGGGGTGCCTGAGGAATGCTACACATATGGAGGGGAGCGGATGAAAGGGGGGGTGCAAGGCGCCAGCTTTTGCTTTGTCCTCAGCCAGCCTCCTGCTCCCTCATCAAACCGACTCAGCCATCGAGGTGCCCCTACGAAACTTTTTATTTTGACATTTTTAAAAAAAGATTTTATTTATTTATTTGACAGAAAGAGACCACAAGTAGGTAGAGAGGCAGGCAGAAAGTGAGAGAGGAGGAAGCAGGCTCCGCGTTGAGCAGAGAGCCCGATGAGGGGCCTTGATCCCAGGACCCTGAGATCATGACCTGAGCCAAAGGCAGACACTTAACCCACTGAGTCACCCAGGTGCCCCTTATTTTGACATTTTGCAAGCATACCCCAAAGCAGAGAGATTGTGGACCGAATTCCACACACCTATCACCCAGCAACCGTTAGCAACATTCTGTCATTCTTCCCGTGGACCTCTTACTGTTTTCCTGCTTTACTTTGCTTTCCTTTCCTGTTCTTTTTCTTTCTTTTTGTTGGAGTATTTTATTTTTATTTTTATCATTTTTTAAAAAGGATTTTATTTATTTATTTATTTGAGAGAGCACAAGTAGGCAGAGCAGCAGGCAGAGGGAGAGGGAGAACCAGGCTCCTCGCTGAGCAGGGGGGTCCAATGTGGGGCTCATTCCCAGGACTCTGGGGTCATGACCTGAGCCAAAGGCAGCCACTTAACTGACTGAGTTAGGTGTAGCTATCCTTGAGTCAAGGATATGGGTGAGGCTGAGTGATCCAGCAGAGAACAGCCTGTGCAAAGGCCCTGGGGTGGGATTGCTCCAAAGGGAGGAGGAACAGCGAGAGGCCAGCACGACTGAAGCAGGGCAAGGGGGAGAGGGGAGAAGGTGAGAGCATAACGATGACGAAAGGGCCTAGAGCCTATCTGGCTTTATCCACCACACAGTACTTTGGCACTTGAACCTAAAGCCCATGGAGTGAGTGGCCATTAGTGGGAATCAGAGCCCTACCTCGGCTGAGGGCTGCATTCGGAACAGGTGGGGGTGAGGGCGGAGGCAGTGGCCCCAGAGTGGTCCAGGCAGGAGGTGATTTGAATCCGACCAGGCCGGTGGCTGTGGATTGGTAGGGAAGCGTTCTGATTCCCGATCCATTTTGAAGGTAGAATCGTTGGGATTTCCTTGTAGACTAGACGTGGGGGAGTGGACTCGAGAAAGAATGGAGTGGAAGTTTTGGTTTATTGGTCTCCCGCCCCTACTGCCAGCAACTGACCATGGAACTGAGTTGCCATCCATTGCTACCAGGATGCCCTTTGGGTGGGGGTGGGGTGCTTAGCCCACGTCCCCTTGCGATTCTTGGGTCTGGGGTGAGGGGAGAGGCCTGGAGTCATCAGTTGGGAGTTCACCAGCCTGAAGCTAGGGTAGATGGAAAAGACATTGTAGACAGAGAAGGGAGGAGCCGCAGGAGTGGGCGGGCCTGGGTAGAAGGTGGTCACCAGTGTGAGGAAGCTCAGGCACTGTTTTGTTTTGTTTTGTTTTAAGATTTTAGGGGTGCCTGGGTGGCTCAGTGGGTTAAGCCGCTGCCTTCGGCTCGGGTCATGATCTCAGGGTACTGGGATCGAGCCCCACGTGGGGCTCTCTGCTCAGTAGGGAGCCTGCTTCCCTTTCTCTCTCTCTGCCTGCCTCTCTGACTACTTGTGATATCTCTCTCTGTCAAATAAATTAATAAATAAAATCTTAAAAAAAAAAGATTTTATTTATTTATTTGACAGATCACAAGTAGGCAGAGGCAGGCAGAGAGAGAGGGGGAAGAAGGCTCCCCACCCAGCAGAGAACCCGATGCGGGGCTCGATCCCAGGACCCAGAGATCATGACCTGAGCCAAAGGCAGAGGCTTTAATCCACTGAGCCACCCAGGTGCCCCTCAGGCACTGTTTCTGAGGTCTCACCAGAGTTCCAGGTGAAATGTTTCTGGGCATTTGGGTGCCCTTGTTCAACCCATGAACGCTCACTCCTAGCCCTCACTTGTGTTCACCTGTATATGGTAAGACATATACCACAGCCCACAAAGAGGGTATATATCTAATTAAATATTATATACGTAATTATATATATAATCTTTCAGTGCCCAGTATTTATTTTTTATTTTTCTTAAAAGATTTTATTTATTAGGGCGCCTGGGTTGTCAGTCATTAAGCCTCTGCCTTCAGCTCAGGTCATGATCCCAGGCTGGGATCGAACCCCATATTGGGTTCCCTGGTTGGCTAGAAGGCTGCTTCTCCCTCTCCCACCCCCCTGTTTGTGTTCCTTCTCTCGCTGTGTCTCTTTCTGTCAAATAAATAAAATCTTTATTTAAAAAAGACATACGAGGGGCACCTGGGTGGCTCAGTGGGTTAAGCCTCTGCCTTTGGCTTAGATCATGATCTCAGGGTCCTGGAATTGAGCCCCGCATCAGGCTCTCTGCTCAGCGGGGAGCCTGCTTCCCCCTCTCTCTCTGCCTCCTTGTGATCTCTCTCTGTCAAATAAATAAATAAAATTTTTTTTTAAAAATTAAAAACATAAAAAAGACATGGGAATTCAAAAAATTTTTTTTTTAAGATTTTGTTTATTTATTTGATACACCTCGGTTTTCTCCCGTGAAAAATGAAGCTTATCATGGCATCTCATTCACTGGGCTGTTCCTGAGAATTGTGTGAGGATAAAATACCCATAAAGCCCTTAGAACATGCCTGGCACAGTTTACTATCTGCACATTCTTATGGCTTGTCGTGAACTTTGCCCCATTCTGTTTCCAGTAATCTACCCCACTCAGGTCAAGCTCACAGAATATACATGGGGCAGATGAAACTTGGCAGAAGTAGAAGGGAAAAGGTGAGCTTTAAGCTGAATCCTGAGTGGGAGGAAGGGAAGTGGAGAACTAGGCCATAGAGTGTTTCATTTACCAAAAAAAGACTGTGCAAACGTCCTGGGGATTGTAATCACCCAGGTGTGTTTTAAGAATAAGAGAGGCTCATCTCCCATCCACGCCTCTAGCTTAGCAATTAGAAGCATTTTATTAAATTGTTTTATCCATTGCCTTCTGCCACCTCCTACCGAGACATCCTATAATTTCATCAGTAGGAACTTCACAAATACTACCAATGGATTTAAATGTTTACTTATAGTTATTGACATAGTTTAAGACTCATATAATCTTGGGACGCCTGGGTGGCTCAGTTGGTTAAGCGGCTGCCTTCGGCTCAGGTCATGATCCCAGCGTCCTGGGATCGAGTCCCACATCGGGCTCCTTGCTCGGCAGGGAGCCTGCTTCTCCCTTGCCTCTGCCTGCCTCTCTGTCTGCCTGTGCTTGCTCGCTTTCTCTCCCTCTATCACTGGCAAATAAATAAATAAATAATCTTAAATTTAAAAAAAAAAAAAAAGACTCATATAATCTTGTCAGAATAGTACGGAGAACGCCTGTATACCCAGACTCCTCGTTGCTCATACTGTACTCTGTTTGCTTTATTTTTCTGCCTCTTGGTTTGACAGTAAATTGCAGGTGTCCATTCATGTCTCCTAAGGTGTCTGATGTCCATTCACCACCCCCCCCAAATCTGGGGAATATTTCCTAAAAACAAGAACATTCTCTCATGCAGTCACAGTAAGATTAACATTGACACCATGGTCTTGGGTAATCCAGAGTTCTTCTTATTCAGATTATTAGAATTCTTTTTTTAAAAAAAGATTTTATTTATTTATTTAGGAGAGAGAGGGAGCAGGGGGAGAGGGAGCCCGATGCAGGACACCATCCCAGGACCCCGGGATCATGACCTGAGCCCAAGGCAGATGCGCAACTGACTGAGTACCCAGGCGCCCAAGATTTTATTTTTAAGTAATTTCAGGGTGGCCTTTCCAGTGTAAGTGAAAAATGAATAGCATTGACTAGAGAGTGGGGTAAGGTGGTGGAGGGTGGCTCTCCAGGCTGGGAGAAGGGGGGAGGAGAGCCAGACGTACCATAGTCCAAAGGGGTCCTTGATGTGGCTACAACTGAGGTCCAAGTGTTCCTGGCAGAGGGAACAGCTGATGCGAAGGCCTGGCCTTCGAGAGCCACAGAGGCCACAGAAAGCTGGGCACTGTGGAGAGGCTGAGTCCTGCAAGCCAAGGGGCTGGTGAGGAAGACGTTGGGGGAGCAGATCATATGGGGACCCGAGGGCCATGCTGAAGTGTCTGGTCTTCCTCTCAAGTGCAATAGGGAGCCATGGAAGGTATTTGAGCAAGGAAGCGATGTGATGCCATCAATACTAACAGATTGTGGGGCGCCTGGGTTGCTCAGTTGGTTGAGCTTCTGACTCTTGGTTTGGCTCCAGTCATGATCTCACAGTCATGAGGTCGAAGCCCCTGTTGGGCTCCGCACTAGGTGTGGAGTTCCCCCACACATGCATGCATACCCTCTCTCTTTCGCTCTCTTTCTTTCAAAATAAATAAATAAAATCTTTAAAAAAATGCTAACAGGGGGGCGCCTGGGTGGCTCAGTGGGTTAATCCTCTGCCTTCGGCTCAGGTCATGATCTCGGGGTCCTGGCATCGAGCCCTGCATCGGGCTCTCTGCTGGGCAGGGAACCTGCTTCCGCCACTCTCTCTGCCTGCCTCTCTGCCTACTTGTAATCTCTCTCTCTGTGTCAAATAAATAAAATCTTAAAAAAAAAGCTTTAATAAAAAAAATATTAAGAGATCACTCAAGGGGCGCGCCTGGCTGTCTCAGTCAGTAGGGTACCCGATTCTTGATCCCAGGGTCATGAGTTCGAGCCCCGTGTCAGGGGTAGAGATTACTTAAAAAAAAAAAAAAATCACTCTGGCTCTTGGCTGCAGAACAAATCAGAAGACAGAGTGTGGCAGTGGGAAAACCAGTATTAGGAGACTGGCATTTGTGCAAGTAAAAAGAGGTGGCCTTCACAGCCTCATATCGTCTGGCCCTGGTTCCTCCTCTGATCTCTCCTCCCAGCACTGTGACCTTGTGCCAAGCGCACCAGCTCTGTCCTGCCTCAAGGCTTTGCACATGCTTTTCCTTCTGCCTGGCCCAGGCCCAGGCTTCTTCAAGACCTCCCCACAGTTCATATCTGGGTTTGCAGCTGCACCCAGCCCAACACTCCCATTCCCCTCATCTTGCTCTACTTTCCCTGACCACACTCTAGCACATTCCATTATACTCTTTTATTTGTTTATTGCTGCTTCCTCCCCAGATCTTGGGCTCTGTGAGGACAGAAGTTTTGGTCTTGTTTCCTGTGGTATCCCTGTTGATGTACCACAGTACCTGGCACATACGAGGTGTTCCGTTAATGTTTGTCGAATGAATGAGGGGGAGACAATTGTAGAGATTCTGGAGGTCCTTAGATCCTTAGAAGGCACAATGGCCAGGGCTTGATGAGGGATCAGTTGAGAACTTAGGGAGAGGGAGGCTTCAGAAGGCTCTCACCTCTCTGGCTTGATAAGCTGGATGTGAGTAGACCCCAGGTCTGAGGCTGGAAATCAGGAAGAAAGGCAGATTCTAGGAGGAGACAACGGAGTGAGTTTTGCCCTGGAGACTTCAGAGATGGAGGGACCCAAAGGTGGCAGGGGAGCTCCAGAAGGTGGTTCTAAGGGAGACTTAGCATACACTGATGGCAAACCAGCAAAGCAGGGGCTCCCCTGGCAGACCTCAGGGAGAAGCAGACCCAGGAACCCCAACATTTAGGAGAAATGGAGTCAGGCCAGAGCAAGGCTGCAGGCTCCCTGGGACAGTCAGGCGTCCGAAGGGAGGGAGGGTGAGAAGGGAAGGGCAGGCCAGTAAGATTCCAGTGCATCCTTGATGTGGCTACTCTGAGGAGGTGCTAGGTGACCTTGGAGGTGGGGTTTGGGCTATGAGCCAAAGAACGTGTGTGGGAGGGTTGAGAAAAGGACCGCAGGGAGTGTGGGACAAATATTTATTCAGTGCTAGCTGTGTGCCCAGTGCTAGGAGAAGGGTGGCGAATGACCCATATCATGCAACCTGTGCAGTCCTTAGGGACCTCACGGTTGCAGGGTGGGGGTGGGGAGGGAGTTATAAGGCTGGGCAAGGAGAAGGTTTAGGAAAGAAAAGGCAGGGGTGTCTGGGTGGCTCAGTCATTAAGCATCTGCCTTCGACTCAGGTCATGACCCCAGCATCCTGGGATCAAGCCCTGCATCGGGCTCCTTGCTTCTCCCTCTCCCACTCCCCCTGCTTCTGTTCCCTTTCTCAATGTGTATCTCTCTCTGTCAGAAAAATAAATAAAATCTTTAAAAAAAAGAAAAAAAGGAAAGAAAAGGCAGGGGCAGTACCTGGAGGAGGGGAGGCACAAGGCCCAGGCTGAGGGAGGAGGGTTCCAAGGTCAATAAGGGAGAGGAAAGAAAGGAATGGGGGGGCGATGGGAGGGAGTCAGGTCCCCGGGGAGAGGTTGGAGGAGTCAACCCCCCTAGTGCCCACATAATGATGGCACTCGTGCTCATATTATCTTAAAGTTCTTTTTTTTTTTTTTTTAAAGATTTTATTTATTTATTTGACAGACACAGATCACAAGCAGGCAGAGAGAGAGAGAAGGAAGCAGGCTTCCTGCTGAGCAGAGAGCCCGATGCTCGGGGCTCGATCCCAGGATCCTGGCATCATGGCCCGAGCTGAAAGCAGATGCTTTTAACCCACTGAGCCACCCAGGCACCCCTATCTTAAAGTTCTTAAGACTTAGATTGTCAGAAATTCTTTTTGTGGTTGTGGGTTTTGGTCTCTGCTCACTGTGGGTGGAAATACCGGCTCTGACAGTTGTCACATGACCCTCAGAGCCTCGGTCACCTGTTCAGTCTCCTCACCTGGAAAAAGGAGCTATGGACATCCCTTCTAGGATTGTCCTGAGGATTAAATGAGCTAATCTGTGTGAAGAGCTGACAACAAGGCCAGGCACATAATAGATAAATTCAGGGGCACCTGGGTGGTTCAGTCAGTTAAACGTGTCTGCCTTCGGCTCAGGTCAGGATCTCAGGGTGCAGGGATGGAGCCCCGCATCGGACTCTCCGCTCAGCAGGGAGTCTGCTTCTCCCTCTGTGCGCTCTCTCTCTCTCTCTCAAATAAATAAATCTTTAAATTAATAAATAGGATGGTCGGGGTTGGCCTCATTGAGAATGTGACATCTGAATGAGATTTGGAAGTGTTGAGGAACTCGGTTTACCCAGGATTGTCCCAGGTGAGCCATGAAAGTGAACTGAATATCCCATGTCCCCAGGAGCCCTTCGGTGCTGGGCAGATGAGTGGCTGGTCACTCTAGGAGTGAGTCCCATGTGTATCAGAGCAAGAGTACTCCAGATGGAGGAAACCACAAATGCAGAGGCCCTGAGGTTGGGACACGCAGGGTATGTTTGAAGACATGGTCCTCAGAAAAGGTGAAGGCTGTTTTTGAAGGGAGCAGAGAAGGTTTAAAATTGCTGGTGGGGTGACCCAGAGAGGGAGGGAATTTCAATTCCCACTCTGGGAACCCCCAGGGGAGCCTGCTTGCATTCATTAATGTTTAGTGGCAGGAACAGGTCTTGACCGGCCAGCTCAGCTGTCAAAAGAAAGTGAGGGGAAGGATAGGATTTGAATTTATTCAAGGTCATGTGTAGTGAAAGAGCTGAGAGACAGAGGAAGGGAGGAGAGGGAGAAAGAATTTGTTTAGGGACCTCTGGGGAGCCAGAGAGTTGCAGGGGAGAAGCTGGTAAAAATGGGTGCATTTCCTGAAGGTCTCCCACATCACGTTCTGACCACAGAGTTCTCCCTAAAGTTCAGAGAGACTATCTTCCCCTTATGGATAAAAGAGCTTCCTCCCATTTTTGCAAAATATACAGCCATCTTGCATTTTCCTGTCTTGATCTGGACACGAGTTAGAGTAACATACAAAGACCTAGAGGGGGGAGACAGAGACCTAGAGAAAGGGGGGCAGGCCGGGCTGGGGTGGGGAGGGAGGTAGGGGAGAGGGTCAGGGACACAAAGGGGAGGGAGGGAGGTAGGAGAGGAGACATGGAGAAAAATGCCTTCCAGACATGGAGGGACTCCTTAACCAGACCCGGAGACCCTGGGGCAAACCGGTGAAGGCCCTCTCTGGAGTTCTAGAATGCTGTCCCCACAAGGCACTTCGATCTGCTAGTGAGCATACCAGGGCAATTGTCATTGACCCAAGCATCAGGATGTGTTTTGGTGTGGCTGGTGGAACCAAGGGGCCGCGTGGCTGACGTTGCCTTCTGTCTCCCCAGCTTGCCCTACCCCACCTGCGGAAGAGCCGGGGGAATGTTATCAACATCTCCAGTCTGGTGGGGGCCATTGGCCAGGTCCAGGCGGTTCCTTATGTGGCCACGAAGGTACCCTGCCCCTTCCTTCACTCCCTGCTGGGCCCTCCCATTACCTCAGCCCCGAGGCATGACTACTCTGTTCTCATGCCCCAACTTGATACCCGCTGCTGGAGGAGAGAACAGGAGGAACCTTCTCTTCCCTGAACTGAACTTTGCCTCCAAATCATCTTCTGCAGGGGGCAGTAACAGCCATGACCAAAGCCTTGGCCCTGGATGAGAGTCAATATGGCGTCCGGGTCAACTGGTGAGCAGCTCTAGCTGAGCAGAGAAGGCTGGAAGTGAGCTGGAGAGGCCACACTGGTGGCACCCATCCCTGACCCCCTCTTCTCCCTTCCTCAGCATTTCTCCAGGAAACATCTGGACCCCACTGTGGGAGGAGTTGGCAGCCTCCACGCCTGACCCTGCCGCCACAATCCGAGAGGGCACCTTGGCCCAGGTAGGGGTGGGTGCCCCGTCCAGGTGCTTTGGGAGTGGCTTAGGGCAAGGCAGCCAGGCCAGGTGCTTCACGTGTTCTCCTTTGCCTCCGGTCTCTCCCCAGCCCCTGGGCCGCATGGGCCAGCCAGCCGACGTGGCGGCCGCTGCCGTGTTCCTGGCCTCGGAAGCCAATTTCTGCACCGGGATTGAGCTGTTTGTGACTGGGGGTGCAGAGCTGGGGTATGGGCGCAAGGCCATTCCGGGCACCCCCGTGGAGCCCCCCACCATCCCTTCCTGATTTCCTAAATTTCCACGCGGGCCTTCCTGATTAGGACTCCCACCCCAAACTCAGTATCCCAGATTTCAGCTTCTACCATCTACAGACCCCAACTCTAGACATTAACTCCACTTACCAATGTGCCAAACCACCCCGCGAGTTCCCATAAAACCAGTTTGCAGCCAGGAGAAGGAGGGTATCACGACAATTATTTCCATCCTCGAGTTCTGCCACTCAAGGACGGCGTCCGCGCTCCCAGTCCCAGGTGTTCCCACGCGTAGCCTCGACCCGAGGGACTACAACTCCCGGCAGGCCTTGCAGCAGGCTCCTGGGGAGGTATTGCCGGTCGGCTTTACCCCAGCTAATACAAAGGCCCGCAGGGGAGAAAAAATTAAACCCTATTAGGAGATAATAGTGGAGGTGAAACAAAAAGGCCTCCTTGTTATTCTAGGTCCTTAAGGGAATGGAGTTTTGAGCTCGCTGGCTGTGTAATAGGAGGGTGGCGGGTTCCAGAAGTTCTGCGGGAAACAGCAGCAAGGGTTGAGAGTCCTTTGGTCAGAGAGAGGAGGGGCTGGGATCCTGGACTCCTGGGTTTGTGGGAGGAGGAAACATGGGGCGTGGACTCCCCAGTTAGGGAAGGAGCGTACCCTGGATTCCCTCAGGGGCGCGGGGCCCAGTTTGGGTTGAATCTCCCCAGTGGGGGGGGTGGGGCCGCATGACTGCTGCGGATTGGCCGCTTCAGAGGGTGTGCGGCAACCGCTGATTGGCTGAGGCGGGGGTGGGTGCGGTCGTGGCCGCCACGCCCCCTCGGGCTCCAGGCCAGGTTGTGGGAGAGGGAGACTGGGGCATAGGAAACCAAACTTGGTGAGACTTTGTGCGGGAAGGCTGGCAATTTGCCGAGGCCTGTGGTGTTAGGGCTGAGTGACAGTGACCCGGGGACAGAATTCGGGGCAGAATATCCCAGAGTAGAATTATGCAGGCACAGTGGCCCAGGAATCTGAGTTTGAGGACCCAACAGGAACAAGATTTTGGTTCTTGTAATCCGGATGCAGGAGTTGGGGGAATCCTGACCTCAGGAGGTTTTGGGGCCACAGTGACCGAGGAGTTCGATATAGGGGGCACTGATGCAGGTTTGAATTGCTAGGGATTAGAAGGATCCTGATGAGCTGTAATTAGCAACTCTGCCCCTGGGGGTTCTGTCACTAGGGAGACACTCACAAGGGGGCATAACCAGCTAATCCTACCCTAGGGGCTCTAGGGGCTGTCCTTAGAGGCTCACTCATGCGTTGGTGGATTAAAATTTTTCGGGTCTCACTGATGGGACTGGAACCATGTGTGTTGTATCTTTTCTAAAAATGATATTTATTTACTTATGGGTGGGGAGGGAGAGGGAGAGAGACAAGCGGACTCTGCGCTGAGCAAAGAGCCAGCGACGGCCTGGCCTCTATCTTTTGATCCCGATAGCATGACCTGAGCTGAAATCAAGAGCGGGAGCCTTAACCGATTGAGCCACCCAGGCATCCCTATTTATTTCAGGTATTTATTCATTCTAGAGAGAATGAATATGTGAGCGTGGAAGAGGGGCAGAGGGGGGAGGAGAGGGAAAGGCAGAGAATCACAAGCTGACTCTGCGCTGTGTGGGACTCCATCTCAGGACCTTGAGATCATGACATGAGTGGAAACTAAGAGTCTGACGCCTAACGGACTGAGGCACCCAGCTGCCCCATGTGTGTTGGATCTCTTAAAAAGTTATAAAGAATACACATACATTTTCTCCTTGGAAGGAAAAACTATATTCCAACTGGGGGGTTGACTGCGACCCCTTCACCCATCCCTATGTGCCACCCTTTTCAGAGGCCTTCTTCCAGGGTCCCTTTCCTTTTCATTTGCATGCTATATGCGTCCGCCACGACACTTACAGCAAAGCACTCTCTGCCTTATCACCAAGGGATGGAGACACGCAGACTTTCCAGTTCTTGGTCTTTTAGTTCTTACCTCAGGCTGCTTATCCTCGTTAGGGTTCCGTGACAGTACCTAATAAAATGCATTTAAAACAAACAAACAAAAACTTCATGCACTGTCTTGCACAGCGATCGTGTGGCGGGGACAGAATCTGGGTGGGAGTTGAGAGGAGGGTGCATGTCCACCTACTCCCCTAGCCACGCTGATTCCAGCGCATGCGCCCTCTGGCAGGACCCAGCACCCCATCCGCGCCCTATAATTGGGGCTGCCCGACCCGCCTGCCGCGTAGGGCAAGCAGCCCTCCAGCGGGAGGGGGCGTGAGCGGGGCGGGGCCGGAACGTCTTTCTCCCGGGCCGCGCCCCGGGCGGGCACAGTTACCCGCCGCACCGACCATGGCCGCAGCCGCACTGGGACAGGTGGGTTCGCGGCCCCGGACCGGGAAAACGGGAGAGGAGGTGGGGAAGCGGGGGAGACCCACTTCCGGGTGGACCACTAGCTCCCGGCCCCGTCCGGCTTCGCGCCCCCGGCGCTCGGGTTCCGCTGCGGAGTGCCGAGAAGGAGGGGGTCTTTTGGAGAGGAGCACGAGGCTTTAAGGGCGAGGGAGGTGGAGGGAGGTAGTTGGTGGGACGCCACCAGCGGGAGGTGCGAGGGAAACACGGAAGAGGGTACAGTAATGGGACAGGCTGGGGCGGGGGTAACCGCCAGCCTGTGGGGGCGCCGGGGTAAGACGCCCCGAACTTCTGGGGTAGGATGAAGGCGCGGATCTCAGGTCCGGACTGGGAGTTGGACCCACGGCCCGGTTCTCTTGAACTAGAAGTTAAGATGTATGCGGACTGTCCCTGCAAGCTCTCCTCCAGAGCTGCGCATCAGCGTTCCAGCTTCCCGCTGTCCCAGAGATGGGTCCTCCCGGTCCCTTCTGACCCCGAAGAGGTCGACCCGCAGAGTTTCGGAGAGTGGGGTTTTTACAGCACAGTTTCTCCGCGAGGAAGGAAACGCTTACAGCTCGCAGAAGGGATCTGTACAGCCGTGCCCGGCGGCACCATCCCACTAGGAAAAGGGGTGTTCGCGTCCTGTTCCGCTCCTGCCCCGCCCCGGGACTCCTGCCCCAGCTTGATCGAGAGCAGGGGCCATTGTTACTGTTCTGAGTTCTGGGGTTACTGACGCTGGGCTATCCCTGGGACCATCTGGGCTCTGATGGTGCCACTCCGGGGCTGCGGTGGGAGAGTCCCTGGCAGTTTGGTGGAGTCTTCAGCTGCTGTGAGGCAGTCTTGGTCTGCAATGGGAGAGTCCTGGGTTATCATGGGACAGATCTACTTGTGATGGGATCGGTCCTGGGCCATGATGAGGACAGTTTGGGGCTTTGACTGGGACTGTTTGGAGCTGTAATAGGGACATTCCCCGGCTGAGACAAAGGATAGCACTGCATTACCAGGGGGACCCTTCCTGGGCTGTGATGGGGGCACAGTCCTGAAGCATGAAGGGCAGTGCTGAGCTATGCAAAGACAGTGCTGGGCTCTGATGGTCACATCCCTGCTGAGAGGAACCCCTGGATTGTGCTGGGAACAGTCCTAGGCTGTAATGAGACTCCAGGAGGTTCCATCACGTTGCAGAGCCCTACTTTGTGCCTGTCCCCCTCCCTCTCCCCTTCCTTGTTTTTTAATTCAGCCCATTTTTTTTTTTAATTCCGCCCAATCTTTTCACACTCTTTGTCCCAGTAGCCCGTCTACCATCCCCTGGACCCAATCCCCATGGCATGGGGTGTCAGATGGTAGAGCCCCTTCCCTGAGCTGAGGTGAGACTCCCCCCCCCCCGCCCCTACAGAAATGTCCTGGAAGGATAAAGTCAGCTTCTTCCAGGGCAAGAGGGCCTTGATGGCCAGGGGGACCTCCCAAGTGCGTGGTGGCCATTGCTGATTGTCAACCTGGGCACTGCCTGGCTCCTTCTCTCTGCCCCGTGGGTGTGTTTTTCTGCCTCTCCCTTCTCTATCTCTTGGATATACTCTGTCTCTAAGCATCCCTGAGTTAGTTTCTTTCCAGGTGTTGGCATCGCTCTGTCTCTTTGTCTTTCCTCCTTTCTCTGGGTCTCCTTTCACTTTGTGCTCTCGCCTGAAGGCTGGTCTTTGTCTATTTACTTTCTCCTCCCTCAGCCTCTCTGTATCTCACCCTTGGCATTTGTCTAAATTTCTCCAGACTTGACTTAACCTGAGTTTGTCTCCTAATCTGTCTCTTGTATCAGTCTCTCTTTATGATCATATCTGCTTTGGCATCTTGTGTTCTTGATTTCTGTTCTCAGTTTTGTTTCCTTTTTTTTTTTAAATTTTATTTTTAAGTAATCGCTCCACCCAACCCGGGGCTTGAACTCGGGACCCTGAGATCAAGACTCACCTGCTCTTCCAACTGAGCCAGCTACGCACCCGCCTCGGTTGTGTTTTCTATTTCTATGTCTATTTGTTTTCTCATTCTTGCTTTTCCCTCCCCCCCCCCCCTTTTTTCCCCATTCTGGCTTTTCCTGAGCGTTGCTCTCCTGCCCAGATACTGGCTGTCTGCCCTGGGTGTCTATCCTTTCTCTGTGCTCTGGGTCTCACTGCCAGAGTTGTGTGTTCTACACGGCGCCACCTAGAGGCCATGCCGCGGACCCACACTCTCATCCGCCCAGAAGCCCTTGGGCCCTGCACGATGGGGAACCACACCTCAGACTTCATGCTCCACAGACCGCATCGGCCCATGACTCACCTACTGACCGGTGACCGCTGCCATTCATGTTGGTTCTCACTGACTGGTGTCCGCTCACCCAGCTCACAGGGCACGAAATGGCTCGGCTGTTCTGTCTGCACCAGCCTCAGGACCCAGCTGCTTTCCTGCCGGGCTGTGAAAGAGGTGTTGTGAGGTCAAAGAATACTGGGGAGAGGCCACTCTCATGGACAGACAGACTGGCTCTCCCTTGTTTGTCTCAGGCAGGCCACAGATGTTTCTGAGCAGGGTCTTTGTTAATGACTAGGATCACACCCCAGGTCCATGGGGCTGCCTCTCAGCCCTGGGATCTGAAGGGAATTGGGAGTCACTGGTGTCCAAGGTATGGGGCTGGGAGCTTAGGTAATCTGAGCCCAGTTGGTCTAATATCCTGAAAGAATAAGGACTTGGACTCCTGGATCTGAGACAGAAGGGGCTGGGGGCCTGGACTCCTGGGTCTGAGAGAGGAGGGACTGGGGACTGATGATCTGGGTCTGAGGGAAGAAGGGCTCGGGGCCTGGACTCCTGGGTCTGAGGGAGGAAGAGGCCAGAGGTCTGGACAGCAGGGTCTGAGGGACGAGGGGGCTGGGGGCCTGGACTCCTGGGTCTGAGAAAGGTGGGACCGGGGACTGATCTCCTGAGTCTGAGGGACGAGGGGGCTGGGGGCCTGGGTTCCTGGGTCTGAGGACGAGGTCAGAGGTCTGGACTACTGGGTCTGAGGGAGGAGGAGGCCAGAGGTCTGGACAGCAGGGTCTGAGGGACGAGGGGGCTGGGGGCCTGGACTCCTGGGTCTGAGAAAGGTGGGACCAGGGACTGATCTCCTGAGTCTGAGGAAAGAAGGGCTGGGGCCTGGGTTCCTGGGTCTGAGGGAGGACGAGGTCAGAGGTCTGGACTCCTAGGTCTGAGGGAAGAGGGGGACAGGGGCCCAGCTTCTGGGTTCAGGGGAAATATGGCCTCTAAATTCCTCACTTTTCTAATTCTTATCAGGATTTGGGTCCCCGGGGTAGACCTTCACTTACCTGTGCGCTGTGCCTCGCTGTCTTCTGTCTGAGCTGATCTCAGGGCTGGGGCCAAAGTTCCCAGGGGTGGGAGGTGCCTGTGTTTGACTTTGCCCTGGCTGGGAGGTGATGGGAGCTGATTCAGCCCTTGCTGGGGATTGTCCTTGTGAGGACAGGGAGGGGGCTTGGCCTCCTTCAGACTTTCTCCCACAAGGTGCTGATCTGATAGGGGAGTGGACTTGTCCAGGAACACATGGTCCATCTAGAATGCACTGGGCCTTGGACAGACCAGGGCAGATGGGCCTCCCAAGTGCATGGTGGCAAAGTGCAGGTGCACCAGGGTCCCCTGCTTTCTCTACCTTTCCTGGTCTCACTGCTTTTCTTACTTCTGTTCCCATCCCCAGATTTGGGCCCGAAAACTCCTCCCTGCCTCTTGGCTTCTGTGTGGCCCCAGAAGATATGCCTCATCTAACTTCAAGGTGAATGGAGGGGAATGTACTTTTGGATCTCAAGATGGGACTGGCGCCAGGACTGCTGGGCCTGAGCGGGGGAGGGGGTGGGGGTTCAGGACTCTTAGGTTTGAGGAAGGGGTGGGCAGCTGGATTTGGGCATCTCCAAAAGGGTCCAGGGTCCAAAGGTGAAGGTGTTTGGCAATGGGGTCCTACTAGTCCGCTGTAAGGCTGTGGGAGAGATGAGATAGGGTATGTCCCAGAAGCCTCTGGGGCTACAGGTCTTTTTCGTCTTTGGCTCTTAGCCCCAGAGGTTCATGGGAGTTGTAGTTTTTCAATTTGAAGTTGCGACCGGATTTCAGGATGCTTGGGTCCCCGTCTTTTCTCAGGCGGCAGACCTGCAGCTGGAAATGACGCAGGAGCCTCACCAGAAGCCTGACCCCAGCAAGCCCCTGGTGTTTGGGAAGATATTCACTGACCACATGCTGGTGGTAGAATGGAAGGAGGAGAAGGGCTGGGGCCAGCCCCGTATCCAGCCCTTCCAGAGCCTCATGCTGCACCCCGCCTGCTCTGGCCTCCACTACTCGATGCAGGCATGGCCCCAGCCTCCCTCCCCATCTCTCTGAATCTCTTCCCCCTTGCTGTGTCTCTCGCTGAGTCTATTTTTTCCTGGGCGTGCGCACTTCGTGTGTTTCTTCTTGCTCAAGATATGTTCCCTGAGGTCTCTTGTGTTCCAGGCCCCTTGCAGTGGGATGCCGGGGTCCCCAAGAAGAGCAGACCCAGTTCTTCCCCTCGAAAACCCCATGTTCGGGTTATAGCCCCAGGCAGTTGTGCCCTGAGGGAGGCCGCTGAGGCATTGTGGGAGCCAGAGCAGGCACCGATCCCACCTCTAACTTGAAAGGTGGTAGGGTCTCTTTCAGCAAAGAAAGCATAGGGTGTCAGTGGGACAGGGAGCCACCAGTACAAAGACACAGTACAAAGGAGAGCCCGGTGTTTCAGGGGAATTGGGGGGTTGAACGCGATAGGGGAGGCTGAGGATGTCATCAGGGACCTCAGAGGGGCGGGGGGCTGGCACCTTGTCAGGAGGGCAGCCCCCTTTAGGGCGCTGGGAGCCATGGAGGGCTCTGATGAGGCATGGAGCAGGTCAGCTCTGGCTGTAGTGACCCCCCTTAGGCTGATGGGAGGATGGGTTGGAGGGGAGAGCTGGAGCCAGAGCTGGGGGAGGGACAGAAGGAAGGGTCTGGCAGGCTGGACAAGATCAGGGAATGGAGGGCCAAGCATGGCGCCCAGAGGTGTGAGCAAGGTGACCAGCTAGGCCATGGGGCTGTCCCCCTGTGGGGACTCCTCTGGAGATCGGCTTTGCCGAACTTGCTGAGGGGCCTTTGAGGGAAGATATCTAGGAGGCATTCAGGTGACGACTCAAAGCTATGGCTAGAAGCAGAGTCTTCCTGAGGCAGCTTCCGTGCTGACAAGAATTTGGATGAACATGTTTCAGCCCTTGTAACCGGTTTGCAGTGTCAGCTCAGGAGGCTGAGATAAGAGGGACCAGATCCTGTGAGGCCTCCAAAGCCAAGGTCAACAACAGGCTGGGGGTGCAGATCAACTTCGTGGGATTTTTTTATTGTTATTGTTGTTGTTTTTACTTTTACAAATGTTTTGGGGCACCTGGCTGGCTCAGGCAGTGGAAAATATGACTCTTGATCTTGGGAGTCATCAGTTGGAACCCCACAAAGGCTGTAGAGAGGACTTTAAAAATTTTTTTAAAAGTTTTTATTATGGGAAATTTCAAACAAAAATAGAATGATATATAAGCCCCTCACCACCACCCTGCTTCATCAGCGAGCACCTGCGGGTCCCCATCCGGACTCCCATCTTCGTGACCCCCCTTTCTCTAAGATTTTGAAGCAAACCCTGGACTTTTCTGTATTTCACCCATAGCAACTTCAGTGCTTCTCAAGAATGCAAGGAATCTTTAATTTTTTTATTTTAAAGATTTTTATTTATTTGTCAGCAAGAAAGAGAGCACAAGCAGGGGAAGCCGCAGGCAGAGAGAGAAGCAGGCTCCCCATTGGGCAAGGAGCCAGAGGTAGGGCTTTTTTCCAGGTGTCTGGGATCATGACCTGAGTTGAAGGCAGACGCCTAACTGGCTGAGCCACCCAGATGCCCCAGGATTCTTTAAAAACAGAACTTGCAGGGGTACCTGGGTGGCTCAGTGGGTTAAAGCCTCTGCCTTTGGAGTCAGAGTCCTGGGATCAAGACCCCGGCTCCGGCTTTCTGCTCAGCGGGGAGCCTGCTTCCCCCTCTCTCTCTGCCTGCCTCTCTGCCTACTTGTGATTTCTGTCTGTCAAATAAATAAATAAAATCTTTAAAATAAATAAATAAATAAAAGTATTTAAAAGGAAAAAAACAAAAACAAAAACAAAAAACAGAACTTGCATGCCATCGCTGTTCCGGAGAAATCGGACCAGTAACACGGAAGGGATTTTAGCAGGGTGATCCCTCGGCATCTCTGGGAGTGTGTCTCCTGTCTTCTGGTCTCTCTCTGTTCCTCTCTGTCTCTGCCTCCTCCTCTTCCTCTCTGAACTCAGCGGGTGATCTCTCCTCCGGTCTGTCTCTGCATCTGTGTCTCAGTCTTTGCGTATCAGGCGCTGTTTGGGGATCTTTCCATGTGGCTCAGGGGTTCCCTGAGGTGGGGTTTGAACTCCGTCCCCCACCCGCCCGTCCCCGCAGCTCTTCGAGGGCATGAAGGCGTTCAAAGGCAGCGACAAGCGCGTGCGCCTCTTCCGCCCCTGGCTCAACATGGACCGGATGCTGCGCTCGGCCCTGCGCCTCTGCCTGCCGGTGAGGGGCCCTCGCTGGCCCCAGGGAAGCAGGTTGGGGGTGGGTGGGGGGTAAGGGTGGGGAAGGGGGCTGACTCGTGGGAATCCTATACAGAGTTTTGATAAGGTCGAGTTGCTCGAGTGTATCCGCCGGCTGGTGGAAGTGGACAAGGACTGGGTCCCTGAGGGCAAGGATACCAGCCTCTACATCCGGCCTGTGCTCATCGGAAACGAGGTGGGCTGGACTCCCTGACTTGGGGGGCGAGGTGGGGGTTGGGTTTGGGGGCCTGGACTCCTGGGTCCCCGATGCCACCTTCCGCCCACCGCAGCCCTCCCTCGGCGTCACCCGCTCCTCGCAAGCGCTCCTGTTTGTCATTCTCTGCCCCGTGGGCGCATACTTCCCCGGAGACGCCGTGGATCCTGTCTCCCTCCTGGCCGACCCAACCTTCATCCGGGCCTGGACAGGTGGGGTGGGTGACTACAAGCTGGGGGGGTAAGTAGTCCCTGCAGCAGTCCCTCCCCCAACCCTCCATATCCCCCTACTTGTCCGGGATGCTAGACATCTGAGACACTGGCTGTCGTGCTTCAGGTGTGGATCTGTGTCTTTTTTTTTTTTTTTTTTTTTAAGATTTGATTTATTTGACAGACAGAGATCACAGATAGGCAGAGAGGCAGGCAGAGGGAGGAAGGGAAGCAGGCTCCCTGCTGAGCAGAGAGCCTGATGCGGGGCTCAATCCCAGGACCCTGGGATCATGACCTGAGCCTAAGGCAGAGGCTTTAACCCACTGAGCCACCCAGGCGCCCCTGGATCTGTGTCTTTGGATGTCAGTTGCCCTTCCTGTCTTGTTTCACATGGCTGGGGACAGCTCTGCTTGCCCTTGGGAATGGGATGCTGTTGGCACTGTGGTGGGGGTGCCAGGGGAGGCTGTACTAAGTGCTGTGGACACATTGGCTCAGAATTTGGCGGGGGGAGGATAAAAGTCAGTGGAGAAACCCTGATTGGTCACCCGGGAAGCCTTCAGAAATGAAGTTTATTCTTAGCTCATCGGTGTCTCCCCTGAGCACAGAGGCTTGGCCAGCACCCCGCCCTCCCCACCCCAACACGCAGCTCTCCTATCTGGGCCTCCAGTGACCACCATGCTCTGTGGGGGCTTCCTGTGGAAAGCCAGGAACCGTGGCTCAGCAGGGCAGGGAGGGTACCCCCCCAGGTGATCCAGGCAGGAGGTGGAGTGACTGTGTGTTGGGGTTACCAAGTGTGGCCCTAGCTGGGAGATTCATACGGGTCCTTTCCACACACCTCCCTTGTGAGGCTCCCAGGGCCAGACCCTGTGCCCAGCAAAGCTGGGGACACAGATGAATCAGGTGCGGGCCCTGCCTTCCAGGGGCTCCCAGGCTAGAGGGCGCCCCAGTACCCAGAGCCCCGGGTGCTGTGATGGAAATGGCTGGGGCACTGCTCACTGTGATGGGGAGTGAACCCTCAAGTGAGTCTGAGGGAGGAGCCGTTCCTGGTCAATCACGCTGCTCTCTGCCAGGAATTACGGGCCCACCGTGTTGGTGCAGCAGGAGGCGAAAAAGAGGGGCTGTGAACAGGTGCTCTGGCTCTATGGGCCTGACCACCAGCTCACCGAGGTGGGCACCATGAACATCTTCATCTACTGGACCCACGAGGATGGGGGTGAGCCCTTCCGTGACATCCCCCTCCCCCCCGGAAGTGGGTCTATCATAACTCCTAGCCGGCTGTGGGGGATCGGGGGTGGGGTGGGGGGTGGGTGTGGGTGGTCTCTAAGAAGATGGGCAGGTGTGCCCGAGGGCATGAGGTAACCCTTCAGCCCTTGAACTTGCCCCAGTGCTGGAACTGGTGACCCCCCCACTGGACGGTGTCATCTTGCCCGGAGTCGTCAGACAGAGTCTGCTGGACCTGGCTAGGACCTGGGTGAGGGCGCCGTGTCCGTGGGTGGCTGGAATGATGGGCTACTGCCGGGGGCGGGGCGGGGGGCGGGCGCAGAACTTCAGGAGGCTCCAGAGGGGGTTGTGACACCCCATCAGCACGTCTCTACTCCCGCTTCTCTCTGGGTGTCTGTCTCCTTGGGTGTCTTTGTCCCCGTGCCCTGGGAGGACGAGGCAGGGCTCTGCGGTGGGGGCTGGTCCTGGGCTCACGGGAATCGCCCGGCAGGGTGAGTTCCGGGTGGCAGAGCGGAAGATCACCATGAAGGAGTTGTCTCGGGCGCTGGAGGAGAGGCGGGTCCGGGAAGTCTTTGGCTCTGGCACCGCTTGCCAGGTCTGCCCTGTGAACCAAATCTTGTACCAAGGCAAGGTGAGGTGGGGCTGCCTTCGGAAACGGGAGGGAAGAAGAGGGGTTTCCTGGTCCTCACGGCACGGTCTTCTCCAGCATTTGCACATTCCCACCATGGAAAACGGGCCTGAGCTTATCCTCCGCTTCCTGAAGGAGCTGAAGGCGATCCAGGTGAGATGCACCGGCTAGGACGTGGGCTGGATGTTTGCTCCCCGGGAAGTTGCCGTCCCAGGAGCCTTTGGACTGGGAGCCCTCCTGCCCCGCAGTCCTAAGAGCCAATAGGCCCCTGCCCTGGGCCGCTGGGCCCCAGACCGAGTCACTCTTCCTTTCCTGGGAACCTCTAAATGGTGACTCGAGAAATCCCCTTCCCTCCGCCTCTGTGGCTCATGGGTGTCCTTGCGGTGGGGACCCCTTCCCAGGGACCCGTGGGAGTTCGGGCCGGAAGCTCTGCGGGGAGCCCGTAGAACCCTGGGCTTTCCCTTTGGCCTGAGAAATTTCCTTCCGCAAGTCCCTGGACCCTCGTGCCCCTCTGTGGCCCAGGAGTATTACCTCTCATAAGCCTCCGGAGGTGTTTCCATACATCTCGGCCGAGGTATCTTTCATGAGAACCTGTGGGCTCCTTTCCTGGCACTCGACCTAGAACTGCCTTTCCTGTGAGGTTCTCTAATGTCCTGCGCATCGGGACCTAGAACAACACCTCTCCTCACTCTCCGGGACATCTCAGCCGAAAACGACTCCTTTTCCACCGAAAGCCTTTCAGGCCTTCCAGTAACTCTTTGCAGAACTCCATCTCCCTTAAGCCTCTGCGCCCACTCGGCCACCGGTTCCCCTTCCCTACCGCTGGCTGTAGGCCGGCTTGCGGGAAGTGGACTACATTTCCCATGAGGTCCCGGGGCGCACATCCGCAACCATTTAGCCTGGGACGCCGCCGGGCTTTCTGGAAATTGCAGTGTGACTTTCCTCTGACACCTCGCTTCTGTTGTCCCTCAGTACGGAGCAGGAGCCCACGACTGGATGCTGCCAGTGTGACGCTAGACTCAGCCCTACCTCTTCCCGGATCCACCCCCACCCCCGCGGCATCTAGTCCTCCACGGGTCCTCCCCTCCCTACCAATGACTCACCTGAAGTGCAATATGAAATAAAAGGCCGGAGGCTGCCGAGACGCCTGGGTCTCTGGCGCCCCCACATGGTCTTGACACTCCCAAAGCCATAAGGGTCAGACCCAGGCGTCTAGGCCCCAGCCCCGCCTCTCAGATCTTGGGGGATTTGGGCTCCCCGCTGCTCCGTGTTGTGGGGTCAAGGATACACTTTGACCCGACCCAACTCGACTTCGCATCTCTCCGTTCTCAGACCGGATCTCCCGGTGCTGCTGTTGATTTTTTTTTTTTTTCCTTTTGCTGCAATTTTGAAATAAATGCCAAAGAACAAGCCGTTAACTGTTTTCTCCAGTGATGCAACTCAGATGCTCTAGGGTTTTCACAGGCAATCCTTGTCCTGGGCCTTCTTTTTTTTTCAAAGACCCAGCAATCCGGGCACCCAGTGACCTGGCGGGTTGTCTGATGTGGGAGATTTTCGCACCTCCTCACACCCTGAGTCGAGCCTCTTGCCTCCTCTACTTTCCCATCTTTGGGAAAGCCCCACTGGACATCCGGTCACTAGGCCAGATCCCTCCGGGCTGTACCCCTTTCTCCCCAAAGTCCATCACACTCAAGTACTGTCCTCTGGGGCACCTGGGTGGCTCAGTCGTTAAGCTTCTCTGCCTTTGGCTCAGGTCATGATCCTAGGGTCCTGGGATCGATCCCGAGCCAGCTCCCTGCTTGGTGGGAAGCCTGCTTCGGCTTCTCCCACTCCCCCTGCTTGTGTTCCCACTCGCTGTATCTCTGTCTTTCAAATAAATAAAATCTAAAAACAAAAGCAAACCAAAAACCCCAGTCCTCCTGTCCCCAGCTCTGCCCTGTCTCCTCCTCTGTGTCCTCTCAGCCCCGCTTCAACCCAGTTCTTGTCTTCTCCTGCCCGGACCCTTGCCCTACCTAGCCGGCTCTCTGCAGTCAGTCAGGCCCCCAAAGGGTATTTGTCCACCCAAAGCTGCCTCTGCTCACTCTTTTCCCAGGTTGTCCCAGCACCCACGGCCAATACTGCAGATAGTAGGTCCTGGTGGGTGAGCAGTGGGGCAGGATGCTTTACCCTTGGCTGAGAGTGAAAATCAGAAGTTGTAAAACCTAGTCCCCGTTCCCTCCCTGTGGCATGCCTTGTGTCCCAACCTTGGCTCTTTCACACATACACTTTTTTTTCTTTTTTAAAGATTTTATTTATTTGACAGAGATCACAAGTAGGCAGAAAGGCAGGCAGAGAGAGAGAGGAGGAGGAAGCAGGCTCCTTGCTGAGCAGAGATTCCCCATGTGGGGCTCGATCCCAGGACCCTGGGATCATGACCTGAGCCAAAGGCACTGAGCCACCCACGCGCCCCCACACACATACTTTAATAATGGTCATGTGTAGCTATAGAAAGAGCCAGACCTTAGGACTGGGCTAATGTAGGAAAATGTTGGGGTTCAGAGCCGACAACCCAGGAAGAATTCTGGAGATGTCTTTGGTGCAAAAAGCTGGTTTTACTTCAGCATGGGGATAGGATCTGTGGACAGAAAGCTGTACTGGGGTCATGAGGAGTGGCCTGTTATATACTTCCAAGTTGGGAGGGGGTTAGGGATGATGTAAGTCTCTAAGAAATTTTGGAAGCAAGGTTTCCAAGACCCTGAGGGGGCTAACTATTGTTAGGAGAAGATCATTTATTACTGTCTAATAAAACCTCTGTCATGAGACCCTTTGGATGTGTATCAGTGGGTCCTATGCTTGGGGGATGACAGTCAACATACATCTTGGGGGAGGGGCAGGTAGAGATAAGAGAAGTTTCCAAAGAAATTTTTTTTTTTAAAGATTTTGTTTGATTCTGTCAGAGAGAGAGAGAGAGTACACACAAGCAGGCAGAGAGAGAGGAGGAAGCAGGCTCCCTGCTGAGCAAGGAGCTTGATGCCGGACTCGATCCCAGGATCCCAGGATCCCAGGATCCCAGGATCATGACCTGAGCTGAAGGCAGCGGCTTAACCAATTGAGCCACCCAGGCATTCCCCAAAGAAATGTTTATATGTTAAAATGGATTGACAGGACCCTGGGGGTTCTGGATGGATAATGTTAAGGTAATTCGGCCTTTTGCACTTAGCAAAGTATTAACATGGAGGCAGCTGAGTTTCTAGAGGAATGTCATGCTTCCTGATTCAAGGACTTGTCAATGGGCTGTAAGTGATAAGGACATTGAATGTTTCTTTTGCCTTTGCATCCCACATTCGCAGGCATATCCATTCAACTGCAGGTGTAGAGACAAACTTGCCTCCGTTATCTGCTTGGTGTGTGACCTTGGGCTGGTCGCTATCTCTGACCCCCTCTGACTCTCTTTGTGACCCACGTGGGACTAGGACAGACACAGTCTGTCCAGCAGTTAGTTATCAGCTCTGGGACAAAATTCCAATTAGTGGATCACCATTGTCATCCGCTCTCATCTCCTTTTGTCAGTGATTGCTCAAGAGAAGGTCATGTGCACTATGGGGATATTTGTGTGGTTGCCTCTGGAAAAGCTTTCTTCCCTCCATAAAATAAATTCTGAAAGAAGACAACGTTTTCTTTTCTTCCCTCCCTTTGGCTGCGATTATCTGGAATTGTGATGCTTGGAGTGGCCGCAGCCATTTCACACCCAAGAGTGACACTGTCCACACACTGACTGCCAAACACACAGATGTCAGCTTCTCCAGCCATTAAGCCTGATTTCT
Source organism: Mustela erminea (assembly GCF_009829155.1). Lineage (NCBI taxonomy): Eukaryota > Metazoa > Chordata > Mammalia > Carnivora > Mustelidae > Mustela > Mustela erminea. The sequence goes on along the minus strand of NC_045632.1, from coordinate 4,743,638 downwards.
AGGGATGCCTGGGTGGCTCAGTTGGTTAAGGGTCTGCCTTTGGCTCAGGTCAAGATCCCAGGCTCCCTGACTTCTGCCCACCGCTCCCTCTGTTCGTGCTCTCACCCACTCTCTCTGACAAATAAATAAATAAACCTTTAAAAAAAAAAAAAACCCACCTGATTTCTAGAAAAAAAAAGTCAAGGGGCGCCTGGGTGGCTCAGTGGGTTAAAGCCTCTGCCTTCAGCTCAGGTCATGATCCCAGGGTCCTGGGATCGAGCCCCACATCGGGCTCTCTGCTCCGTGGGGAGCCTGCTTCCCCCTCTCTCTCTGCCTGCCTCTCTGCCTACTTGTGATCTCTGTCTGTCAAATAAATAAATAAAATCTTTTAAAAAAAGTCAAAATTAAACAAAAACTGGTTTAAGGGCGTCTGGGCGGCTCAGTGGGTTGAAGTCTCTGCCTTCGGTTCAGGTCATGATCCCATGGTGCTGGGATGGAGCCTTGTGGAGGGCTCTCTGCTCAGCAGGGAGCCTGCTTCCCTTCCTCTTTCTCTGCCTGCCTCTTCGCCTACTTGTGATCTCTCTCTGTCAAAAAAAACCCCAACAAAACAAAACAAACAAACAAACAAAAAAAACTGGTTTAAGCCACTTTTGTCAGATTGTGATTTGCTTTTGGGTTTTTTTGTATTTTGTAGGGTTTTTGTTTTGTTTTGCTTTGTGACCTGCAGTCAAAGATTCTTTGCTTCTTTGCTACTTGTCCCAATGGCCAGAGCTAATTATACCCAAGGAGAATCCCTGACTCTGGTAGCCAGTTGAATTCCTGGGCAGTAACTGGGCCCCAAAAGGGTAAGCCAGATTTTATTTTTATTTCTTTTTAATATTTTATTTATTTATTTGACAGAGATCATGAGCAGGCAGAGAGTCAGCCAGAGAGAGCGGGGGAAGCAGGCTCCCCACGGAGCAGAGAGCCTGATGCAGAGCTTGATCCCAGGACCCTGGGATCATGACCTGAGCCGAAGGCCGAGGCCCCAACCCACTGAGCCACCCAGGTGCCCTCGTAGGCCAGATATTTATCATAGATTTGCATCTGAAGGGAAAGGACAGCGTAAATAGCCATTATTATGAGGTTAACAAAACCAGAAGCCCTCCAATAGAGACTGAGTCCCTGCGAAGTAAACATAACTTATCATTAGTTAAGGATTGTTATTTTTAAAATGAATTAATGAATACCTATTTGGCTAATCGTTGTTGATGAGGGAGCAGGAGGCTGGCTGAGGACAAAGCAAAAGCTGGCGCCTTGCACCCCCTCTTCACCCATTCCCCTCCATATGTGTAGCATTCCTCAGGCACCCCTGACTGCCATAAAACGATAAATAGTTAACTTGCAGGGATCGCAATCCTGCAGAACAGGAATCTCCCTTGCTCTACAAGATGTCCTAGAGACCTAAACAGGGAGGTTACCTTATCAATAGCACAAATTTCCAGAGGCAAATAACTCTTGGTTCCTGAAGCCCTAATGTCCCCCTCCCACCATGAACTGGAGGAGGCTGAGGTAGAAGGGAATGTAAATGATAGCCAGATCATAACACCCCACCAAGAGTCCCCCAATTATCTTGATGTTAGTGCCTGACCTAAAGATGACATTGATCAAGCCATAAGGGCAAAGACTCCCCCCGGCACCTTGTAGGCCCTCCCTAGCATGTGAGAACTCTGTTGAAATCTCCCATTCCCTCACCACCTCCCCCAACCGTGGGGTATATAACATGCCCACCCTCACAACCCGGGGCAGCAGCTCTTCCTGCCCACGGGTCCTGTCCCCGTGCTTTAATAAATCACCATTTTGCACCAACGACGTCTTAAGAATTCTTTCTTTAGTCGTCGGCTCCGAACCTCCTCACCCCACCGAACCTGACTTAGGTTCTGGGACTTCATCAGTTGTGATTTCTAATTCTGTAAATATGGGTAGATGTGACCCACATTAAGGCCCCTTGGTTGAGGTGGGGGTGGGGGGGTGGTCCTCATGGCTTTTGAGGAAGGTCAAGAGGTCTCAGGACCAAAAAGTCCATGAGCGATGCTTGGCACTTAGCAAGCTCATGCGAGATTTGGTTAAATGTTAAAATAAGCAACAGATCTGTTCCTGTTGCAGCTTCTTAATTACAGGATGTATTTTGGGGGGACAGGTACCTGGGGAGGCCTTGGAAGCTCTTTGCCCTTCCCTAGGCCTGGTCCTCGGCGTCTTATCGTCTGCCCGTTCCTGGGTTATATCTGGCTACAACCAACCGGTGATCTAGATCCAATCTGAGATCCCACATTTCCGTTCTCCACCCGGCTGCGTATACTCTTCCTAGGTGGGGAACGTCCTACGTCTTTTCTTTCTTCCCTTCTTTTTTAAAAAGATTTATTTATCTTGGAGAGAGAGCACGTGAAAGCGGTGGGGGAATGGAGAGGGAGAGAGAGAATTTCTCAGTAGACTCCTCTTTGAGGCTGGTGCCCGACACGGGGCCCAATCCTGCAACTCTGAGATCGGGACCCGAGTGGAGATCAGGAGTCCGGTGCTTCACACACTGAGGCCCCACCCACCCATGCACCCCTTTTGCATCTTTTCTGATCTTTCATGGCCTGAAAAGTCATGCAGAATAACGGTAAAGAGAAGGAGGCAAGAACATAGGTCCTGGCTCTGTTAAATCAGCAGCTCAACCATCCAGGGACGTTGGTCGGTTTCTTGGCAATGCCCTTACCTATCTGGGGGCAATTCAACACCGAGATTCCCAAGACGTACCTCCCACACCTCAGTGACCAGAATGGGGCCCACCCTCAAAGCCGAAAAAGAGGCTGGCAGCATCCCAGTGGCCACAAGTCTCGGCCCAGGTGTCACTGCCGGAAGGAGCCTGGGGTCCGGCCGCCTTGATGTCCCACACTGCCCCTATGGCTACCGGGTCACACTAGGGCTGGTAGCTGGAGAGAGCTGTCCCTAGATTGTTAAAAACCAAACATGAAACTGTTTGAAAAGAGACATGAGGTCCAACAGGGAGTAACTAGTGCAAAGGCCAGCCCCACGTCACCAGGGACTGATACCCTATCTAGGTAAGGGTTCAGACCCTTTCAGGAATGGCATCTTAAACTATTTGCAAATCCCCTCATCAGCCCTCCCGAGGCGCCCTGCTGTCCCCTAAAGGAAGGGGCCCTTGACACAAGCAATCCACTTTTTTTTTTTTAAGATTTTATGCATTTATTTGAAAGAGAGGGGGAGACAGAGCATGACCAGTGGGGAGGAGGCAGCAGGCAGAGGGGGAAGCAGGCTCCCCGCTGAGCAGGGAGCGGGAAGTGGGACTCGATCCCAGGACTCTGGGTTCTCCGCTGGAGCCCAAGGCAGACGTTTAACCGACTGAGCCACCCAGGCAACCCAATTTTTTTATTTTTTAAAAGATTGTATCTATTTATTCAAGTATTCATTTATTTATTTTATAGAGAGAAAGAGCGCGCAGGAGCACAAGGTGAAGGGAGCGGGGAGGGGCAGAGGGAGGAGAGCTTACTCCCTGCTTAGGGAGCCTTACTGGGGGATGGATTCCATGACCCTGAAAGCAGGACCCCAGCAGAAATCAAGTGTAAGGGCCCTTAACCGACTGAACCACCCACATTCCTTGGAGTTCTTCGAGTTCGTTTCAGACATCTTCACCCCTCCCCCCTTCACTTTGTGTCTTCCAACAATGAAGCCGTTTTTTCTCTACTATAAATCACTTGGCCACACATAATGAAATTAACAACGATTCCCGAGGCACCTGCGTGGCTCAGTGGGTTAAGCCTCTGCCTTCAGCTCAGGTCATGATCTCGGGGTCCTGGGATCAAGCCCCGCCTCGGGCTCTCTGCTCAGCAGGAAGCCTGCTTCCCCCTCCCTCTCTGCCTGCCTCTCTGCCTACGTGTGATCTCTGTCTGTCAAATAAATAAATAAAATCTTTAAAGAAAAAAAAAAAAGAAAAAAAAATTCCCTAATGTCATTTAATTGCCCGTGGCAGGTGGAACTGGAGCAGCCCGCTGAAGCAGGTGAGGGATGAGCCACGTGGGTGTCCGGGGGAAGAGCACTGTGGGCAGAGAAAACAGCAGTACAAGGCACTGAGACTAGAAACTGCCGTTAGTGTTCCAGGAACTGTAAGGCAGGTGTGGCCAGCACAGAGTCAGCGAGCCAAGGGTAGACAGTGGCGCGTGAGGGCAGACAGAGAAGGGGCCAGCTACTTCTAAGCCCGTTGGCCCTGAGGCTTTTCTAAGAATGAGCCTGGAGCTATGTAAAGGTTCCCAGCAGGAAAGGAACTTGACCTTCGGTAGGTGGGAACGGGCGCCCTCTGGCGGCCGTCTGGAGAACAGACTGAGGGAGGAGAGGATGGATGCGGGGAGCTTTCAGTTGGGAGGACTCAGAGCAGTCCCCGTGGGCGGGGGCGGAGTGGGGGGAGGTTGCAAGACCAAAGAGGTTACTGTGGCAGAAGCAAAGAGTCATGGGATTCTGGTGCATTTTGACGGTCAGACCAAAGGGTCAGACAGGATACCAGCCAGGTATGAGAGGAGAAAGAGAAATAAAACAGGACTTCTTGAGGGTGCCTGGGTGGCTCATTGGGTTAAAGCCTCTGCCTTCGGCTCGGGTCATGATCCCCGGGTCTTGGGATCAAGCCCCGCATCGGGCTTTCTGTTCAGCGGGGAGCCTGCTTCCTCCTCTCTCTCTGCCTGCCTCTCTGCCTACTTGTGATCTCTGTCTGTCAAATAAATAAATAAAATCTTTGTAAAACAATAAATAAATAATAAAATCTAACAAAACAAAACAAAAAACAGGACTTTTTTCCCTTAACGCTATCCTACAGGGTAAGAATTGGGTCCTGCAAGCCTGCTGGTAGCGCCCCTACTTCAGACCCCAGCTCCAAAGACAGTTTCTGACCCCCGAGCTACTGATCAGGGGCTTCCCACAATCCCTTCCTTGGGTTGGACTGATTTGCTAGAGTGGTTCACAGAACCCAGAGAAACGTCCCTTACTAGATGACCGGTTTATTATAAAAGGAAATAACCCAGGATAGGCCAGATGAGGCCTGGGGAAAGGGCACGCAGCTGCCACGTTCTCTCCAGCAGTGCCCCTGTCCCCAAATTTCCAGCAGCTCATCCACCTGGGCGCTCCCTGAATCCCACCCTGTTGGGTTTTACGGCCACTTCAGTACACAGACACGACTGATTAAATCACTGACCATTGGTGATGAACTCAACCTCCAATTGCTCTCCCCTTCCCTGTGGTCTGGGGGTGTGGGTGGGGGTGTGGGACTGAAACTTTTAACCCCCTAGCCACAGGATTGGTTAAACAACCAGCCCCCACACTTAGATGCTCTCCAAAGTCAGCGTTTAAACTCAAAGGTGGTTGAAAAGGGTTTGTTAGGAACGCCAGGAGGCTTGGTTGCTTAAGTGTCTGCATTTAGTTCAGGTTATGATTCCAGGGTATTGGGATCGAGTCCCGCATCGGGCTCCTTGCTCAGCGGGGACCCTGCTTCTCTCTCTCTGCTGCTGCTCCCCATGCTTGTGCTCTCTCTCTCTCTCTCTCTCTCTGGCAAATAAATAAATAATATCCTTAAAAAATAAAAAAGGAATAGCAAGAGACCTTGATCACCCTAAAGCACTTAGGAAACTCTAAATGCTTAGGAAGGAATGAAGACCAATGTATATATTTCTTACTATAAATCCCAGGATCACAGGGTAAGCTCCAGTTTGGAGCTTTTATGAAAAAAGCTGATGAAACATATTGATCAGACTGGCCATTCTGCACTGGTTGTATTAATTCACAGCCCTGAAGGATGCCTGGCTGGCTTAGTCGGTGCAGCCTGAGACTCGTGATCTCGGAGTGTGGGTTCGGTCCCCAGGACAACCCCTGGCCACTTTGCGTACTCACTTTACCAGAATGAGAAATAAAACTCGGTTGTTTCATCCGTGGATATTTCAGGATTTATCTGCCTCAGTGGGTAACATTGTTTTACCTACTACAGGGACCGGGGCTCCTGGGTGGCTCAGGCAGTTAAGCATTGGACGCTTGATTTTGGCTAAGGTCATGGTCTCAGTGTCATGGGCTCGAGCCCCGTGTCAGGCTCCCCACTACTGCTTCTCTCTCTCCTCATGCTCTCTCTGGCTACCTCTGTTGTCTCTCTCTCAAATAAGTAAATAAAATATATATTTTTTTAAAGGAACAAAGAAAACCCTATCAACCCGATAGAAGGAAGGAATGGAAAAAACAGTTCACTGAATAGACTCCAAATGACTCAAAGATTTCAATGTTAAACACTCAACCATGAAATAAAGGGAAGCAAACGTTGGAAAGTTCCTTTCTAACCTGAGTATGAAGAAAGCCTTTACACTGTGACTCATAATCCTGAATTATGAAGCCATAAAAGAAAACTGATGCATTTAGGGGCACCTGGGTGGCTCAGTGGGTTAAAGCCTCTGCATTTGGCTCAGGTCATGATCCCAGGGTCCTAGGAGAGAGCCCGGCATCTGGCCCTCTGCTCAGCGGGGAGCCTGCTTCCTCCTCTCTCTGCCTGCTTCTCTGCCTACTTGTGATCTCGGTCTGTCATATAAATAAATAAAATCTTTAAAAAAAAAAAAAGAAAGAAAACTGATGCATTTAAACACGGGGAATGGAATCAAACAGTCTTCTTTCTTCTTTTGTTTCTTTTTGAACAAGTAGTTCTAAGGCCCTTGGGTGGAGCAGACAAGGTCAGTTTATGCAGGAACAATGGCCCAGAATGGGGTGTCTTGACCTTAGTGGGTTGGGGAGGGCTCTGCATAGTGGGGAGCGCCCAAGGGGTTTTTGCTGGGAGCTGGGGTGGCCAGCTGGTATGGAAGCAGAAGCCCAAGGTAGGTGGTAAGGGTTTGGGTGGGGGCAGAGGAGGGGAGGTGTAACAGACAAGGGAATTGATCAAAGAAGTCTATTTCTTTTTTTAAGATTTTACTTTTTTTTTTTTTTTTTAGATTTATTTGACAGAGAGACAGAGATCACAGGCAGGCAGAGAGAGGGGAAAGCAGGCTCGCCATAGAGCAGAGAGCCCGAAGCAGGGCTCTGATCCCAGGACTCTGAGATCATGACCTGAGCCGAAGGCAGAGGTTTAACCCACTGAGCCACCCAGGTGCCCCTAAGATTTTGCTTTTTTTTTTTTTTTTTAAAGTGATGTCTGCACCCAGTGTGGGGCTCAAACCTACAACCCTGAGATCGAGAGTCGCCTGCTCCCTGGACTGAGCCAGCCACACACCCTGAATGAAGAAGTCTATTAAGGAAAACAGATGATGTCTTGCGGGGTAAGGAGGGAACAGTCAAGAAAGAATTCTCCAGGGGCACCTGACCGGCTCAGTAGGTGGAGCATGGGACACTTGATTTTGGGGTCGTGAGTTCCAGCCCCACGTTGCGTGTGGAGATTACTTAAATAAAAATTGAAAGGGGGGGGAAAGCTAGTAAATTAAGGTAAAAAGAAAGGAAAAGAATTCTTGAGACGTTTTTGGTGCAAAAAAGAGATGTTTTTATTAAAGCACGGGAACAGGACCTGAGGGCAGAAAGAGCTGCATGGGGGTCATGAGGGGTGACCGATTATGTGCTTTTTTAGTTAGTACCGTACACTCAGAAAGTTCTGGAAAATAACTCTTGTTTGTACGTATTTCCAGAATTTCTATATGCTTGTGATTGTTTCAAAGTTAAGAAAAATTATTATTAAGATTTCATTTTAAGGGGGCGCCTGGGGGGCTCAGTAGGTTAAAGCCTCTGCCTTCGCCTCGGGTCATGATCCCAGGGTCCTGGGATAGAGCCCTGCATCGGGCTCTCTGCTTGGTGGGAAGCCTGCTTCCTCCTCTCTGCCTCCTTGTGATCTCTGTCTGTCAAATAAATAAATAAAATCTTTTAAAAATAAATAAATAAATAAGATTTCATTTTAAGTAGTATCTACATATATATATATATCACATCATATACTATGGAAATATATATATCATAACTTTATGTCTATATTTATATATGAGCATGTCTATAGTCTTTTTTTTTTTAAGTAGTATAGTTCTTTATTTTTTAAATTAACATTTAATGTGTTATTTGTTTCAGGGGTACAGGTCTGTGATTCATCAGGCTTACACAATTCACAGCACTCACCATAGCACATACCCTCCCCAAGGCCCATCACCCAACCACCCCATCCCTCCCACCAGCAACCTCCACTCCAGCAACCTTTAGTTTGTTCCCTGAGATTAAGAGTCTCTTATGATTTGTCTCCCTCTCTCGTTTCATCCCATTTCATTTTTTCCTCCCTTCCCCTATGAATGTCTGCCTTGTTTCTCAAATTCCTCATATCAGCAAGGTTATATGATAATTACCTTTCTCTGATTGACTTGTTTCACTTAGTGTAATATCCTCTAGTTCCATCCATGTCATTGCAAATGGCAAGATTTCATTTTTTTTAAAAGATTTTATTTATTTATTTGACAGAGAGAGATCACAAGTAGACAGAGAGGCAGGCAGAGAGAGAGAGAGGGAAGCAGGCTCCCTGCTGAGCAGAGAGCCCGATGCAGGCCTCGATCCCAGGACCCTGAGATCATGACCTGAGCCAAAGGCAGCAGCTTAACCCACTGAGCCACCCAGGCGCCCAAGATTTCATTTTTTTTGATGGTTGCATAATATTCCATTGTATATATCTATACCACATCTTCTTTATCCATTCATCTGTTGATGGGACATCTAGGTTCTTTCCATAGTTTGGCTATTGTGGACCTTGCTGCTATAAACACTGGGGGCCACGTGCCCCTTCGGATCACTACATTTGTATCTTTAGGGTAAATACTCAGGAGTGTGATTGCTGGGTCGTAGGGTAGCTCTATTTTCAACCTTTTGAGGAACCTCCATACTGTTTTCCAGAGTGGCTGCACCAGGTGACATTCCCACCAACAGTGTAGGAGGGTTCCCCTTTCTCTGCATTCTCACCAGCATCTGTCATTTCCTGATTTAATTTTAGCCATTCTGACTGATGTGAGGTGGGATCTCATTGTGGTTTTGATTTGTATCTCCCTGATGCCGAGTGATGTTGAGCCCTTTTTCATGTGTCTATTGGCCATCTGGATGTCACTGCAGAAATGTCTGTTCATGTCTTCTACCCATTTCTTGATTGGATTATTTGTTCTTTGGGTGTTGAGTTTGATAAGTTCTTTATAGATTTTGGACACTAGTCCTTTATCTGATATGTCATTTGCAAATATCTTCTCCCATTCTGTCAGTTATCTTTTGGTTTTGTTGACGTTTCCTTTGCTGTGCAAAAGTTTTTATTTTTTTTTTAAGATTTTATTTATTTATTTGACAGATAGAAATCACAAGTAGGCAGAGAGGCACCAGAGGGGGGCGGGGGGAAGCAGGCTCGCTGCTGAACAGAGAGCCTTGTGTGGGGCTCAATCCCAGGACCCTGAGATCATGACCTGAGCTGAAGGCAGAGGCTTTAACAAACACTGAGCCACCCAGGTGCCCTTGATCTTTATTTTTCAAAAGATTTTATTTATTTATTTGTCAGAGAGAGAGAGAGAGACAGCAAGAGAGCGAACGTACAAGCAGGGGGAGCAGCTGGCAGAGGGTGAAGCAGGCTTCCTGCCAAGCGCGGAGCCAGATATGGAACTCAGGACCCTAGGATCACGACCTGAGCCAAAAGCGGATGCTTAACTGACTGAGACACCCAAGCATCCCTTAGTTTCTCTTCTTAAAAAACTTGGGCGCCTTGGTTGCTCAGTGGGTTAAAGCCTCTGCCTTCAGCTCAGGTCATGATCTCGGGGTCCTGGGTTGGAGTCCCACGTCAGTCTCTCTGCTCATTGGGGGCCTGCTTCTTCCTCTCTCTCTGCCTGTCTCTCTGCCTACTTGTGGTCTCTTTCTGTCAAATAAATGAAAAAACAAACAAACAAACAAAAAACCTTAAACATTTTGCTTGGTTATTGAGAGGATACTTTGTTTACTTTTAAAGTCCATCAATTTTGGGGCATCTGGCTGGCTCTGTCAGTGGATCGTGCCACCCTTGATCTCAGGGGTTGTAGGTTTGAGCTCCACGTTGGGTGTGGAGATCATTTAAAAATAAAATCTTTAGGGGCGTCTGGGTGGCTCAGTGGGTTAAAGCCTCTGCCTTTGGCTCAGGTCAAGATCCCAGGGTCCTGGGATCAAGCGCCACACCGGGCTCCCTGCTCAGCAGGAAGCCTGCTTCCCCCTCTCTCTCTGCCTGCCTCTCTGCCTACTTGTGATCTGTCTGTCAAATAAATAAATAAAATCTTAAAAAAAAAAATCTTTAAAGTCCATTGACTTCAAGAGGGTACAATTTGATACTGACTATTCTTCTATATCAATCTCCCTGAAATACAATGATTTATGAGAAATATGTATTTTGTCATTTGGATGACCAAAATACATATTTCTCAGCTGTATTTCGTCTTCATGCAGTTCCTGCAAATGCTTCAGAGCCCTGCAGGTGAAAGGGCTGTCTTGTTTTTTGTTTTTGTTTCTGTTTTGAGAGAGAGAGACCCTTCATGAATGGAGGGGGAATCGTGTCCATTCTAGGCAGAGAGAGAAGCCTAAGCAGGCTCCATGCCCAGCTTGGAGGCTGATGTCAGGGCCAGATCCAGCACCCTTAGATCAAGACCTGAGCGGAAATCAAGAGTCGGATGTTCAGCCAGACTGAGCGCCCCAGGCGTCCCAGGGCTGTCTCGTTATTCACGAAGGTGACTTTTGGACCCCAGCCAAAGACTCAGCTGGTTCCCAGGAGGACCGGCCCTGTGAACGAGGGGGTGGAGCTCTCATTCCCACCTCCACTTCCCCAACCGCTGGCGAGGCTGAATCAGCCAATGGCCCAATGACTGAGTCCATCGTGACTCTGCAGTCAAGTCTCCATAAGAACCCGAAAGGCTTGGGGTCTGGAGAGTTCTGGGCTGGTGAGCCCATGGAGGTCAGGGAGAGCAGGGCGGACTTGCAGCGGGCACAGAGGCTTCCCTGTTTTTTCCCAGACCTCACCCCATGTATCTCTGCATCTGGCTGTTGATTCACTTCCTTTATCATATCCTTTCATAAGCGGCTAAACACAAGTGTTTCCCTGAGCCAGCCTAGCCAGTTAAAAGCATCACAGAGACGGTCGTTGGAACCACCAATCTATGGCGGGTGGGTCAGATGCACAGACCGAGCTTTAGACAGACTGATGTCTGGAGGGTGGGGTGGGGGGCCATCTGAACCTGTGGCGTCTGAGGCTGCCTCTGTGTAGAGAGTGTCGGAATGGAGTTGAGTTCATGGACACCGGTAGGAACTGCTTGGTGTTGTGGGGCAGGGGAATCCACCCCCCCACCACTGTGCGGGGATTTGGAGACACCTCTAGAAGAATTGGTGTCAGCAGAGTCCCCTTACGCTATATCCTTTTCATCTGGAGCTTCAAATCTTTTGTTTGCTGATAAAGCTGTATTGAGTTACATCTTTTTTTTTTTTTTTTTAAGATTTTATTTTTCAGCCAACTCCACATGGACACAAGGTGGGGTTCAAACTCACAACCTTGAGATCAAGAGTCACATGCTCAACCGACTGAGCCAGCCAGGTACCCCCATCATTTAATTATAGCAGCCAACTATGAGCCATATGTGCCTCAGTCTCCTAATCTGCGAAATGGGGATATAATGTTGCTTTTATCTTTCAGGGATTTTCTGACAATATAACAATATAATACTTTATTTTAAGATTTTATTCATTTATTTGACAGAGAAAGAGAGAGAGAGCACAAGCAGGGGGAGTGGGAGGGAGAGGGAGAAGCAGACTCCCCACTGATGCAGGGAGCCTGATGCAGGACTCTATCACAGGACCCCAAGATCATGACCCGAGCAGAAGGCAGACACTCAACCAACTGAGCCATGCAGGTGCCCCTATTAAATCACATACACACAAAAAAATTTACTTAATTGAGAGAGAGAGAACCTGGGCCGGGGAGGTAGGTGGAGGGGGAGAGAGCCTCAAGCAGACTGCCCGCTGAGTGTGAAGCTTGACTCTGCGCTCCATCTCATGACCTTGAGGTCGTGACCTGAGACCCTGAGATCATGACCCAGACCGAACCCAAGAGTCACCTGGGCGCCCCCCAAAATCAATTTCTTCATCCGTGTGATGGTGACAAAGTCTAACTGGGATGGAATTCGAGCGTGGTGGGAATTACCTTGGAAGGTAGCCAGCTCGTGCCCTAGGACTGAATCTTCAACCCTCAGACTATTAATTTCAGCTCCTGGGTGAGTGAAGCCTACCTATAAGGTAGGAAAAATCACAAGTTAGAAGTATCAAGACTGTGAAGTCAAAATCCTGATCAGAATAGCGGTACTGAAGAAACAGATTTATATCCAGGACACTGGCACCCTTGTAACCAGTTGAATGTAAAGAAATTGATTTGCTGGGGCACCTGGGTGGCTCAGTTGTTAAGCATCTGCCTTTGGCTCAGGTCATGGTCCCAGGATCCTGGGATCGAGTCCAATATCAGGTGCCCTGCTCAGCCGGGAAGCTTGTTTCTCTCCCAGTCCCTTGGCTTCTGTTCCTTCTCTTGCTGTCTCTCTCTGTGTCAAATAAATAAATAAAATCTTTAAAAGAAAAAAATTGATATGCTTTTGAATGCACTATACTCTTGTCTGTCTGTCCTTGAGATATTTAAGGCATTTAGAAAAATCTTGTATATTTGATTTGCAAAAAATACGATCAAGCTTGTATTACTGTTTGTCTTCTCTTCAAGGCACTTCACTCATTTAAGGGAATCTGAGATGAAGTTCATTGATTTACGTTTGCAATGTTCAAATGTTTGGAAAAATCTAAAGTTGTGAAATGCACAGCTTGCTATTTTTAGCTGTAGATGTCGTCAGCTAATGTTTAGAGGAAAGTGGATTGCTTAAAAATTCGTTAATCATTACCAGAGAAACAAATAGTTGTGAATATTTGTGTCCATCCATAAAAACTTTTGTGACATTAAAAGACCTCACCACAGTCTTCTCAGCAAATGCTGCTGGGGAAACTGCATGTCAACACAACAAAGAATGAAGTTGGATCCTTACCTAATGCCAGATGCAAAAATTAACTCTCATTAAAGCTGCGACCTAAACGTAAAGACCCAAACTATAAAGCTCATAGAAGACAACATGGCGGGGCTGGGGGTAGGGGTGGGGTGTCATGACATTGGGTTTGGCAATGATTTCCTGGATATTACAACAAAAATACAGGCAGCAAGAGTAATAATAGAAGAACGGGGCTGTATCCAAATGGACAACCTTTGTGCATCAAAGGAGACAGTCAACAGAGTCAACCCACGAGATAAAAGAAAATATTTGCAAATCACATATGTGATTAGGGATTAGTGTGTATCTCTACAGCTTTCTATGATGTCACTCACATTGATTCCAATGCTGATTCCAATGCTAATCTCTTCCAGAAACACCCTCATGGACACACCCAGACATCATGTTTTGTCGTCTCTCGGTATCCCTTCCGTCAGGTCAAGTTGACCTATACAACTAACCATGACAGCTCCTCAAAAGATTATAAAAATGGGGTTACTATATGATCCAGCAATACAATGCTGAGTGTATCCCCCAAAGAAGGAAACCATGGTTTTTTTTTTTTTAAAGATTTTATTTATTTATTTGACAGACAGAGATCACAAGTAGGCTGAGAGGCAGGCAGAGAGAGAGAGAGAGAGAGAGAGAGGGAAGCAGGCTTCCTGCGGAGCAGGGAGCCCGATGCGGGGCTGGATCCCAGGACTCTGAGATCATGACCCGAGCCGAAGGCAGCAGCCCAAACCACTGAGCCACCCAGGCACCCCGGAAACCATGGTTTTTGAAGAGCTATTTGTACATATGTGTTCATTGCAGCTTTTTCCCCAATGACCAAAAGGTGAAAGCAGCCCAGATGCCCATGGATGGGTACACAGGAAATGAAAATGTGGTCTGTCCGTACAGTGGATACTAGGTAACCTTGAAGGGTATGTTGATACATTGTACACCACTTTGGATGAACTTTGGAAACATTGTGCTGGGTGAAGTAAGACATTCACACACACAGAAATATTCTATGATTCCACTGACTTATCTGAAGTAGTAAAATTCACGGAAACAGGAAGCAGATGGTGGTGGTGGGGAAGTAGGGGAAGGAGGGAGTGGGGAGTTGTTCAATGGGTACAGAGGTTGAATTTTACAAGATGAAAAAAGTTCTGGGAACTGTCTGCCCCATGACATTAGTCATTCAAGACTGCTAAACTGTAGGGGCGCCTGGGTGGCTCATTGGGTATGAGTCTCTGCCTTTGGCTTAGGTCATGATCTCAGGGTCCTGGGATCGAGCCCCACATTGGGGGTGGAGGGGGTCTCTACTAAGCAGGGAGCCTGCTTCCTCCTCTCTCTTCTGCCTGCCTCTCTGCCTACTTGTGATCTCTCTTTGTGTCAAATAAATTTTTAAAAAACAAAAACAAAAAAAAGACTGCTAAACTGTAGACTTAAAAATGGTTAAGTGAGGGCGCCTGGGTGGCTCAGTGGGTTAAAGCTTCTGCCTTCAGCTCAGGTCATGATCCCAGGACCCTGGGATTGAGCCCAGCATCGGGCTCTCTGCTCAGTAGGGAGCCTGCTTCTCTTCCTCTCTCTCTGCCTGCCTCTCTGCCTATTGTATTCTGTCAGTCAGGTAAATAAAATGTTAAAAAAAAATTGGTTAAGTGAGTGATTGTTATGTTGTGTAACATACATATGCCTGAACCACCCAGGCACCCCTAAAAATAAAATCTTAAAAAAATAAAATAAAATTTTATTGCAGGGTGAGAAGGGGTGGAATGGGGTGGGACAATGTCCTTGCTGGCTTACCAGCTATGTGCCTAGTTCCCTCCTGTGTTTCGTGACTTTGCATGATGAGCTCACTCAAGCCTTCCTCTGTTCAATCTGAGCTGGGTGATGTCTCTCTAGAGAAGCTTTCTCTTTGCTTTGGCGGGAGACCTAGAGACATCACCAGCTCAACCGCTACACCATTAATTTCTCAGCTTGTCAGTGCCTCAACCACCCAGCTTGATTTCCAGCCCATTCCACATGAGACTGGTTGGGTGGTCACTCAGCATTCAGTGGAGGGGATGCCTGGGTGGCTCAGTGGGTTAAGCCTCTGCTTTTGGCTCAGATCAGGATCTCAGAGTCCTGGGATTGAGTCCCGCATCCGGCTTTCTGCTCAGTGAGGTTTGGGGTTTGTGTTGCTTCTCCCTCTGCCTCTGCCGCTCCCTTGCTTGTGCCCTCTTGCTCTCTCTCGCTCTCTCTCTCAAATTACTAAATTATTTAATGCTTGGGCTCTGGATGGCGGGGAAATGATTCTTTACTGATTTCTTTAAATTTAATTAATTAATTAATTAAAACTAACTAATTAATTAAATTTAAAAAATCAGTAGAGAATAATTTCTCTGCCATCCAGAGCCCAAGCACAAATAGGAAAAGCTCCTGGAGGTCCTCCTAGAGCCACTGGGTGATTATTTCTGGGGGGGGGGGTGATTATTTTTATTTTAATTTTGTCCATTTACTTATTTGTTTGAGGAATCTTTACACCCAATGTGGAGCTGGAACTCGTGACCCTGAGATCGAGAGTCACGTGCTCTTCCGACTGAGCCAGTCGGGCACCCTGAGACTTCATTTTTACTGTGGTGAGAGACACATAGCAAGACACTTGCCATTTTAACTGTTCGTATGTGCACAGATCGGTGGTGTTAAGCGCATTCACGCTGAGGTCCACTATGACCGCCATCTGTTCCCCTAGAACTTTTTCTTTCTTTCTTTTATTTTTTATTTTTATTTTTTATTTATTTTATTTGACAGAGAGAGAGATCACAAGTAGGCAGAGAGGCAGACAGAGACAGAGCGGGAAGCAGGCTCCCTGCTGAGCAGAGGGCCCGATGTGGGGCTTGATCCCAGGACACTGAGATCATGACCTGAGCTGAAGGCAGCGGCTTAATCCACTGAGCCACCCAGGCGCCCTCTTTCTTTCTTTTAAACTTTAATTATTTGAGAGCGAGAGAGAAAGGGTGAGAGAGAGAATGAACATGTGGAGGGGCAGAGGAAGAGGGAGAGGGCGACTCCCTGCTGAGCAGAGAGCCCGACATGGGACTCGATCCCAGGACCCCAGGACCAGGACCTGAGCTGAAGGGAGGCACCCAACTGCTGAGACACCCAGGCAGGACTCCTCCTCCAAATTTTTTCATCTTCCCAAACTGAGACTCTGCCCATCCAATGGGCAACTCCACACCATCCTCTTTCCCCCAGATTGTGGCCTTTGGCATAAATGGCTTCAGGCTTCCTCTGCCATGCAGCCTGTGTCCCAAAGTCCTTCCTTTTTAAGGTTAAGTAATGTCTCATTGGAGGTAGGTCAGTGGGATTTTCTTTTATTTCAAGATTATTTATTATTTGAGAAAGAAAGAGCATGAGCAAGGGGAGGGGCAGAGGGAGAAGCAGGTTCCCCACCAAGCAGGGAGCCTGATGCGGGACTCCATCCCAGCACCCTGGGATCATAACCTGAGCGGAAGGCAGAGGCTTAACTCACTGAGCCACCCAGGCACCCTCCATTGGTGGGATTTTTATTAAACATCAGGCTTTTTTTTTTTTTTTAAATATTTTATTTATTTGACAGACAGAGATCACAAGTAGGCAGAGAGGCAGGCAGAGAGAGAGGAGGAAGCAGGCTCCTCCTGAGCAGAAAGCCTGATGCGGGGCTCGATCCCAGGACCCTGGGATCATGACCTGAGCTGAAGGCAGAGGTTTTAACCCACTGAGCCACCCAGGCGCCCCTAAACATCAGGCTTTCACTGAAATTCTGGCCGTGGAGCTTTCTCTTCATAGACATCCCTGTCACAGTGTCTGAACGTTCCAGAAAGCTCCTTCCTGCTCAGCCGGCATTCCACTCTGATTTCACTGTTTCCTGTGTTGGCCTCTTCCCTCCCTTTCTTTTACCTTTCCTGTCACCTTCTGTCCTTTTCTTCTTCCTTCCCTCCCTCTCCTTCTCCTTCTTCTTCTTCATCATCGTCCTCTTTTGTGAGGGAGGAGATCTGGAAATTTCTGTCTTCTCACAGGCTCTCCATACATTTAGAAGAATGTTTGGAAAGAGGTGAGGTGACAATGAGGTCACAGCTTGGATTCCCCCGTACCCCGCCCCCACAGGGGTAGCTTTTACCTGATATAATTTTGAATGTACAGAAAAGTTCCCAGACTAGTGCAAAGAATTTCACAGATGCTTTACCAGGCTCCAGGTCTCGCTGTCCCCACCCCCCTTTTGTCTTATCATCCCATTGTTCTCTCTCTGTATTATTATATATTTACATTTCCAGAGGCATATGAGAAAACACCAGAGGTACCACGCTCCTTTGTCCCTAAATACAGCAGTGTGTGTGTATTTGCTAAGAACAAGGACATTCTTTTTAAGAACCACAGTGCAGGGGCACCTGGGTGGCTCAGTGGTTTAAGCCACTGTCTTCAGCTCAGGTCATGATCTCAGGGTCCTGGGATCAAGTCCTGCATCGGGCTCTCTGCTCAGCAGGGAGCCTGCTTCCCTCTCACTCTCTCTGCCTGCCTCTCTGCCTACTTGTGATCTCTGTCAAATAAATAAATAAAATCTTAAAAAAAAAAAAGAACCACAATGCAATGATTCAAGTCAGAAAACTTCACGTGGATCAATTACTATGATCTAATGCACAGAACTCACTCAAATTTCATAAAGCGTCCTACAACCGGGATATCACCTGATTGCTCAAAGGATCCATTAGTATGACTTTCCTCCCTCTTCCTCTTTCTCCACCTTGACCTTTTTGAAGAGTCAAGGCCAGTTCTTGGGCAGAAGGTCTCCTGACTGGAGAATGTTTGATGTCTCCTCATGATCAGATTCAGGCTGGGTGGCCTGATTCAGGCTGGTTTCTTAATCTTCCATGGGGCTTGAACTCACAACCCTGAGATCCAAGACCTGAGGTGAGATTAAGAGTCTAATGCTTTGGGTGCCTGGGTGGCTCAGTCAGTGAAGCGTCTGCCTTTGGCTCAAGTCATGATCCCAGGGTCCTGGGATTGAGCCCCGCATCAGGCTCCCTGCTCAGCGGGGAGTCTGCTTCTCCCTCATCTCCACACCCCCAGCCCTACTTGTGCTCTCTCTTTCTCTCTCGTGCACTCTCTCAAATAAATAAATAAATCTTAAAAAAAAAAAAAAAGAGTCTGCAGCTTAACTGACTGAGCCATGCAGGCGCCCCCAGAATGTCTCATTTGGAAGGACAAAACTCCATGCTTTAAAAAATAGTATTATTAAGTGTGTAAGCCTGATGATTCACAGACCTGTACCCCTGGGGCAAAAATACACTATATGTTAACAAAAAAAACAATTTTTTAAAAATGAAAAAAATAGTATTATTGAACTATAGTTGACATAAAACATTGTATAAATTCAAGGCACATAGCCTGTTCATTTGATACATTTATATACTGTAATATTATTGTCATTATAGCAATAATGGACACTTCTATTGGGTTACATAATTATCCTTTCTTTTTAGAAAAAATAGGTCTAGTCTAGTAGCTCTAGTCTTGTGAAAACTGGAACTCTGGGAGTAAAGGAGAGAAAAGCTTCAGATACTAGTGGGAGAGAAAACTGACCTGTCTACACAATTTTGGAGAGCTTGATGTACTGAGAGGTTAATATATGTATCTTTTCCTTTTTTAAAAGATTTTATTTTGGGGCACCTGGATGGCTCAGTGGGTTAAGCCTCTGCCTTTGGCTCAGGTCATGATCCCAGGGTCCTCGGATTGAGCCCTGCATCAGGCTCTCTGCTCAGCAGGGAGCCTGCTTCCTCCTCTCTCTCTGCGTGCCTCTCTGCCTACTCGTGACCTCTCTCTGCCAAATAAATAAATAAAATCTAAAAAAAAACAACAACACTTTAGGGGCGCCTGGGTGGCTCAGTGGGTTAAGCCTCTGCCTTCGGCTCAGGTCATGGTCCCAGGGTCCTGGGATTGAGCCCCGAGTTGGGCTCTCTGCTCAGCAGGGAGCCTGCTTTCTCCTCTCTCTCTGCCTGCCTCTCCACTACTTGTAATCTCTGTCAAATAAATAAAATCTTAAAAAAAAAAGATTTTATTTTTAAATAATCTCTATGCCCAACATGGGGCTCAAAACTACAAACATTAAGCATCCCATGCTCTTCCTACTGAGCCATTATTTTTTTTTAAGATTTTATTTAATTATTTATTTGACAGAGAGAGAGAGAGAGAGAGGCCAAGTAGGCAGAGAGGCAGGCAAAGAGAGAGGGGGAAGCAGGATCCCGCTGAGCAGAGAGCCTGACTTGGGGCTCGATCCCAGGACCCTGGGACCATGACCTGAGCCGAAGGCAGAGACTTAAACCACTGAGCCACCCAGGCACCCCAAGAGGGCGATTTAGATGCAGACACACACAGACACTTGGGGAAAAGACCATATGAAGACGGAGATTGGGGTGACATGTTTCTAAGCCAAGGGATGCCAAGGATTGCCAGCGGACCACCAAAACCTGGAAAGAAGCAAAGAAGTCTTCTTCCCAAGAGACTTGGGAGAGAGGCTGTCCCTGCCAACACCTTGATTTCAGACTTCTATGCCCCAGAACTGTGAAGGAGCACATCTCTGGTGTTTTAAATCACTCAGTTTGTGGTACTTCGTATGGCGGCCCCTGGGGAAAATCATACGCTCCCCTTTCCACCCTCCTACCGGTTGGTGGCAACCACTAAACTGATTTCTGTGTCTAGGAGTTTGCCTAGTCCCTAGAATATTTTGATCCAAGAGGTCTGGGGTTGGAAACATGCATTTCTAGCAAGTTCCCAGGCGGTGCTGATGCTGTTGGCCTTTCTGCAGCATCTCAAGCATAGGGCACCTGCCAAGAGCTGACAAAGGGCACCCCAGGCCCTAGAGCTGAACCAGTAAGTTCACTTCCTGGGATCCCTTACCAGGCTGGCTCCCCAGGTTGCTGCCAATTTCAAGGGCGAGACCCTGCTGTCCTTTTGTGCACTTTGCAACTCCCCACTGAGCACACTTTGCACCCCACCCTGTGAAAGCTGCCGGTGCGTTTTGTGGCATCTCGTCTCCTGCTTCCGGTGAAAATACTCTCCCCAACCTGAACCAGCCTCTGCCATCAGAGCAAAAAACCGCCCTTCCACAAATACAGACTTTCATCTCCTCCGGGCACTGACTCCGTCCCATGAGCTTCAGGGACCTGCACTGATATCCCCCCACTCTTCCACGGAGATGTTCCTCTCATTGGAACAGGGGAATTAAAATGAGGGGTCCAAAACCACAAGTCCCAAGGGCCTGCGGTAGTCGGTCAGACACCCAGGACCTAAAGGGCACTGACCATGAGCCCCGGGGAGGGGTCATCTGTATCTCTGTCCTTCCTAACTGGGAAATAACCGTAGGAGCAATGTGGAAATCTGGATGGTGGGGAGGGAAGGAGAACAGGCAACTCCCTGGGACTGGGGTCTGTGACAGTCGTTAAGTTCTGGAATCCCTAAGCACCTGGATGGAAGCATTTAGATCCTCGAGTGTTCTCCTGAGGACCAGGACTCCCAGTCTCCAGAGTCTGCCCTCAGACCGGCGTTCCATGTTCCTCTTCCCCTGTTCTCCTGGGACCCAGGTGTCCAGATATCCAGCTCTCCGATCCCTCAGGACTCGAGAGTCCCATCTCACACCAATTATGGCCCTAGGATCCAAGAGCATTTGCCTGGGCCCTGAGGACCCAGATGTCATCCCATTCCTTGTGCTAAGTGGATCCAGAAAACTACGTCTCCCATGAGGCCTTAGGTCTGCAGTGTCATTGTTTAAATGCTCCCTGTTATTGAGGTACCTCAGAAAAATAGTTGCACACCACAAGCACGAGGTTGGGGGTGGGTTGGGGAGGGGATGGGAGGTTAACAAGCCTTCTCCTGTCAAAGGGCAGGGATAGTCCAGAGTCCCTGGGGACACCAAAGCAGAGCAGAAAACTGAGGCCCAGAGGGCAACTGGGACCTTCCCACAGCTTCCTGACAATGGGGGCAGGGGTGCTTGGGGTGGATGGGAGACGGGGAAGCAGATCCCTTAACCTCCCTCAAACACTCACACAGGCTCACTCGGGTCCTCCTCTCAGATTCTTTATTATCCCAAGTAATAAAAATAAAAAATAAATAAATAAGATAAATAACCCAATAAATAAAGAGGAGACCCCGTAATAAACAGCCCGCGGCTTCAGGAAGTGTAGCTGGGACTTCGACCCTGAGAAGGCCCCACCATGCTCAGGGGGTCTGAGGAGCCCACGTCGGGAGGCTCGGGGGCTGGGATCCCCGGGGACTCCGGGGTGGCCGGAAGCAGGCCTGGCAGGGGCAGGAAGCGGGCAGGTCCCCGGGGCGCCAGGTCCCGGTATGGGGAGTTGTGGGGGGGCAGGCGCAGTGGGAGGCCCAGGGTCTCAGAGTGGTAGATGTTGTATCCATCTTCCAGAAGCACTTCCCGGAAGCTGCAGGCTACGGGGTCGAAGTGGAACTGCGGGAACAAGAAGAGAGATCAGAGACATGGGATCCCTTCACATGGTCCTGCTGCAGGACCCAGGCATCCAGGCCAGCGCCCTCTTCCCTCGGACCTGGGCGTCTGGGGGCCCCCAGCTCTCTCTTCTTTCTGACCACAGAGTGCTCCCCTCCAACAGGATACAGGAGTCCAGACACTCCTAGAGAGCTGGGGGAGCCCCTCCTCCCTCAGATCCAGAGTCCAAGTCCCCAGACACAAACAACAGAAGCAGGCTCCTCCTTTCCCTCTGGGCAGTCCACCTCCCGACCCCACTTCCCAGAGAGGATTATTCCAGCCCAGAGAGCAGTCGAGGCTCTCTGAGTCCAGACAGCAGCATCTGGCTTCCTCCCAGGGGTCACAGTCACTTTACAGGCCATGGGTCCTCGGAGGGACCCTGTGCCCAGCAGGAACAGGACATGTAGGAGGACCATGCGGCCACCAGGGGTTCTAAGTCACAAGACTCAGCCTCTCAGGCCACTCTGTCATTCACAGGCCTCGTGACTCGCAGCTGGCGTGTCCCTGTGTAAGCCTCAGTTTCCTCTCCTTGTAAACATGGACAAGGTCAGCTCCCACAGGTAGGGCGGCTGGCGTGGTGCAGGCATGTGGAGAGCACAGGACCAAGCCTGGCCCAGGCCACAGGTGCCAGACGTGGTGCCCCAGATGGGTGAAGATGCCAGGAGGGAGGGTGGAGCACAAGGAGGGGCACCCCGGAAACTCACCGATCCGTACAGTGTCCCATTCGGGCCCTGGCACAGGAACCTGGATGTTTTCACTCCCAAGATCTGAATGACCCCTGGCTTCAGGGCTTTCAGCTCCAAGAGACCTGAGGGGGAGAAAGTGGTCAGGGACTCAGAGGGCCTCTTCCCAGGCCCCTCTCTCTTGGACCTGGGAGTCCAGGCCTCCAGTCCCTCCTCCCGCAGACCATTCCTGGTCTATATACTCACTTTCAGGGCTCCGGCGGGCAGCCCCCACCACCGTGCCATCAGCCCTGATCTCTAGGTGGGCCTCCGTCTCCTGAGCATCGTCTGTGTAGAGGTACCGCTGTCGAACTTGGCCTCCAAATTGGAGGAGGGGGCTGGAGTCAGGAATAGGGTATGCCTGGCAGGCTCCCAGCAAAAGGACCGCCAGCACAGGGACCCACAGCCCCAGGTGCTCGGACCTGGCCTCCTCCCAGCCCATCAATGGCTCACGTCCTCAGGCGAGATCTGGGGTCTGGGGTCTGATAAGCGAGGGGAATGGTAGAGCTTTTGTTCCAGATCCTGGCCGTCTGGGAGAGCAGAGTCACGGATCACTGCTTAGCCTGATCGCCTGGGTCCTCTCGCACATGGATTCCCAGCTGAACCGAACACCCAGGTCTCCTAGAAGGGATGCAGGCGCTCCAAAATTTATATCCAGACAGACCCGCCCCATCACCTTCCCCACACCTGACCCATGATATTTGACCCACTTGGCAGGAACCAGGATTCCACGGTGGCCAGATCGGGCTGAACGGATGATGCAATCCGGGGGGTCCTTTCAGGTGGGGACCTGGACTTCCCAGTCTGAGGAATTAGGGGGGGAGGGGTCAGAAGAACTGGGACCTGGGTGACTGGGGCTGGGGGACCGGGACCCCTGGAATCTCAGGGAGGGGAGGGCTGGGGGGCAGGGGGCTGGAAATCTGCTTCCCTGACTGACAGACTCAGACTGTGTCCCATAACTGGAATTTCTGCACGCCACCTGAATTTCTAGGTTTCTGGGGGTCACACGTGTTCCTCGATCATCAGAAAGGCCGCGAATGCCACATGACCAAAGCGTCCCCTGCAGGGACAGAGGCATCCTGACCTCAAAGTCACCAACCCCAGCCCAGATGCTCCTCCTGCACCAAAGGTCCTAGTTTCTCTCTCTCTCCTCCCTGATGCAATCGTGGTGTTTCTTTCACCAGAGAAGCTATCCCCAGGCCCAGAAGGGTGCTCTCAAAATAGCTTGGGGCAGGGGGAGGGTGAGAGTCTCTGACTCAGCCAGCCAGGCGGCCCAGCCAGGCTCTGGAGGGGGAACTGAGAGGCAGGAGCCCAAAGGGAATGAGGGGGTGGGCAGTTTCCTGGAAACCAAAGGTACAGAGACTGGCCACCTGGGTCTGAGCGAGGAGGGCACTGGGGGCCTGAACTTCTCCAACTAAAGAGGGGAGGGGACTGGGGTTGGAAGTCCAGGGTCTGAGGAAGGAGAGGCCTGGGGGCCCCACTCCTGGGTCTGGAGACATTTATGGCCAAGTCTCTGGACAGTGAAGTCAAATCCCTATTGAATGTTCACGCTTCCCTGCTGCAGCCACCCAGGGTGGGGCTGGGTAGGGCCACCTTGACCATGGGAACAGTTTCAGGTGTGCTGCAAAGCAAAGCCTTTGAATCCCAACCTGGCACTGTGGGAGGATAAACAGGCTTCCACTCCCGCCTGCCAGCTCCTTCCGGGCTCAAGGAGAGGCTATCACCAGGAGGGGCCCGTCTAGAAAGGAGCTGTCGGCACCAGACCATCCACTCCCCACGGAGGAGAGGCTGGGGGCCTCGGCTCTGGCATCTGGAGGTGTGCGGTGTGGACAGGGGCGATCAGCTGCGCCTGGTGTGCGTGGGGTCACACACAGACAGGAGGCTCCCGCGTCTGGGACCCTGACAGCTGGAGGAGGTTTTCCATCCGCTCCAGGAGCAGCCCGGCGAACAGGTTCCTCACCCCCACAGGGAGGACGAGGCAGACAGAGGGCGGAGGATCTTACTCCCAGCCCGGGCCTGGTGTCCGGGGAGTGACCGGGCTCCGAGCCTCCAGGTACCCGGGGCAGGCTGTGAGCCCGGGGTGCCAGAGAAGGGGGAGAAGTCCATGGACCCGAACACCTGGGTCCAGCATCGCGTCGGGCGCTGTAAGTCCACGTCGACGGAAGGATGCCGCTGCTGGAGGCTAGGTAGGCGGATCCTGGAAAGCCCTGTGGCTGGCCGAGGCCGGAGGGGATGGGGCTGGGCGCAGGTCCCGGGGTCTGGGGAGGATAGGGGGCGGAGGCTCCCACCCTAGCCTGGGGCTCCAGGACCGGGGCGGGGCTCCGCCTCGGACCTACCTGCCTGGCCCTGGAGGGGCGGAGGCTGCGAGCCTCGGAACCGCGCCCATCTCCTTCCTCTCCTCCCCGAGCGCTTGGAGCCAGTCGGGGGAAGCGGCATGGAGGGGAGGGCTGCCGAGCCTTGGGATCTGGAGTTCGGGATTCCGGGGGCGGCCGGATGTGGACTGCACTTGCGGACGGCTCGCTGCAGTCTCGCCAAGCTGACTGCGGATCTGCCATCCGCCAGAAGCTCAGGTGAGTGGGCCTAGCAGATGCCTGGCACCTAGGAACCTGGGCCTTCCCTTCTCGGGAGGCGCACCCCCAACCTCTCGCCCCTTAGGATCTGGGGAGTCTCCACCCCGCCTGCAACTCCTGCTTCTCCAGGAACCAAGATCCCTTCCTCCAGTCTGGGCCTCCAGACTAATCCTGTTCTGCTTGGCCTGTGTCTTCCCGTCACCTCCATAGTGGAGGCTGCCCACCTCCTTCCCTTCTCCCCAGCCCCGGGTACACCAGAGAAAGGAGTTGGTAGAACATTGCCCAACTTCAGTGGGCCTCCGGGGCCCCAGGGGAGCCAGATCCCAAGATGCAGAGATGACCCTGGGTCCCAGACCGATGCTCTCTTGGAAAACACCATTTCCCATCCCCGTCCCCTGAAATTCCAAGACCCCGCTTCTCCACCCTAAGATCCAGGACCCCGATCCCCCTTCCCCAGGACCCAGGAGTCTGAATCCTTAGTCCTCCTTCCAACTGGCCTCTGTTCCTTGACATACGTCCTTGGGCCCCTTGAGCCACTGCTAACTCATCTCTCCTCCCGTTCAGCCATGTGGGCCCCCAGCCGGCGGCAGCTCTGTCTGATCTTCCTGCTAGTCTGTGTTCTTTCAGCCGTCTTCTTCCTCCACATCCACCAAGACCTCTTTCACAGTGGCCTGGACCTGACTGCCCTGTGTCCGGCGCGCCGCCTGCTGACACCCCCTGTGGCCGTCTTCTGCCTGTCAGGCACGCCGATGGAGCCCAACGCCTCCTTTCCCTGTCTCAAGCCCCCTGCCTCGCTCTCAGGAATCTGGACCATCTACCCAGATGGCCGCTTTGGTAACCAGATGGGGCAGTACGCCACGCTGCTGGCCCTGGCCCAGCTCAACGGTCGCCAGGCATTCATCCTGCCCGCCATGCACGCGGCGCTGGCCCCCGTGTTCCGCATCAGCCTGCCCGTGCTCGCCGCTGAGGTGGATGGCCGCATGCCGTGGCGGGAGCTACAGCTGCACGACTGGATGTCGGAGGACTACGCACACTTGGAGGACGCCTTCCTGAAGCTTACGGGCTTCCCCTGCTCCTGGACCTTCTTCCACCATCTCCGCGCCCAGATCCGCAGGGAGTTCACCTTGCACGACCACCTACGGCAGGAGGCCCAGGGTCTCCTGAGCCAGCTCCGCTTGGGCCGTGCGGGGGACCGCCCTCGCACCTTCGTGGGGGTCCACGTGCGTCGTGGGGACTACCTGCAAGTCATGCCCCAGCGCTGGAAGGGGGTGGTGGGCGATCGCGCCTACCTCCAGCAGGCTATGGACTGGTTCCGGGCCCGGCACGAAGCCCCTGTCTTTGTGGTTGTCAGCAATGGCATGGCCTGGTGTCGGGAGAACATCGACGCCTCCCGTGGGGACGTGATCTTTGCTGGCGATGGGCAGGAGGGCTCTCCGGGGAAGGACTTTGCGCTGCTCATGCAGTGTAACCACACCATCATGACCATTGGGACCTTCGGTTTCTGGGCCGCCTACCTGGCTGGTGGAGACACGGTCTACCTGGCCAACTTCACCCTGCCTGACTCCAACTTCCTGAAGATCTTTAAGCCAGAGGCTGCCTTCCTGCCCGAGTGGGTGGGCATTAATGCCGACTTGTCTGCACTCCAGTCGCTGGCGGGGCTGTGAGCAGCAGGGAGACTTTCTGGAATAGCTGATCAGTCTCGGGGCGGCATTTACCTGGCAGCTTCTGGGGAAACCTATGGGAGCCCCACAGCCGGTGCCCTCCCCCCCATTTCTAGAGCAGTTCTAGGAGGGCTCTCTGTAGCTGTCTGGACATTTTAGAACCAGCAGAAGATCTTTTCCTGTGGGTTGGCAATGCCCAGAGAGGCTCATATCAGTTCTAGAAGGCAGCGCCTACCTGTTCATCCCAGCCCATATCCAGAGTACTTTCTGGCGGGCTGCACCCAAGTCCAGGCAACTCCCCCTTTGAATGTTGCCCCTGGTCTTCTCGAGAAGAGAAGTCCAGTCCCCAGGACTGAAGGAACTTGTGGGTGTCCTAGAGCAAGCACCCATCAACTCCTGTCCTGTGTTTCTGGGGTCATTCTAGAGGCCCCAGCTCGAGTACCTGTGGAGAATCCTGCAGGGATCTTCCAGAGGGGTGAGGTTCTGGAATTCCAGGAGAATCTCAGGAAGGTACAATCCAAATCTTAACACCTCAACCACTGCCGGGAATATGGGTAGAAGACAGATTATGTGTAGCTAGCTGAGAGCTGACCCGAAATCTGTCTGACCTCTCAGCCCCTGAAAAGAAAGACCAAGACTCTTTTTTGAGCAGATGGATGAAAATGTGGGAGGTGGTGGGAGGGGGACAGATTCAGAAGTGTAGCCAGTTCTGGAGTGAAGTTTTTCAGAAATGTGGGAACACTTTTCTTTTTTCTTTAAGCTCAAAACCTGCCAAAGACAAGTGCCCCACAAGGCAGGTCTGAGTTGAGTTGGCCCCTCCCAATTACGGAAGTGTCCTCCTCTGCCTTCCTTCCCCTCACCCCTTCACCCCCCCACCACCACTGGTCTGGGGGAGGTGGGGGTGGGGGGGTGAAGGGCTGAGGGGTGGGGAGGGATGATGGAATCCATTTTCTGGAATTCGGCCAGCTTGAATGTTTCCTTCTGCCTTGCAGAAAGCGCCTGGCATTGTGCCCCTTGCCAACCCTGGTCTGCCCCTGATATCACAGAACCACTAAATCTGACTTCAGGTTTGAAACGAATGGAGGGTGTGCAGACCCTCGGCAGTTCTCAGACCCAGGCTGTCCTCAGACCCAGGCAGAAGGGAATGCAGGGTCTGGCCAAGGAGGATGGGATTCTGGACTCAGATTCCAGGAACGCTTTGAGGCTTTTGGAAGAGGGTGAAGGTGGCCTGCCAGCTTTATTACAGACAACTCTGATCACATCTGTCCACCCAGAAGAATGCAGACCCCTTTTTCAGTCTTCCTAAGGGAGTTTTAAGGGATCATTCCTGATTCGGCTGCCACAGGTGGGGGAGACGGAGGTATGAATTAAAAGGCCACATCGCTAATGCCTGTCCCTGCAGTGTTTTGGAGTCCTGTGTGTGTGTGTGTGTGTGTAGGAGGAAAGTTTCAGAACTGCTAGGGATTCATTCACATCTAGGGGTATTGTCCTGCTCAAATCTGGCCATCTCTTGTTCTCAGAATTGTGTGAGTCATGGTGCCTGTTTTTCTGGTGGCCTGTTTCCAATGATGCAGAAAAGGAGACACCTTCCAGGACCCAAAGAACCCCAGTTCCTCAGTATTAGCCCTAGGCCTCTCTCCTCTGGGACCTGGGCATCAAGCCCCACGGGGTAGGGAGAGAAAGTGTAGGAGGAAGCGAATGCAGTGTGTAACTCCGGAACTACATTTCCCATAGAGCCATCGGACTGGCCGGGAGAGACCCCAGGGCCTCCTGGGAGTCGTAGTCCTAGGGCTAGAAAGGGCCCCTTTCTTCGTCTTCGTGGCTCCACGCCAGGTTTGCAAAAGGCCAAGTGCACCTAGCCGGAAGCCTGGGTCCGGGGGCTCAGGGAGGGGAGGAAGCTGAAAGCCAGAAGTCCTTTCCTTGGTTTTAGAAACCGGAGGGGACAAGATACTTTCCTTTCGGGTAGGCGCTGGGAAAATTCTAGTTTGAAAAGGCGGCCGCCTCTGTGATATCATGGAACGATAGGCGGAGTCTCCCTTTGTTGCGGTCCTCTCAGACTCCGCGTTGGGCTTGTGGGCGGGGCCGAGAAAACTCCCTGGGAGTATCTTTTGGGGAATTGGGGCTCCATGTGAGAAGCTAGAAAGGGGAAGCTGTGGAAATTCCTCGTAGACCCGGGCGAACCGTGACCGTGACTCCAGTCAAAAAGCTCTCCAAATCCCGGGACCGACCTCATCCTCGCCCCCAAACAAAATCCTTAATTTTAGTCGTGGGAAAATAGCAGAGTGGAACGACGTGGCCTGCTCATCCTGCCTAAAAGCCCTCAGCCTGGATTCGGCTCTTCAGCGGGTCCTTGTATTTGAGGACACAGCATTCAAGTTCAAGGTCGGGCAGCGGCTGTTTAGGGCTCATCGGGTCTCCGGACTCCTCGGTTCCCTAACCGAGAAGTGTGCGCCCTGCAAATTAAGGGTCTTAGTCTCGGAGAAGGGCATCTTTCCACTTAGCGTGAAAGTGGGGGGTAAAAGGACCCTCCCCGGGGTTCGGCGCGGCCTGAGCGCTCCGGTCGCAATGGGTCCGCAACTTCCCTACCTGGTGGCGGCGCTGGCCAGCTGCCTGCTTCCTGCCCGGGCCTGTCTCATGTGTGCCACAAAGGTCGTGGAGGCGCTAGACTCCTTGGAGAAGGACTACCTGCCTGACCACCTGCCGGCCGAGAGCCACGGAAGCTTTATGAAAAGGGTGAAAGACGCCGTGCTGGATTTCAAGAACCTGCCAATTCACGAGGATTCCTATATGGGGGTTCTTGGTGAGGGCAGGGAACAGCGTAGAAATCCTGAGTCCTGGGAAAGGAGGGGTCTGTGGCTAGGATAGCGGGGTGCCGGGGCGGGGGCGGGGCGGTGGGGGAGGGTTTAGTGGGAAGGGAAGGCAGGGCTGGAGGCAGAGCCTACTGGGCTCGGGAATGGAGAAGGCTGGAATGCAGATTCTGGGCCTTGCCCAGGATCGGCAAATACTGTTTCCCCCACTTTAGCCTCCGCTTTTGTGCTTAAAAATAAAACAAAATAAAAAACCACATTAAAAAAACTACAACTCCCAGAAGGCAATGGGCAGACAAGCCCTTTACCAGTCTTTTCCTTGCCCAGTAGCCTCATGGGTATTGTAGTTTCTGACACTAGGTGAGCCAATGAGGCAGTAGGGCTTGTAATCTGGACTTCTATCTCCCCCTCCCCGCATCCCTGCCTCCCACCCCTCCAGATGAGCCCACACTGGAAAACGCATCCTGGAGTTTTCTGAAGGATTTGAAACGTATCACAGACAGTAACGTAGAAGGTAAATACACAGAGGGGCCAGGGGAGGGGCTCCAGAATCTTTCGGAGAAATGGTAGTTGGTGACAACTGGTCTGGTAGTGGCTCTGTGAGCCAAACTGCCCAGCTTCAAATTCCGGCTCTGTCATCTCCTAGCCGCATGGCTTTGAGTGAGGGCCTGTGTCACCCTGCTCCTTCCCAGGTGAGCTTTTCGTGAAGGAGATGTTTTGGATGTTGAGCCTGCAGAAGGATATCTTTGCCCGCTTTGCAGCTCAGTTCCAAAAAGAGGGTGAGGGAAGACGCGAGTCCCTCAGGGACCACAGCCCCTTTTTCAACAGTCCCAGAGTCCCTGTCCCCATCCCCCCCCCCCCCCGCCTCCCGCTTCTCTAAGTCCCGCCCCTCCGCTCTCCCAACTCCGTCCTCCCTCGGACCCTGGGATCCAGGCACCTGGGTCCTTCCTCCCTCAAACACAAGAGTTCAAACCCCAACCCATTGCCTCCTCTCATCTCCTTTAACTTAGCAATCTGATAATCATTTTTTTTTTCTTTCTTTCTTCTGAGGCAGTTTTTTGTCCCAACCAATGTGGTGAGTTCGAATTTGGGAACTGGTCCTTATCCCTCATGGCCGCTCCGGTAATACCCAGCCGTTCTCCTCCCCCTTTGGGTCTCGATGTTTCTCCCTTCTCCACGTCTGAGAGGTTCCACAGTCCTTTCCTACTGCGGGCTTACTGGAGAGCCCGTCATATTGTATTTGCACTCTTTACCGAGCCTGGTTCTATCCCTCTTCCAGCGGGGCTGCCTTCTACCCCCGCCCCTTGGGCTGACCTCCCCGGGATTGGGCACCTGACCCCGCCCCAGCCCTTGGCCCTGCCCTCTCCTTTTAGCCTCCTCTCTCAGGGCGAATACAGCGTTGATCCCGCCCCTTCAGGTGTGATGTTGCAGAGTCTGGTCTGGTGCAATTCCTGCGAGAGGCAGGTTCACGCCTGTCGAAAGCACCCTAATTGCGGGGGTGAGAGAGCTGGGGCCGGCAGGAGGGGGGCGGTGCAAGAGGGGCGGAGCCAGAGGAGAGCCTGAATCTAGAGAGGGCGGAGCCTGGAGCCGGCCGACGCGAGAAGGCTGGGCGGAGACCAAGCGGGAGGGAGTTGAAGGGCACCGAACGTGGAAGAAGCATCGCACCGTAACCCCCTACCCTCAGAGCGCCTAGTACTCGTCCACGAGAAGGAAGATATGATCCTGAACTGTGAGCTCAGCTGGCATCGACTCTCTCAAGGCCTGACCGATTACAGCTTTTTCAGGGTGGGGCCCTCTAAATCCTGTAATCCTTGATCCCCAAGTCCATCAGGCTAGTGTGAGCCCCTTGATCCCTGTATCCACCACAGGCTTGCACCCACAATCCCTATGACCCGTGACCTACCTACCAGGTTTGGTTTCTACTGATCCCTGAGGACCCCATGTCCCGACCAGTATACCCGGGACTCCCATCTCCCCCGCTGAGGCCCCATGATGATCTCACCCTTGTACAACCCCAAACCCTGAATTCCCCAGGCCTCTGTGACCCCTTGAGCTTGGGTCTAGGTTTGGGGGCAAAATTCTGAGACCTTGCTGTCCGAGGGGAAAGATCCCATCCTGACCAAGACCGCGGTGACCGCGGATGACGCAGGCGTCTACCGCTGCAGTTTGGGCACTGTCCAGTCCATCCCAGCCACGGTCCTCCGCTTTCGAGTCACAGGTTAGTGCTGCATTGTTGACAGCAGTATGGGACTCAAGGTCCCGGCGGGGAAAGCAGTCAGCTTCAGGGGCGTGGTCTGGGCCACATTCCCTTTCTGCAGGGGTGTGGTTTCAGGTCACGAGGGTGTGGCTTCGTGCCCTGGGTGTGGCCCTCCCACCATAGTGTTCAGTCACTTAGGGGCTGGATTCCTTCCTGCTAGGCGTGGGTCCTGGGACTGGCTGGAGTTGAGCAGGCTTGCGTTTGCTCGGGCGGGACCTTCGTGCCCTCCCAGGACGTCTTCCCTCTCCTCTGTCAGTGTTGCCCGAAAGGATCCGTGAAGAGCTACCGTCAGGCCAGGCTGGGGAGGCCGCAGGTCCGGGGGATTCGATTAGCCTCCAGAGGCCCCCAGCCGGCCAGCCTACATCGACACAGTGTCCGAAGTCCGAGAACATGCTGAGAGGCCGTCTGATCGGACTGCTGATTTGGGGCTTTGTGGTGCTGATAATCGGCTTTGCGACCGCGTGAGCCGCCCACTGAAGAAGGCAGGGCTTGGAGCAAGGGGCGGGATTTCCAACTTCCTAACGCCGGAGGGGGTCTGGGAGCTAGGGGGAAATACTGGGAGCTGTATTTCCGTTGGGGATGGGTCTTAGAAAACAGGGTGGGCCTTATCTAGGTGGGCTAAGCTTGGATCACTGCTAGAATTAGATCAAATATAGGGAGGCTGGGAGGGGTGTCCCTCACTCAGGACCTAATCTGGTTCTGCTGTTTGCAACCCCCACCCCCAGGATACTTTGCTTTCGGCCTGAGAGGGTGATCAGTTGCATCAAGGACTGTTTGGGCACCATGAAGGAGTCTGCCACGCCACCACAGGTTTCAAAGGAAAAAGTCACATCATCAAGGCACAAATAAAGATTTGTCTGATTGTCTCGATATCTGACTCATTCCTCCGGTCTGATCCTAACTTTTGGTTTCCCCAGAGGTCGGGGTCTGGGGATGGTCTCCTGTCTAAGAGGAGGGGCCGGGAAGCCAGCTCCTGGAGTCGTGGAAGGGCCCAACCGGCTGAGACGTAATTCCAGAATCGAGGAGCAGGGAAAGGCCAGCCCTACCCAGATCTCCTCCCCCAGGCCCAGTCCCCTCACAGGACGCCCCCTCCCCGCTCTTCCTGCCGGGTTTCCTCTTGCCTTTTCCTGTCCCCCACCCAGTGCTGGGAGCTGGGGCAGAGGCAAAGGCTGAACAGGAGCAGCAGGGTCAGGAACCAACAGGGCCAACGGAGCCAGGGCCCCAGGGTGCTGCTGGGACCTGACGCAGGGTAAGTGCTAGGGTCCCAGGAATCCAGACCCAGGAGTCAGTTCTCCTCCACCTCGCATCTCAGCACCCAGGAGTCTAGGTTCCCATCTTTCTCTCAGAATGTCTGAGCCCCAGCCCCCCTCTATGACTGAGGAGTCTCAGTCCCCTTCTGTCCCTACCCAGCCACTCAGGGCCTCAGAATTTGGGGTCTTACCCACTCTTCCTTAGGGCCATGCTATCTGGTGAGCGGAAGGAGGGCGGAAGCCCCCGCTTCGGGAAGCTCCATCTCCCCGTGGGCCTGTGGATCAATTCCCCCAGGAAGCAGCTGGCCAAGCTGGGACGTCGCTGGCCCAGTGCTGCCTCTGTTAAGTGAGTCCCCCCCCGCCCCAGACTCCTTCCCCTGTCCCATCTGCTTCCCATTTGTCCCCGTTTATAACCCAGTCTCTGTGCCGGGTAATGCCAGGGGCCCCAAGGATTGGCTTCCAGTTCTTGTCCTGAACGGCAAGTGAGCTGGCAGGCAGGAGGAGACCGTGGGCCTCAGCGCTCTCAGGCCCAGGGTGGGGAGTCCTGGGGCTGTAGATGGGGTTAGGCTGGATGGACACGGGGATGGGGACACAGGGGTTTGGATCACCTTCCTTCCTCCCCTCCCTGCTTCTTGGAATTTCCTTCTGGGGGACTTGCCTTTTATTTATGTATTTATCTCTCTCTTTGCTTCTGGCCTCTGCCCAACCTCATCTCTGTTGCTTCACACACCCCCCCCCGCCCCCACCCCAATCTCTCACCCTTCTGTGGGTACCTTGTCTCCCATCTTCTTCGTTCTCTGGGGCTCCGTCCCTCTTTTTCTCTGGGTTTCTGTTGCCCTTTCTCTGCTTCCCTGTTCCCTCTCAATGGGTCTCTGTCCATCCCCCCGCCCCACCGCCGCCATCCCTTCCTCGCTGGGTCTCTGTCCCCTCTGTCTGGATCTTTGCCCACCTCCCTCCTTCTCTACCATCTACTCCCTTCTCTGCCTGTCTTTCTGGGTCTTTCTCCCGCCTCCACTCCCCGGCGGACTCCCAGGTCGTCTTCTTCGGACACGGGAAGCCGCAGCAGCGAGCCGCTGCCCCCGCCGCCGCCGCACGTGGAGTTGCGGCGAGTGGGCGCGGTCAAGGCGGCCGGAGGAGCCTCGGGGAGTCGCGCCAAGCGCATCTCCCAGCTCTTTCGGGGCTCGGGGACCGGGGCCACGGGGTCCGGCGGCGCGGGAGGCCCCGGGACTCCAGGGGGCGCCCAGCGCTGGGCCAGCGAAAAGAAGCTGCCGGAGCTGTCAGCCGGCGTGGCCCCCGAACCCCCGCTGGCCACTCGCGCCACGGCGCCCCCGGGGGTCCTCAAGATCTTCGGCGCCGGGCTGGCGTCGGGAGCCAACTACAAGAGCGTACTGGCCACCGCGCGCTCCACGGCACGTGAGCTGGTGGCCGAGGCGCTGGAGCGCTATGGGCTGGCGGGCAGCCCCGCCGGCAGCCCGGGCGAGAGCAGCTGCGTGGACGCCTTCGCGCTGTGCGACGCGCTGGGCCGGCCGGCGGCGGGCGGCATGGGCAGCGGCGACTGGCGGGCGGAGCACCTGCGCGTGTTGGGCGACTCGGAGCGTCCGCTGCTGGTGCAGGAGCTGTGGCGAGCGCGGCCCGGCTGGGCGCGGCGTTTCGAGCTGCGGGGCCGCGAGGAGGCGCGCCGCCTGGAGCAGGAGGCCTTCGGGGCGGCGGACAGTGATGGTGAGCCGACCAGCCGGATTCTGGGGGCGGGGCTTTGCGGGCTAGGGCGGGGCCTGCCACGAAGGCGGGGCCTGTGGGAGGTGGGGGCGGGGCTGGGGGCGGGGCCGGGGCCGGGCGGGATCCGGGCGGGACTGGAGCTACGAGTCGTAGGCTGGAGGTGGGACCCGCGGGAGAGAAGAGGACTGGGAGTGACCTATAGCACCAGGTCTAGTGGGGAGTGAGGCTGGGGCCAGGCCAGAGGTTTTGGCAGAGCTGGTGGGCGGGGCCTGCAGAACAGAGGTGTTGAGTGGCAGCCTGGCCTCTGGCAGGAAGCCTCTCAGAGCAATAGGTTGAAGGGGTTCATGAGGGACCAGGCCCGTGTAGATTAAGCGTATAAGGGGAAGGGACTTGGGAAGTGAAGAAATGGACTACTTGATCTGGGCCTAGAGTAGGGCGGAGCCTCAGGGGAGCTGGCCTTGGAGCAGGTGCCCTAGGCTCTGTAGACTGCAGAGTGTGAATGGGAGACTTGAAGGTGGCTCAAGGGAAATGAAGAGAGAGATTGTTTGTAGAGGCCGAGGAAGGTCATGCTTGCATGCCGGCCGGGTCACGGAGAAGGCCGGGCCTGGAACAGGAGGTGATGCCTTTGGCGGAACAGGGCGCACGGAGCCGGGTCTGGCAGGGATGGGGCCTGGCTCAGGGCCACGGGCCGCTCAGGGAGCCTTCTACAGCTTTTCTGTTTCTGAGTCTCCCTTTGAGAGACAAAGTGTTGTGGTAGTTATACGCATGAGCTTTGAACTCTGGCTTGAATTCCAATCTATCCTTTGCCAGTTAAACTGAGCGAAACCCTAGGCGAAGGTGAGATGAGATCATGTATAACAGGGCTTTAGTACAAGACTTGGCACATAGTAGTTGCTTAATAAAGAATGGCGATTATAACCATCGCTCTCTCCCCCCAACTCCCAAAAGCATTCGTTGAGCGCCTACTGTTGGCCACACATTATTTAGGGCCGTGGGGGAATGCAGTGAGCAAATGACAGGTGAGGGTCCCACCCTGCTATGTTTTACAGCCTGGTGAGAACAATCAGTTCACTCCTTGGGCCCGGTGTGGTGCAGCAGTGCCCCGCACGTAGTAGGTGCCCTCTCCCCCTCAAAAAACAGTTGAAAGAATGAATTTCTGAGCTGAAAACTGCAAGGTGGGTAGGAGTCAGGCAGAAAGTGTGTTCCAGGCACAGGGAACTGCGTATGCAAAAACCTAAATGTGGGAACCCGCCTCATTTCTCTGTAAATTCTTCGTCTCTTCACAATCGGCCTCTTTCCAGTCTCAGCCTCATCCCTCGGTGTCTCTCGGCAGGCACGGGCGCCCCCTCGTGGCGGCCACAAAAGAATCGCTCCCGGGCGGCGTCCGGCGGGGCGGCGCTAGCCAGTCCCGGCCCGGGGTCGGGGTCAGGGCCCCCGACTGGGACCGGGGGCAAAGAGCGCTCGGAAAACCTGTCCCTGCGGCGCAGCGTGTCGGAGCTCAGCCTGCAGGGGCGGCGGCGGCGGCAGCAGGAGCGCCGGCAGCAGGCACTGAGCATGGCCCCGGGGGCAGCGGACGCCCAGATCGGACCCGCAGACCCTGGCGACTTCGATCAGTTAACCCAGTGCCTCATCCAGGCCCCCAGCAACCGTCCCTACTTCCTGCTGCTCCAGGGCTACCAAGACGCCCAGGTAAGCGCAGTCTATCCCACTGGGAGAGACCTATGCTCTACCCTTCCGTGGCAGGGAGACAAAATTACAACTCCCAGAATTCCTTGGGATTTGGTAGTCTCAGGTATGCCCCAGTAAGGTTCCAGTGTAGGAGATGTCATTGTCAGAGATGGGGCATGGAGGGCCAGGGGAAGGTGGTGGTGGTGGGGGTTGATGGCTGAAAAGATCTGGATGGAAGAACAAGTAGCCCATGGCTCATTTCATGCCAAACCGAGGGAAAGCACTGTCTTTGGTGGGGAGGGGTTGTGAGAGTCTATTGTAAAAAAGGGATCTCCTTGTAAGGTTCTGTTTCTTGATGAGGAGTAATGGAAGTGTCTGTTTTGTTTGGGAAGAAGATAATTTGATGGATGAATGGAATCTTGTTCTGGATAAGCCTGCATTTTTTGGAAAGGAGTGGACTAATCCATTCTTTAAATGTGCTGGTTTACACTAGAACGATCTGACTATTGTTGATGGGGGTAGGTGATACTCATACTTCTATTTTTTATATTTGGGTGACAATAGAACTTGCTTGAGTGTTAGGAAGCAGAGGGGGAGAAAGGATTAGGAGTTAGAACATTACTAGTGGGTTACTGGGAAATTATTTCATTAATAGAAACAATGTATTATTGGTGCAGGTGATGATTGGGAGAGTCATTTTCATGATGTTGTTCAACTTTGGGTAACAGTCAAGTGGTACAAGTCACGTTCAACAGGTGCTTCTGGGAATCAGTGGGAAAGGCCACTGGTGGAACTTAGTGATTAGTCCCATTTTTACTGTCATAGAGAGTGATCAATCGGGTTAGGTGGCCTGGCTTTATAATTGAGTGAATGAGGAAGACTATTTAGAGAAGGGCTCGCTTAGAAGAATTCATTCTTCCTTGTTGGGGCAAGAGGATGGGGCAAGTTCATTATAGGGAGGAGTTTGCATATATTACAACAGCCTATTTCTCCAGGCAAGGTTGGAGAATAGGAAGGTCTATTTTGGGAAGATACTCAAATCGGAAGGATCTGTTCTGGGAGTACAGGAGAGTCTCTTATTGGAAGAGGGGAAAACATTGGAAGCATTCATTCTTTTGAGTGAGGTTCACAAGAAATTCCTTTTTAAGAAAGAGGCTTCATTGGAAGTCTTTCTTCCTTGGCATCAGGAGTAAGAGGTGAATCTCTCATAGAGGGGAATTTATCTGCACTCATGTAGTCATGAGTGGCCATCTTTGGAATTCTCTATCATGGGAATGAGGGTAGTAGACAAGTCCATTGTAGTACTATGTCTCTTTGGAAGTGAGTCCAGCATGGGTTGGGGAAAAATGAGAGTTCATTGTAGAAAGGGGTGTCTCCCCAGGGTGCATACTTGTGGGGTGGAGAAAATGGAAGAAACCTTTGTTCGAAGGGGGAATCTCTTTAGAGATATCTATCCCTTGTTTTGGAAATATTCAGAGAAGCTGTTATTGGAAGGAGAAACGTCTTTGGTAGTCTCCATCATGGGGTTCCTAAAAGAAAGATTTCCTTGGAAAGTTCCATTCTTTGTAATAGGACAGTCCATTTTAGTAGCAGGTTGTGGTATTCTTGGAAGCACCTGTTCTTTGAGCTGGATGTTGTGGGACAAGTGTACTGTGGGAACGGATTGCCTTGTAAGGGTCCATTCAGAGGAGGTGAGAAGATGGGAGAGTCTACTGGACAAAGGCTTCCTGGAAACCAACAACAATTTGAGGGAGGGGAATTCTAGAGCCCCTATAAAGAAAGGAGTTTCCTTATAAGCAGTTGATCTTCAAGATGAGTGTTAGGGGGCAGTCTGTCACAGGAAGTGCCTTTGAGAGGTCCACTCATGCATGCTTGGGTGGAGGTAATTGGTGAGTCCTTGACATCCCAACAGATCTCCTTGGAAGTGTTCATTCTAAGGAAGGTGGTTGATGGGCGAGTTGAGTGTGACAAAAGGTCCTCCTTGCAAGTGTCCATTTCGCCTGGAGCTGTCCCTCCTGTATCTTCCTTTCCCCTCCAGGACTTCGTGGTATATGTGATGACGCGGGAGCAGCATGTCTTTGGCCGGGGCGGGAACTCCTCGGCCCGCGGGGGGTCCCCGGCCCCATATGTGGACACCTTTCTCAATGCCCCTGACATCCTGCCGCGGCACTGCACTGTGCGAGCGGGACCTGAGCCCCCGGCCATGGTGCGCCCATCCCGGGGTGCCCCAGTCACGCACAACGGGTGCCTCCTGCTGCGGGAGGCGGAGCTGCACCCTGGCGATCTGCTGGGGCTGGGCGAGCACTTCCTCTTCATGTACAAGGACCCCCGCACTGGAGGCTCGGGGCCGGCGCGGCCGCCCTGGCTGCCCGCCCGCCCTGGGGCCGCCCCGCCGGGTCCCGGCTGGGCCTTCTCTTGCCGCCTATGCGGCCGGGGCCTGCAGGAGCGGGGCGAGGCGCTGGCGGCCTACTTAGACGGCCGCGAGCCGGTGCTGCGCTTCCGGCCGCGCGAGGAAGAGGCGCTCCTGGGCGAGATTGTGCGCGCTGCGGCTGCGGGCGCTGGGGACCTGCCACCGCTCGGGCCCGCCACGCTGCTGGCGCTGTGCGTGCAGCATTCAGCCCGGGAACTGGAGCTGGGCCACCTCCCACGCCTGCTGGGCCGCCTGGCCCGTCTAATCAAGGAGGCTGTCTGGGTGAGTGCCTCCCGCCACCGTCGGCGCCCCAGGTTCTTTCCCCAGCCACGCCTCCTCTCCACCTTCCAGCTGTGTGGGCGGGTTGAAACCACTCCTTCCGGGATGCTCCGGGAATGGGGGTTGGGGCTATTACGCAAGGGGCTCACGGGGATGCTGGGAGCTGTGGTGCTAGAAGAGAAGGCAGTGAAATACCACCTTTGCACCTGTGGGATAACGGGAGAAATCATTCTGGGAGATCGGGCGAGATCCCGCTGGATGAGAAGTCGGGAGAGACCATTGTGGGAGTTGAGGCCGGCAGCCCCTTGGGCGGGGCTTTGAGTAGTCGCGGTCCAGACCATTCTTGGAGGGGAGGAAGAACAAATTTGTCCGATTTACAGATGGAAGTGCCTGGGAGAAATCATCCAGAATGGGGTTTCCATTCCCACTGAGTTCTAAGGTTCCATCCAATGGGTTCCAGCTCACTGAGCTAGGGCTCATTAGAAGCTTAAGGAAGCGTCTTGGGGGGGGGCGGGGGGCGGGGCGGGGTAAGAAGATACTATTTGAGCGGACCTGAGGGCGATAGACCACTCACAATCATAAGGGTTTGTGTTTTAAAAGGTAAGAAGAGGAGAGACCATTCTGATGCTTGAGGGTTAGAGTCCATTTGAGTGGGGAGAGTCTCTGTCAAAAAGGTGCTTCTAGAAACACCAGGGTATTAACTCGTAGGCCTCTCCCCAACCACCCCCCCCAACCTTGACTCTGATCTTTCTGTTCTACAGGAAAAGATTAAGGAAATCGGAGACCGTCAGCCCGAGAAGTAAGAGAAGTTCTGGGGAGAAGGAATTAAAGGGATGCAGGGGTGGGGGTTTGCAGCGGGGGCTCTTTCACTCCATTCCTGGCTTAGTGCAGGTTTTTGCTCTTCCTCACCACTCAACTTTTCCAGCCCTGAAATGAGGATTGGTCTTGGTCCCCAATTAGACCTTGGGGTCTAATTTCGGGGTTTGGACAAAGTGAGGATTGGGCAAAGATCACAGGTCCTTTTCTCCTTCCCCAGCCACCCGGAGGGAGTCCCCGAGGTGCCCTTGACTCCCGAGGCTGTGTCCGTAGAGCTGCGGCCGCTCATGCTATGGATGGCCAACACCACGGAGCTACTGAGCTTTGTGCAGGAGAAGGTGCTGGAGATGGAGAAGGAGGCTGACCAGGAGGGTGAGCTCTGACCCAAGCCCAAGCCTGTCCAAGTCCCCTGTCATTCCTGCTGCTTGGGGACTTGGGCTCCTGCCTGTCAGCCTCCGGTTCTCTCTCTCACCCCCAGGTCTGTCCTCAGACCCACAGCTCTGCAATGACTTGGAATTATGTGATGAGGCCATGGCCCTCCTGGACGAGGTCATCATGTGTACCTTCCAGCAGTCTGTCTACTACCTCACCAAGGTTGGTCTCCTCCCCTGCTTCCTGTCTGACATAATCTCATTTCCGGTTGGAATTATGTCGGATCGCTCCTATGTCACTTCCTGTTTGACCTTATAAGAGTCCCTGCTGCTCTGACATCACTTCCCATCCACCGAAGCACTTTGCTGTTCTGGTACCACTTCCTGTTTGAGCCTACATCACTTCCTGTCTTTCCGGTTCTCTTCCTATCTCTATAACGATCCCCTCTTGACAGGCTAACTTTATTACCTATGGTTCTATCACCATTTTCACTTTTTTAAGCACCTGTTTTCTTTTTTAAGCACTTTTTTAAGCACCTGGTAAATTTATTTATTTTTTATTTATTTATTTTTAAGATTATTTATTTATTTATTTGACAGACAGAGATCACAAGCAGGTAGAGAGGCAGGCAGAGAGAGAGAGGAGGAAGCAGGCTCCCTGCTGAGCAGAGAGCCCGATGTGGGACTGGATCCCAGGACCCTGAGACCATGACCTGAGCCAAAGGCAGAGGCTTAACCCTCTGAGCCACCCAGGCGCCCCTCCACTGGTAAATTTAATAGATGATCAATCGATGGATAGTTGACAGGACTCAAACAGTGCCGGACACTGTCATTTAAATGAAAGGTCCTCTCGAATCTGGCCTCACTTCCGGTGTTTGCTGACTTACTTCCTACAGCTCTGAATTCACTCCCTTTTCCGAGCCACAGAGGTTCTCCCTGGAGTGCTAGTCCTGCAAGACTTTGCCCCAGTCCCCCACCACCCTTGACCTTAAGATGGTGTCTTGGAATTCTAGGGTTTCAGGCTTCTGGTGGGCCTGAGTTCCTATCTGTAACAGCAAAGGAGATCTTTGGGGAGAGTCCTTCTGTTCCTTTAGCAGCCTTGATTGGTGAAGCCTGTTCCTCCAACGCTTCGCCTCTTGTCCATCCCTGTCAAGTGTAGCTTTATTTCTTCTTTGCCTCTGACCTCATTTCCTGTCCTTAGCCTGATCTCACTTTCCACTGGCTCACTGCCATGCAACCCCCACTTCCTGACTCTTCATTCTTTTTCTTTCCTTCGGGAACTCTGGGCTGTCTCTGTTGAGAATAACAAGTCCTATGAGGTAGGAGAGGTGGTCTTAAAATTCCCAAGAAACTCCGGGAGGCTTTCTTAAGACTTGAGGTGTCCTTCACATGATGAATGCTAGATGCCCATCTGGAAAGTAGGGATTTTCTCACAAAGAACCTTTAGCATGTTGCAGGTAGAATGGACTAGAATTCCCAGAAGCTCTGTCACCCTGAAACTTCCAGGAAGTGCAGTCCAATCACTTGTTTTCATCTCTGTGTGTTCTTAGACTCTGTATTCAACCCTGCCGGCTCTCCTGGATAGTAACCCTTTCACAGCTGGGGCAGAGCTGCCAGGGCCTGGCGCAGACCTGGGGGCCATGCCTCCAGGCTTGAGACCTACCCTGGGCGTGTTCCAGGCGGCCCTGGAACTGACCAGCCAGTGTGAGCTGCACCCGGACCTTGTGTCTCAGACTTTCGGTTATTTGTTCTTCTTCTCCAATGCATCCCTTCTCAACTCGCTGATGGAACGAGGTGAGGGTCAGACTGGGGAAGGGGTGGCGAGGAAAGCATGGGAACCTCTGAGACCCATCAAATCAGACACCACGCCCCAGGATCCAGCCTTATGTTTAGGGACTCTGGAGAGCAAGCTCCAGATCCCAAGCTGAAGGATAGGAAGGATCTGGGATCTGGGAGGGCCAGGTCCACACACCCATTGCCTTTCATACTCTTCCCCACAGGTCAAGGTCGACCTTTCTATCAATGGTCCCGAGCGGTCCAAATCCGAACGAACTTGGACCTTGTCTTGGACTGGCTGCAGGGGGCCGGGCTGGGTGACATTGCCACTGAATTCTTCCGGAAACTCTCGATAGCTGTGAACCTCCTTTGCGTGCCCCGCACCTCCCTTCTCAAGGTGACTGCTGATCCCTGACCTCTTGATTCCTCCACCCCACTCAGCCATGATCTGTTTTCAGCTCACCCTTGGATCTCCCCTTGGACTTTGTGTTATCCCTGGTCCCAGCTCTGACACTGTGGGGGATGCATCGACAGTAGAAGGAAATCAGCCACAAGTGTCCCCAACTGCATCTGAATCCCATGGTACTTACTAATGCTAGTTTCCAAGGCCCCCCACGCTCAGACGTGCTGATTCAGAAAGTCTGCTCTGAGACCAAGGAATGTATATGTGCTGCCGAAGCGAGCACATGAGACCAAGGAATGTGATAGTTAAATCATGCATGGAACATAAACGACACAACTGACACTGTCTAGCGCTTCTCACCGAATGTTGACTAAGCCTCATGAAATAGGTTATTAACTGATAATTCATTTCGGACAAGGAAACTGAGAATCAGGTAAAATAAGTGACTTGATTTCATTTATTTATATCTACCAAACTTTTACAGAGCATTCGATAAGCACCAGGCAGTGTCCAGAACACTTTGCAATCTTGC
The DNA here is from genome assembly GCF_009829155.1 of Mustela erminea. NCBI lineage: Eukaryota > Metazoa > Chordata > Mammalia > Carnivora > Mustelidae > Mustela > Mustela erminea. Next base: position 4,700,851 of record NC_045632.1, on the reverse strand, counting down.
CTTATTGAATCCTTGGAACCACCCCGTTAGGTAGTCGCTATTCCTGCCCACACCCAATTGACAGATGTAGAAAGTGAGGCACAGTGACTTGCCAGAAGGTAATGAGTAGTCAAGCTGGGATTTTTGGACCCAGGCAGTCTGGGTTCCCAGCGTTTGGGTTTTACCCCAGTGATGATTCAGATGTCATCTCAGTTGGGTGTAGAAATTTTCAGATACAAAAAGCAGCCACAGTACAGTAATGAAGGCTTCAGTACATGTCATCAGCTTCAGTAATACAAACTAATGGCCAGTTTTGTTCTTCTCCACCCTCCCCACCAACGCCTACATCCTCATCTATGCAGAAGCAAATCACTTTTAAAAAAAAAGATTTTATTTATTTATTTGACAGAGAAAGAGAGAGGAAGCAAAAGCACACAGCAGAGGGAGCTGCAGGCAGAGGGAGAGGGAGAAGCAGGCTCCCCTCTGAGCCAGGAGCCCAATGCAGGGCTTGATCCCAGGACCCTGGGATCTTGACTTGAACAGACGACAGACCTGAGCCACCCAGGCGCCCCAAATCACATTTTATTTAAAGTGCCCTTTCCCACTGAAAGCGCTCTTTCCCACCGTCACTTTGGCTGACAGCCTGGCCTCACAGTGTCTGGAAGATACCACACAGACACCACAATCTAGCCACCACATCCATGCCCTTTATGGAGGGCCTTCCATTTTAGGATTTCTCAGCTGCCCAGTAATGACCATAGATTTCTCACTTGATCTTCCCACCAGGCTTCATGGAGCAGCCTACGAACTGACCACCCCACACTGACCCCTGCTCAGCTCCACCATCTGCTCAGCCACTACCAGCTGGGTCCTGGCCGTGGGCCACCACCTGCCTGGGACCCTCCCCCTGCAGAGCGAGATGCTGTGGACACAGGTGAGGAGAGACAGGGACAGAGGCACTGGAGCTGTCAGCGTTTTTTGTTTTGTTTTGTTTTTTTTCCTCTTGGTCTCAGGACCCAGGAATCCATAGCGCCAGCCACTTCCTCCTTCTGACCCAGGATTCTGAACCCTTAGCCCTCTCCTCCATCAAGACTTAAGTGATGGACCCCAACACCCTCCTCCCCCAGGGTATATAAGTTCAACCCCTAGATCCCTTTTTCCCCAGGCTTCAGGGCCCCAGTCTCTTCCCCCGACAACCTTCCCTCCTCACCCAGGAGTTCAGGTTCCAGTCCCCTCCATTACGTGAAACTAAGTTCCCAGACCTTCCTTCCTTATGCAGCTAAGAACCCAATACCTCGTCCGTTTCCCGAGCAACGGTGGCCTTTCTCTGTCTGAAACTACAACTCCCATGATCCTTGAGGAAGGACTCCCGAGAGTCCTGATTGCGTGGATCCAGCTCTAGGAATTGCTGGGGTTTCGAACTTTTTCCTTCCTTCGGGAGTGACACAGCCTCTCCCCAACACTGCTGCCCCACGCCCATTTTCAGAGTTTGACTCCGTCTTCTTTGGTCTCTTAGGGGACATCTTCGAAAGCTTCTCTTCCCATCCTCCCCTCATCCTGCCCTTGGGCAGCTCGCGCCTGCGCCTCACGGGTCCTGTGACGGACGACGCCCTACACCGTGAACTGCGCAGGCTCCGCCGCCTCCTCTGGGATCTTGAGCAGCAGGAACTGCCGGCCAATCACCGCCACGGACCTCCCGTGGCCCCGCCTCCTTGAAAGCCAATAACAAACGAGCGCGCGAACCTTGAATAATTCTTCAGCAGCTAATCCCCGGAGCCCGCCTGAGCTCAGAGCTCTCTGGGAGTTGTAGTTCTTTCCCCGCGTGGGATGCCGGGAGTTTGAGTTTTCGGGTAGTAGAGGTTGGGACAATGGGAAGATGGGCTTGGGATGTGAGCGCAAGGAGCAATAAAGGTATCTGTGGTATTGGCAACGCCTCACTTGTAAGACACGGGAACGCTGGTGGTGATGATTTTCTGCGGATTAGAGCACCAGGGTCCTCGACTAGAGTGTTGGGTTCTTGCCGAGTCCGAGGAGGTATTTATAGCCTCGGCCTCAGCTTGCCCTGCTGTGTGAAATCCAAACCCGGAGCCCTGGGGCCTCCCACGCATTTCAGGACAGAGCTCTAAGCTTGGTCTGCCAGATACCAGGCCTTCAGTCCTGCCGGAGGGAACCAGACTTCTCTCCCTCCGACCCCAAAGACTATAGTCCAGCCCTCTTCTCCCTCAGACCCAGGAGTCCGGGTCCCCAGCCCCCATCTGGACATTTCTGCCTGTCGGGCACAATGCCGAATCCCAACACCTCTCGTCCTTGTGCTGGCATCCCTCCTTCCTCACATCCGGAAGTCCGGGCCCCCACCCAACTCCTCCCTCAAACCCGGGAGTCCAGGTCCCCAGCCCCCTTATCCCTCGGATCCAGGAGTTCGGGGCTCCAGTTTGAATTTTCCACTCCCCTAAATCCGACTCCTGCTGCTGCGTCAGGGAAAAAATAAGCGACAGGTGGCACCTGCCCGCAGGCTTGGGTCGCGACCACCTGCTCCCGCTGCTCAACCGGCGCCCCTCTAGAGGCACCTGCTTCTGTCAGTCCGCCCGCCGCTGCCCCGCCCGACCCCGCAGCCCCAGGACGCGGAGAAGAAGCGACCCAGGGAACCCCGACGTTCGCCCCGCCCCAGTCCCTCCCAGCCCGTGCTCCCGCCCCTTCTCAGGGTCCCAGGCGGGTCTCCAGTCTCCCCTACCCCGCCCCGCCCCATTCCACAGGCTCCTGACACGCCCTAGAAAGGGGTGTCCTAGGCGGTCCTAGGCTGGTGGGGCGGACCCTGCGGCCTGCAGCCTAGACCAGGGGACTCAACCCGCTCCAGAGCACTGCTGCGTGGAGCTCACCTGGTGAGAAGCCCCTGGGATGGGGGTGGGGGGATCCCACCTTAACTCTTCTGTCACCTCTCTGGTCCCAGTCCCTTCCTCACAGACCATGGTGGCTGACACCCACCCACGCAGGTGGCAAAGCCCCTTCCCATTCCGCAGGAACGTACCAGGTCCCTTTCCCCTCTTGATCAAGGGTGTTGGATTCTAGTACCTTCAGAATATTGAGCTGTCTCTTCACCCCGTGGGTGAAGAGTCTCCCTTCATAGATCCCAGTATTTCCTCCCCCAGGCTCCAGGAATTGGGGCCCTCAACCAGGATTCCGGGCTCCCAGGCCCTCCTCCCCCAAGTTCTGACTCAAGGCCTCTCCTATCCCTAAGCCCCCAAGGCCCTTTCCCTGCTGCCTTCACATGGAGGGGCAGCCTCCTGACCTCCACTCTGACCCTCTCCCATGGGGACCCTGTCCTCCCCTCAGTCCAGGTCCCCATCACAGATTTGGCAATGACTCTCGCGACTTCCTCTCAGCGCTCCCAAATCATTCGTTCCAAGTTCAGATCTGGTGAGAGCCTTCTCTCTATGCATACAGGGAAGGGGTCTTCTGAGTCCTGGGACTGAAATACTCCTGGGTAATGTGTGTGGTAGGAGAGGTGGGAGGGGGGCTGTGGGACCAACAAGGCGGGTGTTTTCTGGGCAAAAGGTCATTTGTGTATAAAAGAGGCCCAAGCAAAGGGGCTGAGTTTTGGGGGCTCAAGGAGGGTGCAAATGGCCAACGCCATGTTCCTGTAAACAGTGAGGAGTGGGTGGCTAGGGGTGGGTTTGCAGATCAGGTATTGTAAAGGAGCAGGGGCTTAAATTGAAATGCATGCAAAGAGGAGGAGTGCACAGAGTGGGGAGTGGGCAGTGTGGCAGTGTGGGAGTGTTGCTGAGGGGACAGTGCACTGTAGCAAACCTTGAGCATGCAAAGGTTGTATTTTAGGTCCCAATGCAGACCGGAAGTGTGCAAGGGAGTGTGGCACTGGATGTCAGTTCCTCAGTAGGCCAAGGGCATACGAGCATGCAAATGAATATGCTGGGTGGGTACAAAGACACCAGTCCCCAAAGTACAAGGAGTGTGCCAGAGAGTGTGCGTGCAATGTGTCCAGAGAGACCCCTGCTCCAGAACCTGAAGCCAAATCCTGAACGTGCAAAGAGGTGTCAGTAAGGCTGGGTGGGTGCCAAGGCAGAGTGAGCCAAGGAGGAAGTATATCAAAGGGTGCAAGTGCCCCAAAGTGGCTCAGGTACCAGACCAGAGCCCAGGGAGATGCGTGTGCAGAGGGAGTGAGTGTGGGGAGGCCCCAGGGCTACACAGAAGGAAGCAGGCTTGTGCAAACGGGAGCGCATGGACGAGAAGAGGTGAGGTGCCCACAGGTCAGGCTGCCAAGATGGCGATCATGCCTTGGGTGGGGGTGGGCACGTGCTCACGAAGGGGGCAGGTGGAGCTGGGGGCAGGGCTGGCTCTTGGTTCCAGAACAGCTCTGGCAGGGAGCAGGGAGCAGGCGGGAGGCCCAGGAGAGGGAACAAGCTGCCGGCCCACCCGCCTGCATGGGGTGTGTAAGGGGGCTGGCATGTAGGTCCTGCCAACTGCAGCTCACACGGCCTGCCAGCCCAGGCTCCTGGACACTCCCTTCCCGCCTTTCTCCTCCTGCCCCCCTCCTCCCTCCATAGTCCTCCAGCTTCGGATCCACAGACGGTATCAGGACCCAAGTAAGTGTGGGCCCTGAAAGGGAGGGGATGGATGGATGGAGGCCCACCACCGGGCGTGGAGGGGGCGGGCGCCCCGGAGTGCAGCTGCCAGATGTCAGGCACTGATTCCTAAGCCCCAGCCCCTATACCAGGGATACCCCTAAGTCTGATCCTGTTCCTTCCTGAGGACCCCAGAGTACAGGTTCCTGGCTCCCCCACCCCCCTCATAGCTCTGCTTCCTTCTCTATGACTTTTCCCACTCCGACGATATGCGTGAGTCCAGATCCCGTTTCTTTGGAGAGGACAGGCATCCCAGACTCCACACTTGGCACGCACTCGAATCTCAGGATGTGGCTTTCGGCTTCTCTCTCTCCTCAAGAACCAGGAGTGCTAGCCCCACAGCTGCTCCAGAAAAAAACCCCAAATCTGTTGATCCTCAGCCACTGCACCCCTTAGTGACTGAGGACATGATTCCTGCCTTTCTGGAGAATATAAAATTCTGGAACCTCTGCCCTGAGATCCAGGAGTCTGGGCACCCACCTCCTAATGCTGGGTTTCCCTCCCACACTGGTGGGGGGGTTTGGCAGGGTGAGGGAGGATGGGGGGGTGGCTGAGGCCTCCAGTGCCCTCCTTTCCACACAGTGTTCTCCCTCCCTGCCCGGCTTCCTGTCTACAGGCCTTTCCAGGTCCTTCACTGCCTCCCCAGTCTTGGATCCAGATCCCTGGGTCTCAGCCACAGACCCCGCTCTGGCTCCCGGAGCTCCAGCCCCAGTCTCGCCCAAGGGCCCCACCCCTTTCCTCTTCAACCCTGGGGACCTGCTTCTTGAATCAGAATACAGCCCTTGGAGGTCCCTGAAGGTGAGTCTCCAGTGAGTGAGGAGAAGTACCCCGGAGAGTCTAGCTAGCATTGGTCATCCTTGCCGTTGCCCTTTTGGCTCCTTTCTGGTGATGCCAAGCCAACGCCATGCTTTGCATGACTCGCTGAGGCAGGACAGTGGGGCCAGAGCTGAAGCATATGACATCACACCCACTTTTTCAGGAGTCCCCCAAGATCTCCCAACATTGGAGAGAGCCCAAGCCAAAGGGGAACTTGACCTACCACCAGTACATGCCCCCAGGGCGGAGACAGGGGTCCAGGGTAAACCCCCAGGCCAAAGGGTTGGCCCTGGGTCCCCTAGGACCACCTCTATGGGAAGGGACAAAGTCACAGCAGCCACCTCCCAGGTATGATCCCTGGTTTTGTTCTCTGGGGGAAAATTCAGGCTCCCCATCCTCCTCCCTCAAACCCAGAGTCCAAGAGCAGGGGAGTCCAGCCCCCAAACCCTTTCTCCTCCACGATTCGAGGGTCTAAGTTCCCAGTCCCTCTTCCTTCAGTTCCCAGGGAGTCCTGGCTTCAAACCCAAGAGATTGCCCACGCACAGGAATTAGCCTCTCTCTCTCTTTTTTGTTTAAAAGATTTTATTTATTTATTTGACAGAGAGAGATCACAAGTAGGCAGAGAGTCAGGCAGAGAGAGAGGGGGAAGCAGGGATGCTGAGGCAGATGTGGGGCTCGATCCCAGGACCCCGATCCCAGGACCCCGAGACCTCGACCTGAGCCGAAGGCAGTGGCTTAATCCACTGAGCCACCCAGGCGCCCCAGGAATTAGCCTCTCTTTCCTCCTCACAAGCCCCTGCCTTTGAGGACCCTGGAATGCCCCGTCTCTCTCCACCCCCTTTAACCTCTGATTCCCTCCTTAGGACTACCGCCAGGATGAAGCCCACTGCCCTCACTCCCTCCCCACCTGGAGTCCCCAGCCCCTTGCCCCCTCCACACAAGTTGGAACTTCAGACCCTTAAGCTGGAGGAGCTGACGGTGAGTGTGGGGAGTAACTTCCCAGGCTGGCCCTCTCCCTCGGTGGGTACCCACAGGTCTAACCCCGCAGCCTCTGCCCCATCGGAGACCCAGGAGCCGATCTGGCAGTCCCTGGTTTCCAAATGTCCAGCCCCAGCTCCCGCCTGCGCCCCGGAACCCTCCCAGCAAGGCCTCTTCCCGCCCCCCCACCCCAGGTCTCAGAGCTCCGGCAGCAGCTGCGCCTTCGGGGCCTCCCTGTGTCGGGGACTAAGTCGATGCTCCTGGAGCGCATGCGCAGCGGCGCCCTGACCCGCGAGCGGCCGAAGCCGCGGCGCGAGGACGGTCCAGCGTGTGCTCCCTGGCCGCGCCTCAGGCCCAAGGCTCTGGGAGCCGTCCGGAGGCAGGGCTCGGTGAGGGCGGGGCTACGCGCGTATGGACCAGTGAGGAGAAGACAAAGCGGGACGGGGCGGGAAGTCGATAGAAGGATAGCCAATGAGGTGCGCGGGGCGTGGCTAAGACCCCTAAATGGGCGGATCATAAGGGAAGAGAACCCAATGAAAGATTACGGGGCGATGCCGGAGGGGGGCGGTCGACCAGCGAGCGCAGGGCCCGGAGGAGACCAGGGGGTGGAGCCACAGCTGCGAATGGGTGGGGTTGCTCCCGGTGGGCGTGGTATATGGGAACGCCTCTTTGCGGTTCTAGCTCAAGCCAAGCGCCAACTCTCCCGCTCAGCCTCCTGCACGTGCCCGGGAAACTCCTGCTACCGCTGCGGGTCCGACTGCCGCTCCGGCTCCGGCCTCGACTCCGGCCTCGGCTCCGGCTCCGGCTCCGGCTCCGGCTCCGGCTCCGCTTCGGGCTGAGGCTGCGGCTCCGGCTGCGGCTCCAGCACCGACTCCTCCCGCGGCACTGCCCACAGCGGCCCTGACGCTGGAGGAGGAGCTGCAGGAAGCCATCCGCAGGGCGCAGGTGAGCGGGAGCGGGCCAGGGTCCCGGTCAGGATGGGGCGGGATCCCGGGCTCACGCCGCTTCTGCCCATCCGCAGTTGCTTCCGAACCGGGGCATTGATGACATCCTGGAGGATCAGGTGGAGCCTGAGGGTAAGAGTCGAACTCCTAGATTTGGGGGAGGAGGAGGCTGAGGTTCTGGAGACCTAGTCCACGGGAGGAAGGAGTTAGGGTCTGGAGTCCTGGGTTCTAGGGAGGAGTGGGCTGGGGACTTGGATTTCTGGAAACAAGTGGGGTCCGTATCTCTACCTTCCTAAACTCACACTCCATCCCTTCTCCTGCAGACCCACTGCCCCCCATCCCCTTGGACTTCCCCGGCTCCTTCGACGTGCTGGCCTCCTCCCCGGATTCCGAAGGCCTCTCATCTGTCTTCTCTTCCTCGCTCCCGTCCCCCACAAACTCCCCGTCCCCCTCTCCCAGGGGCCCCACAGACTCCTTGGACTGGCTGGAGGCTCTAAGTGGGGGTCCCCTGCTAGGCTGTGGCTCCCCAGCCCCCAGCATCTTCTCTGCTGATTTATCTGACTCCAGTGGAACCCGGCTGTGGGACCTGCTGGCGGATCCATGGTGATGGGTGCTGTGGTTTCCAGGGGATGGGAAAGTCACTGAGACAGACTCTCAAAGGAGGGGCTCGGACAACCGGCAGAGCCCCTCCCACCACAGACACAGAATCAGAGACACCTCTCATCCTCATTGGGCGCCCCCCAACCGCTGCTGACATGCTAACCGCCGGACTTTCCCCTGCCTGACCTCCATGTGATCCCCTCCATGGTTGTGTGGTTGGGGGCTGGGATGTGTCATTTGCTGCTGGCTAGAGCAAACAAGCTGCCTGCTGCTTCCTTCGGAGACCTCCCGGATGTTTTTGTTCCCGACTTCTCCCCTCCCCTAGTGCTGCCAACTAGATGGGAGTCGGGAAGGTGGTCTGTATTTTTTGGGTGCAAGAGAGAAGGCTCACTCACAATTTCATGGGTTGACCAGTTCAGCAAGGTGATTCTCCAGCATCATATAACTAGGGCTGCAGTCGCGTAGGGTCCAAGAGGGCTGGACCATTCAAGGTAGCTCAGACGTGTCTTGCGCCTTGGCAGGAATGGCTAGTAGGCTGGAGCCAGCTGGGCTGTGGTCTCTCCGACAGGGTATCTGGGTTCCCTACACAGTACCTCAGGGTCCTCCAAAGCAAGCATTACTCAAGGGGGGAGCAGAAGCTGCCAGTGTCACAAAGACCGAGCTTGGGACTGACTGGTCCAGTGTCACGTTCACTACACTCCATTGGCTGATGCAAGTTGGGCTGGCGGGATATGCGAGGGGGGGGCTACACAGATGTATGCATCTTGGAGGCATGGTCATTGGGGACCATATTTGGAGACTCCACTACACCCCTCTGGTCAGTTTGAGGCCGTGGGTCATGAGGAGAGGGTGGGGCATAGACTGCTGGGCACCTTGAACCCCAGGGCATTCCTGGGAGGAAGGTCACAGAGGAAGCCCTTAGCAGCAAAATCTTGTAAAGTGTAGGTTTTATTATTATTCAGGTGTGGGGAAGCCAATGGATCGGAATGACCTCCATGGAAAAGATCCTTGGTTGGGGCACCTGGGTGACTCAGTCGGTTTGGTGGCAGACTCTAGATCTCAGCTCAGGTCTCCATCTCAGGGTCGTGAATTCAAGCTCTGCATTGGGCTCCATGCTGGACGTGGAGCCTACTTAAAAAAAAAAAAAGGATAGTTTGTTATTTTCACAGATCCCCAAAGAAGGGGGTGTGGAAGCCATGCGTGGCCACATGGGGAGGTCCCACTGTTGGTCAGGAGGCAAGAGGGGGAGAGGGAGCCCGGAGCAAGAGCCTTTGTTGTGGTTTCCCAGCAAAGGAACAGAGGGGAGAGGGTAAACTGGCTTAAGATTGTCTGGTGTGCATGATTTCAGCTGGCTCTGGGGTGTAGGGACCATCCCTAGTTGTCTGAAACGTGGTCCTGGGGTGATGAAGCAGAGTAATGATGGTCCAGAGTAAAGGAGCTCATAAAGGAAGAGGTTGGGGGGGGGTCTGGGCTCTGGATTGGTTGGTTTGCATATGCAAATCACGCTCCTGGGAGAGTCCTTTATTATCCCTGGAATAGGCTAGCCCTGGGAAGGGCCATCCCTCCAGATGTCAAAACACCAGAAATATGGGAAATAAAAAGCCATAATGAATGCAAGAGAGCACACAGAGGATGGGGGGCTGGGTGCCCAGAGTCAGGAAGAGGGATCTAGATCTGAGGAGAACTGTGCCCTCAGAGTTGGAAAAACAGAGCCTCAGTCTCTGCTCTGGTGAACCTCGAACATTTGCACAGAGAAAATTCCAGCGCTGGGTGACAGGTATTTTCACGGCAGTGGGGCCGTGACTCCTAGAAAGTACCAGAAGCCGTGGGGAACCGGGTGGGTGATCAGAGGAACGGCCTGGGGAACCTTGTGAGGCCAGGGCTGCTGGAACAAAAGGGAGGTGGCGTGCTGCTGTGGCTGCCTCAGAATTTGGGGCTGGAGGCAGGAGGCAGCTGGGGCTTGCGGGCACCTTCCTATCAGGCTGAAAATTGTTGGTAAAGGGATGCCATCAGCGCAGGAAAGATCAGGAAGGGGTGTGGTGGGGCTTCTGTCTGTCTCCATCTTGGCCCGAGTCTGAGCTTGTGACTCTCTGTCCCTCTGTCTCCTGTGTCCAGGGGAGGAGGGCAGCTCCAGAGGGAGTCGGGGCAAGGGGTGGAGGCTAAGGAATTTTCTGGTAGGAGATTTGAAAGATGTGCACCGGCTTGGGTACTGGGTACATGTTTGAAGCCAGCACTGGAGAGGACGTGGGCTCTATACTCCCCACCACCTGTCACCCAACCCTTCTCCACACATTCCGGTTGCTCCTTCTGGTGCCCCGGGGAGAGGACTGCACTGCACCCCAGGGCTGGACCAAAGGGGGACACAGGAAGATGGGGAGCACCGCATTGCTGTCCCATGAGCTCAGTCGACACATGAAAAAGACCAAGAATATATTTGAAAAATGACCAAAATTATCAATTTCCTTTCTTTCCTTTTTTAAGATTGTATTTATTTTCTTGAGAGAGAGAGAGAGAGAGAGAGAGAGACCATGGAAGGAGAGGGAGAAGCAGGCTCCCCACCGAGCAGGGAGGCCAACGCGGGGTTCGATCCCAGAACTGCAGGATCACGACCCCAGCCAAAAGCAGCCGCTTAACCCACTGAGCCACCCAGGAGCCCCTATCCATTTGTCTTACAGACATAATCTCCGGAAGGACACATTGAGGAGACTGGAGAATATACTCATTTTTCTCTTTCTCCTCCTCCCCTGCCCCTCCCCATTTCTCCCTCCAACCCTGTCTCTCCCTCCCTCCTTGGTCTATGTTACCATGCACCCCTCTCTGTTGCTGCTCCCCATCGTTGATTTCCATTCCATTATTTTCCCTCTCTGCACCTCCAGGGTGTCGCCCCCCGTAGCATCCAACTCCACCAGACACCCCAAGACAATCCCCCATCCACCATCATCGAGTGCAGTCCCATTACAGAGTGTGAATTTCCCCGGGGGAAACACCCCCAGGGACGGATGACACAGGGGCTGGTGCCATGGCAACCGAGAGTCTCCTCTCCCTGGTCGAGATCAAGCTGGGTGGATGCATCTCTCCATCACTCTCCATGGCCTAGGGTGACCCATTGAAACTCCCTGGGCCTTAGTTGTCTCATCTTGATAATGGGGACAAGAGCAATAGTACCTTGCTGGGGATTGAATGAGTTCATGTGTGCAGAGCGCTTAGAACCGCACCTGGCATGGGACACCTTCATGAGGCGTCAGCCCTTGTCACCGCCCCCCTGGGTGGATTGACTTCCATTCCTCTATCACATGGCTGCCCCCATGGGGGCCATGCACGAGGCTTGATGTCGTCCCCTTTTTCATCCCCAGTCTGTTGGGCTGTTACCTCTTCTGAACCTCAAGTCTTGTTTATGCCTTGGGGTGGGTGATAGGGGACTTCCAGACCCCAGGCAGCCTAGTGGTGAGGACCCCAGAGCCAGGGAAGGGACGGAGCAGGTGGCTGAACTGGGGGGAAAATAGGTAAATGGGAGTCTCGAGCCTGCACTTCCTGGGGGGACAGGCCTCTCTCCTCCCCTTGGGATCCGGAAACCAAATTTGGGGCCAACCCTGCGTTCAGAATTTGAGCCCAGCCCCTGCCTGGTGGGGGACACCAGAAAAGCCCATTCTCCTCTGTGCCCTCATAGAAGACCTCACTCCTATGTATTTTCCCAAGAGATATGATAACATGCCTACACAAAGATATATGGGCCAATGTTCATGAGAGTATAACCCCAAACTGGAAATAACCCGAGTATCCATCAAATGGAGGAACAGATCAACAGCCCGTGAAAAGGCGGTGAATGACTGAAACTTGCAAGAACATGAATGAATCTCAGATATGTGATGTTAGACATGCCTGGGTGTCTAGACACATCAGGCTCCCCATTCAGTGGGAAGTCTGCTTCTCCCTCTCCCTCTGCTACTCCCCCTGCTTGTGCTCTCTCTTGCTTTGCTCTAATAAATAAAATCTTTAAAAAAATTAAAAAGGACACAGTCCTATTGGATTAGGGCCCCCCCTAATGATCTTGACTACATTTTCAAAAACCCTATTTCCGAATAAGTTGCATTGACAGGTGCTGGGGCTCAGGCCTTCAACATAATCCCTTCTGGGAGGCAAAACTCAGTTCCTAACAGGGGCCGCTCTAAGCGGACAAACCAGCCTCGGGTTCTTTTTTTGTTTTTTGTTTTTTTTCCCCTTATAAAGCTTTTATTTATTCATTTGGCAGAGAGATCACAAGTAGGCAGAGAGGCAGGCAGAGAGAGAGGGGAAAGCAGGCTCCCCACTGAGCAGAGAGCCCGATGCGAGGCTAGATCCCAGGACCCTGAGATCATGACCGAGCCAAAGGCAGAGGCTTAACCCACTGAGCCACCCAGGTGCCTCTAGCCTCAGGTTCTTTAGGAAATATTACTGCCTTCTCCCAGCTCAGGGCCCTGCTGGCTTATAGTATATAACGATGTATATTTAAGATCATCTGAAGCATACGGACCAGATTAGCTTTACTCTGCAATTGATTAAAAAAAAAAAAATCTGGTGGGGGGGTGGGAGGTTGGGGGAACCAGGTGGTGGGTATTAGAGAGGGCATGGATTGCATGGAGCACTGGGTGTGGTACAAAAACAATGAATACTGTTATGCTGAAAATAAATTAAAAATAAATTTTAAAAAATCTGGAGAATGGGGATGGTATGATGTCCTAGAGGGTGCAAGATATAGGAGACAGATGATACTGCTATGTTCCCGGAACCCCAGATAAAATTCTGGACTAGATTATGAATCAGGTGTCTTGAGAGCCTGCAGTTAAGAGCCAGGAATCGGTGTGGGCTGTCTAGGAAGATGTCCATATTATTCTGCTCAGGTCATGATTTCATGATCATGATCTTAAGTTGTACCATAGTTACTGTTTTTTGGGAGGTTGTGTATTGGTTAAGAAACTAGGTGCCTGGCTGGCTCAGCTAGTAGAGCGTGCGAGTCTTGATCTGGTGGTCATGAGTTCAAGCCCTACACTGGGTATAGAGACTACTTTATTTAAAAAAAATTTTTTTTATTTATTTGACAGAACAATCAAGGAGAGTGGTAGGCAGAGGGAGAGGGAGAATTAGGCTCCCCATTGAGCAGGGAGTCCAGGGTGGGGATCCTGGGATCATGACCTAGGTCAAAGGCAGACAGTTAACCCACTGAGCTACTAGAGGTCTCTTAAAAAAATAAAATAAAATGAAGGGGTGCCTGGGTGGCTCAGTCATTAAGCATCTGCCTTTGGCTCAGGTCATGGTCCTAGGGTCCTGGGATCGAGCCCTGTGTCAGGCTCCTTGCTCACCGGGAAGCCTGTGTCTCCCTCTCCAACTCCCTCTGCTTGTGTTCCCTCTCTCTGTCAAATAAGTAAACAAAAATCTTTAAAAAAAAAAAAAGAAAAAAAAAAGGAAATCCCCCTAAGGGGGGAATCATTAAAAAGAAAGAAACCTTTGCCCACCTCAGGGTCATGAAGATTTTCCTCCCATGTTTTATTCTAAAAACTTTATGCTGGGGCACCTGGGTGGCTCAGTGGGTTAAGCCTCTGCCTTCAGCTCAGGTCATGATCTCAGGGTCCTGGGATCAAGACCCGCATCAGGTTTTCTGCTCAGCAGGGAGCCTGCTCCCCCCCACCCCCGCCACCCCTCTGCCTGCTTGTGATCTCTTTCTGTCTGTCAAATAGGTAAATAAAATAAAAGCTTTATGCTTTTTTACCTTTCACATTTTGGTCTATGATCCATCTTGAATTAGTGTTTGTGAATCGTGGGAGGAAGGGGTCAAGTTCACCTTTTCTGTGTGGATATTAGATCGCTTCCATTTATTGACGAGGTCTTTCATCTTTCGCCTAAACTGCATTGATGCCTTTGTCATAAATCAAGGACCATGGATGTGTGTGGTCTATTTCTGGACTCTGCTGGACTCCATCTGTCTATTTTTTTTTTAAGATTTCATTTATTTATTTGACAGAGAGACAGAGATCACAAGTAGGCAGAGAGGCAGGTAGGGAGAGAGGGGAAGCAGGCTCCCTGCTAAGCAGAAAACCCGATGTGGGGCTCGATCCCAGGACCCTGAGATCATGACCTGGGCGGAAGGCAGAGGCTTAACCCACTAAGCCACCCAGGTGCCCCCCCCTTTTTTAAGATTTTATTTATTTTTTTAAAGGATTTTTTATTTATTTGACAGAGAGAGATCACAAGTAGGCAGAGAGGGAGAGAGGGAGGAGGAAGCAGGCTCCCTGCCTAGCACAGAGCCCAATGCAGAACTCGATCCCAGGACTCTGAGATCATGACCTGAGCTGAAGGCAGAGGCTTAACCCACTGAGCCACCCAGGCAACCCCTTTATTTATTTATTTGACAGACATAGATCACAAGTAGGCAGAGAGAGAGAAGGAAGCAGGCTCCCTGCTGAGCAGAGAGCCCAATATGGGGCTGAATCCCAGGACCCTGGGATCATGACCTGGGCTGAAGGCAGAGGCTTTAACCCACAGAGCCACCCAGGAGCCCCGATCTGTCTATCTTTTATGCCAGTACAATTTTGTCAAGGGAACTTTAGCTTTATGGTGAATTTCGAAATCTGGTCATCTCATGGGTCTCTTCACCGCACTTCCACCATGACCTCACTGGTCCACCATCATTGCTTGCTGGTAGTGAAAATCAAACCCATTCTTCAAGGCATATCTTCAATATAGTCTTCACATCCTAGCTTTCTTGGCATTGTGATACAGAATCACACACACACACACACACACACACACATTTTTTTTTTTTAAGTAGGCTTGAACTCATGACTTCAAGATCAAGAGTTGCACGCTCTACCAACTGAGCCGGCTAGGCACCCCTTAGTATTTTTTTTTTTAAAGATTTTATTTATTTATTTGACAGAGAGAGATCACAGTAGGAGAGAGGAAGGGAAGAGATCACAGAGAGAGAGGAAGGGAAGCAGGCTCCCCGCTGAGCAGAGAGCCCGATGCGGGACTCCATCCCAGGACCCTGAGATCATGACCTGAGCCGAAGGCAGCGGCTTAACCCACTGAGCCACCCAGGCGCCCTGAAAGAGACTTTTGTAGGTGTCCAGGCAAAGGTGGTGGTGACCTGGATAGAGTGGTGGTGGTAGAGGAAGGAAAGGTCCAATTCAGGGTATATTTTGAAGGGAAAGTCGGCAGGACTTGCCGGTGGATGGAATGTGAGAGCAAGAATCTAGAGTGAGTTAAGTTTTTAGTCGAAGTGAATGGATAGTGCCGTGTACTGAGATGGGGATGGGCGGGGGAAGATCTGGGTGGTTAGAGTTATGGGGAGATGGGGTCATGACCATCTTTGGAAATGACTGCCAATCATGTTGTTGTTTTAACTGAGGACCATGCAATGCGTCCCCCAATACATTTAAAATGTACATTAAAAGAGAGAATGCCAAATGTATAGACAAAATAATTAAGGATTTATTTATTTTTAAAATAGCAAACCCTGGTCCAGCAACCATCACCCCATTCCAGCTGTATAAAATCACATGGGGGGCCACCTGACTGGCTCAGTGGGTACACCATTGACCCTTGTTCTCAGGGTCATGAGTTCATGAGTTCAGGTTGGGCATGGAGTCTACTTAAAGAAATAAAATAAAAAAATAAATAGAAAATCTAAATTCGGACCAGAAATTTGAATGAGTTAAATAGAGTTACTGAGGCAGAGACTTATCAGCACAATGGGTACTGTGGCACCATTCTGTGGGTACTAAGCCAAAAGGAAAGGGCTCCAAGAGAACCAGGTGGAGAGGCTGTGGGGCCTGCAAGATATGAGGTGGCCATCAGAGCGCAAATATTCTGCAGTACAAGCATGGGTCGTTCTTGCCATTGGGTGTGACCGCTTGACGTGCTTCAGTCACTGAAACACAAGTGGCAAACTTGTTTCTCCATATGCTCAATTTCGGAGCATCTTCCCAATCCTTATGTTCTTTCTTACATTTTTATTTAGTTTTTTAAAATTAATTGATTATTTATTTGAGAGAGAGAGAGAGTGCGAGCACTGAGGAAGAAGGGGAAGCAGAGTCCCTGCCAAGCAGAGAACCCGATGTGGGCTTTGATCCCAGGACCCTGAGATCATGACCTGAACAGAAGAAGGCAGAAGCTTAACCCGCTGAGCCACCCAGGCCCCGCCCCCCCCCCAACCCCAGTCCTAATATTCTTTAATTACCTTCCTTTCAGACCAACTCCGTGACCTTTCCGCCCGGCCTCAGGTCATTGGCCCATGGTGAATGCTTGACTCAAACAGCATTCTGATTGAGGCATCAAGATCTTTCAAGATTGTCAGACTGGCAGAGAGACACTAGCAGTATCTGCTGAGCCCTTGAAAGACCTCCTTGGCCCACCACCACTTTTTGCTAGGATTGTTACAGTAGCCTTCTCCCTGGTCTTCACCCCTCTCTCACCCCTACAGCCCTTCCTCCACACAGCAAATCAGATTGTGTTACTCCCCTGATAAGCACCCTCTGATGGCTTCCTCTTGGTCTTAGAATAAAACTCAAAGTCCTTGCCATGGTCCACTAGGCCTTTCATGGTCGACCCTGATAACTTCTCTCCCTCCTGTCTCTATGTGTTCCAGCCACACTGGCCTGGTTCCGCTCTCATGTATAACCAGATTCCCCCTGCCACAGGGCCTTTGCGTATGGGATCTCAAGTCAGGTGGGGACATTCAAGTTTTGCCTAGATCATGCCCAAGTCACAAAAGTGTCCGCAGATAAAGAGAATCTTCGATTTATTTTATCTCTGGCTATATCACAAATGACTCCAGAACTTCACAGCATTGAACAATTGTATTGTTATGCTCACAGACTGAATCAAGAATCAAGATAGGGCTGCTCTCTGCCACACATTGTCAGGAACCTCAGCTGGTTGCTAGACTGACTTGAACGACATGTGGCAGCACATCTGATGCCCACCCTGAACTCGGAAATTGACCTCAGCTAAGACTGCTGATTGGAGCACCCACCCGTGGCCCCAGAGTGGGGCTGGGCTTCCTCATAGCATGGAGGCTGCTTTCATGATGTTGACAACTGAGGGGAACTGTACTCCACAAAAACAACAGAGGCATGAGGCCTCCACCAACACCGCATGGAGAAGAGAGCCCCCAGCTGACCCACAAGATTGTGGGAAATCCTAAATTGCTGTAACTTCAAGCCACTATGTTTTGTTAATCCAACCTTTGCTAGCAAGGATGCTGTTAGATGCACCACCACAGACACTTAAAAAGAACAGACTCTTCAAGTTCACTGAGCCCTGCTGGGTTCTGGGTTCTCACCAGGAATCATCCTAAGCCCTAGGAAGCCAGGGTTGCAAAATTGGGGCGGGAGGTCTTAGAAGCACACCAGCTACTGGCCAGTAGGGCGGCACTCTTGGGAAAACTGGGGAAAAGGTCTCAAGTCTGGGCAGATGCACTAGAAAACAGTGAGCCCTCCGGGTGGACACGGTACCAGGGACACGTGGCTTGGAGAGTAGGCTGTTGAATCTCCCAGAGCTCCATCAACCCCCTTGGCCAAATGCCTTTGTGCAGCAAACAACGCACACAATTCAGGGATTCTCCGTTTTGTGTTGCATCTTCTTTCTCGTTAGGAGCACCTGTTCTCTTTCTGCAAGCCTCCATGTCTTCCAGAGGAGGCGATCAACTCCCCAGCTGGAGAGAGCAAAGATTTATTGATCCGAAGCTAAACCAATCCCAGGGTCTTCTTCACTTTGCCCTCTAATGGGTCAGGTGGGCGCTTAACACACTTCCGGTCAATGAGCTATGCAGGGGCTGGGAGGGCAGGGTGGAAATTGCTGGAGGGCTTTGAAATCTTTCTCTCATTCTTCAAAAGGGTCCCAAGAATGAAGCTCTTTTTGCTGCCTCATGACGAGGCTGTCTGTATGTGACACCCGGTTATGTGGCAGCCCTTTTGGGACCATGAGGGAGCCAGTCTGAGAGGAGTTGACAGCAGTTGAACACGAGAGATGGAACAGGGGTCACCGATGACACTGCTGTGCTGCTGACTTAACTAACCCCAGAGATGCCCCAACTTTGGGTCCTGTTGTAGAGGACACATAAATAGGTTAATTCAGCAAGTCAGTGACTTTTGATGCAGGAAGGAAGTGTCCTGGTACATGTAACAATATGTTCCCTGTGCCTTGGGGATCTGCTCTTGGAGCCAGCAAAGGAGGAGGGGCCAAGGGCCGCCTAATATCAGTGCTTGAGTAGTGGGGAGAGGTCTGCCTGGATCCCAATCCACTCAGGCAGGAAAGCTGCCTCTGGCTTAAAGAGTTTGAGGAAGGGGGAGTCCGGCAGGGTGTAATTGGCTAGGTAGATGGTCTCGCCACCCGCGAGGTAGGCAGCCCAGATTCCAAATGTCCCAATGGTCATGATGGTGTGGTTACACTGCGTGAGCAGCGCAAAGTCCTTGGCAGGGGAGTTCTCGATGCCATTGCCCGCGAACACCACGTCCCCCAGGGAGGCGTCGATGTTCTCCCGACACCAGGTCATGCCATTGCTGGAGACCACAAAGACGGGGGAGTCGTAGCGGGCCCGGAACCAGGCCAGGGCCTGCTCCAGGTACCGCCGGTCAGCGACCACGCCCTTCCACACCTGCGGCATGACGTGCACGTAGTCCCCCCGGCGCACGTGGACTCCCACAAAGGTGCTTGGCTGTCTCCCATTCACCTGCAGGCCCCTTAGAAATTTCTGGGCGTCCTCCCTCACGTGGTCGTGCAAGGTGAACTCCTGCAGGATCTCGTCTCGCAGGTGGTGGTAGAAGGTCCAGGAGCAGGGGTAGCCGGTGAGGCGCACGTACTCCCCGGGGATGTGGCGGTAGCGCTCCTCCATCCAGTCGTTCAGGTGGTAGTTCTGCCAGGGGATGCGGCCGGCCGTGCTGCCGTGCAGGACCGGGAGGCTGATCCGGAAGATGGGGGCCAGCGTGCTGTGCATCTCGGCCGGGATGAAGGCCGGCCGCCCGTTCATCTTGGCCAGGGCGTACAGGGTGGCGTACTCGCCCATCTGGTTCCCAAGGCGGCCAATGGCGTTGATCGTCCACATGCCCCGGGGCAGCTGGCTCGTGGGACTTTCCGTCGCCAAAACCAGCGCGTCAATGTCCCATGTGGGGCGAATCTTCGCTAGCCGTTGCTGAATGTGAAATATGGTGGAAGCCGTGAAGACAAAGAGGACGAAGTGGACCATGGGGAAGAAGAAAGGCGTCTGATTGCTGAGCATGGCTGTCAGGGAAGGGAGAGCAGGGAATGTTAGCTGGGGGGTGGGGTGGGGTGGGGTGGGGAGGTGGGGTTGGGGTATTTGGAGGCCCTAGTGGGGTTCATGAATGTGCAAGGACAGCTGTGTGTGCAGATACTGTGTGTGTGTGTGTATGTGTGCAGATGGCTTTGCTGTGTGTGTGTGTGTCTCCAGGAGCGTGAACACTCAGATGCGTGTACGGAGGTGGGTCTCCAGAGGGTGTGATGGGAGTGTGTTTACATGCAGTTCATATGCTCCTGTTTACAGGATCTGACTACACCGTGTGTATTCACATACGGCCCGTGCATTGCAAGAGTGTGTGTGCGCGTGCATACGGGTATCTACACACTGTATACCTATGTGGGTGGGTGTACATTTGCCTACATTTAACGGATATGTGTACGTTGTTTTGTAGAAAAGTATCTATCTTGTGTACATACATGGGTGTGTACGCTATATAATATAATGTGGACATATATACACACACATGAACACACGTTATGTATATATACCTTGTATGTTTGAATGTGGGTGTTTATAGCTTGAATATACATACATGGGTGTCTACAGATAGGGAGTACACGTGTATAAACCTACTATTTACTGGGGATCCAGTTCCTAGAGAGGTCCATCTTTGCATGCCCTGCCTACCTATATTTCCTTTGAAGGGAAATGGCCCAACCCATCCTGAATTCAACCATGTAGCTTGCCTACCCTCCTGGCCACAGCCAACCCAAGCACAAGATAAACACCGGGTTCCACGGTGGCTTTGCCATTTACTGGTCACGACAGGTTGTAGGCCGGCTCTAAAAGATGAGTTGGTCAATTCTCTCTCGAATATTTTTACTGAAAGGTCAGAAGGCAACTGGCAGGTGAGAGTTGGTTTTCTTCTCCCCCGGGTGTCCGACACCCAGTTGAATTCAACAATTCAATTAGATTTTGGCATTGTCTACCTGACTTAGTATCAGATCTGAGAGGTTAAAGAGTTCAGTCCCACTTCATACACCCCCTATAAGTCCTGAGTCATTCATGCTTCTTTTGACTGGTAGGTTATAAACTGACCCCCTCCTTAGGTTTGATAGTCTCCTAAAATGGCTGGCAGAACTCAGAAAGGCACTTTGCGTAATGTTTACCAGTTTATGATAAAGAAGACAGATGAATAACCAGAAGTAATACGTAGGTAAGATCCAGAGGGAGCTTCTATCTCCCTGGACCACCTTCCTGGCTCATGGCTGTGTTTGCCAACTCAAAGGCTCTCCAAAACCCATTTAGGGATTTTATGGAGGTTTCATTATGTAGACACGCTTGATTAAATCATCAGTCACTGGTGATTAACTTAATCTTCAGTCCTTCTCCCCTCCCCGGAGGTTGGGGGCTGGAGACTGAAGTTCGGAAGTTCGAATCTCTTCAAGCTTGGTCTTTCTGGTGACCAGACCCTGAAGCTACCTAGGGCCCTGAGAAGAGTCACCTCATCAAAGCAGAAGACACTCCTATCAGCCTATCACTCAGGAAATGCCAAGGGTTTCAGGAGCCATGTGCTGGAACTAGGGACAAAGACCAAATACCATTGTAGGAGACCACAGCAGGTGATGTTGAGAGAGGCGGGGCTAGAGTGGCTGGGACAGGTCAGATGCAGGCTGAAGCAGAGGTAGCCAGTAACGGGGAGACACCTGAAGGGATGTGCAGAGACATAAAGAGAACTGGCCAAGAAAACCCAGAGAAAATCGCCTGCATATACTTATACAGCCTGTTCTTTTCAACTCTGGTTTTAACAGAAATCAGTTCCAGGAGTGGGGTGGTTGCACTGGATGGACCTTCCGAGAGCACATGGGATTTACCGTAGTATCAAAGGAGGTAGGGGACATTGAGAATTCTCCATCCCAGGCCATACAAGTTGGACCAGTGATCTGTAGAGCAAAGCTGTTCATGAAGCTCCTACCCTGGGACTCCCTGAAACAAAGTAAAAGCCCCCAAAGGAGAGGGGTTTGAAGATACGGTTGTTGAGCATAATCCAAACAGTTGAAAGTGGAAGAAAGCAGGGAATGAGTTGGTGCTGACTCCCTATTACATGGCAGAAGCCAGTCAGGACACGTGGAACAAGCAAGATGACTTAGGATGACTACAGTTAACACTTTATTAAAGACTGTATCCAGGAATGACCAATGGGCTTTGTCATTCCACAGTCCAGGCTGGAACAACACTTGTACCATGTTGCCACAGTCAGAAGTCCAGGATTGGCCATTGAACAACTGTGGAACTGGAAAAATGGGAATGGGGAGATGTGGGAAGAGTCAGAAGAATGAGACGTTTCTGCTTTCCTAGCTCTTCCAAAGGCTTCCCTCTTCCTTCCCTGTGCACGAGAGCTTCCCAATCATTCTTTTTAAAACCCTTCTCCTGAGCAGGGTTTAATCAAAGCATATCCTGGAGGCTGTGCGCAAAGGTAGATTCAAGATGAAAGGTTTCTGGTTAACGTGGTCCAGGGCTTGGGTTCCTGGTTGAAGTATTGACTCAAGTGGCCATTAAGAAGAGAATAGTGGGGCGAAATCAAGCAGGGCATGACCTGGTTCAACCTGGGAAGCCTCCAGAACCTGTGCAGGTGTGGTCCTTAATGATTATAGCCAATGAAAGTTGGCACGGGCCCTCATATAGCAATATCCCTGTTTCTAACTCATTGCTACCATCATCACCCACTAAGATCACATGCATTACCTTTCTTTCTCTAAGTTTTTATTTATTTGAGAGAGAGGGAGAGAGATAGTGATAGAGAGCATGAGCAGGGAGGAGAGGGAGAAGCAGGCTCCCCACTGGCAGGGAACCTGACATGGGGCTCCATCCCAGGACCCCAAGATCATGACCTGAGCTCAAGGCAGATACTTCACCAAGCCACCCAGGCGTTCTGCATGATCTCTCCAGAAGAAACTCCAGTTTCTCCACTAGATGCCTGGGTTTGAGTTAAACCAACTCAGGTGGGGTCTGGGCCCACGGGTCATCATCGGATGTTGAGTTTGAACCCCAAGTGAACTCCTGGATGGTAAAACCTCCTCTTGTCCCATTCGTCTTGAATGTAAAGAGCCAGGGAGGCTGGATTTGCTGAATAAAGTTCACTTCACAACCGAGCTGATGCTGAGGATTCTGTCTTCCCGGTCAAAGTTCCAGATCAGGCCCCTTCCTCATGGCCACCGGAAGTGAAGCTTCTGCTCCCTAAGCCCAACACAGAATGCACTTCGCTCAGGAACCACACGGACCCATAACTCCGCGGCTACCGGCACACGCTCTGGTCACAGGCTACTGACTGCAGGCTCCCACCCTCATTAGCTGTGGGATTCTGGACAAGTAACTCTACCTTTCTGAGGATTCAAACCATCTGGCGTTGGTGGTATAGTGGTGAGCATAGCTGCCTTCCAAACCATCTGGCCTGAGGACTAAACCAATACCTTTTGAGATCCTCACGTACAAAGCAAACAGTGCTGTTTTGTGGGGGCTCTGGGCCAGGCACCATTTTCACACTGGTCATGGTCATGGTCAAATCTAGCATTTAGGTCACAGAATTTGGAGGAGTCACACGTGGAGGATGGATGAGATGGAAACCTACAAGAGGAATGAATTTCACTCCGAGGTTGGTGAGTTCTGGAACGAGCCAGGGTAGCCCCGCACTACCAGGTATAGACATGGTGGACTAAGCTGACTTTGGGGACTGTCCCTCTGAGTAGTGGGTGAGTATGTGCGGTTCTCCTTACCCTGAGGAATGTCCGATTTTTTTTTTATTATTATTATGGGGATGAGGGTCTGAGATAAAGCATATGTATGACAGCAACCAAAGCATAGACTGGATCAAGGAACTATATTGTTGCTCCCCCAACCCATAGACCTTGTGCACTGTGTGTTGGATTGTGTCTTTCTGCAGTAGGTATATTGAATGATAACTCCTTTTTTTTTTTTAAAGACTTTATTATTGGGGTGCCTGGGTGGCTCAGTGGGTTAAGCCTCTGCCTTCGGCTCCGGTCATGATCTCAGGGTCCTGGAATCAAGCCCTGCATCAGGCTCTCTGCTCAGCGGGGAGCCTGCTTCTCCCTCTCTCTCTGCCTGCCTCTTGCCTACTTGTGATCTCTCTCTATATATATCAAGTAAATAAATAAATGAAATCTTTTTTTAAGATTTTTTTAAATCTTTAAAATAAAGATTTAAAAAGATTTCATTTATGGGGCACCTGGGTGGTTCAGTGGTTTAAGCCTCTGCCTTCAGCTCGGGTCATGATCTCAGGGTCCTGGGATAGAGCCCCACATCGGGCTCCCTGCTCAGCAGGGAGCCTGCTTCCCCCTCTCTCTCTCCCTGCCTCTCTCTCTGCCTACTTGTGATCTCTGTCTATCAAATAAATAACTAAAAATCTTTAAAAAAAAAGATTTCATTTATTTATATTTAAATTATTTATTTTATAATATAATAAATAAATCATAATTTATATTATATGTTATATAAAATATATATAATATAATATATAATGTATTATATATTATATTATTATATTATAATTATATATTATTATATATTATATATAATTAAGACAATATATTCTTATATTCTTATATATTATTTATTATTATATAATATATATTATATTTTATTTATTCATTTAATCTTTAAAGATTTAAAAAAAATTAAAAAATATTTCATTTATTTATTTGACAGAGAGAGACACAGAGAGAGGGAGGGAACACAAGCAGGGGGAGTGGGAGAAGAAGCAGACTTCCTTGGGCCAAGCAGGCAGCCTGATGTGGGGCTGGAGCCTGATGTGGGGCTCGATCCCAGGATGCTGGGATCATGACCTGAGCTGAAGGCAGACGCTTAACAATTAAGCCACCCAGGCACCCAGTCGAAGGCTAACTCGTGATACTAAAAGATATGACTTCATCTGGGGACAGGGGTCTTCAGAGAAGTGACCAAGTTAAAACGAGGTCATCTTAAGGTTGACGCTAATTCAACATGACCAGTATCTTATAAAAAAAACTAAAACAGGGCACTCAGTTGGCTGAGCAACTGCCTTCTGCTAAGGTCATGATCCTGGAGCCCCAGGATCGAGTTCCGCATCGGTCGGGGGGGGGGTCCCCTGCTCAGCAAGGGGTCTGCTTCTCCCTCTGACCTTCTCCCTCTCATGCTTGCTTGCTCTCATTCCCTTTCTCTCTCAAATAAGTAAATAAAATCTTAAAAAAACAAATAAATAAAAGCAAAACTAGAACACAACCCATGGTATATCGTGTGATCTGTGGGCCTCTTTATTGCCAGCTCATGATGTGTGGGCTTGGGGGACGGCTCAAGAGACCCATCTGTGTCAAGCAGATTCTCCCCCTTGGGAATCTGAAGTCAGAAGCAGAGAGAGGGTGGCTGGCTGGCGGTGGGACTGGTGGCCAATCAGCCTATTAGGACCCACGCGCACCCATACTAAGTAAGATGCCATACTAAGGGCCAGAGAAATCCATGAACACAGGGGATTCGAACTGAGAATAAAAAGAGGGTCCTGAGGGAAAAATGGACAGTATGACTGCACCCCTGATGGCTTCCTGGTTCCTGTTTCCTCGAGGCCACCTGCACTTACATTCCTGTCCGGGTCCCAGCACGACTCCTCATGACTCTGGGTAGAAGGAACTGTCTGGAGGCTGGGAGGCAGGAGGAAGCTGGGGAAAGAGGGGCCAGTCCAGGTAGGAGGAGGGAGTGCTCCCTGTGGAGTAGCCTCGTGCCTTCTTCCCACTTGTTCTGGGTGTTTCTCTCTTCCTTTTGCCAACTAGATTGTGAGCCTTCGAAGGGTAAGGAGTCGACCTGGCTCCTCTGTCTCGTTCCGAATTTACCAAGTGTGGGACGGGACAATAGGCACCAAGGGAAATGCTTGTGGGAGGGCGGAAGGATGGAGGGAAGGAGAGAGGAAAGAGATGGAAAAAGAGACAGGGAAAATGAAAGAAAAGGAACTAGACTGAGAGGAAGACAAGGACAGAGCCAGAGAGAGCAGGAGGAGAGAAAGACAAAGAGAGATGGAGACACAGAGAGAAAGAGGGAGACCGGGAGAGAGACAGAACGGAAAAACCGTAAGAGACAGAGTGAGAGACGGAAAGAGAGGGACAGAGAAATAAAACAGGCGGGATGGACCTGCCCGCACTCAGTCCAGCTCTGTCCCCTGTTCTGTCCCAATTCTGCATCTCCAAGTGAGTCCCTGTTGGGATCATTCAGTCCCAGTCTCCTGATCACACACACAGCTCCGCGAAGGAAGGGACAGCGTCAGTCTTATTCCTTCTGTGTCCCCGGCAGCCCCCGGACATGGGGCTCAACACACAGTAGGTGCGCAGGAAATGGAGGCAGAAGGAATGTGGGTCTGTGTCCACCTGTCAGGACCCAGTCATGCTCCATCTGTTGCTTTTCCTCCTTACCTCAAGTGTCTGCCAACATCTTCCTGCGTTGAGTTCTCTTTTTTTTTTTTTCTTCTGAATCCATTTCCCAGCATCAAGTAGGTAAAGAAATGAATACTGGAAGGATGACCTTCACAATCAAACCTTATAATTTCTGAGCTCGCCCTGAATATCCCCTGGAAATACGTTGAAAGCAGACAGAAAGACAAGAAGGCTAGTTCTGTTCGGGGGGGGGGGGGGCCAGAAGGAAGACAGAATGTTCTAGAACAGAGTCTCTCTCAGCTTCCTTGGTGGTTTCCTGCTTCCTCCCTCGGGAAGAGGGAGGGTCCACTGTTGAGGGCCTAAGGGAAACACCTGCAGACCCTGGCCCCCCTGTCCTTGAGCCAGGCTGCGGGGAGAGGAGGGAGGGAGGTTTACAGGGTTAAGTAAGGCCAGTGTCTGGGAGTGGGGGCAGATCTGGAGAGAAGCTCAGGGTAATGCCGTCATCAGCCTCTGGTTGGCTATATGACCTTGACCGAGGGCCTTTACTTCTCAGTGTTGTCATCTAAAACTTGGGGCTTATTGCTCTCCAGGGCTGTGTGAGCTCAACGTGGGTTCAGAAATCCAAACTGGATGCTTAAGGGCGTGGCCCAGTCCTGTAGGTGGTGCAAACAGGCCCATTTGAAAGCAAAGGCAAAGTGAGGCTCAGGGACTAGTCAGAGAGGGGCCTGGGGGGCAATCCTGGGGAAAGGCCAGAGCTGGGGCGCAGAGCTGGGCACAGGGAGTCTGGCAGAGCGGCTGGCCCCCCCGACACCCGTGGGGAGGTTTGGGGGACTGCCAACAGCCAACCAGCCAGCCCCGGGGAGAGGCTTAATGGAAAACCCGGCTGCTTGGGGCAAGTGGGAGGAGCCTGCTTTCCCCACCACACCCCCTTCCTGGAAGTCAGAAAGTGCACCTCATTATAGGTCCTGGGTACCTGCAGCCTCACGCAGGTTGCGGCCAGCGAGGAAGGGAGGGGCAAGAGGAAGGGTCATAGGGCACCGGCAGGGCTCAGTCGGTTCCGCTCAGGTCATGATCCCGGGGTCCTGGAATCGAACCCCGCGTCTGACTCCCTGCTCAGTGGGGAGGCTGCTTCCCCCTCCCTCGGTCCCTCGGCTCTAGCTCGTGCTCGCCCCCTCTTGCTCCATCTCAAATAAATAGGTAAAATCTTAAAAAAAAAAAAAAGAAAAGAAAAGAAAAGAAAAAAAAGAGGAAGGGTCAAGATCCCTTCCTTCATCCGGGTCCCCTGGCTGCCGTCCCTTGGGCGATTGCCCCAGGCCGAGTGGAGAACCTCGGGGCCCCAACTTTGAAGAAGGAGCCCAGCCTCCAGGTCCCTCGGAAAAATGGGGCCACCAATATCTATCCGTAATTTCTTTTAAACTCTCGGTCTCAAGTTCCAGGATGAACCTAGTCCTCTCCGTCCTCCCCCCATCTGGAGCCTAGCCCCAGGCGCCTCCCCGCCCCCATCCGTCTCCATCCCGCGAGCTGGCCTGGCCCCCTCCTCAGCTCACCGCCCTCCCCGGGCTTCCCAACCCCACCCAGCCAAGCATTGCCACCAAGAAATAACTCCGTCTCCCACGTCCCGAGGCCCAGTGGTCACACCCTGTGATTTGCGTGTCTGGTCTCCTCCGCACGGAAAGCCCCCTCCCTACCCCTTCGCAGCCTCTCCCCCAGGTAAGCCCAGATCACCCAGTTCAGTCCCCTCCCTACCGCTCTGGGCACTGCTGGTTTGTCCTGTCATTCCCACAGCCCGGAATTCACACTGTAAGCACTCCTCTGGGGAAGGACTTGGGACACAGAAGTAAGGCCACCACTTTCAAGCCCCCACCGTGATTCCCAGGACTGGAACGGAAGGTGTGACTCCGGAGCCAGGGATCCCTGGGGCCACGGTCGGCGAGTGGGGGGGAGGGGAGTTGGGGACTCTGAGGACCCCTGGGTCCTGTGGTTGGGTCCCGCGTCCCTCCCGGAGGTGGGGGAGCAGACCCCGAGAAGCGACCAGGAAACTCAAGTACTACAGGGCTGCACAGTGATGCTCAGGTAGGTTCCAGGAAACGGTTGATGGAGGGAGGGAGCTGGCAGCCTGAGGTGGGGGAGGGGAGAGTGGGGGGTGATGGAGGACAGTGGACGGTGATGGAGGAGGGTGGGGTTCAGGTAACAGATCTGCTAGGAGGGAAGGTGAGGGTAGCCCAGAGGGGAGACGGCTGGGGGCCTGGAAGCGGGGGGGGGCGCCTGGGCTGTAAAGGGTGGACCCTCTCTTTTTGGAGACTCAGAGGAGGGCGCATCCCAGAGGAGGGATTCCTGAGTTCGAGTGTGTCCCAGCTCCTGCCCCGTGAGCGCGCGTGCATATGTGTGTGCGCGCGTGTTCTCGCCCGCTTGCTGGGGGTCGGAGAGAGCCCCTCCACCCCCACCGTCTCTCACCTGATTCTGGCAGCAGGAATTGGGGTAGCCGGCGATGTGGCTGCTCTGCGAGCAGATCAGGGTGCTTCCACCCGTGAGGTCAAGTCCTCACTCGGAAATCTGACCCTCCCAGCACTAGTGGCGGGAAAACCCCGCCCAGGATCTACCTGGCCTCCCCCGGCAGTAGGGAGGCGGGGTGAGCTGGGCTTGGGGAGCCAGGTATGCCCGGAGCCCCGCCTCCTCCCTCCCTACGTGACCGCTGGGAAGCAGGCCAGGAAGACTCTCCGGAGGAGGAGGACTGAGTCCCCATAGGTCAGCCTCTTCCAGACTCAGCCCTGTCAGGGTCCTGCTTTTATTTATTTCGGCAATAACGGGAGCGTTTGCGTGGTCTGTCAGCCTCATTCCGTCTTCACAATTCCGTGACCCTCCAGTACTGAGGGGGATACCGAAGCACAGACAGGGGAAGTAACTTGCTCAAAGTCGCACAGCTAGGAAGTCAGAGAAGCCAGAATTCCAAAGCAGGCAGGCCAGAATTTTGGAAAACACCTGGCAAATACCAACTCTTCTCACTTTCCCTGCTTTCAGAGAGGATTCTCAGGAACTCAGAATCCCGTAATCGTCTATCAGCCGGCCAGGCTATGCTGGTCTACCGCTGCCAAAATCAAATGCCAAGATCAAGGAGGAACTTTTCCGGGGAGGGAATGAGGCAGGCACCTCCAGAGCGCCCCACCCCCAACAATCCTAACATTGAAACAGGGTGGAGCAGCCCCTCCTGGTCCCTCAGTGAGGCGACAGGAGGCTTGCTGCACCCGCTGTAAATCTCACAGTCCACTCCTTCGCTGCAAAATAAGAAACCGAATCTGATCAAGTCTCCGGGGTGAGCGCCTCCAGAAAACAGGAGGATAGAGTTGCCCCGTGAATGGACACCATGAGGGCATCAGGAGCCAAATCCAGAGTGTGGGACTGTCTACAGGACCACGTGACCTGGTTTCCCTGACTTTGGAGAAAAAGAAAAAGATGAAGAAGCAAGGGGAGCCTTATAATATATGCAGAGCAGATCTTGGGCTCAGAAATGTATAAATGGATTTTTTTTTAACCTATATGGGTGTCTGACCAGATATCCGAAAGTCACCAGGGTGCGGGACACGTCTGTCCTATGTCATCTTTAGCAGTGTTGATCCTCAGTCACTAAGAGCTGCAGTAACATCAGACAACCACTGTGACAACTATAAATTCCTCCTAGATGCCCAGAATGCCCCCAGGACAGTACTCCCCAATTGAGGATAGCCTTGTACCCCTTCAGCAGGACCAGCAGCTAGTAAATGCTTAGCAACCAGCTCTGGGCTGGCGGGCGTGGAGGTGGTGGGAATCCCTGCTAAGTAGTGTTTGCCAATTTCCACAGTGTAAAGATCACACACCCCCAGCCCGCCTTCCTCCTGCCCATTCATCTTCAGTGCTTCTGATTGGAGCGTGGGCACACCTCCAACATACTGGGGGTCAGGTTCTGGACAACCACTGTAAAGTAAATATCGTGGGTGCCTGGGGGGCTCAGCTGGTCAAGAGGCTGCCTTTGGCTCAGGTCATGATCCTGGGATTCTGGGATCAAGCCTCAGTGGGGATTCTGCTTCTCCCTCTCCGCCATCCCTCTCCCCTTCTCATTCTCTTTCACATGCTCTCTCTCTCTCAAATAAATAAATAAAATCTTAATATATACAAAAAGATACTCACCTTAATTAAAAAATGCTTTATGGGGGCGCCTGGGTGGCTCAGTCGGTTAGGCCTCTGCCTTCGGCACAGGTCATGATATCAGGGTCCTGGGATCGAGCCCTGCATCTGGCTCTCTGCACAGTGGGGAGCCTGCTTCAACCCCTCTCTCTGCCCTGCCCCTCTGCCTGCTTGTGATCTCTCTCTCTCTCTGTTAAATAAATAAAATCTTTAAAAGAAAATATTTTATGGCTAGAAAAGGCTGGCCACCATCTGAGCTCTTAGTGAGTTGTAATCACTGATCGCAGATCACCAACAGAAATATAGTAGTAATGAGAAAGTTTGAAATATCTCGAGAGTTACCAAAATGAGACACTGAGACAGCAAGTGAGCAAATGCTGTTGGAAAAATGATGCCTAAAAATTTGCTTGATACAGGGTTGCCACAAATCTTCAATTTGCAAAAAAGAAAGAAAGAAAGAAAAGAAAAGAAAAGAAAAATTGCTGTATCTGCCAAGAGTCAAAAATGAAACCCAGTACAAGGTCCCACTCAAGCCTTGTTCCATCTCCATGAACACTGGTCCATGTCCTCTCGGAGTCCAGCCAGTGTGCCTAGAGGAAGTGCAGCCTGTCTGTGATAGAGAACCCACAGGGAGTATGCCTGACCATCCCAGCCAAGCCCCATGCTGAGCCCCATGCATTAGAGACCTCCCACCCCGCACAGAGACAGGAACCACCAAGTCAATCCCCATAATTGGGAGAAATCATCAATTCTGCACTTAGAGCCATGATATTTTGGGATGGCTTGTTACATAGCATTAGCTATCTGAAACACTTCCCATTAAGGTGACGGGTCCCTGAGAGCCACAAGCATGTCCATTTTGCTCATTACTGGGTCTCCACTGTCTAGAATGTTTCCTGGCAGAGGGCAGTGCTCTAGAAAGAAGGAGGGAAGGAAGGAAAGAAGGGAGGGGGGAGGAATGGACATAACCGTGAAGGTTACCTATGGCTTCTGCCATCAGACTGGGAGCCCTCTGGGGTGGTAACCAGGGCCGGGCCACCCCTAAGCTTGTCCCTGGGCACAAAAAAGGGCGTTGGTGAATTTCCTTAAAATGTACTATGGAATTTGAATTCAGCAGCTTGCTCAGAGGTAGACAGACTGGTACAACAAAGCCCCATACACCCATCGCTCGAATTTCAACTTGTTGCCAGTCCGGCTTGCTCTGTCCTTTGCCTTCTCACTCAATCTGGACACATTTCAGTGTGTTCCTCTGACAATAAGAATACTGAAAAATGGGGGCGCCTGCATGGCTTCCATTCAGGCCATGTCACAAGTTCTCAGAATCGAGTCCCGCATTGGGCTCGCTGATCAATGGGGGGGTCTGGTTCTCCCTCTGCCCCTGCCTGCTGTTCCCCTTGCTTGTGTTCTCTCTGTGTGTGTGTGTGTCAAATAAATAAATAAATAAAATCTTTAAAAAAAGAAGAATATTTAAAAATGTATAGCAAACCCCACGCTGTCACTAGCCCTAAAATTAAATCATTTCGGGACGCGTGGGTGGCTCAGTCGGTGAAGCGTCTGCCTTTGGCTTAGGTCATGATCTCAGGGTCCTGGAATCGAGTCCCACATCGGGGGGGGGGGTCCCTGCTCAGTGGGGGGCCTGCTTCCTCCTCTCTCTGATCCTTGCCCTTCCACTTGTGCTTTCTCTCTCTTTCTCTCTTGGAATCTCAAATAAATAATTAAAATCTTTTTTAAAAACGTTAAAAATTAAAAAAAATTTTTTTTAATTAAAAAAAAAATAGGAAGGGGCACCTGGGTGGCTCAGTGGGTTAAAGCCTCTGCCTTCAGCTCAGGTCTTGATCCCAGGGTCCTGGGATCGAGCCCTGCATTGGGCTCTCTGCTCATCAGGGAGCCTGCTTCCTCCTCTCTCTCTGTGCCTGCCTCTCTGTCTGCTTGTGATCTCTGTCTGTCAAATAAATAAATAAAATCTTTTTTAAAAATTAAAAAAATTTAAATTAAATTAAATAGTCTCTGAACAACATATAAAACCCAATCAAATGATTTCCCTGATGGTCTCAAAACTGCCCCCCCCTTTTTTTTCCTTTCAATCTCTAGCAGCATACCCTCAAGCAAAAGTGGAAATAAATCCACGGGGCCCCTCCCCAGTGCCCATGCATAACAGCGCCCTTTGCTTTGCGAGTGATAATAGCTAATGCTGGTGACAGTGTGTCCGTGTGTTGGGCATGGTTTATTTTTTATAATAGTTGGTGGAGATAGAATTCACTTACTATAAAATGTCACGTGTATGAATCGCTTGAAGTATTCAATTGGGAGGTGGATGGTGGCCTGCTGATCTGTGTCTTATAAACCAGAGTAGCTACAGAGGTGGGCACTCATCTCCACATTGAGGAACATCATCATCTCCCCCCGCCCTAAAAAAGCAAGCTGGAACCCATAAGTGCTCACTAGCTAGGTGCCCACCAGTGTGCTTTCTTCCATCCCTGTGGCTCTGCCTTTTCTGGATGTTTCGGACAGTGTGTGGTTCATCAGCTGGGTCGGTCCTGTTTTAATCCTCAGAGAGGGGAAGTCATTTGCCCAGGGTCACACAGCAGGAACAAAGGGGGAGCCTGCCAGCCTCAGCCTGGGGCCAACGTGCGCACTTAGTCACGGAGCTCTGGGTCTTCTCTGAGCCACTGTGCAACGCGTGTTCTGTGTTGGGCTTAGGGACATCCCCTAAGAGACATCCCCTGAGCCGAGAAACAAACCTTACTCAGTAAACACCACCTCCCTGGCTCTTTGCTTTCCAGTCCAAGGCGGCCACAGGGCATTACCCATATGGCCGGGGAGTCTGTTTCTGGTTGGGCTTAATGCCTGGTCATGACCCAAGGTACCTAGATCCCCAGCTTGGTTGGCTCAATTCGGGGAGAGGCATTTGGTTGATGAGACTGAGTTTCTTCTGGAAAGATCTCTCTGGCCTCTGAGAGTTTGGGGAGACTTATGAACCACAAGCGGGGTGGATGGGGCTGCTGGGTCACCCGTGGGGTGCGCCCCGATAGCTTCCACGGCTTCCGATTCACACCTAGTGTTTTCCCCTTTGCTGGCCACTGGGTTCCCTATCTGACCAGGAACACAGCAGCCTGTGTCTCTAATCTGCTGGTGTGCTAAGTGAGAGGCTTGGCAGGAGCTCAGCGCTCGGCCAAGCCATTCAACGGACAAGAAACTGTATCAGTGCTCAGAGTCTGCTGTAACAATGATGCAAACTGCGAGCCTTAAAGCAGTACTAAAGAAATGATCCCTCCCAGCCTGGACTCCGCTGGAAGCCCGTCTCCACCCGTCACCCCAGGGCGCAGGGCCCTGGAGGATCCATGTCACCTGCCACGTGGGAGGCGAGGCCCACCCTACCCCACCGTGACCTCATCGTAACAATTCACCTGCCAAGACTCTAATGTCCAAACAAGGACACATGCCGCAGTCCCGGGGCATTAGGATTTCCACCCGTCTTTCTGGGGGACACAACTCCACCAGTAACAGACACACATGGTGTGCTCCATTATGGTCTGGAATACAGGGCGAAGGCATTCCTGTCCCGGGCTTCCTTCTGTCCCCTGTGGCGAGGACAAGGGGGAGGTCTTTGAGCTCAGGGCAGAGCTCAGTAAATATTTGTGACTGATTTAGTGTGGTCTATGGTTAGCTCAGTTTATGGTTGACAGCAGGCCAATTTCTGCTTCGGCCTTCATGAAATAAAGGAGTCATTCACTTCCTCTTCCAAACAAGGCCCTTTAAACACCAGGAACAGAGTTGGGTTCCTTTTTGCCTTGAGATTAAACAGAATGAACTATGGTCTTATTGCTCTACCCCACCCTGCTCCCGGAAGCCAGTGGCACCTGCTCTGTGCACCTGAAGGGTGGGGACCTCCCCGGGAGGTAATGCAGGAGGGCATCTGGGAGGATGGATCTTCCGAGTCTTCTCCTGCCAGGCTCCCAGAGGCCAGAGCAGGGTGGAGGAAGTTGGAGAGATGGGGAGGAGGGGGGCGGGGTCAGGGAGGCAGGGCCTGGGGAGAGATCTGGCACGGGAGTATTTTGTTGAAACGTGAGATACAGTTGCCCTTTCCTTCTGTGCTTTGATACTGTTGCAATTGGCAGAGGGCCAGAGGTCACGGCTCAGGTTCCTCTACCCTTCCGGCTTGAGTCTCTCTGAAAGGGACAATTTGGGAAAAGATCCTGACTCAGGTAAATTACCCTTGTGATGCCCGTGTTTTGGCATCCCAGAGACCACCAAGGAGCCAACACTGATGCAATCACACGAGGGTTTATTTAACAAGCTTAAGCTTGGGCCCGAATATACCCAACACAACGGAGTAGGAACTTGGACCCCGAGCTTAATTAAGGCAGGGGTATTTATGGGTTCCTATTACTAAAGCAGGGTGGGGATTCCTGTTACTAAAGCAGGGTGAGGGTTTCTGGAACTAAAGTGAAGTAGGGGAAAGTTCAGCCCTTGATCACAGGGGCCTGAGATGGCTGCGGAAGTTAAGATGGCTGTACTTAGGCTAAGGCTAAGCCTGAGGTGGGATGCCTTAATTTTTCTGGGCCTCCACATTTCCCCCTCTCAGAGGAACCTAAGGAAGGACCCAATCATGGGTCCAGGCTGGTCTCAGCAACAAGGTCCGGTGGTTGGTATTGCTGTCTGAGCACCATGAGCTAAACTGTACTGACTCTGTCTTTGACAAAAGTAAGCAACATTAGTGGGGTAAGTGAGAACGGTGCCATCTTAGCTTTAGGGGATTGTCCTTGTTGGGCTGACTTTTCCATTCTGGGACGAGGTCCTTGAGAAGGGCGCGCGGGTCAGCTGGCCAGACACGGGTGTAGAGGACCCAGGGAGTCATCCCGTCGACCTTGAGAGCGGTGGGAGTGGTCAGGATCACGCTGTACGGTCCCTTCCAGCGAGGCTCCAAGTTTTCCACTCGGCGGCAACGCATCCAAACCAAGTCCCCGGGTTGGTAAGGATGTGGTTCCAGCTCCGTCTCCGTCTCAGCGTGGGCAGTTAGGATCCCTGCGTGGGCTAGACAGACTGTAATGCCGCAGTGACTGGAGTACAGACTGATCAGTCATCGTTGAGGAGGAGGGCCTGATACCCCGTCACTCCAGCGTTTGTCACCCACCGGTCCGGTGGAGTCCGGAGAAGGCCCTCCATAGCGTGGGTGGTGGTCAAGATGAGATGTTGACCCAAAGTCAATTTGCTTGCATCCTTGACCAGGAAGGCCGTGGCAGCAATTACGCGGCGGCAAGGGGAAACCCAGCCGCTACTGGACCTAGTTTCCTGCTAAAATAGGCTTCTGGCCTTTGTCAAGGCCCCAGAGTCTGAGTCACAACTCCTTTGGCCACGCCTGCTTCTTTATCCACATACAAGTGGAAGGGCTTGGTAACATCTGGGATGGCCAGTGCTGGGGCACTCAGTAAGGCTGTTTGTAATTCCCGAAATGCTCCTTGTATCTGGGGCTGACTGACTGGCAAAAGCAAGATCGTCTAACTTCTCTGAAGTTTACCTCAAGTTGTCTAGCTTAGGCAAACAAACATTTAAAAATAATCAACTTTAGAATTTAACACCCATACAGGTGTGTTATTAAAACATAATTTTTCTCTAAAATAACCCTCATTTCGGGGTGCCTGGGTGGCTCAGTGGGTTGAGCCTCTGCCATCGGCTCGGGTTGTGATCTTGGGGTCCTGGGATTGAGCCCCCCATCGGGCTCTCTGCTCAGCGGGGAGCCTCCTTCCTCCTCTCTCTCTGCCTGCCTCTCTGCCTACTTGTGATCTCTCTCTCTCTCTGTGTCAAATAAATAAATAAAATATTTTTTAAAAATAACCCTCATTTCCAGAGATAGCCAAATCAGGACTAATTCATTTGAAGAACAAGTCCAGTTTTAACAAACTTGGCCTAAATACTCACAGAAGCTCAGCAAGAACAGTGAGTGATCTTATAGATCTTCTAGAATCTGTTTTGCGGGACGCCTGGGTGGTTCAGTTGGTTAAGCAGCTGCCTTCGGCTCAGGTCATGATGCCAGCGTCTTGGGATCGAGTCCCACATCGGGTTCCTTGCTCGACAGGGAGTCTGCTTCTCCCTCTGCCTCTGCCTGCCATTCTGTCTGCCTGTGCTCGCTCTCTCTCCCTCTCTCTCTCTGACAAATAAATTTAAAAAATCTTAAAAAAAAAAATAGAATCTGTTTTGCAGGAACTTCTTAAAAGGAATCTCTAGGTTGAACTTTTAGTAGCCTCTCCAGGCCAGAAGCCAAGCCACGTAGTTGCCATCAGACATGCCTGTAATACCTGTCGATTTGGGCGAATTCCTCTTCTTCCTCAGGTCCCCAAAGTATCCTGAGTCTCCCACCTGCCAGGGAGTGACATACTTTACTCACCTGGTGAGGCTGCTGGGAACTCTGTAAGCAAGGTATCAGGCCAACAGTCCTTAACGGCTCCAGGTTTTATAAAGTCAACCTTAGTTCCTTTAAGCTGTCTGGTCATACCTGAGTCTTTTCAAATATGACATTCCAGTGAAAGCCTTGGTAGAATAACCAGTGTTTCCAATGGTGTCCTGTTACAAGGAGAACAGATTCTTATTGAACTTATGCAAATGACTGATTGCCACGGAAGAACGAACACTTGCTGAGACCTTTGATTTCAGGGGGTTCAGATAGAAAAGTTGAATGATGCTTTGATTTGTTTACAAATGTGTATTTTCACATTTCTCTAAGTCACAGACATCTTAAGAAAAAAATTTCCCTAGTCCGGAAGAGCAAACATTAGAGAACCAGCAATGTTTAAAATAAGACAAAACATTAAGAGACACAACACTAGGGGCACCTGGGTGGCTCAGTGGGTTAAAGCCTCTGCCTTCAGCTCAAGTCATGATCCCAGGGTCCTGGGATCAAGCCCCAAGTCGGGCTCTCTGCTCAGCGGGGAGCCTGCTTCCTCCTCTCTCTCTGCCTGCCTCTCTGCCTGCTTGTGATCTCTCTCTGTCAAATAAATAAACAAAATCTTAAAAAAAAAAGAGAGAGATACAACACTATAACTTTTAGTTTATTTAGTCTCATGTTACTAATTCTAGTTTAGTTTGAATGCAGCTTTAGTTAGTTTTGGAAATTCTTACCCATTTCAGTTCTTATCTTAAAGATATTGAATACCTGTGCTGTCCTGAAAGTCCTTTTTATGACTCTCCTTTAAGATAAAACTTATTTTACAAGAGAATTAAAACAATTATAAATGACAAAAACTCAGAATGGATATGGTTAGAGCTGATGAGGCGAGAGTTTACAATTTAGCTGCAAGGAAATGGGTTATTTCTGTGACACATAACACTTCCAGAATTACAACGTCAAGTGATGATCTATCAAATCATTAAAACTTTAGGAAATGCATAGAATCTCTAGAGTAGTTACAGAATTTACCCAAATGTAATCCAAGGTTATCATTGGTTTAGCAGTACTCCCTGAGTAACTTAGCATATCAAGGAAAAACCTTATGAGTCAAAGAGATCTCATTTACAATTTTGGGTGGGCAAAGAGAAAACCATTTACATTTTCTTTTTTTTTTTTTTTAAGATTTTATTTATTTATCAGAGAGAGAGAGGGGGAGAGAGCAAGCACAGGCAGACAGAATGGCAGGCAGAGGCAGAGCCCATTTACATTTTCTTAACAGCAGATCAATTAATCTAAGAAAACTTTGTCCTTTTATTTTTTTATTTTTTTAAAGATTTTATTTATTTACTTGAGAGAGAGACAGTGAGAGAGAGCATGAACGAGGAGAAGGTCAGAGAGAGAAGCAGACTCCCCATGGAGCTGGGAGCCCGATGCGGGACTCGATCCCGGGACTCCAGGATCATGACCTGAGCCGAAGGCAGTCGTCCAACCAACTGAGCCACCCAGGCGTCCCAACTTTGTCCTTTTAAATAGAGAGAATTTCAGTCTTATACCAATGGACCTTTAAAACCCATTCATTTCAATCTTATTCCGCCCTGGCCATCTTAAATTCCATTCCAAAGATTTCTCTTTGCAAACCTTCTACAACTTTCTTTTGCATCCAGGTTTTGTCCCAAGCCATTTCCTTCCAAACAACCATCTCATTTAGGACAAAATTACTTTCCCTTCCCTTCAACAAAATGTATTCCCATTCCTTAAATCTTTCTTACATATCTCCTACTTTCCTACATACAGAGTTGCTTCCTTTATTTCCATCAGTCTTACAGTAAGTGGAATTTTGTACTTTTAGAAACACCTTCACCTCTAGTCAGTTATTAGCCAATTGTGAACGGTTACAATAGAATTCTTTAGATGCCAATTTATGAATCAGTTAAGCACAAAACATGTTTACCAACAGACTTAAATATTCTTTTTTTTTTTTTTTTAAGATTTTGTTTATTTATTTGACAGACTGAGACCACAAGTAGGCAGAGAGGCTGGCGGAGACAGGAGGAAGCAGACTCCCTGCGGAGCAGAGAGCCTGATGTGGGGCTCAATCCCA
The DNA here is from genome assembly GCF_009829155.1 of Mustela erminea. Classification (NCBI taxonomy): domain Eukaryota; kingdom Metazoa; phylum Chordata; class Mammalia; order Carnivora; family Mustelidae; genus Mustela; species Mustela erminea. The sequence goes on along the minus strand of NC_045632.1, from coordinate 4,662,613 downwards.
GGACCCCGGGATCATGACCTTAGCCGAAGGCAGAGGCTTTAACCCACTGAGCCACCCAGGCGCCCCCAGACTTAAATATTCTTATTTTCTTTGCTGTAAGAAGTCAAAAACACAAACCTACATTCAGTACTCAATGCTTTAGCACTTTATCCTATCTGGAAAATACCTAGATGTCTAAGAAATTTAATTGCAGTTGTCATCCAAGCAAAACTTTAACCTTTCAGGTTACCAATGACCTTGAAAGCTACTTTAACAATTACCCATTAAAACTTTGAGACAGACAATTAACCATCCGTTTAGTCATCTCTTTGCTCATAGATTCCACGTTCCACCGGGGCCCACTCCACTTTAGAGGCCCTGCTTTCCCACCAGCAAGGGGGAGGGCTAGGCAGTCCCGGTCCTGCCAGAGCCTGCAAGGAACTTCCCCGAAACAAAGGTAGTTTCAGCCGCTGCTTGGGAATATACCTTAAAGTCTCTGTCTCGAGTTAGACTAACCCCAGTTGGCTGCAGTTATAGCCCTAAACACACGAAATGAGTGAGGGAGAAGCCCACCTCTATTAGGAAGAATGGGGAGACGAGTCAGAGTCCCCTCACTCTCTGCTTGTCTCATTTCTCCAACCACAACAACAGCGCAACAGACAACAAAAAGACAGGACAAAGACAACCGCAGACCCAGCAGCCCTCCTGGGGTCACCCAACATTAAAGGACGGCCATTCAGAGATGCAGAAAGTCCGAAACTTTCCCTTTCATATGTCCGTGCTCAGGTTATGAGCTCTTTCCCTAATGTCTGAGAAGTGGTCAATCATCAGAGACAGACGGGTCGTCTGCGTCTGTCCCATCACGTCCTCAGCCCACAACAAGACAAATACACTTACGACAATTAACAAGAACGCACTCACAAAGACAAACGATCCAGCGCGGCCGAGAAGACAAAACTGGAAGGATGTTAAGGGAGAATCCGGCCGTAACAGCAGCTGGCTCTCTTCACAGATGAGGACCTCGTCCTTCGGGCCTGACCGCACCAGCAGCTGAGCCTCCAGACGGGGCAAAGAGACGTCTCCCAAGACACCCCAGTTGACGGCCCACCAAACGTCCTCTTGAGCCAATGTCAACTCCAGATACTCAGATTGGAATTCCTACAGGTAAAAAAAATGCAGAGTGGAGCTCCCAAAGTATGCAAATAGATATAAAAACAAACAAACAAGTGCACTCACCAGCTGGCGCAGGACCCTTCGGGTCGGAGTCCTGGGGTCTCTCAGATCTCGGTGGAACCTCCAAATGTTATGCCCGAGTTTTTACGTCCGAGAGACCACCAAGGAGCCAACACTGATGCAATCACACGAGGGTTTATTTAACAAGCTTAAGCTTGGGCCCAAGTATACCCGACGCAGCGGAGTAGGGACTTGGACCCCGAGCTTAGTCAAGGCAAGGGTATTTATGGGTTCCTATTACTAAAGCAGGGTGGGGATTCCTGTTACTAAAGCAGAGTGAGGGTTTCTGGAACTAAAGTAAAGTAGGGGAAAGTTCAGCCCTTGGTCACAGGGGCCGGAGATGGCTGCCGAAGCTAAGATGGTTGTACTTAGGCTAAGGCTAAACCTGAGGTGGGATGCCTTAATTTTTCTCGGCCTCCACACCCAGTGGAGGAGGGACTCGGCCTTGAGAGGAGGGAGGAGAAGCAGAAGGGAAGTAAAGCCAGTCTGATTCTAGGCTTGTGCCCCCCACAAAAATGCCGATGTGGAGGCCTAACCCCCAGCCCCCCAGAATGTGACCTTATTTGGAGACAGGATCTTTAGGGAGACAATGACATTAAAATGAGGGCGTTAAGTGGGGACCAGAATCCTGGATGACTGGTGTCCTAAAAAGAGGAGGAAATTGGGGCACTCAGAGGGGAGACAATGGTCATCGCAAGCCAGGAGAGGGCATGGGAACAGATCCTCCCTTACCCCCTCAGAAGGGACCAACACTCCCAACTAAGATTCTGATTTCCAGCCCCCAGAGGCATCAGGCAATCAATGTCTGTGGTTTAAGCCCTCCATCGGTGGTACCTTGTTTTGGTGGCCCCTGGGATCCCCCCCCCACCCTGACCCTGTGCACTCCCTGTGTGCATGCCCTGGTGTGTTCCCTCCCACGGCGAACCAGGGCTGTTCTGGTTGATGTATAGGATATGACAGACGTGACCGTGTGTCACCGAGGCAGGCTCGGCCCTGAAGGCATGGCGGTTTCCACCTTGGTCTCTTGGATTTCCCGCTCGGGAGGCATCCAGCCGCTGTCGGAAGGCTTACGCTGCCCCATGTCACGAGGACCGGACCATCCAGCTAAACAGAACCTTCCTCCCAGCTCCCCTCCCTTTCCTTCCAGACCCTTCTGGTGCTTTCTCCAGGATCCCCCCTACCCTCAGCCCCAGACCATGCTGACTCCATCAGGACTTCAGGAAGTAAACTGGGGTCAAAATGACTTTGGGGAGATACAACATTACTGATAGGTTGAAACAAAGGTGCTGGACCTCAGAAGCATGCCAGGAAATGGGCATAAGGAAGACACTTGGAAAGCGTGTAAGACTGGAAAGGGATGGGTCAGAAATGTTCTCGAAACCAGAGTGCTTGCTCATGCTCAGTGACAATTTTCCATGAGCTTAAATGACTGTATGCTAAGATTTTGGAGGGGCGTGCGCTTAGCTGGCTCAGCCGATGTAAGGTCTGCCTTCGGCTCAGGTCATAGTCCCGGGGTTCTGGGATTGAGTCCTGCTTTGGGGGGGGGGTCCCTGCTCAGCGGGGAGCCTGCTTCTCCCCAACCGCCTCCCGTGCCACTCTCCCTCCTTGTGCTCTCTCATTCTGACAAATAAATAAAATCTTTAAAAACAAAGAAGTTTTTTTTTTTTTAATATCCAAAAAGGAGTATTACACCAAGAAAAATACCGGTATATCCATAAAGCCAAATGCACTGAATACAGGAAAGCCCGTATCGTGATCCCCTAGTCCAACTCTCATCCACACAGGGGTTTCTCAGAGGGACTCTGTGCCCTGGGGGCCTAGACAGTGCCAAGGGGTGAGGCCATCTGTCTGCAGCTGGCTGCTGACATGGCCGGACTTTTGTCTTTTGGGACCCCTGGGTTCCACCAGCCACTCCTAGGACCTTACACTCTGGGCGTCTTTGCTGCCTTGGGCAGAGTGGTGTGGAGTCCTTCCTAAGTCCCACGTGCACCTCCATTTCCAGGGACCTCACCTCCCCACCAAGGGCACCTCCCCGAGATTCATCCTCTCAAATCGTGGGTTCCTCCCTTCCACATTAAGGCCCCTATGAAACCCCAAACCTGACACTTGGCTGGCTCTCCTTGACTGGAGGGCAGGAAAGGCTTCACTGAACCCTCCCAGGAGGCAGGGGCATTGGACTTAACTCCCAAAGCCACGGACAAGGAGAGGGCGAAAAATAGGTTTCCATGTTAAACCCTCTGGAAAGTTCGGGGTGCACCAACGCACACGCCTGTGTGTGGCGGGCACTTCCGGGGCCTTCCCACGACACTAAATGAACTTGTGGCAAGAGCCTCGGAGGGAAGTTCTGGATTAGGTCCGCTCGGCAAGGCCCAGAGAGGTTAAGTTACTAGTTCCAGGTCGCCCAGCTGGGAGGCCTCAGGGCCTGGAGTTCTCTTTGGCCCCGCCCAGGTCAGCAGCGATGCCCACCCACTCTGGCAGGAAGGCTGCTTGGGGCTTGAAGATCCAGCGGAAGGGGGAGCCGGGCAGGGTGAAATTGGCCAGGTAGACGGTGTCCCCGCCCACTAGGTAGGCAGCCCAGATCCCGAACGTGCCCACGGTGATAACGCTGTGGTTACACTGAGTGAGCAGCGCGAAGTCCCTGGCCGGGGAGCCCTGAAGGCCATTGCCCGCGAACACCACATCCCCCCGGGAGGCGTCAATGTTCTGCCGACACCAGGCCATGTCGTCGCTGGTGACCACGAAGACCAGGGAGCGGTGGCGGGCCCGGAACCAGGCCAGGGCCTGGCGCAGGTAGTCCCGGTCGGCGACCACACCCTTCCACACCTGCGGCATGATGCGCACGTAGTCCCCTCGGCGCACGTGGACGCCCACGAAGGTCGCTCGCCGGACCCCCTTGGCCTGCAGGCCCCTTAGAAACTTCTGGGCGTCCTCCCTCACGTGGTCGTGCAAGGTGAACTCCTGCAGGATCTCGTCTCGCAGGTGGTGGTAGAAGGTCCAGGAGCAGGGGTAGCCGGTGAGGCGCACGTACTCCCCGGGGATGTGGCGGTAGCGCTCCTCCATCCAGTCGTTCAGGTGGTAGTTCTGCCAGGGGATGCGGCCGGCCGTGCTGCCGTGCAGGACCGGGAGGCTGATCCGGAAGATGGGGGCCAGCGTGCTGTGCATCTCGGCCGGGATAAAGGCCGGCCGCCCGTTCATCTTGGCCAGGGCGTACAGGGTGGCGTACTCGCCCATCTGGTTCCCCAGGCGGCCTTTGGCCGTGATGGTGAACATGCCCCCTGGGGGCAGGGGTCCAGGGAGCAGGACCACGCGGCCTGAGGCCCAGGGGGCGGGCACCAGGGCCAGGCGGTGGTGGCAGTGGAAGATGGTGGACACCACCAAGAGGATGAAGAGGAAGTAGATGGTGGAGACAGAAGGGCAGGTGGCCCGGAATCCCAGGATGGCTGGGGTAGGGGAAGGGAGCAAAGGGGAAACGGGAAGTGGTCAGGAGCAACAGCTAGGGCCACCCGCGTCCTGTTCACCCCCAAATCATACATTCCTGTGCTCAACTCCTCCAAGCAAGTCCAGGGGCGTGCAGTATGTCCTGACCCGCTTTCTGCTCCTCCCTCTACCTGTGGTTTCCCCATGGCTGCAGCTCGGGAGTCTCATGGGCCCGGGCAGAAGGAAGCACTGGGTGGCAGGACCCCCACTCTTCACGCTCTGCCTTCTGCCCCACCCCTCTCCAGGAGCCCCACTACTCCCTCTGGCCAGCCTCCTTAAATGGCAGGGTTCTGTGGGCCTTGCCTCAGCTCTCCTCTTCCTGCTCCAGTATTCCAGGGCTCCTGACTTTAGTAATCTGACCCTTTGGGAAATCTGAACACTTATGAGCCCTCCTCAAATGTCCCTTGTTTAATGTGGGTCCCCAGCGAGGTCGGCTGGCTCTTCCACAGGAGGGCTAAAGTAGGACATCACCTGCCCTTCCCTGCCGGGGTACCATAAATGCCCTGCCTGCTGCTTTCGTTGCCAAAAAACGAGCCCCTCTTCTCTCTGGGCTGGTGACTGCTCTGTCCCAATCCTCGTCACGCTGTCTGCTCAGCTCAGGTCCCGCTGGGGGCCAGCTTTCAAGGCCGTCCAGGTCCCAAAGCCAGAGCAGGTGAGCTGAGCAGGGACTGGAGCCTGGGCCACTGGAGAAGAAGCAGCGACTCAGGACCAATGTACCCACGCCCAGGGCCGCCTCCATGGTGTGCAACTGGGCAGTTGTCCACGGCCTGCACTCACGAGGACCTACGCTTCACCCGGCTGGCTGTCAACTGAACAGGCGGCTTCTGATCTCAGGGTTGCAAGTTTGCGCCACATGCTGGGGGTAGAGTTTACTTAAAAAAAAAAAAAAAAATGGGGGCCTGCACTTGGTTTAATGCTCTGCTCTCACCAGGTAGAAATTATCAGTACATCCAAATAAGGAATCCCATGTTTTCACTCCCTGCTAGGCTCTGCAAAACCGGCTGCTAGTTCGTTCGGCTGTCACCTTCTGTCCTTGAGTCTCAAGAGTGCCCTCTCCTGGCTTCTTGTCAGAAAAGTCCCAGAAAACCAGTGCATCTGGGCTGCGGCACCGGACCCCAGGCAGTGTTCCTTACCCACTACCTTCCTGAAGACTGGTGGCCAACCCCCATCTGAACTGAACTCGTGTGGGGACAAAATGGGGCCTGAAGCGACCTGCGGCTCCTTGTGGACTAGACTTAATGTGATGCCTGTGTGTTCTGCTGCACAAACCGTTAACGTTCAATTATGGGATGCTGCCCAGACCCCGCACCCCCCCGTGGGGCCAATGGCGAGTTTCTGAACCCCGTCTGGTCCAAAAGTTTCAGGTATGAGTCTGCGGGTCTGTCTTCACTCATCTAGACCTCGTGGTCTTCCCTGGGGAAGGCGCATTGTTAGAGTCATTTGACAGATGAGAACGCTGAGGCACAGAGAGGTTAAGAAACCTGCCGGAAGTCACACAGCCAGGAAAGAGGGAGCAATGGATCTGAACCTCAGAAATCTGTGCTCTCCATTGCTGTCCTCGATTTTTCAAGTCTTCCGGGGGGAGAGCTCTCAGATGCACACTCTCTGTCCAGTTATACGCAGAGCAAGACCTGCCCTGCCTCCTGGAACCTCTTATTTCTGGGCCACCGAGGTAGGGATGAAAGACCTCTGAAAGCCCAGAGCTGTGGGTCCCACCTGGCTGAGCCACCACGGAGCTGTGCCCCAGGGAGATCCTGCTTCCTCCTCTCTGGGGCGCTGTGAGGGGGAAGGTGCCCAATCCTGGAGGAGCGCCCCCCCCCCCCCCCCCCCGCAAAAAAAGTTTCTTTCCCAATTTGGAGAATTCTTTCCGCTCAGCTCCTGCCCCTGCCGCTGCTTCTGCCCTTCCCCCCACAGCGTCCCCCAAGGTACCTTTGGGGTAATTGTCTCAAGCAGCTCAGGCTGCAGAAAAAAACGAGAGTGAGGAAGAAGCCTCCCTCCAGGTCACATTAACTTAAGAAACTTCTTGTCCCCAGGAGGGGAGGAAAATAAAGGGAGACCCAAACCTTCTGGACTTTTCTCTGGCCATTAAGTCTGCTCGGGTTGCTCCTATCTTGACGATGCCTGGGTGCCTTCCCTTCCCCACTTTCAGGCCTCAGCCCAAAAGTCCCCTCCAGAACCCTGCCCTGCCTGCACTTTCCTGCCCGCTTTTGCTCCGAAGTGCCTGTCACCTTCTGCCATTCTCTAGAACAGAATTACTTACTGCTTTTCCATAGCGATCTCTCCTCTAGATTGTAAACCTGACAAGGACGGGGAGGGGGGTTTGTGGACGAGATTGCTGGGGTGCGGGCACATAGGAGGGAGGGAGCCTTGCTCCTCCCTTGCTCCCTGGGCTCACAGTGCCTGTCTCCGCCTGTCCCCAGGCACCCATATGCCCCCTCTTGCAGCCAACTGCTCCCCACAGCCCAATTTCAAAACTGATGCCTCTGTCCCAGCGCCTGCCCAGGCTTGTCCCTCCACGGTGGTGCAAGGGGGTCCCCAGGAACCAGAGTCACAGACTGTCCTGGCTGCGCCGGACCCCAGAACAGGCTCCTGACAGAAGGAGGGAGGGTCCCAAATCCCTCTCAGGGTTGGGTCCACGCTGCACCACAATAAACCAGTAAACATACCAGTAAACATATGCAAAGCCACAGCAGCACATATCTGGGTCTAAGCTCCCGAGGGCTTCTCTCAGAGGGAAGGAGTGGAAAGCTTTATTTTTCTAGTCACAACCAGTGGGTCTGTAATGGTTGACACATTTGCATGAAAATCTCATGACTTAAGTGTTAAGGCCATGGGGAGGCCGTCTTTGAGCTCTGTCCCTGTCCCCCTCAAGGTCCCTGCTCTCTTCCTCCAACACCAGAGGGAGGCCCAGGGAGTCTCACCTCCTCACTTCCTTCCCCAATGTCTTAGAAAGTGGCCCAGTTCTTTGGGTTTTCCTATGGCTGCCCAGATCTTGCCAAAAGGAAAACGACTCACCTTAAAGCTCAGTTTACCCACAGCAGACAGAGGGTCCAGAGGGGAGGAGGGGCTGGCTGGGGGTCCCACCGCCTGGCAGATCAGCCCCTACCCCTCCCGGTGGGAGGGATGGACTGAACCACCCACCATGTGGTGAGCTGAGCCCAGCCAACAGTCTCCAGTAGCTGGGAGCCGTGGGGAGTAGGTGGGACAGAGGTCTGAGTGTGAGGGCGGTGGGGACCCCGGACCCGGGAAGCCCATGGAGCCACTGTCCCATCCTACCTGTCTTGAGCCTCCTGGGCCAGCGTGCTCTGGGCTGCCTGGTTTCAGGCCCCCCTGGGGTGACATCCCTCATGTCCCACACAGTCCTGGGTGGTGTGGCTGGATGGGGTCCCTGTGGGGAGAGTGTGGCTGCGGTTGGCAAAGGGACTGGGGCGGGGGTGGGGGGGAGTGGTGGTGGTGTTGGATTCTGCGGGCTCTGCTCAGAGCTCCCGCCCAGAACCCCCACTAGCCTGGGGTCTGACAACAGCCACTCGGCACTCACTCCTGAAAGCCCACGCCGCAACCGCAACCGCCAAGCTCCTGCAGGAGGGAAGAACACCAAGTGAGAAGCTAACTACAGGGGACACTCTCTTCTTGGGTGCAGGTTTGGCCAATGTCAGGTACAAAGGGCAGGGTGCGTGCAAAAAAGCCAGGGAAAAGGAGCCTGGGTCCCAGATGGACCCCTTCACTGCCCAGGCATGGGGGCCTAATGATGGGTCTGGTGGGAGCACAGCTAGACTGTGCTCCTTAAAGGGGGGGTGGGAGTGGGCTTTGGCTCCCAGAGGGGTAGGGGCTGGGGGCTGGACATCTCGGTCCCCAGATGGGCAAGGGCTGGCTTTCGGATCCCCCGGGGATGCCGGGGGGACTTGTGGCCTGGCTGGCCGAGGTGCTAAGGGCCAGAAAATGGTACCCCGTGAACCACCCAGGCAAGAAAGGAGAGGTAGGAGATGGGGGCTCGATCCTTAATGAGGCTGGCGCTAAGGGACAGGGCGAATGCCAGGGCCGCATGGGCGCAAAATGGCGCCAGGCTCATCGGGAGGGGCGGCGGAGGGTGAGGCCCATTATCCGGGGCCCAGGGGTGGGGGGGTGGCAGTCTCTGGCAACCACAGTGGGGATACTGAGGGCTGTGAAATCAGGCCCAGGGCGTTTGTGACCCCAGCCGCACCCCCAATTGCCTCAGAGACTCCCGGGAGCAAGCCAGGGGCACGGACACTGGGGCCCAGAAATGCTCCAAAGTCCCCAAACCTAAGGCAGTTCGTCATTAGGGTCTGCTGGCCCCAGAAGGGGAAAACTAGGGAGGGGGTGCTTTCCACACCAAGCCCTCCCTAGCCCCTGCCATCCCAGGGTCTGGACTTCAGGCACCCCTCAGACACTCTGCCACCTGGCCCTGCCTCTCTTTCCGCCCCCACCCCCACCAGCACCTGCCACCTCCACGTCTGTTAGACCTTCTAATCTGGGGACCTTAGGGTGGGTAGAGAATGTGGGGGCTCCACTCTCCTGACCCTGAGGCCTAGGATGATAGGCGGGAGTGGGGAGGGCTGAGATTATCAGAAAGTCCTCTGAAATCCAAGGATAGGGTCCTCCCACTCTGAATTCTAAGGAGGACTCAGACATCTGCTTTCCTAACCCCCCTTCTTCAGCTCCTGAGTGACCCAGTCTTCTAGTCCCCTGCGTGACCCTCTCTGGTTCCTTAGCACACAGTTCTCTGGGCTTTGCAACTGGGTGGGAAAGGGTTAAGGCCGGGTGGAGGCTAGGGGTGGGTGGCAGTGAGGAGGCAGCGGCTGGGTTGTTTGGCGATAATCCCCCTCCGTGCCCTGGGTGTGGAGAACAAGGTTAGGGCCCCACATGGGAAAGGGCCTCTGCTCTGATCCTCGTGGGCCAGGGGCCTGGCCTCCAGCTTCTGATGCCCCGCCGAGCCCCTCCCCCGCTTCCCCACCTCCCTACCAGCCAAGCTAGGGAGGCCCTCCATTCTCCTCCAGCTCCTTGGGTGTGTCTCCAAGCCCCCAGGTCTGCCTGTCTGTCCTGGCCCCGGGCTCTCTGAGACTCCGTACCCCCCATTCTCTGTGGATCTGGGAGTCCAGCCGCAACCCATCTGGACTTTCCGGCCTCCCCTTATATCCGGTCCTCTATCCTCACGCTTCCTTCTCTGCACCTGGCCCTTCCCTTAGACTTGGATCCCCTTCCTCTCTGTCTTTGCTGTCTGTGCCTCTGTCTCTTTCTCTATTTCTTCGTTTCTAAGCTTCATCAGTATCCAAGTCCCCCTCCCCCACTTGTGGTCTCTCTAGGTTTCCCCATCTGTCCCCACCCCTGCCGTCTCCCCAGGGCCCCCACCCCTCGACACTGACGATAGCTTTGGGGTGTTAAGCTACGGATTAGTTCAGGCAAAATTCTCAATTTTGCTTGCGTTCTTTTCCCTTTGGGTTATGTAAACAGTAATTCTCCCCAGATGGAACTATTTTCCTCGCTTAGCAGCAGCCGGGGAGGGGGCTCAGGCAGGGCAGGGGGTGGAATGCAGGGGGTTCCTCAGAGAGCCTGGGGCGGGGAAGCGGGGTGGAGACTGACCCATGAGGGCAGCCTGAGGCCCTCAGCCTGGTCCCTCTTCTCCTCTCCAGGTATGTGCTCTGCTAGGACCATGTCCATGACCTTTGCACTCTTGCTCCTCCTGGGCCAGGCAGCCACCGCAGACCCATGTTACCATCCTGGTGGCCGTCCGCGCTTCTGCCTCCCACCAGTGACCCGGCTGGCTGGCATGGCGACCTCCTGTCCCCAGGCCTGTGCTCTCTCCCTGGGGACGGACCTCAGCCCCCGGGCCACCTGCAATGGCAGTCTAACCCTGGCCCTGGGTGGCCCCTTCCTCCTGACGTCTGTCAGCCTGCGCTTCTGCACCCCAGGATCCCCGGCCCTGGTCTTGTCTGCTGCCTGGGCTGCAGGAGGTCCCTGGAGATCGCTGTGGCGCAGACCCGCCTGGCCCGGGGCCTTGGGAGGCCCTGAGAAGGTGACCTTCCGAGCCTTGCCAGGCCCTAAATCCAGTGTCCTGGTCAGTCACCTCCGCGTGGAGTTCGGGGGCCGGGCGGGGCTGGTGGCGGCTGGAGTTCGGGGGCGCTGCCAATGCCATGGCCACGCAGCCCGCTGCGCCGCCCGCGCCCGGCCCCCCCGCTGTCGCTGCCGCCACCACACCGCCGGCCCCGGGTGCGAGAGCTGCCGCCCGTCCCATCGAGACTGGCCCTGGCGGCCTGCCACGCCCTGGCACCCCCACCCTTGCCTGCGTGAGTCCTGGGGCCCCCTCTTCCTGCCCTCACCCACTCCCACCCTGCCCCCACCCTCCAGGGGCTGGTCCCCGGTCTCTACCTGCAGGGCAGTGTGCTGTCTCCCTCCAGAAAGCTCCTGGCTCTTCGCTTCACCCCTGCTGATCCTGAGCCCGCCCCCTCCTCCCCTGTCCTACAGCCTCCCACCTTCGCTCCCCCTGCCTGTCCTGGTCCTTGCTGCCCCGACTTCCAGCTGCCCCATAAGAGGCTCCAGCCTCTTGCCCACTTGCCATTGTGAAGCTGCTGCTGCTATGAAAAGCATTTCCTGAGCAAGCGCAGGTACAGGACTGTTGGACCTTTCCTGACTCCTCAGACCCACCACAGCAGTTAAGTCCATACTGAGGCACCACCTGCTGTGTACCAGGCGGGGTTTCTCATCACGTCCATTTTACAGACCAGGAGACTGAGTTTAGGTGGGGAGAAGTCCCTCGCACAAGGACACACAGCTAGGAAGTGGCAGGTCCAAACCCGAGTTCAGAGCTCGGGGGTCTTGGCTTGTCCCTGCCAAGCTCCTGTCAGGGGCAACCTTGCTAGGTTCTCTGGAGCGACAGACAGGCCCATGGGCTTGGCAGCGAGCCAGCCAGCCTGGGCTCAAATCCCAGCTCCTCTGCTTCCGGGCTGTGCGACCACAGGCAAGTGACTTGACCTCTCTGGGCCTACACTTCCTTCTCGACTGTAACGTAGGGACGGTGACAGCATTTCTTTCATAGGCTGTAGTGCAAATCCAATGGGTCGATATGTATAAAGTCCTTAGAATAAAGCTGGGTATGGCACCTGGTACCGAAGAAGAGCTTGCTGCATACCTGCCAATGTTACCGGTCTCCAGATGAAGAAGGGGGACCCCCAGAGGGGAGGCATCTCTTGCCCTCAGGCTCTGTGCCAGCAAGGGGCAGTGCTGGGTCTAGACTCAGGGAGACAGAACTTCCTCCGTAGCGAGCAATCCCCTACACCACGCAGGTAGATCGGAGCTCCTGAGGCCTGCTCCACGCTCCACTCCCTCTCCCTTCCACAGTGTTTCCAGACCCCGAGCTTCTGGAGCCTGGCCCTTCCCCATTGCTCCAGCAACCCCTCCTCAGAAACAGCCCTCCTTCTTGCACTGCCAGCCTGCGGGCCTGGCTAGAGGGTCTGAATAAGTTATGAGGCCTTGGGAAGTACATCTACTCTACCGACAGACAGACAGACAGACAGACACACACCCCTCCTCTCTCCACCCTCCAATTCTTTGCCCATCCCTGCTCTCTTTCTTCCTGCCATGTTGTGTGGAGTAACTTACAGCCCGCCCCATTGTCCTTGGCTCCCCACTCTGTCCTCCTTCCCATTGGGGTCTTGCTGGACCCTCTGCTCCCACCACCCCTGGCCCACTCCCACCACCCAGATCTGAGACTCCTGCGGGGTGGGGGTTTTGGGAGGGGGAAGGAGGGGAGACTTACATTGCCTGGGGGTAGGATTTGGTTCATCCTGGGCCCTGAAAGGGCCTGGGAGCTGGGGAGGCCGTCCCTCTGAGGATCACCATGTTGCCCCAGGCTGAGCATGGCCCCGGCTGCTGCACCTGGGTAAGAAGCCAACAGTGTTGTGACGAAGCAGAGTCTGGGCGGACAGGGTGGGACTAAGTCCTGTGGCCGAGCTGCCAGCTTTATGGGGCCCAGTGCTCTGAACCCCTTCCAGCCATGTGAGTCTTCCGGATGGAATTGAGTTGAAGTCTTCACCCTCAGGTCAGAAAGAACCCAAAGCCTGATTCTTCCCACTGATAACCCGAAGAGTACTGCGGCCCACGGCAACCCTGGGAGAGAGGGGCTAAAATCCCCACTGCATGAGGAAACCAAGGTTTAGGGAGGCGAGTCATTTCTTTCCTGCAGCTGTCCCCCTATGTTATGGGCACCTGCCAGTCCAGGTCTCCCAAACCCCACAGGGGTTAAAAACTCCTTACACCTCTCCCAAGAGCGGTCCATGAACCCCCTCCTGTGGCACCTCACTCAGAAACGCTGGCTAGAAATACAGATCCCTGGGCGCAGCTGAAGGTCTGGGGTGTGCCCTGGAAGATGTGTGGTTTCTTCTTAACATTTCCTGGTAACTCTAAGAAGTAGGAAGGTTTGAGAGCCAAGGCCTCACTGATCAGCGCTCCCCAGGAACACACACACACACACACACACACACACACACACACACACACACAATCCTCATGCCACGGTGGGCCACACTGGAGAACGGTTGCCAAGAGCTCTGGGTTCTGAGCCTGCCTCTGACCGCCCCCAGCCGTGTTACTTTGGGCAGATGACTTTGCCTCTCTGTGCCTCTGCTTTTGCATCAGTAAGTTGGGGTTGATGACAGCTCGGGCCTCACAGAGCTGCTCTGAGAATGAAACATGCTGAGCACGGATGCGCACGCTCTGTGTCACAGGCCCTGGGGCAAGCCCTTTATATCCTTTTGGTTTCCTTTAAACCTTGCAGAGGGGACGCTGTAACTGGTGTCTTATAGCGAAGGAGGCGGAGCTGTAGAAAGAAGTCATTTGCGCAAGGAGCACGGTGGGGAGCAGACATGCAGCGGGGCTGACCCCACAGCCCGAGCCCCCAGGAGCAGAGTGGCCACTCCTCCCTAAGCTCCCAGTCTCACACAGACTTTGGGCCCTCGGGCTCACCCACTCCAGCCCAGTGTGCCCCCCCTTAAAGATGGGAATGAGGCGGGTCTGGGACCCAGACAACCTCCTCATTGCAGGGATGCGTTATTTCCTCTCCTGAGGGTGGGGGTGGGGGGGGAAGCTGGGGACCGGGACAGAAGGCGACAGAAGGCGGGAGCCTGAGGCACATGTCACGACCTGTCTCTAGCCTGCTCCTGCAACCAGCATGCCCGACGCTGCAGGTTCAACTCGGAGCTCTTCCGGCTGTCCGGTGGCCGGAGTGGGGGCGTTTGTGAGAGGTGCCGCCACCACACGGCGGGGCGGCACTGCCACTACTGCCGGCCGGGGTTCTGGAGGGACCCCAGCCAGCCTATCACCAGCCGCAAGGTCTGCAGGGGTGAGTGCGGCCTGGAGCCCGGCCTAGAGGGAAAGGAGGTGGTGGTGCCAGACTCCTGGAGCTGGGGGACTAGGTAGGAGCGTCTGGGGCCCTGACAGCCTGGGTCCCAAGTTCCTCTCCTCATGCAGCCTGCCAGTGTCACCCGATCGGGGCCACGGGAGGCATCTGCAACCAGACCAGTGGGCAGTGCCCCTGCAAGTTAGGGGTCACCGGCCTCACATGCAACCGCTGTGGTCCCGGCTACCAGCAGAGCCGCTCTCCCCGGATGCCCTGCCAGCGTGAGTCACAAGGGGCAGGGTTGCAAGTCCTAAGTGGGACAGGAAGGGGACATCCTGGATCTACAATGGGCAAGGATGCTGATGGCCAGGTCCTTGGTAGATGGAAGCTAGAGGCTGGAGGTCAGACTCTGGACCCTTGGGGGAGATGGGGACTCAAATTCCAGTCTCCTTAGTCTTGGGAAGGAGGAGGCTAGGAGCCTGGACTCCTGGATCTGAGGGAGGAGGGGGTGGGGGATCTGAAGGAGGAGGGGGTGGGGGATCTGAAGGAAGAAGGGACTAGGGACCAACTCCAGGTCCTAGGAGGAGGAGGGCAAAGGGAGCGCGCACTCCTGGGCTTTAAGGGAATAGACATGGGATCTGGATGCCTGGATACCTGTTGGGGTGGGGACGCATGGGAGGGGGCATTAAGGGTAAATTTCTCCTTTGGTTTCTCACAGGAATTCCAGAGGCAACCACCCCCCTGGCTACTACCCCTAGTGCTTACAGCTCTGGTAAGACCGGCTGGTGTGGAGAACCCTGAGAGCAAGGGCGATCAGGGATGGGCTGCTTGGGCCCCCAGATGGGGATACAAGGGTGGCCCACTGAGCCCAATCCCAAGGGGTGGGCACCCCAGTTGTCCATCAAGATGGAGCGTGGGGATGGGCAGGATGGGGCGCTGCGGTCCAGGCCTCGGGAGCCCACTGCAGATGGCCTGACCCTCCCCAGACCCCCAATGTCAAAACTACTGCAATGTCTCGGACACCAGGGTACACATGAGCCTCCGGAGGTACTGTCAGCAAGACTACGGTGAGTGCCGGGGAGAAAAATGGCCGGCGGCTACTCAGGTGTTCTGTTGAATGCCTCCTTCTCCACCTTCAGCTTTCTCATCTTAAACGGGAAGGAGGTCTCTAAAGGACTCTTCCTGATCTCGGACCTAATGGGGCAGAAGACAAAGGGGGGCAGGGGCAGCGGAGTGGGGGTGTTCCTTATCTTTTTAGGTCTCCTCCTTCCCCATGTTCTTGGCCCCCTTCAGCTGGACATCTTTGAGGGAGAAAGGGGACCTTCTGGGGATGAAAGGAGAAGGGGGTGCCCATTGAATGGAGGGTCCTGCCTATCTTAGACACTTTGCATCGCCCGTCAGGGTCCCAGATTCTGAACCGTAGGCCCACTCCCACAGAAGCTCACCCCCAAAGCTCCCTAACCCATGACCTCAGGGCCTATGACCTGGGGTAACTCAGATCTCTTAGATACTCAGGAGTTCAGCCCAGCCCTTGAATCCAGACCAACCTGTGACTTCCCTCAATGGTGTAAGACCCCAGGCCTCTCCTCCCTGAGAATCATCATCAGTGGTGTTCTAGGACTTGGACAATAGAAACTTCTTGTTCTGCCTCCCACAGGGATCTTCCGCCCCACAGACTTAGCTTGTGAGCCAGAGTCCTGCCCACAACACATCTCACCTTAGCCCTTCAGAGATCACGTTTCTGAATCACCACCAGTCTGACCTCAACCCTCAGGTTCTAGGTTCTGAACTCCTTCTGGCCCCCAAATTCATCCCAGAGCCTCTCCCAAGCCTTTTTCCAAGGGCTCTGCTTCTGACGTCTTTTGACTCTGCCACATCTGAGACCCCCGACCTGCCTCTTCTGCCTTGTTCCACCCACACCCACTGTGGGCCCCCCAGTCATCCCTCCCCGCACCTCAGATCATTCGGGCATCTGCTGCTCCCAGGATGAACCCCAACCAAAGCATCCCACATGGCATGTCCCATGTTCCCAGGCTCCTCCGTTTGGCCTCCCCTCCACAGGAGGAGCCCTCCATCGCCCCACTCTCCTATCACAATTCTGGCACCCCATCTCACACTCCATAGAGCCCTGCCCTCCTTGCCTTGACCATGTCTCCTCCAGCAGGGTCCACCATTCAGGACACAGGGCCATACCCCCAGAGCTCTCACCCTCCAATGTTCAAGGTCTCTCTCCTCCCTGGGGGCTTCCTGGGAACCCACCCCCGGAGTCCTGTCCCCTCTCCCTACTGGGTCAGACCCCTTGCGACCCCAGAGCACTCCTCTCCAGCCTGGGCCTTATGGCAACCCTCCCCGCAGTTCTCCGCGCGCAGGTGCTGGCGTCGGAGGCCACGGGCCCGGCGTGGCAGCGGCTGGCCGTGCGCGTGCTGGCCGTATACAAGCAGCGGGCGCGGCCCGTGTCCCGCGGCAGCCAGGACGCCTGGGTGCCCCGCGCCGATCTGGTCTGCGGCTGCTTGCGGCTACGGCCCAACACCGACTACCTGCTGCTGGGCAGCGCAGCCGGCGGCCCTGACCCCGCGCGCCTGGTCCTCGACCGCCACGGCCTCGCGCTGCCCTGGAGGCCACTCTGGGCCCGGCCACTGCGGCGGCTGCAGCTGGAGGAGCGCGCCGGGGGCTGCCGTGGCCTGCGGCCCCCCACCCCAAGCCCAGGCCCCGAACCCCAAACCTCAGAGCCAGAGCTGGGTGCCTCCACAGCCCACTGAGGAACTTGGAAGCGACCGTGAGCCAAGCCTTCCACTTCGACGGCACGTCCCTTGGCGAGCCAATCAGAAGCTGTGGAGCCCCTGACGTCACTGGCACGCGCCCGCTAAAGTGCGTGGGGTGGGGGCGGGGCCAGGACCCGCTCCCCTGACCCCCACCACCAAAGGCGGCAAAACGCCAGCAAGACTTTTGAGATATCTGGCCATGACGTTTGGCCTGTGACCTGTGCGGCCACTCCCCTAAATAAAGTCTTAAATCTTGGGGTCAATTTTGGCTACAGCACCTGATATGTGTTGGGACGGTGGGAAGGGGGGCAAATGAAGGAAACTAAGCAGCTGAAGGATGGCTGTGCTCCCCGACGCAATGCCTGATCCAAGCAAGGGGTTGGTACACTGTCTCTGCGTGCTGGTCAGATAGATCTGTGTTGCTTGATGATGGGCCTGAAGCCAGTTGGAGGGGGAGGGTGGATAGAAAAGGCGGGAAATGTGCTGAAAGAAAGGACAGCAGTTCCAGACTTCCAGAAAGTTCCACACTTCAGCACTTTGTGTTCCTGATGGGTCCTAGGGCAGTCTCCAAGAAAGGAATAAAGGGAGTTGGGGTGAATATCCAAAGAGGGTTCTTACTGAGGTTCATCTGGTCTTGAGGTACAGCCTAAACCCTTTCCTGAGAAAAGAGCCCATTGGGAGCCACAAAATGGCATGGCATTACTTGGTGCTGAGCGCAATTCTACTCCCACCCCACAGCTGGGTACCTCCAGGCCGGAGGGGTGGAGCTAAAACAACAACAACAACAACAACAACAAAACCCTAGAAGCAGTAAATACTATGGCAGTGAAGGTTGTCATGGCCTAGGACCTTCCTTGCCATCCTGACCTCTGCCCACTGCAGCCACAATGGAAAACACCATTTCAAATTTGAGTGTTCTTTGCAGGAGAGTCACTGAGGGAGTACTCTGAGGGATCCTCAAAGGAAGAAATATGACTTAGGGTTCTTTTGAGCCTAGAGAACAACCATGTTCATTCCCTGAAAGGAAAGTGGGCCTCTCAGCCAATGGAGAGTCAGGATGGGTTATGATGTCATAGGGTACTAGGTAGAAGGAAAGATCCTCCCCTTAGGGTTCTGCTGTGCTCCTCATGAGACTGAAAAAGGCAGGAAATAGACTCCAGGAGGTGACTGTTTAATCCCCAAGCCACCAGTAATATCTCATATCTGGGAAACGTGTCTTTGGCTTCAGCCAGGTTCACGGTGGGGGCATCTCTGAAGCAGGAGTTAGGAGTCTCTAAGAGATTTTCTTTTTCTTTTCTAATAAAGATTTTATTTATTGACCGAGAGAGTATGGGAGGAGAGACAGAGGGGGAAGGAGAGGGAGAGAATTTCAAGCAGGCTCCCACTGAGTGTGGAACCGGAGGTGGGGCTTGATCTCCTGACCCTGGGATCATGACCTGATCTGAAACCAAAAGTGGGAGGCTCAACCAACTGAGCCACCCAGGCGCTCCTCTTTAAGGGATTTTCTAAGAAGCATTCTCTGTTCCAGGAAAACTATACTCCTAATCTTGTCTTTTCCCATTCTTTCTTTTTTTTTTCCAAGATTTTATTTATTTATTTGACAGACAGCGGTCACAAGTAGGCAGAGAGGCAGCCAGAGAGAGAGGGGGAAGCAGGCTCCCCGCTGAGTGGGGAGCCTGAAGCAGGGCTTGATCCCAGGACCCTGAGATCATGACCAGAGCTGAAGGCAGAGGCTTGACCCACTCAGGCGCCCCTCCATTCTTTCTTGAAGCCAGTTTCGTGGGGCATTTGCCCTATACCACCCCGCCCCCCACATGTCTTGTCTCATCAGCAAGTCCTGTATAATCCACTGCCTACATATGTTCATAACTCAGCCATTTGTACATGTCCCCTCATACCACTCTGTCCAAGCCACCACCAGTGTTCTCTTGGATTATTACAGTGACCCATACTGGTTTTCCCTCTATCCCCTTAGAGTTTTCTTCGTACAGAATCAGGAAGATGGCTTTAAAACCCAAGTCAGATCATGATCCTATTATGCCAAAATCCAACTCTTTTTTTTTTTTAATATTTTATTTATGTATTTGACAGACAGAGATCACAAGTAGGCAGAGAGGCAGGCAGAGAGAGGAGGAAGCAAGCTCTGCTGAGCAGAGAGCCCAATGCGGGGCTCCATCCCAGGACCCCGAGATCATGACCTGAGCCGAAGACAGAGGCTCAACCCACTGAGCCACTCAGGTGCCCCCAAAATCCAACTCTTGAGTAGATTCCCATCTCTTTCAGAATAAAATCCAAAGTCTTGCTATGGTGAGTGCTGTGAAGTGTGTAAACCTGGCGATTCACAGACCTGTACCCCTGGGGATTGAAATATATTATATGCTTATAAAAAATAAAAATAAATAAAAAATTAAAACAACAACAACAACAAAAACCACACCAAAAAAAAACCCCCCAAAATCCAAAGTCCTTGCCCTCCTGCCCTACAGGGCCCTGCATGACCTACTCCCACCATATAACTGACCTCACAAGTCCCCTCATTCACACCTCTTTAGCCACACTGACCTCCTTCCTGTTCCTTTAAAAGTCAAGCGCACTTGCCCCAGGACTTTCACACTTGCTGTTCTCTCCTCCTGGGATGCACTTCCTCGCATAACAGCAAGCTAGTGCCTGCACTTCATTGATCAGGTTCTGCCAGCTCTGCTAGAATGATACAGTAAAAACTGACTTCTTGGCCGTGTATGTGTCCATGCAAGTCACCAAGGGATGGTTCTCCGCAGAGTCATTCAAGGACTCAGGCAGAGAGACATCTACCATCTTATCACTGCACCAAATGCAAACCATGGCATCTTGATCAGCAGCAGGCAGAGAGAGAACCCGCATGGTCCCCGCACAAGAAATAAATGTGTTGGCTCTGGAACGACTCCAGCACTTCCCTTCCTAGTCATTGGTCAAGAATACTCACATGGGGGGCACCTGGGTGGCTCAGTGGGTTAAGCCTCTGCCTTTGGCTCAGGTCATGATCTCAGGGTCCTGGGTGCTCTGCTCAGGAGGGAGCCTGCTTCCTCCTCTCTCTCTGCCTGCCTCTCTGCCTACTTGTGATCTCTCTTTGTCAAATAAATAAATAAATAAATAAATAAATAAAATTTAAAAAAAAAAAAGAATACTCACATGGTTTCACCTAATAGCATGAAGCTGGAGAAGCAGAATGCTCTTATGTGTCTGCAAAGAGAGAAGAATGAGTGTATTAGTTTTCTACTGCTGCCATAACAAGTTACCATAAACTCAGCAGCTGAAACAATACAAATGTATTATCTTGCAGGGTTTTTTAAAGAGTTTATTATTTTTTTTAAGATTTTATTTATTTATTTGACAGACAGATCACAAGTAGGCAGAGAGGCAGGCAGAGAGAGATAGGGGGAAGCAGACTCCCTGCTGTGTAGAGAGTCCGATGCAGGGCTCGATCCCAGGACCCTGAGATCATGATCCAAGCTGAAGGCAGAGGCTTTCACCCACTGAGCCACCCAGGCGCCCAGAGTTTATTTATTTATGAGAGAGAGAGTGTGCGGGGGAGGAGCAGAGGGAGGGATGAGCAGACTCTGTCCCACAAGCCTCGGATCATGACCTGAGCCCAAATCAAGAGTCAGACACTTAACCAACTGAGCCACCCAGGCGCCCCTATTATCTCACAGTTCTATAGGTCAAAAGCCTGACATGGGTTTTACTAAGCTAAAATGGAGGTGTCGACAGACTGCATTCCTTCTGCATCCTCTAGGGGATAATGTTTCCTTTTCATTCCCAGCTTATACAGGCCACCCCCATTCCTTGGCTCTGGGCCCCTTCTTCCAGCTTCAAAGGCAGGTCGAATCCCTTTCACACTGTAGATTTCTGCTGCCTCTTTTTCTGTCCTTACATCTTTTTCTCTTCCTGCTGGGAAAGGTTCTCTGCTTTTATTTTATTATTATTATTTTTTAGGATTTTATTTATTTGACACAGAGAGAGAGACACACACAGTGAGAGGGGGAGAATGGGAGAAGGAGAAACAGGCTTCCCCCTGAGCAGGGAGCTTAAATGCGGGGCTCACTCCATCCCTGGACCCTGAGATCAGGACCTGAGCCCAAGGCAGATGCTTAACGGCTGAGACACCCAGGTGCACCTTAACTTGAGAATCTTTTTTTTTTTAAATTAAGATTTTATTTATTTATTTGAAAGAAAGAGCAAGAGTGCATGAGAGGGAGGAGGGTCAGGGGAGGAGTAGAGTCCCTGCTGAGCAGGGAGTCCAAGGTGGGGCTCGATCCCAGGATCCTGAGATCATGACCTGAGCAGAAAGCAAAAACAACGGACGGAACCACCCAGGTGCTCCATAATTTGAGAATCTTTTTTTACTTTTTTAAAATTTGACAGAGATCACAAGGAGGCAGAGAGGCAGGCAGAGAGAGAGGGGGGGAGAGCCTGATGCAGACCGATCCCAGGACCCAGGGACCAGGACCCTGGGACCATGACTCTGAGATCATGACCCGAGCTAAAAGCAGAGGCTTTAACTCACCGAGCCACCCAGGGACCTGAGAATCTTAGAGCATTTCAAAGCTCTCTTACTTGGAAAGATGATAGAGGCGTGACATTTTGGGTTGGGTAAACGTAGTGATGCATTAAAATTAAACACCGGGTCTAAGTAGATTCAGCAAATTAAAAAAAAAAAAATCCTTCTCGGGGCACCTGGGTGGCTCAGTGGGTTAAAGCCTCTGCCTTCAGCTCAGGTCATGATCTCAGGTCCTGGGATCGAGCCCCCGCATCAGCCTCTCTGCTCAGCGGGGAGCCTGCTTCCCCTCTCTGCCTACTTGTGGTCTCTGTCAAATAAATTTTTTTAAAAATCCTTCTCATTCGTTTATCCTGCTTTATCCTTCTTTTTGCCATTTGTCGCCATGTAATATAATAAATATTTGTCTTTCTGGTTACTGTTTCTGTCTCTTCCACTAGAACGGGAACTCCACGGGAGCACAGATTGTTATTTGTTCCATGTGCCACTTGTCCCTCGAAAGGTGCATGGTACGTAGTGGATGGTCGATAAATACTTGTTGAAAAATCTGATCAGAAAATGGCCTAACCTACCTGAAACTAATATTATACTGTCTGTTCACTAACAGGGATTTAAATAAAAATTAAACAAACAAAACAAAAATGGTCTAACTCGCAGCCCAACTGAACCTGAACTTGTAGCTCAAGCATCTATATTATTAGGAGTCGTAGCAAACGTCAAATAACAGTGGGCTTAAGCAAGATAGAAACTGATTTATTGGGGCGCCTGGGTGGCTCAGTTGGTTAAGCAACTGCCTTCCGCTCAGGTCATGATCCTGGAGTCCCGGGATTGAGTCCCGCATCGGGCTCCCAGCTCTTCGGGGAGTCTGCTTCTCCCTCTGACCTTCTCCCCTTTCATGCTTTCTCTCACTCTCTCTCAAATGGATAAATAAAATCTTAAAAAAAAAAAAGAAATTGATTTCTCTTGTGGGTGGGTAGGAGGAAGGAAAGAAATTGATTTCTCTCTGGCATAAAAGAGGTCTGGATGGAGTCAAGCCACCAGGAACCTTCTAGCTTTCCTCTTCAACATCCTTAGAATGCAGCAAGATGGAAGAAGGTAAAGAGACAAGGCCAAAGGGCCCACACAGCTGATTTATCAGGATCTTTTCCAAAGCTGCTACACGATCCATCTGTTCTTATCTCATTGGCTAGAATTTAGTGATATGACCACACCTAAGCTTCAGGGGAAGGTGGAACTTCAACCTTTAATGTTGCACTGTCTTTGACCCTAGCTAAATAGGACCTTTTGATGTCAAGGGAAGAAAAAAGTCAGGTTGGAGAAAATTACCCAACCTTGCTTTACGCCAGGCCCTCAGCCAATCAGAACCCAGAGTATGCTATGACATCATGTAGTGCTAGGCAGAGCAGCCTTTGGACATTTCCAGGAAAAGAGAGGCAGACTGTTCAAAGACCTCTCTGGCCATGACATTCCATTTTACCTCCCGCTGTTCTGACCTTGGATCTGAGTCTGTTTTGTCCCCTGCTGTAAATGCAGGCCGTAGGACCAAGTAGGTACTCAAATTTTTGTTGACTAAATAGGCTGGTCCTATTATTCCCCTTATACAGAAGAAAAAACCAAGGCTCAGGGGAGGACTCCACCTTTCGAAGAGGGCAGAGATTCAAGTTCAGGTGTAGAAGTCTTAGGGACTGTCACACAGCAAGCGGCAGGCATAGAACCGGTCTGATACAGTCACCACTAGCCACGCTGGGCTATGCACATTTAAATGAATGAAAATGAAATAAAATGTAAAATTCGGTTCCTCAGTTGCATTAGCCACAGTTCAAGTGGCTGGTGGCTAGCTCAGTGGACAGAACAGATAGAGAACATTTTCCATCATTGCGGACAGTTCTCTTGGATGGCACTGCTTTAGAGACCATTTCATGAAGGGCATAAACTCCAAAGCCAGGATGCCTGGGTTCAAATCTCTGTGTGTCCCTCAGGTCTCTCATCTCTAATACTGGGATGATGATGAGGAGGATAGGAAGTAACTCATGGGACTTATTATTATTATTATTATTATTTTAAGATTTTATTTTTAAGCAATCTTTACACCCAGTGTGGGACTCGAACCCACAACCCCGAGACCAAGAGTAGCCTGTTCCACTGTTGGGCCAGCCAGGTGCCTCACGGGGCATATTATGAGGATTAAAAGAGTTACTATGTGGTTTAACGGGCTTAGAACTGCCTGGCACAGAGGAAGAGCCTTTTGAATTTGTTATTATTTAAGTGTCTGGTGGCTACACACACACACCCCACCCCCCGCCAGGAGAGCAGAGCCCAGAAGGCGAGAATACCGATGTGCAGAATTTGCTGGGTTCCCCTAGGGAGTGGAAGTTGGGGGCAGCTCTCTCCCTGTTCTCAAGGTGAGAAGGTGAACAGGGGCTGTGGGAACCACCCAGGCCTGGAGAGGTTTGGCCCTCCTGCCTCCCACCCAGGGGCCAGGGAGGTAGGAGATGAAAGTGAGGCACAGGGCGAGCCCCATATGTTCCCCATGACCCGAACTTTGTTCCCAGCAACCGAGACAAATAGGCATGAAATCCACATCTGGGACCCACCTCCGGCCTGGCCTTTCCCTCTGCCTCTGGGCATGGAGCCCAGTCTGTCTGTGTGCTATAATGGGGGCTCAGGGACAGGTGGCTTCGAGAGCTCCAATGAGGCTCCTGCCCACCTCACCACTGCTGATGGCTTTCTGGAAAAGCAGACTCCTGAGTAAGAATTTGCCCGGTGGAGGAGAGGGAAAAGACAACCCCAGTTAGAGAAAACAGCTTGTCCAAAGGTCTGGAAGCTCAAGGACCTGGTGTGGTATAGAGAAGAGAGATGAGGCTGGGGACTGATGCTAGCCAAGGCTTGGGTGGCCTCTAAGGCCAGGCTGAGGGCCTGCGTGTTTCTCCTGGGGGTGGGGAGGGCACCAGGGAGCCATGGGAGGTCTTTGAGCCCTGGAGGGGGAGGGTCAGTCCTCTGTGAGAAAAAAATCAGTGATATGGGGGTGCCTGGCTGGCTAAGTTCGAAGAGCATGCAACCCCTTGATCTTGGGGTTATGAGTTCGAGTCCCACATGGGGTGCAGAGATTACCTAAATAAATAAAACACTTTTTAAAAAGTTCACTGAGAGCCAGGAGATCAGGAAACGCCTCAGAGAGAGTGACATTCAAGGTAGGTCTTGAAGGACAGATAAAGGATTTATTTGGTCCCCAAGAGAAAGGCCGAGGGGCCGGCACTCCATCCAGGGGAGCTGGGCATCAATGGAACCGCTGTGGCTAGAGCAGAGGGAGGGTGAACTCTGGGATCTCTGAGGGGTACACTGAAGGGGGAGGGAGAGTCTGGGAGGGGAAGGCCGGGGGGGTGGGGAAAGGATGAGTTTTGAGCTGGGGCCCGGTTACAGGGACAGAAAAAGAGTCAGGAAAATGTCACCTACACCCAGAAAGCCTTCCTCTTAACCGCCGTGCAAAATTTTTTTCCCCACCCATTTCTGAATGCCCCCTTCTCTCTATTTTGGCTTCATTCACTCACTTTTTTATTTACTCAACATATACTCCTGGGGCGCCTGGGTGGCTCAGTGGGTTAAAGCCCCTGCCTTCAGCTCAGGACATGGTCCTGGGGTCCTGGGATTGAGCCCCGCATCAGGCTCTCTGCTCAGTGGGGAGCCTGCTTCCTCCTCTCTCTCTGCCTGCCTCTCTGCTTACTTGTGATCTCTGTCTGTCAAATAAATAAATAAATAAATAAATCTTTAAAAAAAAAAAAGAAAAGAAAAAAAGAAACAAACAAACAAAAGAAAGCAAATGCAAAAAAACATTGTCTCCTGAGGTCTCCCTGGAAAATGCTGGGATGGAGATCTGAGTCAGACCCAGGACTTGCCCTGCAGGGGCTCCCCATCTGGGAGGGTGTGCTAGGGGACAGACTTATGTCCAGTCACATCTGGTGCGGTGGATAATAATGGAGGCAGCAGGGGACCTCGCCTCTTAGATCAGAGACTTCCCAGGGGAGGTGAGGCCCTCGCTGGGCCTTGCAGGAAATCCAGTTGTCTCTCAGCAGACAGGAGGAGCCCAGAGTCTCTGGGTAGAGACATCAGGAGCATTGTCTCATTCAATTGTGTTTGATTCCTCTCCTGAGGATCCCAGTGTGCCCTCTGGGGGCCAGTGTTGGACACCCAGAGATGGGTCAGGTCTGGGCCCTTGAGGGAGGACACAGTTCCTCCCCTAATGGGATTGGTGCTCTAATGGAGGTAGCCCAGGGTGTTAGGAATGTGCACAGCAGGCACTGACTCCGGTTGGAGGAGGGGCAGTCAGGGAGGGCTTCCTGGAGGAGGAGAGTCAACAAGCCAATTTGGAGAGCCAAACTTGTAGGTAGAAGCTGCTCTTCTGCACTATCAGCCTTGTCTGTCTCTCCCTCCATGTATCTCTGGTTCCTTCATTGTCTCTGCCTCTGAAAAGTTCCATGTCTTTCTCATTATTGCTCCGCACCCCTGGGGTCAGCTGCAGTAAACAATGACCACAAACTGCATGGCTTAAAACAACAGCAATTTATTCTCTCACAGCCCTGAAAGCCGCAGGTCCCAAATCAAGGTGTCAGCAGGGCCACAGTCCCTCCAAAGCCTCCAGGAGAGGATCTGTCCCTGCATCGCGCAGCTTCTGGGGATTCCATGTGATCCCGGGCTTGCAGCAGAATCACGCCAGCCTCTGCCTCTGTCTGCACATTGTAGTCTCGAATCTCCCTCCGCCTTTCTCTCATAAAGACAGTTGCCCTTGGATTTTGGGTCTAGCCAGATAATGCAGGATGATCCGGTCCCACGGTCACTGACTTAGTTACATTAGCAAAGACCTTTTTGGCAAATTAGGTTCCACTCTGGGTGCACTTTTTGGTGTGTGGATTTGGGGGTACCATTCAACCCTTGCCATCTTGGGAGAGCCCCTTCCCTCTCGGACCAGCCTCAGTGTTCTATCTGTATAATGGGGCTAATCCTAACCCCTCCACTCCCTGGGGCCGCTTTGAGGGTTAAAACAAAGCCAACAGAGAGCATGGCACGGCCCAGCATCTAGGAAACTGGTCAGGATGGCTGCCATTTCTTCCTGATTTATTTCTCCAACAGACCTGGGTTCTCCAACCCCCAATTCCCTGCCAAGCTTCCTGACAGATTCCTCGCTTCTCGGCACAATGCCTCCATCGTGTTTTCTTCGTCCCCCTTTGCTCTATTTTCCTCCCCTGCTCCACCACTTCCTATTTGTATAACTCTGGGCAAGTCACCTGCACCCTCTGACGCTTGGCTTCCCCATCTGTAAAATGGGCCAACACAGCTCCTGGGTGGCTCAGTTGTTAAGTGTCTGCCTTCTGCTCAGGTCATGATCCTGGGGTCTTGCGATCACCACATCACCCGCAGCATCCCAGCATCCCAGCATCGCAGCATCAGCATCGGGCTCCCTGCTCAGCAGGGAGCCTGTTTCTCCCTCTCCCTCTGCTGCTCCCCCTGCTTGTGCTCTCTCCTCTCTCTCTCTCTCTCATCAGTCGATCTGGAAACCAGCACCCCTATAGCCCTCTAGAGAGGCACAGTGATGAGGAACTTGGAAGTGCTGTTCAGCCCCAGTCGAACCTCCAGGGGGCTGCACCCTGGTCAAGGTCCTAACTGGACCCTAGTGGACCCCCGCCCCGCCCCGGTTAAGCCATTCCCAAACTCCAAACCCTCAGACTCGGTGGGACAGTAAATGCTTGTTGGTTGAAGCCACCAAGTTTGGGGGTGATTCCTTATGCGGCCATGGATAAGCAATACATACCTTTCTTTCCTGCAATTTTCTTCTCTCTCCATTTCTGACTCTCTTTGGCTGTCTGTGCCTTGACTGTCCGTTCCAAATTCTTTATCTGAATGCCTGTCTTTCTGACTCCACGCTGTCCTTTGATGTCCCTTGGTCTTTTCTGGGTCTCTCTCCCTCTCTCTGGGTCTCTGCCATCTCTTCCTCTCTGGTGAGCTCTTTCTCTGCATGAGGCTCTCTACTCAGAGGGGTGTGCGTGTGTGTTTGTGTATGTGTGTGTCTCTTTCTCTATGTTTCTGTGTGTCTCTCTCTCTGAGTTTGGCTGTTGTCTCTCTGTCTTTGAATCTCTTCTCGGTTTCTGTTTCTCCCCACCCCCACCCCCTTGGCCTGGCAGCTTCTTCTCCCTTCTCTGACCGTCTCTGACCGGTGGGATGGGCGTTTCTGTTCCTATGGCCAAGTGTGTCTCTGTACGTCTCTCTCTGCCTCCACCAGTATCTCCCCTTCTCTCTCTCTCACTCTGTCTCTGACTGTGTGTCTCTGTCTCTCTCCTCTCCCCCACCCCCACTCCCCCGCCTCCCCGCTCCCCTATTTCCAGCACGCAGGTCTCCCTCCGCCATGTCTCCCCGCATCTACCTCGGCCTCCCCTTCCCCTCCTAAGCCTCTGCAGTCCTTCGACCTCACCTCGGCTGCCTCCCCTCGGCCTTCCCGGCTCCTCCTCCCGGCGCTCGGTCCCTCTCCAAGTCTCTGCCTCCCCCTCCTGGTCAGCTGCTCGCACCGCACCCCGGTCTCCCAGGGGATCCCTCAGCCCCGTTAAGGCGGCCCCCAGCCGAGGCCGACTGGAGCACTGGGCGGGGGCTGCAGGCGCCACTAAGGCTCCAACCCGGGTCCGCACCAGCCGGGGGACCCCGGATCCTCCGGCACCAGCGGCCTGGAGCACGGAGACCTCGGAGGACTCCCCCAGCTCCACCTTAAGCGCCCCCCCCTTCTCCCTTCTGCGGAGGATGGGAACTGCCAGCTCCGGGCCCCAGGTGTCCAGGCCACCCCCACCCCTCCGTCCCCCTCCCCCGGCCCCGGCACAGCTGGAAGCTGGATATCAGCCCCCAATGACCCCTCCATCCTGCCCCTTGGTCTCTCCCCACACCAGTCCGAGGAGTGTTTGCTGCTGTGAGATCACTCGCCACCCCCCGCCCCCCCGCCAACAACAACGGCAAAAAAATTAAATAACACCCAGAGAGAGATCAGAGAGGGAGGGGGAGGAGGGAGCGAGGACGAGGGAAGAGAGAGACGGAGAAACAGGAGAGGCAGAAGAGGAGGAGGTGGGGAGACTGGGCGAGAAAGAAGCAGGAGAGGAGGGAGACCGGGAGGAGGAGAGAGAAGCAGGATGGAGACATGGGGTTAGGTGGCTCCGGGGAGCTGAAGAAAAGAGAGCAAAGAGGGGGTGTGGATTAGAAACCAGGAGGTAACCCCGGGGAGAAGCAGGAGGCAGAGAAAGGGGTAGGAAGATCGGGAGGTAGAGGGAGGCTGGAGGGTTGGGGAAAAGAGAAAAGGAAGGAGGAGAGGCACAGAGAGCTGGGAGAGCAGGGAGGAGTGTATTTGGGGGGTCTCAGTTCCCTGCTGCCTCGGTGTTTGGGGAACTGGACTCCCTGTAGGGAGGAGAGGCAGGCTGGAAGTCCTGGAGGGACAGGGTCCCACAGAGCAGGGAAGGAGGAGCTGAGAGAGGGTTGCTCAGAGGCCTCCCAGGGATGGGGGTTGCTGCTCGTCTGAGCGTTCCTAGGGCGCTGGTACTCTGGGCCGCACTGGGGGCGGCAGGTAAGGCTGGGGGGTTGGGGCGGGAGCCCCTGAGGGAGAGGTGGGGGTGGGGTACCAAGGGGAGGGGTTCAGGCTGCTCTTTCCCCAGCTCACATTGGACCTGCACCTGACCCCGAGGACTGGTGGAGCTACAAGGATAATCTCCAGGGAAACTTCGTGCCAGGTGGAGCCAGGGCGGGGACCCAGGACTCGGGGCTGCAGGGTGCCTCCTTCCTCAGACCCAGGAGCCCTGTCCTCCTCGCAGGACCCCGGAGTCCCAGCCCCTTCCTTCCCTCTCCCTCCCTTCCTCCCTCTAGAGTCGGCCCCAGCCTCTGAACCCCAGCAGCTCACCACGGGACATTATATATGCGCATTTCAAGTAGTGAGTGGGAGTGAGTGGAAGGAAGGAGTGTGGGGGTGCAAAAGAGAGTGTGGGGGGTTTGCAGGGAAAGAGGCAGGTAGGTCTGGCTTGTGCTGGGAACCAGAGGCTCATTGGTCGGGTCCCCTGCCTTGACCAGCCCCTGCAACTCCTCTCCCCCCGTACATTCATTATCCAGCTGTGGGACAAGGGAGAGTGAAAGAACTACAACTCCCATGGGCTCTGGGGCAGACATGCAGTGGATGGGTAGGCTAGCAGCACTCAGGCCTGCTGGGAGTTGTAGTTCCTTCCCCCATGACTTAATTGAAGGTAGGTTTGGTTAAGGAGGAGGCTAGATGATCTTTGGAAACTCCTCCAAGATTCTTCTAGGACCCAAGATTCTGGATTCCCAGCCCCTTCCTCCCTCAGACGCAGGAGTCCCCATCCCCTACCCTTCCTGTCCTGGGATCCGGGAGTCCAAAACACAGCCTTCTCAGCAGATCCCAGCTTTGGGATCCAGTCCTATCTTTGACTCCCTTTCCTCCCTGCCCCACCCCTGCCTCCAGGGCCTCCCTTCTGGGGCTTAGTGAATGCAGCCTGGAGTCTGTGTGCTGTGGGGAAGCGGCAGAGCCCTGTGGATGTGGAGCTGAAGAGGGTCCTTTATGACCCCTTTCTGCCCCCACTGAGACTCAGCACTGGGGGAGAGAAGGTAAGGGGCCTGGTGGGAGGGTTCACCAAATCCCCTGGGGGTGGGCACGAGTGGGGGTGGGGTGCGGAGGTGAAAGGCCCCCCTGGGTTAAGGAGCGGTAGACAGTGGGTGGAAAGGAGGCTCCTTACACTCTAATAGGAATCACCTGTTCTTCTTTCTCCAAACATGGCTCCCTAGGTTTTCCGTGTCTGTAAAAGCAATGTTAACACAGACTGTTCCCTGGGCCAAGCATGGTTTTAAAAAGCCTGATCAGCCTGCTAATCCTCCCAACCACCCCATGAGATATAGGCTATTGTTCTCCTCATTTTAAGGATGCAGAAACTGAGGCACAGAGAGATTGAGTTACTTGTCTGAGGTCACACAGCTAGAGGGTCAGCACTGGGATTCAGACCCAGGTAGTGTGGTCCTAGCATCTAGGCTCTTGCGCACTTTGCAATTCCATTTCTTGTAAGAGTTGGCACCCCTCTTCACTCACCTGCCCCTGCCAGAAGCCCGGGGCTATTCCCAACCCATTCTTGCCTTCATTCCCCTGTCCATTCTGGGTCCTTTTTCATCTCCCTGCTCAATATCATTTGGATCCTGTCACTGTGTGTTTCCTCCAACTCCCCCACCATCAACTTGCCCCTGGACTAGTGCCACAGGGTGCTAGCTAGCCTGGTTCTCTGCCTTCTGCCCTCCATTCTCCATCCCACAGCTAGAGGGATGTTTAAAAACACAAAGCAGAGCATTCCACTCTCCTCTCAAAATATTCCTAATGGGAGAAGTAATACTAACAGATTTAAACAGCAAATACCATGTTCCAGGCACTGTGCCAGGTGTGAGATTTTAGATATATATAAATTTTATATGTATATATATAATATATATATTTATATATACACATATACATATAGATGTATTTATTTTTTGTTATTTAAATAAAAATACAAAATATTCCATCATTGTCCACAAGGCCCTGTACCATCTGGCTCCTATCACCTCTCCGTTCACCAGGCACTAGTCCCACAAGCCCCTGCACTAGCACTGAAAGAGGTTACCTCAGGGCCTTTGCACTTGCTGTTTCTTCTTCCAGGAATACCCTTCTCTCCTTTGCAACAAATTCCTACTTATCTTTTGGGTCTCCATTCAAATGTCACTTTCTCATGAAGGCCTTTCCTCATCTCCCCACCCCCCACCCCAGTCTAGGCTGGGTTTCCCATGTTACCTTCTCAGAGCTCTCAGTTCTTCCCCGCTTAAGCATAAGATGTAATTAATTAAGCAGTTACTTACGTAATTCGTTATTTATTGCCTGCCTCGGCTCCGTGAGGACACGAGTTCCATGAGCCCAGGGTTTTTGCCTACTTGTTCCTTGCTCTCTTCCTGGCATCCATGGCACATAGTAGCAGCTCAATAAATATCTGTGAGTTGAATAAATGCACCGATATTGAGCACCTATCATGGGGCTAGAACAGACCCTGGGAAGTAACTGATGTTCCAGCTGTGCTGAATGATTAAATGCTTGGTGGAAGCAGGAAATGTAGGAGTGGAACACAGGAGGGAAAAGACCTTCCCTCTTTGTCCCTGTGACGGCTTCCTCCTCTCCTACAGCTTCGGGGAACGTTGTACAACACTGGCCGCCATGTCTCCTTCCTGCCTGCGCCACGGCCTGTGGTCAATGTGTCTGGGGGGCCCCTCCTCTACAGCCACCGACTCAGTGAACTGCGACTGCTCTTTGGAGCACGTGATGGAGCTGGCTCTGAACACCAGATCAACCACCAGGGCTTCTCTGCTGAGGTGGTGGCCACTGACCTCTGACCCTTGACCTTCACCCAGAGCTGACCCAATTCCTCCCACCTCACCTTTCTCTTAATGCCTCACCCCACCCTCCTTTGCAGAACCACTGCCCCCCATCAAGCACTAATCTTTAACCTGCCTTGGGACCCTGAGGGCCCAGAGCTGCACCCATTCTCTCCTCCCCTTCTACTGGGGGAACCCCACTCTGTGCTCCCCTCCCAGGTGCAGCTCATCCATTTCAACCAAGAACTCTACGGGAACCTCAGCGCCGCCTCCCGGGGCCCCAATGGCCTGGCCATTCTCAGCCTCTTCATCAATGTGAGCCCAGGCGAGATCCCAAAGGATGAAGGGGAATTCTGGCATCTGGTCTGGGGAAGAGGGAGTCTGGGTGGCCCAGATTCCTTAGACTTGGGACTTTTGGATTCCTACCTCCTCACCTTGTACCCCCACACAGGTGGCTGGCAGCTCGAACCCCTTCCTCAGCCGCCTCCTTAACCGGGACACCATCACCCGCATCTCCTACAAGAGTAAGTCCTTGGTGCATTGTGGGGAGGGGATGGGGAGCTGTGTGTGCACAGGAGGGGAGTTCAAGAGGGGTTCTGCTCCTCACTCTAGCCCGGTATTGCTGCAGATGATGCCTACTTTCTTCAAGACCTGAGCCTGGAGCTCCTGTTCCCCGAATCCTTCGGCTTCATCACTTATCAGGGCTCCCTCAGCACCCCGCCCTGCTCAGAGACTGTCACCTGGATCCTCATTGACCGGGCCCTCAATATCACCTCCCTCCAGGTGACTTCTGTCTGCCCCCTCCAGCCTGGCTAACCCGTTCCGTGGCCTGGGCATCGCTCTTGGCCTCTCCTACCCTCCTTCCCCCTTACTTTTCTCCTGGGCCGAGTGAGACCCCGCCCACCTGCCCCAGGGGCGGGGCTTTCCTCTGTGGCCATTCACCAAGACCGCTCACCGTTCACTCACAGTTTCCCACCCGCTTCCGCCGCAGATGCACTCCCTGAGACTCCTGAGCCAGAATCCTCCGTCCCAGATCTTCCAGAGCCTCAGCGGTAACGGCCGGCCCCTGCAGCCCTTGGCCCACAGGGCCTTGAGGGGCAACAGGGACCCCCGGCACCCCGAGAGGCGCTGCCGAGGCCCCAACTACCGCCTGCATGGTATGGTCCTGTCTGCACCCCTCCCCGCACGTCTTGGTCTAACCCGCCTATGTGTCTCCCCTTCTTTTCTCAACATGATATAGTCCTACCCACCCCTTTGACGTTTCTGTACGGTTCAGCCTCCTGAGCTCGCACTCGCTCTTTTCTCCCTTCTATGTGTCAACATGGTACAGTCCACCTCCACGCCAGAGACCATTGCTGGTCCGTGATTTGTCTTTCCTCTCCACTGCTTGCAACTTGCAACTTGGTATATAACCCGAGCTCCCTGGCTTCCCACTGGGCCGTGGTTTTTTATTACGACGGCTTTCCAAAATGGTACAGCCCGGATCCCTTCCCTGTTTCGGTGTGGTACAAATCTCAGGCTGTTCCGTAATCTGACACACACCCCTTCCTGAAAATCAACATGGTACGGCCTCCTCCCCTTCCTACAGTCTCCCCGAGCTTCGACCCTGTGATCTTACAGCCACTCAGCTAGCTTCTCAACGTGGTATGGCCCAGACCCTCCTACCCCCACCCCATGAATACCTTCGCGTAGTTCAGTCTGATGCTGAAGCTGGACGTCAACCCTCCTAGTCCACCCTCCTGCTGCCTCCTGCTGGTTAAACCCAGTGCCGGTCCAGAATCTGACCGTTTCCCCCAGTTTCTCGACCTGGTACATCCCGGCTTCCCCTTTCTTCGCCTCTCCATGAGCCCCTAAGCCTGCGGGCAGGTGCCCGGTGATGGCGCGGCCCGTGAGCGACAGGACCCCGGCCCCCCTGCTGCTGGGCGGCCCAGCCGGGGCCCCCCCTGGCGGGGGAGCGCTGCTTGGGCTGCGGAGCCTTCTGCAGGGGACCAGCAAACCCAAAGACCCAGCCTCCGTGGTAGAGCCCTCCGCGGCCCAGCTCCCGACTCCTGCAAACCCTCTTGCAGGGTCCAACCTCTCGTGCCGTAAACTAATGCTCCCCCACCGCTGTCGTCTGTCTTACAGTGGATGGTGCCCCCCATGGTCGCTGAGACTCCCCTTCGAGGATTGTGCCTGTCCTTTCCAAGCCTCCCAACACGGGGAGGGGAGTCACCCCCAAAACAAAGCTATTAAAGGGACAGAATACTTCCTGTTTCTTAGTGGTCTGATTCTAGGCGCGGCGGGGAAACATTTGGGTCGTGAAAAACAGCAGCCTTCTAGAAACCAATCTCCGTCTTCCTAAACCGCACTGCTCGGTTTTTTTTTTTTTTTTTTTGCTTCCGGTTTCCCAAAACCGTCATTTAGACTGGCGGCTCCTTTAAGCCGCGGCTCTTTTACTACCCCCCCCAACTCACCCTCCCCATCGGGCAGCACGCGCAGAGCCATGTGCTTCCCCCTCCCGCCTGCTTCATTGGCCCGAAATGGGTCACGGTCCCGCCCCCAGTGCCGTCTCCCATTGGGCAAATGTAGGTCAGGGTCCCGCCTCCCACCTAAAGGCACTGCAACTTCTCGCACGGAACCCCTCATGCGCCCTCCCGGGCCTCGGCGGATCCGGGGGTCCCATTGGCCGTGCGTCTCGAGGGATCAAGACGCGATTGGCCCGCGCTTTCAGCCGGAGGGCGGCACGCGGCTGGGGTCCTCGGCCCAAGCAGCTGGCGGGGGCTAATAGGAGGGGTGCGCGCTGTGGCGTCGAGTGTTTTGGTTTGGCTTTTTTTTTTTTTTTTTTTTTTTTTTCCGCGAAAGAAGTTTGCGTTGGCCACGCCTCAAGGAGGCCGCCTCCTCTTGCCCCCTCCCCCGCCCCTCCGCGCACACCTCTTGGTGCAGATTGCAGAGCGCCTTCCGCTGAGAGAGCTGCAGATTTTGCAAGAGCAAGGCTCGCCCACCGTGTAGAAGGAGCGCCTTGTGTCCCCTTGAACTCTGGACTGCAGAGAACCCGCTGCCTGATTTGATCAACCCCTCACTCAGACTGCATGGTCTCCAGGGACCCTCTTGAGTTGCACGTTTCTGCACTGAGGACTGCAAATCCCCGTCACTCCTAGGATTTGCAGTGTTCTGGATACTGGAGGCTCGCAAGCTACGCTCGCCCGCCCCTGGGCAGGCACTCGCCCGAACCACTGGAGTGTGCCTCTAACTGGCAGGCCGGCTCTTCGCCTCTCCATGAGCCCCTGAGCCTGCGGGCAGGTGCCCGGTGATGGCGCGGCCCGTGAGCGACAGGACCCCGGCCCCCCTGCTGCTGGGCGGCCCAGCCGGGGCCCCCCCTGGCGGGGGAGCGCTGCTTGGGCTGCGGAGCCTTCTGCAGGGGACCAGCAAACCCAAAGACCCAGCCAGCTGTGAGTTCTAGCCCCCCTCTATCCTAACCCGGACACCCTACTCCCTCAGGGATTCAAGTGCTGGGGCGGGGGGCTCCTCTTACGTGTCGAGAGTCCATCTTCCAACCGTCATCTGCCCAGTTACTAAGGTGTTTAGGCCCCTAGATCTCTCAGCACCCAGGATCCAAAAGTACCTGCGCTCAAGCCCCTCCAAGAGGAGGACCCAGGAGTCCCCTAGAGTCCTCCTCTCCGAGGACCTGAGAGTCTGGGCCTAAGCCCCCCCCCCCCGCATTCTTTGGTCCTGAGCGTCTGGACCCCTGGGGTCCAGGGAGGAGGGAGGGGGTGTGTCGGATGCTCACACGGTAGTGACACGGGCTTGGGCGGGGCCTCCTGGGGTCACATGGAGTCTAGGGATGAGGAATGTGCCCCAGGAATAGAGCCCCTTCCTGCCCCTTACATAGTGTGGGGGTGGGGAGAAGAGGCCACAGTGAGCAGGGGGGTAGGCTACAGAGAAATTACAGAACTGTCATTTTTTCCCCTCTCACCTGCCCAACCCTCCATCTACCTCTGTCTGAACTTCCGTCCCCCTTCTGTGTATCTATCCCTTCCCTGGTCTGTGTCCTACCCCTCTCTGGGTCCCTATCCTCCCCTCTTTCTGAGTCTCTGTCCCTCTCTCGGTTTCTGTCCCCCTCTGTCTGTGCCGCCCACGTCTGTGCCTTCTCTCTCTGGGTCTCTTCTCTTTGGGTCCTTGCCTTCTCGCCTGTCTCTTCCTCTTCCCCGCCTGTTCCCTCTTTCTTTGGATTTCCGCCCTGTGGGTCTCTATCTCCCCTTTCTTCGTGTATTTCTGTCCTGGGGTCTCTTGTCCATCTCTTTCTTCTCGCCCGCTCATTCCCTGGCCTGCAGGTCTCCTGAAGGAAAAGGAGCGCAAGGCGGCTCCGCCTGCAGCCACGGTCCCTGGGCCCGGCCTGGAGACGGCGAGCCCGGCGGATGCCCCAGCTGGGGCAGTGCTGGGCGGCGGGTCCCCGCGGGGGCGCCCGGGGGCCGCGCCTGGCCCGGGTCTGTTGGCGCCGCTGCTGTGGGAGCGGACGCTGCCGTTCGGCGACGTGGAGTACGTGGACCTGGACGCCTTCTTGCTGGAGCACGGGCTCCCGCCCAGCCCGCCGCCCCCCGGCGGCCCTTCACCGACGCCCTCCCCCGTGCGCACGCCCGCACCCTCCCCGGGGCCGGGTTCCTGCGGCTCAGCTTCCCCTCGTTCCTCCCCGGGGCACGCCCCCACCCGGGCTGCCCTCGGGGCCGCGGGCGGCCACCGCGCAGGTGCGACGGCGGGGGCGGGGCAGGACCCTGGAGGGGCGGGGCGTGGGCTTCAGGGGCAGGGCTGCTCTTGGCCGGGGACCGTGGGGCTGGGGTTGTGCGCCCAAATTCTGGGTCCACGCAGTAGCGAGATGTTGGGAGAGGAGTCCGGATTCTTTGTCCCGTAACGCATCAGAGACTGGGTCTCCTGGATCCATTGGAGATGAAGGACTTGGGATCTCAAATTCTAGGAAGCCTTTCCTGTGGGGCGGTAGTGAGGACTTTTCTTTGGGACGTGGTGAGAGAAGGTCCGGATACTCGAGGAGCCGGGATTGGGATCCCAGAACACCGGAATTATTTGCTGGGGAGTGAACTGCACTCTGGAATCTGGGCGCGGAGTCAGTGGAGTTGGGGAAGGACTGCTACTCCTAGGCCCTCTATAGGAGAGAAAGCAAGGTCTGGGTACAGACTTCTATTTTACCAGGACATAAAAGACTGGCACCCCTAGCTGCTGGATCCTCTCGTGGAGAGGAGCTAGGGCCCGGGGTCCCGGAGTCGTCGAGAGGGGAAAAGATCTTCATTCTGGGTCTTCTGTTGCAGCGAGGACCGAGAGCTTCCTATGTTCCTGGGAGAGGAGGGGCTTGGGAATCCCAGAATCATGTGTATCCCAGTGGCGAGGGAGAAGGTCCAGGGTTCCGTTTGTGCCCGTGTTCCCCAGACACCAGGAGGGCCTGGATCTTTGGAGCTTGAGAGGTTTGAGCTGAGAGACCCCAGGGGGCAAAAGGAAAAGTGTGTTTCCTCGGGCACTTGGGGGTCTCCACGGGCAGACTGCAGGTTGGGAATTCCTGGACACACCTGCCCCTGGCCGGACCTCTGGGCAGAACCGGGGCCCCCCCTTTCCCAGCCGCACATTCCCGCGCCACGTGAGTCCTCTCCTCCCTCCTCCCTGCTCCTCACTTCGCGCAGGCGCGGTCACACGGAGGAGGGGCGGGGCCTGGGGAACTAGAGGGCGCCCGTGGCGGAGGGGGGGAAGGGGGGCGGGGGGCGGGACGGGAAAGCTGGCGCCCACACGTGACTGGCCCTGAACCTGTATCCTCAGCTGACCCCGGCATGCTTGCTCTTAAAGGCACAGTCCGCCCGTACCCCCTCCCTTGAACCAGCCTTCCCCAAACCTCATTCATTTCTGCTTTTCTTCCTTACCCGTCTGGGCCAGTTAGCTGTTAAGCGGCGCACCTGAAGTCTTTTCAGTGCACTGGATTTCTTTCTTCTGAACAGCCTTGGGGTCTAGGCTTTGGTCAGGGATTCAGTAGGCAGGATTCAGGCTAGATAATGGGAAAGGAGCTAACGCTGCAAATCTGAAGGCCTGGGGTTTCAGAAGCAATAGAACAGGCTCGTGTGTTACTTAGGGCGTGTCAGTTGTCATTGGGCCTGTTTCCCTGTTTGTGAAAGTGGAATTGGTTCCATGATGTCTAAGCACCTTTGTAGCTTCCGGAACCTTCCTGTTTTACATTAGAGAGGTTAATCTCTGGCGGGCCTTGTGGTGGATCTCATTAGGGCCTTCCTTGTGGTCAAAGATATACCTGAGCAGGGGGTACTTTGAACCTCCCCCCCCAAGTAAATACACACTCAGGAAGCACATTCTGTTTCCCCAAGGCCTGACCTCCCGGGACACACCCAGCCCGGTGGACCCAGACACGGTGGAGGTGCTGATGACATTTGAACCTGACCCAGCTGATTTAGCCCTGTCAAGCATTCCTGGCCATGAGACCTTTGACCCTCGGAGACATCGCTTCTCAGAGGAGGAGCTGAAACCCCAGCCCATCATGAAGAAGGCTCGGAAGATCCAGGTGCCAGAGGAGCAGAAGGTGAGCCCTGCCGGATGTAGGCTGCAGGCATGGCCCCTACAGGTCCCACAGCCAGGGATGGCCCTTTCCTCACAGACAGGCCTGGGCTTCTCACTGCGGTTAGCTCTCAGGTTCTCTTAACCTGCAGCCAAGCATCAGTTGTCCACAGCCATGGGGCACAAAGGAGACCAAAGTTTCAGCTTGAGATTTACGAAGATGGTATCATTGTGGGACGCAGACTCAGCTAGCCCTGCTGGAACCACTCCTACAGGCTTGGAGCTTTGACCAGTCCCTGTTGCTAAGGACAGCATCTCTTAGCAGTAGCATCAGTCTGTTTCTTCTGAGCCACTACCTGGGCTGGGTCTGGTCCTTTGACCTCTGCTTTGGGGCATTCTGCAGGGTGCTTCCATCTGCCTGGGATGCAGACTTTGCCAGCCCGGGGCCTTGTTTTCTGGGCCTTGGCTGCTCATTGATGAGAGGCCTTGAGTTCCCATTAGCAGCCAGAGCCACATTCTGATCTGGGCAGTGAATTTTTTTTTTTTTTTCCTTGCTGCTTTGCCAGTTCTGGGGTCTCCCCTAGTAAGGGGTGCCTGGGCTCCTCTCACTGGACTTCACCATAACTACCTGAAACACTGAGGACTGACCTGTAAACCCAGTCTAGACCAGTGGTCTAGACCTGTCACAGGGCCTGGACTGGATTTGCCCTAGTAAGTGGGAACTAGGCTTTAATGACATGGGGGGTGGGAGGAGAGCATCTTGTGGACCTCTGTGTGGTCCTCGTTCCTAAGGAGTGGTCCTCCTCCGCAGCCAGATTCTAGGACTGGAGAACTCTAAGTGTAATGGTGTGGGGAGGCTTCTTTGCTGAGGGACAACTCTTCTAGCAGTTGGGACCCGTGGGGAAGAAGGCAGCTCTCTGGCCTCTATCCAAGGCCAGAGGGTCAGAGACAGACACAGTTACTGGAACCACTCAGATTGCTGGGGAAGGATGGGGTTGCCTTGACAATGAGGTCAAAAGGCCCCAGCTCTGGGATTTATGGGACACAAAACCCCATTGCTAGGGAGCCTAGGCTTTCCTTAGCGACCAGGATCTGAGAAGGTGGTACATAAAGCAGTGCTTTTTACTGGAAGAAGCCCTCAGACCCTGAAGGCCTCGTTGCCAGGGTACAAGCATCCTTAGCAACCAGGGGCTAACTGTAGGGCCTTTGTCAAGCCGAGTGGTGGGGTCTGCTTCGCACAGTGGAAACATGGAGCCCAGTGGCTTGGAGTGGGGAGAACTAGCTCACACCTTAGTTGTTGCTAGGGCCCTGCTGCCTTAGCAACCAGACCCTTGGGTACTCATCCTCGGAGAGCCCTGGTATCCTTTGCATCCCACTTGCTGGCATGAAGCATCCCAGAGGGTCTCTTAGCTGTCCTCTGGTCCTTGAAGGCACAAGGAAAGCTGCTCCCCCTGGCCCTTAGTGCCTTCTCAAACCCCACCCTCAGGATGAGAAGTATTGGAGCCGGCGGTACAAGAATAACGAGGCAGCCAAGAGGTCCCGAGACGCCCGGCGGCTCAAAGAGAACCAGATATCAGTACGGGCGGCCTTCCTGGAGAAGGAGAACGCCCTGCTGCGGCAGGAAGTGGTGGCTGTGCGCCAGGAGCTGTCCCACTACCGCGCCGTGCTGTCCCGCTACCAGGCCCAGCACGGAGCCCTGTGAGGCTGTCCCCCGCCCCTGCCCGGCGGCCTCGCTCAGACTTGCGCCCTGACGTCCTCTTCCCTCCCCGCCCTGTGGCCCACCGGCCGGCCAGCTGGGTGCCCAGGGACGTGATGATGCAGATAAATACATTTATATTTTTAAGAAAAAGCGAGCCTCCCCCCCCTCCCTCGCGGGGGCGGGGAGGGTCCTCTGTGTGTGCCCCTGCCACTTCGGGGACCCCATCCTCCCACCGCCTCCGTTAACACATCCTGAATAAATCTTGAGAACCCCAGAGCCAGCTGTTGTGGGGGAGGAGGCAGCTTCCTGGCCCCAGTTCAAGGCCATTGGGTCACACTGGCCGCGGTCTGTGGGCAGGTCTGGGCTTCGGTCCATAGAAGGCAGGAGCTACTGGAAGCGCCTAGAATTGGACCCCCCCACGGGTTGCCGGATGCAGAAGGGGCGACGGTCTGAGAGGAATGAAGCGACTGCCTTTATTGCATAGACCTTTTCAATTGCTTTGAAGATGAGGGTCAGGGGACGCACAAGAGACAGAAGACTGGAGAAAGGAGTTTCCCCGCCCCCACCGGCGGGGGAGGGGGGCGCTGGGAGGAACATTAGTGCAAATCCGAGCGTCCGCCCCGGGGAACCTGCCCCTCCTGGGCGGATTGGCCAGTTAAGTGGAGGCACCGGAGTGGATAGGGCGAGACCCGGGCCTCCCCAGCCCGTACGTGCCAGGTCCCGTCATTGGACAAAGCATAAGACAGTCTCCGCCCTCAGCGGACCTGGCCTCCCACGAGCCGGAAGCGAGGCTCTGGACCGCGCCCTGCCCTCATTGGTCAGGCACTACCCTCGGGGCCTGCCCGTTAGTCGGTAACCGGGATGACACCGAGCCCCTGGAGTTAGAGCCACACTCCGTCCAACATTACCTGTAGTCCCCCGGGGGCGCGCAATCCTGAGACGGGGCAGGGATTCCTGCGTATGGGGCCTGCACCCTGCCTCTAGCAGCTAGGCCATGCCCCTAGACCAGGCTCCGCCTCCTCGGAATGTCGGCCCCGCCCCTGGCGGGTTGCAAGCTTCGTTCGGCTCAGGGCTCCCGACTGCGGCGGCGGCCGGGAGGCCCGGTGAGCAGCGTACCGAGGCCTGGGTGCACCTGCGCCTGCAGCGGCCCATAC
Source organism: Mustela erminea (assembly GCF_009829155.1). NCBI lineage: Eukaryota > Metazoa > Chordata > Mammalia > Carnivora > Mustelidae > Mustela > Mustela erminea. The sequence continues at coordinate 4,621,479 of NC_045632.1, read as the reverse complement.
TCCACCTGCTCTCCGTCCACAGTGAGCACGCCGCGAGGCGTGAGAGGCTCGAGGCGGAAGGCACGGGCCGCAGCATAGCCCAGCTGCGGACAGCCCAGGCTGAAGTGGCTGCCCCGCTCCATGGCCAGAAAAAGGCGCAGTAGCGCCGCGCGCGAGATGCCAGCACGCACCCAGCACAGGTGCACCAGGCCATCGTCAAAGCGCGCATGGGGGGCTGCCACCAGGTCAGCCCCCAGGTGGCTGGGTGAGATGGCCAACATGAGCACAAAGTCGCCCTCTAGCGTCACCCAGCCCGGGGGCAGTGGGGTGCCCAGAGGAGGGAGCAGGTGGTCAGGTGGGCCCCTGGCAGAGGTGGCTCCCGGGGCAGCTCCCGGGACATCAGGGGTGGGAGGTGCGAGCCCAGAGGAGGCTGTCGTTTCTGGGACCCCCTCGGTGATGGGTGACAGTAAAGCCTTAGGGGAGCTAGGTGGTGAGGGCAGCAGCGGGTCTGGGGACAGTGGGGCATCTCCAGCCCCACCCCAGTCCCCAGCCAACTCTGGGCCCCCGCCATTGAGGGACAGGATGGGCAGGGGCTCAGGGGAGCCTGGCGAGGTCAGCGCAGGCTGGGGCAGGGGCAGAGGCAGGTCAGACACCGAGCGATGCAGGGGTGAGTGCGCCACAGGCGGGGCCGGTGCTGGCGCTGGGGCCGGGGCAGGGGCCAGGGTCAGCTCTGACTTGGCACGGGGTAGGCCTCGGGCAGGGGCGGGAGAGGCAGGCTCTACAGCAGCGGGGAGGTAGGAGAGGCGTCCGCGGTAGGTGTGCAGGGTGGCAAGGCCCAGTACCGTGCCCAGTGTAAAGCGGGCGCTTCCCAGGGCCCTGAAGCGCTCGCTCTGGATGTCCACGTCGGACACGAAGCCCCAGGCAACGGCCAGGAAGGAGAAACAGCGGGAGCCTGAGGCCAGCGTCACAGAGAGCAGGTCCAATGGGCGGCTGCCCCCCCGGCACAGCAACAGCGAGCAGTTGAGCAGCAGGTCGACACCCAGGGCAGGTTCAAACCTTCATAGCCAGAGACGGGCGAACACCGGCGGGGAAAGAGTAAAGGGGGTGGCATGAGAGACCCAGAGCGCAGGGTGGCAGGAGAAAGACGCGGAAAGTGGGCACGCAAACAGCAGGGGGACCATGTGGCTGCCTCTGGATGGACTCTTCTGAGCCGGGATCCCTGTCTGCTCTCTCATCTGTTAAGCATTCGCTCAGTGCCCCTGTGTGTGGCCGCCACCGTTCTGGGCACAAGGGACACAGCCGGGAACAGACAGGCAGACATGTCTGGGGCAGGGGGGCAGTACGGGGAGCATCCCAGCCAGGACTCATCAACCTGACTGACCACAGAGCACCTGGGGGAGATGTAGGGACAGACATGCCAGGTTGCAGGAGGGCTCACCCCTCCCCTTGCAGTGCTGGGCTGGTGGAAGCAGGACCCCACCTACCCCCCATGCTGGTTCACAGCTCCAGCCAGGGCATTGCCCGAGCCACAGGGGAGGATGCCCACGGGTGTCTTCACAGCTTCTTCCCAGTCAGGGCGGTCTAGGAGTCCGTTCAGCACCTACAGGGTGGGACAGCGGCCACTTGGGTCCTGGTCCCAGGGCCAGGCTCCAGAGTCCCCCAGTGCTCAGGCAGGGTGCCCCTGCCCTACCTCGAACAGCAGCCCGTCTCCCGAGACTGTGACGATGCCATCCCACTCACTCAGGCTCAGTCCCTGCACCAGCTCCCGGGCGTGGTTCTGCCGTTCTGATGTGGGGAACCAGGAGGTGAGTCAGGCTGTTCCACTCTGCCCCACCACCACGACCCTAGCCCCCTCAGAGCCCCTACTTCCAGCCTGCCATGGCCCTTACCTGTCCGGATGAGGTTGAAGGACAGCCCGGCTTCAGAAATCATGGGCAGCACGTGGTTCTTACACCACTGCCAGGCCAGACCCCGCCCCCCAAAGGGATTGACCAATAGGAGCAATCGGGGTGGCTTAGGCAGCAGCTCAGGGGTGATTTCTGCAAAGAGAGGCGAAGGAGTCTACAGAAGCCACAGACCCAGGCCCCTCACCTCAGAAGGCGGAAGTGCAAACAGCCCCCAGTGGAGGGCTGGCACAGCCGCCTGCTGGGAACTGCCTGCTGGGAACTGTTTTTCTAGTGTGCAGCCCCGCCCCCCTCTCCCAGGGGCCCAGACAAAGGCAGGACTTGGGAGGCTAATCCCAGTGCCCTTTGAACCCACAGGTGGCAGGAGGGAGGAAAGCTGTGGGTTCAACTTTCTTTATCCTCAAACACCTGGAACCCAGGATCCGGTTACCCCCTGTGCAAGGCTCCCTCACTGTCACCAGTGGGGCCTCCACCCAGCCAGGGGGATCCTGGAAGACCAAGGAAGCCTCCCCAGATGTGGACCCTTGAACCTTTACCTTCCTGGGCCAACTGAGGAACCTGGGTGGGGCCTCCGGCAAGAGCCTTCTCTGACTACCTGTCCCGGCACCACAGGCCGGATTAGATGCCGCCTCGGGGCTCCTGGGACTCCTGGGACGTCCTAGGGGACTTCTGTGGGGGCCTGTCACCCTGGGTGGTGACTAATCGTGTCTCAGTCTGCTGCTCTCACCAGACGGGGAGCCTCTGACTCATCTGTGTGGTCAGGGCCCATGGAAGCGGGGGAGGGGACAGAGTGAAAAATCTAGGAGAACAGCCCACACCAATCATTCTTCTCTGCCTGTGGTTTCTCTTCCTTCTGTAGCCCATCCCTGTGCGTCTACCACTCTTTCAATATGGACTGAGAGAGACAAGCCAAAGACAGACACACAGGAGAGAAGAGACAGAGGTGTCCACACAGGGAAATCCACACAGACGCCAGGGTGGCCCTAGGGGAGAGCGGCTGCATAGTGCCTCACCCCTGTCCCCTGGCAGTGGCAGTCCACGGAGCAGACACATGAGCGTAATGGCCCAGCGCTGGGCCTCAGCGCGGTTCTCCTCGTAGGTGACTGCCCCGTCGGCCCGAAAGGTGCGGGCGGCTCTCCGCTGGCCCCCGAGGCGGCCCCCGTGCCGGCCCTGCGGGTAGGTGTAGACGCAGAAGTAGGCCGCCTGGTCTGTGGGGCTGCGGCTCCGCAGGGTGCAGCAGCCTGACACCTCGGCCAGGGGGACCAGGCCACCCCGGGGGCGGGCTTCGGGCTTCGGGCGCAGCCGCTGTATGTGCAGGGCCTGTGGGGTGAGAGTGAGGGCCAGGCGGGAGCCCCGGGCCGGGTAGGAGCCAAACTCGCCATGCAGGAGCGGGGTGCTTGCGGCCAATGGCAGTGGCGGTGGGGGGGCCATGGCCTCGGCCCTGTCCAGGGCGCTTCTAGGCCTGTGGCCCCAGCTCCAGGTCAGCTCCTGGTCTGGCCTCTGTGGGGAGGGAGGAGGGCAGGAGTCAGAGTCCAAGACCCCTGTGGCAGGTAGAGAGAAGCTGGGGGAGGGCCTGTGGACAGGAGACAACAAGGGGCGGGGACAGGCGAGATGGGAGCATCAGAGACAGACAGGCTCAGACAAGTGCGGGGAGACCCTGAGGACACAGGGCAGAAGCCCATTATACAGGAAGGCTGGCATCCTGGAGGGTGGACAGCCAGGCATGCAAATGTACATTCATTTATCCCCCAAATAATTACTCACTACCCTCTATGTGCCAATCACAGTGCTAGGCCCAGCAAACACAGCAGGGAACAAAGCAGACAAAAATCCCTGCCTTTGTGGGTTCATATTCTCACCGGAAGACAGAAAAGAGAAAGCAGTCAAATAGTGTGTTGGATAATAAGGGCTTTGGAGAAATAGAAGGCAGAGGAGAGAGAGCTGGATAGTGGAGATATGCAGAGACAGAGAACACAACACACACACATACAGTAATCTCCAGATGGAAAAAGTTACACAAAACAGACATTCGGACACAGACAGAGGGATGAAGTCTAAGAGCCAGAGGAACTCCAAGAGAACAACCAGCTTTGATGAGATGAAACCCAGGATGAGGAGAGATAAACTTAGGAGAGTCAGAGTTCAGGGACTCCAGGAGGTCCTCTGAGGCTCAGAAAGACAAAGGACAGAAAGAGCAGATAGGAGGGGCAGGATGGAGGGGTGTAGACAGCAGGAGAGATCAAGAAAGGGATGTGACATGGAGGAAATAAAGAGAGTTACAGGAGTCACACACAGGCACCTGCGAGGGACAGGGGCCAAGAGCTGGATCCCAAGCACTGACCTGGGTGTCTGGCCGCCTGCTCTCCAGGGAAAGGGTGGGAGCTGGGCCTGAGGTCCCCTTCCCGGAGGCCTTCCCCCTGCCCTCTGCCCAGCTTCTGCCTCTTTCCTGCTCACCTTTGTTCCCCACCACCCCGCCCACCCAGCCAGCTGCCAGTCCTGTCCCTCACCTTCCCCGGCCCAGTACTGCCCCAGACGCACCCCGATCTGTGGACTCACCCTCAGGAGTCACCTCTGCCCCCTGCCCCGGGCAGCTCCCTCAGCCCCGCCCCTAAATTTGCACTGACCAGCGCCCCCATCCCTGAGCTCAAATCAGGCTTAGATAGAGTCCTAGATTTCCTCCAGTACTGGGCCTGAGCCTGTCCCTAGGTCCTCAAGTCTCTGGCCTGGTCTCCATTCTCTCTACCCACCCTGGTCCCCCAGACCTGGGCCTGGGTCTCCATCCAAAGGTCCCCCCACCCCCAATCCATTATCTTGAGTCTCTGTTTCCGGTTCCTCCGGTCTGGGTTCTGCATCCCCACCCCATTTCCAGAACCCAGTCCCAGACCTGGGTTTCCATTCCTGGATCCCTCAGTCCCGGTTTTGGTTCTCCATCTCCATCCCACACCCCTGGTACCCCAGTCCCGGCCTGCGTCTCGGTTCCTCTTGGTCCCGCGGTCCCCCAGACTCGGGTCCCTGACCCTACCCCCACATCCTCCTCACACGCCGAGTCCTCCTCCAGGCGGCCCCTCAAGTCAGCACCAACCGCCCCCATCAGACCCAGGGGTGGGGGGAGGGTGTGCATCCGCTCAGCCAATGGGCGCGCGGCCGGCGTGAGCCGCGCCAGTGAGGGCGCGCGAGGGGCGGGGCCGGCCAGCTCGCGAGCTTGGCGCAGGCGACCAGCCGAGGGAGGGCTTGAGAACTGGGCGGGGTATCGCGCTTCGCGAGATCGGCTGCCATAGAAAGTGAGGGCACACACGCAGCAGAAGCGGCATCACGATCCTACAGTCAGGGCTGCTGACGCCATTTTTGTAGAGGGCAAGTGGTAGCCCTGCCTCATCCATTGAGGTTTTTGAAAGAAAAGAGGCAGGAGGGAGGAGAGCTTCAGCTGCAGTTACGACTGACCCTAACACAGGTAACCAAGACCCAGAGCTATGCAGATGGAGTTAGTAAAAGAGACCCAGAAAAGCAGATTTAGAGGCACTAAGAGACTTAGAGAGTGCTGCCTGTTTTTTAGATAAGTTACAGGAAGTCAGAGATCTATACAAAGAGACAAAGGCAATAGAATTGAGACTATGCAAAGTTAAGGACACAAGAAAACCCAGAAAATGATGGACACAGAGATGGAGACCGATACTCCTGGAATGAAAATCCGGGAGGACAGGCTCATTATTCACCAGTTCTTTACCCTGGACTCAAACCAGAGTGGAGGCAGCATGACATGGACTTCTGCCCAGCGAATGACCCAGTAACATGGCAAGACAGAGACACAAGGAGAGAGATGGGGAGGAAGAGTATCTGAGAGAGACTTCTAGGTTAGGAGTGAGGGAGGAAGACAATGCTGGAGGACCAGAGCCTGAGAGGAAGGGAGCCTGGGAGACAGAAAGCAAGAATGTTGACAGAAAGACATAGAGAGGGAAAGACATAGTGAAAGCGGAAAGAAAGCAAGGCGAGAATAGTATCAGGAAACCAAGAATCAGAATCGTAGAAAGACACATGCAGAAAGAGACAGGGACAGAGTTTGCTAGAAAGTGATGAATGGAGGACTTTCTTTTATTGTCAAACAGCACAACTTGTTTAACCCAGAGTAGCAACAGTACCTGATAATATATGCCAAAGAAATACCCAGAAAGGGGGGGGGGGTGGGATGGGGACAGAAACCCAGGAAGAAGGAGAGACAGGGAAACGCACATCTTAGTTTGGGAGAAAGAAAAGCAGACACACCATCAGACCGACAAAGAGGCTGGGACTCAAAGACAGGGACCAAGTCACTAAGGCAAAGGAACAGAGATGAGGAGGAAATTGTGTCCCATTGTTTGGTGATCTTAACTTTCAGAGGGACCCCTTACCTGGTCCCGCTGCTCCTCTGCTTCAAGGTTTCCATTCATCTGCTGGCCCTTGCTGTGTTACCACATCAGCAAGACCCTGGTCCTGGGCGGCAGGCCATGGGAGGGTGGTATTGGCAAGGAGTGAGGCCTCACGGTCCAGGCCTGGCCTTTGGTTCTGTGGAGGACAGGTGAATAAGTAGGAGCATCAGGGGCAGACTGTGGGCTGGGCTGGATGTGCTGGGAGGCCAAAGGGGCAGGGCTTCCCTGAGGAAAGAAAAAAAGAGGGGACAGGTCAGCCTCGCTACTGCTCCAGCCAGTCCATCTGGTCCTACCCAAGAAGGGCTAACAATAAGGAGTGGAGGCTAATTTGTATTGAGCACTTACATGCAAAGCATTGTCCTAAGCATTTATACTAACTTATGTAAAGCTGGAAAATACCCTATGTGCCAAGTCTATTATCCCCTTTTTGCTGATAAGAGAAGTAAGGCACAGAGAGGTTAAGTGACTTGCCCAAGGTCACACTATTGTTAGTACTTAGCATGGCCAGAATTTGAATTTGGTTACAGCAGACAAGACCCCATCTCACCATCTATGTTAGTGCTTCTCCCCAAATCTCCATCTTCCCTTACTTTCTAGGTCTCCCTGTCAACCCCCAAGTCTCCATTTCCCTCACTCTGGGTCTCTGTCCAATCCCCCTCAGGGCCTCCAATCCTCCTCCCCTCTGAATCTTTATCTCCTTCTTTCAGGATTTCACCCAATCCCTCTCCACCCCACACCCCAAGCCTGGGGCTTCAGTGCGCCTCCTTCGCATTCCAATACCGTGCAAAACCCTCACACAGAGTCTGTTGGACCACTCGAATCTCTCCGGCCGGGAAAAGCAGCCCCAAAGTGGTAGAGGCTGGGGAGGGGTCAGAGAAGGGGCAGGGGTAAAAGACGACTATAAAACTTGGAAATAGGAGATACTCGAGACTGGGCTGCAGCAAGAAGATTTCGGGTTAGATCTCAGGTAGGACTTCCCGAGCAGCGGCTGAGCCTCGGAAGCGCCGCAGTTGATAAGAGAGGTGTGCCTGATAAGGAAATGCCTGAAGCGTGGGGTCAGAGGTTTCCCGAGGTCCTGACAGGCCCCGCCAGCTCCGCCTCCTCACCTCCAATACGCGGCTGGCCGGGTCCTCCAGGAGCCACAGAGAGGCCGTCCGCTTCGGGCCAGAGCGTCACCGTGAAACGCGACCTCCCAGCGCCGCGCGACATCTCTCTAGCTCCCAGAACCCTTTCTTCCGGAAGACTATCGAGAGCAGGGGTTGGGTAGGGCCAGAGAGGCCCCTCCCCCAACCTCCCCCGCCCCGCCGCCCTTGACGTAGCGCTTGTTCCAGGTGGGTTGTCCTTCCACTTATTCCGGAATCGCCCATTCGGTCGCTCTGTGATTCGCCATAGAGAGGCCCGACTCGAGTAGAGCGCCGCGTCGCGTCTGTGACGAAAAGGCGCCTCTTGCTGAAGGCTTTCCCCGCCCACCCTGACAGTGTTCTCTCTTTCCGGACCTGGCTAAGCAGGAGGCGCCATCATGGTGAGTGTGCTTTGAGATGCTCCCGGCTCGACTATCCGCCGCCATCCGTCGTGGTCTTGGGCTGGGGGAGTCCAGGAGGGGTGCAAAGATGTCAGGGCTGTTCGAAGGGGGAGACTCCCGCGGTGTGGGGGGGGCAGTTATTTTGGGAGCTCGAAGACCAGGGATGGGTCAGACTTACCGGCCTCCAGTCCCTTCCGTCCTCACTTATTAAAGCTCCAATTGAGTAGATGACCAAATGGAGGCGCAAGGAGGTTAAGTGATGTGACCGGGGTCGCAATGCCAGGAAGTGGCAGAGCCGACATTCGGACCCTGGCGTAGGACCCACATCCATGCTGCCCTCTTGTCTTTTTTGTCTTCTCCACCCGGACCTGTCGCTCCCCTGGCCTGGAACGTTGGATTCTGGGCGGGGGGCCGGGGAGGGGGGAGCTCGCCACCGTCCAGTGCCCCGGTTTTGCAGCCGTGGTCCCTGCCAAGCCTGTGATCTTGCTTTTCTTGGCTGTGACCCCAGTAACTTGGTCTGTCCCGCGTCACCGATGTGCGTTTGGGAAGTCGTGGGAAGCACGGATCAGAGGTTACTGCGTGCATAGGTGTTGGAGAAAAGGGAGCTAGGAATAATTCCGTAGTTCTTTACAGTTCCTGGCACAGCCTGTTAGAGACCCTCAGGACAGCAGCGGGGGTCTGGGGGAAACCGTGGCTTCCTTCGGTTTTCTCAGCTCAAGTGGGAAACGGCTTCATAAGGCTGCTGGAGTCAGGCAGGTTGTGCGCGGAAGGTTCTGGTCGTAGTTCTACATGGAGTAAGTTGCAAATAAAGGTTCTTTGCTGTATTTTTAGGGAGGGTCTGTCCTTGGCCTATATAATCGGAAAACACCCCTTCTAAAAAGTGAAAATTTCTGAGTCATCGCGTCTGCTCTGTTAAGGCTTTTCAGGGTGCTGTGTGCCTTGTGCTGAAGGCTTTGAGTGTAGCATTCTTTTTTTGTTTTTTAATGTTGGGGTCATTTGAGGCTCAGAAGATTTTTTAAAGTCTCCTCGGGGTGGGCCCGGGGTTTGTTGTCTCTTCAGAGACCGGGGCCCTAGCTCTTCCTCGGGGATGGGTAGTGCAGTCGTTTTGCGGGGGTGAGTGATCTGCTAGGTCAGGTTTGGGTCCATAGTCTCTCCTCAACTCTGCAGGGAGTCGACATCCGGCACAACAAGGACCGAAAGGTTCGGCGCAAGGAGCCCAAGAGCCAGGACATCTACCTGAGGCTGTTGGTCAAGGTGAGGCTGAGGCCTGAGAGCCTTAGGCCGGGCTGCCCAAAACTGCAGCTTCCAGAACCGGCATTCTGGGCCCCATGCCATTCCGGGGCCCTGTGGGGCAGGCGCACATCCATGGTTCTGCCCGAGGCTTCTGGGGTTCAGTATTTTCAGCCTCTGGAGAGGGGATTTGGGGGCTCCCTTGGGCTCAGTGGGGTGGAGGAAAGCCATAAAAACCTCGTCAGGCCAAGCCATGCTGTTTTGTCTTTCAGTTGAAGGTTGGGGGGGTATGTGAGCCACCCTGGGTTTCCATCCTTCTTTTCTCTCTCCTCCAGTTGTACAGATTTCTGGCCAGACGAACCAACTCTACCTTTAACCAAGTCGTGTTGAAGAGGTTGTTCATGAGTCGCACCAACCGGCCACCTCTGTCCCTCTCCCGGATGGTGAGGGGCTGATTTGGGGAACAATGGGATTGTGTCTTAGAGCTGGGGGGGGTTGGGGGCCTGGGGGCGGGATTGGGGGCCTGGGGGCCTGGCCATCAGCTGGTTGACTTCACCCCGTGGTGGGCACACCCTTGGCCTTGGGGTTGTAGCTGAACAGCGGTGGGTCTTTGAGTGGCTTGGACTCATCTCATTGTGAATTGAGGGTTGGCTGCGGTGGCTTTGTCGTGTGGGTCAGGTCTTACATGTCCTAAGTGCTCCCGAAGGAGAGCTCTGTTGAAGGCTCTGTGCTTGCATTGTGTCTCCAGGGTTTTTCCCTGGCTGGACCTGAGGTCAGGCCTCTGCTGGCTGAGAGGCGAGGCGTGGGTGGCTTTATCCCCTTCAGGGCCCAACAGTCTCTGTCCTCGGGATGCATGACCAGTGGGGTTGGATTTAAACGCCAGAAGGAGCTTCCTTAGTGTGCGTTTGTCCTCCCCACCAAAGATCCGGAAGATGAAGCTGCCCGGCCGGGAAAACAAAACCGCTGTGGTTGTAGGGACCATAACCGATGACGTGCGGGTCCAGGAGGTGCCCAAACTGAAGGTGAGTATGGAGCGGGCGCAGGGTCATGGTGGGTGGGCTGGCGCCCCGACCTGGCTCGTGTCCTCGCTCTTCTGATGATCGCTGTCACCGGTGCCATGAGGCTTGTGATGCCTTCCCAGTCCCCTCTCTTCTCTGGGTGAGGCAGGCATCACACCTCCTGGTCTGGGTGGCTTTTAGGATGGAAGGGGGATTGTCCTTGGCATTAGGCATGGTGGGTGTCCCCAGGCAAAAGCCTTCTGGTTCCCTTCCCAATGGCGGTGCTTGCTGGTTCTTGAGCCTTACAGCCTGGCTTCACATCTAGATTTCTTGGCCACTCAGTGGCCAGTGGACAGAGTCTTGGGTCTTTTTAATTCCTCTGTTTCCTTATCCGTAATAAGTTCAGGTTGTTGAGGTCTTAAGGGAGGTTTTGGATGTAAACTGTTAAGAACTGCTATTGGCACTCAGGGAAGCTTTCCCTAGTGGCAGTCTTACTGGGCTCCGCAAGCATCTAAATGCCTCTGCTGGGCCAGAGCCGAGGAGAGGAAGGCCCCGCAGTCCCTGGGTGGCTCTACGGGTGGGGGTTCTGACCGTGCCCGTCCCATGTGTCCCCCAGGTGTGCGCGCTGCGTGTGAGCAGCCGTGCCCGGAGCCGCATCCTCAAAGCTGGAGGCAAGATCCTCACCTTTGACCAGTTGGCCCTGGACTCCCCCAAGGGCTGTGGCACCGTCTTGCTGTCTGGTGAGTGATGTTCAGTGGCTCCCATGGCGACTTCTTGGAATTGGGTCCCTGGCTGATCCCATCTTTCCCTCCCTAGGGCCACGCAAGGGCCGAGAGGTGTACAGGCATTTTGGCAAGGCTCCCGGAACCCCACATAGCCACACCAAGTGAGTACACCCAGCCCTGCTGTCTGGGCCTTGCCATGCTTCCGGTCCCTTCTGTTTCACACCCTAGTCCAGCTGCAGCCTTCCCTGGAACTCCCCCCACCTCGATTTCCCCGCTTTGTCCTCAAGCTGTTACTCCCCGTGGCTGAGATCGCTGCCCGGCCAGCCCTAGAAGCGCAGTGTTGGGGGCTATGCCAGGCTGCATCTCCCGCCTCCCTCTTGCCCTGCTCAGCTTTTCCAGCAACCTGCTCAGTGTCCCTTCCCCGCCCCTTCTAATGTCCCTGTGCTGCTCTGTGAGAGCGAGCCACGCCCTGCTCAGGGCTTCCTCAGCATTCCACCCCAGCGGGGCCACACTCTAACCCTCTTTTCCCTCCCCACAGACCCTACGTGAGATCCAAGGGCCGGAAGTTCGAGCGCGCCAGAGGCCGGAGGGCCAGCCGAGGCTACAAAAATTAACCCCAGATCCTGCGTTGTTATTAAAGATTTTGAATTCTGATGGTCCTCTGTGTGTTTCTGGGGGACGGGAGGGGATTGGAGTGAATTGGAGCCTTCGAGGTAGACGGAGTGGGTGCCCATCTCCATGGAGACCAACCAGCCAAGGAGAAGCCCTTCCATCTGCTGGGCGGAGTCCCGCTCTCCCTGCAGACGCCCTCTAGTGGCTATGATGCCTGCTTGTCGATCTTGCGCTTTTGGACACTCTCGGGCCTCCCTATGGCCAAAGTCCCGCCCCCCTAATAAGCTAGGTGACAGGTGTTTCCGAACCTGTTACTTCGCCCGGATTAGCCACACCTGCTGCTATGGGCTAGGGATGGTGGGTGGGGCATAGACCGGGAAGTACAGAGGGGTTGGGACTGGTGGGGGAGGGGTACATGGGAACAGGTGAGTTGCCCCCGTTTTTCCCCCTTGAGTCTGGCGGGCCACTGGGCCCTGGGCCAGTAACCTGACGAGTGTGTTCCCTGCGTTAGGGCCTTCCGGTACCCGCACAGGAGGCCTTTCCCAGGGACCTGCTGTGTGGGCCCTCCTCTGTTTACACAAGGGGCTGGGTTCCCCGGATCCCAGGCTAAAACCTGATGAATGAGGCCAGAGGCAGGAAGAACAGCAGAAATAAGAGCAGGTCTCCAGACCCCCGCATTCCGACCTCTGAAAAGGCAAGACGAGGGAAAGGGGATGGGGGACTGAACATGTTGGAGCTGGAGGGGTGAGAGGGAGTCCTGCTTTTATTCCTCTTCTCTTTGTAGGCCTTTTCACTGTGGTGTGAAGGAAGCCGCCTGGGTGTGCGATTGGAAGGAGGGGCTGCCGGTTTGAGGGGATCGGGTCCACAGGCCAGAGGTTGGGTCAGGAGCCTCCAAGGGTGGTCCTTGGCCAGGAACAGGTGGATGGTCAGCTAGCAGGAGATTGTGGGATTCAGGCAGAAACCCAGACAGCTCAGGTCGGCCAGGGATCAGCGTAGATCAGAGGACAACCCAAGACAATTCTGGCTGAGAGACTGGGGGGGGGTGGCCAGTCCAAGGAACAGTGGCAAGTCAGGCCCTCCAGCTAGAAGGACCGCTGAGGTCATGGGCAGGTCCCCTGGTGCTGCAAGCCCCCATTGAGTGTATCCTCCACCGGAGCAGCCCAAGTAGGGGTGACGCCTCAGGGGCAGAGTCCCCAAGCGACAGACTGAGATCTCCTTTTCCCGCTGGTGAAGGGGGATGCCCAGACTTAGGGCTAGAGCACATTCCTCCCAAACTGAGAGAGCAGGTCCAAAGGGGAGGTGCCTGGGATGGTCAGTCAGTGAGAGCCAGTGAGCCAGCCACCTGTCGTCAGGAAAGACATTCCTCTGGACACTGCAGGGTGCTCCACCAGGCGGCTAGGTACCAGCACTACTAGTGGAAAGCAGTCAATGTTTGCCAAATAATCAAAAAGACCAGCTGGACAGGGTCAGTTACATGTGGTATCTATCGGTCAAGGGCAGAGAGGCAGCCCACTTTACCTTCAGTCAGGGACAGTTGGGTGCTAGAGACAGGCGGGCAGCCTGTGGCTGTTGCCTGGAGATGGTTGTCCAGTCAGCCGGACCTCTGGTCAGGCCAGTTGGCCCTTCAGCCTGACGGAGACTGATCCAGCAAACGGGTCCGTTGGGACCGCTAGACCCCGAGACAGCTAGTAGGAAGTTCAGATGGCCAGCCTGTCACTGTGGCGGCTGGAGGCAGGCAACTAGCTGGTCTGATCTGAGCAGTGCATGGCTTGGGCAGTGTGATTGTCAGGACGGGGAGCCGGGGACGCAGGGGACTTCACAGAGCGACCCTGGAAGCCTCAGCCAGCCACATAACGCCAGCCTCACGGTCCTCCCTCACGAGCAGCCCAATGGCAGCCTCCCAGTTGGCGGCACTGGAAGGAGAGGAGTCAGGGGCCGGGGGACTGCCCTTGACCGAGGCCAGCCCCGGCTTCCTGTATTCTGAGGGCCAGCGGCTGGCGCTGGAGGCTCTGCTGAGCAAGGGTGTGGAGGCGTTCGAGGCCTGCCTGCAGCGTGAGGGGCTGCGGCCCTTCCTGAGCGGGGAAGAGCTCCAGAGCCTGGTGGCGGCGGCTGAGGACTGGACTGCATCCAAGCAGCCACCCAGCAGGGCAGCAGAGGGAGCCCCTGCCACCGATCGGGACTCCGGCAGCCTGACTTACTGGCCAGGACATTCAGAGGAGCTGGTGCCCACGCTGCGCCTGGGCTGGCCAGAGGATCTGGCCTGGAAGGGAATCACCCGGGCTCAGCTGTACACTCAGCCCCCCGAAGAGGGCCACCCACCCCTCAAGGAGCTGGTGCGCCGGGAAATCCAGGCTGCCTGCAAGGTGGGGGTCTCAGAGGGCCTGGTGTCCACTCCCCAGACCCGGACATCCTCACATGCCAGCTCCCGGACCTGGGAGTGGCGCATCCCCTCGAGCCCTGGGCGTCTCACCCTTGCCCTCCTGGGACTCATGAGTCCACGCCTTGCATCCCCCAGGACCCAAGTGTCCACATTCCCCAGACCTCCTCCTTACTCTCTCTCCAAGGCCTGGGTCCCCCAGGGCATTCATGCCCCTTGGACCTAATTATGACCTCTTGGTTTCAGTCACCTACCCCACTGCACCCCGCCCCACCCTTAGGATAGGTGTCCATCCTTCCTCCCACAGAGGGCCTAGATGTCTCCCCTACAGCCCCGCGGAGAGCCTCTTCTTTATCTAACAGCGTTGTACCTGCCAGCTCCCACGCTAAGTGCCTTACGTGGGTTAACATTTATAATCACCAGGAGGGTCCTGGAGGTTGGGACTTACTATTCCAAGTGAGGAGAGATGGGGAAACTGAGGCACAGAAGGTTAAGTCTCTCACCGGTAAGTGTCCGAGTGGGGATTTGAACCAAGGCTGTCTGGCCCATGGGTCAGGAGTCATTTCTGCTACATGTTTCTGCCTGCAAGATCCAGGCCCTCAGTGCCCCCTGCCCTGGTCCCCAGAGATCCCCTGGGTGGCCAAGCAGATTATCCCTCCTCCCCATTCAGGGCACCTCCAAGGACCCAGCCCACTGAGACCTGGAGCAGGGCCACCATCCAGTGTCACAGCACACGGGGCACCGTGTGCCACTGCAGACACGATTATGATGAATTTTCCAGAAGTAGAGACCTTGGTTTTCAGGAAGGACGGTCTTTTCCTCATTTCCATGTGGGTGCTGTATGCACAGTGGGGGGTCTCTCCCACAGCCCCCCTGAACGTCTTGTCGAGGCCAGGCATTTAAACTCCCATGCCCAGGGAGCCTCAGTCCCCAGGGTCCCCCCCCACCCCCTGAACATCCCCAGAGCTCCAGGCTCCATCCACAGCCCCTCTCCCCACTCCCCAGCTAGTGGCCGTGGTCATGGACATCTTCACTGACCCAGACCTGCTTCTGGACCTGGTAGACGCCGCCACACGTCGCTGGGTGCCTGTCTACCTGCTTCTGGACCACCAGCGGCTGCCTGCCTTCCTGACACTGGCCCAGCAGCTGGGGGTGAACCCCTGGGGCACCGAGGTAGGAGCCTGGCGGGAGGGACCTGAGTCCCCATTCTCCTGGCACTAGGGCCAGCCAAGGGGGGAGGCAGACCCTTCCACGGTGTCCTGCTCATCGAGATGGATGCCTGCTGAGAGTTCCGATGCCCACCCATGGCACTGGGGGAATTAGAGGCGGGTCTTCCCATGGGATCCCTCTGAGTTAGGGGTATCTCCAAGAGATCCCCGAAGCTCAATATTGGTAACTCTGGAAAAGCTGGGACAGACCTTTCTACAGAGCCATGGGCCACCCAGGTCCTAGCCAGCCTGGAGGGATCCCCCCCTGCCCTGAGCCCTAGGCAGTGAGTAGGGGTGTACGGGGTTGGCCTGAGTGAGGGTGTACTCCCTCTACTCCAGAACCTAGATATCCGTGTCGCGTGGGGCTGCAGTTTCCAGAGCCGCTGGCGACGGCAGGTGAGCGGCAATGTGCGGGAGAAGTTTGTGCTGCTGGACGGCCACAGGGTCATCTCCGGATCCTACAGGTGCGGCTCCCCCCTCCCAAAACCACCACCTGGTGGTGTCCTGTCCCCAACTCTCAGAGTAGTAGGCGCCCCTTTCCACCAGCCTCACTTTCCTGGTCTGTGAAATGGGTCTAAGCACCCTCACTGGTAGAGGATGGGCATACCAAGGGGCAGAACCCACTTGGGGTCGAAACAGACCTGCCCCGGCATAGCAGGGGGTGGGGGTCTGGCTGTGGCTCCTCCTGCTGGCCAGCTTAGTGACAGGGCCAGGGCTGGGGAGAAGCCGCGGGGGAGGGTCATCTCTTCGACACTGTGTCTCCTCATCTGGAAAACAGGGCCCATAGTTTGTGTGTGGGTTTCAAAACCAGGACGACCTGGATGGGAGTCCTAGCTCTGCCTTGAGGTAACTCCATCTCTCTAAGCATCTGTAACAAAAATAAGAATTGGTAAGCAAGGGACCCGACCCTCATCCTGGCTTGTGTCCCTCTTCCCCTGTGTTCAGGGTCTAGCTCCTGGCTCCTTGCCTTCTTAGCTCTGTGACAGACCGGCTCGGTGCCTCCCCCTGCTCTGTACCGTTTCCCCATCTGGAAAGTGTGAATTAATAACAGCACCTGCCTCATAGGGTGGTCTTGTGGCAGGGCACGGGGTGCGTGGACCCTCAGGTCGGGTAGCCTGGCTTCGAACTGGGGCTCTGCCAGCTCCTGGCTGTGTGATTTTGGGCAACTGACCTCACCTCTCTGTGCCTCCCTTCCCCTTCTATAGATCGGGATGATACGGTTAGTCCCTCTAGAACAGGGTTCCCTCACATTTGGGGCCAGATAATTCTGTGTTGGGGGTACGTCCTTGGGCATCGTGGGGGGCTGCACTGAATTTCCGGCCTCCACCCTGTAGATGTCGGGAGCACCCCCCCTCCCCTATTAAGACCACCAAAAGTGTCTCCAGACATTGCCAGCTGTCCCCTGCGGGGAGTGCTGATGTGTCCAGCGGATGACCAGTGCTCTCCACTGGTGGTTTTCAATCTTGGGCCTGCCTGTGTCGGGATCACCCGGACTCCCCCCTAAAAACACAGATCTGGGGCGCCTTTGCAGCCCTACCCCCTGGGAATGGGCATTTCCCGCGAGATCCCTGCCCAACCCGGTGCTGCCGCTCTGGGGACCACCCTTGGGGGAACCGCTACCCTGGAGACCGGGGCCATCTTGGAAAGAACCTGCCTTCCCTCCCGGCTTTGTCCGGGGGTTCAAGCGAGATCAAGGTGCCCTGGCACGTAACAGAAGCAGCGCTCCGTGAACGTTAGCGGTTGTTTATTGTCGTTGTTCATTTGAACCATATTTCATCGACTCTAAGGTGCCCCCGACAAAAAGAAGCATCCCGATCGACATGGGAAAAGCTACACGTCTTAGAACCCATGAAATACAGTAGAGGGGTCCAGCCAAACCCTTCGGGCCGTGTTCGGCGGCCTGAGGATGCTTCGCCCCGGGCTCCGGGCGGACAGCCCTGGTAATGGATGAAGCCGGGGCCACACGAGGTTGTCCAGGGCCTCTGGCCATTTAATGGGGGGGAAGGGGTGGAGGCGGGGGGCTCGGGGAGCAGCGGAGCCGGGAGACCAGTCCCAGGCCCTGCCCTTCGGGTTGGTCAAAGCAAATGTGGGAGCAGCAGCAGCACGCCCAGCACCAGGCCGGCGGCGACCCCTTCCGTCCGACGGCCTGCGGGATTGGGGGCCCTGTTACACATGTGGCCGTAGCAGCAGGTGGAGGTGAGCGTGTAGGTGACGCCCATGTAGGTGACCGGCTCCTCGTGACCGCAGGACGTGGACTGTATGCAGCCTTTGTTGATGATGGGGCCGAGGCCCGGGGCCACCCCGATGCCTGTGAAGCATTCCTCATCGTCGCCACAGCGCATGTGGATGCCGGGACACTGCTTGGAGTCGGTCAGCTCACAGAACACACAGTCCTTGGCGCCTGTGGTGCCCGGGGGCAGAGCCATTACCAGAAGCAGCAGCCAGCCGAGGACCATGGTGGCCTGGCGGCGGTGACGGTGCCCAAGCCAGGCCGTGGGCTTCCTGGGCCTCCCGGAACTGCTGGATGATGCTCCCGAGGCCTGCGAGACTTTTGCCCCTGGTCTGGGCCTCCCAGGGTCAGCGCACGGAGGGTCCTCGTTTCCCAGCGCTCCGTGTCCCTCTCAGGGTCTCCGTCGTGACTGCGGCTCACAAGTCCTTGGGTCTCAGAAGATTCCCCGGGACAGAGACAAGCCAGCGGCTGCTACCTGACGGCACTCTTTGTGGAGCGGAATGGGGTGACCTCACAGACCCCTCCAGGCTCCCACTGGCCCCTCCAGGGGTGAGGTCACAGGTGGGGGAAAGGGTGTCATAATCTGCAGGCAGATGGGCCTGCCGACCTGCCAGGGAGCGAGGACATGGCCACTCCGCCAAGGTAAGGATGCTTGGACCAACCCTTGCCATCCCGGTGACTGACACATCCGTTCTCCGGGCACCGGGCCCACTGGGGCACACGACCCGTGGTGAGCCCGTTTTTCTGATGGGCAAACCAAAGCTTGGGAAATGAAGGGAATGTGGCCAAGGTTCCCGGAGGCAGGATTAGAGCCCAGGTGCATTTAATTCCCAAAGGCACCTGCTGTGTGCCCAGACCTTAAAGCCAGGTGCTTTAAATACCAGCACTGTGACCACAGGGACAGTAGGGGACCTGCCCACCATAGCCAGCCGGGCATGGGCTAGGCGCCAGACAGGCAGCTCAAACCCTTGTTCTTTCTTT
Organism: Mustela erminea; assembly: GCF_009829155.1. Taxonomy (NCBI): domain Eukaryota; kingdom Metazoa; phylum Chordata; class Mammalia; order Carnivora; family Mustelidae; genus Mustela; species Mustela erminea. The sequence goes on along the minus strand of NC_045632.1, from coordinate 4,603,310 downwards.
CCAATCTTCCTACATCTTCGCTCCGTATCCCAGGTGCAAACTGAGGCACGGAGCCCGCACCTCCGGAGCCTGCCTCATGGCAAGTGTTTAATAGTGGCTGTCATTATGTAAGAAGCAGCTGAGTCTGAAGACGGGCCTCGCGGCCATTTAGTCAGAAGACTAATCTCACTTCTTCTCAGAGAGGGAAACTGATGCACTGATGGTCTCCTTTGCTGGGGATGGGGCAGCGTCCCAGTTTAAGCTCAGGCTGGCTTCCAGATGATCATTAAGGTATCTTAACCCTTGTTGTCACATCAGTCCTCTAGGTTCGTACCTGGGGGGTTCTCATTCTACAGAGGGGGATGCGGAAGCCAGAGAGGTTGCAGCACATGCCCAAGGTCACACAGCCTGCCCCGGGACTGGGTGGGGACCAGTAATGGGGTCCAGGCCGGGCCTCCCAGGGGCTGACCTGGAGATCCTGACCCCTCACTTCGTGCCCCCCAGCTTCACATGGAGTGACTCTCGTCTGCACCGTGGCCTGGTGACCCTGCTGACCGGCGACATTGCTGATGCCTTTAGCCGAGAGTTCCGGACACTGTACGCGGCCTCCTCGCCGCTCCCGGCTGCGCCCACCCAGTGCCCCTTTGTCAGCACCGTGGGGGGGCTGCGGCTGGCTCACAGCCCCCACCGCGTGGCCCACCGCCGCTCTGTGGCCCCCATGTCACCGCCGCCACACGACGGTCCGCTGGCCCAACGCTTGGCCACCTGCCGGGTGTTTGAGGGGGACAGGCAGGAGACCCCAGCCGCCCCAGGGCCAGCGCTGAGCGATGTCCTGAGGAGTGTCCAGCGTGCCCGGACCCCCAGCGGCCCCCCAGCCCGGCCCAGCCGTTCCCTGTGGGACCTGAGCCGCCTGTCCCAGCTGTCCAGCTCCAGCGACGGGGACAGCGAGGTGAGAACTGGTGGTGGGCCTCTGATAAACAAGAGGAAGGGGATGGGGCAGCTGAGGGTCTACTATATGCCGGGCCCCACGCCGGGGCTGGGGGTGGGGGAAGGGCAACGCCCACCCGAGTTCCTGATCCCAGCGACCATTCCCTATAGCCCTACTACGTGCTGGGTAGGGGAGTGCTGGGTGATTTCGGGCAGGGACCCCAAGAGAGAGGCACTCTAGGTGCAAATCCTGGCATGACCCACTAATGGGGAGAGCTGAGCAGAGATCTGCCTTCTCGGAACCCTCTGTGTTCTCATCTGGCAAAGGGCGCAGCCACTGTCTCCAGTCGCGGTTTGGTGGGAAGGAGGAGTCAGTGAGGGGAGGACGAACTAATGAGAACGCTAAGCATTACGATGCATCCCCATGGTGGAATTTATTTGTTATTTCTTTCACGAGGTCCTCTTCCCAGGTCAGTGAGGTAATTCCCTTCTCATGCTCCTGGTTACAGACGGGAAAGCTGAGACACAGAAGGGTCAAGTAACTTGGCCAAGGTCAAAATGATCATCTGTCGTGGGCACCGTGCCACATGCCACAGGGGTGGCTGAATTGGATCTTTGCCACGACCCTCTGAGGTGGCATGTGGTGACAGGTCCCTGCGCCCCTCCTCTCAGCTGGCTTCCCACCGAGCCTGCCTAATTCTCTGGGACCCTGGGCAGAGCCTCGGTGGCCTTGGCTGTGCAGTGGGCTGTTGAGAGGGTCAGAGCAGAGTGATGAGGGACAAGCGGCATCCTCGCCCTGGATACCCGCAGACCCGTGGTCCCGTTGCTCTGGGAGCTGTGCCCCTCTCGGGCTCAGTTTCCCCATCTGCTACGTGGGAAATAGTGGGGACCTTTTCCAAGGGTGAGGGAGAAATGTCCCAGGAATTGCCTCCCTCTGTTCCAGCCCAGGGGAGGAGGGGGATAGGCAGGGCCCGGGCAAGGTCCTCGCTGCCACCAGGTCTTGAGGCGCCCTCCCCCACCATCACCTCCCTTGGCAAATATTTGTTCTCCTGGGGGCAGCTGCTGGCAGCTTCCTGTTCCTCCCCACCCTGAAGCTGCAGGGGGAACACAGCAGCTGGCCCTCTGAGGGTCTGGGAGCCCCTGGCCTCTTGGCTCACTTCCCTTCCCCGCCTTCTCATCTGCCGAGAGAGAGAGAGAGAGAGAGAGAGAGAGAGACACACACACACACACACACACACACACACGGACTCAGTCCCTGGAGCCTTCTCTCACCTCCCTCTCTTTCCCTCCACAGTTCAAGACGTCCTGGGGCTCCAAGGACACCCCAGCCAAGGCCCTGATGAGGCAGCGGGGCACTGGCGGGGCCCCCAGGGGTGAGACAGAGCCCCGTCCTCTGAGCCAGTCCCAGCCCTGGGGCGGCACCCTGCCCCTCCATCCTGCACTACGCCTCCGCTATCTGTCACCGACCCGAAGGAGGTTTGGTGCGGATACTGCCTCCAAACTCCTGGAACGCCAAGGCAGCCAGCAGCCAGATCGGGCTGCCCAGGCAGGACTCAGGGGGCAACCACGATAGAGCCAAAACCGCATGGGGTCAGCCCCACCCGCAGCTCCAAGCCCCCTGCCTCCGGGTGGTGCCTGGGACAAGGCTTCTGGCGTGGGTATCTGTCTGGAAAGCAGCAGAAGGGATTTTTTTTTTTCTCTTTGTTCTAGAACCTGGGCAAGCCCAGTGCTCACCCTAGAGGCCAGTGTCACAGTTTAGGAAATGGGCAGAAAGTCTCGAGGAGCTAAGATCCTAGAACAGTGCATGTCCCACTTTGGCCCAGCCAGAACTTCCCCGTGGAGGTAGGGCCCTGGCTGAGTGACACCCCCCCTCCCGCCCCCTACCCCGTGCTGTGAATTGTGTGGGGTGAAGGTGGGGAGCCCCTGGGACAAAGTAGGGGAGCTTCGGGCACAAACCGTGCTCAGGAGCTCTGGGTAAACAGCTTGGCAGGGGAAAGGACAGAATCCAACCCAGGGAGCAGGGCTGAATAATGACGGCCTGGAAATTGGTGGGGACACAGCTGCTGGGGGATGGGCCAGGGCCAGGGGCCCTGGGGCTGTTTTGCCGGTGCTAAGGACTGAGTTGCTGGGGGCTCCCTTTCCCTCTGCTCAGAATAAAACTGCGTGATGACAGAATCTTGCATTTGCACAGCCTAGCAGAAGACCCAGGAATGCGGTGCTGGTCCCCTCCTCCCTCACACACCCCAGGCGTCCCCGCCGCAGCGCCCCGGCCTTGGGGGAGGCAGGTGCCCAGCGTTTGCCTCCCCGCAGCACCTTTGCCTCCGGCAGGGGCTTCCGAGTCACCGACCCCACTGGCGTGCGGAGTCGGGGAGAAGACCTCATCCTCCCCGGAGGCCCTAGCTGCACAGTGCGTCCCCACCCCCAGCCGCCGCCTCCCTCGCGCGCCCCCTGCCGGCCGACCGCGGCAAGTCACCTCTAGAGCGCAGCGAGAGCCGGGGGCAGGAGCGCCGCGTTTATTCTGAGTCACGGGTTGGGGGCTCGGAGGCTTCAGGGGTGCTGAGGCTGGGATCGGGGTCCGGGCTGGCGTCGTCGGGCACGTCCCAGGGGAAGGTGGGCAGTCCCCGCATCTGCTCGCGGTAGACACGGTCGAAGGCTTCGCTCTGCGCCACCGTGAAGTGGTTTTTCCAGTCGCCGCAAACCCCTGGAGGTTGTAGGGGAGGGAGGGAGGGCGAGGTGAGGAACGTGGGAACCTTCCCCGCCCCCGACATGCCAGCACCCCCTTCCCCACCTCCGGGCCTTTGCCAGAAGCACCTCCCCACCCCCTTCATCTCCACGTTGCCCCGTTACCTCCTACGGTGGCTGCCTCAGTCCCCAGTCACCTGGCCAGACCCCTGGGCACCCTTCTTGCGCCCTCCCTCCCTCAGCTCCTCCCATCCTACTTGTCCCTCCGGTAGACCTGTTGCCTTCCTGGTTTTCCCCTGACCCCTTAAAGCTCTCCGCCCAGAACATCATCTGCCTCCCCACCCAGCATTCCTGCCCCAGTGTCACCTGTGTGACTGTGTGGCTATGACCCATCCCTCACCTCCCTGTCTAGAACAGGGCTTTCTCACCCCAGGGCTCCTGCAACCCCTACACTACCTCCACTGTGGCTCTGACAGTGGGAATGAAAGCTTTCCCACACTTGGTGCCAGGGGACGGGCTGAAGGGCTGCCCTGGGTTCATGGGGTTCAATCCTTAACACTCGCAACAGCCGAGCAGGCAAGGGGTGGGAACTCTGCCCCTTCCATGTGCCCAGACAGGTGCGCGGATCCCTCCGACCCTCACGTTTCTCACTTCGTCATGGGGCTTTAACCTGGAATCCAGGGGCCAATGTCATTCGGATCGTGGTATTTTGAATCTTAGCAAGTGTACACCCCACATACTACATGAGGCCCCTCATGAGGTCTAGGGGGGCTCACTGTGGAGCTGAATAATCACCTCCCCCAGATGTTGACCTGTCCTAGTCTTTGGAACCCGTGCCTATGTGATCTTGCATAGCAAAAGGAAGTTTGCAGGTGTCATTGTTAAAGACCTGGAGGTGGGGGGGGGATCCTGGGTCATCTAGGGAGCCCCCATTTAGCCTCCAGGTGAGAGGCTCCCAGTCAGTCCTCACGAAGACTCTGGATAGCCTCAAAGAGTGTGAGTGTGCCCGGCCCCAGGCTAAGCCCTGGGGGTGGGGTGGTGTCAATCCTGCATCCACAGTGACACCGTGAAGGTCATTCTGTTTGGAGCAACCCCAAGTTTCAGCGGGGAAAACTGAGGCCCAGAGAGGTTACGTGACTCGCCCAGACCACACAGCCAGGCAGTGGCACCCCAGAACCCCCCGCCCCCGCACCTTTCCGGAGGAAGGCACCATGGCGCTGGTCCAGCAGGCTGGGGGGCAGAAGTGTGAAGTTGGACATGGCGTTGGCCTTCATCGCTCCGAAAGCTGAGTGTGCCACCACGGAGCCCAGCGCCTCCTCACCCAGCGGCCGCCCCAGGAATTGGCAGATGCGCTGCACGGAGCCGTGGAGATCCTGCAGGTAGGGGAGAGGGGTGGGGTGGGGGGCCGTGTGGAGGTGGGAGGGGGGAGGTGGGAGGAAGGGCAAGGAAGGGCATCAATCAGACTCTGAATCTAGGCATCTGAGTCTCAACCCAGAGCTGTCTGTGTGACTCTGATGCTTTGCCTCAGTTTCCCCATCTCCAAGCTGAGGGACTGGGCTCTGGCTTCTGAGAGTTTTCACAGTTAAAAGGTTTTGGAGGGTTCTGTGGGCAGGAGGGAGGGGCGGGGGTGAGATGGAGGTCACAGCAGGGTGCAGAGGTCAGTCCGACACCTTACGCCAAATCACCTTCACTTTAGTTAGAAGTGAGAGTCAGCCTGTCTGTACCCCATATTTGCACTCCCTGCCAGGTCCCCATCCTGGAACAGTGGTCTCCTTGTGCCAGTCCCAGGCCAGCCTCCCATCTCTCTGTCTCCCCTGCTCCCGCACCCCTGGCAGTCTATCTCTGCTCCTCCCCTCCTCTGGGCTCTCAGCCCTAGCCCTGGTCAGGTGGGGTCCTCTCCCTATGGACTCCTTGCCTCAGCCTCCTCCCTGCTCCCAGCCCTCCTATGGCTCCCTAGTGCCCTGGGACAGGAGTCCCAGCCCCCCAAGCCTGACTTTCAAGGACAGAAGTGGTCTGTCCTCCCCCATCCTCTCTTTCCAGTCCTTACCATTCCCTGCACTTTGCTCCCTGCAGCCTCGGCAATGCGCTCCCAAGAATGCCCCGTGCCACCACCCTCCACCCTGCAAACCTCCCCACCCAGACCCAGCTCAAATATCCACGCCCTCCTGACAGCTCAAGTCACTGGGGACTGAACATCTCCTGGGTACCAAGCTCTGGTCCAAGCCTCTCGTGTGTATTTGTGCCAAGTGTGCCAGTAGCCCTGCAGAGAGCGGTCCTTACTCCAATTGGCAAATGGAGGCTCAGAGAGGGGAAGACACTTGTCCAAGGTCACACAGCTAGGGAGGAGCTCAAATTTAAGGGTCCAAAGCTGCTGCCTCCCTGCCCCCCTCTATCTTGTTGCCTTCCCTGAAATGCAGCCAGCCTTCTGGTCAGCTCCACCAGCCCCATGGCTCTGATTTTCCAGGTCATTCCTAGTTTCATAACCCTCCATCCCTTTCTTGTCTTGAACCACTGGCGTGTCCCAGAAATTCTAACATGTTGGCAGTTCCTCACACCCAGGGGCACAGCCCAGAAGCTCTGTCAGGCTGCATGGCCCAGTTTTAGGTTTGGAGAATAAAGTTAGATGAAAAAAAAAGTGGTTGTGGGGGGCGGGGCTGGTAATGCCGAAATCTTCTCTGGATCTTCCAACATGAAGAGATTTACCAGGGTGGGGAAAAAAAAAAAACTAAGGTAAGTTGTCAACTCTCTCTAGTATCCAACCCCCCAGGCTCCTCCTCTATAAAACAGGGGTGTTAATAATATTGGGGGGAACCATATAAAATGTGGCCAAATATTGGCAACTTTATGTGATTTGCTCTAATAGATAACTCATCTGTCCATACTTGGTGAGGATTAAATGTGATAAAACCAAACGTGGTATCTGACCGGTGGCCTCGGTCACCTTCAGTGGGCACTGGCCGCTACCCTTGCTCTTTTACTTTACAAACTATATTCACACCGTGCAGTACCTTGTTATGCAGTAATATGCCAGTGCCCACCGCTGTGGTTCTCACAGCAGCCCCTGCATTTTCCCACCATTTTTTAAAAAGATTTTATTTACTTATTTGAGGGAGAGACACAGAGATAGCGACAGAGAGCACAAGCAGGAAGGACAGGGAGAAGCAGGCTCCCTGCTGAGCAGAGAGCCTAATGCAGCAGGGCTCGATCCCAGGACCCTGAAATCATGACCCAAGCTGAAGGCAGACATTTAGGCCCCTGAGCCACCCAGGCACCCCTTCCCACCATTTTTTTTTTAATTTTTAAAGATCTTATTTATTTATTTGACAGCGATCACAAGTAGGCAGGCAGGCAGAGAGAGAGAAAGGGAAGCAGGCTCCCTGCTGAGCAGAGAGAGCCTGATGCGGGTCTCAATCCCAGGACCCTGAGATCATGACCTGAGCCAAAGGCAGTGGCCTAACCCACTGAGCCACCCAGGCGCCCCTTCCCACCATTTAAAAAAAATTTATTTATTTATTTATTTGAGAGAGAATATGAGCAGGGGGGAGGGGCAGAAGGAGAAGGAGAAGCAGACCCTCTACAGGGCAGGGAGCCCAAGGCGGGGCTGCATCATGACCTGAGCTGAAGGCAGAAGCCCAACAGACTGAGGCCCCCAGGCGCCCCCTTTCTCACCCATTTTAAGGATGATATGTCTAATGCTCTGAGGGATTTAAGTTTGTTTGTTTGTTTGTTTTTTAAGTAAGCTCCATGCCCAGCATGGAGCCCAGTGCAGGGCTCGAATTCATGACCCTGAGATCAAGACCCGAGCTGAGATCAAGAGTTGGATGCCCAACTAACTGAGCCACCCAGGCTCCCCAACATTTTAGGGGATTTTAACTGCTTTATTGGACATAAAAAATGCAGGTGTTTCCCACTCCAAAAAGTACTGACAGAAAGAATACAACACACACCTGAAATGCGCATGCAAGAAGGGAACCTGTCCCGGGAGCTTAGTGAGGGAGCTGCTCAGGTACCCAGCCTCTGGGAACATCTTTGTCAAGAATCTAGAATGGGGCGCCTGGAGGCACCTGGGACCCCATCATTAAGTGTCTGCCTTCGGCTCAGGTCATGATCCCGGGGTCCTGGGATCGAGCCCCGCATCGGGCTCCCTGCTCAGTGGATAGTCTGCTTCTCCCTCTGCCCCTGCCCCCAGCTCATGCTCGCTCTGTCTCAAATAAATACAATCTAAAAAAAAAAAAAAAAAAAAAAAAAGGAATCTAGAATGGTTGGCTGTGTTCACTGTGGACTGTTCCTGTAGAAGCCCAGCATCCTCCTCGCAGCCCAGCAAAGCAGTGGGCATTCTTCATGGCACCTTCTTCTGGGAAGCTCTCCCTGAATGCTCCAGCCAGAAGGCATTTTTCTGTCCCAGGTGCCTGCTCCAGGGGTGCTTGATGGAGTCCAGACAGGATTCCCATGTAACTCCAAAGGCTGTCTCCTTCCACCAGTCCCCTCTGCCTTTCAGGTCACAGCCATCCCTGAAGCTCACTTCCCACATGCCCCAGTTCTGCATGGCCTCATCTGTCCTATCACCTCCCCTGCTCAGGGCTGACCACTGGCTTCCACCTATTCAGAGACAAGCCAAGGTCTCTCTGGGCCTCCTGTCTCCCCTCTGCCCACATTTCCCACCCCCCATCCCAACTCAGCTCTGGCCACATGGGCTTCTTTGCTCTCCTAGGAACACATCAAGCATTCTCTCACCTCAGGGCCCTTGCACTGGTGTGTGGTTCCCTCTGCCTGAGACAATTTCCCCCCAGATAGATCCAGGGCTCCTCCTTCTCCTTCAGATCTTTGCTTAAGTGTCATTTCCCTCCGCCCCCGTCCCCAGCACAGGCCTCCCTGACCACCGTATTTAAAACTGTGCCAAACAAAACAAAACAAAACAAAAAACTGTGCCCCCACACATTCCTTTTCCCCTACTCATTTTCGGCTTGCCTTTGCTCCTTCGCTCTGCTCTCCGGCTACCATTTATCTTATTTATCCATGCCCTCTCTGTGGCCTAGGAGCTCAGGACCCTGTTCTGTTCACCATTGTGCCCCCAGTACCTGGTGCGTCGCATGGAAGGGTGGGCCTTGCCGAAAGGGAAGGGAAGGGAAGTGGGCACGAGGAGGGGAGGAGTGGGGGGTGCTGGGCTGGGGTGGGGCGGGGGGCTCACCTGCTGCAGCTCCTCGTAGGTGATAAACAGGAAGTTCTCTTTGCCCTGCATCCGAATCCAGCCCTTAATATGGTCGAACCAGGAGCCAAACTGCACTGCGGGCGGAGGGATGGGTGGATCAGGGCCGGGCAGCAAGACCACACCAACCAGGGCTTGGGGCTGGAGCAGGGGGTGTGCCTCACTGGCCCCACGTGGCCCCAGACATGGCGCCTCAGAGCTGGATGCCTCCCCCAAACCCCCCACACCTGCCCCCTGAAAACCCCTGTCTCCCCATCTCTCTGTTTCTGTCCCTTTTCTGCATCTCTGTCTCTTTGTTTCTGTCCTCTCTGTATCTATGTGTCTGTCTATATCCTCCTCTCTGTTCCCCTGTCTCCTTCGCCGTAACACCTGGGATCTCTGCCTCCCTCTCCTTCATCGCCCTCTCCACCCCCTTCCTGTCCGGGTGACTGAGGGGCACCCCCTCACCTCACTTTGCCCCAGTCCTCACCTTCGCCTTTGAGAAAGTTCTGCAGGAACTGGTCCGGCGTGCCAGGGTCCTTCAATTGCCCAGCGATCTTGGAGTAATGATAGAGGGAGACCACCACGTCCCGGGGGTTCCGGCCCATGTAGATCACCTGGGTGTGGATGTTGGGGAGAGATGAGAAGCTGTCAGACACAGGCAGGACCCCAGCCCCAAAGACTGCATGTCTCCAAGCCTTCCTTCTTCTTATCCTACAGCTGGAACGACTCGGGGTAGATTTCTCAGGGGATTGTCCTGCTAAGATTAGATCAGTTCGCCACATCCCAGAGGATGGGGAGAGTTCCCAGCAACCACATTCTAGGAGGAGAGAAGGACCGTTCCTGGACCAGGCAGAGTGACAGTTTGGCTTCAGGGAATCAAGACTGGAGGAGGAAGCCATGGGGCTCAGGATGGGGGAGATCAGGGTGAGAGGTGTTGACCCTCCTTCCTACTCCCATAGCCAAGGCCCTAGCTCACCCATTCTTGCCTGGTCCCTGACCTCAGCCTCTTTCCTAGCCTCCCAGCCTCTGCATGGCCCCAGAAGGTCTTTCTATACCCAGAGCTGACCCTGCCATCCTCGACTCTCCAGCACCCCAGGAAAGAGTCCCAACCCCTGAGCCTGGCATTTAAGGCCCCCATGACCTGGCCTTACTCTGTTTACCTGCTTCATATGCCACAATCAAGCTCCCTCCAGCCCCATCAGATATGTCCTTCCCTGGCAACTGTCTCCTTCCCCGAGACCACAGTCAGGCACTCACTTCCTTGGTAATCCCACCAGTCTCCTGGGTGTGATTACTCCATCCATCTCTGTGTGGACCAGCAAATAACAGATATGTGTGTCCAGCCTAGATCTGTCCTATCACATCCTGATTCAGTTATCTCCCTGCCCACTGGCAACCCTCACCCAGCCGCCCAGGGCCGATGACAGAGCTTCCACCTTCCCCTGAGTCTCCCCTCCCGCCGCCCTCCATCCCAGGATGACAGCCTCATCCTCCCAGCTGCTTAAGCCAAACACCACGGAGTCACCCTTGACTCATCTCTGCCTGACACCCACACCCCATCTGTCAGCAAATCCGACTCCTGGTTCCACTTCCAAAATACACCCCAAACCCAGCCCGCTTCCTTCACCTCCTCGGCCACCACCCTGGTCTCTGTCACCAAGGCCCCCCACCTGGACTCCCTGCAGTCGCCCCCATGGTCTGTTCTCCACCTTGCCTCCAGAGGGCGCCTGTGAAAACCCAAGTGGGCTCCCGTTCTGCAGCTCAGAACCCTGCCCTGGTTCTTGTCCCTCAGAGGACAAACAAAGTTGCCACCACAGCTCAGGCAGCCCTGCACAGTTGGGACCCTGTAACCTCCCTGACCTTATCCCTACTCCTTTCCCCCTCATTCAGTTGGTTCTGGCCACACAGGCTTCCTTGGAGCCTCAGGCATGCCACACCGGCCCCCAGGCCTTTGCACCTACTCTCCCCTATGCCTGGAATGCTCTTCCCCCAGACGCCCCCACACCCTGCTCCATTCTGATGTGCGTTTATCACCTCAGCATCTTAAAGAGCTTCCTTATCTACTCTCTGCCTGTTACTCCTTAGAATGCGGGCTTACATGGCTGTGTGCTTATTGGCCACGGTTCTAGATCAGGGCCAGGGACCTAGGAGGTGTTCAACAAACACGTGCTGAATCCATCAGTCAGTTATGTTCTACCCCACCCCAACAGCACCCCCACCCCCGGCTGTCGCACCTTGGCCTTGGAGTTGAAGAAGGCTTTGGTGAAGAGCTGGATGGGGAGGTGGGAACTCATGAGGCGGGGGCTGGGCTGGTCCGAGAGGCTGAAGGCCCCCATGATGGTCTCACACCAGGGTGCCCGCTTCCAGATGGGCACTGAGCGGATCCAGGATGGGTCCCCATCCTTCAGGATTAAGCTGAGAATCTCAATCATCCAATTGGTGCCTGTCAGGAGATATCGGGCAAATTAATCGAAGATGGGGTGGGGGGGGTGAGGGGGGTGGGGGGGGTGGCGCAGAAAGAAACAGAATGGGATTTCTCAGATGCCTCCTGGCCAGCCAGCGGGGAAGCTGGGGCTGCTGCTTATTATGATTTTCAGAGCAGGACCTCAAGGCTCAAAGAAACAAAGTCGCTGGTGGCCAAGGTGGCGAAGCCAGGAAGCGGCACGCAGGGCAAAGACTGGCTCGCTGTCCACCCAGCCCCATTTCATCTCCCCACCAGGACTAGGACGGCACCGCATTCCCCTCGCCTCCCTTGCAGCTGCGTGTGGGGCCATGTGACCAAGTTCTGGCCAAGTGAGTGCAGGTGGCAGTGACAAGCAGCCTTTTCCAGGCCTGGCCCATAAACACCTCCTACACGGCCCCTCCCCCTTCCCTCTCTGCCGGCTGGTTGTGGGGACGTCCCTGGAAACTGGGGCTCCCGGGGATGGCACAGCCATGAGATGGAAAGAGCCAGAATGCCGAGGGTGCATGGAGTTCCCCCCACTTTCCTCCACGCATTCTGCCCCGCACGGAGTTTAAAGGAATGACAAGCTTCTAGTAGGTTCCGTGGCTGGGACTCTGAGGCTTATATGTGAGGCAGAAGCATTCCTCTAGTACATGGGGGAATCTGCAATTAAATCAATCCAGGCGTCGGGGCTTAAATTAAAATCTCAGCTGCTTTCACTACCCCTTCTCGGGAGTAACCCCTTGATTTCTGGGGGGACCCACAAATGTTACGTAGCAGAAAGGGAGCTCGTCAATGACCTGCCTCTCTTGTCCGGATTCCGGGAGACTATCGGCAAATAAGATGAGAAATAATAATAAATAATATTAACAGTCACCTATTATTAGTATTATATTACCCGGGATCTCTGTTTTTGTTGTTGTTTTGTTCAAGATTTTATTTGACAGAAAGAGCACAAGCAGGGGGAGCTACAGACAGAGGCAAAGGGAGAAACGGGCACCCTGCCGAGCTGGAAGCTGATGGCGGCCTCCATCCTACCACCCTGGGACTCGGACCTGAGCTCAAGGCGGACGCTTAGCTGACTGAGCCAGCCAGGCGCCTTTATTTGTCTGCTTTTAAGTCGTCTCTGCGACGAAGGTCGGGCTCGAACCCACGACGCCGAGATGGGGAGAGTCGAACGGCTCACCAGCTGAGCCCGTTGGGCGACGGGTATTGCCCTGGATTCTAACACTAACCCAGCGCGGGTTCTTGATGCCCTGCCTCTTGCCCCCAGTCCACTCTCCGGTGCCCTTTCCCGGGAGGTGGGAGCGGGACCCCGTGAGCAGGTCTCGGGCGCCCAGCGCAATGGTAACCTCTGCCAGTAGAGGGCGCCGGAGGAACCCTGCGGCAGGATGGGGCTCGCTTCCCAGCTGGCTCCGTGATGGACAGCGGCCCGCAGGGCCCTGAACACCCCGCGACACTTTCCGCCCACCCGACCCCGCGCCCCCAGCGGACTTCCTTGGGCGCTCTGCTTCTGCCCGGGGGAGTGGCTGGCTGAGCCCTCCCTGGGCTCTTCCTGTATCCCCTGGGGTTCTCCTTATTCCCTTGATGGGTTTAAAACACCCCCACTAGTTCACATGTTCTATTTTGCGGATGTGCAGTAAAATAACGCCTAACGTAAAACTTACGCATTTCACCCTTTTTAAAGTGTCCAGCTCAGTGGCGTTAAATGGATTCAGATTGTTGTGAAACCATCGCCATCCGGCTCAAAGCGGCTTTGGACGAAACCGGCTGCTCAGGGAAGGGAAATTTGGCGATGGCCATCAAAATCACACATTCACAGACCCTTTTCCGGGGGATTCCGCATCTAGGAGCTTTTTCTACAGATATATGCGTAGGTTGTGCAAATGCTATTTGCGTGGGAGGCAGCATTGGCTATAAAGTGTGTATTGTGTATAAAGGCAAAAAGGCTGAAAACTTAGTCAATATTCATCAGTCAGGAGCTGTTTAAACAAGAATTCCCGTGCATCCAATGTTACTGAATACTATGGAACCGTGCACAAACAAATGAGCAAGGAAGTTCTTGGTCCACAGTCTTAAGATGTAAGATGGGATGATGTCAAGATACGAGGAAAAAGAGGGGCGCCTGAGTGGCTCAGTCAGTTAAGCGCCTGACTCTTGATTTTGGCTCAGGTCATGATCTTGGGGACATCAAAAAAAGCCCCATGTTGGGGGCTTAAGATTCCTTCCCTCTCCCTCTGCCCCTCTCCCTCCTAAACGAATACAAGGAAAAAGAAAGCAAAAATATAAACAAAACCATAGTACAGAATGGTACCAATAGCGTGTGAACCGTGGGGGCAGGGGGAGTGACAATGTATTTAGGCACCTTTCTGTTTGCACGTACAAATTCTGTAAGGATACACAGAGGCTCTTGGTGATTGCAGAAGGAAAGAGATCTTTTGGGGCAAACCTTTTGTACCTCTTGAAATTTTGAACTATGACTGCATTACTACTACTACTACTACTACTTCTTCTTCTTCTTCTTCTTCTTCTTTTTTGAATGCATTACTTCTTAAGAACAGAATCAATACATTTCAAATTAAAAAAAGAAGCTGGGGGTGCCTGGGTGGCTCAGTGGGTTAAGCCTCTGCCTTCAGCTCAGGTCCTGATGTCAGGGTCCTGGGATCTGCCTATATCCGGCTCTCTGCCCAGCAAGCAGCCTGCTTCCTCCTCTCTCTACCTCTCTGCCTACGTATGATCTCTGTCAAATAAATAAATAAAATCTTAAAAAAGAAAAAGAATTCTCTTGAAACTTGATAATGAGAAAACAAATGGTTTTGATTTAAAAAATGGGGAAAACAGGGGCGCCTGGATGGCTCAGACGTTAAGTGTCTGCCTTCGGCTCAGGTCATGGTCTCAGGGTCCTGGGATTGAGCCCCATATCGGGCCCCCTGCTGGGTGGGAAGCCTGCTTCTCCCACTCCCACTTCTTCTGCTTGTGTTCCCTGTCTCACTGTGTCTCTCTCTGTCAAGTAAATAAATAAAATCTTTTTAAAAAATGGGGGAAAGGCTTGAACAGACATTTTATCAAAGAAGACACGTGATTGGGGCACCTGGGTAGCTCAGTGGGTTAAGCCTCTGCCTTCGGCTCAAGTCATGATCCTAGGGTCTTGGGACAGAGTCCCGCATCAGGCTCTCTGCTCAGCAGGCAGCCTATTTCACCCTCCCACTCTGCCTGCCTCTCTGCCTACTTGTGATCTCTCTGTCAAAATCTTAAAAAAAAAAGAAAAAAGACATGTGATTGACCAGTAAGCCACATCCTTAAACACCAAGGATATGCAGATTAAAACCACAGTGATAGTTGGGGCGCCTGGGTGGCTCAGTGGGTTAAGCCTCTGCCTTCGGCTCAGGTCATGATCTCAGAGTCCTGGGATCGAGCCCCCCATCGGGCTCTCTGCTCAGCAGGGAGCCTGCTTTCCCCTCTCTCTCTGCCTGCCTCTCTGCCTACTTTTGATCTCTCTCTGTCTGTCAAATAAATAAAATCTTAAAAAAAAACAAACAGTGATAGCAATATGCACCTATTCCAATGGCTTAGAAACCAAACAAACAGACAGAAAAGCCCGACAATATCAAGTGTTGGCAAGGAATGACGCTTGGTTGACGAGCTCGCCAATGTCGCTGGTGAGAACGCAAAATGAAGCCACTTTGGAAAAAAAGCTTGGCAGTTTCTTATAAAGTTGAGCCAACCTACTTTCCGTAGACTCTGAAATCTCACATCTGAGTATTCCCCAAGAAAAATATTTCCATGCACTTGTGTGTAAAGCTGCACATAGATGGTAGGAGTCCATCTATGTGACATTCCGGAAAAGGCGAAACTCTAGGGGCCACAAACGGCAGTGGTTGCCAGGGGCTGCGGCTGAGGGAGGAGTTGGCTGCGCAACAGTGTGAAGGGATTTGGGGGCGATGGGGCTGTTCTGTGTCTTGGTTGTGACGGTGGTTATAGGACTATGTGTCTCTCAAAACTGGGAACTCTGAGGGAAATGAAAACATGCGTCCACAGACAGGATGCCCATGTTTCTAGAAGCATTACTCGAGACAAAGCATGCAGACAGCCCAATAAATTACCAACCAGTGAATGTATAAACAGAAAATAGAATGCATACTATGGGACGGCATTCCACCATAAAAGGGAATGAAGAAACACTAACACGTGCTATGGCATGGATGAACCCCAAAAGCGTTGTGCTAAGTGAAAGAAGCCAGACATAAAAGACCCTGCATGGTAGGATTCCATTTATATAAAATGTCCATAATGCGCAAATCCATTGAGTCTGAAAGCTGACTCATGGTGGCCATAGCTTGGGGTTGGGGATGTGGGGTTTTGGGGGTAATGGCTAATGGGTATAGGGTTTCTTGTTGGGATGGTGAAAATGTTCCAGAATGGATAGTGATAAAGGTTGCTCAGCTTTGTGAATACATTACTACCAGAGAACAGTACACTTTAAAATGGGCAAATTGGGGGCGCCTTGGTGGCTCAGTGGGTTAAGCCTCTGCCTCAGCTCAGGTCATGATCTTGGGGTCCTGGGATCAAGCCCCACTTCGGGCTTCCCCCGCCAACCTGTCTTTCTGTCTACTTGTGATCTCTCTCTCTGTCAAACAAATAAAATCTTTGAAAATAAATAAAATGGACAAATCATAGGAGGTATGAATTATATCTCAAAAAATACCCCTCATGGGACTCCATGGTGAAGAGGGTGAATATCATATTTTGAAATGTCATATTTTGAAAAGATATCTCAAAAATGTCTTGAAAAAGAAATAAAGGAGTCAATTCCCATTGTTCTAGAGAAGGAAAAGCTGAAGTCTGTCCCTTTTCTTACTAAAAGTTCTTCGAGGGACTTTGAGTAAAGTCACCGGAGAACCTCTCCTTGGTTCCAAAGGGATGCTTCATCAACCCATGTGCCCCAGTCTTCTCCCCAGCCTTGCTGATCTTCCCTTGTTCCTTCAGTCTCATTAAGCTGCCTCTGACCCCAGGGCCTTTGCATGTGCTCCTCTCTGTGTAGGACACACTTTCCCACTCAAACCCCTCTTCAGCTTCCAGATCTGGACATGAACGTCTTCTCCCCCATGAAGGCTGCCCTCATCCCCATCTCTTTTTATTTTATTTATTTGAGAGAGAGAGAATGAGAGAGAGAGGGAGATCGAGTGAGCATGAGAAGGGGCAGGGTCAGAGAGAGAAGTAGACGGAGCCTGATGTGGGGCTCGATCCTGGGACTCCAGGATCATGACCTGAGCTGAAGGCAGTCACTTAACCAACCAAGCAACCCAGGCACTCTCTCTCTTTAAGATTTTGTTTATTTATTTGACAGAGATATCACAATCCCCCTGCCTGCAGAGAGGCAGGCAGAGAGAGGAGGAAACAGGCTCCCTGCTGAGCAGAGAGCCCGATGGGGGCTCGATCCCAGGACCCTGAGATCATGACCTGAGCCAAAGGCAGAGGCTTAACCCACTGAGCCACCCAGGCGCCCTCCCCCAGAGCAACTCTTGTTACCTACATTCAATGCTCCCTGCACCTTTCCTTGAGGGCACCCATTCCAACCCTAATTACATAGTAATAGAGGTGATTGCATATTGAAATAAAGTCTGTCTCTCCCAACAAATTGACAGCTGTCTTCCCTACCCACAGCTGGGTCGCCACACACGGCAGATGATTAGTAAGCAGCTTTTCAGTGACAGAATGGAGAAAATTAAGAGCATCCCCTTCCCCCTCCCTCCCTCCCCGCCTCCTTTCTTCGGCCAATATTTACCAAATCCTTATTAGGTGCCGGGCACTGTTTTAGGCTCAAAGACTACAGCAGTGGCCCTGACCCACTAAACCACTTGCCCTCAAAGAGCTCCTGTTCCAGGGAGGAAACCAGAGAATAAGTCAACAAACAAAAGCACAATATAGGTCCTCATGGTGACAGGCGCTCTGAAGGAAAGGAGATTTAGTTAAGGGGCTGGAGAGGGACAGGGTGGAGACCCTGTTTTAGCTGGGATTTCAGGGGAGGCTTCCCTGGGGACTGAGAGCCTACCTGGCAGGAGGAAGAAGGGACACCTGGTGGGTGGAGGGATTCATCAGGGCAAAGGCCAAGTTCAACCCTGTAAGGAGCAGTTCCAGAGTCCCACCCTCCCTACCCGACCCCCAGCCCCTCTGCGCGCCCTTCTCAGGCTCCGTGGCCGCCACCCCGGCCCCCCGCGCCTGGCAGGTACCTGACTTGGGGTAGGTGATGATGAAGATGTCGTCATCCTGAACGTCTGCGTTCTCTACCATGCGGATGCTCTCCGGCGAGTAGATGCCAACGGGGAAGGGGACACCCTTGTACCGGAAATATTCGCCGGACAACTTCTGGCTGTGGGAGTGTGGGGGAGACACCGTGAGCACCAGGGAGCAGGGAGGAGGTGAGGACAGGCGTCAGTCCTGGAGGTTGGAGGTGGGTGGTGGGCAGAGGACTCTCAGGGCAGGAGGGAGGGAGAGCAAGAGACAGGTGAGGGGCGCTCGGATCGCCACGGGAACCCTGGCAGCAAATGTTCCCTGAGCCTCATTTCTTCATCTGCAAGGTGGAGATGGTTTACCCAAACCCCACAACGAGACTCTGAGGTCAGGAGGGCTATTAGCTGCCTTTATGAATGAAGAAAGCAAGGCACTGAGAGGTTGAGTGACTCCCAAAGCCACACAGCCGGTGGGACACGGAGCCCTTCACAACTGTAAAGCGGGGCTAAGTGCTTTTCTCTCCCCCACCTTTTGCCCCAACCCTTGAGGAAGAGGTTAACTCACCACCCCATTTTACCAACAAGGAAACCGAGGCCACAGAAGCTATGCGCCCTGCCCGCTCCTTCCTTGCAAGGCTATGGAACACAGAGCCCACCATTCAAACCCAACCCAGGGGTCACCATGAAGCTGAAACACTTCTGTTTTTGTTTTTGGCTTTTAACATTTTAAAGTAATCTCTACACCCAACATGGGGCTCGAGTTTACAACCCTGAGATAGACAGTTGTCTCTTGCTCTACGGGCTAAGCCCGCCAGGCACCCCGAAGCTGAAACAGTCCGAAAGTTCAAGCCCCTCACTTGAGCTGCCTTTCCAAAGTCCCCATGATGGGTCCACAAAGCTGCAAAATGAGATGTTCTAAGAGCAAAATCCATTCAACCCGCTGTAGCTTTCCGTGACAGCCTCCCCTGGGGTCTCCTGCCCCTGGCGTGTGGGTATTGGGGAGCCCTCGCTAAGGTGAAGGGGAGCTCGCCCCCCCCAGGGTATTTATGGGGTCTGCAGTCATGCCTGTCCTGTCCTAGCAAGGCCGCATTCCCTCTAGGCGGCTGACTGCAGGAATTCGCATCACAACACCCCTTGTCCTTGGGCACCTGACCCGGAAAGCAAGAGGTGGAGGAGGAGGCGCAGGTCTGAAGAGTATGAATCCAAAAGCTTGTTTGTGTCATTTTTCTGGAATGTTTGGAGGGTTTGTCAGCTTTCAAAATGAAGCAAGTCGCTATAACTCTCTTTCTTACTCTAAATAAACATCCCGCCTCTCCCTATGGCCAGAGTCACACACATTGGTTCTTTCCCTTAAGGAGAGCCCCCTTGCCACCTTCCAAACTTCCAGCCCTGCAGAATCCGATCTGCCCTTCCTGAGCTGCCGCTCTGGGCCGTTTCCATTCATGCCTCATTAGAGTACACTGAGAACAACTCTGAACTGGGAAGAAAAACACAAAAAACAAACCAGTATGTGTGTAAGTAGGTTATGTTGTCTGTGGATTTCACTTCGGGATGGCAAAGAGGCTATTACCAATATGCTGTTATATATAAAGAGGGTTGGGGACCACACAAATGAAACTCAGAAACACAGTGTTGAGTGAAGGACGGGCCGCAGGAGGGTCCGGACCCCATGATTACAATTACGCGAAGTTCAAATACAGGAAATGTGCTAGAAGTTGCTAGAAGGTGCTAGAAGTTGCTAGAAGGTGCTAGAAGGTGCCAGAAGGTGCCAGACGGCGGGACAGCAGTTATCCTTGGGGGTTTGGGAGACTGTGATGTGGGGGCTGGTTACACAGCATGCCTACTGTGCAAAATTCCTTGAGTTGTTGACCAAAGCCCTGTGTACAGCACTCTTGTGAGTTTTACCTTAACAAAATATTCAGTGAATGAATGGATAAGTAATTAAAGGGCGGGAGCGGGGGAGACCTTCCAACTAAAACAACTATTTCTAGTAAAAAGGAGGTGGAGTGTGGGGCCTGAAGAGGTTGAAAACCCAGCTGGCTTATTGACAGTTGAGCTAATGGAGGTCCCCTGAAGGCCATGACTGGCTCGGGGGGGCCCCCAGGATCCTTCCTGAAGGCCTTTACCAGCTTCAGAGATTGAGGGATGGAGAGATTCTCCAAGGCCTGGCACCAGGTAAGGCTTGGAGGGGAAGAAGAGAAGCTTGAGAACTGTGTACTCTGCCTGGGGTTGCTGGAGGGCTCTAGGAGCCCAGGGGAGGCTCAGCTGGCTGGGGTCTCCCAGGGACAGTGTCCCTGTCCCGAGGTAGGCCCGGAAAGGTCTGCAGGAGAAGCCGGAGTCAGGGGCTACGGACTGTTGGCAAAAAGCCCTTTATCCCTGCTGGGGATTGTTCCTGTGGAGATGAGGAGGGAGGGCTGGTCACCTTACAGGTTGAAGGGGGTGTGGCCCTGGGTAACCACAGTGGTACAGGCCTGAGGAAGAGCACATTCTTGGGGCTGGACATGGCTTTGGCACTTCCTAGCCGAGCTGAGGCCTAACACTTCAACACTCTTTCTCCAACGACAAAAGGGAGACGGGAGAAGTAGCAGTGTCTTGATGGAGGGCGTAAACTCTGAAGCCAGAATATGGGGGTTTGAATTCTGTGTCCCACCTGCTGTGTGGCTTCGGGTAAATCAATGGACCTCTCCGTGCCACCTGTTTTTTTATCCATAAAATGGGGGTAGTAATAATCGGTACTTCATAAGGCTGTCATGAGCACGTAAAAAGTACTTGAACTCACTGCCTGGAGATCAAGAGTCGCATGCTCCACCAAGAGGCAAAGTTGTAGTGACCTCACTGTTCCGGGATGACTGTCAGCTTCCCGGGGAGGGGTGGGAGGAGTGTGGGCATGGAATTAGTGATGTCACTGGTTGCTAGGCAGATTAGCCCAGGGAGTGGGCGCTTGGAGGCGGTCAGTTTCCATTAGACGGATTGGCGGCCCAGTGGCTGGCTCTTGGCGCTCTCTGTGCCTTGACCAGCGGATCTCGCCTCCCTGAGCCTCGGTTTCCTTATCTGTCCCATGAGGATAACAGTCATCTCTACCTCAGGGTTCTTATCCTACCTGAGGATTAAAAGGGATAATATAGGGGCACCTGGGGGGCTCTGTCGGTTGAGAGCGTCTGCCTTCAGCTCAGGTCATGATCCCAGCGTCCTGGGATTGAGTCCCCGCATCAGGCTCCCTGCTCAGCGGGGAGCCTGCTTCCCGCTCTGCCTGCTGCTCCCCCTCCTTATGCGTGCACCCACTCTCTGTCAAATAAATAAAATCTTCAAAAAATAAAAATAAAAGGGATAATCTCGGAGGCGCCTGGCTCCTGGTAAACATTGGGAAAGCTGAAACTCCCTCTGGTGGGCAGCACTGTTTGGGTCTTTGATCAGACAGCCCTCAGAGAGATGTCCTCCCCGGTTGGCAGGAGAGGAAAAGGGAGATGCTGACAGGGAAAAGATGCTGTGCCCTTTAGGAGTCCCTGAAATATTCACGGATGGCATGAATCAATCAATACGAGGGTATCTCCCTCACGCACCACCCCCCAGCAGGGAGGGTCCTCGCTCCACCCCAGGGGGTCACGTCCCTGGTGCTCTCCTGTATCTGACTGACCCAGTGCACGCGGGGTCTGTCTTCGGCTCAGCTCATGATCCCAGGGTCCTGGGATCGAACCCCAAGTCCGGCTCCCTGCTTGGCGGGAAGCCTGCTTCTCCCTCTCCCACTCCGCCTGCTTCTGTTCCCTCTCTCACTGTCTCTCTCTCTGTCAAATAAATGAATTAAATCTTAAAAAAAAAAAAGTGATAGAAAGTCAAAGAGCTTTTGTGATGTCCTTTCCCCTGTCTCAGCCCTTTTCCGCCCCCTGCACTTCAGAACCCCCTGCCTGGCCCCTTCAAGATGCCCACAGCTTGGCCCCCTTGCAGGCCAGCAGTGTGCAGACCTTATCAGTGTGCTCTCAAAGCCCAGAACAGCCAATGGCTCATTAAATAAACAATCGAGGCTCAAATGCCGCCTCCTCACATGTGCCGATACTATAGACGGGACAATGGAAGGAAGGGAGAGTGATCTGACCAAGGCCACACATGGCAAGTTCCAGGCAGAGCTGGGATTTGAACCTCGGCCCTGCAGGCAGTTTCTGTCCCAGTCCCGCCTTCTCTGGGTACCCCGAAACTGCTCCCTGCGCTGAGCACTATTCCCACCTCCGGGCCTTTGTGCCTGCAGCTCCCCTGGCCAGGAATGCTGGGCCCGCCCTCACCCTTGTCTGTGTTTGAGGGTTCCAGGCTGGGAATGCCCCCCACCCCTTCCTGCTTGGCTGAATCCCACTGTGTGTCCTCAAACAGGTGCTGTGTGCCTTCGCTCCCCAGCTTGTAAATCAAATCTGGCCCCAGGGGGACTTGACTCTCCCTGGGTGACAAGCCTGTTTTGTTCCCACACCACGTCTGGGGCCTGGCACGGAGTTATCGCTCGACTGGAGCAGAGGAATGAAGGTGACAATGGAGCTGGATCAGTCTGGCGCAGAAGAAACAGCAGAGAGCACGCCGGCCAACATAATGGGCCGCTGGCTGAGCTCCTGCCTATTAGCCTTCTCGAGGCTGCCGGTTCTGGTCTGCCCTGCTCCAGAGACCCTAGAACGTGAGACTCTAAGAATGGCCTGACACATCGACACTCCGGCCTCCCACCCCAGCCCTGGCCCTCTCTTTCTCTCTGTCCACACTGCGCCCGTCCAACTCTGGTCTCCTCCTCACCCTCTTGCTCTCCAGCCAGGCCCTTCAGTCCCTTGGCCTCCAGCCCCTTCCACCTGTCCACCCCCACATGTGGCCGCAGTCCCTCAGTCCGCAGCTCAAGGTCCTCCGTGACCTAGGCCTGCCCATTCTTCTGGCCTCCTCCGACCTGAAAGACCCTGTTCTGACTTGCCTTTGGCCCCAGAAGGGAAGGAAGAACATGGGATTCGCCCAGAGAGAAAATCTATGTCAAAAACATTCATTATTGGACTTCTCCCAGAGCCCCATGAGGTGGGTATGGTGAGCACTACTTTCTGCTGGAAGACATGGAGGCCCAGAGAAGTTAATATATTTCCCTCAGGTCACACAGCAGTCTTCCTAGGTGGTCAAAATAAGTACCTGTCAGTGCACCTCTACCCCTTCCTCTGCCACTAGAGCAGTGTGTGGGTCAAGGTCAGTGTTTTATCCCCAGGGTCTGGCACAGAGTAGGTGTGCAATAAACAAATCCATCCCTGCTTAGGATCCCCGGGCGATGAGGGCCCTGTCACCATCTCCAGAGGCAGCCCCATCTGCAGTGGGGAAGGAAGATGGGTTGAGGGTGGGTAGACTTGGATTTGAACTCAAGCTCTCTACCAACTAGCTCCGTGACCTTGAATACATGACTTACCCTCTCTGGGCCTCAGGATGAGGAGAGTAGGAAGGCTTCTTCCCTCCGACTGGACTTTAGTGGCCGCCTTACTGGTCTCCTACTTCTACCCCTGCACCCCAGCGACAGTTCTCCCCACTGTTAGAAACTAAGTAGGCTCTTGTCTCTCCTCTGCTCCCAACCCACCCGCCTTACTCAAAGAAAAAGCAACACCCTCACCATGAACACGAGGCCCCACAGGAGCTGCATTGACCCTTCCACCTTAATTTTCACCTCCACCCCTCGCTTACTGATCTCCTTGCTGGTCCTCTGACCCTTCAGGCCGAGGCCTGCCTCAGGGCCTTTGCACCGACTGCCCTCTCTGCCTTCCACCATGCTTGGCACCCTCGCCTCCTGCCTTTGCTCCGACAGACAGCACCCCGCTGCCCCTTGTCGGTGAGGCTTCACCTGACACCCTCTTTGCACTCGAGCCCCACCCCAGCCCCTCACCCTGCTTTGTCTACACGCCACCAGCACGCTGGGCATCTTCCCAGGCGCTCTCACGGTTTATGTGTCTCCCTGATTGTTGATTGCCGTCCTTCTCTGCTTGCACGTAAGCTCCGTGAGACCAGGGATTATTTTATTTATTTATTTATTTTTGGGTCCGTCTTCATTGCCAAGAGCAGCCCTCCAGTTGATATTTGTTGAGGAAGTGATATTAATACCGACAGCGATGGCTGGCACGTAGCACGTCCCTGCTATGTAATGGGCCTGGCTTCCTGCACTCCCTTGATATCCCCTCCCCACCTTGCAAATGTGAGCTGGAAGCACAGAGAGGCAGAGCCGGGATAGTAACCCAAGCACCATGGCTCCACGATTTGACCCCTAACCAGCTGGGAGCCGTTGCCCGCACGTCTCTGGGTCCCTGCGCTCGGTGCTCCCCAGATGTGCTCCTGTCTGGGCAGGGGTGTGGGCAGTAGTCAAGGAGATAGAGGTTTGCCCCCGGGGAACTCACGTGACCTCTCGGAGTGGGACTCCATCTCCCTCCCCTTGGCTACCAGAGTATTTAACTCCTGGGGAATATTATTATCATATTATATTATATACGGTAGTCCTGTATCTCACCAAACTGGCTTACTTTTTAAAGATTTATTTATGTATTTGAGAGCGAGGCGGTGGGAGGGGGGATGGGGCAGAGGGAGAGGGCGAGAATCCCAAGCAGACTTGGTGCAGAGCTTGGAGCCCCACGCGGGGCTAGATCTCGCTGCTTGGAGATCCCAACCGGAGCCGACACCAAGAGGGCTGCGCTCTCCGCACTGTGTCCCACAGGCGCCCCTGCACTATCTTTTTTTTTTTTTTTTTTTTTTTAAAGATTTTATTTATTTATTTGACAGAGAGAAATCACAAGTAGTTGGAGAGGCAGGCAGAGAGAGAGAGGAGGAAGCAGGCTCCCTGCCAAGCAGAGAGCCCCATGCGGGACTCGATCCCAGGACCCTGAGATCATGACCTGAGCCGAAGGCAGGGGCTTAACCCACTGAGCCACCCAGGCGCCCCAGCCCCTGCACTATCTTATTATAAGCAGATCTGCAACCAGAGTCTCTCCCCCTCCTGGGTGTTCACCCACGAGCCACGAATGCTGATGTCCACACAAACATTTGTATTCATGTGTTTACAGTCACCTTGTTCACGATCCCCCCAAACTGGCAACAACACAGACGCCGTCCAGCGGGTGAGCACATCAACAGCGGCCCGTCCACACCAGGGGACGGCCCTTGGCAATGAGAGGAGATGACCGCCGCGACCCACAGCAGCGTGGATGCCTCTCGGAGGCGCGAGGAGGGCGAAGGAAGCCAGACTCAGGAAGGCACATCTGTACGGTCCGCCCGGAGGACGGTGGTCCCCACGGACGTGTGCACCCCAATCCCCAGAGCCCGTGACTAAGTCACACTGCGGGGAAAGGGGGTCTCGCGGCTGCGATTCTGGTCAGAGATTCTCAGGTGGCCCGAAATTTAATCACGAGGGTCCTTCAGAGAGGGAGGGGAGGAGCTGTGATCGCAGAAGCTGTGGTCAGAGCACAGAGTTGGGCACATATGAGCGAACCACTGGCTTTGGAGACGGACCAAGGACCCACGAGCCACGGAACGCAGGTGGCTTCTAGGAGGTTCTAGAAGCTGGAAAGGCGCAGAAGAACCAGATTCTCCCAAGAGCCTCTGGAAGGAATGCAGCCCTGCTGCCACTCAGATCTTAGCTAAAATTGTGCTAAAATTCATAGGACAATATGCTCCCCCCTACACAGACACACAAATCAACTTTGCTCTGTATGACTTTCTTTAAAGAGCTTTTGTTCATATACATGCTTAGCGTCCATTAGCCACTATGATAACAGAACAACCTGCTGGTCAGTGTCCCTCCTGGATATCCCAGGGATATGTCAAGAGGCAATGCCTGCCCATTTGCAGGCCTGCCTTAGATTTGCTGTGTGACCTGAAGCCACTCACAAGCCCTCTCTGGTCTCATCTGAAGAATGAGCAGTGGAGGGTGCCTGGGTGGCTCAGTTGTTAAGCAACTGCCTTTGGCTCCGGTTGTGATCCCAGGGTCCTGCATCAGGCTCCTGGCTCAGCAGGAAAACTGCTTCTCCCTCTTCCACTCCCCCAGCTTGTATTCCCTCTCTCACTGTGTATCTCTTTGTCAAATAAATAAATAAATAAATAAGTCTTTAAAAAAAAAAAAAAAAAAGAATGAGCAGTGACAGGGGGACCAGGGACCTCTTTTCCTGGGACATTCCAGCCTGATGCCCAAGGAGAGCTCCCCAACCCTGGAGCTTTAGGCCTTTTTGCCAGAGATGGGGCAAATTGATTCATTCAGCGCACAAATATTTACCGAGCACCTACTCTGCACCCTGTGCTGGGAGATACCAAAGTGAAGCGAAATGACCAAAAAACCCAATTGTAGTTGGTGTTTGAATGGACAAAAATGAACCGAAAAATGTTCTAATGTGTGTGTACGCCCTGTGTTTTTAAAAGATTTTATTTTTAAGTCATCTCTACACTCAACACGGGGCTCAAACTCACAACCCCCGGATCAAGAGACGCAGACCATGTGTGCAAAGGAGATGACAGGATCCGGGCCTGGGATTCTGGGTTCTGCGTGGGGCTGGAGCTGCTCCCCTTCCTGGGAGTGGCCCCACGCTTCCAGCGGGAATGTGGAATGCAATCCAGCCCGCAGGATCTCTTAGCAGCCCCGCCAGCTGTCCTGCTGACTCATGGCAGCCACCTGTGGTCAACCTGCCTTTCTCTGGGGAACACTGCCCAGCCTCCCCAAGCCTGAGCCAGGTTCAGCGCACCCCATTCCCCTGACACACGGTGCAGTTCCCCAGGCTGGGCTGTTCTCTGTCGCAGGAGTACCTTTCCCTCACCTCCTGAAATTCCGCCTGGAGCCCA
Source organism: Mustela erminea (assembly GCF_009829155.1). Taxonomy (NCBI): domain Eukaryota; kingdom Metazoa; phylum Chordata; class Mammalia; order Carnivora; family Mustelidae; genus Mustela; species Mustela erminea. The sequence continues at coordinate 4,577,056 of NC_045632.1, read as the reverse complement.
TCTGGGCAAGCATCAGCATCTCCTCTGGGCACCTCCATCCCAGTGGAATGACTCATGCCTTGGCCAGAGTACAGAGAAACAGGCTCTTTTCACTTGCCTGCTATTGGCAGGAGAGCAATTAGACTAACCTCTTTGAGAGATCAGTTGGCAACATTTTAGGCATGCAGACCACCTCCGCTAAAGCAGGAGACACCCCCTGTGAATGTGCTTGCTTCTTTCGCAGCCGTTTTAACACTTAGTAACTAATTTCTTTGGCTAGTGACTTCTTAAGATCAGCCGGCCCCACTCCCAGGCTCTCTAGGAGGGAGGAGAAATTATCCTACCTTGTCCCACCTCCAAGAACCAGTATCTGACATTCTGGGCACTACCCCATCATATCTGTTGGAGGGGCAAAAGGACGTGACCCCTGGAAATTTATGGAATAGATCGGTGGCCTTGAGGGGGTGCCCAGTTAAATATATACGAGGATGTCCATTGCAAGATCATTGAGCAAGACTTGAAACAACGCAGGGCTGGATAAATCCATCAGGGCCTGACAAAAATTGGAATCCAGCCATTCAAAACGAGGAGTTTATTTCTTGAGAGGGGCGGGGGTCCTGTGTATATTTCTTAAAACCCAGCAAACTTCAAATTTGTGCACTACGCTGTAGGTATACATCCTCTTTCTCTCTCTCTCTCTCTCTCTTTTAAAGATTTTATTTATTTGACAGAGAGAGAGAGAGCAAGAGAGCTCAAGCACAACGGAGTCTGCTTCTCTCTCTTCCTCTGAACAGGGAGCCCGATGAGGAACTTGATCCCAGTACCCTGGGATCATGACCTGAACTGAAGGCAGACGCTTAACCAACTGAGCCACCCAGGTGCCCCTAGACATTCTCTATTAAAAGAAAATCCCATAAGCAAATATGGGATTGCTTGCAAGGCAATGTTCTGATGTCTACAGCTTACTTTAGAAACGTATCACAAATAAGTTCACAAATAAGGATGGACGGACCGATAGAAGGATGCTCAGATACGTGATAAGACATATATATAAGACAAATATAATAAAATATAAAATAAAATAAAACAAGACATATAAAAAATAAAATATATAATAAAAATAAAATACAATAAAAAGACATATATAATACCAATAAAAATTGGGAGGTATAGGGAAGTTTGTGGATAATTCTTACAAGGTTTTTTTTTTTTTTTAAATATGTTTGGATATTTTCACACTAAAAGACCGGAAGGGTAAGGAAGTGGTATTTATTTGTTAAAACGTCCCAGATACTACAAAAGGCTAAATGATATGAAGTAGTATCTTGATTCTGTTTTCAAAGGAAATGAGTAAGAAGAGATATACGCGTGAAGGTTCATTTCTGACAGGCAGGCATTAACAGTGATGACTCCAGGGATGGGTCTGGGGTCGTCGTGAGACTAGAATTTTCCATTTCATGACTTCCCTATGTCTTGAATTCTGAACTGTGAGCACAGCGGCCATGACAGCTATGTGCTGGCCCCTTGCCCGTGGCAGGTGGGCCCAGAGACGTCTGGGGTGTGGGGTTAATGTGGGAGTCAGAGGTGGAAGAGCCCTGGCCCCCCAAACACGTGGCCACATGACCCCAAACACTTGTGGCCGCCACGGGAGCCCTCCATGAATTTCGACCGTCTTAAGCACCGTGAGTGGGAGGCTGTTGAAGTCTGCCAGACTTTCTTCCAAGGGCGCATGCGTCTTTTTCTTTCTCTCTTTAGAAAATCTAATTAGGAAAGTAACAAATTCTTGGATCCTATCTCTATAGCTTTTGATCATCTGCGTTTATTAATGGTCTCTCCCGACAATGCCACTGCCGGCCTCAGGGGATCCCAGCACTACCAGTGTGGAGGCCGAGAAAACGAAGGCCATCCCAGCTCAAGTTTAACGTTAGCATGAGTACAGACCTCTTAGCTTCCGCAGCCATCTCAGGCCCCCTGTGGCCAAGGGCTGAACTTTCCCCTACTTTACTTTAGTTCCAGGGAACCCCACCCTGCTTTAGTTCCAAGAAAAACCGCTATACCTAACCCTGCAAACAGCCCGGCTCCAGCTAATCAGCTCATTGCAGGAAAGTCTGAAATTTTCCCTCTCTGCCCACCCCCCCACCTCCCCACCCCACCTCAAGCCTCTGGTAACCGCACACAAATACCCCTGCCTTAACTAGACTCGGGGTCCAAGTCCCTACTCCGCTGTGTCGGGTATACTTAGGCCCAAGCTGAAGCTTGTCAACTAAACCCTCGTGTGATGGCATCGGTGTTGGCTCCTTGGTGGTCTCTCGGATGCAAAAAGTTGGGCATAACACCAGTTTGCTGAGTAACTCAACCGCTCGTAGAAGCAAACGCAAACACTCACAGCGAGGGCTCGGATTCCCTCCCTCGCTCCCCCTTCCCCTCTCCTTCTCCACCTCCTCCTCACCCTCCCTTCTCTTCCCCTCCCCCCTCCCCCTTCTCCTCCCCCTCCTCTCCCTCCTCCTCCTTCTCCTCCCCGTTCACCCCTCCCCCTCCTCCTTCTCCTCCCCCTTCACCCCTCCCCCTTCACCCCTCCCCCTCCTCCTTCTCCTCCTTCACCCCTCCCCCTCCTCCTTCTCCTCCCCCTTCACCCCTCCCCCTTCACCCCTCCCCCTCCTCCTTCTCCTCCTTCACCCCTCCCCTCCTTCTTCTCCTCCCTCTTCCCCCTCTTCCTCCTCCTCCCTGTTTTCCTCCCTCTATCCCTCCTCCTCCACCTTCTCTCCCCCTCCTTCTCCCTCTTCTCCTCCCTCTCCCTCCTCTCCCCTCCCTCCCCCTCCCCTCTCCCCCTCTTCCTCTCTTCCTTCTAAAAAATATTGATTTCAGACCTTACACCTTACTCTGCACCTTGCTTATTTTTTTAGGTCAATCGACAGCTGTCTCGTTTTGCTTAAAAATAGCTGCAAGATATCCCACTTCCCTCCTTTTTAAAATTATTTTCCTTTTGAAGGAATATATTACTCTTCAGTGAATTTTGACAGAGGCATATCCTCCTGCGATTCCCAACTCCTGGCAAGATGTAGAAAAGCCCAGCGCCCTGGAAAGTTTCCTGCTGCCTCCTCCGAATCTGCCCCCTCCTCTGCCTAAGAGGTGACCTCTGTCCCAAGTTTTCCTCAGAAATGGAGTTGTCTGGTCTTGGCCGTTCTGGAACTTTCGTCTTACAGAACGTGCTCCAGCGTCTGGCTGCTTTGGCTCAGTGTAACATCCTTGACATTCATGGGTGTTTGTGTGTATATTAGAGTTTTTTTTTCCTTTCTGTGACTGAGTTGAATTCCACTGTGTAAATAAATCTCAGGGTGCCTATCCATTTCCCTGTTCTAGGCTGTTTCCAGATCAAGTTATTAAAGGTGCTGCCCCCATCCTGGTCTTTGGGTGGCCCTGCATTCTCATTTCCTTGGACAAATAACCAGGAGTTGGAATTACTCAGGCATTGGATGGGGGTCATATTATTTGCATTACTGTAACTATGAGGTTTACGTCCTGATGGGGTAAAATCTCCTCTCCAGTTTCTTCCTCCCCCTCCACCTCTAGCACATTTCAAATCCACTCAAACTTTTAAATAACTTAAAAAAATTTTTTTGAGATGTATCACTTTCCTAAAGATAATAGTAATGGAGAAAAATCTAGCTAAAGAAATTAATCACTCTCTTCAAATTCTCAGAGTTCTTTGTACTGCAGCCCGGGCTTTGTCCCTCAAGGGCCAGTAGACTCACTGTGCCTCCATTGGCTCGCACGGCCCCCACCTCTCTGAGGCCCCCACTCCAGCATGGCCAGTGTTGTTCTGTTCCCACCACAAGTTCTCCCAGTTCCCTGCATACTCTATGCTCCACCACGCCTCAGAGCTCAGTGTGTGCCTTTAGCCTGAGGCTCTTTGTGATTTTTCTTTCTTTCCTTTCTCTCTAATGCTTCCTCTCTCTCTCTCTCTTTCCCTTCCAACACACATTTATTAAGCTCCTACTAGGTACCTTTCCTGGCCCTTGGGTCACTCACAGCCTGGAGCCATGCCGGCCAACAGAACTTTCCAGAATGATGGAAACACTCAATTCTGCACGCCTCCCCCCCTGGATATTGTGTGGGTCACTGAGCCCTTGAAACAAGGCCAGAGCAAAAGGGGGGCCCATTCAACAGTATTTGCTATTTACTGATTTCACCGTCACCCTGACACTTGATTCCAATGATCAGAAAGCTTTTCAGGCAGGTTGGTTTTGACTCAGGCCCGGAGAAGGACTTTCTTGAGCTGTAACACCACGAGCCCAGAGGCAGATGTCCTCCTGATGGAAGGCTGCCCTTTCATTGGAGCAAAAGGCCACTTGGTCCCAAAGGCTTTGTGTACCGAGCATGTAAAAGATTTCATTGATAATTTTTTCTCTTGGTTCCGTGTTGAAATGGTAGCATTTCAGATATATTGGTTAAATAAAATATAGAATTAAAATGATTTTTGCCTGTGTCTCTTGCCATTTGTTTTCTTTCTCTCTTTTTTCCTTCTTTCTTTCTTTCTTTTTTTTTTTTATGTGGCCGCGAGAAAATGTTTGCCTCAGAGGGCTCACGCTGTGTGTCTATGGGACTGCGTGAGTCTGGCAGGTGGACAGACCACAGAGGCACTGGTCCCCTCATGGGGGTGATGCCTGCCGAGGGACAGTCCTTTCCCAAAGTCTGAGGACTCCTGTCTGAGCCCTTTCTCTGGGAGGTTCAGAGCAAGGCCATGGACCCAAGGATCTCAATCCACTCAAAGCCCTCCAGGAGCCTGGCACACGCTGAATGCTCAGGAAGGTTCTAATTATCACCATTCTTCACCCTGGCCCCACCCTCCCTGGCACCTGAGTTCCTGGCTCAGGAGGGGGTCACGGGGTTTGGAGAAGGAGGAAGGAAAAAAAATACGCTCAAACCCTGACTCAGCAGAGAGCACTGGATCTGGCCCATCCCCCCCAGGCATCACCCACTGTACCCATTTCACAGACGCAGAGCTCCAACGCCCCTGTCTGCCCCAGGGTCCCTGCCAGCGAGCGACCTGAGCAGGATCTTAACTCAGGGCTGTCTGCTCACGAACTTCACGGCTCCGGCATTCTTGTCTACAGTGGCAAAGCCCTGGTTCCTACCTCTCTCTCGGGGCCTCTGATCCAGGCTTCCCCAGCAACACCAGCATCTCCCTCCTTGCCTTGGCATTCGGTGCCTCCAGAGGGGCCGCCAGGAGGCCACTCTCCTTCCCATAGACACTGCCCTCCAGCCACCAGAGCTGCTCAGTCCTTTCCATCTGGCTCCTCGATGTTCCCACGTTCCCAGCCCCGAAAGAGCACGTGCACACACGGAGACACATCCCGCCCTTTGCTCCCAAGCCCACATCATCATCGGGCAGCTGGGTGGCTGTGAACATCTCCCAGAGCACCTTATTTACTAGCGGCGGCCCAGAGTCCACACCCTTCTTGGCCTGTCCAAATTCCACCCAGGCGGCGAGGTCCAATGTCCTATTATTGGTTTACTGCTTAGAACCTTTTTATTAGCGGCCCCCTTCTCCTTGGGAGAAACAGTTCTGTGACTGGCAAGGATTGAGCCAATAAAATCTTTGAGTGGCTCAGCCCTCCCCAGGAAAGGAGGGGGCCAGGACTTTCAAAACCAGGGCCAGAGACCTCATCCATAAACCGGGCGGAGATCAGAAAGGGCCTTGCAGCTGGTTCTCCAAGATCAGAGGGAGGGAGGGAGGGGTGGCGACAGCAGGTCCAAATGCGAGCTTGGCTTCCTCCGGCCTCGACTCTCTCCAGAAGGGGCTGGACATGGAGCAGCCCAACATGCCGACACCCCAGGAAACGGGCCGGAGCAGGGACTGCCCGCCAAGCCTCCTATCGGGCCTGCCAGCAGCTGCCTCCCCCTCCTCCCCTCGCTCATCCCCAGACTCCTTTCCCGCCCGCCCATGCCAGCCGGCACGCAAGAGGCCAGGCAGCCTCACTTCAGACCCTGGCGACATCCCACCTGGCAAACTGGGTGACCTCGGGCAACTCACTCAACCTCTCTGGGCCTCCGTCGTAAAAGGGACGACAAGAGCTAGTCATTGGTGCTTGTTAATCCCAGACAGTGGCTGGGAAGCCCATAAGAAAGAAAGGACCAGAGGGGATGCAGAGCACAACAGTCAGGGTCCTGTCTGCCTCCTGCTGTCAAGGTTTTCCTTTTCAAATTTTGATTTTTGCCCTTGGGATCCCCGTTTTGTACACTGGACCCCTACCCAGCGGCAGGGAACAACACAGAACTTATAAAGCGTGATTGATGGCAAAGGCTGCAAACGAGAACGTTCCGAGCCCCAGGTCCCTCTGGTGTCTCTGGGTTCCTTCTCCCCACAACTGCGACCCCCATGAAATCCTCTTCCGTGGCGGAGTTCTGTCGCGTGTGCCTGTGTTCTCCAAGCAGTATATGAGCTTTTCTGGTTTTCCAGGGGAGAGGGGGGTTGTAAAAAATAGAATCGGGTTGCAGGTGGTGTCATTAAGAGCCATTCACGCGACTATGGGTACTAATAGTCCCCATGGGAATTTTCCACTGTCCCACTGGTCCCCTCAGATTCACAGTCTGCCTCTCCTCTCCCTTCTCCCTCCCTGCCCTGCCCCTGCTCACCTGCCTTCTGGCCCTGACTCATCCAGCCGGCTTGCCTAACCTCCATTCATTCCTTGACATCATTCTCAGAGACTTGCTAGGGCCCCCAAGGGGGCCCAGCTCTGACCCTGTCTGTGAACAGGCCACAGTGTGATGCGTGGGGTGAGTCTGAAGCTGGAAGTGGGGTCAGGGAACCTAGCTGCGGTGGCCGAGAATCTGACACCGTGTAAGAAGGGAGTTTGCCACACAGGGAGAGAGGTCATCCCAGGCAAAGGAATGTTCAGATGCAAATCCCAAAGGTGTGAGATCCAGGCCCAGGTGGAAGTGGAGGCAAGCAGGTGGGGCCCAGGCATTGAGGAAGGTGGGGACTGTGGGAACAGAGAGGAGCTCCCACAGAAGAAGCAGGGTGAGAGGCAGGACCTCAGCCCTAGTCCTCCGTTTTAAACCAGAGCAGCTCCCTCTTGAACTCTGTGATGTATTTCTGCTCCAGAAGATTCCTCTAAAGAGATCTGTGTCTTAAAAGGTTTCAGAAGCCATCACTATGGGTGCTAGGGAGTCACAGAAAAAACTTGAGCTGGGCATGGCCAGAGGTGGATTCAGGAGATTAGAAAAAAGACTTCTCTGGGAATCCCCACAGAGGAAGTGAATATGCAAAGGCACTGGGGCAGAGAACAGGGAGGCAAGGCCAGGGAATCTCAGGGGCTGGGATGGATGGAGTACATGGGCAGGAGGCCAGACTCCAGGCAGGACCTGGAGGGCCTTGGGACTTGGGGGGCAGGGAGGGAGAGCTCTGGGAAGGACTGGAGGCAGGGAGGCTGAGGTGAGGCTGGGGGGAGGGAGGGAGAGGAGGCCTGAGGGCATGGGCTGGAGAGTCCCAGCACAGGACAGTGGGGCTGGATACTCACAAGCCTCCAGGAGAGAGAGGAGGGGAGGGGCAAGGTCTGGGGGTGACCCGGGGACCCATGGGGCCATCCCCGAGATGGCAACCGGGCAGGAGGGACGATTCTGGGGAGCCCCTCGGGTCCCGTCACAGCTGGAGATGGGGTATGTCTGAGTCGCCTGGGAGGGGCCCAGAGGAGATGGTGGGGGCCCTCATGAGGGGCATCCTCCTGGGTAGAGGGGTTCCAGAAGCTCATGGAGAAGAAAGCTGGAGGCGCCATTAGAACCCCTTAGGGGCCTACACACAGTCAGGTCTAGACGTGTCGACCGGGTGAGGGTTATTTACCCCCATTTTTCGGATAGAGAAACTGAGGCTCAAGGGGACACTGAGCAAGAAGCGCTGGGGATTTGCTGGCCCCTGGATGTGGGGGAGCAGAGAGGAGGGAGGCTCCTAGGTGCCCAGGCCAGGGGTGAGGCCCCCCCAGAGGTGGGAGCCCAGGAGGGGAGCCCGTTGGGCTCTGGAGGGAGAAACTGCAGAGCCCAGAGGCCAGGAGAGCGGGAGACGAGAAGGCTGAGAGGAGGATGCTGGGGCCTTCCTCCAGCTGGCCTGGGACAGCCTGGTGAGTGCCCTCAGCCCCAGAGACCCAGAGCCCCTGCAGGCTTGTCTTGTCCACATGACACAGCCATTGGAAGTCAAGTCTCTGTGCCCTGGCTCCTGGCTGAGGGAGGGGCGGGCAGGGGAGGGACCCAAAGGCTACAGCCTGGGCTGGCTGGAGGGGCCCAGAGGGCCAGTGCAGAGACCCGCCTGGCAGAGGGGAAGATACTGGGGCAGCGAGGTCACCTAAGCGGCTGGCTGTGTGATCCTGGGCAGCCCCCCTGCCCTCTCTGAGCCTCCACTCGCTCATCTGGAAACGGAGCCTCGGGGAAGGGGTATCACCAAGGCTGCTGAGGACAGGAGGGACCGCAGACCTCGGGGGTCAGACCCATCGGGTTCGGATCTGCTTCAGGCTGCGTGACCCCGGTCACGCAGACACTTTCACTCTCAGCCTCAGTTTCCCCATCCGGAAAGCGGGTGTGATAAAAGCGTCTGACTCATCCCCGGGAACAAAGGGGTCCCGCTCAGGAGATGAGGAGCACCGTGCCCTAATGTCTCCCATGAGGGCTGCCCGGGGGGTACCCATCCTCCTGTCCTTCGAGCCCCTGGGGGGCCACACAGAGCCTCTGGCTTGGGGACTCAGCTGCGTCCCCAGCCCTGCCCTCCCCTGCTCTCCCATCCTCCCCCGAGCCGAGCAGGTATCCCAATCTGAGCCCCCATGAGGGAAAGCACCCCATCCGAAGGTGCTCTGGGTGTCCAGGAGGAAAAGGGGACGATAGGCACTAAGGTTTCCTGAGAAACTACTGAGAGCCAGACTTCAGCCCCCATCAGCCCTGTGTCAGGAAGAGGCTTTTGGAAGACAGAGACCCTGAGGTCCCCGCAATGGTCTGGGACAGCTCAGGCACCCCCAAGTAACTCAGCACTGCCCTGTGCCTCATTCCCTTCCAGCAGAGACAAGCCAGCTGGGTCTTGGCCAGGTTTGAAGCAGCAGGGGCTGGTCCCCAGGCCCCCTTGCCAAGGCCCATGGCTCTTGTTCGGGTAATGGGTTGGGGGCGGGGATCTCCCCGCTGGTGCCCAGGGCCGGGCCTCACCTGAGTTCGGAGATGTTGTTTTCATGCGTGTCCCACAGGGCCGGGATCCGGGGTTCGGAGGGCCCATCCATGGCAGGCCGGTGAGGGAAGGGAGGGGAGGACGCGCACGGGAGCAGGCGGCACGGGGACCAGGTATGTGCAGCAGTGGCGTCTGCCACCAGAGGTGCCCGGCTGGAGCCTACCTCCGCGCCCAAGGGGAGGGGCAGCACCCAGCCGGTTCTCCCAGCTGCTACCCACGCCTCCAACAGCGGGGAGAGGCTGGGAGGGAGCCACCCTTCTCCGAGGGTGGGGAGGGAGGAGAGCTGATGGACACATCCCAGGAATCTCCCCAGCCACCAGGGGCAGAGTCCAGGAGGCCACTCCAGTTCCATACTGGAACCTCTGTGTTCCCGGCCCCAGGCACACCTACCCGGGGTCTCCGTGTGCAAGTTCTCAGAGAGTTCATTCATTCATCCATTCACTTATTCATTCAGAAAATATTTCTTGGGTGCCTCGGGCTTGTCGGGCGCTGCTCTAAGGGCTGGGACAGTGTTAGAACCACCTGCTGGGCTCGGGGGAGGATGGGAGAGCAGGGGAGGGCAGGGCTGGGGACGCAGCTGAGTCCCCAAGCCATAGGCTCTGTGTGGCCCCCCGGGGGCTCGAAGGACAGGAGGATGGGCCCCCCGGGCAGCCCTCATGGGAGACAGAGCATGGTGCTCCCCACCTCCTGAGCGGGACCCCTTTGTTCCGGGGATGAGTCAGACGCTTTTATCACACCCGCTTTCCGGATGGGGAAACTGAGGCTGAGAGTGAAAGTGTCTGCGTGACCGGGGTCACGCAGCCTGAAGCGGATCCGAACCCGATGGGTCTGACCCCCGAGGTCTGCGGTCCCTCCTGTCCTCAGCAGCCTTGGTGATACCCCTTCCCCGAGGCTCCGTTTCCAGATGAGCGAGTGGAGGCTCAGAGAGGGCAGGGGGGCTGCCCAGGATCACACAGCCAGCCGCTTGGGTGACCTCGCTGCCCCAGTATCTTCCCCTCTGCCAGGCAGGTCTCTGCACTGGCCCTCTGGGCCCCTCCAGCCAGCCCAGGCTGTAGCCTTTGGGTCCCTCCCCTGCCCGCCCCTCCCTCAGCCAGGAGCCAGGGCACAGAGACTTGACTTCCGATGGCTGCGTCATGTGGACAAGACAAGCCTGCAGGGGCTCTGGGTCTCTGGGGCTGAGGGCGCTCACCAGGCTGTCCCAGGCCAGCTGGAGGAAGGCCCCAGCATCCTCCTCTCAGCCTTCTCGTCTCCCGCTCTCCTGGCCTCTGGGCTCTGCAGTTTCTCCCTCCAGAGCCCAACGGGCTCCCCTCCTGGGCTCCCACCTCTGGGGGGGCCTCACCCCTGGCCTGGGCACCTGGGAGCCTCCCTCCTCTCTGCTCCCCCACATCCAGGGGCCAGCAAATCCCCAGCGCTTCTTGCTCAGTGTCCCCTTGAGCCTCAGTTTCTCTATCCGAAAAATGGGGGTAAATAACCCTCACCCGGTCGACACGTCTAGACCTGACTGTGTGTAGGCCCCTAAGGGGTCCTAATGGCGCCTCCAGCTTTCTTCTCCATGAGCTTCTGGAACCCCTCTACCCAGGAGGATGTCCCTCATGAGGGCCCCCACCATCTCCTCTGGGCCCCTCCCAGGCGACTCAGACATACCCCATCTCCAGCTGTGACGGGACCCGAGGGGCTCCCCAGAATCGTCCCTCCTGCCCGGTTGCCATCTCGGGGATGGCCCCATGGGTCCCCGGGTCACCCCCAGACCTTGCCCCTCCCCTCCTCTCTCTCCTGGAGGCTTGTGAGTATCCAGCCCCACTGTCCTGTGCTGGGACTCTCCAGCCCATGCCCTCAGGCCTCCTCTCCCTCCCTCCCCCCAGCCTCACCTCAGCCTCCCTGCCTCCAGTCCTTCCCAGAGCTCTCCCTCCCTGCCCCCCAGTCCCAAGGCCCTCCAGGTCCTGCCCGGAGTCTGGCCTCCGCCCGTGTACTCCATCCACCCCAGTACCTGAGAATCCATGGCCTCGCCTCCCTGTTCTCTGCCCCTCGAACCCCAGCTCACCTATTTCGTTACCCCTTAGAGACTTTGAACTTGGCCACAAAGTCCAATGTTCTTACCAGGAATGACTTATTTTTATATAACAGAAGGCATATATGTACTTTGTTTAAAAAAAAAAAAATGGAAGAAAGGAAAGAAAATGTCCAAACAGTCACGTCCGGGTAGAAAATAAGGACCTCCGTAAGCCTCCTTCTACCCATGGAGAGAATCACCATCAACAGTTCGGTGGAGTCTTCCCAGAATGTTTCTGTCATTTCTCTAGTACGTGCCAGAGAAAATTTGGTTGGTTGAATAAATACAAAATGATTGCCATTTAAAATTAGATTTCCAAGGGGCACCTGGGTGGCTCAGTTATTAGGTGTTTGCCTTTGACTCAGGTCGTAATCCCAGTGTCCTGGGATCCAGCCCCACGTTGGACTCACTGCTTGGTGGGAAGCCAGCTTTCCCTCTGCCATCCCCCTGCTTGTGTTGCTGCTGTCACTGTTTCTCTCTCTCTGTCAAATAAATAAATAAAATCTTTAATAAAGTAAAATTAAATTAAATTAAATTAGATTTCCTGACCAATTATTGCCTGCCCCGTGTTGTTGCACGCAGGAGGGATAGGGCACACGAGACTCACATAACAGATGCACAAAGGCAACTCAGAGAGGTGGGATGAGCTGCCCAAGGTTGCACAGCGTTGCCCACTCTCACTCCAATGGCAAGCAGAAGACAAACATTCCAGGGCAACGCACCCCCTTGGTTCATCTGCCCAAAGGCCCACGGCTGAGGTGCTGCAGTATGAGGAGCCGCCCACAGGCCCACTCCCAACAGATGAGTTGGAATCTTACCTTGGCTACTTTCAGAATTAGCCTTGATGTGCCCATCTGGGCAGGGGGCTCCCTCGAAGGGAGTGGGGGAAATCAAGAGGGCTCGCTCTCCCTGCCTGGGGATGATGGACTTCTCTGATGTCAGGGAAGTAGGAGCACTGAGCTGGGACACCTTTCCTGGCCCTCTGGGCTAGGCTGCCCTGCCTTTCTTCTGCCTTAATGACTTTGTTTCCGGCTCTGAGGAGGTGACAACCCTGTCCTATCCCTCCCATGGGAACCTCCCCTGAACCCTGTCCCAGGTCCCCCCACAGCACTGTCAGAACCAGAGGAGAAACCCACCTGTGCCAACCTCAATTTCCAGAGGAGAGGGACTGTCTAGGGGGACCAGAACACTCAAACCTTCGAGGGAGACTGGGAAAGAAACTTGGGAAGGGGGATTGCCTGGGGGACAAGGACATCTAGGAAGACCCAGGGAGAGTTGAAGGAGGACAATGTTGAAGGGAGAAGGAGGACCTGGTGGCTGTACCTGACTGGACAAGAAACCATTTAGATAAAGTAACCCAGAGACATAGAAATGTTTGCACCTCAGGGCCTTTGCACTGCCATTCCTCTGTCTGGTGTACACTTCCCCAGAAAGCTGCATGCTTTGGAGCCTCCCTTCACTGTACCTGGCCCTTCTTCTCCTTCCTGAACTTGCCTACCAAGTTCTCCAACCTTTTCACTCATTACCTTTTTGACATCCTAAATGTTTTACTTCTTGGTCTTGCTGACTATCTATCTCCTCATCAGACTGTCAGTCCCATGAAGACAAGGCTTATTATATGTTTGTCCCCTCTTGTAGCCCAAGGGAAGTGCCTGGAAAAGTTGCTGGGACTTAGGGGTTCCTGAGTAAATGCTGTGGATGGAGTGAGTGAATTATCACAGGGTGAGGGGAATGAGCAGCTGGCCGATGGTGGTGCCTAGAGAATTAGTTGGATCTCTTCAGAAGATGCGGGTAAGGATGGGGAGAGGCAAGACCAGGTTGTATGGGCCTAGACTACTGAGGAGGTGGCAAGGGGAAACAGAAGACAGGGTGGCTTCTTACCCAATGACAGGAGGGGAGGGACAATAATGGGAATCACTGACCCCATCAACAGGGACATGAGGAAGGTATTTGAGGGACAGTAAAGAGATTTGGAGGTGTGGGGGGGGTGGAGAAGAAAGTGGAAAAGCTGGTGTCCGCTGGTGCTCCCTGGGAGGAGCAGGGATTATCCATCATCCCTCCATCCATTCATCTATCCACCCCCCAAACATCCATCCATCTATCCATCCTCCAACCATCCATCCATCATTCCTCCCTCCATCCATTCACCATCCATCCCTCAACCTTCTATCCATCATCCCTCCATCCATCCATCATCCATCCCTCAACCACCCATCCTTCATCCCTCCAACTCTCTGGAGAGGCCTCCTCTGCAGGACTTGGCGTTGCATCCATAAACAAGACAGTGAGTAAACACGGCTTAGAGCTGCCCTCTCAACACAGGACCCATCATCCACATGTGGCCACTGGGCACTAGAAACGTGGCTCACGTGACCCGGGAAGTGAACATTTCCAGTTATATTTAATTTTAATTAATTTACATGTAACTTTAAAAACAGAAACAGCACCGAATACTTTCCTCATAAATGCAACAGTAATGCTTTGGTAAGATGACATTCTGACTTGGCACCTGGGTGGCTCAGTGGGTTAAAACCTCTGCCTTCGGCTCAGGTCATGATCCCGGGGTCCTGGGATTGAGCCCCACGGCTCTCTGCTCGGCGGGGAGCCTGCTTCTCTTCCTCTCTCTCTGCCTACTTGTGATCCCTGTCTGTCAAATAAATAAATAAAATCTTAAAAAAAAAAAAGGGATTACATTCCAACTTAACCCTTGGAACTGAGCAATGCCATTGAGCTCAAGCATGTAAAATATCTCCAGAGTAGTTTTTATATTGATTACACGTGGAAATGATGGTCTTTTAGACATACTGGATTAAGTAAAATGCATTCCTCAAATTAATCTTATCAATGTCTCTTTCTCTCTCTCTCTTTTTTTAATGTGGCTACTGGAAGGTTGAAAATAACATGGGTGGTTGCATACTGGTGGGCTTGGGTCTGTTGGCCTGGGGCAAATGCAGTCTGGTTGGTATCCTGCTTGCAGGTCCTGGGCCCCTGTGGGTGGTCAGGGATGGCTTTCCAGTGCCAAGGATGCCCCAGGAGGGGAACCTCTCCAGGTGAGAAGCCTAAATCTCCCAAGCGCAGGGTCCGGTGGGGACAAAGACCCAGACGCTGGAGAGACACCTGGAAGGGATGTTCTTTGTCCAAGGAGGGAGACTCTGGGGATAAAGGGGACATTTTGGGGTCCTGGGGTGGGAGCTCAGACCTGTCCCTGGGGGGGTTAAGGGTAGCAAGAATCAGTGCTAGGTAAAGGTGGGCTAGGCTGGCCAGCAAGTCCCCCATGAAGATGAAGATGTCACCACTGTACACGACTGACCAGGAGGGGAGCCCCTCTGCCCTCAGATGTCAGGGAAGGTCTCACATGTGTTCCCCTGTTCTGGGCACCCCTAAACCAATTCCTTGGTATTTCCCCAGGCCCCCACTGGGGCCCTGGGAAGACCCAAGTTATGCCATTTTGTTCTGGGAGCTCAGATGTGGGCAAAGGGAGGTCACTGGGTCATGATGTCATGTTTCCACAGAATCCGGGCCATTGTCACCTCCAGAGCCTGACCTTTCCATTAAAAGCTAGTAATTGCCGGGAATTCTGGGAGAGCCAGGACCAGGTCAGCTCTGGCGGCTTAGAGGCTGGGTTCCCAGGAGGGCGGAGGCTGGGGGGCAGGGCTCCCAAATCCTGGAGTCGGGAATAAAGAATCCATCTGAATTAGACTGGGGAGTAGTACAGAAGCTGGGGGTCTGGCTTCTGGGTCTCAGGGAGGAGGGGGCTGGGGGCCAGGAATTCCTCGGTCGGATGAGGGAGGCGGGGCTGGAGGCCTGGACTCCCATGACCTAGACAGACACGAAACTGGGACACCAGGACACCGCGACCTAGGTTAGGGGTAGGCCACAGGCGAGGGATGCCCTTGTCGTCAAGGCTCTGGGGGACCCCTTGGAGAGGGCAAAAGAAGACGTCAAGCTGGATGGGAAGGGAGGAGGGCGGCTGACACCTCAAAGGCAGCCTATCCCTCCCGCCAGCTTTCCCCTCTAATCAGTGGGTCCATCTCGGGGTGTGCAGCGTTGCAGAAACCTCGTTCTCGGCTCCCCACCCCGATTACTCCATCCCAGTGGAGGAGCCCGCCCCAGGGCCGATACTGCGGGCCGGGCCCCACCTGCACACTCACCCGGGCGCCCCGCCCACCCTGTTCCTGGGGCGGGGCTGGGGCTGCTGGGAGGAGGAGGCGGCCACGCCTGGTCCCCTGGATGGGGGTCGGGTGAGGGCGGGGGGGACTGCGCGGCTGGGGACCCTTATTCGGGCCAGAGACTGAGGAGGGACACTGGCGGCGGACCTGAGAAGCCGGGTCTTCACCAGATCACAAAAGAAGAGGGGCACAGGTGTACAGAGAGCAGGGATTCCCGGAGGTCAAGCCGGGTGATGACAAAGTGGCCCAAGACTTGGGAGCCTGGAACCCTGGCTCTGGGAGGGGGTCGGGCATAGGGAGTTTAGCTTCCTGGTCCCTGGCCCTGAGGCAGAACCCGGGGAGGCTTCCCGGCTGGGGGTGTTGGATATGGGATCCCTGGGTCCACAGGCACCTGCGTCTTCCAGTCCTCCCAGGTGCTCCCAGCAGCATCCTTGCCTGTCCCCAGGGCTGTCCTCTGCCAAGATGCCGGGACCCGCCAAACCCGCTGTGCCAGTCAGGCATCCCTGTGACAGCTCCCCCCCCCCTTCCCTGCAGTGGCTCTTGGAAGACCTGGGCCCAGCCCGAGGGCAGGGCAGTGAGCAGGTGGGTGGGAGGCGGGCTCAGGCAGGAGAACAGGATGGACCGAGTGATGCTTCATCCTCCCGCCAGACCGACCTGTCCTGCTCATCCCTGCTCCTTCCATCATCCTCCTGCCTTGGGCCAGGGGCGTCTCCTCCACATCCTTCTGGGGATGGCACTTCCTCTTTGGCCCCGGGTCCCCCCAAACCTGCTCTACCAAACTTCTCCCCTGTCCTTCCTGCTCCCGTGTTCCATTCGTTCACTCGGCAACTCCTACAGAGTTCCTACAAGAGCGCCTATTGTGGGCCAAGAGCTGTGCCAGGCACTGGGGATGCGGCGGCGGACGGAGGCTGAGAGTGTGAGGCGGGAGCTCAGTCATGACCCTGGGCCCCAGTGATCCCAGAACAGACCTGGGACCTGGCACGGCAAAAGGGGCTTTGGAGAGGCGATCAAGTCAAGGGTCTTGAGATGGGGAGATGCCCCTGGGTTTCTAGAGTGGGGTCAGTGTCATCACAAGGGTCCTAGGAAGTCAAAGAGGGAGCCTGGACGGTCTAGACAGATGTTCGGCAGCTGGTTTGAGAGAGGCAGGAAGGGGCAGTGGCTGAGGGGGGCAGGAGGCGGCCTCTACAGGCTGGAAAAGGCCCAGAAATGGAGTGTCCTCTGCAGCTTCCAGAAGAGACCCAGCCTAGGGCACAGTAGGCTTTTTAACCCCATAAGAGCCACTTTGGACTTCTGATAAATTTGTGTTGTGTTAAACGACCACGTCTGCGGGAATTTGCTCCAGCAGCAATGGGAAACTACTGTCCTAGGCAAGAAAGATAACAAGCGGCTAAAAATCACATCAACAGCCCAGAGCAACAAGCACTAGGGAAAAACTTAAGTCAGGTGAAGTTGCTGGAACATGGACAAGGGACTGTTTTCAGTGGGTGGTCAGGGCACTAGGAGACCGGGAGCGGGTCTGGAGTTGAATTGCAGTTTTTTGTTTTATGTTTTAAACGTAACTTCCACACCCAACGTGGGGCTCAGGACCCTGGGATGAAGATCGCACACTCCACTGACTGAGCAGGCCAGGTGCCCTGAATGGCGACTTTAACCAGAGGTGGTGACGTCTGAGCAAATGCTGGAAGGGGTGAGGGGGGGAAGGGCAGACCGTCTGCAGGAACAAAAGTTGGAGGTGGGACCCTGCCTGTCAAGGGGCAGAATGGAAGGATGGTAAGAGCTGGGGGCAATCCCGGTTTCCCTCTGGGACCTGGGACTCTTCCTCTGGTTCCACAGGCTCTCTCCCAGCTCAGGGAAACTGACCCGCATTGCACAATACACAAACACAACCAGGGATGCTTTAGTCATACCAAGATCCGTATTCAGTTCTGTTGTATTTGTGAAACACTTACGTAGCATTTATTGAGTAAGTGATGTAGGAAAGAACATTAGGGTTCAAAGCCAACAGCCAAGAAAAAATTATTTTCTTTAAAAGATTTTATTTATTTATCTGATGGGCTGGGGGGAGAACACAAAGCAGGGGGAGCAACAGGCAGAGGGAGAGGGAGAAGCAGGTTTCCAGCTGAGCAGGGAGCCAGATGCAGGAATCGATCCCAGGACCCTGGGATTATGACCTGAGCTGAAGACAAATGCTTAACTAACTGAGTCATCCAGGCTCCCCCAGAAAGAATTCTTGAGAAGTCTTTGGTGCAAAAAGGTGGTTTTATTAAAGCACGGGGACAGGACTCGTCTGCCTTCTGCTTAGGTCATGATCTCTGGATC
Organism: Mustela erminea; assembly: GCF_009829155.1. Taxonomy (NCBI): domain Eukaryota; kingdom Metazoa; phylum Chordata; class Mammalia; order Carnivora; family Mustelidae; genus Mustela; species Mustela erminea. The sequence continues at coordinate 4,559,340 of NC_045632.1, read as the reverse complement.
CTGGGATCAAGCCCCAGGTTGGAGTTTCCAGCTCAGTGGGGAGTCTGCGTCTCCCTCTCCCCCCACCTGCTGCTCCCCCTGCTTGTGCGCGCTCTCTCTCTCTCTCTCTCTGTGTGTGTGTGTGTGTCAAATAAATAAATAAATGAATAAAATCCTTAAACTTATTTCATTACTTTTAAAGTCATCTCTATCCCCAGTGTGGGACTCGAACTCATCATCCTGAGATCGAGGGTCACTCGCTCCACCAACTGAACGAGCCAGGTGCCCCTCACGGAAAAAAAGTTTTGCACATTGCCTGGCCCACAATAAATGCTTAATTAACAGTAGTCTGGGAGTCACCAGATCTCATCCTGGCTGCCCATCCAAATCTCTTTGGGAGGCTTTTAAAAGCCAGTCCCTAGGTCAAAGAAGTCAGAAACTCCAGGGGCCCAAGAGTAACAGCCTGTCTCTCTGGTTGGTTGACGGTCCCTGGAAGAGGGATTGTGTCCACTCACCTCACCACTCAGGACTCCTCCTGGGGAGTAGGAGATGCTCCTGGGAATAGTGGGTAGAGGCCAAGATGAGGTTCAACACCTCGTAGCACACAAGGGGGCCCCACTTCAGAGTCATCTGGCCCCAGATGTCAGTGGTGAGAAGACCTGCTGGAGACACCTTCCAGCTTTGAGGGAACCCGGAGGCAGGTGGGTGGTCTGAGCGAAGGGACTCCTCAGAGAGAGATGAACCCAGAAGGTGGGGCATTCCATCTAGAACAACAGACCAGGCTCCTCAGCTCCTCAGATCAGGAGCAGCAAAAGGGAAGGACCGCCTAAGTTACGCATTTCTCAAAGCTCCCTGAATTAAGATTTTTGCATTTCACACCATGTACATTGCATCCCATTTAAACAGCTACAACTGTGAACAAAGCTGAACTCGAGTGAATGACACAGTTGTGGAAGGGTGGGGTGAAATGCGCTGATTTCTGCAACTCACTTCTTAAATGAATCAAAAGATTAAGGGCGCCTGGGCGGTTCGGTTTATTAAGCGACTGCTCTCAGGCTCGGGTCTGGATCTCAGGGTCCTGGGATCAAGCCAGGGGCATGGGTCTCCATGCTCAGCAGGGACTCTGCTCCCTCTCCCTTTTGGTCTCCTTCCGTGCGTGCTTTCTCGCTCTCTCCAATAAAGTAAATAAAATATTTTAAGAAGTAAACTCAATCAGTCAAAAGATTAGATGCATACCGTGATGTTGTGGTTTATAATAAGAAATATATATGGGGCACTCGTCTGGCTCAGTTAGAAGAGCGTCTGACTCTTGATCTCAGAGTTGTGAGTTCGAGCCCCACAATGGGTAGAGAGATTCCTAAAAAATGTTTAACTTAAAAAAGAAAAAGAAAAATATATTTGGTCCCTGTTCCTGGCACAAAGCTCCTAAAACCCTTGGCATTTCCTAAGCAACAGCAGCATGAAGGAGTTTCAACCACACCTGAGAATATGTTAATGAAGTGACTTTTGGAAAAGACCTAAGGATGTGGATGGTTGCCTGGAGATGAGAGGAACCTCCAACCTACCCCCTCACCTCTGGGGAGGAGAAAGAGGCTGAGGGTGGAATTAATCACCAGTGGCCAGTGAGTTAATCAATCACACCTATATAATGAAACCTCTGTAAAAAGCTGAAAGTTGGTGAACCCATGAAGATCGGGAATAGAGTTCAGCTTGGAGAGAGCATGGTCACTTCATCTGCCCCTATGTATCTCTTCCATTTGCTGCTCCTGAGTTATAGCTTTTTATAATAAACTCGGGATCTAGGAAGTAAAATGTTTCTCGGGGTTCTGTGAGCTGCTCCAGCAAATTCATCCAACCTAAGAGTCATTAGAACCTTGCATCAGCTAATAGAAGGTGACAGCCGGGGTCATTGGCATCCAAAACTGGGGGAAGGGCTATCTTGGAGGACAGAGCCCTTCACCTGTGGGTTCTGATGGTGTCTCCAGGGAGACAGTGTCCGAATTGAATTATAGGGCTCCCAGCTAGAGTTGGAGAATTGCTTGGCGTGGGGAAAAAAAATCCATCCGTCGGAATTGGTATTGGTGTTAGAATATTATATACCCACTAGGGGTGCCTGGCTGGTCCAGTTGGCAGAGACTGCAACTCTTGATCTGGGGGTCATGGGTTTGAACCCCACGTTAGGTGTGGAGATTACTCAACAATAAAGATTTTTAAAAAAATATTTTGTTGGGTGCCTGGGTGGCTCAGTGGGTTGCGCCGCTGCCTTCGGCTCAGGTCATGATCTCAGGGTCCCGGGATCGAGTCCCGCATCGGGCTCTCTGCTTGGCAGGGAGCCTGCTTCCCTTCCTCTCTCTCTGCCTGCCTCTCTGCTTACTTGTGATCTCTCTCTGTCAAATAAATACATAGAATCTTAAAAAAAAATGTTAAAAAAATATTTTGTTTATTTATTTATTTGGCAGAGGGAGACACGGCAAGAAAGGGAACACAAGCAGGGGGAATGGGAGAGGGAGAAGCAGGCTTTCTGCCGAGCAGGGAGCCCGATGCAGAGCTTGATCCAAGGACCCTGGATCATGACCAGAGCTGAAAGCAGATGATTAATGACTGAGCCACCCAGGCGCCCCCCAAAATAAAATCTTTAAAAAAAAAAATAAAAAAAATAGAAAGGCCACGTGCTGACAAGAATGTGGAGCCATGGGGCGCCTGGGTGGCTCAGTGGGTTAAGCCTCTGCTTTCAGCTCAGGTCATGATCTCGGGGTCCTGGGATTGAGTCCCACATGGGGCTCTCTGCTCAGCAGGGAGTCTGCTTCTCTCTCTCTCTTTCTCTCTCTCTCTCTCTGCCTGCCTCTCTGCCTACTTGTGAGCTCTGTCAAATAAATAAATAAAATCTTAAAAAAAAAAAAAAAAAGAATGTGGAACCAATGGGAGTTCTTCTATATGGCCGGAGGGGTATAAAACGACACAGCTACGTTGGAAAACAGTTTGTTGTCTCTTCACAAGGCAAACATCGACTGGTGTGACCCTCCATCACAGTCCTGGAATTTACCCAAGAGAAGTGAAAACACGCGTCCATCCCAGTCCCAAGACTTGGACCTGGACGTCCACAGCCATTTCATTATAACCAAAATCGGGAAGAACATAAACATCCATCAACAAGCAAATGGGTCAGGAGATCGGCCCATCCAGACCGGGGACTACTGCTCCAGGGGGAGAAGGAATGAACTGATACACGCAACAATGTTGGACAAACCTCAAAATAATCCTGCTGAGCCAAAGCAGCCAGACAAAAAATAGAACCTTCCATATGATTCCATTTATATAAAAGTCTAGAAAACGCAGACTGATCTACAGTGACAGAAAGCAGGTGGGTGGGAGGTTGGGGACAGGGATTCGGTTGGAAAGGGTAGGAAGGAGGAATTACAAAGGAACCCAGGAAACTTTTGGGGTGACAGATGTGTTTACTGTCTTGACTGTGGCCATGACCTCGTAGGGGTACACAGAGGTCAAAACTTGCCAGACTGTGTACTTTCGAACGTGTACAGTTTATTGTATATTAATGACCTCAGTAAAGCCGTAAGTCAATCAATGAAAACCTGCTCATTGAGATTTGTACTTTCAAAATTGAGCCAGGGGGGCCTGGGTGGCTCAGTCATTAAGCGTCTGCCTTCAGCTCAGGTCATGATCTCAGGGTCCTGGGTTTGAGCCCCACATTGGGCTCCCTGCTCGGTGGGAAGCCTGCTTTTTCCCTCTCCTGCTCTCCCTGCTTGTGTTCCCTGTTTCGCTGTCTCTCTCTCTCTCTCTGTCAAATAAATAAATAAAATCTTAAAAATAAAATAAAATAGAGTCAGGTACTCTAAGGGGATGAGTTCTAGCATATTGAAATTGTATGACTGTAGGTAAGTGACACCGTGAGAAACTTGACTTATAAAAATAAGATGGACACAAACTTGTGACGGATAGATAAGTCAGTCCTGGATATCCAGCACCAAGCACAGTGATTATAGACAGCAACACTGTGTCATAAACTTCAAAGTTGCTAAGAGACTAAATCTCTATTGTTCCTACCACAAAAAAGAAATGATAACAATGTGACGTGATAGAGGTGTTAGCTAATACTCTAGGGGTAATCATATTGCAACAGAAAAATGTAGCTGATTGACACACAGGTACACCTTGAGCTTACGCAATGTTACCTGTCAGTTGTATTTCAATTTAAAAAAATGGGTGAACAGAAAGGCTGTAAAGCAGAGTGAAACTGTCTACACTGAATCTAAGGGCCGAGTGTGGGGTATTCAGTGTCTAATCCTTTGGATTGTTCTGCATGTTTGAAATATTTTATCTTAAAGTGCAGGTGAGGGGCACCTGGCTGGCTGGCTGAGGTGGGAGAGCCCGTGACTCTCAGTCTTGGGGTTGTGGATTCGAACCCAACATGGCGTGTAGAGGTTACTTAAAAAACCAAAATCTTTAAAAACGAATAAAAAAATAAAATGGGGGAAAGAGGGTTTTCTCTCTTCACAGCACACTGAGACCAGAAGTGTAGGCTGTCCCCCCTTCTCCGTCCCCCACCCTGAACCAACAAATTCCCCATCTCTCTGGACCCCAGCTGGGGGTCCAACACTTCAACTCAATTCTGACTCTCACTACCCGCAGTCACCACAGACCCCACAGATGAAGGGCTCTCGGTCCCTCAAGACTGGCCACCACTTCAGATCCCAGTCCCGGGTCCCAGTTTTGTCCACCTATACTTTTTTTAAAATTTTTTATTTTTTATAAACATATAATATATTTTTATCCCCAGGGGTACAGGTCTGTGAATCGCCAGGTTTACACACTTCACAGCACTCACCAAAGCACATACCTCCCCAATGTCCATAACCCCACCCCCCTTCTCCCAAGCCCCCTCCCCCCAGCAACCCTCAGTTTGTTTTGTGAGATTAAGAGTCATTTATGGTTTGTCTCCCTCCCAATCCCATCTTGTTTCATTTATTCTTCTCCTACCCGCTTAACCCCCCATGTTGCATCTCCACTTCCTCGTATCAGGGAGATCATATGATAGTTGTCTTTCTCCGATTGACTTATTTCGCTAAGCATGATACGCTCTAGTTCCATCCATGTTGTCGCAAATGGCAAGATTTCATTTCTTTGGATGGCTGCATAGTATTCCATTGTGTATATATACCACATCTTCTTTATCCATTCATCTGTTGATGGACATCTAGGTTCTTTCCATAGTTCGGCTACTGTAGACATTGCTGCTATAAACATTCGGGTGCACATGCCCCTTCGGATCACTACGTTTGTATCTTTAAGGTAAATACCCAGTAGTGCAATTGCTGGGTCATAGGGTAGTTCTATTTTTAACATTTTGAGGAACCTCCATGTTGTTTTCCAGAGTGGTTGCACCAGCTTGCATTCCCACCAACAGTGTAGGAGGGTTCCCCTTTCTCTGCATCCTCCCCAGCATCTGCCATTTCCTGACTTGTTAATTTTAGCCATCTGACTGGTGTGAGGTGATATCTCATTGTGGTTTTGATTTGTATTTCCCCGATGCCGAGTGATGTGGAGCACTTTTTCATGTGTCTGTTGGCCATCTGGATGTCTTCTTTGCAGAAGTGTCTGTTCATATCTTCTGCCCATTTCTTGATTGGATTATTTGTTCTTTGGGTGTTGATTTTGCTAAGTTCTTTATAGATTTTTGACACTAGCCCTTTATCTGATATGTCGTTTGCAAATATCTTCTCCCATTCTGTCAGTTGTCTTTTGGTTTTGTTAACTGTTTCCTTTGCTGTACAAAAGCTTTTGATCTTGATGAAATTCCAATAGTTCATTTTTGCCCTTGCTTCCCTTGCCTTTGGCGATGTTCCTAGGAAGATGTTGCTTCAGCTGAGGTCAAAGAGGTTGCTCCCTGTGTTCTCCTCAAGGATTTTGATGGATTCCTTTCTCACATTGAGGTCCTTCATCCATTTTGAGTCTATTTTTGTGTATGGTGTGAGGAAATGGTCTAATTTCATTTTTTTTCATGTGGCTGTCCAATTTTCCCAACACCATTTATTGAAGAGGCTGTCATTTTTCCATTGGACATTCTTTCCTGCTTTGTCGAAGATTAGTTGACCATAGAGTTGAGGGCCTATTTCTGGGCTCTCTATTCTGTTTCATTGATCTATATGTCTGTTTTTGTCCAGTACCATGCTGTCTTGATGATGACAGCTTTGTAATAGAGCTTGAAGTCCGGAATTGTGATGCCACCAACTTTGGCTTTCTTTTTCAATATTCCTTTGGCTATTCGAGGTGTTTTCTGGTTCCATATAAATTTTAGGATTATTTGTTCCATTTCTTTGAAAAAGATGGATGGTACTTTGATAGGAATTGCATTAAATGTGTAGATTGCTTTAGGTAGCATAGACATTTTCACAATATTTATTCTTCCAATCCAGTAGCATGGAACATTTTTCCATTTCTTTGTGTCTTCCTCAATTTCTTTCATGACTACTTTATAGTATAGATTCTTTGCCTCTTTGGCTAGGTTTATTCCTAGGTATCTTATGGTTTTGGGTGCTATTGTAAATGGGATTGACTCATTAATTTCTCTTTCTTCTGTCTTGCTGTTGGTGTAGAGAAATGCAACTGATTTCTGTGCATTGATTTTATATCCTGACACTTTATTGAATTCCTGTACAAGTTCTAGCAGTTTTGGAGTGGAGTCTTTTGGGTTTTCCACATATAGTATCATATCATCTGAGAAGAGTGATAGTTTGACTTCTTCTTTGCTGATTTGGATGCCTTTAATTTACTTTTGTTGTCTGATTGCTGAGGCTAGGACTTCTAGTACTATGTTGAATAGCAGTGGTGATAATGGACATCCCTGCCGTGTTCCTGACCTTAGCGGAAAAGCTTTCAGTTTTTCTCCACTGAGAATGATATTTGTGGTGGGTTTTTCAGAGATGGCTTTGATAATATTGAGGTATGTGCCCTCTATCCCTACACTTCGAAGAGTTTTGATCAGGAAGGGATGCTGTACTTTGTCAAACGCTTTTCCAGCATCTATTGAGAGTATCATATGGTTCTTTTTCTTTCTTTTATTAATGTGTTGTATCACATTGATTGATTTGCAGATGTTGAACCAATCTTGCAGCTCTGGAATAAATCCCACTTGGTCATGGTGAATGATCCTTTTAATGTACTGTTGAATCCTATTGGCTAGTATTTTGGTGAGAATTTTCGCATCTGTGTTCATCAAGGATATTGGTCTATTGTTCTCTTTTTTGATGGGATCCTTGTCTGGTTTGGGGCTCAAGGTGATGCTGGCCTCATAAAATGAGTTTGGAAGTTTTCCTTCCATTTCTATTTTTTGGAACAGTTTCAGGAGAACAGGAATTAGTTCTTCTTTAAATGTTTGGTAGAATTCCCCCGGGAAGCTGTCTGGTCCTGGGTTTTTGTTTGTTTGGAGATTTTTGATGACTGTTTCAATCTCCTTACTGGTTATGGGTCTGTTCAGGCTTTCTATTTCTTCCTGGTTCAGTTGTGGTAGTTTATATGTCTCTAGGAATGCATCCATTTCTTCCAGATTGTCAAATTGGTTGGCGTAGAGTTGCTCATAGTATGTTCTTATAATTGGTTGTATTTCTTTGATGTTAGTTGTGATCGCTCCTCTTTCATTCATGATTTTATTTATTTGGGTCCTTTCTCTTTTCTTTTTGATAAGTCTGGCCAGGGGTTTATCAATCTTATTAATTCTTTCAAAGAACCAGCTCCTAGTTTCATTGATTTGTTCTATTGTTTTTTGGTTTCTATTTCATTGATTTCTGCTCTGATCTTTATGATTTCTCTTCTGCTGGGTTTAGGGTTTGTCCACCTATACTTTTGACCTACCAGCTATCCACGGAAGTTTCCCTCCAGTGCCTCCTTAGGTTTGAGAATTCAAGAATTCACTATGGCAGCTCACAGAATGCAGGGAAACCCTTTTCTTATCTTTATCAGTCCATCACAAAGGATTTTATGAAGGATCCAGATGAACAGCCAGATGAAGAGTATGGGGCGAGGAGGAGGAGATCCAGAGTGTAAGAAGTTCTGTGCTGTGAGGTATGCCACCCTCCCACGATGTGGGTGCTTTCACTGATCCCTGGGCTTTAGAAGTTCTTGTGCAGGAAATGAGATGAAGACCAAGTATATGTTTCTTATAGCTCAGTCTCACAGCAGGACTGCCCAGTGGAGAAGAAACTGAAGAGATCTAACAACTCGACAAAACACGGGACCCTTAGCTAGGATCCTGGTTCATTTATTTCTTTCCTTTCCTCTTCTCTTCTTCTTTCTTCCTTCCCTTCCCTCCCCTCCCCTCCCTTCCCCTCCCTCCCTCCCTCCCTCCCTCCCTTCCTTCCTTCCTTCCTTCCTTCCTTTCTTCCAGAAATCTCTATACCCAACATGAGGCTTGAACTCACAACCCTGAGATCGAGAGTTGCACGCTCCACAGACTATGACAGCCAGGTGCCCCTAAGGATCCTAGTTCAAACAAACCAGCTCAAGAGACCAGGGGGACACTTGAATATGAAGAAGGACTCATTGTCAAGGAATTACTCTCCTGTATTGTGTGTGTGTGTGTGTGTGTGTGTGTGTAGGGGGAAGCTGTCCTTATGTTTTAGGGACACACACCAAATATTGTGGGGTGAGACGTCCTGCTGTCTGGGGTTTGCTTTAAAACACTTCAGCACGGGATTTCCTAAATGATGCTGAGCGGAGCGAGCCTGGTGTCAAAAGTGCACACTGTGTGATTCCATGTATAGAATGTTCTAGAAGGAGCAAAACCAACTCATGGTATTGGAAGTCAGGTTGGAGCTGAAAATAAAGAGCTATGGTGAGAGGCAAATAGAGTGTTTCTTTAGGATCAAAGAATTGTCATTTAGCCTGGGTGGCTCAGCCTATAAATCAGCTCAGGTCATGATCCCAGGGTCCTGGGACTGAGTGTCGGGCTCCCTGCTCAGCAGGGAGCCTGCTTCTCCCTCCGCCTGCTGCTCCCCCTGCTTGTGCTCGCTCACTCTCTCAAATAAATAAACAAAATCTTAAAAAGAAAAATTTCAGGGATGCCTGGGTGGCTCGGTTGGTTAAGCAGTTGCCTTCAGCTCAGGTCATGATCCCAGCGTCCTGGGATCGAGTCCTGCATCGGGCTCCTTGCTCCGCAGGGAGCCTGCTTCTCCCTCTGACTCTGCCTGCCACTCTGTCTGCCTGTGCTCGCTCTCACTCGCTCTCTCTCTCTCTGACAAATAAATAAATAAAATCTTTAAAAAAAAAAAATTCAATTGGTCCTAACAGGCTCAGTCGCTTTTTTGTATCAATAAACGTAGCTACTCCTAGTATGCTCTCCTTAACTATTCTGTCTCCAAAAGTCTGCAACCAACATTCTGAAGATCAAGATTCCCGCATCCTATTTACCACACAACAATTGCTTGTAAGACAAGCCATTTTGGCCTGTCCCAAGAGTTTGGGCCCTCCGCTCCACAGTTCACTTCTCTGCCCTAGCCCCTCCCACTCTTTTGGGAGGGGGATGGGGGTAGAGAGAGACAGACTCTTAAGTAGACTCCACTCTGAAGTAGACTCCACTCCCAGCATGTGAGCCTGACGGGGGCTCAATCCCATCACCCTAAGCCCAAACAAGGCCGCTTAACTGACTGAACCAGTTAAGTTAACTGACTGGTTAACTGACTGAACCAGGCACCCCAGGCTCCATGTTTAAATGGCTCCTCCAGTTCATGGCCATTTTTCATGGTGGTTAATTTGGGGGAGGTGGTAGTGCCAGGGGAGGGGGTATGCACACATGTTACACTTCAGGATAAGGTTCTAGGCAAACACCTGGGGGGAAGCACGGGGTTTGTTCAGGAGACAGAAGCAGGTGCAGCAGGAATCCCAAGCCAAAGCCTTTACCAGGGTTTATGCAGGGGTGGGTTGAAGGGTTTAGGATTGGCTACTTCCTATAATTCTGGTCGGCTTTGGGATATAGGGGCAGTCTCTAGTCGCCTGGTATCTGGTCCTGGGTGACTTAAAGCAGGGGAAATAGTGGGTTAGTGTGAGGGTTGACTAAAGAGGGTATCTGGGGACTATGGGTTCAGGATGGGTCAGTTTGCATCTGAAAGGTGTGCTAGTAAGCACCTTGTTATCTTTAAGGGTCAGAGAGCCTGGGTCGGGGAGGGGCTATTTTCCCTGGACCTCTAACCCCTAAATGTCAACATAAGATGCAGAAAAATGTTGAAGTGATTAATATGCTTGTAAATGCGTGATCTCACGTAGCAAACGCGATTCTGCGGGTGTGATTAAATTAAGGATCTTGAGATGGAGAAATGATCCTGGAATAACCAGGGGAGTCCAATCTGATCACAAGGGTCCCTGTAAGAGGGAAGCACAGGGGAGATTTGATACACACTCAGAAAAGGAGGAGATGGTGTCGTGCAGACAGACACAGAGTTACCCTAGAAGGCACAAGAGGCAAGGAAACAATGGATTCTTCCCTGGAGGCTCCAGTGGGAACCCGTCCACCTCAATTTAACACCAGAAGACTCACTTCAGACTTCCGGCCTCCAGAACTCTAAGACAAGAAATATAAGCTGCTTGAAATCACTTAGTCTGTGATGATGTGTTGCAGCAACCGTGGGAAACTAACACAGTTGGTCTATTTCAGGGTTGAATGAGAAGTAGGGAACCAGCGATGGGAAAATGCCTGGATTGGAGCAGACCAAGGTTAATTGGGATGCTTCCAGCCTCTAGCATCAGGGGCCCTGTCCCCTCAGCTAGGGCTCCTCTCTCTGCACTAAGGTCAAGGGGCTGTGGTCCTGGAACCTAAAGAGACACAGCCCCAGTCTTGTTTCAGATTCCCAAGACTGTACAGAGTCTGTTACAGAATAGTCACTGGCAGGATGTGGGGGGAACTTTATCCCCCTCTTCAAACCTGTGGTTGGGAATCCTGAGACAAGACCAGGTCGCCCTTAACACCTGGAGAGGGGGTCCCCAGAGGGGGTTATGGACATTTAGTCCATGAGACTAGGGGTGTCCCAACTTGACTTCCAGGAACTGGGGAGCAAATGGCATTCTTGGAAATCACCCCTGATATTCATGTTCATGAAAACACAGGCTCAGGATGGAACAGCTGACAATCATGAAGGAGGAAAAGAGGAAGAGAGTCATGGCCATGTTTTTTATCATGGTAAAAGAATTGGGAACGGGTGGCTCAGTGGGTTAAAGCCTCTGCCTTCGGCTCGGGTCATGATCCCAGGGTCCTGGGATCGAGCCCCGTGTCGGGCTCTCTGCTTGACAGGGGGCCTGCTTCCCTTCCTCTCTCTCTGCTTACCTGAGATCTCTCTCTGTCAAATAAATAAATAAAATCTTAAAAAAAAAAGAGAGAATTGGGAACGACCCAGATGGTATCAGGAAGACAATAATTAAATAAGTCAGGACTTCATGAATATGGTATGCCATGTGTTTCAAACCACAAGCAGGTGGGAGGGACAATCAGCCCTTGGAGGCATGTTAACTGACAAAGGCAAGTTACAGTACAATTCATACAGTATGATGTGCAAGGTTTAGGTGGGAAAAGATCTGCAGAAGTACGTATTTATAAAGGTTCAGACATGTGGGAAATACATGGGGATAAAAACCTGCGTGGGGTGGGAGGGTTGCCTGGGTGGCTCAGCGGGTTAAGCTTCTGCCTTCAGCTCAGGTCATGATCTCAGGGTCCTGGGATCGTATTGGGCTCTCTGTTCAGCAGGGAGACTGCTTCTATCTCCACCCCTCCCCCTGCTCTGCTCTCTCGCTTTCAAATAAATAAATAAATAAATAAATAAATAAATAAATAAATAAAAAGAAATAACAAGTAACACTGAGACCCATTTATTTCCAGGTTTTATTTTTGTAAAACTGTGTTGTTAGCACCCTCTTTTTGTCTCCAATTTCCTATATATAGATAAAATTTATTTTTATCTATATACATATATAATGCACACTATATATGTCCCCTCTATGTTGCATATGTGTGTATATATATACTATGTACAATATATACATACATAGTATATATATATACACATATATATATAATCTTCCCTAGGAGAGGATAATACTGCATATGTCATTTTATATCTTACTGTTTTACACATTATTTTATTTTATTTTTTGTTAATTAATTATTTTTATTAACATATAATGTATTATTTGGCCCAGGGGTACAGGTCTGTGAATTGCCAGGTTTACACACTTCACAGCACTCACCATAGCACATACCCTCCCCAGTGTCTGTCACCCAACCACCCTCTCCCTACCCCCCACCCCCCAGCAACCCTCAGTTCGTTTTGTGAGATTAAGAGTCTCTTATGGTTTTACACATTATTTTAAACATAATAAGCATTTGCTGTGGTTTCAGGCTCTTCATAAACATGATTTCTAATGCCTGCTTCAGAGTCTAGGGATAGATTCTCATTTATTCCCCAGTTCCCTGCTGTTGGCCATTTGGTTCATTTCCAGGATCTCACTGGGGTAATTACGTCTGTGTCCAGCACTGGTTCTGCATTTTTGGATTTGTTTCCGCCCATCTCCAGACAGAATCCCTGACTGCCCAGAGGAAGTGAACACTCGTTCTGAAGAGAATTCTCTTTCTTTGCACTCAAAAACAAACAAAACAAAACAAACAAATAAACAAACAAAGCAATTGCATCCATATTTTTTTAAAGAGTTTGGAGATACAGATAAGCAAAAAACAAAAACAGAAACCGTTGGCGATTCTGCCATTATTTGCTATTGAGTTGTCCAGTAATTTAAAAATTATGGATCATTTTCCTTCTGTTTCTTGCTGAGAACATATTACACAGCACTTCTGAATCCTGCTTACTTTTACCTAATAGACCATAAAACATAAAAACATTTTCCCATTTCATTTACAACAATTGCATGATATTCCATAATGCTACTGAACCTATAAAGTTTTTTAAAAATTTATTCATTTGACAGAGAGCACAAGTAGGCAGAGAGAAAGGCAGAGAGAGAGGAGGAAGCAGGTTCCCTGAGCCTGAGCAGAGAGCCCCATGTGGGGCTTGATCCCAGGACCCTGAGATCATGATCCGAGCCTAAGGCAGAGGCTTAACCCGCTGAGCCACCCAGGCACCCCTATAAAGTCTATTAGTATAAATATTTGTTATATCCAATTCTGTGGGTTTAAAAAAAACTTACAAATAATGCAATAGGGAAAATCATCATGTATAAACTTTTGTGCAGATCTTATGTTATTTTCCTAGAACCTAGTCCCAGGAATGGAATACTGGAAAAGAGTGCCAAGTCAGTTTCTAGAAAGGTTAAAATAATCTCTGTGTATTCATAATAAGCTCGGTCTGGCAGGATTTGTGTCCCTGCATTTTTGTTATCATTGAATGTCATTATTTTATGAGCCCTTTGATAATGCATAAGTGAACAGTTCACTCTCATTTTCATTTATATAAATAAATAAATATATTATATATCCACTCAATAAATCAAAAAATAGTTATTGAGCACCTGTTACATGTCTAGGCTCAGGGGAACAAAAGAGACTCATATTCTAGAGGATGTAGGAAGGGTGATGGGCAGCCAACTAATAAATCATTGAACAAGGTTATCTCAGAGAGTGATACATTCCATTAAGAGAGCTCATAATGAAAATCAATGTAGGGGTACCTGGGAGGCTCAGTAGTTAAGCATCTGCTTTCAGCTCAGGTCATGATCTCAGGGTCCCGGGATCGAGCCCTGTATTGGGCTCCCTGCTCAACGAGGAGTCTGCTTCTTCCTCTCCCACTCCCCCTGCTTATGTTCCCTCTCTCGTTGTGTCTGTCTGTCAAATAAATAAATAAAATCGTAAAAAAGAAACGTGTTCTCACGAGTTTGTAATCCATTGTAGTTCTGCCTGTGACTTCTCTGTTCCCATTCTTTGCCCATTTTATCAGTATTGAGGTTCAGCATCTTCTAGTCTTTTTTCCCTTCCCTGCCCCAAGCTCAGCATTTTCTTTTTCTTTACGCTTTATCCCATCTATGGCAAAAACAGTGGTAGTACCGTGTATTGACCATCTGCCCTGTGGCAGTGATTCTACTAAATGTCCTGCCCTCGTTATCTTGGGCAATTTTGCCAGGTACATAGTTATTACCTTCACTTCACAGATACAATTTGAGGTTCAGAGAGGTTAAGCAACTCGCCCAAAGCCACACAGCTTAAGTGGGACAGCCCAGGCTTCCCCTCACCAGGCAATTTTGTTCCTAAAAAGCCTGAGATACTAGTTGTCTTATCTGATTATTTGCTTCCCTGGCAACAATAACTTTTCTTTTAAAATTTTAATTAGATTACAATGCACATATAAAAAAGAACACAGTTCAGTAGTGGAAAACAGGGTGAATTAATTCTAAGCGGACACACCAGTTATCCAGCACCCTGATTGGAACAAAACGGGAAAACCTTGCCTCCTGTGCCCTGTGGTGCTCCTGCCAAGGTAATCATGCCCATGACTTCTCATACCTGGTAATCATATTTTATTTTACTTTATTTTATTAAAGATTTTTAAATCTTTATTTGTCAGAGAGAGAGAGAGAGAGGCAGGCTGAGGAAGAAGCAGGCTTCCTGCTAAGCAATGAGCCTGACACAGGACTCGATCCCAGGACCCCAGGATCATGATCTGATCCCACTCACTTAACTGACAGAGCCACACAGATGCCCCACGACTATTTATTATTGATGAAGGGTGCCCGTTCCGTAAAGTTAGATGTCAATTGTTTTAAATCAATACACTGAAATAATTGTTTCAAGTAGAAAGACAATCTCACAAGTTATTGTCCTGAAGGTCACTGGATGTTTCTGTCCCTAAAACTTCATCATCTCGGGACACCTGGGTGGCTCAGGTCAAATGCCTTTGGCCTTTGGCTCAGGTCATGATCCTGGGGTCTGGGGATCAAGTTCCACATGAGGATCCCAGCTCATGGGAGTCTGCTTTCCCCTCTCTCTCTGCCTGCCTCTCTGCCTACTCGTGATCTCTCTCTGTCAAACAAATAAATGAAATCTTAAAAAAAAAAAATGTTCCAGAGATCTATTGCACAACATAGTGTCTAAAGTTAACAATATGGTATTGTGTACTTAAAACTTTGAAAAGAATGTGCTATGGTGAGTGCTGTGAAGTGTGTAAACCTAGTGATTCACAGACCTGTACCCCTGGGGCTAATAAAACATTTTAAGTTAATTTAAAAATTTTAAAAATTTTTAAAAAAGACTTTGGAAAGACTGTAGCTCTTTATTAAGTATCCTTACCTGAAAAACAAAAAATAAAAGCAAAGGGGTGCCTGGGTGGCTCAGTGGGTTAAGGCCTCTGCCTTCAGCTCAGGTCATGATCCCAGGGTCCTGGGATCGAGCCCCTCATTGGGCTCTCTGCTCGGCAGGGAGCCTGCTTCCTCCTCTGTCTCTGCCTAATTGTGATCTCTGTCTGTCAAATAAATAAATAAAATCTTAAAAATAAATAAATAAAAGCAAAAATCAACAAAGACAAACCACACACACAAGAGGACACAGGAAACTCTTGGAGGTGATGGTATTATTACATAGACTGTGGTGATGGTAACACGAGTGTATACGTATGTTTAAAGTCATCAAATTGTACACATTATGTGAAGTTTTTGTATATCAGTTATACCTCAATAAAGCTGGAGAAAACCTAAGTGGGTTACTTACACTAAAACAGAAGACAAAATTCAAATGATCCAGACTGCACGTTTCATGCCCACCCCCAAATTTGTTTTACAAGTTTGTTTTGTATCCCTGAATACCTTTCGTCTGAGCATGTATATGTATGTGCCTCAAAAAGTAGCTTTGGATTACTGTTGCTTTCTACTCTTTTTCTTTTGTAAATAGCATTGTACTGCACTCAGTGTTGTGTAACTTGGGTTTTTCAGTTGACCATACATCCTAAAACTCTTTCTCTATCAGTCCAAGACTCCTTCCCATTTTTGATTTTTTTTAAAGTTCCTTCATTTATTTGAGAGAGAGGGTGCATGTGAGATTAAGGGGAGGGGGCAGAGGGAAAGAATCTTCAAGCAGATTCCCCTCTGAGCATGGGATGCGATGAAGCAGGGCTTGATCCCATGACCCATGAGATCATAACCTGACCTGAAACCAAGAGTTGGATGCCTAACTGACAGAGCCACCCAGGGGACCTTCCTTCTCATTTTTTTTTTAAAGATTTTATTGATTTATTTGACAGGCAGAGATCACAAGTAGGCAGAGAGGCAGGCAGAAAGAGAGGAGGAAGCAGGCTCCCAGCTGAGCAGAGAGCCCAATGCGGGGCTCGATCCCAGAACCCTGGGATCATGACCTGAGCCGAAAGCAGAGGCTTTAACCCACTGAGCCACCCAGGCGCCCCCTTCCTTCTCATTTTTTAAACAGTTGTATAATATTTCATAGAACAGATGCCCCCCTTTTATGAAGCCACTTCCTATCGAGGAGCATTGAGGAAGCTTCGAATTTGGGGGGCTTTTACTTTAATGATGATCAAAGACAAATACACTATAGACAGAGAGGATCTGGACAGAGTGGAAGTATTGCTTCAGATTCTATAGTCAGACCTACACAAATATCTCTCTCCCTTGCTAGAAAAATCCAGCCAGCAGATCTGGACTTGCTTGCATAGCCCTTGGGCACACCGCCTTCACGTCCAAGGTCAAGCCCCAGCCCTGTCTCTTCCTAAGTGTTTATGGCCATGGTCCAGGACCATGAGCTCTCAGAGCCTCTGTTTTCTCTTCTGTAAAATGGGCTGATAACGATATCTGTCTCTGAGACCTGTTAGGACAACATCTGTGGCCTGGTGAGTGTTCAGTGTGGTATTAAACACTCAAGCTGTTGCTTTTCTTATCAAGCTAAACATACCCCCACTTTCTGACCCCACCATCCCACTCCTAGGTATTTACCCAAGTGTCATTACAACAGAGATCCATGTTGAGACCTGCACATAGCTCGTTCACCCTTGTCCTGAACTGAAAAAGATCCAATAGAAGGCGGATGGACAGACCGTGGTCCGTCTCTATAATGGCATACACCGCAGCAGTAAGGAAGGAACAAAGCCAACAACAGGGATGCACTTCCAAATCGTTGTTCTGTGGAAACGGGTGCAGACTCTAAAGATACCAGCTGGCAGTCTCCACTCACGTGAGGTTCAAGGAGACTTTCTGTAGAACAGGGATGTTCTAGATCTTCTTTGGGCCGTGCTTATAGAACTGTATGGATTTGTTAACACCCATCTAGCTGCACTCCTGCGATTGTGAGTGTGACCCTATGTCAACTACACCTCAATGAAAATGAAGTAAAGGGGGGCCCTGGGTGGCTCAGTCGGTTGAGCATCTGCCTTCAGCTCAGGTCATGATCCCAGGGCCCTGGGATCAAGTCCCACATCAGGGAAATCCCCGCTCAGCAGGGAGCCTGCTTCTCCCTCTGCCTCTGCCCGCTGGGATGGAGGCATGTAGTTACTGAATGAATGAATGAATGAGGGAAAGGGAATAAATTAGGTTTGAGGCAGCGCAGTGGCTCATGAAATATCCCTTGCTGAGCCCCTCACACCCCTGTGGCCCCCTGATTCTAAAAACAAGGAAGCGGCTCTACGCCCTGATCCTGGTCATCCTGGACAAGGGCCCCTCCTGGCCCCAGAGATGCTAGGCAACTTGGCTCAGCAGACCAGATCTTCTGGGCACCTCACCCCTGCCCCCTGCTTAGGTCCTTCTCCCCTGTCACTGCAGGCTCACCCCTTCAATCACTAGACACACAATTTCTTCTTTTTTTTAAATAAGATTTTATTTATTTGACAGAGAGAGAGATCACAAATAGGCAGAGGGGCAGGCAGAGAGAGAGGGGGAAGCAGGCTCCCTGCTGAGCAGAGAGCCCAACCTGGAGCTCAATCCCAGGACCCTGAGATTAGGACCTGAGCTGAAGGCAGAGGCTTAACCCATTAAGCCACCCAGGTGCCTCTACATACACAATTTCTGAGCATCTCCTGTGCACAGGCACTAGGGAGAGAGCTGGGAACAAGGTAAACCGATCCTGTCCTGATGGGCTCCGTAAACAAACGGGCAGTGTGATATCAGGGAGAGCTAAACACAATGAAAAACTGGGCTCAGGGCCCCGCGAAGGTGGGGGCCTTCGAAGAATTGGGGGCTGCAGCTTTGGTGACCAGGGAAGCCCTCTCTGGAAAGGTCACATGTGGGCAGAGAGCCCTGATTGAAGCAAGGAGGTCAGCCAGGTGGAGATCTAGGGAAAGGGCATTCCCTAGAGAAAAAGAGCCAGTGCAAAGGCCCTGGGGGTAGTTTCTTATTTACACTGTGTGATTCAAGGAACAGGAATGAGGCCTGTGTAGCTGGAGGTGGGTGAGGGAGGGGAAGGGCGGGAGGACCAGACAGGAGGGCAGAGAAATATTGAGAGGCAGACCATTTAGGGTCTCGTGGGTCATGGGTAAGAGCCAAAGGCTTTTGCTCTGCGTGGGATGGGAGCTGCAGGAGAGTTGGGAGCAGAGGGGGAATGGGAGCTGACTTAGGTGTTAGCAGGCTTTCCTGGATGTTGTGGCGAGAAGACACTGTGTGTGCATGTGTGGGGGGCCAAGGGAGGGAGGCCCCTGGAGATGATACTGCAATGGTCCGAGCAAACTGTGATGGTGGGAGCAGAGGTGGTGAGAGGTGGTCAGGCTCTGAGACTATTCTGAAAGCAGAGCCAGCTGACGGATCGGGTGTGGGGGTGTGAGAAAAAGGCAGGATTTGACAATGACTGTGAGGTTTTGGGTGTGAGCCACTGAGCTGGGGGAGGCAGTGGGTGGGACGGGGGGAAGTCTCCTAAATGTTCCAGCCTGTCTCACACCTCCAGACCTTTGTGCACTCCATCCTCCCGGCCTGGAATGTCCTCCCTTCTCCACTTCCCACCTCCGTCCTCAGCCTCGCCCCGCTCCGGTTACAGCTGAGCCCAAATACCACCCTTTCCTAAAGCTTCTCTTTCAGCGGCCCTGGCTTGGCGCCAAGTGGGTGACTCTCTCGAGAGTGGCTGGGTAGGGGCCATGGCTTTAATCCAGCAGCAAATGTGTCAACAGGAAATGGCCTTGAATTCTTTTCTTCATTCAGCAAGTATTTATTGTGTCAGAAACTCTCGCAGGCACTGGGAAAACAGCAGGGAACAGGAGAGACAGGTCCCCTGCCCTCATGGGGCTCTAGTGGGAGAGATGACAATAACCAATGCAAAGAAATAAAGATCTATCATGTCACATGGTTAGGGAGAGGAAAGAGGGTGGGATGCAGTTATTAGTAAGGTGATCAGGGAGGGCTTCACTGAGGAGGTGACATTTGAGCATAAATTGAAAGTGAAGGAGGAGAGCAATGGGTATCAAGGAAGAAGGAACAGCCAGTGCAAAGGCCCTGTGGTAGGACTGAGCTTAGAACAGGGGAGGAACCTGGAAGTTCATCTGGCCAGAGCACGTGAGGAGAGGGGCAGAGAGAGTAGGTGCTGAGGTTCAGAGAGAATGAAGGGAGTCGGGACAATCTTCAGGGCCTGAAGGGCGACTGTGAAGACTTTGCTTTGACTCTGAGTGAGTGGGAGCCATGGAAGGGTTCTGAGCAGAGGAGGGACAGGCTGGATTCAAGTTTCAACAGGGTCACCACAGTTGCAGCAAGAATTATTGACATTTCTGGAGCATTTTCTGCTAACCAGAAACTGTGCAAAGCGCTTTGTACAAATGATGTT
The DNA here is from genome assembly GCF_009829155.1 of Mustela erminea. Lineage (NCBI taxonomy): Eukaryota > Metazoa > Chordata > Mammalia > Carnivora > Mustelidae > Mustela > Mustela erminea. Next base: position 4,539,620 of record NC_045632.1, on the reverse strand, counting down.
GGCAGAAGGCCACTTGGTCTATCCAGTTGTCCAAGCCACCCTGGTGATCAATCTAGACACTTCTTCTCCCTCAGGCCCTGCGCCCAAACCAGCACCCAGGTTGGTCCAGCCACCTGCCCAAACAGTTTTCAACAGCTTAGACCACGCAACTGGCCCGCCCCCTTAAGTTGTCCAAATCAGTGGTCCTTCGTACATTCACGGGGTTGTGAAACCATCCCACCAATCATTTGAGCTCATGTTCGCCATCCCCAGTGAGAAATCCCTTAGCTCCTCCCTTCCCAAGGCAACAACTAACTTACTCTCCGATTTGCCTATTCTGGACATTTCCTATAAATGGAATCCTACAAGGTGTGGCCATTGGTGGCTGACTTCTTTCGCTCAGCACAGACTGGTCGGTATCCATTGGAGCTGCAGCGTCCATCAGAAATTGCCTCCCTTTGGTGGCTGAATGACGTTCCATTTTCTGGATCTACCGGGCTTTGTCTGATGGGCACTGGGGCTGCTCCAAATCGTGCCTCTGGGAATTCCCATGCGCAGGTGCTTTGTGACCGCGTGTTTTCACTCCGTGTGGGTAGACACCTCGCAGCGGCATTGCAGGGCCCCAGAGGAATGCCATGTTTAACGGATGAGGAGCCTTGAGACCGTCTTCTAAAGCGACCGCAGTTTCCACCCGGCGTGGGTGAGGGCTCCGATTTCTCCACATCCTCGCTGACGCCTGAGTTTGTCCTGAAGCCACCTGGTCCTCTCCACTCGCGCTGCCAGCAGCGTCCTGGGGCTGCCTGCACCTGGACGTGGCCCCCAACCCTGGGCTCCCGGTTTCCACCCTGTCTTTCCTCACACCACCGGCAGAGGGCGCCTGTTAGCCCCGAGGTCGGGTCCTGTCCGTCCTCAGCTCAGGCTTCTTCTGCAACTCCTCATTGGCTGAGAGTAAACCCCCAAGTCCTCACCCTCTGACCCGGGGGGCGGCTCCTGCTCTCCTCTCTGACGTCACTAGTGTCCCCACTTTACCCATTCAGACCCAGCCGCGCCCGCCTCCTATTCACTTCCCGATGCCGCAAGGACTGTCCAGTCTCACAGCACCGCCCCCCCCACCCCACCCCTGGCCCCGTGCTATTCCCAGTCCCAGTATGCGTTGCCCTGTTCTCTTCCCAACTCATTTTTTTTTTTAAGATTTTATTTATATATTTGAAAGTGAGAGAGCATGAGCGGTGGGGAGGGGCAGAGGGAGAGGGAGAAGTAGACTCCCGGCTGAGCAGGGAGCTGGGTGTGGGGCTCGATCCCAGGACCCCAGAGATCATGACCAAGCGGCAGGACCGAGCTGAAGCGGCTTAAGCGGCTGAGACCCCAGGCACCTCTCTCTTCCCAACAATTTCCTTCCCTTCTCAGATCTGAGCTTTACTGTCATCTTCCTAGAAAAGCCTCCCCTAACTCCTCTCCAGCCTAAGTCACACCCCTATCCTCTCCCTCTAAGCTTTGGACAGGGTTTAAAGTTGCATGTCTGGGTGACTGTTTGCCCAGTCGCTACCTTCACCGGAGTTGGTTTTCCATGAAGCTGGGCGAGCATCGTGCCTGGTCCACGAAGAGGGCAAACTAAACTATTCTCACTTCAGCCCCTCAACAACCACCTCCTACTGTCCTCTTTGCATGTGCAGTTCCCTCTGCCCAAACACACTCTTCCCTCTCCTTTTCTCTGGCTGACTCCCATGGGGTCTCAGTTTCATGTCACTTTCTCTTGACAGTATTTCAATTTTTACTATGACACAGTGAATGAATGAATGGGTGGATGGATGATTTTCTTGTGACTGGGACATACATATAGACACAAAGCAGCAGCTCTCAAACCTTCACACCCTTAAAATTATGAAGGACCCCAAAAGGCTATTATTTAGGGAGGTTATATCTATAGATATTTATCACATTAGATATTAAAATTGATTAATGTTTGCAATGTTTATTATCACATTTAAAAATAACAATAATAGGGGCACCTCAGTGGCTCAGTTGGTCAAGTGTCTGTCTTTAGCTCAGGTCATGATCCTAGGGTCCTGGGATCGAGTCCTGCATCAGGCTCTCTGTTTCTCTGGGAGCCTGCTTCTCCCCCTGCCTCTGCCTCTCTCTCTCTGTCTCTCATGAATAAATAAATAAAATATTAAAAAAAAACACCCTCCTACTGCTAATAAATAAATAAATAAATAACAATAATGAACCCATTGCAGTTAACATATAAACCTATGTTAATACAAACACGTTTTCCAAACAAACAAACAAAAAAATGAGTGAGGGGATGCCTGGCTGACTCAGGAGAGCATGAGACTCTTGATCTCAGGGTTATGAGTTTGAGTCCACATTGGGGGCAGAGATTACTTAAATAAAACTTTAAAATTTTTAAAAAATAATAACAAAAATTAGGGCATCTACCTTCAGCTCAGGTCATGATCTCGGGGTCCTGGGATTGAGCCCCACATGGGGGGAAGGTGTCTCTGCTCAGTGGGGAGTCTGCTTCTCCCTCTCCCTCTCCTTCCGTGTTCTCTCTCCCTCCCCTGCTCTCTCAATTACATAAATAAAATCTTTTTTAAAAAAGATTTTATTGGGGTGCCTGGGTGGCTCAGTGGGTTAAGGCCTCTGCCTTCAGCTCAGGTCATGATCCCAGAGTCCTGGGATTGAGCCCCGCATCGGGTTCTCTGCTCCTCGGAGAACCTACCTCCTCCTCTCTCTCTGCCTGCCTCTCTGCCTACTTGTGATCTCTTTCTGTCAAATAAATAAATAAAATCTTAAAAAAATACTTCATTAAAAAAAAGATATTATTTATTTGTCAGGGACAAGGAGAGAACATAAGCAGGGGGAGCAGCAGGCAGAGGGAGATGCAGACTCCCTGCTGAGCAGGGAGCCCAATGGATGTGGGACTCGATCCCAGGACCTTGGGATCATGACCTGAGCCGAAGGCAGATGCTTAACCGACTGAGCCACCCAGGCGCCCTAAATAAAATCTTTAAAAAAACAATATTAATAGAAACTAGTGAGAAGAGTGGCATTGTTTTTACCATTTTGCAGCTCAATCTGTAACGTCTGGTTCACAGAAGATTTGTTCCTTGTACCTGCTTGTGTTTACTCACAATAGCGCACCCCGTGTGGCTTCTGAAACTCCAGTTTACACTCAGGAGAGAATGAGTGTGAAAGGCAGGTAATGTGTCAATGTTAGTATGAAAAAAATTTGGGGGGTGCCTGGCTGGCTCTGATTGGTAGAGCACATGACCCTCGATCGCAAAGTCATGAGTTTGAGCCCCATGTTGGATGCAGAGATTACAAATAAATAAATAAATAAACAAACTTTTTTTTTTTTTAAAAGAAGGGAAAAAAAAGAATTTTAACCTCTCGGATTCCCTGACAGGGTCTCAGGGACCCCCAGGGGACCCTGAACCACATTTTGAGCACCGTTAACCCACCGATGGTTTTGAAATCAATAAAGCTCCCAAACCAGAAAGTTTGATCATCAGTTTGGAGACAGAATTTGACCTAAAATTTAAAAATCTTAAATTTATTTTGCCCCGTTATCGGGGCTGTCCACAGATTTCAGTGCCGAAATATTAAAATGATAGCAGTGTCTATCCCAGACACACGGGGCTGTTGAGAATATACAGAATATATTCAACGGCTTTATTTCCCACATCCAGAACACACCTGGCCCCAGGGCTTCAGACAAGGGACCGTGAGAAATCCACGTTCCCTGCGTGGATATTTCCTCCACGCGATCAGGCACCCTGCTATGTTCCAGCTTATTCTATTTTATTTCCCAACAAAACTTTGGTCACAAGCCCCCAAGCTTGCTGTCACACCTCAGTAATGGCTCACAGCTCACCGTTTGACAAACTCCAGCGGAGGACCTTCCGTAAGCCCCTGTGACGACCCCGCCTCTGAAGGGCCGGGAAGGGGTTTGACTCATTCCTTGCTGCAAGTCCAAATTCTGGCATAGGGCCTGGCTCAGTACATAACGGGCACTGGATAAATGTTTGCGGAGTCAATAAATGAAGAGTGAGCCAGGGACAGGGTTAGGACTGCAACCCCATCTGTGCTGTTCTCTAGGACTCAACAATTCTGTCCAAACTGTTTTCCAAAGACCCCGGCAGCCAGCCAACGGCACCTGCTACTGCTTGCTCTCCCGCAGGCGATGAACCCGAGCCGCCCTTCTGGCTGAACCAGAACTACGTTCCCCACAAGTCTCAGGGCTGGGACTACACTTCCCGTAAGCCTCTGCGCTCGCCAGGTTCTGTGCCCTTCAGCCACACGGGCAGTTAATTGCATCTTCAGGGCTCCCTCCCCCGCCACCAGTTTCGTTCTCTCTACCCGCATCCTAGTCAGTTCACCTACCAGGCATGGTCCCGGCGCCCTCTAACCCCCACTCCTCCTCGCGCGATGAACCTGCCTCAGTTTCCCCAAGTGAGACCCCAAGAGGCGCCCCTTCTCCCTCCCCGGGAACCCCCACCCTATGGGGCGGGCTGCGCGTCGCTGGCTGCGTGAGCCGCGCGTTCCCGCTGCGTCCCTGCGGGTGGGGGGTCTTGGACACCCTCTGCTCCGCTGGGGGGCGGAGGCGGGGCGGGCGCGCAGCGGAGGGGGTCCGGGTCGCCGCAGCACAGCGCGGCGGGACTGCGTCTGAGCTGCGCAGCTCCGGCCCAGCCTCACGCGGGAGGGACGCAGCGCAGGTGCTCACGGCCGGCGGGGACGTCCGCGCGCAGGGTGGGAGATCGTGCTTCCGGTGTGTCTGCAGCTCGGGGTGCTGTGGGCTGGGGTGTGAACCCCCCGACGGCCGCGGCCTGGCACGTGACGTGTGCGTCGTTGTCTGTTTTGTCTGTGTGCCTGTCGCACAGGGTTCCAGTCCCCAGATCCGCCCCTGCCCGCCTGGGGCAGGCGACCGCACTTCGCCCTGACTCAGTTTCCTCATCTGTACTATAGGGCTGATCAAAGTACCCGTCTCAGAGCGCTGTTGTGTAAAGCGCTGAGAACGCTGCCCGGCGTAGAGTGAATGGTCAGAAGAATAAATCAATAAAATAAACTATGATTATGTATCTTGTATGAAGGAGGCGTCGATGGCTATGTCATGCCGTGTAACCTCTTAGGAAATGTGGGTATTTGTGATGTGCGCGTCTCTGTAAGTGTAGTGTGTGTCCGCATCTCGGTATGTGTTCCCCTGTGTATTTAGGTATGTGATGTGTGCAAATAATGGGCAATGTGTCTTTGTGACCTTGTGTGTAACGTGTGTGTATTTGTAATGTGTCTGTCCATGTGTTTAAGTATGTGATGTGTGTATATTTGCGTCTATGTATCTGAGGTGTGTGTGTTTATGTATAATCCCTATGACTATGTTTAGAAATGTATCTGTGTGTATTTTTGTATATGATTTGTGTAGCTTTGTATGTACGTGTAATTCTTTGAATGTGTTGTGTCTCTGTGCACGTGTGAGTTGTGGCTATCCACGCGTATCTGGGTATGGGACATGGGTCTGTGTGTTCAGGGAAGTCAAGCATGGGTTTGTGTATCTTTTAGGTACCTGTGAATATGTGTGTGTTGTGTGTGTTGTCATGTTTGTGATACATGTCTCTTCTTGATCTGCTGTGTGTCTTCATGTATTCATGGTATGTGTATCTATCTGTGTTGAGTGTATGTCATGTGTGTGTGTCTGTGTGTGTATCTGTGAAAGTGATGCCTGTGTGTATGTGTGTGATGTGTCTGTGTGTCCGTGTATGTGAGGTTGGTATTGATGGGTGTTCTTTGTTGCCCATTTGTGGAAGGTCTACATGTTGTGACTGTGTGCCTTGGCAAGTCCCCCATGGGGTCTGCTGGATCTTTGTCTGTGGTGTAGGTGTCTGTGGATTTGGGGCTTGACTTTGTGGCATGTGTGGGTCTTTGTGATGCTTTTCTGTTCTTGTGTGATGGGGTGCATCTGTGCCGGGGGCCTGCTGGCCGGTGCGTACCCAGTGCAGCCCATCGTCCCTGCGTCTTTGTGTGTGACGTGTACGTGTCCCCGTCTGCCGATGGCTGTCCACCTTTGTATGCGATGTGCTTGTCTATGAGGGTCTCTGCGACGTGTGTCAGGCGTGTGTGGGCTGTGTGTGCCTCCCCGACATCTGGGTCTCGGCGTGGAGCACACGTGTCCATGCTGATAGTGTGTCACAGCAGTGTCCGGGCCAGGCGCTGTGGGCCCTGCGCCCCCCACAAGGGTCTGCTGGTCCCTGTCTGTCCCTCCTCCTCCCCTCCCTCCTGGCAGCCAATGCTACTGGGGAGCCAGTTGCCATGACGACGCTCCATCCTCCCTCCATCCTCCCTCCTCCCACCCTTCCTCTGACAGGCTCTCTGCTCCCCCAATCCTGGCTGCCCTCGGGGGCGGGGCCCTCATTCTCCCCCCCATCCTACCCTCTCCCCCCCACCCCAGCAACCCTGGCTCCCCAGCTCCTCTCCTCTGTCCGCCTCTCCATCCCTTCATCTGTCTGTCCCTTCAAAGAGGGGGAGGGGGGTACCTGAGCCAGTAAGCAGCCCCTCCCTCCCCCTGTCCTGCGTCTCCTGCCCCTCTCCTGGGCCGGGGGGAGGCCAGGGTCGCGCGGGTCCCCATGGCTGGGGGCTGAGGGCCCGCCCCCCCCCTCCTCCCCAGCCGCCACCACCTCCACCTCCCTTCCATCCTCGACAAGATGCCTGGCCCCGGCGCCTTCATCCTCCTCGCGGCCGTCTCCGCCTCCGGCTGCCTGGCGTCTCCGGCCCACCCCGGTGAGTCTGTCCGGCCATCCAGCTGTCCGGCCATCCGGCTGTCCGGCAGCCCCCACCCCCACCCCGGGCCTGCCCGGGGGTCTGCCCGCGGCGCCCCGGCTCCATCACCTGCGTGCGCGTCTCCCCGCAGCCAAGCCGGGGCCTGGAGAGCCACGGGGACGGTGCCGCTGTCAGCAGGGCCTGTGGGAGGAAGGCTGGGGGCTGGGTGGGGAGGGGGTCCGTTTGGGCAACATGTGTGTGTGCACACACGCATATGTGTGTGCAGGTGTGTGCAGGGAGCCGGGAAGGACGGGTCCTCTGGGAGAATTAGGGGCAGAGGGAAGGAATACTATTTCTAAGGGGGACACAGCATAGGAGGCTGCCTCTAGCTTTTGGGGGAGACCCAGAGCTTGCGGAGTTTCCCTTCACAGGGGCTTGGGCTGGGGACAGAGGACATGTGTGCTCCCCGAGTCCCTAAAAGAGACAGGCCTCAACCCCCGTAACGAGGGGGTTCCAGCGCGGGGCAAAGACTCTTCTCCCCGCCTGCAGCTGGGGGGTTCATCCTCTTGCCCAAATAGGGGGTAACGAGACTGTCCGTTGGAGTGTATTTTAAAATCTGAGAGCTCCAGGCTCCACTATGACACCTCCTTCCCTCAGTCCTCACTGGAATTCATCCAGGCCTGCAGTGGGGTGATGGGGGGGTCCCAGATTGGGGCGAGAGGAGGGACCCCACCCCCAACACAACCACCTGAGAGGGCCTTAAACTACAACTCCCACAATGCTGGAGGCCATCCGGCTCCTCTGTCAAGGAGTCCCTGGTTGCAGAGCATTATGGGAACTGTAGTCAATCCTGGACAGGATGGGAGGGGCAAGGATTCTGGGAGCTTAGGGCTTGAAGCCGGGACCCCAGCCCAGCCCTGTGCCCACAGATGGATTCGCCCTGGGCCGGGCCCCTCTGGCTCCTCCCTACGCCGTGGTCCTCATTTCCTGCTCCGGCCTGCTGGCCTTCATCTTTCTACTCCTCACCTGTTTGTGTTGCAAACGGGGTGATGTCGGCTTCAAGGTGAGGTGCATGCGGGGGTTCTAGTGGGGAGGAAGACTCCCGCAAGGCCTTTGCCCCCCAAGCCCAGGTGGCTGGTGGGGGAGAGAGGCAGTAAGTCTGAGAGCACCTTCTGGCCTGAAGTTCTGGCCAATCCGGAGTGCTGGCATGATCAATCGGGGGACAGTTATCAGAAAGACGGGGAAACACACAATCGAGAAGGGTGATGGCGTGTCTCAGCCTTGTGTTCTCCCACCCCTTACCTCTCCCGGCCCCAGGAGTTTGAGAACCCTGAAGGGGAGGATTGCTCCGGGGAGTACACTCCCCCCGCGGAGGAGACCTCCTCCTCACAGTCGCTGCCTGATGTCTACATTCTCCCGCTGGCTGAGGTCTCCCTGCCGATGCCTGCCCCGCAGCCTTCTCACTCAGGTACTTCCACACCTTGACTAGGATGGTCCCACGGGACAGGGGGGCAAGTCCCGAGAGTCTTCCCTCAGGGGCCAGGGAGCTGAGGTCCCCCGCAGCCAAGGGGAAAGACAGAGGTGGGAGCCGCAGAATCCTGGAAGCGGCCTATAGGGAGTCAAAGAGCATCTTGGTAGAAGCTATTGCTTCATCCAAAGCCGGATTTGGGGATTCTTGTGGGGCAATCGGTGGTGAGATCAGCGTAGATCTCAGTCTCAAAGGCAGCCAATGGCAGGTTGAAGTCAAGTCACAGGATCTTGAAACGCTAAAGGGAGGGATGGATTGGATGCCGGGAACTTGCGGGCAGCCAATAAGGAGGCTGAGATCCATCAGGGAATGTTGGGGCAGCCAATGAAAAAAGACTGGTATCGGCTTTGACCCCAGTCCTCACTGAATTGGAAGGGGGTGGTGATGGTGGCACTTGGGAGGGGAGAGAGGCTAAGGGGCCTCCCCTTTTTGCCCCCTCCCCACTCCCCAGACATGACCACCCCCCTGGGCCTTAGCCGCCAGCACCTCAGCTACTTACAAGAGATTGGGAGTGGCTGGTTTGGGAAGGTGAGTGGGGCTGGGGGTGGGAGGGAGGGGGGTCCATACGATCCAGGGCTGTGCTCCTCTTCTGTGTCCATTCCCCCACCCCCCCACGCCCTGCTCCCACCACTTCTCATCTGTCCCCTGCCCCTCAGCCCACCCAGCGTCCTCGTCTCTGTCCACCTCTCACCTGCTCCCACCTGCTCCATCCCCCCACACCTGTCAGTCAGCGCCTCCCTCCTCACTCCATTGACCACTCTGCCTCGCCACCTGGCTCTCCACGCGTCCGTCTGTCCATCCTTCCATCCGTCCCTGCATCCATCGGACTCTGGGCCCGTGAGTCTCACTCTGCATCTGTTGTTGGGGGACAAGGGCGGTGGGATCTGAAGGGAGAAGTCGGATAGAAGGGGGAAGCTGGAGCCATGCCGCGGGGTGGAGATGGTCCCGGGGCTGGGCCTGGGGCACATGCAGGCACTGACTCCCCGTCTCCCTTGGCCAGGTGATTCTGGGAGAGATTTTCTCTGACTACACCCCAGCCCAGGTTGTGGTGAAGGAGCTCCGAGCCAGTGCTGGGCCCCTGGAGCAGCGCAAATTCATCTCGGAGGCACAGCCCTACAGGTACCGGGGACTCTGGCGGCGGATGTGGGCCCTGGAGGCCCCAAGCTCCGGGTTTGCTTCTCAGGGAGGTGCCATTAGGGAGTGGGAGGAGTCTCGCGTGGGGTCAAACCAGGTTTGAATCCTGGGTCTACTTCTTCCTGGCTGTGAGACTTGATGGACAGCATTTGCTTCTCTGAGCCTCGGCTTCCTCCTTGGGGCAGAGTCAGGGATATGAAAGGAGGGGCAGGATGATGAGTGTGAGCGGAGGGCACGGAAGGTGAGCTAGAGGGCTGCCCTTCTCCACTCTGAACCTCAGAATCTTCATCTAGGAAGTGGGTCTGAGAAGCCCAAACGTCCTCATGTAGAGGGCAGCTGAGAGGATGTGAGATTTTGTGTTAAGCACTGGGTACATAGGGGTTGTTCCTGGCTTCAAGTCCCTGCTTGTGGGTGAGGAAGGCATCATGGACCCAAAATGGCCCTGAGGAGCTTCCACACCTCACCTCCCACCCCTACTGGACTCTTAGGTCTGGGAAGGCAGGACCCTGTCCCTCCCCTGCTTGGTCTCCCCTCCACTCTAAGGACTTCTAGATAAGAACTAGATGAACATTTGCTGCATAAATGTCTCGTGAGGTAGTAATTGCCCCATCGGAGAACCTTTTTCAAACAGTTGTAAAAGTGAGGCATACCCTGAGCCGTACAGACACTGGACTTTACCACCCTCATGCTCTTCAACCTCCCATGGCTCCCTATTGCCTGCAGAACAAAGTCCCATGCCTCCGTACAGCCCACACACCCTGCAAGGTCTGCCCCTGCTCCCTTCCTGCCCCTGGGCCCCTTGGCCCAGCCATCCTGGCCTCTTCACTGATCCTTTCCCATAACAGTCTCTTTCCTGCCTCAGGACCTTTGTCCTTACTGTTCCCTCTGACTAGGATATCATTCCTGGCTCACTCACCCCCAGCTTCAGATAGTGGGCTCCTTTCCCCTCCTCAGGTCCTGGTCAGAAAGGCCTGCCCTTACACACATGCACACACACACACACACACACACACACACACACGTAAGGAGGGCCCTCGGCTGTTTTATCACACCAATTCGTTCATTTTCTTCCTAACACGTATTTCATTGGCTGGCTTGTTTGCCTGCCTCTCCCTAGACCCGTGCTGGCAAACACTAGCCACATATGGCTATTTAAATTTATGTTAAATAAAATGAAATCAAATGAAAAATTCATTTCCTTAGCTACAAGCAGCACATCGCAAGGGCTTAGTAGCCACATATGGCCAGTGGCTCCCATGTGCAACAGCTCAGATCTAGAACATTTCCACCTTCGCAGAAGGTTCTGGTGGAGAGCGCAGGATGACACTGGCAGCTCGGAATGGGGGGCGTCCTTCCACCTTGTGTAGACGCTTACTCAGAGAGCCAGCAACCTGGGACCAAGTCCCCACAAAACCACTGTTACCAGCTGTGTGACCTTGGGCCAATCGCTTTACTTCTCTGAGCCTCTATTTCCTCTGGATTCAATGGGAAACACCATCCTGCCCACCGGGGTGACAGAAGAGGATCCGATAGCAGAAGTGGCCAGCCTGGGCTCAGACTAGTAGGGGTCTAAGCCTTCCTCCACATCCGCCAACCTAAATCCCACCTTCAGAGCTCCAGCTGTCCATCAAGTCCCCAGGACACACCGAGCAATTTGTGACCACTTTGGTCTCGTGACCAGGCAGGGGTGCGAGGCACAGTCCTCCCAGGTGGAGAAGGTTGGAACTCGGGCAGTGAGGCTGGGCACCAGCCCCACCGCACACCAGTGGCCCCTGCCCCTGGCCCGACCCGAGTGGGAAAATTTCTCACTATACCCTGAAAGCCGGGCATGTTTTCACCTTCCTCCAGACCCCCAGGCCGGGAATCAGGAAAAAGCCTTCACTGGGCCCATTTTCATTGAGCCTCCCCACCCCGCCCGCCCCCACCGTCTAGGCACTGGGGACACAGCCACCTACACAGAAAGTCCCCAAATTCTTGTCCTAGCAAGGCTCCCCCCTAGTGGAGGAAATCTGCAATGAACAAATGAAGAAGGAAATTTTAAGAAGAAAATGTCAGAGACTGACAAGTGCCAGGAGGAAAGCTCTGGAGGATCCTGGGGGAGGCAGGGTTGACTGGGAGGGATCGGTGGCGCAGGCCTGGTGGGAAGCATGTTCCAGGCAGAGGGAAGAGCAGCTGCAAAGGTGGGAAGGCAGGAAAATGTGGGGCGATATGAGAATCAAACAGTGTGTTAACATGGGAATGGAAAAGCCGTAATAATAGCAAGGATCGTCCACTGTGTGGCAGCTTCTCCCTGGTCTCATGAAATTCCTCTTCACAACTGTCTGAGGGAGTTACTACGGCTGTGCCCATTTTACAGCTGAGGAAAACTGAGGCAGGAAGAGGTGAAGTTATTTCTCTGGGGTTACACACCTGCCAAAGGTGGACACAGGGGGTGCCCGGCCGGCTCAGTGGGTGAAGCATCTGACTCTATTTTTTTTTCCCTGAAGATTTATTTATTAGAGAGAGAGAGCATATGAGCAGAGAAGGGCAGAGTGAGAGGGACAGAGTATCCCAAGCAGGCTCCACGCTCAGCCCTGATGCAGGGCTCCATCCCACCACCCTGAGATCTCACCTGGGCTGAAATCAAGGGTGGATCGCTTAACCCACTGAGTCACCCAGGTGCCCCAGAGCATGCAACTCTTGATCTCGGGGTCATAAGTTCAAGTCCCACGTTTGGGGTAGAGATGACTTAAAAAAACAAAAAGGTGGACTCAGGATTCAACTTTCCCCTTGCCCCCCAGCCTGACTCTTACCCACAGTGTGAGGCTAAAAGAGGGGGCTTGAGGGTGGTGACGTTTCTTGGGGAAATGATGTTGAAGCCGAGGACTGAGGGAGGAGGAGGACTGCTGAGTGGAAGCAGAACCGCAAAGGCCTGCGGTCTCAGTGGGTGCCTGTGTGTTTGGGGAGATGCGCGGGGCGTGGTGGGGACAAGTGACGCTGAGGAAGGGCAGGACACACCCAGGATCAAGCCTTGCTCCATCCTCGGGTGATCGGGAGCCACGGAGGGCTTTGTGCAGCCAGTGGCATGTCAGAGACAGACTGCCAGGGAGAGACCCGAGGCAGGGAGGAGGCTGAGAAGAGAGGCCAGGAGATGAAGAAGCTCCAGCCAGGCTGGGGGGAGGGGGTGTGTGCGGGAGGGGGGGGTAGGGGGGTGGGGTAGTGGGGGTGGTGAGGTGAAGATGCAGGAGGGCAAGGAGGCACCTGGGGGTCTGGCCTGGGAACTGGGGAGGAGTGGGGTGGTCCTGAGATGGGGACCCGGGGTAGGAAGCTGTGTGTTGAGGGAGCGTGAGTGTGGGGGTGCGGCCGGGAGCCGGGAGGTGGAGCAACATTTTGGTGTTGCGGGGAGGCTGGGGCGAGACAGGGGTCTGCGGTGGGACGGTGGCGGCTGTGCCCTGACCCTGCCGCCTCCCCACCCTGGCCCCAGGAGCCTGCAGCACCCCAACGTCCTCCAGTGCCTGGGCGTCTGTGTGGAGACACTGCCCTTTCTGCTGATTATGGAATTCTGTCAACTGGTGAGGGTCTGCGGAGGGAGGGCGGGGTGGCGGGCTGGACGGGTTGAGGGCTGCCAGCAAGCCTGAGGGCCTGGGAATCTTTGGCAAAAACACGCGCGACGTGCGCTAACGTTTCCTGAGCGCTCACTGTGGAAGAGCGCTCGCTCGGTTGGCGCAGTCAACTAGCATGCGAGGTGGGTTCTCTTGTTGTGCCCTTTTAAGCCGCAGGGGAAACAGGCTCAGAGGGACTGCCCCCTGCGTGCAGAGGCCGCCCCCCCATCCTCCCCTCGGATAGGCGGGATGAGTGGATCCCTGGAAGGGGGGGGTCGTACTGACCCCATCCTGTCCTCCCTCCCAGGGGGACCTGAAACGTTACCTCCGGGCCCAGAGACCCCCTGAGGGCCTGTCCCCTGAGCTGCCCCCTCGAGACCTGCGGACACTGCAGAGGATGGGCCTGGAGATCGCCCGCGGGCTGGCACATCTCCACTCCCACAACTACGTGCACAGGTGGCAGCCGGGGGGGCCACGGGGAAGAGTGTGTGTGGGGTACTACTTAAAGGAGGCAGGCGAGGCTATGAGGGTGGGAGGCAGAGCCGCAAGGAAGGGGCTCAACTACGGGAGAAGGCGAGTCAGGAGGGGAGGAACCTGGAGGGGAGGGGTCGGAAGAGGAGCGGGAGGAATCAGTAGAGGGGAGCGGAATCGGGAGAGGAGGAGTCTTAGGGGAGAGGGGGAGGAGCCATTGAGGGGAGGAGCCAGAAGGGGAGGGGAGGAGAAAAGCAAGGAAGGGAGAAGGGGCGGAGCCTACACGGTGGGCGCAGTGCAGGCGAGGCGGGCAGTCGGTCTCAGGCTTCCCCCAGTCTAGCTTCACGTCCTTGCCCCGCCCCCAGCGACCTGGCCCTGCGCAACTGCCTGCTGACCTCCGACCTCACCGTACGCATCGGAGACTATGGGCTAGCCCACAGCAACTACAAGGTGGGGGCTGCCCTCCGTCAGGGCGGGGGGCGGGGGAAGGCCCCCGACCCGCCTGACCGGCTCCGGCCCGCCCCCCCAGGAGGACTACTACCTGACCCCCGAGCGCCTGTGGATCCCGCTGCGCTGGGCGGCGCCTGAGCTCCTTGGGGAGCTGCATGGGACTTTCATGGTGGTGGACCAGAGCCGCGAGAGCAACATCTGGTGAGAGGGTCCTCCTGCCCCGGGGCCCGCGCGCAGCCTAGGGCGGCGAGGAAGGGGGAAGGGTCACGGGTCCTGTGGCTGTGGAAACGGAGGCCGGAGGGGAGGCCCCCAGGCGGGGCAGGGCCAGGCTCTGACCTCTCTATGCCCTCTGCTCCCCGCAGGTCCCTGGGGGTGACCCTATGGGAACTCTTTGAGTTTGGGGCACAGCCCTACCGCCACCTGTCAGACGAGGAGGTCCTCGCCTTCGTGGTCCGCCAGCAGCACGTCAAGCTGGCCCGGCCGAGGCTCAAGTTGCCTTATGCGGACTACTGGTGAGGGCAGGGCCTTATCCCCGACCCCTGACCCTCCCAGCCCACCCCAGGATGTCCCAGAGCCTCTCACCTCTCCGCACATCACCCCCAGCCTCACTCAGCACTCGCTACGCCCCACCCCTTTTTTCTGCTTGGAGGTATCTGCCCCTTGAAAGGGGCAATCCTGAGGCAAGGCTGGTACTTGAACCCTAGTTTATCCACCGCTGAAAGACCCCTTGCTTGTCTCTGATTCCAGAACTCACAGCCCAGAGAAGGAGGCCGCCTAACTATCATTTCTTTACATCTGCCTTACTGTCCCCCCCAGGACCCCTCCCTCCACCACCCCATCTGTCATACACATGCCCTGGGTCTCTCCCTGCCCCCTCCACACACCTTCAACTCTATCTTACTCACCTGTGCCTCCCCCTCCCCCAGGTATGATATCCTGCAGTCCTGCTGGCGGCCACCTGCCCAGCGCCCCTCGGCCTCTGATCTTCAGCTGCAGCTCACCTACCTGCTCTCTGAGCGTCCCCCACGACCCCCGCCCCCACCCCCCCCCACCCCGAGACGGTCCCTTCCCCTGGCCCTGGCCCCCACAGCACAGTGCACCCCGCCCAGGGACCCTCTCCTCACCATTCCCCCTCCTGGATGGCTTCCCCGGGGCCGACCCTGACGATGTGCTCACGGTCACTGAGAGCAGCCGTGGCCTCAACCTTGAGTGCCTGTGGGAGAAGGCGCGGCGGGGGGCTGGCCGCGGTGGGGGGGCACCTCCTTGGCAGCCAGCGTCCGCGCCCCCGGCCCCCCATGCCAACCCCTCCAACCCTTTCTATGAGGCGCTGTCCACGCCCAGCGTCCTGCCGGTCATCAGTGCCCGCAGCCCCTCGGTGAGCAGCGAGTACTACATCCGCCTCGAGGAGCATGGCTCCCCACCCGAGCCCCTCTTTCCCAATGACTGGGACCCTCTGGACCCAGGAGTGCCTGCCCCTCAGGCCTCCCAGGCCCCTTCCGAGGTCCCCCAGCTGGTGTCCGAGACCTGGGCCTCCCCCCTCTTCCCTGCAGCTCGGCCCTTCCCGGCCCAGTCCTCGGCATCAGGCAGCTTCCTCCTGAGCGGCTGGGACCCCGAGGGCCGAGGTGCCGGGGAGACCCTGGCGGGAGACCCTGCCGAGGTGCTGGGGGAGCGGGGTACCGCCCCGTGGGCAGAAGAGGAGGAGGAGGAGGAGGAGGGCAGCTCCCCGGGGGAAGACAGCAGCAGCCTTGGGGCTGGCCCCAGCCGCCGGGGCCCCCTACCCTGTCCCCTGTGCAGCCGAGAGGGGGCCTGCTCCTGCCTGCCCCTGGAGCGGGGGGAAGCCGTTGCTGGCTGGGGGGGCCACCCTGCTCTTGGCTGTCCCCATCCCCCAGAGGACGACTCGTCCCTGCGGGCAGAGCGGGGCTCCCTAGCCGACCTGCCCCTGGCCCCCCCCACCTCGGCCCCCCCCGAGTTTCTGGACCCCCTTATGGGGGCGGCGGCGCCCCAGTACCCCGGGCGGGGGCCACCTCCCGCTCCCCCCCCCCCGCCGCCACCTCCCCGGGTCCCCGCGGACCCAGCCGTGTCCCCCGACCCTCCCTCAGCCGTGGCCAGTCCCGGCTCAGGCCTGTCGTCTCCGGGCCCCAAGCCGGGGGACAGCGGCTACGAGACCGAGACCCCTTTTTCCCCCGAGGGAGCCTTCCCAGGCGGGGGGGCAGCCGAGGAGGAAGGGGTCCCTCGACCACGGGCTCCCCCCGAGCCCCCCGACCCAGGAGCGCCCCGGCCACCCCCAGACCCGGGTCCCCACCCACTGCCGGGGACCCGGGAGAAGCCGACCTTCGTAGTTCAAGTGAGCACCGAGCAGCTGCTGATGTCCCTGCGGGAGGACGTGACAAGGAACCTCCTGGGGGAGAAGGGGGCAAACCCCCGAGAGACGGGACCCAGGAAGGTGGGGAGAGGCCCCGGGAACAGAGAGAAAGCCCAGGGCCCGAGCAGGGACCCCACAGTCCTGGGCAGCGGGAAGAAAGCCCCAAGCCTGAACGAGGACCCGAGCCTCCCCATGAACGGGGTGACAGTGTTGGAGAACGGGGGCCAGAGAGCCCTGGGCATCGAGGAGAAGGTGGCAGAGAATGGGGGCCCAGGGACCCCAGAGAGAGAAGAGAAAGTGCTGGAGAAAGTGCTGGAGAATGGGGAGGTGACACCCCCAAGGAGGGAGGAGAAAGTATTGGAGAATGGGGAGCTGAGGTCCCCCGAGAGAGAAGAGAAAGTGCTGGCGAATGGGGGACTGACACCCTCAAAGATCGAGGAGAAGGTGTCAGAGAATGGGGGCCTGAGACTCCCCAGGAACATGGAGAGGTTGCCAGAGACTGGGCCTCGGAGAGCCCCAGGGCTCTGGGAGAAGGTGCCCGAGAGTGGGGTGCCAGCCCCAGAGACCTCGCTGGAGAGAGCCCCCGAGCCCAGCGCAGTGGCCTTGTCCCGGAACGGCGGGGAGACAGCCCCTGGCCCCACTGGCCCAGCCCCCAGGAGCGGGGTGCTGGAACCCGGGACCGAGAGGAGAGCCCCCGAGACTGGGGGGGCACCGAGAGCCCCCGGGGTTGGGAGGCTGGACCTCGGGAGTGGGGGCCGAGCCCCAGTGGGCACGGGGATGGCCCCCGGCGGCGGCCTCGGAAGCGGCGTGGACGCAAAGGCCGGATGGGTAGACAGCATGAGGCCACAGCCGCCGCCGCCGCTGCCGCCGTCGGAAGCACAGCCGAGGAGGCCGGAGCCAGCGCCGCAGAGGGCCAGGCCGGAGGTGGCCTCCTCCGAGGCAGAGCCCGGGGCCCCAGACAGCAGGGCCGGCGGAGACACAGCACCCAGCACAGACGGGGACCCCCCCAAACCCGAGAGGAAGGGCCCCGAGATGCCACGACTGTTCTTGGACTTGGGACCTCCTCAGGGGAACAGCGAGCAGATCAAAGGTGAGGAGGAGGCTGCTGGGAGCAGGGGAGCGAGGTTGGGGGGTTGAAACCTGGCTCCTTCTGAGAGGCATGGCTGAGCCGAGGATCTCGGGTTGCCAGAGAGCAGACAGGTCAGGCTGACCATAATGAGAGCCGGTCCTGGATCCTCCCCACCTGGGCTCAGATCTGGGCTCTGTGGCCCGGGACAAATGACCTTACTTCTGTGTACCTCAGTTTCCCTCCAAAGATGGATGATGAGGATAACTCATCTTCCTAATAGGGCTGAGTGTCTTCAAAACATTAGGACTTCCGAAGACCCTTTGCAATTCCATTAGACTTGGGGTCTCAAACTCAGATGCCCATGGGGGCCAGACAGTATTGGGAAATGAAGGAAGCCGTCCGGGAGAGGGGGTGGTGGAGAGTTGAAGGAGATGCAGCCGCTTTCCACCTCCAGCCAGCAATGCCCACCTGGCATTGCCACATGGCTGCTTTTCCCTTTTTAACCGAAGCTCTGCGTGTTTTAATGGTTGAAGCCAATTCACGCTTATCTTCTCTTTGTGCCAGGCCCCAAGCTACCCAAAGCCAGGGCCCAGGGAATTTCAGACTCTGCCCTGCCCTACACCCAGCGCCCCCCTACCCCATGCTATGGGTGACCTGAAAACTAGAAATGCCTTTTCTGGAAACTCAGTTTTGGTAGGAACACAGAAAGTGTTTTTTGTCGCAGAGGGGGATTGATTTAAGAGAAAGATGAATGGTCCCTCTTGAGTGGTGGGCATAGGGACTGTGGCTCTACCCAAATCACCCAGAGGCCTGATTTCCTTACATAGTGATATGAAAGTTCTAAATGGCCACTGGTTTATATTGGTAATCTCACAGCCTCCCTTGAGGGAAAGGGTATCCTCTGAGGGAAAGGTCCAGAAGGGGGCTGGGCACAGAACTTTCCTTCCTTTGAGCCCACGGTATTATAACACTATCCCTTCCTTGAGATTGTTGTGGGGAATTTGCGACCAGCTGTGTCAGGAAGGGCTCCAGACAGCAGGAAAATATCAAGGGATGAGCAGCTAAGATGCTTCATAGGATTGTGGGAGGAGGGGGGCACCGGGAGGGTGTTGCTGGGTGGGAAGATACTGGGAATAGCCTGCTTAAAAAAAAAAAAATGCATGACCTCCTACTTATCCTTCAAGACCCCACTCAAATTTCCCCTTCCCTGGGAAGCCTTCCTGATTTCCAAAGGCTATCACCTTGTCCTTCCTGAGAGCTCCTTGAGAGCTCCCTCACAGCCCCCAAACCCATCGCCCTGAGATGGATGGTCAAGGAAGGCCTCAAGGAGGTGACTTTTGAGCAGATGTGAAGGAAGTAAGCTGGGTGGTCATTGGGGGAAGGGTGTTTTGGGTGGGGGGCACCTAGATGGGCACTAACTTGGCATGCTTGGGGAAAAGCAAGAGGCCAGTGAAGCTGGGATGGAATGAACGAAGGGAGGAGAGTGACCCCATCCACACCCAATCTTTTTCCCTGCTCTGCCTTGACCCTTTTGTCATCCCCACCCTTGCCCCCACAGGGCCTGTCCCACATTTACTGGTGCACTAATGGAGGAATGAGTGGCCCCTGTTAATTTCCTGGTGAGGGGACAGAGACTCAGAGAGGTGGATTTCCTTGCCCCGGGGCACACAGTGAGCAAGTAGGCTTGGGATTTGAAGCCAGGTTTCCTCCTCCAGGGACCTGGAGTCCTTACCTTCTTTTTAGCAGGCTGAGATCAGGGAGCCTTAGAAGTGGGGGAAAAGAAACCTTGAGATGATTAGACACTCCAGTTTTGTCTGGCAGTTGAGGACCAGAGAGGGAAAGTACCTTGGTCAACATCACATAGCACAGAACATTCATTCATTAATCCCACAAATATTGCCTGAGTACTTCTGGGTGCTTGGGGATGCAGCCAGAACCAGCCCGAGTCAAGTCCGTTCTGTGGCAAGGCAAACATGAATCACATGACCACAGAAATACAGCTACACACTGAGCTCATCTGCTTGGAAGGAGCAGCTTGATGCTATGGGGGTGCAGAGCTGGTGGCCTTGCCTGACCTTTGGGGAGAACTCTGAAGGCTTGAAAGCCCAGACCAGAGCTAGGGGTTGAATAGGACTTGAACCAGAAAAGGAGCTTCTGGGCAGAAGGAACAGCCTGTGCAAAGGCTCAGAGGTGGGAGCAATAGGGAGGTGGCCCAAGTGGCTCGCTGGGTGAGGTGAGGAACAGAGCCCTAAGAAATCAGCGGGGCCAGGGCACTAGGGCCTTGGGCGGCAGAGAGAAGTGGGGGCTTTGTGATGTGGACTCTGGGGGAGTCATGGAGAGGGTTAACCCCTGGAGTAGGAGGAAGATCTCTCCTACTCTGCGTGGAGAAAGGCCCCAGAGCAGCCCTTTGCTTCACAAGAGGGGAAACTGAGGCCCATACTGGGGCCCGATACTACCCGAGGACACACACAGCAGGGCAGGAGGGCATGCCTCAGTTTCCCCGGGAGCAGAGGCTCACCGGGTCTCTCCCCTCGCAGCCAAGCTCTCACGGCTCTCTCTGGCGCTGCCGCCGCTCACGCTCACGCCGTTCCCGGGGCCGGGCCCGCGGCGACCCCCGTGGGAGGGCGCGGACGCCGGGGCGGCTGGCGGGGAGGCCGGCGGGGCGGGGTCGCCGGGGCCGGCGGAGGAGGACGGGGAGGACGAGGACGAGGACGAGGAGGAGGAAGAGGAGGCGGTGGCAGCGGGCGCGGCGGCGGGGCCGCGGGGCCCCGGGAGGGCACGGGCAGCCCCGGTGCCCGTCGTGGTGAGCAGCGCAGACGCGGACGCGGCCCGCCCGTTGCGGGGGCTGCTCAAGTCTCCGCGCGGGGCCGACGAGCCCGAGGACAGCGAGCTGGAGAGGAAGCGCAAGATGGTCTCCTTCCACGGGGACGTGACCGTCTACCTCTTCGACCAGGTGCGCTGCCGGGGGCGGGGGGGGGCGGGGCGCGGGGGCGGGGAGGGGAGGGGAGGGGCCAGCTGGCTGAGGGCGGAGCTGGGGAATCAGGGCAGGTCTTGGAGACCTTGGGTGTGGGGGCGGTGTCTGGGGAATGGGCCGGGGCATGGAGTGAGCGGTAGGGTGCGTCCTGTGGGGACGGCGCTGGACGGTTGGGGGGGCTGGAGAGTGAAAATGGGTCTGGAAGGACAGTGAGGAGATACCTGGTGGTCGGGGAGGAGTCCGGAGAGGCTAGGGAGAAAGTGCTGAGGAGATTGGGGCGTGGTCTAGACGGCGGGGGCGGGGCGAAGTGAAGTTTGGGGCGGGTTCTGTCGACCTGCGCTCTCGTGGTAGAGGCTAAGGGGCCGGCTCGGGATGAGCCACGAGGGGCGGGCCCTAGCGAGGCTGCAGGTAGGGCATAAGAGAAACGGCTTGTAGTGTTAAGATAGAAAGTGCAGGAGCGGGTTCAGAGGTAGACAGAGCTAAGAAACTGCGGTGGGGCTTAGAGAGATGGGTTGAGGATTGTGTTAAGAGTAACTAAGACTGAGAGCATCGTGCTGAAAAGAAACAGGAAAGGCGGGATGATACTTGTGGATTGGGGCCGAGATGGTTGTGGATGGATCTCGGTCAACCTGGAGCGGGGCACACTGGGCTGAGGTCCCGAGATGAGAGTCATGAACAGGGTCCTGAGCCACTGAAGCAAAGGCAGGGTCTGGCGGGCTGGAGCCGGGCCACTTCCGAGTACGGGGCTCAGGGCCTCGGGGGAGGTCGGGATGCGCAGGATGGTAGAAGGGTTTGGAGGACCAGAATAGTAGGGAGTTCTGCGCCCCGAACTTGAACGCCTGTGGCCGAGATATCGAAAGGAGTTAGGGGTCATGGAGACAAGGCGGGACTTATGGAGATGGTATTGGGTTAGGGGGCTCCCACGAAAGCGTCGCGTTAAGGAGCAAGGAGAGAATTCCTGCGGTGGAGGGGCTTAGCTGTGGGCGGGACTCCAGGGGCGGAGCCTCGGGCCGGGGTGGGGTTAAGGCTGACCTGAGGTTTCGAAGGCAGATCAGGGCCTCCAGCCACCTCGTCAGAGGCTGCGATTGTAAATTGGGGTACCTGAAGCCCCAGAAGTGTTAGCGGGCTTTGTTGCTTGTTGGGTGGCATGTGACGGTTCGCCCCCTAATCCACCTCCACAGGAGACGCCAACCAACGAGCTGAGCGTCCAGGGCCCCCCCGAGGGGGACACGGACCCGTCAACGCCCCCAGCGCCCCCGACGCCTCCCCACCCCGCCACCCCCGGAGATGGGTTTCCCAGCAACGACAGCGGCTTTGGTAAGGGGCGGGGCGGGTCCTGGAGGTGGGGCTGGTCTTGAATGGGCGGAGCTGGGGCGGGGTCTGGAGGCGGGCCAGAGTTGGGGCGCTGTCCACCGTGTAGATTGCCGGAGACAGGTGCCTGAGGAGGGGCGGGGTTGGACAGCTGGAGCTGAAGGTGAGCGGCTCCAGAAGTGCCTGGAGGGTCTGACCGCGTCCTCTCCTCTTCTTTCTCACCACCCCCTTCCCGCCACTAGGAGGCAGTTTCGAATGGGCGGAGGATTTCCCCCTCCTCCCCCCTCCAGGCCCCCCCCTGTGCTTCTCCCGCTTCTCCGTCTCGCCTGCGCTGGAGACCCCGGGGCCCCCCGCCCGGGCCCCCGACGCCCGGCCCGCAGGTACAGTGCTTCAGACCCTCGGGCCTGCCCCCACTTCTGCCTCTCTTTCTCTGTCCCCATCCCTGAATTTACCTGTCTCTTTCTCCTCAGTCTTTCCCCCCCTTCTTCTCTCAGTCAACCCCCACCCAACTCTTGGAACCAGCTCAGACCAGGTCTATCCAACGGATAGACCAGGGCAGTCACGCCCCTTCCCTGAGCCTCGGTTTCCCCTTCTGTAAGGATCCCCTCAAAGTCTGGCTCATCTTTGCCCAGTCTCTTGCCTGGCACTTGTCAGATCCTGATCCCACGTCCGTTTGGGGGCACAGGCTGATCAAAGGCCGACAAAGGGAGAGAAAACCAGTGTGCCCAGAGCTAGTTAGCTGAACCGGAGCAGAGAGAACATGGTCAGGAAGTCCATAGCAATAACAACAACGGCATTACTACTAACAGTAACAGGCCCTTACAGAGGCCCTATTTTGTGCTTGCCCATCTGAGCCGGGAGACTCTTGCGGCGACTTGGGCTCTCTGCTGCTCCCTGCTGCCGCTCTAGAGAATACCCCTGGATGCAGAAATTGCGCTGGCCTGAGCAGACGCACATGTTCCCGAGAATAGGGCTGAGAAGGTGGAAAGTAAGAGCATTCCTGCTCCCCCAAATTGTGCCCGAATCCAGTTGTTGGCCCTGCCTGTCCTCGACTCGGTGACCTAGAGCAAGTCACTTTCCCTCTTTGTGCCTCAGTGTCCCCATCTGTAGAATGGGGATGATCCCAGGATCTAACCCAAAATTATTGAGGGGATTGCATAGTTTCATCCTACACACACACAGCCCCACAGACTGGTCATGCGCATGCGCGGTGGTCTCTGGTAGCTCTCACTGCGCTTAACGAAGTAGATACCCATTGAGCATTGCTTAAGTGTGGGTGCTGGGCTGGGCATGCGGGATTCCGTGCTGAGCAAGGTCCATGAGCCCCATAACACCCTACCCCACCCACAGACACTGACCCCCACAGTGTCATGGGAAATAAGTGCAAACTCAGGGCTGCTGGAGAAGCAGCTGACAAAGGAAAAGGGCTTCGTCAGTTTGGCCATGCCACTACATCAAGTACTTGAGGGGCTGGCCGTCATGAACTAGGTGAAGGGGAAGGAGACGACAGCACGCTAGCAGATGGAACAGCTTGCCCAAGGGCCTGAGGCAAGAGAGAACTTGGCCAGTTCAGGGAACAGAAGGCAAGCGGGTGCATCTGCGGGCTACTTAGGGAGTGGGGGGAATGGAGGGTAAGGGGAGAGGGCGGACCCTGTAGGGCTTAAGGGTGGGCTGAAGAGAGAGACTTTGTCCCGGAGGCACTAGGGAGCCATGGGCTAGCTGTGATTAGGGGAAGGGCAGCAGTAGCCGCTGGTACAGGAAGACCCCTCTGGGGCCATGTGAGGGATCCAACTGGAGGCTGGACAGGAGGCTGGCACCAGGGTCCAGGAAGGAGAGGAGAGTAAGTTGGGATTCGGGGCAAGAAGGACGGGCCAAGGGCACACTCTTCACTTGGTTCCATTGTCAGATTTCACCTCAAATGTCACTTCCTCTCAGAGGTCTTCTCTGAGGCCCCCGTGAGGACAGAGTGGGGTGGGTCCAGGGCATGAGACACCGCCAAGTGGTGAGTCAGGGCTGAGAGCAGCGGGACTAGCATGCCAGGATGACTTCACCTTTAATCACTAGGAGAGGCAAGGGAGGGTCCAACTGCGCAAAAGCCCAAATCCCTTCACTCGGCCAATGCTTCTGCTACGGCGGGGCAGGGAGGCTGCTGACCTTTCTGTCTCCCAAGACCCTGGTGGGAGTTGCAGGCTGGGCCCCCTTCCGTATGGACTTCTATGCTTGGTGGGGCTCTGCCCACTTACCCCTTGTCTACTGGACCCTACCATGCAAAGGCCCTGGGGTAGGCCCTGGAGCCCAGGAGAAACAGCAAGGAAGCCAGTGTGGCCATGGAGGGGACAGGGTGAGAGGGATGGGGTTGGTGAGGACAGAAACGGGATAGGGCAGGTCATGTGGGGGGCCCTGTGTGTCCTGGTGAGGGCTTTGCTTTCACTCCAAGAGAGACAGAAGCTGCGAGCCTGTCTGCCCACTAAATCATTTCCTCTGTCCTCAGGCCCCGTGGAGAACTGACTCCCCGACGACCCCACCCCCCTGCACCCCCAGAAGAGGGGTTGAGAGTAGAATCCTCTGTGGACGACGGAGCCACTGCCACCACCACAGACACCGCCTCTGGGGAGGCTCCTGAGGCTGGGCCCTCCCCCTCCCCCACCATGTGCCAAACGGGAGGCCCTGGCCCCCCACCCCCTAGCCCCCCAGACGGCTCCCCTGAGCCCCCCGACCCTCTCGGTGCCAAATGAGGCAGGAAAGCCCCTCACCCCTCCCTGAAGAGCCGCCTTTCTCGGAACTGAACTGAACTCTTTCGGGCCTGGAGCCCCTCGGCACAGCGGAGGCCCCCTCCTCACCCACTCCTGGCCCCAGAGAGGGGCTGCAGGCTTCGGGGACCTGGACCCCCATCTCGCGTCTCCCCTCCCCGCCCCAGCCTGGCCCCTGGAGGGGCCTCTAGTTCAAACCTTCGCGTGGCATTTTCACATTATTTAAAAAAGACAAAAACAACTTTTTGGAGGAATGCAGGGCCTGCGTGTGTTTCGGGGCAAAGAGGGGAGGGTCCCGAAGACATCGCCATCAGCCGCCTGCCGCCCACTTCACAGATGGGAACATGGAGGCTTGGGAAGGTGGAAGCGCTGCGCAGGGGGAGGCCGAGGCTCTGCTTCTCTGGCTCCCGGCTGCGTCTGTTGCTGGCGGCACTGACCTGCGCTAAGAGTTGGCAGGGAGAGGCCAGGGCGGTCGGAAGAGCCCTGTTTGTCCAAGGCGGCTGTGGAGGTGGCCAGAGGCCCTGCGAGGGCCAGAGCTGCGGACGGGGTGCTTAGGAATGACGGGTCAGCACCCACGTGGCTCCTGGCCACATCCCCCACACCTCAGAACAGAGCTGCCCTGTGCCTCCACTGAGGCCACTACCTCCCTGCCCCACAGTGCCTGTACCTCAGTTTACCTGTGTCTGCTTGTGAGCGTCCGCCTGCCAAGACATTCTCATGCCACCTGGCCTGAGTTCTGTGGCCCTCTTCCTAATTCTACTATTTCTTTGTGTTTCTGCATCTGGATGTGTCTCCTCTGTGCCTCCCTGAAGCCTGTCTGTGTCTTTCTGCCTTGTCTCTTTGTCCCCGTTTCTTTTTTCTGTTTCTCTGGGGCTCCTGACTGATTCTGCCTCCTGTCTCTCTCCTCTGTTTCTGATCTCCTGCCTTCAACCTATCGCCCCATCCCTTTGGTCCCAAGTTCATTTGCATGTTTGCAGGACTCACTTTGGGTGAGAGCAAGGGAGGGAAGGGACCAGAAGTGGGGACCCAGCATGGGTGCTGCAGACTCCTGGCTTAGGAGTTAAGGGGATGAAGGCATTAGGGTCACTTGTTAAGTCCCAGGGATGGAGAAAGGGAGAGTGAGGATTAGACTCTTGCGTCTTTCTCAGAGGCACTGTGGGAAGACCGGGCTGTGCTTCAGCTGATCTGTGGACACACCTGACCAGGGTGTGTGCTGATGGAGCCAGGACTGGTAGGGTGGTGAGGGCCAGGACTCTGGAGTCTAAGGGAGGAAGAGCAGGGGGCCAGGACTCCCAGGTCTGAGGGAAGAGGGGCTTGGGGCCAGGACTCTTGGGTCTGAAGGAGTCCGGGGCTGGAGGTGAGGACTACTGGGTCTGAGGGAGGAGGGGCTGGGGCAAGACTCCTGGGTCTGGGGGAGGAGGACTATATTACTAGTTCACTGACAGCATCTCTGCTCTGGAGGCTAGAATCCAAGATCAAGATGTCTGCAGGATCTGTTCCTTGTGAGGCTGTGAGGGAGAAACTGTTCCAGGACTGGCCTCACTTCTAGTGGTCGCCAGCCATCTTTGCTCCTTAACGTGTAAAAGCCTCACCCCAATTCTGCCTTCACCTTCACATGTTTTCTCCCTCCCCCCATGCGTGTGTCTGTGGGTCCAAATTTTCTCTTTGTATAAGGACACTAGCCATATTGGATTAGTGCCTATATTAATGACCTCATTCATCTTACCAGATTTTATCCGCAATGATCTGATTTCTAAATAAGACCACGTTCTGAGGTACCGGGGTTTAGGACCTCAACATACTGATCTCAGGCTGTTATGATTCAACCTGTAACAAAGGGGCTGGGGATTTGGGGTCCTGGGAGAGGTGGGAGCCGGAAGCTAGAATCCTCAGTCTTTGGGAAGGAGATGGATTTGGGGCAAAACTGAAGGACGATTTTGAGGTGACGAGTCTGGTTTGAATGTCCCACAGGCAATTGCAGCTAAAGTTGGCCAAACCAGAGCCACCAATCCCTACTCCCCAGCCCCACAATTCCCTCTCCAACCATCTCGATCAATGGCATTTTCACTCGTTGCTCGAGCCAGAATTCCAGAGTTGGTCCGGCACTCAGCAAATCCTGTGGGTGCCCCTTCCCGGGTCCACTTCTCTCCATGACCTCAGCCCCAGGGTAAAACTGCACTGCATCCTATCCTCCCTGTAGCTGCCCCCACTCCTTTCCAAATTCTTCTCTTGCAGCAGCCAGAGGCCCCTCCTACAGGCTCAATCCAAATACGTCATTTGCCTTCTTCACACCCTTGGATGGTTTCCATCAACTAAAAATACATCCAAAGTCCCTCCCATGGCGGATCGGGCTCCAAATGATCAGGCTTGTGCATCCTCTTTGACTCCCCTCTCTTACTAACTTCCCTCCATCATACCATACAAGCCTGCTGTCCGTTAACTCCAACACACCGTACCTTTTCCTGCCTCTGCTCATACTGTTCCCTGTGCCTGCAATGCCCTTCCAGGGTACCTCTGCGAGCCGACTACTCTCCCTGCTAGTGGACATTCAGGACCTATGGGTTTACTCCCCAGAGGCGGGCAGGATAGGATGAGGTAGTGGTGGGACCCTGTGTGTATCCAGAGACCTCCTTTCTCCTTGAGCTGATGACTCCCACTTCCCTGGAATGTTTGTAGTTGGGAATCCCATATTCTCATTTGGGAACTCCACTTCCCATCCGAGCCTGGGAGTTAAAGTGCCCAGGGCCTCTTTGCCCAACCAGCACACAAGTGCAGGAAACTGGGCTAAGTAAGGAACACCCCACCCCACCCCCCTCACTGGAGCCTTAGGAAACTGCAACTCCCAGAAGGCCTTCAGACTGGCTCTCCCACTGGTGGGGACAGCCGGCCCTGCACAGCTTGCTGGGAGTTGTAGTCCAAGGCTCCTGCAGGGAGAGGAGCCCACCTTCGAGGACAGCAGTGTTGCTAGTGCACGTGGAGCAGGTCAATGCCTGTGGCCAAGGGCAGAGCCAGGATTTCCACTTCACCAGGAGCACTCAATTAGTGCTTCCACCCTTTGAAGACGGCCTGGGGGAGGGAGGAAATGCAACTGCCCCCCACCCCAATCCAAAACACACACAACCTGCAGCAGCAGGCCTGTTTCAACCTAATGCAGTCTGGTCCCAGGGCCTGCCCAATGTCGGGGTTTCTCGCACTCAAGCCTCCACGGCAGATTTGGGTGTGGGAGAGTGACGAGGGGGTCTCCCGTCTTGCCACCCCCCCCCCATCTCTGTGCCTTTGTTCTTTGGGGATGCCAAGTGTATCCCAAGCTGGATGGCCAGGAGGAACAGGCCTGGCCCTGGGGTTCAGGGGTATCCCATCCCTCAAGTATTTGCTCTCAAGGAAAAGACCTCCCACTTCCGAGGCTGATTCCCAGGACAGGAGCAGTACGACGGGTTCCCAGAGCTGTTCCCAGCTGCTGGTTGAGAACCGCGCTCGTTGGCCCCCCAGTTCTCCACCCCCACCAACCACTCCCACCTAGCCCTCCTCTGACACCAGCTGCCTCTTGCCCAGCCCCAGGGGACAGCTCTTGGGCTCTTTTCTGGGCTCCTCTGCCCAACGTGCTCCTGGAGCAGGTGCCCCCCACAGCTCGACCCACTCTCTAGTTCTTGCTTGCAAAGCACTGGCCCGCTCACAATCCCATCAGCTCAAGGCTGCGGCCCCTCCGGGAGCACCAGCGGGGAGCACCAGCCGGCTGAGGGGCCCCGGCCTGGGTTTGGCTTGTCAAGGAGTGTCTGGAACGAAGGCTAGGCCTTGCCCCAGGACCTCTGCCCGCCCACTAGCTCGATACTATGCAATTCTAACCACACCACCGGCTGCCCCGTGACACCTCCCCTTTATTCCAGCCTTTATTCCTGCAGGCTTGGGGGGTGGGGGTGGGGGCAAAGGGGCGGACATGGGAGGCCCCCACTGGGCTGCAGCATCCCCAGCATCCATCCCTCACAGGCCCGGACAACCCCCAATAGAGACCAATGCTCCCGGCCCCGCTGGTGCACAGGCAGCCCCGCGGGCTACAAGGCTGAGGCCCTCCGCCCTGTCAACCCCGAGAAAGGAGGGGTCCCAGGCCACAAGTGGTTAAATAATTAATAAGATTACCAATGGTGTGTTAATTACAAACAACGAGAGAGGAGCTAGAGGTGGTGAATTTTCCAAACAGATAACCAGGATTGGAGAACCAGGATCCGCAGCCCCGGGGCCCAGGGGTCCGGCCACCCGGGTGGGGCAGCTCCGTAATAAATAACGGGGTTGGGGGGCGGGGGGTCAGGGCTGCTCCTGCTTCTTCTTGACGGAAATCCGCTTCTTCCTTGCTGCCAGCATCTCATAGAAGGGGTCCACGCTCACGGCGGCCCTGCAGAAGGGAGGTTCGCAGGGTGAGGGCCAAGCAGCCAGACCCCGCCCACTGCCCAAGGACCCTGGAGCCCTGGCTCACTGGATGGACTTGATCCACTCCTCCTTCTCCTCCTGGGTTGGGGCCGAGATCCGGTAAACCATGTGGTTCCCCTCAACCACCCGGCCGTCCGCCTCAGTTTTACAGGCTTTGATGAGCTGCCCCTTGTTGTTGGGGATGTAAAGCTCAAAGCAGTTCTGGGGAGACACGAGAGCAGAAGAACAGTGGGTAAGAGTGGCCCCAGGACCAGAGGCCACCCCCACCGCAGCAGGCTGGGGTACAGAGAGGGCCTTACCGGTTTTCGGGGGTCATCTACTTCTCGGATGCTCAGGTTCTCCAGGGGGATAATTCCACGGGGTTCCTTGTCCTGAAGGAAAAAGTAGCACAGGACTCAGACTCCCCAGCCCTCACCCAGCCCCTCCTCTGGAACCCCAGCAATGTCTGTGGTTTGAGCCACCAACTCGTGGTACTTTGTCCCAGTAGCCCTAGTGCACTGATACAGCCCTCCTCCCTCAGACCCAGAAGTCCAGACCCTCAACGCCCTCCTCCCTCAGACCTGGGAGTCCCAGCTCCCAGCTCCCTCAGATCTGGGAGTCTAGACCCTCAATGCCCTCCTCCCTCAGACCCGGGAGTCCCTGCCCCCAGCCCCTCCACCAGGCCCTGCCCTCACCGTGGTGTACTCAAAATAGTAGAGGCAGTTGTCTGTGAGGATGAACCAGCGGCGCTTCCACGTCTTCACCCGGCCCCCTGAAAGGGAAGGGGTGGGAGGGGGCCTGGGCTCAACAGGGGGACAGGGCCTCTGGGAGGGCAGGGAGGGCACCGAGAGGCAGAGTGAGCGCAGGGAAGGCGGGGCTGGCGGGGCTAAGAACAAAGCAATGCGTGGGAAGACAGACAAGCAGGGACAGGCTGGTTTTGGGGCCCCAGGATCTCGCCCACCCCACTTCCTAACCCTGTCAGTCAGCCCGGGAGAGCCCCCTCCCCCGATGTCAGGTCAGGGAGCAAGGATGGGCAGCGTACCTACCTCCTGGGGCAGACAGCGAGAAAGCAGGCAGGACCAGGCGAGAAGGGAAGGCAGAAGAATGGGGTGCCCCCAGAAGCCGCAGGCCACAGAAACGGGGGGGGGGCAAGGGCCAGAAAGCACAGGGGGTGGGACAGAAACAGAGACAGAGATGGAAACAGCAGAGAGGAACACGCAGAGATGGAGGGAGAGAGGGAGGGAGGGAGGGGGGAAGAGAGGGAAGAAAACCAGTTACATCGACATGACCCTCTCCCTCCCAGGGAGGCCGCAGATTAGTGCCCGGCTCCAGCCCGTCCCCTCGGGGTAGGTCCTCAGCCAGGAAGGCCCCCCAATGCCACAGTAAAGAGGTCTTCCCCCCACTCAAGTTATCACAAAGGGAGGGGACAAACCCTGCCCGCACTCCCAGCTGCTTGGCCCAAGGTGGCTGGGCCACCTCTTGCCCTCTCTGGACTCCAGCCCACAGACCCACTTGTGCCCACACCTTCCTGCTTCAAGATGACCTGCTTTTGGGCTCCTTGACCGTGACAGCAACAACGGCCACCATCAAGCATCCTTGTGAACATGGCCGCAACCACCACCCACCACCACCACCACTGGTCCCCCTCAGCCTCTGGAGGAGGAGATGCCTCTCTCCCTGTCCCTGACCCTGATGCTGTCCACAAAGAACAGAAAGCTACACTCAGGGTCGGAGATCTGGTGCCAAGGCCACCCCAGCTCTGTGGCTGCTGCTGGACAGCGACTGAGCCTCAATGTCCCCACTCCAGAAAATGGGAAGCATCCCTACGGACGGAAAGGTCTGCAGAGAACTAGTTCCTGGGGCCTGCTTGTTGCTTCCCTGCCTTCTCCCTGGGCACCGGAAGCCTCGGCCCCCGGGGTCAGCGCCATGGCCCTGGAGCAGCTGTCCGCTGCCTTGGGGCTCAGAAGCCGCGGCTAGCACTCCCACGGCGCCTACCATTACCACACAGGGCTCCAGGCCAGTGGCTCTCAACTTTGGCTGCCCTGGAAGGCGGCTGGGGAGCTTTCAGCATGACTGACAGCCCATCCCGCCCTAGAAATCCCAGCTCCAGGAGGCTGCGGCTTGGCCGTCGGGGTTTTAAAAGCTCCCCAGGGAAATGTCCCGTGAACCCAAGGATGAGAACCCCTCCAATCCTCAGGTAACCCCCACAGAAGGGGCACTTGCCTGACCCCTGCTGACTTATCTAGAATCTGCTGGATCCCTGTGTTTCTAGGGGAATCGGCCCCACCCCCACCCCCACCCCATTCCACCCCCGCGGGGACTCTGTGTTCATAAGCACAGAGCCTGGCAATTATTCAGTGCTCCCTAACGCCTACCCTGTACCCACAAATATTTAGGGGGCCCTCCTCTATGCCTGAGCTCGGGCCCGGCGCACCGACCTCATCTTGTTTTTGGCCCCGTTTTGCAGATGTGGCAACTGGAGGTTCAGAGAGGTCAAATCGTTTGCCTAAGATCACACAGCAGGTGCACATGGCAACGAGAACCTGGGACTCCTCACTTTCCCCTGCAGAGGCTGCCAGCGGGGTCAGGAGGGGACGTACCCAGCTTAAGGAGCCAGCCCTCCCGATCCGGGTTGAAGAAGGTGTGGGTCAGGTCATTCCCGTCATCCTCAGGAATCTTGAAGGGCTCGTTTCGGATGCTGTCGTAGAGGTTCTGATGGGCGAGGATGCAGTCAGCATCTCCAGGCCCAAGGGACCCTCCCGGGGTGACCTGGTCATGGTTGGGGGGGCCCCAACAGCCAGGGAGGCAATGAGACCAATGGGACCAGGGGAGGAGTGGTCCAGGGAGGAGGCAGAAGGATGGAGGGAGCCCCAGGAGAGGAAGAAGAGATACAGAGTAGCAGTGGCCAGCAGAGTTCTCAAGATAGACAGACAGATGGAGAATCAGACACACTTAGACCCCAAGGGCCAGAGAGAAACGAGAAAGAGAAACAAGAGAGATGAAGACTGAGGGAGGCCCAGAAAAGAGAGAGAGAAAAGAAATGGGACACATTGGCACGACTGCACTGGCCAGCTTGGGCACCGGGAGACCCACGGGGAGGGCCTGCGGCAGGGAGGGGGACAGCACTGGGTAGGGGGGCTGTGGGGAGGGGAAAAGGGGGCCTGACCCTGAGCAGCTCCTCGGGCAGGTCCCCACCCTCGTTGATGCCCCGGTTCATGGCCACGAAGCGCTCCAGGCCCGGCTTGTCCCGGACGTTGGGATTGTGAAGGCTGGTGTTCAGCATGATCACGGCGAAGGACAGCACATAGCACGTGTCTGCAGCAGACAGTCAGGTGGTGAGGACACAGGCAGGCGGGGCCCTGGCCCCTCCTTCCCAAAGACCCCGAGGCCGGGCCCCCACCTGTGGACTGGAAGACCCCGGGGTTGCACAGGCAGTATCGCTGGGCAAAGGCTTCCATCATCCGGTCAATCTTCTGGGCCTCTCCGGGGAGGCGGAAGCTCCAGAGAAACTGCCTGCATTAGAGAGGAGCCAGGTATAGGCGCCATGTCTGGCAGAAGGCCCTCGCTGCTCTCTGTCCCCATGTCAGGAAGCAGCCAGTAACAGCCTTATGGCCTCAGCAGCTATCTCAGGTATGGCTCCACACTGACCCATGAGCACTGGCCGAGGGACTTTTGGTGGATTTATACAGGAAAAAAAGACAACAACAAAAAACCCCAAAACCCCTCTTTCTGCTAGGTTTGCTAAACAAGTCTGCAGGGACTTCTGTTGCCACGTGACAGGTGAGTCTACAGAGAGCAATGCCAATACAGTGGCAAGGACAACCCAAAGCTAGAGAAAATGGACCTTCTGACACCACTTGAGCACCTGGATATAACTATGCCTGAAGGAGGCCCTACCACGGACTTCTGTGTTACGTGAGACAATCAATCCCTTGATCTTTGTTTCTGTTTTTACTCTGAGTGGGTTCATCAGTTGTAAAGAGCGAGCCCTGATAGGTACATTCCTGCCCTCCCAACCCCATCCCTCTCTCACCTGAGGGCCTGCACCAGATTGAGGTCAGTAAACTCGTGCAGGTCCACAAAGGCATGGAGCACTGCCAGGTTCAGCTCTTCCCTGGGAGGGCAGAAAGACACAGAGTCATGCACAGGAAAGAGTCTGGGGAAGCTGGAGCAGGAGCGGACAGGAAGCAAACACTGGGGAGGCTGGAGCAGGAGCGGACAGGAAGCAAACCCTGGGGCGGGTGGAAATTTGAGCCTGGCCCCATCACAGGCCTGGCACCGGGACAGGAACACTCAGAACACGCTCTTGGGAGGACCATCTGCTACACAATCACCGCCAGTCTAGCGAACCTTCGTGGTTGAGAGGAGCACAGCAAACACATGCTCCACCCACTATCATCTCTCTGATAGCCCTTCTGCAGATGTCCAGAGATGGTCCCCGTGCACCCCAGCTGTCCACAGAACAGTCCCCACCACACCAGCTGTCCCCGGATGGCCCCTGGACATCTACAGAGGGCTACCCACCTCCCCCCGATGTCCAGACAGTCCCCACACAGACTAGATGCTCCTGAAACACTCCCCACGCACCCCAGGTGTCCACAGAGGGTCCCCCAGACATCTCCAGGTGTCCATACAATCCCCATGATCCCCAGACAACCAGCGAGCCCTAATACAAGCCAGATGTCCAGAAGGTTCCACACATTCCAGATGTCCACACAATCCCTATGCTACCCAGACATCCCGCTGGTCCCAAGCACCTCAGATGTTCAGATCACCCCTGATGTCCATAGACAATCCTCATGCCCCAGACGTCCATGGGTCCCCGTGTCCCCGAGGACCCCCATACTCCCTAGCTGTCTATGTGGTTACCACGCTTAGAAGCTGTCTACAGGATTCTCACCACCCCACAATGCTCACAGCTGTTCTCCGCTGTCCCAGACCTAAATGGATGGGCCTCAACTTTCCAGGGGTCCGCAGGAGATTCCCATGCCCCCCAGATGGTCACAGGCAGCCCCAGGTTCCCCCAGATGATCCCAGGCTCCCACCAACCCCTTCAGAGGTCCGCTCTGTCACAATCCAGTCAGAGGGCTGATCCACCCAGGCCTCTCCTTGGGAGAAGTGGGCGGGAAGGGCAGGAGCAGGGTGCAAGGGACTGTGGGAACTGGGCGGGGTCTCACCTCTCCCCCAGGTAGTCCCCGATGGCTGTCTTGTTCAGGCCCTCGCCCTTGTACAGGAAGCGGGCAATCTCCTCGGGTGTGTTCTGCAGAAGTTCATTCTCCACCAAGAACTGGATCCCCTGGTGGATGGGGGCCAGGTCTCAGCCCCGACAGCCAGAAAGCTCCCCCGACCACGGCCTCCCCAGGGACCTCAGCATCCACACCCACCCCCGCTCTCAACAGTACTCGGCCAGGTTCTGTCTTCAGGCTTCACCCAGGTACTTAAGCACCACCCCTCCCGCCTCAGAGCCTTTGCACTTAACTGCGCCCTCTGCCTCTGCCTGCTGAGTCCTGCACCAGGAGCAGGGTCCATCCAGCAAGGAACGGGAGCCCAGGGAGTTTGTTGAATGTCTGATAAACTACAGCTGCCCGTCGAGGCCTGTGAGTGCCAAGCCGCAGGCTGGATAGGGCCTTCTGGGGCTCGGTCTGTGCCATGAAAGCTATATCGACTCTGGAGTGCGGTATCCACCTCTAGGGGCTCGCTGAGGCCAAGGAAAGGTCAAGCCCACTCTGGGGCTCCAGAGCTGCCCAGCACAGGGGCAAGCCTGAGACAGCGTCAGAGAGCGGGAACAACCAGATAAACAAACATCGCTCTCCACCTGGTGAACACAGACTCGACCTTCAAACCGGACCTGACTGTCCTCTCCCTCCAGGAAGCCCTCCCTCACTTTCCGAGGCTCCCCCGGGAGGGTCCACAGCCTGGCTGCTCTCTGAAGTGGCCCTGGTCAACCCTGCCTTGCGCATGTCACCGTTCGTGTTCCCTCTCAGTGTTCAAGCTCCTCATGAGACTCTAGGTGGCCCCATAAGAGGGTCCAGAAATAGGAAGAGAGCCTCCCCCGCAGAGGACACAGAACACACGGGCAAAGGTCAGGAGGCTGGAACGCCTGGTGAGTGGTCAGAGACCAAATGGACAGCCAGTATCTGAATCCGGGGATTAGGACCCCATCTGTCCACCTTAAGCATGCTTCTGGAATCTAAAGTTGCCAGAGCCCCCTGCCTGGATGTCTGCCTGACAGATCCCAGCCCTGTGGCCCAAGCACCTTCTTGGGATCCATGTTGAACTTCTTCCTGCCCATCGCCATCTTCCGGTTCCGCTGCAAGGTCTTACTGCAGGAGAGAGCAGGGGAGGGAGGCTCAATGCCGGGGCAGCCCTGGCCTGGCCCCATAACCCCCAAGTTCCCCACCCCAGCCCTCACCTGCCCTCATTGGCCTCCAGACCCTCCACCTCGCTCATGGCTTCACTGAGCTCCTCCCGCAGACGCTGGATCTCCACCAGCAGCTCCTGCTTCCGCCGCCGGATGTTCTCCAGCTCCATCCGCTCCTCCGGAGTCAGGTCTGGGGGCTCTGAGGGTAGGGTCAGGGGTTGGAGGTCAGTTCTGGGGACTCGGAGCCAGGATTCTTGCAATCTGGGGGAGGACAGGGCTGGGGCGGGCAGGACTAGGTTGGAGGGGAGGGCCTCCACTGTCTGCTGGAAGAAGAGGCTGGGGGGTGGCGTGGGTCTAGATTCCTCAGCCCAGAGCAGGAAGGGCTGTGGATCTAGACTTAAGTTCTGGGGGAGGAGAGGGAGCTAGGGGTCAGGACTCCTAAGTCTGAGGGACAAGGGGTCTGGGAGCCCGAGCTGCTGGGTCCATTACTTGGAAGGGGGCTGGGGCCTTGGTTTTCGGCCTCCATTCTTGGCGAGGTAACTGGGAGCTTGGGTGTCCGGACTCCTGGGTCCATGAAAAGTAACTACGGCTGGCAAAGCCTGACAGCTTGGAAGAGTTGGGGCAGGGGGCGGGGCATCGAAGGCCCCCGCCCACGCCTTAGCGGGATCGCTGCGGCCCCCAAGATTCCTCCCCACCAAAGCGCCCCAGAAGCCCCCCTCGCGGCTCCCAGCAGGCACTGGGCTCGCCCAGCCTTTCCAGCGGGAATGGTTCCGCCCCGGCCTCGCCTCCGTCGCTCCATCCCGCCCCCTCCCGCCGCCACCGGAAACAGGCTCGGCCCAAACAATGGCCTGGAACGCCCTGCTCTCGGGCCCCGCCGGAAGCCCGTCTCGCGCCCCACAAAAGCTAGTCGACGACGGGGCCGAAGGGCTCCGCGCGCCGCGCGCCGGGAGGGATGTTCGCGGCGGAACGTTGGGGTCGAAACGCTCCATCCCCTCCCAGCCGGCCCCGCCCCTCCCTGACCTACCATAGACACCGTCCTCCATGGCGGCTAGGAAGGCCCGCGGGGAGTCCGGGGCGGTCCCGCCGGTCGGGCCTGGATCCGCGTTGGCCCGCGGGCTCGGATGAGCCCGCTCAAACGCCCCGGGAGCCACCGCCGCCTCCTCAGCGCCAGTCCTCAGCGCTGAAAAGACTCTCCCTTCGCCTCCCAACCGCCCCGCCAATAGGGACCGCCCCTCGTTTTGACACTGTCCAATCCACGGAGGGCCCTCTCGTCTGCTCCGCCCCCGACCCCGAAGTATCGTCCTCCAGGGCCAATAGGCACACAAGGAGCAGACGTAGGCCTGTCCGGCTGGAGGTAGACGGTCTGTGGGGCCAATCGGAGTGCGACGAGGGAGCCGGGCCCCTCCTCCGAAACAATAGAAGGCATTTGGCTGGTGTGCCCGCCAATGAGAAGGCTCGGAAAGGAGTTGCATGGAGGTGGGACTATGCGCGAGCAGAGAGGATTGCGCCTGCTCCAGGGCACTGGGAGGCTGCTAGTCCAGTCCAGCCCCGCCTCTAGTCATAGGTTGCTGGGGAGCGGTACTTTGTTAGTCTCGTTGCCAGGGGGCGGCGCCACAACTGTCGGCTGTTTCCGGGAGCGACACCTCCTCGGCTGGCCAAGCAGGCTTTTGACCGCAGCGGTTGCCAGGCAACTGGGAGCGGCTTTGGCCGGTCTTTTGGCCTCTGTCCTCCCGGTACTGGCCCCTCTGATCTCCAGATCCTTTCCTTAACCCTTCTCAGGACTTTCCCATCCACTTCAGCCTCTTGAGAGTTAGGGAGTGGTGAAACAAAACACTTATTCTTCTCACGCTATTGGGTGTCTGTCAAGGAGAATGGGACATTAGGGGAAGGCCAAATACAGCGAAGGCTCCGCCTCCCTGGCGCCTTCTGCCTCTCAGGGTCCTCCGCTCTCCCTCAAACTACCCCCCGCCCCATTTAGCATCCCCCCCCATAACAACTCCCTTTACTCAACGTCCTTCGACCTCTCTGGTTCCTTCCTCACTCTCAAAGTCCTTTCCTTCCTATGTGACTCCCCTCACTTCAGGTACCCCCTCTTCTTAAACTCTTCCCTCCCCTCGGAGTCCCCCCATATAGGATGCCCTTCTCTCCCCTCCCCGTTCCCCAACCCCAGCCTCTGATTTCCATTCCTTGCAGAAAAAGCAGGTGCAGGCAGCTGGCCAGGATAGCGTACCTGGGCATCCCTGTCCTGGGGGGTTCCCTAACTGGGTCTCAGGTGGTGTCTGGGCCTTGTCCTCATTTGCTGTCCCTGGGCTAGGCAGGTGGGGGACAGATTCAGGGCCAGGACCTGGTTAAGCTGACAGATTAGACACGGAGCCTCTTAATCTCTCCCTGACCTTTATGAGTGGCCCAGGCCTTGTCCTCCCCAGTGGAAAGCTAGGCTGTGCCAGGCTTTGCCCCACTCTCTTTCCTTCCAAACAGAATGCTTTTCCTGTCCCTTCACCCCCAATTTAACATCCTTCTCCGTGCCTGTGTTTCCAGTACCCCCATCCCTACCCAGACACCTGCTCTGGGAGAACAGCTAGCTAATTAATCCCATCCGGTTATTAAGGGGGGATTTTGAAGGATAAAGGGAGGTGGAGAAGCCAGATCCGGGGACCTGGGCTGCTGCAGCCTTCGGGCAAGCTAATGGGCAATGACAGTGCCTACCCGCAGTCCTGGGACACGGGTGGGAATGTGTCCTCCTCCCTGGCACTGGCTCCTTCTGCATTTGGCTCCCAGCCTGCTGGGCACTTAGTTAGATAGGAGTACGGTGTGGGCTGGAGGACAGGTGTGATGAGCCATCCGCAGAAGGACACTCAGCCACACCAACAGAGGCCCCAGTGATTTAATCTGGGGCACAATTCTCCCCTGAACACATACTTTCTCCTGGCATTCAGACCTACCTTCTCCTTTCCCTGCCCCCTAACCTGGACTGGGGCCCTTAGCCACAGCCCACACTACCCCTTGCCTGCTGCGTTGTTCACACATCCAAGTTCAGAGCTGGCCTTCAAGAGCATCTCCTGTCCTGGTTACCCCTGGAAGGCCATGCCTTCCAGCACCAGGGAAAGCTGGGAAATGTATAGGACCCTCACGCCTGCCTCCAGCTGTCCCCTTCAATGAAGTGAGGAATCATCTTGGTGAAAGGGTCTTTGGAGAACTTCAAGTTTGAGTGCTCCATTTTTACAGATAGGGAGATTGAGGCAAGAAAGAGGGGAATGATTAGCCCAAAACCACACAGCAAGTTGTTGCAGAGTTGGGATTTAGAGCAAAGCTTCCTGGATCCTCATAAGGGACTCCATTTCAATTAGCTCATACTCAGTTTCTAACCCTTTTGTACGAACCACAGGAAAATATAGATAGATATCTGTATTTATATTATATATATAATACACATATGTGTAACATCTTTAAGAAATAGACACACATTGCTAGGTGTAGGATTCCAGAGCATCATTGACCCATCAGCCTTGGGCCTCTCTTTCCCTTGCCCAACGACCAGCCCTGTTATCCACAGGGTCTTGTCTGGGCCCTCCCTTTCTGGGTCAGCCCAGAAATGCTGCCAATCAAGTCCCGAGTCCCCCTCCAAGAACTGCCAAGTTCTAGGTGCTGCTTAGACCTTCCAGGTTTTAATAATGGACAGCCCTGGATCCCTGGAGCCTTGATTCCTTTTGGCATTACAGAACCACAAAGAATCATCGAGATTCTCAACTCCACTGGGCAAACTGGAACCGGCCAATCTCAGCCATCTAGCATCACCTCTCCTTCCTTGACTCTGTGATCAATCTAGAGCCACAGAATCCTGATTCCTTTGGACATTCTAGAATGGCACTTTTTAAAAAAAACCACTGTGGGTCATAAAGAAGCACTGATTATCCCCTGGACCCATGGACCCAAACCCCTTGGTTTGATGTTCTACGGCTAGTGGCCTGGAGTTATCTAATATCAAGAACTCCCAAGCTGTCGCTGTTGCGCTTCCAGACCCACAGACACTGTTTGTGCATTCTAGAAACATGACTCTTTAGCTTCCACAGTAGCTCAACATTCTAATCAACGTGTTCTAGAACCACCAGTGCTTGCCTCTGTGGCCAGTCCAGATTCACAGAATCTTAACTCTTGGGCCTTCTGAAACCACAAGTTCTTTTCTTGACCTGCCTTCAACAATCTTTGTCATTGGTTATTAAAGATCATCTTGAATTCTTGGGGAATTCCATAACCTTCCCTCCTTACGTGGTCTAGGAAAAAAAATGATTTGCCACTTGGTTAGCTGAGGCAAGAAGCAACAGTCCCTTGAATCTTAGGTCAATCCAGACCTACACACTCTTAATCTCGTTGCTGTACCTGGAGGCAGTATATACCACTGATTCCTGACCCTGCTCAACAACCCAACCCAGCCACGTAGAAGAATCTAGAACCACAAGTCCTTGCGTCTTGGGTGGTCTGGAATTCTGGATCCTGAAGCTCTGGAGAGACTCAGGAATCAGGCTGATAAAGGGGTCTCAGGAAGGAGCACGGACTGCAGAGAGATTAAGATCCAGTATGTCTGTGGTGGGTCCACTGCGCATGGCAGAACTTCACCAGCTAATAATTTACCCAGCAGGCTTGTTGGTCTTGGGAAACACCTGCTCCCATCCCAGGAGAGGGCCTGAGCTCTCCATCTTGCTATTTCTGGGAAGGGGGTACAAATAGGGGGACACCAGCTGGCATCATGGGGGTAGGGTCAGTGCGAGGGTTGGTGTTAGTACTTGGGGGCTGACAGTCCCATCTTCTGCCTCCACCCCATCCCCCTCCTTGGCCTCCTCTTCCTCCTCTTCCTCCTGGCAGCAGCTCAGCGCAAGTTCATTCTCATAACAAAACGCAGCCAGAGAGCCGGGGAAACTGGACTTGGGGCTGTGGGAGGCCCGTTCGGCCTGTTCATCCAACTCCTTGGCGCTGCAGACCGGTGTCCCTGGGACCTCGTAAGTGCGGTGGAAGTGGCGATAGTCAACCTCATACTGGGAGCCGCGCTGGAAGAGGACTGGCTCAAAACGATGGCCCCAGAGCAGCTCACCAGGGAGGTAGGAGGAGCGACACTGTGTGGTCATGGCCGTGGCCTCAACCATGCCCTCGAGAATGACCACCAGCTCAAAGTCAGCCCGGGCCAGCTCGGCACGTCCTAGTTCATAGAGAGGACTGGCAGAGTCAATCTCGTGCACGATGGTGATGGGAGACACGAGGAAGATTCGATCGGTGCCGCCGTCAAAGCCCACGTCCACATCCTGGTGATCCAGTGGTATGTACTCGCCCTCTGGGGTCACACGAGGCTGCAGCAAGAGGGGAGGGTCCAAAGACAGCCCACAGGGAGCACAGAGATGAATGGAGACAGACATGATGAGAGAATGGAATGGAGACGACAAGGATGGGGGAGCAGAAAGAGGCAGGGGTGGTGGGGTGAGAACATGGACCCAGAGAGAGGATGATGGAGGCCCAGAGAAAGTGGGGGGACAGAACCAGAGGTAAAAAGTGAGGGACAGAGACTCAGAGGGTTTGGGGATAGAGATGCAAGAGGGGCAGAATGATTGGCACAGAGTAGCAGAAATCAGCAAGGCAGAGACAGAAGTTAAAGAGAGAACAGAAGGGAAGAGTCATGTGCAAGCAGCAATTGGAGGAGGAGGAGAGGGATAGAAAAATGGTTTTCAATATATGGCCACAGAGGGATAAATAAGCATGACAACCTAGGTCCCACACTCCATATTCTACCACAGCCTCAGGCTAGCCCCTGGGGCGCTACCCAGGGGCTAGCCTGGGGGCAACCCAACTACAAGACTCTCTGTCCCACTGTGTGTGTGTGTGTGTGTGTGTATGGCGGGGTGGGGACAATGCAGTCCCCAGGCCAGATATTGGTAGTTTTCCACCTACAACCCCCCATTGGTTCCACAGGCAAGCTCCCAAGCTGTGTCAGCGCCCCACAGACTCTCGGAAGAGAGAGTATCTCTCCTATTCATGAATCTTAGTCATGAATCCAGAAGGAGCCCCCAGATGCTGCTGGGAGTTGTAGCTCCCACCACCATCCTGTCCTCCCTTTCACCAAACTCCAACCTCACCCCAGGGTTCTTAAGTGTCTCTACTTGGGCAAGGACAACTACTGCCCCAGGCTTTGGGCGGTTTCATCACAATTCTAGAGAAACACTAAGGCGCCTTCTTCGGGGTACCAGAGGGAGCTGCTACCCCAGGCGCCAATGGGGGTCAGTTGTTTTGACTGTCTTAGCAATATGGTACAATTCAAGGGTGTTTTCCAGCCCTGTACTCCCCTGAGCAGGAGGCTGGTAAGGCCGGCTGGGCCACTGAGAACTGCCTTCTACAGCTCTTCTGCAGGTGTGACCTGCACCCCATCCTTGGGCTTACATCTCCCACAATCCCATGGGCCTAGCCTCAAGTCATAGACCCCTGTAGGTACTGCTCTGTGGGCTATGTGTGTAAAGCCGAGCTGTGGTTTACAGCCACCCACAAAACGACATCATTGGCTCAGACCGTCCCTTCCTAACGGGTACCCTGCCCACAGAGGCTTCTGGGAATTGTAGTTCAGAGCCTTTACAGGCCAGGTGCGGCCTCCACAGGTCTCGATATCCCACAACCCCATTGGGGGCCCATCCTCAAGCCACACGAAGCTCTTTATGTCTCAAGATCTGTTTCAAGCCCAGGTCTCCGGTTAGCACTGGTCACAGATCTCTCTCTTGGGTTTCCACCTCCTATAACTGATCCAGGAAGGAGCCTTGGGCCACAATGGAGACGAGAGGTTTCCTGCCCGCGTGACTGCTGGGAATTGTAGTCCACGCGCCAGCCAGGCCAGCCGCACACCACCCCTCCAACCTCACTCTCAGGCCTACATCTCCCACCATTCTCCCCCCCCCCCCGCCCCGCCCCGCGGCGGGCCTCTTCCTGCCCCAGGGCGGGCCCTTCCACCCCTACGGCTCCCACCTGCAGCAGCTGGGCCCGCACGTGCGCCTCGACCAGGTGGCTGCGACGGAGGTTACCCACGCGCCACATGAGGCAGAGGCGGCGGTCGCGCAGCGCCACGACGGCGTTCTCGCTGAACACGAGCGTCTCGTTGCGCTTCTTGGGCTTGGCCATCTTGGCCATGACGGCGCCCACGACGAAGGCGTCGAGCACGCAGCCGGCGATGCACTGCAGCACCACGGCGGCCACGGCGGCCGGGCACTCCTCGGTGACGCTGCGCACGCCGTAGCCGATGGACGTCTGCGTCTCCAACGCGAACAGGAAGGCGGCCAGGAAGCTGGCCACCTGCGAGAAGCAGGGCGCCGCCGGCGGCGGGGCGGCCAGGTCGCCGTGCAGCGAGGCTATGAGCCAGAAGGCCAGGCCGAAGAGCAGCCAGGAGGCGAGGAAGGAGCAGGAGAAGAGCAGGCACATCCAGCGCCAGCGCACGTCCACGCACGTGGTGAACAGGTCGCTCAGGTAGCGCGCGCCCTGGCCGCCCAGGTTCACGAAGCGCACGTTGCAGTGCCCGTCCTTCTTGACGAAGCGCCCGCGGCGCCGCCCCGCCGGCGACGGCGCCCACCCGTTGCGGCACAGCCCCGGCCCGGCCTCTTCTTCCTCATCGCCGGCGCGGCCCTCCCTGGGCTCCCGGGCGCCGCTAAGGCGGCGCAGGGCCCTGGCCAGGCCCATTGGGCGGGGGCACCCCCTCCACTTGTCCTAGTGGGGGGCGGGCGCCCCGAACCTGTGGAAACGAGAAGCGGGCAGCCACGTCAGGGGGGCACCGGGAAGGGTGGGCTTCTCGGCCAGGCGTGCTCCCTGGGCCGTGGTGGCCTCATCTGGCAAAAGGTTGGCTCATTACTCACCCTGAAAGGCGGAACAGTTCAGCATCGAGGACAATGATAGGGGATGCTTGCAACAATAGGGGAACAGCAGCAACAAAGTCATAGCTGTGACAATATGATAGCAAGCACCACAGTAATGAGAGCAGACATCCGCACTGCGCCA
Organism: Mustela erminea; assembly: GCF_009829155.1. Taxonomy (NCBI): domain Eukaryota; kingdom Metazoa; phylum Chordata; class Mammalia; order Carnivora; family Mustelidae; genus Mustela; species Mustela erminea. Next base: position 4,496,483 of record NC_045632.1, on the reverse strand, counting down.
GACACTGTTGGGAGCCCCTGACATGAATTTACATAGTTGAGTCTGACACCCATCTTATAGATGAGAAAACAGGTACAAAACGTTTAACTTGCCCAAGGTTGGAGCTGAGTAAACTAGGATTTGAGTGTCACCAATCCAGAGTCCACAGAGTGGTGACTGTTTCTCAACATGGAATCCGCATTGGAGAGAGGGGCCAGGGCTCTCCATCACCTATGGCTCAAAGACGGGTTCAGGAAGCAGAAGCAGCAAAAGGAAAAATGGTGGATGAATTTGAACTTGATCAAAATTAAGAATTTTTTAAAAAAGATTTTATTTATTTGAGGGAGAATGAGTAAGAAAGCATGAGAGGGGAGAAGGTTAGAGGGAGAAGCAGACTCCCCAAGGAGCTGGGAGCCCGAGGCGGGACGAGTTCCTGGAAGTCCTGGATCATGACCTGAGCCGAAGGCAGTCTCTAAACCAACTGAGCCATCCAGGTGTCCCCCAAATTAAGAACTTTAAAAAAAAACGATTTTATTTATTTAACAGAGAGCTCATAAGTAGAGGGGCAGGCAGGGGGGGGGGAAGCAGGCTCCCCGCCAAGCAGAGAGCTTGATGCAGGGCTCAATCCCAGGACCCTGAGATCATGACCTGAGCCAAAGGCAGAGGCTTAACCCCCTGAGCTACCCAGGTGCCCCCAAATTAAGAACTTCTGAGGGGTCCATGGCTGGCTCAGTCCCTCCAGCCTGGGGTTGTCAGTTCAAGCCCCACAGTGGGTATAGAGATGGTTTAAAAATAAAATCTTTAAAAGAAAAATAAAAGCTCTTGTGCTTCAAAGGACACTATCAAGAAAGTGAGAAGATGGACACCTGGGTGGCTCAGTGGGTTAAGCCTCTGCCTTCAGCTCAGGTCATGATCCCAGGATCCTAGGATCGAGCCCCACATTGGGCTCTCTGCTCAGCAGGGTGCCTGCTTCCCCCTTTCTCTCTGCCTGCACTCTGCCTACTTCTGATTTCTCTCTCTGTCAAATAAATAAATAAATAATCTTGAAAAAAAAAAAAAAGAAAGTGAAAAGACAACCCACCAATGGGAGAAAATAATTGCAAATTATACATGTAAGGAGCTTTCATCTAAAATATCTAAACAGGGGCACCTGGATGGCTCAGTCAGTTACGAACCTGCCTTCAGCTCAGGTCATGATCTCAGGGTCCTGGGATCAAGTCCCACCTCCGGCTCCCTGCTCAGTGCAGAGTCTGCTTCTCTGTCTCCCTCTGCCCCACACTGGTGCTTGCTCTCTCTCAAAGTTTTAAAAATCTTAGAAAATATATTTAAACACCCCTTACAACTCAATAGTAAAAAGACACCACAATTTAAAAGTAAGCAAAGGAGGGGCACCTGGGTGGCTCAGTCAGTCAAGCGTCCAACTGTTGGTCTCAGCTCAGGTTGTGATCTCAAGTCCTGAGTTTGAGCCCTGTGTTAGGCTCCATGCTCGGTGCGGAGTCTGCTTAAGACTCCCTTTCCCTCTGTCCCTCCCTCCTGTGCTCTCTGTGTGTCTCTCTCTCAAACCAACCAATCAATCAATCTCTGAAAAAAAATAGGCAAAGGACCTGAAAAGACATTTGTACATTTGTCTAAGAAGGATTTACAGGTAGCCAATAAGATAAGCACATAAAGCATCTAAAGGGATGCTTCACGTGGTCAGCCGTCAGGGGAACGCAAATCAAAAGCACAATGAAACTTGGGAAGAGGAGTTGGGCATCCGCTCAGGACAAAACAAACATCCGCACACACTGCTTGTTCACAGATCTTCCTGACAGTGTTGAGATCGCCAGCAGATGGACACAACCTGAGGAGCCATCAGTTGATGAATGAATAGCGAAACATGATCTATGCACACAGTGATATACTACCCAGCTAGGAAATGTGCTGACACACCACAACATGGATGAACCTTGAAAGTGTCATGCTAAGGAAGCCCAATACAGAAGACCACATGTTGGGAAACCTGGGTAACTCAAGTGGGTGAAGCATTTGATTCTTGGTTTTGGCTCAGGTCTGATCTCAGGGTCATGAGAGTAAGCCCTGTGTCAGGCTCTGCATTGAGTGTAGCGTCTGTTAAGACCCTCCCACCACATAGTGTATACTTTCATTTATATGTCCAGATGGGCAAGTCTGTACATTGAGCTCCCCTGGGTCTGGGGAGATGGGGCTGGGGTGGGGGAGTGATAGCCAGAGGACATGCTGGGGTGATGAAAATGTTCGAAAACTGATTGTGGTACAACTCCATGAAAATACTAAAAAACACTGAATTGTACACGTCAGTCTATCAGTTGTATTTTATCTGAATTATATGTATTTCTTCAAATTTTAAATTATTTAAATTTTATTTAAATTTTAAAAACTGCGGGGCTCAAACTCATGACCTTGAGACCAAGAGCTGCACACTCCACTGAGCCAGGAGCCCCCTTTTCGAACTTCTATTTCAATGAACTGTCACAAAAATTCCAAACAAAAACCCAAAAAAGAGCCAACCCAAGCTCTGTCCTGCATCTCAGGTCTTGGGCAAATCTTTCTAAGCAGTTTTTTCAACTATAAAATGGGGCAAAATCAGACTTCTTCAAGGTCAGGGTCTCCCAGTCATCTGGATCAAAGGCCCCGCTCCTGGCTCAGTGGATGACTCACCGTATGCCCTGGGACCACTGGCTTCCTTTCCTGGAGTCTGGTCTCTAGAATCTGCGCTTTTGAATCCAAGCTCTGATGCTTCCTGACCGTGGGACTGGTGGCAAGTCACATCCCTGCCTGAGCCCTGGCTCCCTCCTCTGGGAATTGGAATCACCACTGCTCACAGGGTAGAGAAGGAAGGGAAACTGTGGGGCCAGGACCCAGGGACTTCGTCACCCTGCACCCTAGCAGCTGTGGAGGTGGCTAGGTTAGATTTGGGGCAGTCCCACCACTATTTACCAAGTGCCTATGTATGTGTGGCCCCTGGGTCACAGTCTGGGACCCCCATGGGCTCCTAGGCAGGGCCTGGGATGCTCAAACTGAGAGAGCTGTTAGTCAATGTCAAGTCTGGCACCAGTGGGTTCCGCACTGCCCTCCCCCGCCGACAACGGAGAACTGCACCTGCTGTCCATAACCACCTGGATGGCTCTGGCTGTTGACTCTGAGGATGCAAAGTGGCAGCTGAGGTCAGAGTGAGCATCAACCACGTGCCCCCACCTTGACTCTTTTCTCACCTTCAACAACCCTGGGAGATGGGAGAGCATTCTTCCCAAGAGGGGTTAAGTGAAGCTGATGCTGGAGGGGCCGGGTTTGAATCCAACCTCTGAGCTCCGTGTTTGCAGCCCTCTCCCACCCAGAAGCCGCCGCTACACGTTGGTCCCATCAGCAACCACTGACACAGTAGGGGAGGTGCGTGCCAGGCTGGGTCCTCCCCTACCTGCTCACCGGTCTCTAACCACAACCTTAGATG